>NC_138978.1:154378053-155578053 GCF_964341445.2 Mesoplodon mirus | reverse complement strand
TGATATAGCCCTATTAGCCTTCAGGGCCTTTTCACTATATGATATAAGATGTTCCATGTTCATCTTCTGCATATCTTGATCCACACTTGGACTCACCACACATTTTCCAAAGCTATCTTAGCTTCTTTAGTGGGAAAACAGTATATCAAGACCACAATTTTGGTGCTAAAGATTCTCATTGTTATTGGGTGCTTGGTAATTTTTTCAAAGCCCTTCCAGTGGACACAGCTGGGAAATATATTTATAACTATATCTACATCATACATACTATATTACATACCTACTCTATTACATATATTCTCAACTGCATATATATAATATATATTATATATGTGTATATATTAAATACCTTATAAGTTAATACTGATATTTCCAATTCAAATTCAGCACTAAAAAGTTTATGCTTAACTTCTTCTATATCATCCATATCTCATTTTTTCCATAAGAATCCTGCTTCTCAAGGTCACAAGAGATGATAAAATTAGAGTATACCATAATTACTCATTTGTTTTATTCATGTTACATGTAGAATAATCTCAAAATAACAACATTAATATTACCAGCAATGTGATTACTGACTACATTTAAAAATTTTTTGGTCCACATGACCATATCAATAGATGCAGAATAAGGATATGAAAAAAATTAAAATCCACCCATAATAAAAACTCTTAGCAAACTGCATCATATATTATAATGATTATAATAGAAAGAAACTTATTTAACCTGATAAAGGATATCTACAGAAAGTCCTATAGCTAACACCATATCTAATGATGAAAATTCAATATTTTCCACCTAAGATCAGGAACAAGTCAAAGATGTTTGTTCCACCACTCCTACTCAATGTAGTACTGAAAGCCCTAGCCAGTACAATAAGGCAAGTAAAAGAAATAAAAGGTGCCTGTATTGGAGAGAAAAAAATAAATAAAACTGTCTCTATTCCTACACTGTATGATCTACATTAAAAAATCTAAAAAACATCCAGGTAAAGCTCCTAGAACTAAGAAATGAGCTTAGCAAATTTGCAAGATAAATGGCAATACACAAAAACAATCTAACATACACCTATATACCAGCAATAAAAATAAGAAATATAATTTTTAAAGTACCACTTATAATAGCTCCCCAAAATGAAATACCTAGGTATGGATCTAACCAAAAAATGTAGTCTACATGATAAAAAAATAAAAAATACTGATGAAAGAAATCAAGAGCTAAATAAGTGGATTAAATGGCTCAGATATCATTGAGATGTCAATGTTCCCCAAATTTATCTATAGAGTTACCTCTTATCCCAATCAAACTTGCAGCAAGATTTTTATAGGTATTGTCAAGTTGAGTCAAAATTTTATATAGAAAGACAAAGGATGTAGAAAACAACTTTGAGAAAGAAGAAGAACAAATTTAGAGGCCTTCCATTATATGGTTTTATGACTTACTGTAAAGTTATACTAATTAAGACAGTATGGTATTAGTGAAAGTATACACACATAAATTAACGGGACAAAATAGAGAGTCTAGAAGTAGACATACAAAAATACAGTCAACTGACTTTTGATACAAGTACAAAGGCAATTTTATGGATAAAAGATAGTTTTTTTCCACAAACAGTGCTGAAACAATTGGATATTCATATGCAAAAATATATGCCTCAAGCCACTCTTCATAACTTATAAAAAAAAATTAAAGTGGATCATGGACCTAGATGTAAAACATAAAATTACAAATCTTCTGACAAAAGAAAACACAGGAGAAAATGCTCATGAATTTGGTTTAGGAATAGAATTCTTAGACATAACACTGAGAGCTTGATCCATAAGAGAAAAAAATAGATCAATTATATCTCATCATAACTAAAACAGCTTTCTCTATAAAAGATGGTTAAGAAAGTGAAAGGCAAACTACAGGAAATATCTTCAAATTATAAATCCAACAAAGGATTTATACCCATAATTTTAAAAGAACTCTCAGAATAAAAATAAGAAAACAAATATCCAACGAAAAATGGACAAGAGATTTGAACATTTTACCAAACAAGATATTCAGATCACAAATAAGCATGTGAAAAAATGCTCACCATCTAAAAACCATAATGAGATGCCATTACGCACTTCTTAGAATGGATAAGAAATAAAAACAACAAAACAAACAATAAACTGACTGATAATGCCAAGTGCTGACAAGGAGGCCAAGAAACTAGAACTCTTATACATTGCTGGTCGGAATGCAAATTGGTAAAGTCGGTTTGGAAGACAGTTTGGCAGTTTCTTATAAAGTTAAATGTACATTTACAATATTCTGCAATCCCATTCCTAGGAATTCATTTACCCTAGAAATGAAAACTTACATTCACACAAAAACCTGCATTTACAGTGTACCACGTTTAGAGCATCATTGTTTATAATCACCAAAAACTGGAAACAGCCTGAATGTTCTTCACTGGTGAATAAACCAACAAACTCTGGTACAATAAAATATTGCTTGGCAATAAAAAGAAACAAACTATTGATAGACATGGATGAGTCACAAACGCATTCTGCTAAGTGAAAGAAACCAGACTCAGAAGGTGCAAACTGTATTATTTCACTTATATGACTTTCTGGAAAAGGCAAAGCTATAGAGATAAAAACAGGTAAGTGTTCCCAAGGATTAGGGACGGGGGAGGCTTTTACTACAAACAGGCAGCATGAGGGAATATTCTGGCAATGAGGAGCTGTTCTTTATTTTGATTGTGGTGATGGTTACAAGACTCTATACATTTGTTGAAACTCACAGATCTATGCACACAAAAATTAGTGAATTTTACTTTATGTAGGTTTTTAATAGCTTAAAATATACATACAAAATAAAAATCTGTGTTTTGTGAGCAGACTATCTTACCCTGAAGAAGTGAGAATCCTGTACCTTTCTCAAAAATAAAACAAATCTTAAAAACATAAAGGAAAAGAAGCAAACACTTTTTCAGGATTGCACTACTCAAAACTCTAAAATGTCAAGGTGTGGAAAGTTTACCGGCTGCTTTTATATATGACTGTTCAATTTATCTTGACCTCTCGCCTCGGGTTTCAAAACAACAAAAACAGCCTAGTGAAAACTAAACATTTGGCATCATACAATTCAATGACCTGTAATTGCACCTCCATTAGCTCTGCTGCACCAAGTCTAATCTTAGAGGCTGTTTCTCTCACATGAGGGAGGAGTAATAAGGATAATGCTATGTCAGCCATATTCTCACAGAATAAGGTTTTCTCTAAGTTTCAATCTATTCAATTCAAAATGCATCTAAGCCCTCAATTCCAAGATTTCCTCTTCAAGCCGATATTTTCATAAAATGCCATCAACCAAAAGTATTATACAGAACATGTGGCAACGTTAAGCTATTAAATGAAAATTAAGAACTGAGCTAAAAGAATGTTGCACAGATGGAGCTGCTGAGAAAAAATCAACACATTTCAAAATCACCTAGTGGATAACTTGTGTAAGATATTTGGACCCTGCTGCTATATAGCTTTCTGGTTTTCTCTTGCACCTGTAAATTGTGGTTCTTGCTGGCTAAAATCTTCAATCATACCAAGAAGACTTCTGATTATTAGACACAAATCAACAGATATAACCATAACCTGAGTCTCAAGATCTATGCCTATAAGATGTAGCTTATCAGCCTTTGAGGAGCTATAGAGCAGACTTTTACCTGATACTGCCAATTTGTTAATTGGTTATACTTGTGTGTGTGTGTGTGTGTGTGTGTGTGCGCTTATTTATTTATTTATACACACACACACAAATATATATACAAATATATAAATAAATAAATATATTTATTTATTTATATAGTATATAAATAAAATAAGATATTTAAAATAAAATTGTCCAAATCCATGTTATTTTAGTCAAGGAAGATGGCCAAGAGTGTGACTATGGCCTTGACCCCCTTGTAAAACAACAAATTTAATGAGCAAATATCAGCACCTTTACTCTCTAGAAGTGTCTGGGATATACTAATAGTATAGGAGTCAGAGAATTCCAGACATGCAGGTTTTCTGCACACCTAACTGGGGTTGAACCTAGTTGCAGCATCTCTTTTTGTGTGCCTGATTGGTTGGGTCTCTGTAGAAGGCACAAAACAAGGTAAGTGTTAATTAGTGCTCAAGTTTAAGGGTCCTATTAAGGCATGAGAGAAGCAGATGAATCATATATTTCTAGATAAAAATCAGAGATAGTCATCAAACCATTAGATAAATTACACTAGATACAAAGTCTTACTTCATATTTGATCTTCTCCTTAGACAATTCTGCCTAATATCTGACTTATTATGCCATAAATGAAGTTAATGTGCATCCCTCTCTACTTCAAAGGTGAGAAAAAATGAAATTATATTTCATTTATATTTCATTTCTTTATAAATTTCATTCATTTATATAAATTATATTTATAATATAAAAATGAAATTATAAATTATATATGAAACACTTTAAAAAGAAAATGGCACTAGACAGATGCAAGATAATATTTTTTTAAGAGCCACTGCTGACACTCTCCCAAATACATACTAATTTTCCAGTTAGTACATCTAACAGCTAGATTGTTATTTCATATCTGTGATGTGCAAACGTTGATTAAGCTAGTATAAACAGTAGTGTAAAAATGATGGTTCTGCCAAGTGCTTTGCGCTTATGCTGATAACAAATGGACACAATAAATTAAATCATCGACATACACCATCCACTTAAAACTTGGACTTTTGCAGGCACCGAGGGAAGATGTCATAGGAAACATTTTGAAGATGAACAATTTTCTGTCCTTAAACTCTCCAAAACCATTTCTCCTGAGAATGACCTAGCTGGCTATGGTGGGTTTCCTAAAATGATTTAACAGAGGATGAAAGGGGAAATTAATTGGCCAGTGTTTCCACTATCTTAGTCATCAAAGACTATAGAACAGTCCATCAAATTAATTCAGGCCACCTAACACAACACCACAAAAAACTTTATTACTTTGCAGCCCTGCATTCTGATTGCCTTATACTTTTTTTGTTTGTTTTGTTTTATTTTTTTTTAATTTTTTAAACATCTTTATTGGAGTATAATTGCTTTAAAATGGTGTGCTAGATTCTGCTTTATAAAAAACTGAATCAGCTATACATATACACATATCGCCATAACTCCTCCCTCTTGTGTCTCCCTCCCTCCCTCCCCCCTATCCCACCCCTCTAGGTGGTCACAAAGCACTGAGCTGATCTCCCTGTGCTATGCAGCTGCTTCCCACTAGCTATCTGTTTTACGATTGGTAGTGTATGTATGTCCATGCCACTCTCTCACTTTGTCCCAGCTTACCCTTCCCCCACCCCGTGTCCTCAAGGCCGCTCTCTACGTCTGTGTCTTTATTCTCGTCCTGCCCCTAGGTTCTTCAGAACCATATTTTGTTTGTTTGTTTTTACATTCCATATATATGTGTTAGCTTAGGGTATTTATTTTTCTCTTTCTGACTTACTTCACTCTATATGACAGTCTCGAGGTCCATCCATCTCACTACACATAACTGAATTTCATTTCTTTTTATGGCTGAGTAATATTCCATTGTATATATGTGCCATATCTTCTTTATCCATTCATCTGTTGATGAACATTTGGGTTGCTTCCATGTCCTGGCTATTGTAAATAGAGCTGCAATGAACATTTTGGTGCATGACTCTTTTTGAATTATGGTTTTCTCAAGGTATATGCCCAGTAGTGGGATTGCTGGATCGTATGGTAGTTCTATTTTTAATTTTTTAAGGAACCTCCATACTGTTCTCCATAGTGGCTGTATCAATTTACATTCCCATCAACAGTGCAAGAGGGTTCCCTTTTCTCCACACCCTCTCCAGCATTTATTGTTTGTAGAATTTTTTGATGATGGCCATTATCACGGGAGTGAGGTGATACCTCATCGTAGTTTTGATTTGCATTTCTCTAATGATTAGTGATGTTGAGCATCCTTTCATGTGTTTGTTGGCAATCTGTATATCTTCTTTGGAGAAATATCTATTTAGGTCTTCTGCCCATTTTTGGATTGGGTTGTTTGTTTTTTTGATATTGAGCTGCATGAGCTGCTTGTAAATTTTGGAGATTAATCCTTTGTCAGTTGCTTCATTTGCAAATATTTTCTCCCATTCTGAGGGTTGTCTTTTGGTCTTGTTTATGGTTTCCTTTGCTGTGCAAAAGCTTTTAAGTTTCATTAGGTCCCATTTGTTTATTTTTGTTTTTATTTCCATTTCTCTAGGAGGTGGGTCAAAAAGGATCTTGCTGTGATTTATGTCATAGAGTGTTCTGCCTATGTTTTCTTCTAAGAGTTTCATAGTGTCTGGCCTTACATTTAGGTCTTTAATCCATTTTGAGTTTATTTTTGTGTATGGTGTTAGGGAGTGTCCTAACTTCATTCTTTTACATGTAGCTGTCCAGTTTTCCCAGCACCACTTACTGAAGAGGCTGTCTTTTCTCCATTGTATATTCTTGCCTCCTTTATCAAAAATAAGGTGACCAGATATGCTTCGGTTTATCTCTGGGCTTTCTATCCTGTTCCATTGATCTATATTTCTGTTTTGTTCCAGTACCATACTCTCTTGATTACTGTAGCTTTGTAGTATAGTCTGAAGTCAGGGAGCCTGATTCCTCCAGCTCAGTTTTTCTTTCTCAAGATTGCTTTGGTTTTTGAGGGTCTTTTGTGATTCCATACAAATTGTGAAATTTTTTGTTCTCGTTCTGTGAAAATTGCCATTGGTAGTTGGATAGGGATTGCACTGAATCTGTAGATTGCTTTGGGTAGTATAGCCATTTTCACAATGTTGATTCTTCCAATCCAAGAACATGGTATATCTCTCCATCTGTTTGTATCATCTTTAATTTCTTTCATCAGTGTCTTATGGTTTTCTGCATACAGGTCTTTTGTCTCCTTAGGTAGGTTTATGCTTAGGTATTTTATTCTTCTTGTTTCAGTGGTAAATGGGAGTGTTTCCTTAATTTCACTTTCAGATTTTTCATCATTAGTGTATAGGAATGCAAGATATTTCTGTGCATTAATTTTGGTTCCTGCTACTTTACCAAATTCATTGATTAGCTCTAGTAGTTTTCTGGTAGCATCTTTAGGATTCTCTATGTATAGTATCATGTCATCTGCAAACAGTGACAGCTTTAGTTCTTCTTTTCCAATTTGGATTCCTTTTATTTCTTTTTCTTCTCTGATTGCTGTGGCTAAAACTTCCAAAACTATGTTGAATAATAGTGGTGAGAGTGGGCAACCTTGTCTTGTTCCTGATCTTAGTGTAAATGGTTTCATTTTTTCACCACTGAGAACAATGTTGGCTGTGGGTTTGTCATATATGGCCTTTATTATGTTGAAGTAAGTTCCCTCTATGTCTACTTTCTGGAGGGTTTTTTTAATCATAAATGGGTGTTGAATTTTGTCAAAATCTTTTTCTGCATCTATTCAGATGATCATATGGTTTTTCTCCTTCAATTTGTTAATATGGTTTATCACATTGATTGATTTGTGTATACTGAAGAATCCTTGCATTATTTTTTTTTTTTCTTTTTTTTGCGGTATGCGGTCCTCTCACTGTTGTGGCCTCTCCCGTTGCGGAGCACAGGCTCCGGATGCGCAGGCCCAGCGGCCATGGCTCACGGGCCCAGCCGCTCCACGGCATATGGGATCCTCCCAGACCGGGGCACGAACCCGTATCCCCTGCATCGGCAGGCGGACTCTCAACCACTGCGCCACCAGGGAGGCCCAATCCTTGCATTATTACAAGCAACTATATGCCAATAAAATGGATAACCTGGAAGAAATGGACAAATTCTTCGAAAAGCACAACCTTCCGAGACTGAACGAGGAAGAAATATAAAATATAAACAGACCAATCACAAGAACTGAAATTGAAACTGTGATTAAAAATCTTCCAACAAACAAAAGCCCAGGACCAGATGGCTTCACAGGCGAATTCTATCAAACATTCAGAAAAGAGCTAACACCTATCCTTCTCAAACTCTTCCAAAATATAGCACAGGGAGGAACACTCCCAAACTCATTCTGTGAGACCACCATCACCCTGATACCAACACCAGACAAAGATGTCACCAAAACAGAAAACTACAGGCCAATATCACTGATGAATATAGATGCAAAAATCCTCAAGAAAATACTAGCAAACAGAATCCAGCAGCACATTAAAAGGATCATACACCATGATCAAGTGGGGTTTATCCCAGGATTGCCTTATTCTTTTACTGCACTTGTAATAGCTTTGCTGTACAATTTTCTTATACGAGGAGCTCACTAGGTGGAGAATAGATATTTCTATTGAGTTGCATCTTTGGATAGCATTTAGCACAAGCAAGGAATTTGGGTTATTTTAAACATCTAGAATTACTAGAATGACAATTTTAGAAAAGTCTCTAAAGCTCATGTAGTTTAACCATCTTACAGGCCAAGCAGTTAACATAAAGTATCTAATTTAATCTTTACAATAATTCTAAGAGGCATAAATTATTAACCCCATTTATGGAGAACCAGATGCTTAGAGTTCAAGTAATTTGCTCAAGGTCACCTGGTTTATAAGTGAGGAATCTGGAATTCCAATACACATTTGTCTGATTCAAAATACTTGCTTTTCCCTCCACATTGAACCTCCTCATCTACCAGTGGTAGGGAGTTTATTCCTCCTGATACAGCAAATCTTTAGACAGTTCTGGGAACAGATATTTCTGATGTCAAACAACTAACTAGGAAAAATATAATGTGCCATAAAAATTCAAATTATCATTTGTTATCTATAACTATATCCTGATCGGTGTTGGGGGGTTGGGGGTAGAGGGAGGAGGGAACATCCTAAGCCTACATTTTCCTTTTGAAGATAATTCTCAAAATCATTTTACCATACTTTGGCTTTCAGATTATAATCAAATGCCTTCCCTTTGCTTAAAAAGGAAGGCTTAAAAGACTTCCCTAATATTGCATCATTTCTTGACTGGGGTCTCAGAATTCTACCTAATAAATCCAGGTGATTTTAGCCTGAAAAAATGCTCATGTAGACAGTATCAACCAACTTTCTAATTCTTAAAAGAACTTCCAAATGATTCCTATAGAATATCTTATTCTAATTATAGTTACATTCTGATAGATCTGCCTGGATAAATTACTTGTAAAATACATCTCTAAGTAGGAGACTAAACTGAGTAGTTAATGGGATAATTTAAGCTTATCCAAATGTTATATATGATTATCCAAAAGTCTTTTTACCTTGATGATAGTTGTTGCTTAGTTACAGCTTCTATCATCTCCTACCCAAAGGATCCCACCATCAATTCTAATAAGATGCAATAAAATCATGTGTACAGCATTCTTGTTTCTTACTTGTGGGAGCAGAAGGACATGTGTTTAGTTTAACAAGTATCTATAGCAAGTGATCTAGAAAAAACTGAAGTACTAGAATAGTGTTATCTGGCATCATATGAGACAAAGATGGCATCTGTAATGAGTTTCCATTACCTCTTCAGCTCTCTCCCACTCAATGCCTTTCTCCATATTTTCTGCTTCTCTTCTGTCACTCCAGAAACACTTGGTTTGAATCCAGGAGTCTCTCCATCCACTCACCTCTCAGTTTATTTTCATGCCCCTTACACCTAAAAAATGATCTCCCCCATTTGAGGACTTGGCCAGTGTCTTGACCTACCCATTATTCCTCAGCAGAGGGGGCTCCAAAATTGCTAATTCCAAGTCTCAATGCCACAAACTAGCACCTGGAAATTACATACTGATTGGAAATAAGCTGATATTTTACATACTGATTTGCTCCAAAAACATTACCCTTCAGATGAACAGTAGGTTGGACAAACTTTTTTGTATTTCAGAAGAAAAACAACCAAGGATAGAAATCAATTAGAAAACTGATTTTTAAAGAAATCCCTTCTTGAAAACAGCAAAACAGTGTAACCCTATTATTGTACAGTTCTTTGTTAAACAATTCAATCACATTCATGTGTAAGTTCATGTAAGTTCCTGTTATGTAAACGATTACTGTACAATCAGGATAATTGTCCTATTATGCAACACCAGCATATATTCAACATTCAAAAACTATTTATTAAGTATGTACTCTATGCCAGCCACTAAAGATAGACTTAGCTATACTTAATAATTACATAGGATTATGCTGTTGATGAGCTTGATTTACATTTCCAAGACCATAACAATATTACTATGGAATACTAAATATTGCTATATAGAAGTCTTATATACAGACGTCTAAACAATTTTCAAACAAAACTACTTACCAAATAAATTATGGAAATGTAAAGATTTTAAAAGGCCTTAGTTCCCAAGTTTTAAACTATCATACCTTTTCTTCCCCATCTCTAAAATTCTAAGCCACCTCTTCCCTACAATACAAATTAGATTCACTAAGGAAAGGGCTAATATTCTCTCTAAGTAAATTACAAATAATGTGTGTCAATCTATTTATGAAAAAAAATGATTACAGGGTTAGCCATAACATGAAACCAAAGTAAACATCATTCAAATGACCAGAATCCAAATGTAATGGAATTTATAGATATTAACGTTGATCAATTGTGCATTGCCAGAAGCAATACATCACACAGTAAAAGCCTGATATAACATGCCTATTGTATAAAACATGCCCACGTCAACATGCAATTTGTGTTGCAAGATCATGCAAAAAATTCCAGTAAATAACCCTCTGTTGGAACCACCCATTGAGTTTAATTATAGACTTGTGTATAATGAAGACTCCCTACATCAAATATTTGCTTGGAAATCTACTCCACATACGCTAGAAGTTTTGAAAATAATAAGATACTTGATTATTGCAAAAATACTTACAGTAGAAGTTCCTTCTTGCTTGTGGGTTCATCATTTGGGGATGTTTTCATCAGGAGTCATCATGCTTTTGATCTTTAATGCCGTTCTTCCTCCAAGGTTTCTTGTCGGTAATTTCCCAAGCAGAGTCACTTGTACTAACAAGCCATTGTCCCATATTGTTTCCTTTTTATGTGTGAATGTTACCCTGTAGATTGATTTCCTGTCCAAAAACAGTCAAAAATGAACAAACGCTGCTGTATGCAAGTGAAATGTGCTACTCAAATACTCTGTTTTTGCAGTTTGGTTCAGGAAGAAATTCCCTGATTGAAAGGAGGAAATATATTGCAGAGCTCCAGAGAAATTAAAAGACAGAAGTTTCTTCCTTATAAATGAGCATATCAAAATTGCCAGCGTCATTTACTCTCACTAGTTTGTGACTCAAGTACTACTGCACCCGAAGCATCCATGTACTGTGTGCAGCCTAAAGACACTCCCAATTGCCACAGTAACAATATCCCAACTATATTTTAAAATCAGGCTTAGTATGCTTTGAAGTACATAATGTTTTCCATTCCTGAAAGGACAAAGAGATCTACATTGTCAAAGTTTATTTTTAAGCTCATGTGCTTGCTAAGTGCAGTGGCGAACAGGCTTTCCGTGCCTGTAGTACCATTGCTGGAACCTATTAATGCAAACAGATGAGTCGTTGGCTTGGTTCCACATAGGCTCTTATTTCTTTTTTTAAACCTTATCTAAATTGCATTGATTATAATTTCTTAAATCAAGAATGCTATCACTTTTCTGAGCTTGCTTGTTTTAATTTTATCAGTACAGAAGCAATGCAAGAAAGGCAAATAAGAGGAAGGTTTCAAATAGCTTTTGCTGAGATAAGAAAGTTAGTAATTAGAGGTAGCTTCTGTTTCTGGAGTAAGTCTGAGGGGCATTTGGAGACAATAAAAATGACAACAAGTTTTAAATAAAGGAGCTAAAGATAAAGAATGAAAGGGAGAGTAAGAGCAAGGAGAGAGAGCAAGTCAAAGCCAGAGTGAGAGAGAGAGAGAAGCTTTGACTATTAGCAATAATTCTTCACATATTTTCTTATTGTTGGGAAAGCAAATTGCTCTGGTTTGTATAACCCCCTACCCGTCTGCTCAACCCACCAAAATTAGCCCACATGTCATCTAATACCAGACTTAGACTTGTGGAAGCACATTATTGCTCTATTAGAGCCATAACAAAATACCAGCTGAGCAGTGAGCATTGGGTGGTATGGTGACCCTGAGGTAATACAATCCGTGTTATGGAATTTCTAGCCCAAATTTTAAACATCTGGTTTTGATATGATAATAAATGTGATAATGTACATTAAATACCGGTATTCAGGTAACATAATCCTTCCACCTGACTAAAACAATGCACGCTTTTCAAATCGTATGACAGCGAGAGGGATTAGATAGACAGACACATATTTATAACTGCACATACCAAAACAATCCTCACCATGCACAAACTTATACATGTACACATACGCAGCAATATAGCACATAAACTGTCAGTGGACTTTCCAGAAATAAGAGTGAGTTTTCACTGAATCCTTTCTATGCTCTCTTTTCTGGACATCCCTTTGCACAGTTGCACTAATTTGTAGGAGACTTGGCTGAGAGTGAGGGGAATGGAAGGGGAATGTGAAAAATAATAACGCTAATTGAACCAGACAGAGATGTGAACCCCTGACCTTTGCTTCATTAGTACCATCTCATGCTATAATCTGATGAAGTACCCAGCCACTGGCAACTTGAAAAATAAACTAAATCAGGTTACTCTTATCCTGTTTTAACTTCGTGGGAAAGAGTTTCTGCATTTTGAATCCAAATATTACCATATTATTAACTGTCAAGTAATTCAGTGCTGTAAAAGATTCTAGGGTCTAGAAATTAAGATCCCTTTAAATTAGCATCTTAGACTAGTTGATGAAAAAGTCTTAACCCATGAGCATTTGCTGACCTTATATATTTGCATATGAGAAAGCAGATGGAGCAACCTGGAGGATGGAGAGGGTGGAAGCTGCTGGGATGAAAGCCATGTTGGGAATCACGAATGTTTGGTTAGTGTGGGGTTGAGAGATAAGGAAGTGGTTGATGGTGGTTAAGGGCTTGTTTCCTCCTGATGCTCAAAGCTCCATGAGTCAGGTGAATGGTATTTCAAGGAGTTGGCACAAAATAAAAACCCCAAGTGCTCTTTCTCGGTTTGAGCCAAACCCAAACCTTTTCAAAGGTGTGAAAACAAGCAGCCACATTGGTTTGGTTTTCCTTTCCTGGGGCACTCTTCTTCCTGGTGCTGGCCAGCACCACACAGAAGTCTTGTGACATGAGCCGTTTCCATGGAATTTTAAATTCTGCCAAAAAAAAAAAAAAAAAAAAGAGGGATTGGAAATTTCGTGAGAATGGTTATTCTTAGGAGATTTCCATCCCAGATTCCTAACTTGTGTGGCTCAGATAAGCATCTAAAATGCACTGCCAAACCTTCTGAGGTCCCTAATGCACTTATTTCCAATCACATTTCTACATAGAGACCTCAGAGTAACAGTGAATGCAATGGTTTGTTGGGAAATATTTTCTGTATGCCAGCCCAAGTTTCCCCTACCTATGCGGAAATGGGTTTGGAACACCATTTACAACACAAACATTGGGTTTGAATGTCCCCAGAACATACTCAGTTTTTAGATGAGACGTTTACATTCTCTCAAATGAAAACAACCTACCCCAAAGTAACCCTTCAATTATTTTGCTTCTGAGAAACTTCAAAATATGATAAGAATATTTTCCTGGCACATTGTTAAGTGTGTAGCTGCCTAAGCTCTTCCTATAGGTTCATTTCTCATGAGAAGACTATACGGTAAATACAACCAAAATCTCACTAATTGGGATGCTATATCAGTTAGGCATTGCTATGTAACAAACCTACTCCAAAACTCAATGGCTTAAATAATAGACATTTATTATTGTTGACTATTTTATAGGTCAGCATGACAATTCTGGCCTTATCTGGGCATCAGCTGCATATCAGGTAGGTGACTCTGTGATCTTTAATGTGTTCAGGGGTCAGCTTTCTGCAGGCTGATATAGGATAGACTCAGCTGGGATAACTGAGCCCTTCTTGTGTCTTCACTTGTACCTGTCTTTCATATCCCTTCAATAGGTTAGTTCAGGAATGCTCTCTGGCCAGCTTAAATATGTTTTCAAGGCAATCAAAGGCAAGAGAGGAAGTGTCAAAGTACAAGTGCATTTTAATGCCTCTGTTTGGGTCAACTTGCCAAGCCCAGAGTTAGTGTGTGTGTTTGAGGGTGGCGGGGATTCAGTACTGAAGGATGTGGATACAGAGAGGCATGGAAAATCGGGGCCATTCATACAATCTATATATCATAGGCATATTGAAAATAAGAAGCCAGTCATATTCAGTCACTTGGATGAACCTACAACAATATCAGGAGGCATCAACCTGTGAGACTAGAATTAGCTTTTAGTACCAAGACAGAAGATGAAAGCCAAATCTCAAATTGAAATGGGTAGAAAGTATCCTAAGAATGCACAGGCAACACACCAAAATGGCACCTGTGTTAGAGACGAAATTGGAGGTATGGCCAGAGACGGCAATGAGGAACACATAAGAGGCAAACAAAGCCACCAACTGTGCTGAAACCAAAGTTAGCAAGCACTGACAAGTTAAAAGATGAACATTCGGGTTACGTCTCTCTGGAGTAATTTTCTTGAAGGTGGTTGTTTGAGGAGGAATGCAGTTAACAGATGCAATTGTCTACAGGAGACAATGGATTTGATTCAATAGAACAGAGTTGTGAGAATGAGGTAACAGGAAACCGCTAGTATCAAGGGCACACTTGCTATACTCACCTCCAGCCAATATTGGCCATGAAGGACCAAACACATAGTATGGCCAGATATTAAAATTTTATGTAATCTTTCCTGATTTTGAAAACACTTTGAAAAACATCGGTAGGCATGATTTACCCCACAGGCCACGAGCGTGAAACTCCACATGCAGAGGTTTCATTTCCGTGGAGCAATCTCTATCTTCAACAGGCTCTGCAAATATATATATATTTAGGGCCTACATTAACCAATTATAAGAAGTGATTTGCCACCAGAATATAAATAATGCAGAAACTGTTGGATCTTTCTAGAGTATCAAACCACAATGAAAAGGTTCCTAAAGATATTTTTATCTCCTGAAAGCTTTAGCGTTTCAAGAGTTTGGATTCTTCCATTCTTTATATGGAACTCTAATGGGTACTTCCAGAATCCCACCCTAAAGTTAATTGCCCCCTTTTTTTTTATGTTCAAGTCCAGTTTTATTAAAATTTGGCAATTCTGGCAGCAGTACAAAGTCTTTGACCACTGGACACATCAGACATGAATTTATAATTTTAGTTTGTTGTGGGTTTGGGTACATGAACTTTTCTAAATCTTCTGCCCTTCATTTCATTACCAAACGGCAGAGCGCCTTAAGTTTCTCTCTCTACAACACCTTATTATTTATAGAATAGGAATTTGTAAAATAAGATTGAAAAAAATAAAATGCACAGATTCAAAAAATTCTCTTCAAATATTAAGAACATACAAAGTATATTGAAGACATCTATGTTTAGTCCTCCCAGTAACATGGAGGTTTGATGTCTTGTATTTATTTATTGCTAATCACAGTTCAGAGACCAAAGTGTTTCCAAAATGGTAAAAACCTTCATTGACGTTCCCAGCATGGTTCCAGTGGGTTTCAAGTGTAAAACCAGTATAGAGCACGTGATTTGGCCTTTAAAATCACACGCCTTTTTATCTTTAGTGGGATTTTTTTCTTTATAGTGGCTCAGGTAAAGTCCCCACAAAGCCCCCAAATGCCTGAATGCCACAACATAAAGAAACCCTTGCCAAGATACCCACTGTGGCAGATCTGGGTAAAATGCCAGGTGCACAAATTGGGACTAAACCTGCCCCTTATTTTTAAAATCAACTTGTTCATGACACTTTATTACAAAATAGCTTTCTGCTTATAAGGATATTGGTCTAATAATTTTATTTTGATCCCTCATGTTGTTGATTTCTAGAATGCATGTTTTCCTGTATAGATCTCTTCCTATAGCACCTAGAAGATACACATAAATTAAGCACTTATAATTCTCAGCCTTGTTTATCTGAAAGACTATTATTCACACTGCAGTTTTCTGAATTTCAAGTTTATTGATTCAACGTCTCCACTTGCACTGTTGGCTTCTTACCTCTTTTTGTTTACTCTATAGGCAGCCTGGAGGGAAGCTCTTTGAAATCAACAGATCTAACTATTTCTTCTGCTCTGGGAAGACAACTCTTACTAGGCATCTGGTTCTTGGCATTGTTTGGAAAACTATCCTGTCCACTTCCAGACAAACATACTTTATTTATTTATTTATTTATTTTTGCAGTACGCGGGCCTCTCACTGTTGTGGCCTCTCCCACTGCAGAGCACAGGCTCCAGACGTGCAGGCTCAGCGGCCATGGCTCACGGGCCTAGCCGCTCCGCGGCATGTGGGATCTTCCTGGACCGGGGCACGAACCCATGTCCCCTGCATCGGCAGGCAGACTCTCAACCACTGTGCCACCAGGGAAGCCCCAGACAAACATACTTTTACTGCAAGTGGTTAACCCAAGGACGAAAGGGGGGATGACAAGCAAAGATGGTTTTCTTTAGCTTCCTAAGCCAGGTCTCCCAAATACATCTTGCAGTACTCTGTTTTCAGACTTTTAACTTGGCTCTCAGGAAATACAAACACCCATTTCAAAGCTTAGCATATTTTCATATTATATTCTATACAGTCTTATACATACTTCTTTTTCCTCCTTTAATGCAGAGATTTGAGAATGCATTATATATTATGTTGTATCTGGAGACTGACTGATTGGTTAGATGGATGGTTGATTGATTGATTGATGTTGTATTATCACATCTTATGTTCCTATCTATAATCTCTTGACCTCACCTGTCTCCCAGGCCCTCAGCAACTTCCTCCATCTCAGCTGTTGACCTTGAGATCTACTTGTGGGTCTGATGCATGATTTTATACCTGAGGCTAAACAAGCAACATGTCTGAAGTCCCTGGTTCCTTC
Organism: Mesoplodon mirus; assembly: GCF_964341445.2. Taxonomy (NCBI): domain Eukaryota; kingdom Metazoa; phylum Chordata; class Mammalia; order Artiodactyla; family Ziphiidae; genus Mesoplodon; species Mesoplodon mirus. The sequence continues at coordinate 155,561,043 of NC_138978.1, read as the reverse complement.
CACCATTTCCAGACTTAGATTCCAGAAGCACACATCACATGGAGTGGGATCTGGCTTCCCCAAAGCTGCCGAAGGGACCAGATGATAGAATTTTCTAAATGTAGGTGAATCAACTCTCATGAGGCAAATTGTGACCAATAGGAAACAGAAGATGGAAGACAGCTGGTAGATAAATATCATCTCACTTCTTCCCCGAGATGGGCTGGTCAGATACAAGATTTTGCCATGCCGTCTGTGCAAGCAATATCACATATGGCCAAGCAGGTGCACAGCTGATGGAATGTCTATGTCTCTTTATGGCTGTTTGTGAAGCAGTGGTCAGTATGGTACCATATCATCTTGTATTTGCTTCCCATTGTTATCTGCCACACTTGCCTTTTTCCTCTAGTTACCCTGGGATTCTCTTCCCAGTAAAGCATTAGCACCACAGCCTTGTGTCAAGCTCAATTTTCAAGGGAATCCAGGGTAAGACATCTGTGTATGTATATGTGTGTGTATAATTTTATATATATCTATATATTATATATATATACAGTTATACAAATACAGTTTTATATATAAATATATAGTAATATATAGATATATATGACATATTATATCTATGATCATTTGTTTCCCTTTACTATTCCATATAAAATTCCACACCACATAAAATCCTTAAGTACTACATGGTGACATTATGACACAAGATATTAACATAAAGAATTTATATACCCCAGAATTTTTGTTTGCTTTTTACGGTATTGTTTTGTTCTTTGCTAGTGGAAAAAAAGCTTTACACAAAGTAATAAATATGAACTTTGTAAAATAGCAGCCATATACTTTGGAAAATGATCAGTAAGAAAAATAATCCTTCAGGAAAGCAGGGTTTCAGACCCTTAAAATTATATATAAATGAGATGAGTAACTTGAAGACTTTTAGCTTAAAATATTTTTTAGTTTAAAATATTTTTTCTCTTAAATGTTATGGGGCCTGAAACCAAAGCTCTGTTTTAGTTGCTCTGCTAATAGTAGAGACATATTATAAGATAGATGTCCATTTGACAGTTTTTTATATGTGTGCTATTTTATGTCATGTTGGGTAGAAAATAAGGCAAACTTCTAATGCCATTTACAGTATACTTTCGTAATATAGTTAGCAAAACAATCCAGATGTTTTAAATGATTTTGTTTTTACCCTTCTTACTGCTCAATTCTAAATCAAGGCATGCATATTAATTTGTGGGTTGATAGTCCAGTATTATTGATCCAGATCAGTACCATTTATTTAGCTTTATGGATCATTTCAGATATCAGACCATTTGTATTTGATTCATTGCTGCCTGTGGGGGAAGAATAATTTAATATTCACTCACAGCCTATGTAAGAGTAAACACACTTCAAAACATTGAGGAGAGACCATGGCCTATACAGCCTTGAGATAACTCCTGTAAAATAATTTCAGTCACAAGCTTTCAGCACTTACCAAGCAGAGAGGTCAGGCAAGTAAAGCCACCAAGGCAATCTTTTTGAAGAGGAACTTTTCAGAATTGTTGGTCCTGCGCCATTTGGCTGAGAGAGTAAAGAGCAAAATAAAGTAGATGAAGATACCCCTGAGGTGGGGGATGAAGGGATTGGATCTCTGGACCCCTGGGGCAAGAGCAACTCCAAGAAGAAAGCAATCTTAGTATCCTATCCACCAGTCCTTCCAGAGGCTAGAGGCATTGGAGCCTAGAGTGCCCCTTTAATCTGGATCAGACCTAGATCAGCCCAAGTAGAAAACATGGTTCCATGGCTAGCCCGGGGCATGACACACAGTAGGCATTCCATGAAGGTTGTACTGACTGTGGAATAACCAATTTTAGCTCTATATGGGCAACATCCATGTGACATCGAGCAAGTTACTTTTCACTTCTTCCCTTTGAGCCTTAATTTCTCTATCTGTACAATGGGGATAATAATAATTCTTACTTTCAGAATAAATTCAAGGATGAAATGCAGTAATAATAGTATTTTGGAATTTAGAAAGTCATAAACAAACCCCAGAATGGAAAGACAGATAGCTGCATCCATATTACTTCTTTTCAAATATGCACAGGTTTTACCGTTTGTCGTCTTTTGGGTTCCCCCCAAAACAGATCCTGATATGAGGACTTGTATCCGGTAGTCCAGTTGAGGAGCAATTCCAAGAAGCAGGAGAGAGGGAATGAGAAGAGTTAAGGAGGAGGGAAAAGCTAATTTTGAGGTCACTTCTGTGGGCAACTGGGGCTTGGTCTTGCAGGGGAATTTATAAAAAGTATACTAATGCATCTTAGAACTTACTCACCTGAGGGTCAACTGGGGATGAATTTATCCATCTGTTCCCACACTCCACAAAGGATGCTCCCAGAGGCATTAATCCCCTAATTTCCAGGTACATACAAATCCTTGTTAAGAGAGCAGGCTTCCACCAGTGGCTGTAGAAAGAAATGGGCACATAACAGAAGCTATCATGAGGTGAATTGAAGCCCACATGGAGATGAGGCCCAGAGGATTTAAGTATAGTCACCGGAGACATCAGATACCATTTTAGTAGCTAAAAAGCAGAGCGAATTTTCTCTTTGGCATTCTTCTATTGAATATAGCACATAATTTAACATGTAGTATAATTCTGATGTATGCTGAACCCACTTGCCTCACAGAGATCTTATTGAACTTAACACTAAATTCAGTACCAAACCTTTGTGAGAGTCCAAAGAGACCCCAGCCTTGCTTTCTGTAGATTTCTGACAGTTTACATCCTTAAGCATCTCTGTTTTTTGGCCTGCTACCTAGAGTTGCAAAGTCCAACCTCTCCATCAATGTCCATTGAAGGACTATGTGAGCTGAATAGCTTTAAAACTTAAGGGATCCTGAGGCACATCTAATACTGCCTCACATCTGTGTCATCTTGGCTCCCTCCACTCCACCCATTCCCTCTTCTCATCCTACACCTTCAAGCCTGCTCACAGATGTGTCCCATTTTCTCACTCACACAGAAATCCATCCATACTTAGTTCTCAGAAGTTTAGCTTCTCTCTACAAAATTGGGTTTCTACCTACAAGGAGTTCTTATATAAGCTACTAAAATTTTTTTCTCCATATCATGAAATAAGGATATAAGATTTCCTCTAGGCGGCTCAATAAAACTATTTTTGAGTGAAAAAAACAATCTCGTCATAAACATTTTCTTTTTCCTAGACTATCCCTTGCACAAAATATAATACCCATGGTGGACTAGCTCAATTCCCCCTTTTAAATGTTTGCATGGCTCAATGCATTTCTCCCCTTTAAAGTTATTACATTTATCTTTTTCTTTTTCTTTTTATGAGTTTTGAATGATGCATATCTCTTCCCACTAGAATGTAAACTCCAAGAGTGTAGCAACCAAGTCTAGTTTTGCTTGGCAGTAAATCATTGGCATCCTGTAATTAGTCTGGCACAAAAGTAGATGATCAATACAAATGTTCAATGAATGAATGAATGAAATTATATCTGTGAACTTGTTAATTTCTTCTTGCATATGTGAAAGAAAAGAATTATAGAGAAAAACAAAAACCTAAGGCCCAGAAAAGTAAAGTGTCTTGCCCAGGGTCACAGAGCTGATTGATAGCAGAGGGATTTAACAAGTTTGCCATGCTCATTGCCTCAGCCCTCTCGTAATGTTAGACTGTAATTCATCGTGATATTGCCTAATAGAGACACTATTATAAATCCAGGGTTTTCTCTCAAACCCATATGCTTGACTGAGAAATATCAAAGAAGTCTGGTCTCAGCATTCCCTGTCTCTTATTTTCCTGTTGAGAGGTACCAAATTGTTATATCTGACGTTGGAAAATGACACTTCGGGCCTACGGCCCTCCCCCACCTTTTGAAATCACTACTTTCAAACACCTCTTTATTTCCACTGAAGCTTTTAGTGATTTAGGACAGGGATCATTCCTCACATACACCAAAACCCAACAAGAGCTGAGCGTCTGCTCTCAAGAACACACAGAACAAAATGGCACAGGAGGACAAGCACTTACAAGGTCTCGTAGAAACAACTAAGTAGGGCTGTCAGTCCCCTCTGGGACTTCAAAGAGCTCCAGAAATTCATGTAAAAGTAAAAGGGGATTATAAAAATCTGATTTTATTTCAACACATCTTAAAAGAAGTCAGATCAGAATATAAATTTCCACTTGGAGCCTGGGGATAGATAGACTTTTATTTTCTTATCTTTTCTAGTCTAAATGCAGAGGTGGAGCTACCAGGGTGAATAGCTTAGCCTGTGGCTTCAAGGTCCAGGTGGAGTCTACTTTACCGGGGAGTTCTGGGAAGGGCAGAGGGAAATCAGAAGTTGTCGCCTGAGGGGCTGGAATTCAAAACTGTGTTACTACCCAAATGTTATGCAATTTGTTTTCAAATAGAGACTGAAAATACAAAAGGCCTCTCACATTTATTCACCCTTAACCTATTTCCCAAAGACTTTTACATTAGTCATTGCCACCATTCACAAAATGCAATAAAAGTTCACTATTTTGCACAAAGCAAGGGGAGATGGTGCTTCCATAAAGGGCGTAGAGATTACATTCAATTAAATGTGTTAATGTTATTCCCTGAAGCTTACTTACACATTTTAAATGGCAACTTTTCTTTCTGATGATAAACCTCAACAGAGCCCTCAAAGCATTATTCTAAATTAGTGTGGCTAACATCAATGGTATTTGCTACAACAACTTGCAAATAAATCTCTAGAAAGTGATTCCCACCTGTGATCCTACCCTTTACATACAAAACCATTTAGAGCTTAGGGGAATTACTTGCATTCCCATGAGGATACCATGAATTATTTCTCAGTGGGAAAGAACATTTTTAAAAGGTGTATAATGATAAGGAAACTGTCAGAGCAACCTGTCTGCTACTTCAGAGGATAGGATAATTTCTCTCCTTCCTTCATTTTCCTTTCTTCTATACTACACCCTGGTTCCTGAAGCCAACTGTACTTAAAAAAAAGAAAAAAGCAACAAAAAACTATAATGACCCCACTTTGTAACTTGTTCCATATGTTTCACAGGCTTCATAAAATAATTCCACATTAGTTTCCCTAGCCTAGTGTTTGGATCTTGACATCTGTTTTTTCCTATGTTTTCATGATTTATTTTGGTGTCTGTGTGAATTCGCCCTATAAGAATAAAAGGAATTTGCTTAGATTCCCTTTTCCTGGAATGTATCCTGGTTACTTGCAGACCTATCAGACTCCCTATCCAGAGATCTGACACGGTCACCATCAAGCCTAGATCTGCCACTTACTAGGGTATGAACTCACCCAAGTCATTTCGTCTCTCTGTACCTCAATGTCCGCATCTGTAAAATGGGGATGATCACAGCAATAACTGTTTACAGTGTTTTGGGAATGCTTAAATGAGTTATTTTATATATATATAGGGTTGATCAATGCCTAGCACATAATAAGTGTTGGTTGCTTTAGTTATTAATGCTAAGGCACAAAGAAAGGTCTGTAGGAGATAGATTTCTCTTAGTCTACACCTTTACTGGCTTTTATTTATTCACTCACTCAGCAAATGGTTATCAGGTGGCAGAAGGTAATTATCAGCATCAAGTAAAGCCAAATTGGAGAGTGAGGCTAAAGGAAGTCAGGAATACTAATCCTATTTTTATTCAAAATTTTGATGTTATTCATTACAGATTTTTGCATTTCGACTTTATAAAAATGTTACATTAAATGATGTATCTTGATTACTTGATGTGCCTTCTTCTAACTAAATGTTATTACCATAGCATGTGCCTCAGTTGCCTCCCTTATTCCTGGCCCTGGACAATTGTGAGCAAATCAGACTCAGTTCCACTCTTCATGCTGTTAACAATCAAGTGGGAGGAGGGATAGGCCTTAACAAAATTATCACAAAAATATATAAATTCTTTCTATTAAAAATGCAAGAGTTTTATATTATCCCCTAGGCCTGTGGATGAGTGTAATTACTTTTTTGAAATTAAGAGCTTAAGTTTTCATTCATTCATTTCTCAATAAATAGGTATAAGGTGCCTATCATATGCCAGGCACTGCTCTAGGTGCTGGGGCAGAGCAAAAGAGACACAAATTTCTACTTTCGCATAGTTTATATTCCAATGTGGAAGAGAGACAGTGAACAACACAAATGAAGAAAATAGACCATACATTATATGGTACTAAGTTATAAAGAAAAAAGAATAAATGGAAGGGAGAGAGAAACTGTCTGGGATAATTAAAATTAGATAGGAACATAGGTAGATAAGGAACATTGGAATTGTGACCTTGGGGGAAGTGAGAGAGAGAAAGTGATGCAGAAAACTGGAAGAAAGCAGTCCAGGCAAAGACAGCAGGTACTTCAGGGCAGACCCTGAAGTGGGAATGTGCCTGACATGTTTAAGAAAATAGCAAAGAGGCCAGTGTGGCAAGGAGAGAGTGAGCAGGAATTCAGATCAAAGAGGTAATGGTGGGCTTCCCTGGTGGCGCAGTGGTTGAGAGTCCGCCTGCCAATGCAGGGGACACGGGTTCGTGCCCCGGTCCGGGAAGATCCCACATGCCGTGGAGCGGCTGGGCCCGTAAGCCATGGCCGCTGAGCCTGAGCATCCGGAGCCTGTGCTCTGCAACGGGAGAGGCCACAGCGGTGAGAGGCCCGCATACCGCAAAAAAAAAAAAAAAAAGGTAATGGTGGGCTGATCATGGAGGACCTCTTAAAGCATCATAAGTGCTTTGTTTTGCACTCTGACGTAGAGGGGCAATCACTGAAAGGATTTGAGTAGAGGAGTGATGAGATCTGACTTAAGTTTAGCAGGGTCAGGCCAGCACTGTGCTGAGATGGATTCATTGGGAACAAGAGAACAAGTCAGACCATTTAGGAGCTCATTATACAATCCAGGCAGGATACAATCAATGGTGGCTTGGACCAGGATAAGAGTCGTGGAGGGAGAATTTAAGCAGTCAAATTCTGGATGTATTTTGAAAGTAGAGCTAACAAGGTTTGCTGTTGGCTTGCATATGGCATGAGAGAGAAAGAAGCCAAGGAGTTATCAAGGTTTTTGGTCAAAGCAACTGGAAGACTGGAGTTACCATCACCTGAGATAGGAGAGACTAAAGAAGTAGGTCTGGGAGGGAACATATAGGAGCTTGGTTTTGGACATGTTAATTTCAAGATGGCCATTAATCACCAAAATGGATATGGGGAATAGACATTTGGATATAGGTTTGAACTCTAAAATTCGGGTACTAGAGACAGAAATTTGGGAGTCATCAACATATAAATAGTATTTAAAACCATGGTACTAGATGTAGGAATGGGAACAGATAGAATAGGGAAGTGGTCAGTACTCAGATATATGAGAAAGTTAGTACCAAAGGAGATTGAGATGGAGAATATCAAGAGAGTGTGGTGACTTGAAGTCAATCAAGCACAGTAGATAGGATAAACTGTCAGATGCTGCTGACAGGTCAAGTTAGATGAGGACTAAACACTGCTCATTGGTTTAGCAAAGTGAAATGACCTTGATAAGAGCAGTTTTAGTAAACCAGTATCAGTAAAAGGCTGATTCAGTGGGTTCAAAAGAAAAACAAAGGAGAATTTTTAGAGAATTATTTTGAGTTCTGCTGTAAAAAGAAGGTGAGAAATGGGGCAATGACTAGAAGGGAAATGAAGTTCAAGAGAAAGTTTTTAAATTTTTGTTTCGTTTTTAAAATGGGGAAAACGTTACCTTGTTTGTACACAACGCAGAAGACAAAGATGATAGCATATTAGAAGGAACAATAGGTAATAATTCTGGTCTGACAACTCATGTGTGTGTGTGTGTGTGTGTGTGAGTGTTTCCATTGTCAGAGGAGGGAGTAAAAATGGCCTGTGAGAGGTAAGAAGGCTTAAGGAGAACCACACCACAAGCTCACCTCAAGCCAGTGGTCCAAAGAATGCGGCTGGAAAACAGTTCCCACTTGGGAGGGCTGCAGGGGAGCAGTATGTCCTCTGGAGAGCCAGATTTGTTTACAGCCAGCTGTGGTTCTCAAACTTTCATATGCAGCAGAATCACCTGGAGGGCTTGTTAAAATGCAAATTTCTGAGCCCTACCCCAGGAGTTCCTGATACAGCTGATTGGGGTGGGGCCTGAGAATTTGCATTTCTAACTGGTTCCAGGTGATACTGATGCTGCTCTTCCTGGGAGACCATTGAATCCATTGAGTTAGTGCAAGAAAGTGAAAGTAATGTTTACAGAAGAGGCTCTTTAAGCTTGTGGCTTTTAAAATTTGATATCAGCTAAAGCCTTGTCTATGTAAAATTAACTCCAATTTTCACTGATTTTTAAACCAATGTTTAAAAATTTAAACCAATGTTTAAAAATTCATCACTAAACACAATTCTTTTTTTTTCCATGTTCCTTTACACAGTTGGTTTGTAAGAATGTTCATTTCAAAGTGTACATAAAATTAAATATTATTTCAGGATGAGAAAGAAAATATATGCCTTCTTAATCATACTTTGAATATTTTTCAGCCTCTTACTTGTTTTATCTATTCCTGTGAATCTGTTCCATTCACCTTGAAAACACTTTACTTGGAGCCAAGTTATTTATTTATTCATTTATTCAACAGATATACATTGAGCACCTACTTAGTATCAGGCACCATTGTATCACTTGGGACATAGTGGTGAGCAGAATATTCTGGCCTTTGGAAAGTGACAGTCAGTTCAAAGAGAAAGAGACAATAAACAAAAAAATAAACACATACAGTAATTCAGGAGGTGATAACTTTTATAAAGGTCCAAAATAAAGCAGGAAAGGGGATAGGAATGCAGTGAAAAACAGGATGGGTGGTCAGGGAAGGCCTCAGCAAGAAGGTGGTTTTTCAGCAAGAACATGAAGGAGGTAGGGAAATGAGATATCCAGGGGAAGAGTACTCCAGACAGGAAATTAAAGAGGCTCCAAGACAGGGGCATACCTAGCATGTTTAAAGAAGAGCAAGGAGTCCACTGCAGTGTCTTGGATATGGGAGAGAGTGAGGAGTCGATGAGATAAGAGGCAATGTGGAAGGTTAGGGCAAATGATCTTATTTGCAAAACAGAAATAGAGACACAGACATAGAGAACAAACATATGGACACCAAGGGGGAAGGGGGGGCAGGACGAATTTGGAGATTGGGATGGATATATGTATATACTATCGATACTATGTAGAAAATAGGTAACTAATGAGAACCTACTATACAGCTCAGGGAACTCTACTCAGTGTTCTGTGGTGACCTAAAAGGGGAGGAAATCCAAAAAAGAGGGGATATATGTATACGTATAGCTGATTCACTTTGCTGTACAGTAGACACTAACACAACGTTAGTGCAACTATACTCCAATAAAAGTTAATTACATAAAAACAAAAGAGGATCATGTCAAGTCTTTTTGGCCACTGAGATAGTTTAGGCTTTTCCCTATGGGAATTGGGAAGCCAGTGGAGGGTTTTAAGCAGCAGAGAAACATGAAATGACTTACATTTTTTTTTATTGAAGTGTAGTTGATCTACAATGTGTTAGTTTTACGTGTACAGCAAAGTGATTCAGATATATATATATATATATATATATATATTTAGTTATATATTTATATCTATTCTTTTTCAGATTCTTTTCCATTGTAGGTTATTATAAGATATTAAATATAGTTCCCTGGGCTAAATAATAGGTCCTCGCTGTTTAGCTATTTTATATATAGTAGTGTGTACCTGTTAATCCCAAACTCCTAATTTATCCCTCCCCCACTTTCCCCTTTGGTAACCATAAGTTTGTTTTCTATGTCTGTGAGTCTGTTTCTGTGTTGTAAATAAGTTCATTTGTACCATATTTTAGATTCTACACATAAGCGGTATCATATATTTGTCTTTCTCTGTCTGACTTACTTTACTTAGTATGATAATCTCTAGGTCCACCCATGTTGCTGCAAATGGCATTATTTCATTCTTTTTAATGGCTGAGTAATATTCCATTTTATATATACACACACACACACACACACACACACACACACACACATACCACATTTAGGTTGCTTACATGTCTTGGTTATTGTATTAAATAGTCTGGCTTGCATTTTAAAAGGATCTCTCTGGCAATTATCTTGCAAATAGTCTAGAGTGAGCAAGGGCAGAAACAAGGTGACCCTGAGGAGGAGGCCATTGTGATAATTCAGGCAGATGATAGAGGCTTAGAGGGTGAGAGCAAGGGAGATGTCAAGAAGTAGTCGGATCCTGGAGATCTTTTGCAGGTAGAACCAACAAGATGTGCTGAGGGATTAGACGTAGGATGTGGAAGAAAGAGTCAAGGATGACGGTAACTTCTAAAGCCTTGATGAATGGAGCTGCCATTTACTGAAAAACAGAGTATTCTGGAATGCAAATATTAATTGTGGATTAATCTGTATTGAAATGGTATTAAAAGTCATGAGATTAGATGAAATCACCCAGGGAGTGAGTACAGAATGATGAGTATAGATAGAAAAAAGAAGGGATCTAACAATCAAGCCCTGGATGCTCCAACATTTCAGAGGAAGATAACTTTGTGTAGCAGAATGTTGAAGACTTATTATTCATCGAAAATGGCAACCATTATCCACCCCCAGCCAATCACTGACCTGTGAGAAGGAAATACAAGTGTTGTCAAATATATGATTTTTCAAAACTGGCCAGAAATATGAACTTCTATGAGAAACAACCAGTTTTCAAATGTTGGAAAATAATATATTTCTAAACACTTTGCAGACCAATCAAAATATGTTCACTGGCAAAATCCAGACGGTGATTTGTCAGTTTTCAATCTCTGATTTATACCTTTAAAAAGATTATTTCTGCTCTCATTATAATGAACTCAGGAAAAAAGGGGAAACAAGCACAGCTGTTCAGTCTGCTTCCAAATTGTAGGAGTTAAATTTGATGTTACCTATAAAATCTTAGAACAATGTCCAGCATAGTAAACAAGAAATGTTAACTCTTATATTACTGTGATTTATTTGGAACTTTAGTTGTATCATCATACTACAAAAGGCAACAATAACTTATGCATTCATAAGGAAAAACAACAGGGCCAAGGTGGCAGTTTTCAGAGGTCAGAGCAAGATTATGTGTCCAAATCATGCCAGCACGCTATGGGATGGCAAATAATTGACTCTCACCTTGAAAGGGAGCGGAGAAAAAACATAAAATACCTGTTAAGTAGGTGGTTGCTAAGAATATACTTTAACAAATTCTAATTATACACTAAATCTTGGCACTCACTTCTCCTTATAAGAACCTAGGAAAATTCCATCTCAATTTCCATGGCTCCCAGAAATTTATGTTTTCTCAAAGATAACCTGACAGGCCTATATATCATTTAAAATCCTCTCCCCCAAACATCTGTGGGGCTTTTAAAAGGCACAATAAAAAAAAACATTGGGGCTTCCCTGGTGGCGCAGTGGTTGAGAGTCCGCCTGCCGATGCAGGGGACGCAGGTTCGTGCCCCGGTCCGGGAAGATCCCACATGCCGCAGAGAGGCTGGGCCCGCGAGCCATGGCCGCTGGGCCTGTGTGTCCGGAGCCTGTGCTCCGCAACAGGAGAGGCCACAACAGTGGGAGGCCCGCGTACCGCAAAACAAAAAAACATTAAACACACACACAAGCACACGCACTTGCATGTACACAAAGGCGTATATACATGCATAAACACACATGCACACGCTTTCTCATTCAACCATCAAGGTTTTGGCAGAGTCTTCCAGTTTCCTGCAAAGTCTTTTACATGAACCTCTCTCCGTGCTTCTTTGGTAATTATTTGTCAATTATCTGTAGCATCCCCCCAGAGTTTTCGCATCAGGAATGGAAACAGTTGTCCAATTTGCGGACAGAGCCTGTCTTTCCCCGGGGTCCTCAGGCTCCTTTGTGCAGGTGTCCAGAGGTAACAGGAAGAGCCAACTTCATGTCCAGGGCTTTCCACAGACATGTATAACCAGCCTTTCCAAATCTTCCTGCTGTTGACAGTACCTTGCCAGTACCAAACCACTTGTCCTCTGTGTAAATTTAAAGAAGAGAATTGAAAGGAGGCCCCCTGGCTGTACATTTTTGTTATTTACAGTGAGGCCATGGATCAGCAGCCAAAGAAGAAAGAATCATAATCTGTCTCCCAAGCACATGTCACTGAGAGCCCTGGATGGCTGGACCATTCCTGGTAAGTGCTAAAAACTGCAACGTGGAAATAAATGGGTTTGTCTTGTTTTCAATGATGATATCAGTTAGAAGGAACTGGGCCCAAAGTATCTCTTTGTGGGACTGAGCGCTTGTGTCATGCGATTTCTCTGAATCTCAGTTTCCCTTCTGGGAAATGGGGAACCAAAGTCATGGGCTTGTTTTAAAAGCCCCATTAGCTGAGTACACTTATCTCTACTGTACAGATGAGGACACTAACATTTCAGGATGTAAAAAGAGTTCTGTACATTGAAAAGTGCTTTACCAACTTGTTATTAATATTACTGTTTATCTAAAATTATTGGGAAGATCCCCTCCCCTCTTCCTTTCCACATCAAGTACATAAATTTGGAACTTAAAGCCTGGCGATAACGTAAAATGACATTTAATGTTGCAACTGGGGATAAAGATGTTACAAGCCTGGTCAGGGAAAAATAATTTCCAGGGGAAGAGCTAGCCAATGCTCTCATTTTGATGGAAGGATGATTAGAGAATCCAATTTTCTATCACTGAATCTGTGAACCTACTGCTGATTTCCCCCACAGTAAAGCAGTTGAAGGGTGTTTTGATGAAAGGATAGTATGTCCCTCTGGGGAGGGACTCCAAGATTCAAATACCAGAGAGTCCTGGTAGGCAGAAGTGACTGCCAGAAGAAACAGAATACTCAGAGAATCGAAGATGCCATGACTAGAGTCTCAGACTTGAGTGCATATCACAATCACCTGAAGTACTTCTTAAAACTGCTGTCCCACCCCTAGAGTTTCTGATTTAGCAAGTCTGAGGTGGGGCCTGAGAATCTGCATTTCTAATGAGTTCCCAGGTGATCCTGATGCTGCTGGTCTTCCCTCTGTATTTTCCTGTGTCCTAATCTCTTTTAAGGGCAACAGTCATATTAGATTAGGGTTCACCCTAAGGACCTAATTTTAACTAAATTACCTCTTGAAAGACCCTAACAACAAACAGAGTCACATTGTGAGGTACTGGAGGGTTGGGACTTCAACATGTGAATTTGGGGTTTGGGGAGGTGCCTCTAACAGCCAGTAAACTGAGTGATGAGCAAACTCTGCCAATACAGTGATGTGGAAATCACAGCAAGTCAGGAGCCAGAGAGCAGACCCCACAGATCACTCCATGGAGTGTGGCCAAGGATGAGGGGTGGCACAGGGGAACACTCTGGAGGACTTTGTGAGACTGTGGGAGGATGACATGGGTCTCAGACCTGAAGGAGTGGTTGCCTGAGTCACTAAAATATATTTGTTGCAGAACATAATAGTTTAACCTAATTTTAATAGATTAAAGCCTAAATGCTTTTTAAATTGGGAGCAAGGGTCAGATGGTGGGTTTTTGAGTGGGGGTTTATTTAAGTAAAACAAGGCAGTAAACCTTCTAGAACTTAAACCCATGAGCTTCTGCACAGGGCTTGAGCATTCATGTTCTCCAGCAGTGTTTCTCAGCCTCAGCACTACGGATTATTTTGAGCAGAATAAGTCCTTGTTGGGCGAGAGGAGGGTTGCTCTGCTATGCATTGCAGGATGTTGAGCAGCATCCTTCTAGCCACTAGATGCCAGTAGCAACTGCCCCAGTTTTTTTTTTTTTTTTTTGCGGTACGCAGGCCTCTCACTGTTGTGGCCTCTCCCATTGCAGAGCACAGGCTCCGGACACACAGGCTCAGCGGCCATGGCTCACAGGCCCAGCTGCTCCGCGGAATGTGGGATCTTCCCAGACCGGGGCATGAACCCGTGTCCCCTGCATTGGCAGGTGGACTCTCAACCACTGCGCCACCAGGGAAGCCCCAACTGCCCCAGTTTTGACAACCAAAAATGTCTCTAGACATTACCTAATGTCCCAGAGAGTGAGGAATTCAAAATTGTTCCAGTCAAGAACCTCTGTTCCATAGGTTCTGTCTTAAAACTACTGTTCCATAGGTTCTGCTATAACATAAATACCACAGATTGGGTGGCTTAAATAACAAACATTTCTCACAGTTTTGGAGGCTGGAAAGTACAAGATCAGGGCACCAGCATATTCAGTGTCTGGTGAGGACCAACTTCTTGGTTCATAGATAATCCATCTTTTTTGCTCTGTCCTCACATGGTGGAAGTGGGGAGGGAGCTCTTTGAGGTCTAAGAAGGGCACTAATCCCACTCATGAGGGCTCCACCCCCATGACCTAATCACCTCCCAAAGCTTCCACCTCCTCATGCCATCAGCCTGGGGATTAGGTTTCAACATATGAATTTGAGGGCAGGACAAACATTCTATAGTAGGTTCCATTTCATAAACTCCAGGTACACTATCTCTATTCTCACAATTCTGTGAAACAAGTATTATACACACTTCTTTTGGATTAAGAATCATAGACTCATTGATATTTGCTCACTTTCACATACCTGACTCTCTAACCTATACCTTTTTTAATAGGCTGTCTCCATGCACTAGAATAAAAGGACAATCGAATTCCTGTAACTGACAGTGACTCTAATTCCCAGAACTGGGGAAATGAAAATACCTTAGGTTCCAGATCCAGAGAAGAGATCACATAGTAGTGAAAGTGAGGCCACTTTTCACATCTAGCCGCACGTGCAAGCAGCAGCATTGGGCCTCTCCAAGGCTCCTTCTTCTTGCTGCAGCCTAACAGACATCTGTCAGGTAGACACTCAAAACTGGCAGATTATGAAAAACACACCCAGCCCTCTGAGAGGTATCAGGCAAGCACAGCTTGTCAGCCTGTCAGTTACTGTCACGACGGTGCCAGACTGATTTGGGTTCTTTCATCATTACACATGAAGTACTTTGTGTTTGCAGGGAAATCCTTTTGGGAATCAAAGTCCTATTTCTTTTTTTGAAGGTTTCTTGGATGTCAGAGGTAATTCATTGCTTCAGAGGAAGTGGAATAACAAGCAGTGTGTCTAAAGAATACTCAAAGAATGGGCTGAAAGCCTGTTTGCCATGCTAAAGTGTCACTTGTTTATTCATTCACAACTTTCACGGAACCCCTAATGTGTGCCCAATCTTGGGCCGGGTACAGGAAACTCAGTGATGGACACCACAGGCTCCTTGCCCCCAAGAGCCTAACTGGCAGCTGCAATGAGACGCTTAATCAATTAACTTGAATACAATGGTGCTCAGGTGTTCAATCTCAGAAGAAAGGCTAAGGAACCATATTAGGAACAAAAAGGACAGGGGTTACAAATTCAGGGATGTTTGCTTAATTAAATCATGATATGAGCTGTTCTAGTCTACTGGTAATTCAGAGTAAAAGAAACCCACTGGATTGGAATTATAATCCCCTTTGATTCCTCCCCCTATAATCAATGCTTCAGTCCCCTCCCCACTGCTTCCATCTCATTCAGTCCAGACAACTGTTTGAATCACCACCCAATAATTGTGTACCATTCTTCCTGCAACAATTCTTTATCATTTGTCTTATCTGCAAACTGTTCATCTATCCTGAGTAATTCTTTCTCCTATTTCGTGCTTTTCTTCTTTTGTGTTTACCAAATGCTCTCACTTTCTTCCGGTTTTCGTTGCTTTTTATTGCAACTACGAAACATCCCACTCCCATTGATAATTCTCTGCTTTTCTCTTTTAGATTTTCTGGTATGATTTTTGCATTCTTTCAGCAAAAGACACTGAGAACTAAATAGAGCCAGACATATTTCTGATTCTTCTAACTTTACCTTATTGTGGCTGCAACAGCAACTCAGGTGAGATTTCCACAAGGACTTGTTTAAAGCCCTGTGTATGCGGAATCGAAATTGAAGAGAACTGCAAGCGTTGATCTACTTTGTCCTTTCAATGTGAAATGGCATCTTCACTTTGAAGCTGCAGTTTCTGTGGCACTACAATTGATTTTAAGTTTCAAGTGATTATAAAGGAAACAGATTAGAAGCCAACAGTAGGACTGAGCGAGTTAAATCGGTCAATGAAGTTGATTTTGCCACAAATCAAAGGTAAGACAAGATTGGAACAATTAGAGCTACGTGTTTAGAAGCTAGTGTTTTATGATCTGAAGGAGAAACATATAAGCCCTGTTTGTTAATAGCTTTTTAAATTAAAATAACCTAACTTGATGCTCTGACATAACAATGATGTATGTGGTCAGATCATCTCATATACAACTCTACCCCCAGCTTTGCCAGACAAGTAAAGAGAAATAAGAAAGCAAGGGTGTCCTTTCCCAGCCCCTAGCTGGTCCAGCAGGTGTGCCATACACAGACAGAATCAGGCTGAGTAATTCAGGTGCTCAACACCTATGATAAGTAGAAAGAAGTACAAGAAAACAGTCCATTTCCCTCATTTATTTTTCCACCTGACTTTTTCTCTCACCTTGTGGGTAACAAAGCAAGAGAGTGTTCCTCATTCATTTGCACCCCCTCAACAGCAAGGGGTAAACTCCAAAAAATATATCTAAAAGTGAGTACTTCCTTCACCCTACATGCATCATCTGCTCAACCAAACTGGCAAGACCTATCAGTTTGGAGCACTTACTATTTTCCAGACATGATTTTTAGTGCTTTATCTACATTTATATACTTTGTACTCTTATAATCAATACAAAAATCCATGAAGTAGGTCTTGATATCCTCATTTTACAGATTAGAAAACTGAGGCTCAGAGAATTTAATGAACTAACCCAAGGTCACTCACATCCATACTAAGTGATCAAACTGGGATTTGAATCAAGGTCAGTGTGACTTTACACTCTCCTGAGCATTCCTCCTGGCATGCATGGATACAAACCTGGACTGCCTCCCTCTTCTGGGACTTGCCATATGCAATTCTCCTGGAATGCTATTCCTGTTCATTTCCATCCATCTAGTCCTCCCTTTCCCTCCAGGTCTCAACTCCCATCTCTTTCATGGAGCTTAGTCCAGCCTTTCCAGTAATCAATTGCCCCTCTGAAATCTATGGTGCTTCTTTACTTAGCATTTAACAGACACAACCTTCTGTTGATCATTTGCTCTGCAGCAGGGGTTAGAAGCCAACTTAAGCTGTTTATCCACTGAATATTCAGACAGTTTGGGGCTGTAAGATGCATGATGACAGAAACTAGGACTGTTTCATCAACCAGTATATCGCCAAGGCCTAGCAGAGTAACTGACACATAGTAAGTACTCAATATATTTTATCAAATAAATACATATGTAGAGGGATGTTAAGGTTGAGAAAGCACAAAGATCTACATGCCTAAAAAGCAAAGAAGCATTTTGTGAAAGTAATTTATTGTCAGCAACAATTAATCCAAGCCCAGTGGGTCATGTAGGAAAAGAAGGGTAGTTTTGAGTGCCACTTGAAGTATTTTGTTTCCATTTTCTCTTAGCCCATCCATCACCACCTTACCCAATAACTCTAGCAGAACTTAGCCAAAAATCCCAGGGACTTAGAGTTTATAAAGTGAATAAATAAAAGTGCTGCTTTATTAAGATCTCTGTCAGGCACAGAGCACACGAAGTGCTGCTTCTTTTTAGCCCAGGCAATAGGCCATAGCAACAAGTAGACACGGAAAGCATTTTCCTCTCTTGAACAGAGCAGTCATCCAGGAAGCAGCGATGCATGAGATGTGAGAAGGGAGAAGACCACAAAAGCCTGAGTAGGGGGCTAGATTGACTTACACATGGAAAGACGAGAAGTCAACATTACAGATCTGTGCTAGCAAGAGACATCCCTGAAGAGCCAAAAGAAGGACAGAGAACATGGTAGCCTCTCAGGGTGGCCAAGATACCCGCCCAGTAAAGACATGATGAAGAACTCCTGGACTCTACCTCATAGACAAAAAAACCTCTGTTGGTTAGCACAGGTGAGATACTCCCTCAGAGCTTCCTGAACTAGCTGGGAAATTTTGAGGTCGGAATGGCAGGCCAAACTATGCATAGTAGGTGAGCTGGAGAAATATTGCTGGTTTGGGATTTGCTTTTTATGAACTTTTTTTTCTTCTGTATAGCCTGGATATACTCTGGTTATAACAATATGCGTCCTGACTTCTGTACAAGATTGCAATCCCTGAGAAGTTGGAAAACGTATTATATTCATTTTGGTGTCCCCAGGTCTGGCAAGATGTTCTCTATTACATCCTACTAAATAAACATTTGATGCAAAGATGATAATGGTGATATGAATCTTAAAGCGATCATCAAAAGACACCTTAGTTTTCTTTTTTTTAATTTTTATTTATTTATTTATGGCTGTGTCGGGTCTTCGTTTCTGTGCGAGGGCTTTCTCTAGTTGCGGCAAGTGGGGGCCACTCCTCATCGCGGTGCGTGGGCCTCTCATTATCGCGGCCTCTCTTGTTGAGGAGCACAGGCTCCAGATGCGCAGGCTCAGTAATTGTGGCTCAAGGGGCTAGCTGCTCCGCGGCATGTGGGATCTTCCCAGACCAGGGCTCGAACCCATGTCCCCTGCATTGGCAGGTAGATTCTCAACCACTGCACCACCAGGGAAGCCCCTTAGTTTTCTTACATACAGTTGTTATTGTTGAATTTTTTAAATGTTTTGCTTCTGCTCCAAAATGTTCCAGTAATAGTATATTCATTATGACAAATAATTATACCTTAATCAACCAAGGACACCCCCCCGGAAAAAAAGCTTTTTGTATTTTTAAAAGAGTCTTCAGTGCATATTCTGTTGCCTCAGAGAATGATATTTGGAGGAATCCAGGGTCAAGCAAACTTGCCAAAAACTACATAAACACAGTACCCCTAGACATCACAAAACAAAGTAGAGAGCTCAAACTTTTCCAAAGGAAAACAGATGAAACATGAAAACAATCTGGCCACTGCAGGGGCCCATTTGTCCCATAGTAGAATGTCAGATGCAGCTAAAGCAACAATAGTTTATGAGATTCTGAGTTACCAGGAAACAGAGTCTCTTTTCTACACTCTAATGCCTTTTCAGCACACTGTGAAGGCTGGAATTTTGATATTCAGACCTGGATGGGAGAAGATGACCCTTAGTGACCCTCCTCCCCCCAGAAGTTGAGACACTGGTGTCCTAATATAGACTATCCTAAAAATAGGTGGGTATTCTTTTGAAACAGAGCATTAATGATAGTGGAAAGTGGAAATTGGTTAACCCTGGTGAGAGCTTCCTCACAATAAAATAAAGTCGCTTTTATCATCCTGTGGATCTTAAGTCATTAAACTTGCCAGACCAGCTTCTGCTCCAAATGACAGAAACATAACTTAACCTTGCATGGCAAAAGGGGAGACCTTTCGGCAAATATCCCTAGGCTGAAGTTGGACTTAGAGAAAACTGGGGCAGGGGCGGGGGATGGGCAGGGGGGCTAACATTACCACTATTCTCTCCAGTCTCTCAAGACAGCTTCTCTCTTGAGTTGCAACTTCCTTCATTCAGACTGGCTTTATTGAGAGGGTCAGAGCACAACTGTTTACTGTTCCACACTTCAAAGCTCACAGCTTCAGTCATTACCCCAAAAGACTACCTCTCTTCCCTTAGTCCAATATGAAAAGACCCTAGAATGGACTAGCTCAGCTTGGGGCCCATGCCCACCCCTATGCCCAGACAGGTGGGTGGGTTACTATGATGTAAAACTTCCACCAGGAACACATGATGCAAGTGGAGACTGGAGACATTTCCAAAAGGAAGAGGAATACTATTCCAGAAGTAAGGAGGTCAGTTGGGTAGATATTAATAATGGTCCACTGGATCATCATATTCTAAAACTTTGATTTTAAAAAAAGGAATATTGGGCTTCCCTGGTGGCGCAGTGGTTGAGAATCCCACATGCCACGGAGCGGCTGGGCCCGTGAGCCACGGCCGCTGAGCCTGTGCGTCCGGAGCCTGTGCTCCACAGTGGGAGAGGCCGCAACAGTTAGAGGCCCGCGAACTGCAAAAAAAAAAAAAAAAAAAAAAAAGGAATATTATGCATTTAAAATTAATTTCATGTACTATCCGGGAAATTTTATCTGGATTTCAATTTTCTTGTTGTTTTTTTTTAAACCATTCTGCTATTCATCCAGGCAATCAATAAATTGCTGACTAAGCACCTTATAAGCACAAAATAGAATCTTTAAAAAAAATAAATAAATAAGAAAGCACACCAAGCACTTTTTTTAATGCTAAATGTCCTCCTCCCTATAGTCTAACCAATCCATATCTCATGCCCTATACATAGTTCTCACCTTTGCATACAGACTGCTTTCTCTGAAATGTTCTTTCTTGTTGCCTCTATTCACCTGTCCCTTCTTTCAAAATCAGGCTAGAAGCTCACTTTCTTCATGAAGCTTTCTATGATTAGTCTGACTTCTTGACTCAGCTACTCAGTGCTTTTGTTGCAGTATTTGCTCTATTATCTTAAGTTTGTTCTTATAATCAGGAAGCTTTATTTTTTCTATGAATATCAGAATCCCGTCTCTTGAAAATGTTAAGTACCAAGTATAAGTGTTGAGTGTGAATGAGTAAATTATACATGGCTTTCCCCGATGATTCAAAAAGAAAAAAGAGGGGCTTCCCTGGTGGCGCAGTGGTTGAGAGTCCGCCTGCCGATGCAGGGGACACGGGTTCATGCTCCAGTCCGGGAGGATCCCACATGCCGCGGAGCGGCTGGGCCCGTGAGCCATGGCCGCTGGGCCTGCGCGTCCGGAGCCTGTGCTCCGCAACGGGAGAGGCCACAACAGTGAGAGGCCCGCGTAGAAAAAAGAAAAAAGATACTAAGGCAAAAATCTAAGGGTATACTCAGGAGAAAAAAATAAATATATTATTTTTCTTAAATAACTGTCATTAAAATGAATATCCCTAATAGCAAATACAGTTCCAAGCCTCAGCTTATTTCAGGCAAAATTCAGTACAATGTCCTAATTCAACTGTGGTTACCGGGTGGGTGTCGCAATGTGCCAAGTACTGTGTTAGGCAGCTCTGGAACGACAAAGATGAGAAAAAAGAAACTGCTTATCACGAAACTCTTAATTTTGCAGAATTGAAAGATCATGGTTGTGGAAAAGCTGAATTAAAGGTGGATTGGAGAAGGAAAGTAAGTATTGGAAGATAAGCCTTCCCCAAATTTCCCCAATAGATCTGGCTGACACTTCCACTGTACCTTTTGCATGTTCCCATTACAACCTGTGTAATGGTTTCTCTCTTTGTTTTTCTCCTTTCCGTCTACTCCTCACTCACAACCCCACCCTTACCTGGGCATAAGCTGTCCCCACTTATATTTGTATATATTTCCATGATGCATTCAATAAAAATCTATTGAACAAGTGAATGAATGCATGCATGCATGCTGACATGATTTAGACGCAGACAGTAAAGTGCCCTATACATTTTGCTCAAGGGATGGTATTTTATTCTATAAGCAGTAGATAGGCATCACAGCTTCCCAAAGGGAAAGTAAAGATCAAATTTGTATTTAATAAGAAATACTGGTTGCAAGCAAAGTATGTACTGGGTGAGGCAGGAGGAGTCTGGAGGCCGTTATAATATTATAGACAAGAGACGAACTAGTTCAGACAAGGGTCTGAACTAAGGCAGTAATAATGGGGATGGAGAAGCCAGGACAAATGTTTGCAAGATAGAATTTGGTTTCTGCATGGATATGGAGATGAACAAAGAGTCCAGGATTAAAACCATTTTGATGTGAACTAAAGAATCTGGGCAATTCCTTAAAAACTGTTGCAGCAGGGCTTCTCTTTGTGCAAACAGGGATGACTGATAGTGTAAGTTGCACAAGCCCACATAATCAGCATCCCTTGTCAATGCCAAATTTGTCTTACCCTTGAATTACCAACACCTGCACTAAGATAGACTTGGCTCACGTATCTTGTGAACTGCCGAAGTACTTGTTAATTTTATAACTTACATAATTATTCCCTTTCTTGTCTCTTAAATGTCAAGGTTCCTGAAGTAATAGCAGAGTAGCAAATTAAGTAACTTACTGAACTTACGAAGTCCTAACTATTTAGGCAACCTTTCAACATCAGCAACTTCTATAGAGTAATGTGAATTTTTGGAATCTATCCCCAAAAGGATGCCTCTAACAAGGTGTAATTATTTCACTGAAGTTGGAAAATGATTTGCAAGCACAAACTGGAGTGTTGTTTCATCTCAGCCCCCTGCAGATGTGACCTGCCCTGACATAGGCTGGGAGCCCATGGGCCATTTTGTTCTAAGGAACAATTTCAAAAGGAACAACTGGGCCAGTAAGCTCAAACACTTCAGATCCATGAGTAACACAGAAGGATTAGGAAGTAGATATTGTCAGCTTTATTCAGTTCTCCACCCCTACATCAGTCTAGAGAGAATGCTGTGGGCTGAGGAGGAAAAGATATTAGAGACAGAATAGATACAAACCATGAGAGTTAATCATTAATGAGAGAGGCGGGAAGCTGTGTCCTTATCCCTCCCTTCTTCAAGCTCAGCCTCCATGGCAAGCCAAAAATACCTCCAGCACTCCAATTAAATTGTTAAATTCAAAGTTGCGAGAACCCAGGCCTCCATTTTCCAGGTGAAATCCTTGGAAAGGAATTGGCTATGCCAGTGTGGTGTGGGCACCATAGAGTATAAAGGAGAGGGTCGGATTTGCAGCAACATGGATGGACCAAGAGATTATCATACCAAGTAAAGTAAATCAGACAAAGAAAGACAAATGCCGTATGATATCACTTATATGTGGAATCTAAAATATGATACAGATGAACTTATTCACAAAACAGAAACAGACTCACAGACATAGAAAACAAACTTATGGTACCAAAGGGGAAAGGAGGGGAGGGATAAATTAGGAGTTTGGGATTAGCAGACACAAACTACTATATATAAAATAGGGAAACAACAAGGTCCTACTGTATAGCACAGGGAACTGCATTCAGTATCTTCTAATAAACTATAATGGGGAAAAAAGGAGAGGGCTGGAGACAACCTAGGAGACTCTTTCTGTCCTGGAATCAGTGGGAGCACATCCAGAGGTTGCTGTAGTCCCCCAGACTGGTGCCGCACTTGGCCAAAGCACAGAGTGCTGGTGGGTTACGGAGGAATTACAGCAGGGGCACTAACTCACAGACTATAAAGTGGCCTGTCCAGAAGGGATTCCGCTATTAAAATGCCACAGGCACCATTATGGTGGAGACAAACCGGAGAGCCAAATGAATGGACAACAGCAGGCCAGCAAGACAAATCCAAGTCAGGAAATAAAACACCTCCCCACTGTCTGCATAGCTTTCTGAGCACAGTGTTAAATCCTTGGAAAAGTAAGGTGTAGCTGAATAACCTCAAATCTGAAATGAGACATAACAAACTTAAACACAACTGAGTTTCCCTGATAATGACTAAATTTAAATGTTTGCATCAGAAACAATAGGGGCTTGAGATATAAATTAAGTTTTTATTGACAAGTAAAGGAATTTACATATTTGCTCGCCTGAGTAAAAGTAACTATGAAATTTGCACATAAGTTCATAACATAGAGTTCAAGGACAGGAGCTCTAGCATAAGACATACCTAGATTTGAAGCCAGCTTTGCCCACTACCAGCTATGTGGCTATAAGCACGTCACTTGTGCTCGCTAAGCCTCAGTCTCCTCATCTTACATGACATTCTCATCTGACTCAGACTTCTGATATTTATTTACTTACAAAACTTAACTCCTTGCCCATTGTTGGGAAAATTAATAAAGTAGTTTTGTTCAGGCTTCAGAGGCAGAAGCAGGACTCTGACCGACCTGTGACCCTGCCTGAACTGCATGCCTGCTTGCACACCTAACAATTGCTGCTAGCAAGTCAAAGGGAGCTTACGATAAGAAAGGGAGTGGGTCTTGGAATTTCTTGAGCCCTGGGGACCTGGCCAGTCCCCCAGGGTCTGGAAAATCTTCTGACTCACATGGTGAAATTAACAGCATTGTTACAAATGAACCAGAGCTGCATTTTTGTGCACAAACTGATAACATCCGTTTGCGGCCTGGAATTATAAACGGCAGCCCGCAGAACTCCAACCCGTGGGGTGGGTGGACGCACCGCCTGGGACCCTTCCCAACTGGGGCTCCAGATTGCTGTTACTCAGGACTTCCCAGCTGTTGTTTGGATCTGGAAGTAGGTGTCGGCCCAATTTGGTGATGTATACTCTGTTATGTTTTTCTAATATTCTTTTCCTTCTAATGATTGTATATTAAAATTAAGTTAAATCACCTTTCATTAAAGAATTGACTAAAGCCGTTTATTTGTGCGAGACGCATAGGTATTTTGACCGCGAATCCAATGAACCTTAAAACTGAAAGCAGGCTTTCAGCAAAACACCCATGGATCTGACTGGGCCTGGTAGGTAGATTCTATCTTGTGTTCCAGATCTCTTTTCCTGTTCTATATCTGCGGCACCCAAGATCCTTATTTTCTAATTTCTGGCTCTAATTTCCAATTGCTCCTTTTCTAGGCCTTCCTAACCCAGAGCTACTCCCTCACAAAAATTAACCCAGCCAGGAGCGTTCAGCCAAGCCCTGTACCTGAAAACCCAGCCTCTGACATCACTGTTGGAGTAGCCTTCCTGGAGGGGATGGACTTTCAATTTAGTTGATTCTGCTCTAATTTTGAGTGTAGAATCACAAAGATTTTAGGAGGAGAATAAAGCGATAGGATTAGATGGTGCTTGTAAAGCATTTGGTGTTAAAAACTTTAGATGTCAGTGCTGTTAATAGAACGCTGTATGTACAACGAGTTCCCAGAAAATAAAATGATAAAGGACAGAAAATATTCATACCAGTGGGGAACATAAGCACTATAAGAAGGTGTAAGATGAAGCACACAGAACCAAGTCACAAGCAACACATGCAGAAGCCAACTGTGCTTAAGTGTTCTCATCACCTTTGGATTTATCAGATTGGTCTTAGTAGAAAATCTTTACAACAACTTGCCCAGGATCACTCAATATGGAAATTATGTCATTGAAAAGAAGCCTGCACCCTACTGATGTCCCTATATCCATTCCAAACATTCCCAGGACAGCTAAAGCCCTCTGGATTCTCCTTCCCAAACTCCCTTTCCTTTCCCGCAGGGTGAATCAGCATCCTTAATTTGTTGGGTTTTTTTTTTTTTTTACATCTTTATTGGAGTATAATTGCTTTACAATGGTGTGTTAGTTTCTGTTTTATAACAAAGTGAATCAGTTAGACATATACATATGTCCCCATATCTCTTCCCTCTTGAATCTCCCTCCCTCCCACCCTCCCTGCTATTTTTCATTGACATGAATTTCTCTGTTCTTTAAGGCCATGAGCATATATTCCTAAACTATATACATAATGTTGTTTTATAAGTAGTTCAGCTATGTATATTTTATTTATTTGTTTATATCCTTACTTCTTATACAAAGGATTTGGGGGGTGGCTTATAATGAAACTAGAAATCACAAAAATCATAGTAAAATATAAATTAGAATTAAAAAATTAATAACAGAAAGAATACAAATAAAAGTAGCTAATTAAGATTTGAGAAAAGTAGAGAAATAAGCAAAGTGATTATTATTCATAATGAAATATAATAAAACTGAATTACTATTAGAATATTATAATTTAGACATGTCAGACTATTCAGATTTTAGTTTAAAGCATGGTGGGTTTCCCAAAATACATATAGATGTGAAATACGCCATGCTTTCTCATGGAATGATGACAATCTTTTCTGTCTTTCATCTCCCCCTAGAATATTCCATCACTGGTCCTTACCTTTGGAAGGAGAGATACAATCAGGGTTGTGGAGGATACAGTCAGGATAGAGGACAAAGCTAGTAACAAGAATAATTACTAAGACTTACTGAACACTTACTGTGACTCAGGCACTGTGCTGAGCCCTATAAATATAACCTTTGATATAATCCTCACAACAATCCTTGGAGCTGCCCCATTGCATAGAAGAGGAGACTGAGACTTAGAAAGGGTAGGCATTTGCCCGAGATTAAACAGTTAGTAGGTGGCCACCTGGATTTCAAGATTTGGTGAATTGACTGATAATCCATGTATGTGTGTTAAACCACTGTGCCAGGCTGCCTGGAATCCCCAAATTCACTCCTCTACCACCTCAGGTGCATTTGTAACTTCTGTCTTGGCAATCAAAGTCTGAGCATAACCATACCGACATATTTCATTAATATTTTTTCAACTGCAGACTCTTCCAAATTCTGAATGGAACCTCAGACTCCTCTTAAGAGGTGACAATGTGCATTCAGGTTGTCCTGAATCAATGGGTGTCAAAGCCCTGGCAACTGTTTCCCTCTTCCTCCCTTAGAGGCCCAAGCCAAACTTCCCAGAGGAAAACTAGAACCCTCTTCCTCAGCTTTAGGATCAATTGCATTAGATATAGAGACTTTGTCCTGGAGATCATGGACCCCGAAATCTAACCACTATGCCCCTGTGAACAAAATGCATCCCTTTTGAAACTCTTGGGAGATTTTGCTTCTTTTGTTTAGGAAAAAAAAAAAAACATTGAAAATGTTAAGAACTTATCCACCTTACTAGAAAATACTTAACACTGAAAATACCTCAAGAGGCAGATCTGAAAAAAACAGAAATAGATATTTTACATTTTACATTCAGCCTATTTTCCTTTACTTAATTGATTCCATTATTCATGTTTTCCACACCCCAAAACTTACTGATTTTTTTCTTAATGCTTATACACTTCAAGAATGCATAGTTATTAATCAAAGGATCTATTCTTCACTTAGCCAAGATATCCATATTAAAGTCTTTTCATCTTCTGCCATAAATTAGTTCTTCCAGCTCCTTCATCATTTTCATTACTCATGTCCATGTTCTTTCCAAATTATCTGAGTTGCTCGAAAATGCCTATTGTTACATATTCCACAGAAATGGATACTTCACTTGCAAAATCATGATATTATGATTCCCAAGAGCAAAGTTAAAGTGACGGGCATTTTTTTGCTTTCTGCTGCTCAAATCAGATTGAATTTGCTACCTTCCAAGATGGCAGCTTTTCAGATTTGGCTTCTTTACCAAGAATCTGTTTCTGGTTACTGTTTTTGTGCCTTAATTTGAGATGAGACTCTACCAAAAATAAGACCCTAGCTGGGTGTTCAAGAGCTAAAATGGGCCAGAGGTCCGAAACATCTGATTAAACTAATTCACCAGAGTCCATCTCAATCCCAAGAGCAAGGAGTCTAGAACTTCCAATTCCCGCCTTTTAGAAACAAGTTACAAGATTGTTTCCAGTCAGTATTAATTCAGGCATCTGTGTACAGTCATGTTCTCTGTCTCCAATCATTTCTAAGACACCATAGGACCAAAGAGTATTTGAGGGTTAGTGGCAGAACTATTTTTATGTGAAAAGCTGGTAGAATCTCTTTGGCAAAATTAGGTTTGGGAAACCAAGAGGTATATAATTGCTAGTTAATCCTCCACTGCTTAACACTGATCACTCAATAAACACACAGTCCTGGTCATTTTCTCCTTCCTCTCCTTCCTTCCCTAACTTGATACACAGACATTCTTATCTATCAAAGGATGGAGGTGAGACATAAAGAGTAGTAAAACATGAAACAAAATCACTCTTCATTGATTTTCTATTATGTTTCAGAATTCTAGGCTAACAGAAGAGTATTCCTTCAAATATTCAAGCCAGCTTTCCCTGTTCCTAGATCTAGCAGAAGGCACTCCACAAGACACAAAGAAAACTCCACAAGTGACAGCCAACTAAGTATGGTTTCATGTTACCTGTAGACTTTATTTACTAAAGTTAGTATTACAGTACTTGGCTATGGACAATCAAGAATGAGATATAAGCAAATCACCCTTACCAGGAAAACCAACTATAACTGGCAGCATAGAGAATTAAGTATCATCTCCTAGAATCAGCCTAATAAAAGAATCACAGTGTATTAGGAATGGATGTTTTCTACTGAAACTCCAATTACTACTAAATACGCTAAATCTTGAGGTAGAACTTTGGCCACTCATTAATGAATTTGCCAATCCTTTGTAAAGCACCATAGACACACTGCAATGAAATCCTACCATCTAAAAAAATATAAAACATGTGATTATAATTTGTGAATAAGTTGACTATCTTCTGAATCAGAAGTAATAATGTAACCAATGCATCAGTGATCATGCAGATAATTTTATCTTGTCATCAATTACCTTTCTCTTCTTTATACTTTAACCCCATATTACAAGCTATAAGCAAATCTTTAACACTGTTATTTAAATCAGAAAGGTATAGTTTGAGTTATAACGAGGCTAAAATTTCCAATGGGATCTTGAGTGTAATTAGCAGTTACTCTCTAATTAGAAGCTTCTGGATGTTTTCTATTGTGGTCTTGAAATTAATTATTGAAGAGTTAGCATCCAGCTCTGGCAACTGATCTCCATGTTCTAAATGAAGGCACGGTTACTGTTGCTGATTGGATACTTATTTAGCAAAATTTTGAGAGACTGGAAATGTAAGAATTTGGAATCTTCTCATCAGAATCTTCTAGGCTACTCAAACATGAGAGCTAATAATGAATGTAATATTTCTTTGGTAACTAAGGGTCTAAGTAGATTTAGAGTCAATATGCATAACATTCACTGGTGACCCCAGTGCGATAATGTACATGTAATTGAGATCACTCTATACATAAGCCTTCAATGCATGCCATGAAATTCCCATTTCATTTCAGCTGATATGACAGTCATGTACTGATTTCTGTCATTTATCTTGTTCTGCAAAAGCACAGGATTGAAAAAAACCTAGCTAATTAACAGGTCTCATTAGCTTTTTACTGGCCGGTACTGCTGAGTTGTTTTTGTTCTATTCAGCACGATTTTCTTTGGCCTGACACACAGAGAACAGATGGCAGAATCATCCCTGAGGACGACAAGTTGTGACAATTGTTATAAACATGAAGCAAAAGAAACTCAATGCCTCTGATTTGTCAAGTGATTTCTAACCATTATTTCATTTAACCCTCAAAGTAACCCTATGAGATATAAAATATTACCCCCATTTTTAAGATAAGAAAACTGAGGCTCAGCAAAATTAATTAAATACAAGCTGTCCAGGGGTGAGCAGAGAAAGTGGAGTAAATGGTATAGCTATAACAAAAGGAAGATCTCTTCTTGAATGAGCTCTTCAAGTAGCTGCCTTGGCTGTGTCTGAACATCCCGATAGTTAGAAGTGTATGAACCAAACCAGCAGGGGCCTGAAAATCCGGAAGCCCTTCTGAGGGTGCCTGATGTCAGTGAGGGAGTCCCAGAGAAGCCATCTCCTCCACAAGCCAATGCACAGGCTAGTAGAGGTGGGGCGCAGTGAATGCTAAACACCCTTTTGTAACACTTCTACCCAAAGTGCTAACTACATAGCTGAAGGTTGGTGCCAGTTCTGTAGATGTTCCCTGATGTTCTTTAACAACATTTGCCTATATTAGAATTCCAGGCGGGAGACAAAGAACCTCACTCCCCAACAGCACTGTTCTGACAAGAGATTGTCAGGAATGTTGAAATAGCCAGAGCAGAAGCGTGGCAGGTGAAAGGAATGACCTCAGGGTGCATGAAGTCACTGCTGTGACAAAGCTGTCTCTGACTCCAAGAGACAGTACTAACAACCCAGAGGGCGGCGTGACAGAGGAGCTGGGAGCCGGCCCTTGTCAAGCAAAGGTTTCAGGCCAACATCACATCACACGATGATAAGCCCTACAAACGGCTCTGGCCACACATCAAAACACAAACAAATCCCCTGCTCCAAGACATTCTGCGTAACACATCTCGCAACCCTTCAAACTCTAGGAGGTGGGATTTAAGAAATGTTATAAGCTCTTTTACATCTACACGCAACTTGTAACCTTTATGTATGTGAAGGTTTAGACTCAATAATTGCAAGCCCTAGGACAGTAGCAAACTGTTCCTGTTGAGGTGGGGAGAGGAGGAAAGACAGCAAAGGAGTGCTGATATGTACCATATTTGTAGTGCTACAGCTCAGGAGCAGGAAACAAAGACAGAAATAAAGGATTGCTCCGCCTTCCGGGATGGCCCACACTTCTCACGCTGCCTTCCCTCCTGCCCCAAAGAAACAAATTTAGGCTTATGCTTCCATGACCTGGCTATTGTAAATAGCTGCAATGAACATTGGGGTGCATGTGTCTTTTTGAATTATGGTTTTCTCAGGGTATATGCCCAGTAGTGGGATTGCTGGATCATATGGTAATTCTATTTTTAGTTTTTTAAGGAACCTCCATACTGTTCTCCATAGGGGCTGTATCAATTTACATTCCCACCAACAGTGCAAGAGGGTTCCCTTTTCTCCACACCCTCTCCAGCATTTGTCATTTGTAGATTTTCTGATGATGCCCATTCTAACTGGTGTGAGGTGATACTGTAGTTTTGATTTGCATTTCTCTAATAATTAGTGATGTTGAGCAGCTTTTCATGTGCCTCTTGCCCATCAACAGATGAATGGATGAAGAAGATGTGGTACATATATACAATGGAATATTACTCAGCCATAAAAAGGAACAAAATTGGGTCATTTGTAGAGACGTGGATGGACCTAGAGACTGTCATACAGAGTGAAGTAAGTCAGAAAGAGAAAAACAAATATCGTATGTTAACACATATACGTGGAATCTAGAAAAATGGTACAGATGAACCGGTTTGCAAGTCAGAAATAGAGACATGGATGTAGAGAACAAACGTATGGACACAAAGGGGGGAAGCGGGTGAGGGGTGATGGTGGTGGGATGAATTGGGAGATTGGGATTGACATGTATACATTAATAGGTATAAAATAGATAACCAGCAAGAGCCTGCGGTATAAAAAAGTAAAATTAAATTTTAAAAAAAGAAACAAATTTAGGCTTATGGAGCCCTGATTTATCACAATCTGAATCTTCTCTCCCTTTAGTCCCAAACCTGATACTCCTATAAAAAAAAAGATTCCTCTCCCTAATAACGATTTGGAGCATTTTGGGTTTGTTTTTTTTTTTTTAAGATTATGAGAAAATACCAATAACACAAAGAGCAATTTCCTGAAAATTTACATAAATTGCAATATAGAAGAACCTAACATTTCTCCCCTTCACCATATAAAATCTTTGGCCTATAGTTCACCTTCAATTATGTCAGAATAGTTTCAGAATCAAAATCAATTCATCCTCTTCAAGATCCTCCTTCATCAAGTCTCCAGGCAGGGGCTCTAGTATACATGATCTTTGAGATTTTTGTCCTCAAAACAGCCCTGGGAAGCAAGTCTTATGACCCACTCCCACAAATGGGGAAACTGAGGCAAGGAGGGTATAAGCATCCATCTGATCAAACAGCTGGGGAGTGGGCAAGTTCGGGGAGCAGAAATCAGAAACTAGTGACTTTAAGCCCCGGGCTCTTAAAGACATATTATCCTTTGTTTTTCTTTAAAACCAAGTTCTGTAGGACTTCTTTTATAGCTTTTTATTCTTTGTGGTTTGGGAAAAATTAGAAAGTCTTTAAAAGCAAAATTAGAGGCTAACTCTGAAGGTAAAGTTTTAATGCTTACGATCGGAAAACCTAGATACTTCCACCAAAAAATACATTACGATGAAATAATGCCATTATGATGAAATTTGGTGCCAAAGTTTTATAACTTTTAGGATTTTTGCAAATGCTTCTGTTTCAGTTGAGGGACTGCTGTGTCCCCCAAACTGGCTGTTCCTTGCTTTTTAGAGGAACAGCTTTTCATACTTTATTGAACACCCTTGGCACATGCTCCTTTGGCAAGTGAAGGAAACAGAGTTAATTCTGCATGAAGTCAGACCAAATGCCCTAAAAAAAAAAGTCAAAGGAAAGAACGTGCGTGTTTGTTTGAATCATTGACTGCCTCATTTCCACTTTTCTGAAGCTAAATAACTGTGTGCAGTGCTCAGAGCATCAGGTATTTAAGGCCCCAGACTCTAGGCTTGTTGGAAGCCTCTCAACCCTGCCCTAACCTGAGCTAATTGGCCTGACTCTCACTTGCCAAAGCCACTGGACCTTCATAAGCTGGGGCCATAATGTCTGATTGAGGTTTTTAGATTAAAGCAACAGAAGCTGACTCTGACTGAGTAGGTAGACAATGAGATTAAAGGTATCACGTAGTTCCCAGAACCCCGGGGAGTACTAGGGACGCAGGCTCGAGGCTGAGCTTCCAGGAACAAAGCTCGAAACTGTGCCGTAGGACTGACGTGACGAAGAAAATATTGCAGCCACCATCAAGCATTGGGCCCTGCATTGTCATTTCTGTGCCAAGGACTAAGTCTGTCAAGCATGGCTAATGCCCTTGTTGACGGAAAGAGGGGCATGGAGGGAGCGCCTCTGCTGTGTCATTAGACACAGAATCAACAGCTGGAGTGCATGAATCTGACGGGCAGACCCTTTGTCACATGCCTGTGCCCGAGTATCCAGGTCATCTCCAGCTTTACAGGGGAAGCAGGTCTTTGCCACCTGCCAAAATTCGCAAAGTAAAGAATTCCCAAATGTCAAAAGGGATAGGGCATAGATGTGTTTCCAAAACAAAGGACAAATGTAATGTCCATTTCTTGGCAAAATGAAATACATATAACAATTCCTATTTTTGAATTGAGAAATCAGGAGAGGTATGATAACTTACCTGAATTCATCATGACCAAGCCAGGATCCCTGGTTTTTCTGATTCAAAAGCCCACGCACTTTCAATTAAGCTATGCTGCCACCTTCTTTTAATAAAATAAGAACTGTTCTAATTCAATATTCTAAACAACACTAAAAATGTCAGACATATAAGAAAAGTAAAACATCTTAAACTGGTGATCATGTTTATTTGATTTAGGTGTGATAATCCCAAACCAAATAATCACTGCTGTTCAAATAAGCTACCAACTTTTTTCCTCTTTGGGTTAAGTATGGATCAAACATTGAATCAAAATGGTGTAATTTTATATTTGTAACTCATTTATCCCTTTTCTTATAGGACATTAGGAAATGAGCTGCAAAAGCAGTTTAATGTATAAGGCTGTCTTAATGTGGAGCGTTAGGTCTGTATAGATAAAAGTACATATTCATTAAGCTGCTAATCTATGCAAAGCATTGTTCTAGCCACTGGGGAAGAAATGATGACTCTGCTGTGGAGAAGCTCAAAGTTTAGTGAACAAGTCAGAGAAATAAAGATATCATTTCAATCGTGCAGTGAATGTTGTGATAGGACAACACATAGGATAGGACAGAAGCTCACAGGACACCAAACCAATATCCAGGGAATCTGGGAAGGCTTCTCATAGGAGGTTCCAGTCCTTAGAGAGGCCCCAACCATGTTCATTCATCATTCTACATCATTGTACGAGCATCTGTGGAACACCTCATGTAGGCTTTGCTAAGGCTGAGGTGTTTAGTATTCAAATAAAATACGGCCTCTACCCACAAGGAACTTGAATCCAGTGAGGAAGACATAAATAAAACAACTAATTATACTAGCACTTTATTAAATGTAATTGGAATAAGTGCTATCAACAGAAAACAGAGTTTTGTAAGAATTTGTAACAAGGGAAACCTATCATAATCTAGATGAGGTAGTGACAGGGTGTTGGGAGACCATTCTCCATGGGTCTCTCACGTTCATGTACATCTTCTGTTAGCTTTTGCTTCATTCTTTCTTTCCAAGGATGATGTATAGTAAGCAGCCTCAGAAGACAGTGCCTCCTTCCAGAGAGAGGGAAGATTTGTTTCCTACCAGTACAGTAAAGACCATGTCTCCCTCCGTGGCAAAGGATGGGCAGGTTTGCTGGCAGTCCCCTTTAGAAGACCAAGGTTCTCCAGCACGAGCTTCCTCAGCTGTGAGGCAAACCCACTATGTGTACACATTGACCTGCACTGCTCTGCATCATCTCCCTGAGACTTCAGGGACAAGGGGAACTGATGAGAACACACAGCTCTGCTGCTTGCTGTGCTGTGAGTGATAACGAAGCTGAGGGCAAATCTGATTAAGCCTGCCAAACGTAACCTGCCTCACTGGCTTTCAGTCGCTTGCTTTTATCTGATTTTAAACTAAACTTGCACTAGCTTCCTTATAGGTAACACCCCTGACATATGGGTCACTATAGCAACGGTTGCTTATGTTGTTTTTCAGGAACTTGGAGCTAGTTCTTGCCCAGTTCAGACCAGCTGAGACCACCAACCATTCAAGTGGGCCTGCGTGAGCGTCTGATGGATGACTTTTTGACGACAAAGGGCCAAAAACTCCACACTCAGAGCATGTGAACGCTTCCATTTTCTGAACATGTGTCCTGTGAGGAGCCATGAAGCCTGACTACGTTTGTGCAGACCACTGATTACCTCGCTTTTCTTACCTGCAATCACCTTTCCCCATGCCTCAGACCACCCTGCCCTTTTATCCCTTAAATATCCCTAGACCTCATCTGGGAGGCAGATTTGAGGTTTGTTCTCCTATCTCCTCACTCGGCTGCCTTGTGAATAAACTTTTTCTCTGCTGCAAACCTTGGCTTTTCAGCATCTGGCTTGCTGCATGTCTGGCAAATGAACTTGGTCTGGTGACAATAAAGACCTTTGTCTCTGACCCACGCGTCTCGAGTCTTCTGCCAGTATCTATGAAAGTGTGGCAGGATAACATGTTAGCTTACACATAAGGTAGAATTTTCAACTATTCCAGGCACTGGGGGGACTAATAGGAAGTCAGAGGTCTCCTTGAAGAAGGAAGGTTTAAACTGATGAGATCTGAAGAATAAGAAGTTGATAGTGGGGGCTGATTGCCAGGAGAACCAAGCATGTATTTAGGGGTTTGGAACTTTCAGTCCCACCCCCGACAGCTGGAGAGATGAGAAGTTGAATCAATTGCCAAAGGCCAATGATTTAATCAATCGTGCCTGTGGAAGGAAATCTCCATAAAAACCCAAGAGGAGGGGCTTAGGAGAGTTTCTGGGCTGGTGAACATGAGAAGGCGCTGAGAGAGCAGGGCACCTGAAGAGGGCAAGGAAGCACCGAGCCCTTTCCCCATGCCTTGCCCTAGCATCTCTTCACCTGGCTGTTGATTATATCCTCTAATATTCTTTGTAATAAGGCTGGTAATCTAGTGAGTACTGTAAATGGGTTTCCTGACTTCTGTAAGCCACTCTAGCAAATTAATCAATCTCAAGGAGAGAGTCATAGGAACCTCTGATTTAAAGCCAGGCAGTCGAACCTGGGCTTGAGATTGGCATCTGAAGCGGGGAGTAGTCTTGTGGGACTGTGGGACCTGTAGAATCTGATGCTACCTCCGGATATGTAGTGTCAGAATTGCATTGAATTGAAGGACCCCCAGCTGGTGTCAGAGAATCGCTTGTTGGATGGTGTGGGGAAACCCCCCCACACACACACAAGTTGAAATTGTGCTCAGAACCCTCTTAACATATAAAGGAGTTGAGTATGTACTGGGAGAAAGTTCTCCATGGACCTCTCGTTAATCTACCATCTAGCAAGCTGCTTACCTGCCCTTTGTTCTCGACGACAGAGTTGAAATTACTTTGGGGTTGAGTTGAAAATACCCCAGTCAACCCCAGTGCCCACTAAGTCCTGGCTCTAAGACTTAGGTCTGGCCAAACCAGACTTGCTTCCCATAACATTCTTCTTTTTTTTTTTTAACGTCTTTATTGGAGTATTATTGCTTTACAATGGTGTGTTAGTTTCTGCTGTATAACAAAGTGAATCAGTTATACATATACATATGTTCCCATATCTCTTCCCTCTTGCATCTCCCTCCCTCCCACCCTCCCTATCCCACCCCTCTAGGTGGTCACAAAGTACCGAGCTGATCTCCCTGTGCTATGAGGCTGCTTCCCACTAGCTATCTGTTTTACGTTTGGTAGTGTATATATGTCCATGCCACTCTCTCACTTTGTCACAGCTTACCCTTCCCCCTCCCCATATCCTCAAGTCCATTCTCTAGTAGGTCTGTGTCTTTATTCCCGTCTTACCCCTAGGTTCTTCATGACATTTTTTTTTTTTAGATTCCATATATATGTGTTAGCATACAGTATTTGTCTTTCTGACTTACTTCACTCTGTATGACAGACTCTAGGTCCATCCACCTCACTACAAATAACTCAATTTCGTTTCTTTTATGGCTGAGTAATATTCCATTGTATATATGTGCCACATCTTCTTTATCCATTCATCCAGTGATGGACACTTAGGTTGTTTCCATCTTCCCATAACATTCTTTTTAAGAATGTTTGTAGAGTGAACAGTTTGAGACGATAAAATAGTGTCTTCCTCTGGAGTAAAAGGCAAGCATGCTTACTACCCCATTATAGAAGATTTGGGCTTTCTAAGCTCAAAGTTCCATCCTATAATGCAACTCACTGTATACACAGGTGTTATCTGGTTCTCTTGGTATCACCCAGTAAGAACTGGGACTTGGAGAAATGACATGAAAAATGTTGATGCTTTGGCTATTGCTATTGCTTTGAGAAATCTGTGTCTTCTACCAGCCTCTATGAAACTGTGGCAGGCTAACTTCATAGTTTGCAAGTACGGTAATATCTAATCCTTAACCCACAGGCTAAAAAGCACTTTATAAGATGTTAGTCAGTGGGATTTTATAGTTCCATATTTTGGCTTTTCTTTGGTATTTTTACCTACACATCTCTAGAGAATAATGACATAAATTGAGGAAATCAAACCATCCACTTCCAGCATGACATTTGGTTCAAAAGGAAAAAAAATGCTAAAAATAATCACTTGTTTTCAAGGAGTCTACAATATTCGTTGCACAACTGCAGAGTGGTTTAATAAAAACCATGGGGATTTGGTGTAGTCAAGTCCCAGTTCTGCCCCATATCACCTCTCTGAAACTGTAATACAAGTGACCTGATTTCATTTGCTCTTGAATTCATCATTCACTAAACAGAGATAATACAACTCATACCATACAGTTCACATGAGGGTAAAATGAGATGACAGCATTTGAATAATAGTAATAAATTTCTCTACCAAACCACTCTTAAAATGGGCTACCAGTGTCTCTCCTTAGGAAACCTAGCTGTTGAAAAGGACTGAGAAAAATTTTCAAGATGAGTTTGTTCTTGACCTAAAACTTTTTATCGTTGGGTCACTGATAGCCATTTGTCCGTTTGTGACAACGTTGGTTTGATCTTTCTCAAAGCTTTGCCAAACTCAGGGAAAATGGTAAGACCAAATGTATTAGATGTTTGAAAATATGACCCACTTCCAATCTTGAGGCAAAATGATTTTCTTTCCCAAAACCAATAACATCATATATCCTATAATACTGTAAAGAAAATCCCCTTGCCATTTCCTGCATCGTGAATCTCTTCGGTTCTTCAGTTCTTCATCCACTTATCCCTCTTTGTCCTTTTTCTGGGCCTCCAATTCCATCAGGTCTTCATTAATAAGCTCCTCGTGTTGCACAGCAAGGAGTTCAATGTTATAAGAACGAGCGATGCAGCCATAAAAGGAAACGAAATTGAGTTATTTGTAGTGAGGTTGATGAACCTAGAGTCTGTCATAAAGAGTGAAGTAGGTCAGAAAGAGAAAAACAAATACCGTATGCTAACACATACATATGGAATCTAAAAAAAAAAAATGGTTCTGAAGAACCTAGGGGCAGGACAGGAATAAAGACACAGATGTAGAAAATGGACTTGAGGACACGGGGAGGGGGAAGGGTAAGCTGGGACGAAGTGAGAGAGTGGCATGGACATATATACACTGCCAAATGTAAAACAGATAGCTAGTGGGAAGCAGCCACATAGCACAAGGAGATCAACTCAGTGCATTGTGACCACCTAGAGGAGTGGGATAGGGAAGGTGGGAGGGAGACGCAAGAGGAAGGGGATATGGGGATATATGTATACATATAGCTGATTCACTTTGTTATACAGCAGAAACTGACACAACAATGTAAAGCAATTATACTCCAATAAAGATGCTAAAAAAAAAAAAAGAAAAAGGAACGAGCGACGTCTACCATCTTTTCTTCTCACTCCACTCTCTCAATTATCTTCACTTTTGTTTCCATTATTATCACTTGGCACTTCTTAGCAGTAACAGCTACATCACTGCTGCTTCTACACTTGCTTCTGGACATCCTGGGCTTGAAATAAAGACACTGTACTACTGTGCTCTATACAGTACTGTACAGTGAAGTACACAAAAGCACAACCACTTTTGGAGGATGCACGCACATGACAATGCATGCCAGACACGTGAACTAACTTACGTGATTGGACATGTAAACGCAGTTTACATCTTTGAAAGTTAGAAATTCGAAGGTCTGTATGTAGGGGACTTACTGTATTGGCAGCAAATACTTGAAAAACTATTGCAGTAGAAGCACTGCGACTGTCTGTATCTCCAGACAACCCTTAGAGGCACAGCTGCTGAAATACTGAAAATTAAGCCATATGTCAATTCCCAAAAACATATTGAATGCCAGTTTCTTAAAATGCAAGTAGCAGGTGAGGTTTTTGTTTCTGCTTTTAAATAGCAGTGAAGCACCCTCATTCTCAAATTGATGAAACCTAAGTACACAGCAAAGCCCAGTTCTAAGCTGCCTCTTTATAACTTTCAATCTTCTGTGAATTCTGAGTAAAGAAATTTGACTTTCCATTTCACTGTGATGTTTTTCTGGCACTTGCTTGAGATTATGATAAATCAGCAAAAACCTGATAATTAAAGCCTCAAGCTGAAGATAACCAAAAACTTTGGAGTGATGTTTCTTTGCTATTTTGTGGACAAGAACAATTAATCCGAGAGGTCAAGGGACTTTGTTATGGGAAGCAAGCCTGGCTTGGCTGGGTCCAAGTCTTAGAGCCAGGACTTAGTGGGCACTGGGGCTGACTTAGGGTATTTTCAAAACTCACTCCAAAGTAATTTCAACTCTGGCATCTGACCCTTCTTCCTTTTGCCTCCATTCCTTCATCCTATATATATTTTTTATCATGACCTGTCACTTTATGCCACTTACTGGTTTATCTGTTAGTTTCCTTCCTTAAAATCAGGGACTGTATTGACTTTATTCAACTAATATAGCTGCTTAATAAATGTTTTCACTTTTAAATTAAATGAATCAATGAATAAAATATACTAACTAGTCTGATAAATTATACTCCAAAATACAACCAGAGAAATTGCCATCAGGAGGCTATGGGATAGTGCTGGGACAGGACACTCAAGTGGCAAGCAAAGTGAGTCGGATTTGCATTTCAAAACTCTAATTAAAGTTCCTTTCTCATTCTTCCAAAGGAGAGTTTGGCCCTAAGGCTATTTAGGGGAACCCAGAAGAAAAAGCTGAAGCCTTTGCCTTCTTTCTTGCACCTCTAATTACCAGAGCACAAAATGAAGCCTCAACTTTAGAATTATGAAAGGCTTAGAGATCCCAAGGGTAGCTGGACAGGTCCCAGCACAACAGATCTTCTGGGGTCCAAGCAGCCAGGGAATAGAAGACTTGCTCCTCACAGAATCCTGAGAGAGAGCAGACCATGGAATTACTCCATCCTAAAGAGGTTTTCTCAAAATATTTATTCATTCTTCTAAGAGCCACAAGTTGGCCTGTGGTCCCAGTGATCAGAGTGAGTATCAGATGATCTTTATTGACCCATGTGCCCAACTGAACCCATCTTCTCAATTTACCTGCATTGACAGGTGGTTCTTACTATTCAAGGTATTTTGTCACCTCTTTCCTTTCTCCCATGATCTTATACGGTTCTCAGAGGTAAACGTATTGAACCAACACAGATAGCTTCCAAATGTATGGTTTGTACACACAGTAAACATTAATCACGTTTAATACTTCCACAACTCCACTGAACCAGAATTAGCATCATTACAAACTGAGTATAAAGGGGGAAAGGCTCTGATGAGTTAAGGATTATTTCCCAAATTCCTCTTTACCAAAAAAGGACAGAAGTACAGGCAGAGCTGCATATCAGTGAGACTGTAGGAGGTCAGGGGGCTGTTCCAGCAGGTAAAAAACCCACAGCCGAGATGCACTGAGTATCAGGGGGACCTAATGGAAGAAAACAGTGACCAGTCATGGGAACTGCAGTTCTAAGGCGAAAGGACAAAGTAGTCCCAAGAGCAAGCTAGGATCCAAGGCACTGAGAGAGTAGACAACTATTAGGACCAGGACTCTATTACAAATAAGAGTTTGGTCCCAAGAGACCATGAAGGAGCCCACTTAATTGAAAAAGGCACAGGGGAGAGCAGACTCATTCTCCCCAAGCAGGAAGCCTTGGTGGTAGGACCTGAGTTGGACTCAGTCTGCGAGTGAGTATTAAGAAAGCCCAGTAGTAGACATTAGAACTCTTGCAGAGATAGGCACTGCAGCCTCCCAAGTATTAGGGTGGGAGAAATAGTAGATGCACAATTTGCCTGCCAAAAGACATCTCCTTGAAATAGGAAATTTGGAAAGTCTCTCGAAATGAGCATCATCATCTTGCTAAGGGCTAAACATCACAGGCAACCTAAGAACTTATACTCAACTGTTTGCAAAATGCACACGCCACCGCCCAGGTGCCTCAGCATAGAGCCTCCCTCTCACTGATCTTTTACCTCTCTCTCTTAACCTTGGCACCTCTTCCTCTCTCTTCTTACCTTCCTCAGTCCTCTGCTCCTCTTCTGCAGCCCACTGGCTCTCAGGTACCTAAGAAACAGACGCTCTGCCTAACTACCACAGAAAGCAGATATTTGTCCTATGCTCAAGTTCTGTGCCCCAAGTGAGCTCTTGTTAAAAACTTCCTGAAATTTTGAGGCAGTGTGAATGGAAATGTTGCCCACAGTCCCTTGTGAGATGAAAAAAAAAAAAAAAAAAGGTTCTTCTCTTCTACACTTCAAAAATAGCAGCAAACTTGGGAGAACAGGGCAAATTCACTTCTAGATTTAATCAGGTGAGTCCTCAGAATTCAAAAGTACTCATCTAATTGAAGACCTCTGTTCTATTCATTAGGATATCCAGGAAGATTATTTAATTTCTGCAAGACTATAAAGATAAATAAGGCCAATGAGTATCTCACCCTTATTTATTGATGTACATCCAATGTCTAAACACTGGCGTATACGTAAGTCACTCAACAAACAGTTAAATGAGTTAGTGAATGATCTTCCTTTATTAACCTTTACCTGAATTTTGCAACTTTAAACTTGAAAAATTTCTTTAACACTAACTAAAACCTATAATTTAAACCCATCTTTAATTCATCTATGTTGGAGGTGGTGTACACATCTCATACCTCCAGAATACTTTTTATACACCCCTCTTCTGTTATTACATAAGTAAGCCCAAACCTTCAATCTCTCCTTAATAGTCTCAGAACCTTGAACTCTTAGTTCAGAATCCCCAGGCTCTTATTATCCCCTCGTTCTCCCCATCTCACCCTGCATGGTTTTCTTCACTTTCACTTTAGACTCCTCTTCCTGTAGCCTCTGGTTTAGCAAATAAATCACTGCATTACTGTGTACTTTTCAAACTCTTGGTTAAAATTTAATTATTAATAAGATAATAATAGGATTTCCCTGGTGGCACAGTGGTTAAAAATCTGCCTGCCAATGCACGGGACACAGGTTCGATCCCTGGTCCAGGAAGCTCCCATATGCTGCAGAGCAACTAAGCCCGTGAGCCACAACTACTGAGCCCGAGTACGACAACTACTGAAGCCCTTGCGCCGAGCCCATGCTCTGCAACAAGAGAAGCCACCGCAACGAGAAGCCCATGCATCGCAACGAAGAGTAGCTCCCGCTCGCCGCAACTAGAGAAAGCCCGCGTGCAACAACGAAGACCCAAAGCAGCCAAAAAATAAATAAATAAATAAATAAATAAAATAGAATAAAAA
Organism: Mesoplodon mirus; assembly: GCF_964341445.2. Lineage (NCBI taxonomy): Eukaryota > Metazoa > Chordata > Mammalia > Artiodactyla > Ziphiidae > Mesoplodon > Mesoplodon mirus. Next base: position 155,519,060 of record NC_138978.1, on the reverse strand, counting down.
TTTTTTAAAAAGCAGTGACATTTAAAAAAATAATAAGATAATAATAAAGTGGTAACAGATATTTTCTACATTGCTCCTAAAGAAAAAGCAATTTATGTGACTTGGCGTTCACATAAATACCTTACTTTCTTATAAATAAACTTATATATTGATTTTGTTATAAGAAAACTAAAAATAAAATCTGCCAGGAATAACGACAAATAAATTTAATTAATTTTGTGATTTATTCCATTTTGATGGGTCTGTCAAGATCATCTTTTTACTCACTAATAGAATTATGTGCATAGCCCAAAATATAACACATGGTAATAATTTCTACCATTTCATTGTCATTATGATTATCATCAAAATTATTAGATTGGTCATTTTCCTTTCTGCAGAGGAAAACATTCCTTTAAAATGTGGGAAAACGTCCATTGAAGTTCTTTCCTAACCAGTAGCTTATACGCCTACTCTTGGTATTGTTTTGTAAGGAGTATAAAAAAGTGACAAGGGATATTGGGGTAGTAAGTGACGTACTCCTCTACTAAAAGTGCACTAATAATGAGGTGGATGGACCTAGAGTCTGTCATACAGAGTGAAGTAAGTCAGAAAGAGAAAGACAAATACCGTATGCTAACACATATATATGGAATTTTTTTTTAAAATGTCATGAAGAACCTAAGGGTAAAACGGGAATAAAGACACAGACCTACTTGAGAATGGACTTGAGGATATGGGGAGGGGGAAGGGTAAGCTGTGACAAAGCGAAAGAGAGGCATGGACATATATACACTACCAAACGTAAGGTAGATAGATAGTGGGAAGCAGCCGCAGAGCACAGGGAGATCAGCTCGGTGCTTTGTGACCGCCTGGAGGGGTGGGATGGGGAGGGTGGGAGGGAGGGAGATGCAAGAGGGAAGGGATGTGGGAACAGATGTATATGTGTGACTGATTCACTTTGTTATAAAGCAGAAACTAATAAAAAAGAAAAAAAGAAAAAAAAATAAGAAAAAAAATAAAAGTGCACTAAAACGTAGAGCCTGAGGGGCCTGAGCTCTGCTCCAGTCAGTACAGGGGAAGAGATTCCTTCCCACCCTGCCCTGCTGAAGGCCTTAGAATCACAGGGCAGAAACAGGTTCATCAAGTCTTCATTGAGTGCCCTATGGCAAGAAGAGTATCCTACCAGGGACTCCAATAACTATTACTATGCTAGTTTCACAGCAGGCCACCATTTTACTCTTCCAGTATTCTTCAACCATTAACTATAATCAGTATGAGTCTTTAATAGTATCTAGATACACTGCAATGTTCTTGCCTGATTTATATTGAGAACAGTCACCTTTACAATTAAAGCTTGGGTTTTAGATCAGACATTCCTGCCTTGCAATCCTGTCAGTAACTTCATACACTTGACCTAAACTCTCTTTGGGTCTGCTTCCTCTTGCACAGAGTGAAACCATCAGTGCCTATGTGACTGAGGTTATTAATTTTAGGAAGTTCCCAGCACGGTTCCTGGCAAAATGTAGGAGCAGTGAAATACTGTCTTAAAATAGTCATCCGTGTGTTTTTCTTTATACGTAATCCTACTGCTCAATCATTTCCTGAAGGAAAATTGGAATTGTTCTAGGATGAAGACAAAGAAGAAGAAACAACAAATTTTCTGGGGTTTTTTCTTTACATTTCACAAGTAGGCTTCTGAAGCTGAACGAAGCAAGACATAGGGAGTTATGGGGTGAATTGTGCTGCCCCTAAATTTATACACTGAAATTCTAATTTCCAGTACCTCAGAGCGTGACTGTATTTGGAAAAAGGGTCTTTACAATGTAGTTAAGGTTAAGTGAGCTGATTAGGGTGGGCCTTAATCAGATAACTATGTATAATCCAAGGAAAGAGACCTCAGAAGAAATCAACCCTGCTGACACCTTGATCTCAGACTTCTAGCCTCAAGAACTGTGAGAATATAAACTGCTATTGTTTAAGCAACCCAGCCTTCAGTACTTTGTTATAGCAGCCCTAGCAAACTAATACAGAGTTTATGCCATAATAAGATCAAAAAGAATGGAGAAAGCCCCAGATGCCTCTGGCTCTGCAGGGGATAGGCTGAGGGTCATTCAATCAGGCAGGGTCTGGAAATGTGAAAGAGTGGATTGGAACATTGGAGAAGGAGCCCAGGATGAGGAGACCAGATCTAGGGGAGATACATGGAAGTCAGTCCCTCTACAGAGAGATTCAATGAAGGTTAACCCATCTCACTCCTCTCACCATCACCCCCACCATCACATACATTCATTTCAATGCCAACAAAGTACAATGTCATGGAAGTTCACTGTAGATTTGACTTAATATTTCATTTTTATCATAAATATCAAGAAAGGTTTTTAAAGTAAAAATTCCAAATAATATTAATCTAGAAGAGGAAGAAATAGGCACTGTCTAGGCAGATGAATTGTTTAATTAAGAACGTCCTGGGAGGAAATGGAAATTTCATTTAAAGATTGAAAAAGAATAATTCCTAAAGAAAGGCAAGTTCATTAGATTAGATACTGCTAGATAGAGATGTAGAAGAAAGCTCTGGAGATTAATCTTCTGTTCAAATAATGAACTTCCTGAAAGAAAATCCTGGGAGAGGGCCTGTTTGAGATGTAAAATGAAATTAAATTAATTTTTTGTGTAATAGTTGAATTTTGAATGAGAACTTTAAACCTGTCTGTAATCAAAAGTCATTTTGCTGGTTTAGAGATATAAAAACACAATTTGTACTTCTTCACGCTAATCAATCATGCAGATATATTTTATTAAAGTGTTTCTATGGTATTATACTTAAAACCACTCATTCTAAAATTATCATTTTAGTGAAAAAAAGATAGTAAAACTTTTTTTGCTTCTATCACATTCCATTTATTCATTATTTTTCATTTAACTTAGAATATTTTTATCAGTCACTTATTATGTGCTAGGCACTGTGCTAGGCACCAGGAATACCCAATAAACAAGACAAGCACTTCTCTGCTTTTCTGATGCTTACAGTCTCCCAGGGAAGCAGACATTTAAACAAACAGTCACATGAATAATTATTTAAGAAAACTAATAGTGGGTAGAGGTACCAAAAGTAGGCCTCAATTTCAAAAAAAAAATTCAAGTGGAAAGGAAAGGAAAAAAAATCTCCAAACAAACTGAATATCACTTTTAATATATAAAAATATATATGTAATATAAAATTTTAAAATATAAAAGTAATATGTCTCAATTACCAACCCTCCCTTCTTCAAGAACTTTTGAAAACTGAACTTTGCCTTAAACAAGTACTTCTTGCCTCGGTTTATTTCTAAATTTGATATATTTCTGAATGTAGATCCTGATCTTCCACATTTTGCTGGGAAATAAAAGAGGTGAAATCATTGCAAAATGGGAGAATTCAGAAACATGCCCTCATTTTGCAGGAAAGATCAAAGTGACAGGGTCCCAGTTAGCGATCCTGGGGCAAGCACCTTAAGATTTTCTCTTCTTCCTCTTAGGAAGCACATTTTGTATCAGTCAGGATTCTTACTGGCAAGTGATAGAAGCTGACTCTGAGTGACAAAGCACAGCAGGAGAGAATTTGTTTGTTTAAGGATATAGGATATCTCACAAAATTTCTAACTCCAGGTAACCTTCCAGGAAAAATATTCAAAATTACACTGCAGAACTGATCTGATAGGGAAATGACTGCTACTGCCTCTAAGCAGCATATTTGCAACTCTTGAACTTGAAGTGGCTGCTACCACTTCCATCACCAACACTATTGCCCATCTGCATTTTGTTACTAGCTCCAGAGTTCAAGTCTGGCATGAGTGCCACTGAGTGGCAGAGCCTGGGATGACATGCCTATTTGATTGTCCCTGCACCATTACCAAACTGTTTTAATTACTCTAACTTTATGGAGAAAGTCTTAATATTTGCCTTGTGGGTCTTTTTCTAGTTTTACAATTTCTCTGTATCCTGAGATTTAGGTGTATCCCTTACAAATAGATGAGTTTTAATTTTTACAGAGCTTGACAATTTTTATCTTTTAAATGGAAATTTAGTCCATTTATATTTATTACGATGACTGTCATATGTAGACTTGTTGCTACAATATTATTTTGTGCTTACATTTGAACTGTGGTTTTTCTCTTTCCTTTTTTGGCCTTTTTTTCAATTGAATGAAATTTTTATATTCCTTTTCTACCTTTTCTAGCTTGGAAGTTCTGCATTATATTTCTATTCAAGCATTACCCCCACAATTTAATATACATACTTATTTTAACAAAATATAGACTCTAGGAATCCTGGAATTTTCATATTGTTCCCAACTTCAATACTATACTTTCTCTATCCAAAAAATTAAACATTATTGTTATTGTTTCAAACTTTCAATATTCTTTTAGAATTACCCATTGGTTTACCAATTTCTTTGCTCACCATTCCTTCTTGCATATTTAGAAACATTTTTCTTTTGCCCCAAGTACTTCCTTTAGTGAGGGTCTGCTAGACGCAAACTCTGCCAGTTTTTGTTTAACTGAAATTTTCCTTATTTTGCTTTCATTTTGAAAGATAATTTCACTGAGTTCTAATTTGACAATTATTTTGACTGCACATCTATCTGGCTATTAAAAAGTTAGGTGCCAGTTGAATTACATGCTTGATTTTGTTTGTTTTCTTCTACTTTAAAAAAATCTCTCTTCCCCCACCCACTTTGCACCATTCCCTCCCTCTCAGTTTACAATTTTACATAATGTGTTTAGCTGTGAATTTCTTTTAATTTACCATGCTTAGGGATTTAATGAGCTTCCTGAATGTAAGGATTGGTGTTTTTGACCAATTTTGGAAAATTCTCAGCCATTATCTTATAATACTCTACTCTTCCCCATTATCTTTCTATTATCAACTGCTGAACCAGGTAATTAGACTATGATACTTTTTTTTTTTAACTCTTATATGTGTCTTAACCATATTTTTTCATTTTCCTGAATCCTGGGAAAATTTTTCTTCAGATCTATCTTCTATTCCACTAATTTTCTCTTAAGGTCTGTCAAAATTACTGTTTAATTCATTTTTATATATTTAAATTTTAATTATTTTATTTTCCATTTCTTAGTGTTCTGTTTTTTCTCTTTTTCTACCTACCAAGAAAATTTTAATAGACTCTTGCTCTTCTGTTAACACTTTCAACTCCCTCTTTAATTTCTGTAAATATATTAAACATATTTATTTTATGTTCTATGTTGATATTTAAAGTGTCTGTTTTGCTGCTAGTTCTAACTTATGATACCTTATGTCCTCATGTATTTTGTGACATTTATGTTACTCATGTAACTTAATCTTGATTTGTGAGAAGTTTGAGGCCTAAAATGAAGGTTTTCCTGAGACAATCTGTGTTTGCTTCTACCAGGCATTCCCTGGGCATTACAATCCTAGGACCATTTTCACTGAAATCTCAAATTAATGGTTTTTGTTTATATTTTTGCTACATGGAAAGGATGAATCTAGACCACATATCTGTATGAGGATTGGATTATAGTTATAGATTTTCAAAGAACTGTTTCTTCCCCCTCACTGAGCTACAATGTTAAGATAAGCAAGATCCTTTACTGCCTCTTTCTGAGGAACAGTTTTATTTCTAGTTTACACCTACACTAAGGACATAGAAACATTTGAGTTTCTAGAGATATAAGGTCCTATATAGATTTAAATCTTACCGGTTTATAATTCTCATGTTGAGTGGAAAACTCTCAACAACTACCTTTTAAAATATTTCTCTTTCTCGTTATTTTTCCTTTACCAGACTTTGGAATCTCCAATTAGGTGTATGTTAGATCTAGACTTTGCCAGTATAGTCTGCATTTTGTGAAACCATCAAATTGTAAGTTCAAAGTCACCATGGTTTGTGTGCTCTCAAAAAGAACAGCTTAAATGTATACCCACCTCACTGGTTTCCCACATTCACTACTGTTTTGGCTTCTAAGGATTTCTGACTGCTTCTACTGGAAACATATGGCAACTCAGCAATACATATATTTCAACCCTCACGTCTAATTGTTTTCAGTGATATGCTTGTTCAAGGCAATACTGCTAGAAAAAGACTTCTCTGTCTTTTTCCGTTTATTCTTTCTCTTCCTTTTTTATAATGACTTTAAAGATATCTGTAGCAACCTATATGCACTGGGAGTTAAGTTATCAATACAACAAATGTAAAAGTGGGCTTAATTAAAACCTGCATTTTAACAAGTTTATCAAGCGATATGTATGATGTGTATATAAGTTAAAGTTTGAGAAGATTTTTATTATACATGAGAGGACCTTTGTCATAAGCAAATCCAATCAAGGACTCCTCTCAGAACTGATATATGCATTTTAGGGAGAAGGGCTTCCTTTTCCTTTTAGATCTCAAGCCATAAGGATTTAAGATTGCAGGTGTGAGGGCCATCTTTCCTGCCACATAGAAAAAAACACCAGAAAGTGTACCCAGGCCACAAAGGAAGGAGGGTTATAAGACACAGCAAGATAGAATTCAAAGGATATTACTTAAGTTCCTGCCATGCTTGAAATCAGAACCACCCTGAAACTCCCAGTTAAATGAGTCAATAAATACCCTTTTTTGCTTAAAATATTTTGAGTGACTATCATTTGAAACAGAAGTTTCTGAAATATATAATTCAGCAGTATCAGCCAACAAACACCAAATACCAAAAGATACATATATTTACCATTCTCGAGCATCATGCAGGAGTCAGATTTAATTTAATTTCCAGTCTATTTCTGAGTCAGAAGCTTTGTAGAGGAAGTAGTCAATGGGCAAATGGATAAATATTATATCTCACTGTCAGGAAGAACATTTGTCTTCTTTTATATCATGCTAGTTTCCCCTCCTGTTCCTTCCCAAGTATCTCCCAAGCCCAAGATTTCCAATTAGTTAATAAACCGTCTCCAGCTGTTCTCTTGTTGTGAAAATTTTAATAAAAGGAGGAAAATAAATTAGCATGCACCTGAATGCATTTAGACAAGATTTTCAAGTGGCTTTTTACTATAAAAATCTGAGCAACCCTACACAAATAAATCAATAAGCTTTGAGAATAGAAGATTGGAAATGAAGGAATTTCACCTTCACCTGGGTTAACAATATTGAATTAGCTAAGAGATCAGAGTGGTAGATAATTGCTAAAAAGGAAGTTTTTCATATAGAAATCACTTATACTGTCATATAGTGTTGAGAACAATTTCTATTCTCAGGAAAGACCAAGAATAAAATGTCTCTTTGCTACATAAACATGTGGGGCAGAAGGAAGTGATTGCTTTTAATCCTCTTGAAAGACCAATTAATTTTCAGTGGGTTCTACCCTGTTTTATCTCCTAGTATTTTATCCACTTCATGTAGGCAGTATTGGGGATGACATATATAGTCTTATCAAAAACATAAGACTTCTAAGGCAAAATGGAGAATTCAACATTTATTGTTCATGAGTCCTCAAAACCTTTATCTTTCTTTATCTGACCTGTAAATATGCCTTAAGATAAATGGCATAACAATTATTTAAATCATTTTGTTTCCTCCAAACAAAACAAAATGGAAATGTTGCATTAAACAAGCCCTATGTTTCTCCATATCTGTGCCTTTGCCATGTTTTTAGCTCATGGCATGTCTTTTGCCCTCCCTCTTATTTGTAAAACATACAAAATGACTCTTGCCTTAATACCTATACATCTTAAATGTACACCATTGATTAGAACTTGCTACCCCCACTGAAATAATTCTTCCAGTAGCTAAATTCTACAGTGCCAAGCATTGTGATTGTTTTACCCATATTAATTCACTTTATCATCAGAAGGACCCTATGAGATAGATTTTACCATCATCTCCCTTTCACAGGTGAGAAAACAGACGCAGAGAATTCACCGAGGATCACACAGTGACTAAATAGCAGAGCTGTGGTTCAAGTTATGCTACACTGACTGTCTAGCACAGTATTTTTCCAGAAACAACTGTTCCATCTTTAAGAGAAAATTTGGCAAAGCTGCCACATAATAGATTTACATGAGCACACACAACTTATTGTGCTCACAAAACTCAATTCAAAAACCCCCTTCTTAATGACCATCCTCAGATTTTCCTCCTACCTATCCTTAATTCCCACTTGGAAATAATCTATGAACTCTTATGTGATTTCCTACTTTTAAAAGTAGTTATCTCAGAAGTCCTTGATTTTAATTGTGTATATGATTTGTTGACCCAATGAAACTGCAGGCTCTTGAAAGTTAGAGCATTTTAGAATTAATGTTAGAAAGCATCTAATGCAGTGTTTTGCATGGAATGCATGCTTAATAATCACTTGTTAATTGACTTAATTAATACTTTAGGTAAAAATTGACTTCTGCCTGAAGTATACAGTCCAAGCAGTTGTCTCAAATCTTTTGGGAAAAAGACAGGAATGATGATGATGATGGTGGTGATGATAATGATAATGATAGTGATAATAATAATGATGAATAGTAACGGTAGGTATATAGGAAGAAAGAAAGAATCTAGTACTGGGTAGTTCTGTGGAAAGTAACTGTTTTCCAAAATAATTTCAATAATTAGCTTTCTTGCAAATATCTACTACCAATATCTATGTAACCACCTCAATATTTTTCATTTACACTAGCAAGACAAATGTGGCTTCTTCCAATCTCTTATTGAGAAAAATTTAAGGTAAAATAATGAGATGATACATTTAAAGCTTCCTGAACTCAGTGGAGAAACAAGACACCTGTGCATTAATTCTTATGACATATTTTTATTGCATATTTAGAATACAAATAGCAAGAAGTAAACATGATGACAATTATCTAAACAGCAATATTCATCTCTCTAATTTTCTAACAGCTTAATACTTAACCTAAAAAAAAAACACCAGTGGGCTTCCCTGGTGGCGCAGTGGTTGGGAGTCCGCCTGCCAATGCAGGGGACACGGGTTCGTGCCCCAGTCTGGGAGGATCCCACATGCCGCAGAGCGGCTGGGCTCATGAGCCATGGCCGCTGGGCCTGTGCGTCCGGAGCCTGTGCTCCGCAACGGGAGAGGCCACAACAGTGAGAGGCCCGCGTACCGCAGAAAAAAAAATAAAAAATAAAAAAAACACACCAGTGATATTTTCTGGCCCCTTTCTCAGAGATGGCATGGTGGTGAAAAGGTGGCCTCTAGTGTTAGATCTTTGGGCTCAGACCCTGGCACTGCTCTCTGGGCAGCCTCAAGTCACTTTGCCCTAGGGTTCCTCTCCTGTAAGACAGTAATGACAATTCCTGTTTCATAGAGCTGTTGTGAGGTTTAGATGATATGCTAAGCACTGAGAAGAGTAAACTGCATATGGAAAGCACTCAGCACGTCTTGGATACTATTTTGAAGGTGTTTTATCTATAATATTTGTATTTCCCTAACATTATACGGTCATCAGGAAAAACCATTTAAAACCTAATTGTACCACAGAATTTTCATGCATGAGTAAAGATGTTGCCTGTTTGGTAATGTTCTCCAAATGACCTCTTAGTCGTTTATTTCCCTGTGAGCATTTCAGAGAAGGAAATGGCAATGATAATTATTTAATTTTTGATGTAATTAGTCTGTTCCGAATTCCTATTTATTTATGTATATTGTTACTTTCCTCATCAGGTCTTATGTCAGTATGACTATCATGTTTAATATCCTGCTATTAGTCTCCTGATGTAATGCATTTAAGACAGGCATGGTCATTTGTTTTGGTACTTCTAGGCAAGGAGATAATAAAATGAACCATAGAAGAAAAATCTCATGGATTTTGAAAATCTGTGATGGTAAAACAATATCTTTTTTAATTTCTAAAGAGCTGTATATTTTCAATTTAATTCATTCTTCCTTAGACTCTTAATGTGGTATAATTTGTATGTTAATTGTTGCCTCTCAAAGGATTAATTGGCTACTTGAAATAAATTTGGTGGATTTCCTAATTGTCCTAAATGATGGGGTGAAAAAAACACAGTAATGAAAACGAGCTACAGCCCACACAAAAAAGTTGCTAAAAGAACTTTCACATGCTTAATGGATATTAATCCATGGTTTCAGAAGAAATGAGCCTTATCTGGGAGCAAATTTCCCAAGCTAGTCACAGGATATTTAATGCTTCTTTGTGTCAACCCAGATGCTGAGGGAAGTCTCAAAGTCTAGCAAGGCCTCACAAAAGGTCTGGATCAAGCTGTTGAATAATTCAGATCTTGACCTTAGTTGTCATCTGGTTAAACACAGATTTGTAATTTGGATTACAGCCAAACACAAAGCTATATTCCTAGACTATGTTAAGATTTCTACGTGGATCCCTTCTCTCTAGTAGTTTCATGTGTCCTGATAGATCAATATGTTCCTTCTTGAAAACCTTCATTATTTTTCTTCTGCATTTTATTGAATGAGTTACCAATGAAGCTTCAATTTATCTTCCCTTGACATTCATAAAATCTGGACTACCTGCTGAAACTGCAATGGGATTTTATGAATGTCAAATCACCTTGTATTCATCAAGAAAATAAGTGCATATTTGAATTGAGACTCTTCATAAGTTTGTTAATTAATGGGTAATACTCATATACTCATTTTTTTCTTCTTAATCAAGAAACCAAACGTAATTGCTTTTGCTGCAATTATCAATGTGCCATATTTCCAAGCTTTTTGACAAATGGTTCTATAAGGTTACAAATTGATTTTGCCATCATAATGAGTAACATAAACACTTGATCAAAATAATTACCTCTATATTTCTGGCATTTTCATGTTCCTTCCTTGGGGAAAAAAAAAAAAGCTAAAATTTTTCCTAGCTACCTCCTTCCCAAAAATGTGGAATCACTGAGTGAACAGATTTCTGCTTTTAAAACACCTGCAAAAATAGTTATACTCATGGTCTTCTTCCAAAGAATTTTCATCCTGTGCAGCACTATTTAGCAGTTAACACATCAAAGTCATGTCAAATTTTCCAATCATCTAATCTTCCTTTTACCAGAGGTAGGTGGAATACTGAGTGGTATTATTACAATTCTTTCCTAAATCGGAGATACTAAGATCTGCAAATGTCATACATGTGTAATAACTCTTCTTCACCCTTGTCTTTAATAAAAAGCTGAAATCACATCTGCATAGGCAAAATTAAGCCTCAAGAAGAGAAAAAAAAATTAAGCTGCATGTGTGAAGCAAACAGTATGGTCTTTGGAGTGAGCATACCTTGTCACAAGCCATAGTTAACTCTTTAAGCCTCTGACTCTTTACCTATGAAATGCAAAATAATAACACGAAATAATAATATCTAGCTTCCAGAACTATTGTGAGGATTAACTGAGATAATCCACAATAGAAGATGGGTACCTAATAGACATTCAATAAATGGCAGCTATTTTTATTAAATTTTTTCATGGACAGAATTCATCAGTTCCACCAAGGTCAATTAATCTGTGTAAACAAAAACAGGAGCTCAAATGACAAAAATAACCTCGGTCTAAGCTGAACCAGATCTCACACAAAACAGGAAAGGACTATTCAGAGGAAGGAAATAGAGTTGCTCTGATAACTCTCTGAATTGAATCCTACAGAGAGTCATTTGGGTAATTATTTTTCTCATTCATACATCACAGAATCAGCAATTCAACCCTTTCACTTAGCCATTTTCTTTTCTTTTATCCTTTCCTATATTTTCCAACTTCATAGGTATGTTTATGTGAAAGCCAATCAACACTGTAGGAAATGTTTTCTGATGCTATGTAAGTGATTTTGAGTTAGGGTGGTTTGAAATCAGGACTGAATTCTGAATTAGCCAGATTGCCTGCTTACAGTACCCACTTGCACCAATGCCAAAATACTTGCTCAAATGCTTAATTAAGAAATCTCTACTTCCTAATCAACCCCAAAACTCTTATGATAGAGAAAATAGGTTATAATCTGAAATCTACCTGTGTTTATTTAGAAGATACTTTATATTGAAATTATGCATTGTCAACCCTGGTTTATTAGATTGCCTGGAGTCTGTGAATGGCGAGGGCATAACTGGATTGGAGTCAATGAGAAAGATCTTCAGCCAGTTGAGCACCACTGGAGTATTGTGCAGGGGCAGGTATCATCAACACGATACCAGCTCCTTCTATTAAACCTAGAGTGTCATCTACCACTGCTGACCCAACCATGACCAGCTCCATGTTTTGCTGCCAGTAAGGCTACTGGTAAGATTCTGACCACACTGCAACCAAGCATGGAAAACAGACCTCCTCAGACTGCAAAGCACCTTCCACTGTAGTACTCTGGTTTTAAGATAGCATGTTTCCCATATTCTGTGGCTTACTGAACCTGGACAATTCTGAAAACCTTTGACTGCTTACAGCTATGGTATCCATAAGCAAGGTCTCACCACAGTTATCCATGACTAACCAAAGAGAGGACTCTGATTCCTACTTCTTTATTTCAATTGTGCTAGTATTTCTACATTTCTACAAAGACTTCATAATTACATGTAATGGGCACACACTATTCTATAGAAGGTGAGGAGCAACCATCCCTCTACAGGTGGGCATTTAAATTATCAATACTTCTCTTCCCATATGATAAAGAATGATGCAATCATGATTTTCCTGTGAATAATAATGTCCTTTCTCAATATTTCCTTCTCAAGAAAAAAAGTTACTGAATCAAAGGAAGTAACTTTTTTAGAGTTTTTGATGTGCAATATTAAAATTATTTCTAAAAGAGTTGAGCCAGTTTATAATACAAACAACATAAATTAAAAATATCATTCTCATTTTGTATTCTACAACATTGGATTCTTTCAAATATTTTGCTAAAATATGTCAATTTATTCTTTTTAATCTGTATTACTTTGATATTAATAATATTCTTTTTTCTTTCATTTATTAATGTTATTATGGTGTTTTTGTATGTTTTGCTCATTGATCTGTTGGAATCAGAATGGTCTGCCTGATCTCCCATCCAAGTACTAACCAGGCCCGACACTGCTTAGCCACATAGCACAGGGAGATCAGCTTGGTGCTCTGTGTCCACCTAGATGGGTGGGATAGGGAGGGTGGGAGGGAGGGAAACGCAAGAGGGAGGAAATATGGGTATATATGTATACGTATAGCTGATTCATTATGTTATACAGCAGAAACTAATACAACATTGTAAAGCAATTATACTCCAATAAAGGGGTTAAAAAAAAGGTCTTCCTATTGCTTTATACAAATCTTCATATTTTAAAGGTATTAACATTATTTCTGATATATGCTGAAAATATTCTTTCCCAATGTGTGCTTTGGCATTTTTTGTAGTTGTTGTTTTTGTGCTTCAAATTCTAGACTTAAATGAACAATCATTAACTAAGAGCTTACTGTGTGTCAGGCATGTAAGCAAGGGGCAGGAGCTGTAAGATAGACATGGTTGCAGTTCTCATGCAGTTGCATCCATGAGGGAAATGCAACTATGAAGAATGCATTAGACAGGGATTTAAGTTTCTAAGCTTCCCAGGAAACCATCAGTTTAAGACTCATTGACTAGACCTGTATCACATTGCCACACCTAGTGGCAAGAGAGCTTAGCAAAGTATTTTTATTTACCTGGACACAATGGCACTCTGAAGAATATCAAGGGGTTTTTAATAAGAAAGAAGTAAAAATAGATATTAGGAAGGCATCTAACAGCGTCAGCCTCAGGAAGACTGTCTAAGAAAAAAAATAATTGTTGTAATGAGTGCATTAAAAAAGTTATGAATGCTGGTAGTAGGTAATAGGGACTAATAGGGAATGGAACTGTATTAGGATGCTTCTCTTATTAGATAGGAAGGCCTCTTAAAGAAGTGACAAAATGCGATGGGAAGGATGAGTGAGTCCTGGAGGCAGAAGAATTAAAAATGCAAAAGCTCCGAGGCAGGAAAGAAATTGGGTTATTCACAGAACTAAGAGAAGACTAGTGGAACAGTGAATGCAAGGGAAAGGTCCACAAGATGAAGCTGTAGAGGTGGCCTTACAGGCCATGGTAGAGTGCTTTGATTTTTGGGTAATGGGCAGGCTTCGGTGTGATGTCTTCCATAATCTTACTTACATATTAAGATTTTTCCAGCTGCTATTTGGAAAAATGACTGTAGAGGACAAGCGTGGAAGTGAGAGACTAGCATTCTGTGAAGGTCCAGATGAGAAAGAGTGATTTTCTGAACCAAGAGGGTGGAGTGGTGATGAGGAGAAGCAAATGAGGTCATGATAAACCTCAGAGGAAAAATTACCAGGATATACTATTGATAGTTGGACTCTGAAAGAAATAAGGGAAGAAATCAAGAATGGGTCTAAGATTTCTGGCTTGAACAAGCAGAAAGCAGCAAGACAGGTGGACTTGCTATTTACTAATAGGACTGAGGGTGGAGAGAATACAGAAATCAAGAATTCAGGATAAGATGTGTTAAAATTAGAGCTTCTATGGACCCTTCAAATGAAGAGCTCAAGTAGGCAATTTAAAATACTAAAAGCCAAAAGCGCAAAGGAAAAAGTGAGGCTAAATATATGGATGTGAAAGTCAGCAGGATATAGATAACATTTAGAGGCATGAGTATTAGTAAGATCATATATGGAGAAAGTATGCAAAGATAGAAGAGGGCTCAGGAAAGGCAACAGAAATATTTAGTGAGGAAAAAAGGTCTCAGCAAAGGGACTGAGAAGGAGCAGTTAGAGAGGCAAGAGGAAAACCAGGAGAGTGTGGTGTCCCTGAAGCCCTAAGAGGACTGTTTCAAAAAGGAGGGAGGGACAGCTCTTTCCAAAGCTCATAGGAGACAAAATAAGGGAGGAATAGAGATGTGTACTTACATACACTTTACACATACGTATATATGCAACTTAGTGATATCAGTCTTACCTTCCTATTGTGATTGCATTGTAAAGTCCTTGAGGACACAGATAACGTCTAACACTATTTCTGTATTGTCCATAATGCTCAGCAGAGGACTAACTCAGTAAAATGCTTAGAGTCATAAAATCACAGCAATGATACAAGTCTTAGAAGTTACCTGATCCAATCTCCTCAATTCAGCAAATAAGAAAACTCAAACCAAGAGTGTTAAAAAATTTGCCCATAGTTACACACCTAATTATTGGCTACTTAGAAGAAACTACTTAGAAACTAAAACCCATACCATCAGTTTCCAATATAATGTATTTTTCCTACTGTATACAATAGACTTATTTTTATTTTCAAAAATGGACATGGGGGGAAAAGGAATATGTTTTATTTCTTAAATGCAAAAGTAGCTAAGCCAAAGGTTTAGGTTTTAATTAGAAGGAATAGAGACAGAAATGAAATGTTGATAGTGAACATGTCAGTATTGAATCCATATAGATATAACTACATATCTTTCCATATAACAAAATATGGGTGACTTAATGACAATGATTAGGGGGAAAGTGAGAGACAGAAAGAGGAAAAGAGAGAAAGGAATATAGTCCATTTCAGTCCTAGCAAGTTAAACAACTTATTTAACTATTTGCTTGCTTCCTACTCAACTGAACCCAGCTCAAGAACCATGTAAACTTGAGACTCTAGCACAAGAACTTATTCTCTTACCTCCATATGGTTTCACACATCCCTGTTACCAGTCATTAGCGATACTAAAGAAGGCATTGTTGACAAGTTAATGCAAGACTACTGTGAAACACATACCACTCTAATAGTTTGTGATATAAGCTCTTTATATAATGTTGCATGTCATTGTGTTCTGCTGATGTTTCAATCACTGACCTAAAATGATAAGCTATGAAGAGCAAGTATAATATTTCTTACAATGTTAAATTTTACTGGCTCCTAATCTTCTATCACATAACCTAGTGTAATGTTCTTTCTAGGTAGTAAATCAAATTGACAATTCACTGTAAATATTGATGTCCTTAATGAATCATATAATAAATTCTTCAGTTGGTTCCTAATGAAAAATCTCCACAGAGGTTAATGTCTTTATCTGATTTTTCTTTTAGCCAGCGTTTTCACATTCTTGAGAAGTTATTGAAAAATATGTTCCATAATTATGTATAGTGCTATTTGAACCATAAAATCTATCTTAGTTCTAAAATGTTCTCATTAGTTAGAAATTAAATAACTTAAAACGCTAAAGCATGACATTCTCTACTGCTAGAGACACAAAGGGGCAGATGGTTCTGGAGTATTTATTAGGATCTCTTTATTTAGACAATTTTTAAATTATGTAAACAGAACCAAGCAGAGTGTTTAATCAAAGTGAAAATTAACTACACATAAATGCAGAATACATGAAGATATTTTTTAAGAGTTGTGTTCTTATTTGTAGCTAAATTTATTCCATTTCTATCTAGTGAACATATCTTGAACATATTTTCCCTAGTTATTTCTTGAAAGATTTCCACTTTGAGAAGGAAACTGACTCATAATTTTGATAGCTTTTCCAGTTGACTTTGTTGTCTTCAGAGAACTCAATAGCCTAAAAGAACTGGATGGCACCTGCTTTAAGCCACAAAAGATGAACTTACCAGAAAAATATCTCAAAGCAGGAACACAATAGAGATAAAATATGAAGCACAATTTGCCCAGTCAACAATAATACACCTTGCCAATTCTAGTCCCTAGTTAAAGAGAACTTTGTCCATGCAGAGTAAACCCTTTTGTAATATGCCTCTCCATAGGAATAGTTATTATCATGCTCCAGCACTCTCAGTGGTTAGAGATGAATTATTGCTTTCTTCCTCACTGACTCCAGGATAGACTGAGCTGAAAATGTTTGCTTAAATGGCTCTAGACTCTACAGTAGCTGCATATAAAGATCTGACTGTTATCAACTCTCCCTGGGAAGAGTAGTCTACACATCCCTCCACTCCAGACTCCTGGTACTAGCTAGACATGTATATAGCACAGGCTCTGGGACCTCTACTACACTGAGCCAGCTCCACATCTGTAGCAAAGGCTAAATATGCAGCAATAGTGGCCAGGCAGTAACATGAAGAGGGAGGCAGTTGCACTACCTTCTCTTCCACCTCATAAATCTTTAGATCATCTACATAGAGAAAACTGAACCATATTTGGACCTGTTTTCCCCAAAATATATCCAGGGCCCTCCAGGAAAGAAGCACTCAATCTCTTGAGCAGATGCTGAAGGACCATGTGATGATGTGGCAACGGATTGCCATAGTATATTGTATATAAAATCCACAAAACCATAATATTAAGAGAAATGAGAAACCTCCAAGACAGGCTCAAGAATGTCTCATCAGACTAATGGTCTTGCTGTTAACACAGAAATTCCTGGACAATGACAGCCATGAGATATTTTTCAACAGTTGAGTTTCTTCAACTTTTCATTCTTAGGTGGAGTGCATTTTCGTGGTTACATGTACCTGTTATGGAGTCAGACTGCCTGGGCTTAACTCATGGCTCAACAGCATTGCTCTGTAGAGACATGACTTTAAGCAAGTTCTCAAGCTCTGGGAATCTTAGTTTCTTCATCTGCAAAATGGGACCTAGTTTATAAGCTCATTAGGAAAATTTAAGGAAAAAAACACAGTAAAAGTATTTGGTACTGTGCTTACCACAATCAAAAAAAGTTATTAGTAGAGACAAAGCACTACTAATTGTTCTTTCGGGCAATGGATAACTGAAGTTAGAAGCAGAGCCTATCTCTGTTGAGTGTTCTCCCCTTTGTTTGATTCCCTATAGAATGGAAAGTCAAGAAGCACGTGACTGATAGGATGAATCCTTCAGTGCTCACCAGAACAGCTAGGACAAGGATAGTATTGGTAAAATTTCATATTCAGGTTAGAGTCAAGTACTACCAGAAATTCGTAAGAACAGAAATTACAGTACTTGCTGTTGTCCAACTTTCTGTGTGCCTATGCATCCTCATGATCAGAAAATGTAAGGTTAAGTAACACAAAAGGGATATTTGGTTTCAATACTTTTCAATTTTTTTAATACCCTAAGACCCACATTTACTTTCCATGGTTACAAATGTAGATCTCCAATAAGCATGGACTAAGACACTTCATAAAAACCAAAGCTGAAACACAATAGCCAATGGTGTAAGTAACAATAAGAATATTTTAAATGTGATCTATAGCATGTACATATACCTTACAAATGCATGTTATATAATTAAAACTATTTAAAATATTGCAAGTTTATAGATAAGGATTAGAAGAAAGTGCAGAAAAAATTAAAATAGCTAGATGTGTTGAAGAGACAAGATTTCAGGTAACTAATTTTTTTTAAATGTTTCACTGCTACAGTGTTGTTTACATGGCATTTTAAACTATTCATATAACCATATCTAGTAAAATTCTTTTTAAAAAACTAGGTATTTGACTGTGGAAAGTTGCTCATTTTTTTTGTCATACAAATAAAAATAGGTAAGTAGTCTCATTCTCCAAAGGACTGCTCTGTAATAGTTTACAAAACCCCATTCATAGCGAATTCTCAAATAGCTGAAAAAACTTATATTGGATACCTAATAGCAGATAAATGATTGATTACTAAATGTAAATATTCAATACAAATGTAATCATAAAGAGTAGCATAAAAGTAAACCTATTAGAATGCTTATTTTTTTCTAAAGTTGAATCTACCATACACACACACATACACATTTAAGATTAGCAGTTTCCAGTAATATTAATTTATATAAGCCTTTAATCTAGAAATTAGATCTATCTATTAGTTAGATCTCTAACCTGACACTAAAAGTGACAGTCTTATTGAGAAATTATGTTTATGTACCTATTTCTATTGAGAAAAATTTTCTATATGGGTTAGATTTTTACAAATGCACGTTCAACGTGTTTGAGAAAGTATTTACCTCACTATTACAATTTACTGAACTTTTTATACATGCTTATACCCATTTATCTATAAGAATAAAGAGCATCTTCAACACTGACAATTACATTTAACACAACCTTTAGCCCTAACAAAGACATATAAAAAGAGACCTTCAAATACAAATACAAATTAACATCAGTCACATAAGAATCTAAATGCATCAACCTCATGGTCAATAATACTGTTTAGGGATATGTAGACAGTTTTACTTTTATATCCAAAAGTTGCCTCCCGTCCCAACCCTGCAATGAACTTCTTCAAGTGTAAGCAAAATTATCTAAAGAACAAGAGTATGAAAATGATCAGCCACAGAGGAACTGAGCCAGTGGCTCGGTGGTAAGATGTGAGTGGCTGAACGTTTATCTAACAGGTGCCTATAGTCTGTCATGGGACTATCAGAACAGCTACATTTGCACGAATTTTGGCTGCACTAAGCATTCAATGAAGAAAACTACAGTGATAAATCAAGGAACGAAAATTATTCTCTGTCCATTTCCTAATTATTTTCAGTGATTATCCTGAAAGTGTTTCAGACCTAGATTACTCAGAAGAGCCTCTTAAATCTCCACTTCACGTTGCATATTTAGTTAATATAAGATTCGCAGCTAACACTTTTTATTGTATCTTTCTACAAAAAAGATACTTTTCAGTAAGGCACTTTGAATATTGGTATGTAAGCTCTTCTCTAAGTAAGGTATATATTTAGTACCTGCTTTCATCTTATAAGAGGGTGCAGCATATTTGGTGGGTCAACCAGAAGTTGAACAGGCAAAATTTTAAAGGAAAAGCAATGAGGATATTATGTTATTTTGATGTTTGACTATTTTCATATGTATGATGTATGAAAATGAAGAATAGCTAAAGTCTAAATAACTCTGAAAAGTCTGATCAAGGGAGACTCTAAATCATGCTTTGTTTGTTGTTCTTGTTGAAAGCATTCCTTAATGTTGATCTGTTTGTTCTTTTAGAATGTTGAGAGGAGGCGGGGGGAACTCAAGCTGATTGATAATGTTTTTCTTTGAATTTGTTTTTTTGAGTCCCACAGTTCAGTATTTACATAAATGGGTGCCCTACTGCTGTTAAATCATCCATCCGTGTTTGTCTAGAAACCGTTTCCTATAAAGCTAAACCTATGTTTTACAAGGCTTTTTCTCCCTCTTAAAAATAAACCTGAATTTCTCCATTCCACTACCATTGATGAGTACCCTAGATTTGATTTTTTATCAAGTGTCCCCACAAAGGAAAATTAGAAAATATGTAATAATAACCAATCTAACATGCCTCTACAACTAGTTTATTATCAGGTTCTAATTCTTCTTCATTTTCTTGAAGCTTCTTTTACTTATAAGAAGAGAGAAAAAAACCCTCAGTAACTTGGCTACAAGAAAAAAAAATACATGGTTATTATAGTCAGAGTTTAGATCATAAAACTGCAACTAGCCTCTTTTTTTCCAAGTATCATAAATGTTTAAATTTTATTTTTTCTAGTTTTGGGAAATATGAGGCAGGCACTTTTTTAGAAAACAAAATTCTTTTAAAAGGCATGATCATAACTTTGTAAGGTTGAAGCCCAAAATAGTGAATTTGTTCGTGAAAAAGTCATAGTACAGTCCTTTTAATCCTGCCAAAAGAAAGAAAGGATATTCTGACTTGTGAAAGTATAGTAAATTTTAGGGACTTTTTCAGGATATCAATAATACTATCTCCCAAATAAAATCCCAAGGGAGTTAACCTTCTTCTTAAGGAAGAAGTTCAAGTTTCACCAGTGGAGAAAATTTTGAGGGCAGATATTGATATATTTTCTAGATCCTCTCTACTAATATTAGCAGTGGGTAGGAAGCGCCAAGGCTAAAAGATTTTAGTCCTCTTTTCTGCTCCCTCAACTCCCTTTAAGCTATTTGATTTAAAAACAAGCTGTGTTTTTATTCAATTATTTTCCACCCCAAGTTTGGATGATGGGAGCAGATCTCTATTTTGTCGTGCTGCACTCCCTGCCTTTTCACTACTTTTCAAAAGAGGTAAACACGTTCTTGTCATCCACAGCTGTTCCTCCAGCTGTTCCTGAATCAGGACCAAAATCAGCTCATCTGTGCCTTAAATGTGGTCTTCTTGGGAATTCTTGTGGGAGTTGCTGTCTTCTCTAGGTGAGATCTTTCTCAATTCCAGTGCACAGTAGGAGAGAGACCTTTCCTTCTTCACCTTCTTAAGAACATCTGCCCACCAAGAGCAGGACGAGGCTCTCTGACCAAGGGGGCTAGGGAAAAGGCAGCCCCATAATCAAGTGGCCCATCCAGGAAAAGGCGAGAACAGCTCTCAGCTCCGAGCTGGGCAGAGAGGAACCATAGTGAGAGGTCCTGTGGTGAAGGAAATCTGAGAGCTTGTCTGCTGTCGAATTCAGAGTGCAGTTATTGAGGATGTAACGTGTGCTGTGCAGTTGTCATACATCATTTTATTTAAACCTTACTCTATGATGTACTGACTCTCATCACCATTTTACAAATTAGAAAACCAAAGCTTGGGGATTCTCTGAATATGGATTCTTTGAGTAAAACTGCCAGAAATCCAATTCAAACTATTTTAAGTAAAAGAATTTAGTTGGCTCAAACAACTGGAAAGTCTACAGCATTGCCTTCGGCCTGGCTGAGGTCACAAGTTCAAAGGTTATCATATTCCTGGCTTCATCTTCATTGCTCAGCTCTGTTTCCCTCTGTGTTGGCCTTATTCTCAGGCTCTCTCCATGTATGTCAAAGATGACCACCAAAGTTCTAGGCTGACATCTTCCTTATAGCTCGCAATCCCAGCAGGGAGAAAGAGTGCCTTTTTCCTGACAACTCTGGAAAAAAAGTCCCGAGGAAGACTCTGGTTTTTTGGCTTGGCTCATGTCACTCTACCTGAACCAATGACTTCAACAAGGCACCCTGGCCAGGCCTGGATCATATGCCTGTCTGTGTAGAGAGAGGATGTAGTCAGGTTCAACCAAACCACATGAAGGAGGTCCCCATAAAAGAAGAGTTCAGTGACCACAGGAAGTGGGGAAAGCAAAACATGCTCAGCAAAAAAAAAAAAAAAAAAATCTGAAACTACCACATTCTCATAACAGGAGGTGAAAATCCTGCCCAAGGCCATAGTGCTGAGGTTGAGGTTCGTTCTCACCTGAACTGACTCCAAATCGCACGCAATCCCACCTTAGAGAAAGAAGAGAGGAACATATAGGCAAACTAGCTGAGGAGAGATGACTGACATTATATCTACCAAATAACTCCAAAATACCTTGGAAGTAAAGCAATGGTAGATTCAGTTGTTCATGGGCTTTGATGTACTCCACCATAAAAGTGGAGGTCCCCTGGAAAAGTGTTTTTCTGAATGATGGATTTATAATTTGTTTATCCTCATAATCATAAAAATGTTTACTATTCAATCTAACTTCTAATTAAAGCATTCCAAAATATATTTAAAGTGGTCCTGCCATTTTTAAGAGAGAATTTATATGGAATGGAGTGGCTCAAAATCATAACATAAACATCAACCAGTATAAAGTACTACAATATAATTTCACTCTAGGGTCTCCTGAGGTTAAGGAACTATTTACCCATATCTTAAATTTAAGTTTGCATATCAGATTTTGTTATTTTTCTGTCAATTCCCTCACTTGTCAGGACAATATATAAAAACTAAAATAAAATTATAATTTGCATAGGATAAAAGGGGGGTCATATACTACTTCTAGCCCCCATCAATGTGCTCTGCCATCTTCTTGTTTGATGCTTCAAAAGTACAGTGAACTTCGAAATCAGATAATCAGTCATATTAGAGAGGTGTTGGTATGTTAAATTAATGCTTCTAGCAATTGTCTATTTGTAAATGAACTTGTAAATAAATCTATTACGGATAATGTTTCTATTATATGGAGGAAATATTAAGAAATAACATTTCTAAGAAAAAAACATTTCATCAGTAACTATATAGTCAATGCCTCAAATATTTTTGAAAAAGTAAAATATAAGCTTCTTTATATGAAGTAGTCTTCATGTAATATTGAGGACAAAGAGACATGAATAGAGATTGAGGTGATGTGGCAGATTCGGGTCTCCATCTCATTACCAAACTGAAAAGGTGGCAGAGAATCAATTTTCAGATCTTGGGATCTGGAGTCAGACAGATTTGGGTTTGATTCAAAGATCATCTTTTTGTTATGTATCCACAAACAAGTTCCTTACTCTCTCTGAGCATCTACTCACTTATAAAATACAAACAGTAAATAACTTCTTCAGAGGGTACTTATGAGTATTAAATAAGATAATATTTTGAAGTGCTTGTCACAAGTGCTTGGAAAATGATACTGAAATTTAAATGACTGTTGTTACTGCTGCTTTGATCCAACAGACTATAATCATATAACAGATATAGAATGGCTGAATTTCAGTAACATAGCAACATACTCAGAAAGTGCTAGAGGCTAAAAAACTGAGGTTTAGGGTTTTAGTATTGTCTTCCTTAACTTTCTAACTTTGTTAGAAAAGATGAAGAAAGCAATTGGAAAATTTTGCATCTTCAAAATTTAAAAAGTAAAATTTATAAATGTATAAAATTTATATATACATACTATTCCATCTGTTATGATCTTAGTGGGATGGGGATGGACAGATGATGAAAAGTTAATACAGTAGAGTAGTGTCATAAAAACGGGAGGACCCTAAGTCAATGGGTATCAACACAATTCAGTGCAAATAGCCAACCGTCCCATATACCAGACCTGCCTGGGCTGTGCACAGATATCTAGCAGATCTGTATTTCAGATGCTAAAAGAGGGACCCCAACCCTTGGCCTCTAAGGCTTATATGTTGCATAATTAAGGAAGCATGGCCCCTCTCCTGGATGAACAGGGGCCAAGAAACAACAGCAGTATTAGTTGACAGAACCTTGGCTCCAATCATATCTTTCCATCTTAAGTATTCACTGTTGAGGGTAACTCCAGCACCTCCCTGCCATGATGGTATGGATGAGAATAGAAGGTTAGTCTCCAAATTTGCAGTTCAGTAGCACTGACCCAAAGCTAGTTTGCATGGAGCTTCAAGGAAAACCAATCCCTTAACTGGAAGGCCAGTCTGTAGGGGATCAGAACCGGGCAAATCAATCTTTATGTCTCAGCAGGTAAAGCCATAATTGTGTATAATCAAAACTATCTTTGAACAATCCAGTAAATTTACCTAAAGCACAGTATACAAGTCTTCACAGTAATCTTATGGACACTAATATAGAAAATCGCTGAGCTCAGCTGAAGAAAAAAAAAAAGAGGAAAATTTATAGACAAATACAAGAGCATTCAAATCATTTGGCTTTTAGAACAACACTGAATTCTCTAGGTAAATTAAAGCCTGGTGGAGAGTCCTAGAATGTTCCTACTCATGTGCAGCACTTACTCCATTCTCTTTTAGTAGAAAAATCTCTGTAGCGTTAGTATTATTAATATGTTTGTTTGTTATTGGAAGAATTATATCAGTTAAGTTAAATGGACTTTAGTTGCTAGAGATAACAGTTGTTGATGTAATAAAAACTACCGAATTATTTTTGTTTTTATATGGTAGTTGAGCTTGCCTTTGTTTTATTCTTTACATTGTTCATTTCCAAAACTTCTTATCTCCTTGTAGTTTATGGCATCTTTTCAACAATGAAGGATCCAAAGACCCACAGTTGCTATTGCAAGGAAGTAAGGTAGTAACACATTTCATAAATTACACAGTCCCCATAAAGCATTATGGGGAGGGATCTTTTTTAAATTTTTTAAATTGAAGTATAGTTGATTTACAATGTTGTTCCAATCTCTTCTGTACAGCAAAGTGACTCAATATTATACATATATACATTCTTTCCCATTATGGTTTATCACAGGATATTGAATATAGGTCCCCATGTGGGAGGGATCTTAATATTGCTTTTGGTTATAGAATAATTGCAGTGGTAATGTTTACTATAAGCATTAGATATGCCTCTAAGTGCTTTCTGTATATTAACTCTTTTAATCCTATTAGGTTGACTATTATTACCTCTGTTTTGCAAATGTGGAAACTAATGCAAACATAGACTAAGTAACTTGCCCAGGGCTCCAAAACAAGTAAGTAGTAAAACGTGGATTGCACCCCAGCTGTCTGGCTTCGAACTATTCCAATGGTAAGACGTAGAAAATATTTGGAGTCATGAACCTCCTGAACTTTTAATAAATAGGACTAAACTAACAGAACACTTGAGCACCTAAATTCAGGGGCATTAACAGCTTGGAGGGCACATTTATAGGAGGCATTAATAGGAGAGAGAGTTTTCTATCAACCTAGAATGATACAATCAGTGATATACAAAATAGATGTTTTAGGGCTTCCCTGGTGGTGCAGTGGTTGAGAGTCCGCCTGCCAATGCAGGGGACACGGGTTTGTGCCCCGGTCTGGGAGGATCCCACATGCCGCGGAGCAGCTGGGCCCGTGAGCCATGGCCTCTGAGCCTGCGCGTCCGGAGCCTGTGCTCCGCAACGGGAGGGGCCACAACAGTGAGAGGTCCGCGTACCGCAAAAAAAAAGACGTTTCAGTACAAAGGTAGTGAAAAGAGCATGAGATAGCCCTTTAAAAGGGTTTCTGAAGTAAAAATGTAAACTGTAACTGAAAAGAAACCTGTTAAAACTGTAGAAGTTGGTAGGTGATTTCTCCTAACATCAACCTGTAAAAATGAAAAGATTCCTACAGCTTTATGTCATCACTGCTTACCAAGACTGGAGCCCTCGGCTACTAGAAAATGTAAAGATTTCACCTTACCTATGGGCTCACTTTCCCAGTGTACTTCAAATGTTTATACTTCCTGTATGATGGGATTAATCTTCCTTGTCAAAATTCCCCAGAGGGGAATTCTTTGGTGGTCCAGTGGTTAGGACTCCATGCTTCCACTATAGGGAGCACAGGTTTGATCCCTGGTTGAGGAACTAAGATCCCGCATGCGGCATGAGGCATGGTCAAAAAAAAAAAAAAAAAATTTCCCCAGAGGATGAGAAGCACCCAGGACTAATAAGAGCTGAACTGTGGTGGCCCTTATTATGTTCTAAGGAGTCTGCTTGCATTAATGCTTTCAAGCCTTAAAACTGCTCTCTGAGGTCAGCCTTGCATGGGGAGGGAGGTTCTTTGCCCTGCCTCCTCTCTCCTGACCCTATACTGCTCTAGCTAACCCCTCTCCTGTGCAGGGAGTTGCTAGTCTTAGTTCAGAGCTGGAGGCAAGGGCCTTGTTACAGCAGGAAAGGTTATACTCCCTTAATGTGATTACAGGACTCATGTGAGACTTCTTGTGGTAAACTGACTGGGGCGAAGTCTGTCTCCTGAGTCAGGTCATGGGCCACTTTTTTCTCTTTCACCTCTGCCATGAGGAGATTAGATGGCTAGTCAGGTCAAAATCAGCTCTGCCAATCCAGCTAAGATTAAAAAACAAAGGATAAGGGGCCTCACGTAGGGTCCCTGGACTGTGCCACAGTCTCAACTGAGCTTTGAACAGCATCCTGGATGGTGCGTTACTGGGAACTCTTCCAGATATTTAAAAAGTGGCTCTTAGTTCCCATTTTGGTTATTAAACATCTTGATTGAAAACTCCTATAGGAATTGGAATGAGTGGCAGATTACCAAATCTACCCTCCCCCCATGACCCAAAAAGTAGATGATTTTCTCACCTCCAGGATCAAAGGACAAAACCAAAAGTGTACCTGGGCTAGGTAAGCTATCACTGGCATGAGATTAATATAAAGAAGAGCATAGAAAACAGGCCCTGGAGCAAGAACTATTTAATCGAAACCTTTTTTTTTTTTTTTTTTTTTTTTAGTAGAAGAAATTTAAAGCCCTTAGTTCTGTTAGAGGAAACACTCACTGAAACCGCCCGCTGAGGCCAGGCACCATAGTAACCACCTGCATGAGTTATCTTAAACAGTACGTCCTGGTAAGGAATGCTGAACTAACAAGCTACCACCAACCAGAAGAATTTGGTAAAGGTCAAAAGGAGAGAGGAGACGCCAGTCCATATGTCCTACCAGCCTCCCAGAATCCTCCTCGCTGGAATCCATCTTGGCTGAGCAGTTGCGTGCGCACCAGGAAGGACCCTGAGTTGGAATGATTGGCAAGAGACAACCCAGGAACTAATCCCACCACCATAAAACCTGAGACTGTGAGCCATATGGGACAGCACTCCTCCTGGGTTCCCTCAACCTCCTGCTCTCCACCCGGGTGCCCCTTCCCAATAAAGTCTCTTGCTTTGTCAGCATGTGTGTCTCCTCAGACAATTCATTTCCAAGTGTTAGACAAGAGCCCACTCTCAGGCACTGGAAGAGGTCCCCCTTCCAGCAACAGCTCCATTGCCTACAAAAAATGCAGAACTAACCTAGAACCCAGAGTGTGCTCTTCCATAATGGGAAGTGGGAAGAAAAAATTTGAGACTGTGATGATCTATTTTGGTTGACAGGGCACGTTGTTCAAAAAAGGGCACAGACCAAGAGCTGGTAGTGATGGTCCCAGGTCTATACCACCTAATCTCTCTAGAGTGGGCTTCCTTTGCTGCAAGAGGAACAGGATTGACCTAAATGACCTCAGGCTACCTTTCAGCTCCAGAAGTTCATGGCTCTTGAAAACAGCTGCTGGGAGAATCACATAAGAGGATAGATATGAAACCACTTAAAACATTTACCAAAATAGAGGAGGACCTTAAAGATGGCAGAGGAGTAAGATGTGGAGGTCACCTTCCTCCCCACAAATACATCAAAAATACATCTACATGTGGAACAACTCCTACAGAACACCTACTGAATGCTGGCAGAAGACCTCAGACTTCCCAAAAGGCAAGAAACTCCCCACATACCTGGCCGTGTGGCTGACAGGGTCTTGGTGCTCCGTCCGGGTGTCAGGTCTGAGCCTCTTAGGTGGGAGAGCCAAGATCAGGACATTGGTCCACCAGAGACCTCCTGGCCCCAAGTAATATCAAATGGGGAAAGCTCTCCCAGAGATCTCCATCTCAATGCTAAGACCCAGCTCCACTGAACAACCAGCAAGCTCCAGTGCTGGATACCCCATACCAAACAACTAGCAAGGCAGGAACACAGCCCCATCCCTTAGCAGAGAGGCTGGCTAAAATCATACTAAGTTCACAGAGACCCCCAAACACACCACCAGATGTGGTCCTGCACACCAGAAAGACAATATCCAGCCTCAACCAGCAGAACAAAGGCACCAACCCCCTCCACCAGGAAGCCTACACAACCCACTAAACCAACCTTACCCACTGGGGGCAGATGCCAAAAACAAGGGGAACTACGAACCTGCAGCCTGCAAAAAGGAGACACCAAACGCAGTAAGTTAAGCAAAACAAGAAAGCAGAGAAATACACAGCAGGTGAAGAAGCAAGGTAAAAACTGACCAGACCAAACAAATGAAGAGGAAATAGGCAATCTACCTGAAAAAGAATTCAGAGTAATGATAGTAAAGATGAAACAAAATCTTGGTAATAGTATGGAGAAAATACAACATTTAGCAGGGACCTAGAGAAATGAAGAGCAAATAAACAATGATGACCAACACAGTAAATGAAATTAAAAATTCTCTAGAAGGAATCAATAGCAGAATATCTGAGGCAGAAGAACAGATAAGTGACTTGGAAGATAAAATAGTGGAAATAACTACCACAGAGGAGAATAAAGAAAAAGAATGAAAACAATTGAGGACAGTCTCACAGACCTCTGGGACAACATTAAACGCACCAACATTCGAATTATAGGGGTCCCAGAAGAAGAAGAGAAAAAGAGAGGG
This sequence comes from Mesoplodon mirus, assembly GCF_964341445.2. Classification (NCBI taxonomy): domain Eukaryota; kingdom Metazoa; phylum Chordata; class Mammalia; order Artiodactyla; family Ziphiidae; genus Mesoplodon; species Mesoplodon mirus. The sequence goes on along the minus strand of NC_138978.1, from coordinate 155,490,394 downwards.
ACTGAGAAAATATTAGAAAAGATTATAGTTGAAAACTTTCCTAATATGGGAAAGGAAATAGTAAATCAAGTCCAGGAAGCGCAGAGAGTCCCATATGGGATAAATCCAAGGAGAAACATGCCAAGACACATGTTAATCAAACTATCAAAAATTAAATACAAAGAAAAAATATTAAAAGCAGCAAAGGAAAAGCAACAAATAACACACAAGGGAATCTCCATAAGGTTAACAGCTGATCTTTCAGCAGAAACTCTGCAAGCCAGGAGGGAGTAGCAGGACATATTTAAATTGATGAAAGGGAAAAACCTACAACCAAGATTACTCTACCCAGCAAGGGTAGATTCAGATTCGATGGAGAAATTAAAACCGTTACAGACAAGCAAAAGCTAAGAAAATTCAAAACCACCAAACCAGCTTTATAACAAATGCTAAAGGAACTTCTCTAGGCAGGAAACACAACAGCAGGAAAAGATTTACAATCACAATACCAAAACAATTAAAACATGGTAATAGGTACACACATATCAATAATTACCTTAAATGTAAATGGATTAAAATCTCCCACCAAAAGATATAGACTGGCTGAATGGATACAAAAACAATACCCGTATATATGCTGTCTACAAGAGACCCACTTCAGACCTAGGGACACATACAAACTGAAAGTGAAGGGATGGAAAAAGATATTCCATGAAAATGGAAATCAACAGAAAGCTGGAATAGCAATTCTCGTATACGACAAAATAGACTCTAAAATATAGACTATTAAACAGACAAAGAAGGGCACTACATAATGATCAAGGGATCAATCCAAGAAGAAAATATAACAATTGTAAATATTTATGCACCCAACACAGAAGCACCTCAATACATAGGCAAATGCTAACAGCCATAAAAGGGGAAATCGACAGTAACACAATCATACTAGGGGAGGTTAACACTCCACTTTCACCAATGGTCAGATCATCAAATATGAAAATAAATACAGAAACAAAAGCTTTAAATTATACATTAAACAAGATGGACTTAATTGATATTTATAGGACATTCCATCCCAAAACAACAGAACACACTTTCTTCTCAAGTGCTCATGGAACATTCTCCAGGATAGATCATATCTTGGGTCACAAATCTAGCCTTGGTAAATTTATGAAAATTAAAATTGTCTCAAGTATCTTTTATGACCACAATGCTATGAGACTAGATATCAATTACAGGAAAAAATCTATAAAAAATACAAAAACATAGAGGCTAAACAATACACTACTAAATAGCCAAGAGATCACTGAAGAAATCAAACAGGAAATCAAAAAATACCTAGAAAACATTGACAATGAAAACACGTTGACCCAAAGCCTATGGGATGCAGTAAAAGCAGTTCTAAGAGGGAAGTTTACAGCAATACAATCCTACCTCAAGAAACAAGAAACAAGAAACATCTCAAACAAACAAACTAACCTTACACCTAACGCAATTAGAGAAGGAAGAACAAAAACCCCTAAAGGTAGCAGAATAAAAGAAATCATAAAGATCAGATCAGAAATAAATGAAAAAGAAATGAGGAAACAACAGCAAAGATCAATAAAATTAAAAGCTGATTCTTTGAGAAGATAAACAAAATTGACAAACCATTAGCCAGACTCATCATGAAAAAAAGGGAGACAACTCAAATCAACAGAACTGGAAATGAAAAAGGAGAAGTAACAACTGACACTGCAGAAGTACAAAGGATCCTGAGAGATTACTACAAGCAACTATATGCCAATAAAATGGACAACCTAGAAGAAATGGACAAATTATTAGAAAAACACAACCTTCCAACACTGAACCAGGAAGAAACAGAAAATATAAACAGAGCAATCACACACATTGAAATTGAAACTGTGATTAAAAATCTTTCAACAAACAAAAGCCCAGGACCAGATGGCTCCAAGGTGAATTCCATCAAACACTTAGAGAAGAGCTCACACCTATCCTTCTCAAACTCTTCCAAAATATAGCAGAGAGAGGAACACTCCCAAACCCATTCTATGAGGCCACCATCACCCTGATGCCAAAACCAGACAAAGATGCCACAAAAATAGAAAACTACAGGCCATCAGTGATGAACATAGATGCAAAAATCTTCAACAAAATACTAGCAAACAGAATCCAACAGCATATTAAAAGGATCATACACCATGATCAAGTGGGGCTTATCCCAGCAATGTGATGATTCTTCAATATATACGAATCAATCAATGTGACACACCATATTAATAAATTGAAGGGGAAAAACCATATGATCATCCCAATAGATGCAGAAAAAGCTTTTGACAAAATTCAACACCCATTTATGATAAAAATCCTCCAGAAAATAGGCATAGAAGGAACTTACCTCAAAATAATAAAGGCCATATATTACAAACCACAGCCAACATTGTTCTCAATGGTGAAAAACTGACAATATTTCCTCTAAGTTCAGGAATGAGACAAGGTTGCCCACTCTCACCACTCTTATTCAACATAGCTTTGGAAGTTTTAGCCCCAGCAATCAGAAAAGAAAAAGAAATAAAAGGAATCCAAATTGGAAAAGATGAAGTAAAGCTGTCACTGTGTGCAGATGATATGATACTATATATAGAGAATCCTAAAGATGCTACCAGAAAACTACTAGAGATAATCAATGAATTTGGTAAAGTAGCAGGATACAAAATTAATGCACAGAAATCTCCTGCATTCCTATATACTAATGATGAACAAATTGAAAGAGAAATTAAGGAAACACTCCCATTTATCACTGCAACAAAAAGAATAAAATACCTAGGCATAAACGTACCTAAGGAGACAAAAGACCTTTATGCAGAAAAGTATAAGACACTGATGAAAGAAATTAAACATGATACAGACAGATGGAGATACACCATGTTTTTGGATGGGAAGAATCAACATTGTGAAAATGACTATAGGACCCAAAGCAATCTACAGATTCAATGCAATCCCTTTCAAACTATCAATGGCATTTTTCACAGAACTAGAACAAAAAATTTCACAATTTGCATGGAAACACAAAAGACCCCAAATAGCCAAAGCAATCTTGAGAAAGAAAAACGGAGCTGCAGGAATCAGGCTCCCAGACTTCAGAGTATACTACGAAGCTACAGTAATAAAGATAGTATGGTACTGGCACAAAAACAGAAATATAGATCAGTGGAAGAGGATATGAAGCCCAGAGATAAACCCACACACATATGGTCACCTTATCTTTGATAAAGGAGGCAAGAATATACAATGGATAAAAGACAGCCTCTTCAGTAAGTGATATTGGGAAAACTGGACAGCTACATGTAAAAGAATGAAGTCAAAACACTCCCTAACACTATACACAAAAATAAACCCAAAATGGATTAAAGACCTAAATGTAAGGCCAGACACTATAAAACTCTTAGAGGAACACATAGGCAGAACACTCTATGACACAAATCACAGCAAGATCCTTTTTGACCCACCTTCTAGAGAAATGGAAATAAAAACAAAAAGATACAAATGGGACCTAATGAAACTCAAAAGCTTTTGCACAGCAAAGGAAACCATAAACAAGACCAAAAGACAACCCTCAGAATGGGAGAAAATATTTGCAAACAAAGCAACTGGCAAAGGATTAATCTCCAAAATTTACAAGCAGCTCATGCAGCTCAATATCAAATAAACAAACAACCCAATCCAAAAATGGGCAGAAGTCCTAAACAGACATTTCTCCAACAAAAACATACAGATTGCCAACAAACACATGAAAGGATCCTCAACATCACTAATCATTAGAGAAATGCAAATCAAAACTACAATGAGGTTATCACCTCATACCAGTCAGAATGGCCATCATCAAAAAATCTACAAACAATAAATGCTGGAGAAGGTATGGAGAAAAGCGAACTCTCCTGCATTGTTGGTGGGAATGTAAATTGATACAGCCACTATGGAGAACAGTATGGAGGTTCCTTAAAAAACTAAAAATAGAACTACCATACGACCCAGCAATCCCACTACTGGGCATATACCCTGAGAAAACCATAATTCAAAATTAGTCATGTACCACAATATGCATTACAGCTCTATTTACAATAGCCAGCACATGGGAGCATCCTAAATGTCCATCAACAGATAATGGATAAAGCAGATGTGGCACATATATACAATGGAATATTACTCAGCCATAAAAAGAAATGAAATTGAGTTATTTGTAGTGAGGTAGATGGACCTAGAGACTGTTATACAGAGTGAAGTAAGTCAGAGAGAGGAAAACAAACACCATGTGCTAACACATATATATGGAATCTACAAAATAAAAACTGATACTGAAGAACCTAGAGGATGGACAGGAATAAAGACACAGACGTAGAGAATAGACCTGAGGACACAGGGAGGGGGAAGCATAAGCTGGGACGAAGTGAGAGAGTGGCATGGACATATATACACTACCAAATGTAAAATAGATAGCTAGTGCGAAGCAGCCATATAGCAACAGGGAGATCAGCTCGGTGCTTTGTGTCCACCTAGAGGGGTGGGATAGGGAGGGTGGGAGGTAGACGCAAGAAGGAGGAGATATGGGGATATATGTACACGTATGGCTGATTCACTTTGTTATACTGCAGCAACTAACACAACACTGTAAAGCAATTATACTCTAATAAAGATGTTAAAAAAAAAACCATTTACCTCATACTTTGCAAAGGTATTTTTAAATGAAAAATCATAGAAAAAAGTTCTAGAAGTCCTAAGAACAAAGAATCCAGGTGATTTCCCACTCAGGCCCTCTCTGTGGGCACTCCCATACAAAGCAGCGGTCAAGGAAACATCAAACGGCCTAGAACATCCTTAAAAAGCAAATGTCTCTGCTTTTATTTTTTTTTCTGAGACTCTTTTCTTCCCCAGCTGGGGTTCTTTGAATTGATTTCACAAGAAAAACTCCCATCATCACAAATGAAAGTTGCACTTGTAATCTATAGAGAGACAAATGGAACTCACCAGGAGGACAATGAAAGAGATAGATTTTGCTTAAATCAGAGAACAGGGAATAGAGAAGTATCAGTTTGAAATTAAACTTTATCACAGCAGTTAAATTAGAAGTCTTCAAGAAGTAGGCATTCTGCTTAGAGAAACGGACAGAATTTGTGTATGAGAAAAAGATCTAGTGGTAGAATAGGGCCAGGAGAGAGGAGAGATTGACATTTTAAAAGGGGGACAATATGGCAGATGAGCATGGTGATAGCAGCCTCACTAGACCGAATAAGAAAAAGTCCAACTATCTATAAGAGACTTTATCCTCGTCAATTTAAAACAGCCTAGCAAAACTGATATTTCTGTAGTGTGCTAATTATAATTTGATGCTAAAGCAAAGAAAGTTGACATTTTAATTAGCATAGGCAGGTTTGCAGTAGTATTGAGTCATTTCTACTGGCTTTTTGTAAATATTGAAAATAGCTTCTAGTTGTTCTTTGGATCCAGGCACCTAGTGTTCAGAAACAATGGAGTTTCCCAGTCCTTGAAACTGGTCAGGTGCCTGCCCTTTTTATGTAATCCCTTAGGACCTTCTTCAGGCCCTTTCCATCACACTTTCCCCTTTGTGTTATAATTGTCTTTGTATATATATGGAACTAGCTTTTGATCATTTAGCTACCATTCCTAATTATATAAGCATATCTACTGAGTTTCTTCCAAATATATGCCTTCCCCAAGAAGAATTCCAATAAATGTTATTTTCTCCATCTCATGTCACCAATATCTGCTTTATTACACATCCATTCAAATATTGGCATGTATACATTCAAAGAAATGAAAAGTCCTTATCTCCAATCCCCAACTTGATTACCAGGCAGAAGATGGTTCACGTGTCAGGTGAATGAAAAGAGGAGGAAAGGCAGAGGAAGAGGGAAGGGGTAGGGAAAAAGTTTTTATATTTATAAAAAAATGAGCTTAGCCAGACAAAGACAAGAAAGCGGGCATCAAAGCACAGAGAAGCCAGTCAAGCCAAGGACATGTTTATTAGCTGCACCTAACTAGAGTTTAGAGACTGAGGAGAAAATGACAAGAGATGGTGGTACAGGTTGTAGACTGTGTGTTCACTGATGAGAAATACAGATTCTATGTGGAATCTACAGGGAATCACTGAAGTATCTTGAGATAGATGTGTTTATGCTTTTTTTAAAAAACATAAATTTATTTATTTATTTTTGGCTGCATTGGGTCTTCGTTGCAGTGCGTGGGCTTCTCATTGCGGTGGCTTCTCTTGTTGCGGAGCATGGACTCTAGGCACATGGGCTTCACTAGTGGCACACGGGCTCAGTAGCTGTGGCTTGTGGGCTCTAGACCACAGGCTCAGTAGTTATGGCACACAGGCTTAGTTGCTCCGTGGCATGTGGGATCTTCCTGGACCAGGGATCGAACAGGTGTCCCCTGCATTGACAGGCGGACTCTTAACCACTGTGCCACCAGGGAAGTCTGTGTTTGTGCTTTAGAAAGAACAATGGTTCTGACTATAGCAGTGTGACCAACGTGTAATCCCGATGTCAGCAGCATCGACCATGCTTACTGATAGAATGGGAATGCCCTAGGATTTCCCCAAGTCCAGAGAGCTCTGCTAGTTCCCTGGGAGTTCTTATTTTCCAGCCTCTCCAGTCTCTCAGGTTTCTATTCCCTTTCAACATCAATCCCAATAGAAAATCCAGTTTTCTCATTTGGTTTCAAACACACAATAAAAGTTTAATTTACACAAAGTCTTTGGTTTATTGGTTTTTGTCTTATATTTTTTATTATTTTGTTTTGAAAACTATACTGAAATTTTCTTAGGTAAGATGCAGAAAGGTTTACATCTCAACAACACAAATTGATAGAAATAAGAGGCTTTATTCTCAAAATGCCCTTGGCCATCCACTGCCCTAGAGTCTAACTGGGTTTCCCTAGGTACTTATCTCTTTCTCTCTCTTTCCTTATTGTATCACTATGACTTTCACACTCCTTTCTGGAATATTCTCAGAAGTAATAAATGATTTTCCCTCTATTTGCCCAGCATGCCCTCTGCTCTGATGTCAGATTCCTGTACACATCTCTGCCTGGGGAGGTTCAGCTGCCCCCAAGCAAGCATATTAAGGCATATTCCCATAAAAAGTATTTCTTCCTCAGAAGAAACTCTCACAACTGTTAAGAAAATTAGATCTTTTTCACGTGTTAAAAATGATTGAAAGAAGGCAAAGTGGCAATGAAAAAAGAAATAGCTGGTGCAGAAATATAAGGGAAAAAATGATAAAAGTCTGAAATAGTAGCAGAATCGGTAAAAAGAAGATTGTTTTAAGATAGCAAGACAGAATAAATGGATTGGCACCAGCTTGTGGAAGGAGAGACGAGGTCAAGGATGATTTTGTTTTCCTAGTTGGCCAACTGGGATGACCTTAAATATTGGACAATTATTATTAGTTGGTATGTTTTTTTTTATGTGTTGAGTTGTTATGTCTGTGGAGCATGCAATGAAGTTGTCTAGCAGGCCATTGGATTTCCTCATCTGGAACTCTGTAGAAAGACATTTAAACATCACCAGAATGTCAGTAGATTTGAAGCCATAAAATAGATTACATCATCCTGGACCAATGTAATGTGAGTGAGGAAGAAAGGTGACAAGAAATCAGGGAGACATCTACACGTAAGTAGTGGAGAGAGGAAAAGGAGCCCTCATAGAGCCTGGAGGAGCTGGCAGAATGGAGTACTGTAATAATCAGGAAGGAACTAGTGTCTTGAAAGCCAAGAGAGGAAAGTCTCCAGAAGGACAGACTGATCACAGTGTCATTGCTATACAGAATTCAAGTAATATGGGACAACAGTCCCCTGCTGGACTTGCTCCCGTTTTGTTGGGTGAAGAAAACCAGTGCGAGATGTGATAGGTCTGAATTAAACAGCTGTTTTAATTCCTTCTTAGTTCTTACAACTTACTTGTCTTAACCCAGTTCTCACCACCAACAGGTAAATATATTCAAAATGGTCCAGAATATGACTTTCTTATTTTCATAGATATGGAATAATGATCATCATAGGTGTACCTGAGGGGCCATACATCACTTCCATTTTAAAAATTGATAAAGCTGAGAGTCCCAAGGAAACCAATCTAACATTTACATAGCTATTATCAAGCATAAACCATTGTCTAGTGAAAATTAGTCATATTTTTTTTAGTAGCTGCATTAAATCTTTCAGGTCACTGGGTCAGATATGACAGTAATTGGTATAAGAGAAAAAACATAGATTATTGAATGTCCAGAAACGTATCTATTAGGAGAATCTGCCCTGGGACAGTGGTAATTTGATTTTTTTAATCTTATTTTCTTCTTCTATATGCTATTCTCAGATAGCCCTAACAAGATCTTCTTCAATATAATCTGCCTGGCTACCTAATGTTAACAGATACTGTTCTTTAGGAGAAAAGGATAACATCAAGACGTATCTCCTACCTAAGAGAAAATATTCCATAACAACTGATGGGGTAGATGCTGTGGTATGCCACCCAGATCCCCCCTTCAGGCTCTTGGCACGCATTCCATAGGCTGCCAGGAGAGCTGGCTGCTGACCACCCACAGTGAGACTCTCCTTGAGCCAGAGGGCCTGCCTCATCCAAGTTTATGTCTCATTGGCAAGGGCAGTTCATATCCAATGGCTGACTGATGTGAGTATGAAGTCAGACCCCTTGCCTTACCTCTTTCCCTGATTCTGGACAACTCTAAAGGCCAAACCAGCTCCAGAATTCCCTCAGCTCCAGCTGGGGAGTCTGTAGAAAATGCATCACAGTTCATCTTCTTTCTTGGCCCAGACCTGCTTCCCTCACTCCGTCACAGGCATTGATCCCAAGAGCACTCCCTACTAAATTTCCTTCACACAAATCTCAGTGTCTCTGCATCTGGTTTCCAGAGAACTCAAACTAAGATCATTGATATTATATGTTTATTTACATACTTTAGATGAAGAGGCAAACTCCCAAGGGATTTAGTATTATAAATATCGGTTTCTAAACCGTTCGAATGCAAAATGTGTAACTTTCAATGATCCACACTGTGTGTGCTAATAGATCCGTTAATAATTATGTGTCCTCCATCATTTCCATATAAATGCCATCTTGAGCAGAGTGGTTTTCATCTCTTAAATGAACCGCTCACCTTCCCTTCTTCTTGAAAATTTTAGGAAGTCTGTTGTGTTTTTGTTTTTGATGGTGGTATTATTGACAATTTCTAATCTTCCTTTTATTAACTTTGATTCTTACCATCTTTATTATCAGATGTTTGCTATTTAGTTATTGAACATTTTATAACAATCTATAATCTTCACTGAATGAATTACTTTACAAAAATAGCTATTACGTTTCTGAAAATATCTGTGATTTAGTTTCTTCACCTTGATTACTTCCTTCTTGTTTTTGAAAACATGACCCTTGACATTTCTGTCATTTTTTTAAAAGGACTAAGGTGTTCTTTACTTTAATCATTCCTCTTATCATTTAAAGTTCACTCTACTAGTTAGCAGTTAGATTGAGACTTTAATGGTGTTCATTAGAGAAACTAGAGGTGCCCTAATTATGTCTGGTTAATCATTCTACGCACATTAATTCCTCCATAAAAACAAACATTCAAAGAATTAAAACAGTATACAAGACACCATTCCAAATCAGACAAAGACAGAAGCCGAGCACTTGACCTAGACTAAAAGCCTCATCAGGATGCTACCTAAGCTCTTATTATCCTCTAATTGGTTAAGGGGTACAGAATTCTAAAAAGTAACTAGTGCGTTTTATAAAGCCAAGACAAAAGGAAAAAGGGAGCTGTTTACCTGATGGAGGCTGCATTAGGAATAACCCACAGGTAAATGCACAGCCTTTCACACACAGTGAGTCAGTATTCCCATTAATTTAACCAATAAATACATTAGAATGTTCTGTGGAGGGTAAGCAGAAGAGGCAGGCCAGGAAGAAAAGCTCCCCTACTCCAACACACACACACACACACACACACACACACACACACTCAGAGGCATGATAATGTAGAGGAACTTTTTCATTCTCCCTAAGTTTCTGTATCTGTTAAACTTTCCCTGCTTTTGAAAAATTAGATTAGCCAAACAGAAAGAAGCATCCTCATTACACACGTCGGTAAGGGGTGCTATCTACCTGACTTTGCCCACTCTGAAAATCATAATTTTCTTCTAAACTCAGATAGGATCCACACTAGTCACCAGGCTGTTACAATCCTGAGATATTCCATCATGTTTGTAAATAGCTGTTGCCTGATTACCATGGCTCTAGTCCCCCACCGGCTTCCCACCCCGCCATGACCTACGCATGCACGTCTTCACAGTCCGTTGACTAAAGGGATAATGCCTTGCACTGCAAGGGACTCCAGCACCCTGCTCTAGCACCGTAGCTGGTGGCCACTCATTGGTCACTGCAGGTGATAAACTGGCTGTTAGATACTTTTACTATCAGTCCTTCATACACAATGCAGATATTAGAGGAATTAATTTGTGATTTTGTAAAGATGAAAAAAGAGCTGGTTGAGAATGACTATTACAACAATAACAAATAATGTTTCCTATGTGCCCTACACTCCTCTAAGAGCTTTGCATGCACAATGTACTAATGAGGTGTCCCCTATAAGCTATATTTTACAGCTGAAGAAACCAAGGCTTGGAGATGAAAAGTAATACTGCCAAAAACACATTGTTATCAACTGTAATGAGAAGTCTATACAATGCATTATGCAGTGGATCTGGCAAGAATTTCCCATGTCTCCTCGCCTGTGTGGTTAAGGGAGTAGAATGGGTTCCACTGGTTCCTCCGTAAAGTCTCCCTCTTGTTCCCGTCCCACGTGATCTAATCAGCACTGAGATGCTATCTGCTTGCTTCAAGTCCCCCTTACTAATCCTCAGTCTTCATCTTTACTTAGACACTCAACCGCTAGTGTTTAAGATCTCAGGATCTCTTGGCTTATATTTGCTCTTCTCTAATGTGTTTTATACACACGCTCGTATTTTTCCCACTCTCAAGTAACTTCTCTTGAAACCACTTCCTTTGCCAGCTACTGCCCCTGCTTTGTGGCAAAATTTATCCAAAAGATTATTTGCACTCATCGTCTACAATCCCTCTTCTGCTCTTCTCTCCTAAACCCACCTGAGCAGGATTGCTCTCACCAGTGCACTGACACTGCTCCTATAAAGGTCCCCAATAGCAATCACACTGACAAATGCAGGGGTCAATTCTCAGTCTACACCTAACTGAACACACAGCACTGTTTGATACATGGGACGACTATAGTATCCACGACACTACATATTCATGATTTCCTTTGTAATTTCCAGGATGCCACGCTTCCCTGGCTTTCCTCCCATCTCACTGGTTGCTCCTTCTCATCGCCTGTGCTGGTGCCTCTTTGTCTCTCCAATCTCTTAGTGTTGGTGCTCTCCCAGATCCCAGGCCTCAGCCCTCTTCACTTCTCTGTCGACACTCATTCCCTTTGGTGATTGTGACCTTAAATACCACTTACATTCCAACAACTCTCAATTTATAGAGCCAAGCTCAGATTCCTCTTGCAGGCTCCGTCTTCATATAGCCCACAGCCTATATGACAACTCCCTTTGCATATTTAAAGAACATCTTCCACCTAACATGTCCAAAACCCTACCCAGATCTTCCTTCCCCAAACCACTCGGTCCATGGTCTTCTCACATTAATTCAGTCACTCCATCTTTCCAGTTTTCAGGTCAACACGTCGGAGTCATCCTTGACTTTTTTCTTTCTCGCACGAAGAATAGCCAGCCCAGTAAGCAAATCCTGTCAGCACCATCTTCAGCATATATCCAGGATCTGACCACTTCTCCCCACCTGTATTGCTACCATCCTGGTTTCATGCACTCTCATCTCTCACTGAGGCAACTGCAAGATATGCCTAATTCATCTCCCTGCTTCCATCTTTGTCTCTCTTTTGTCTGTTCTTAATCCAGCAGTCAGAGTAATCTATATAAAACATAAAGTCTGGTTATCTAATTCAAAACAGTACAACAACTTCTCAAACACTGTGTAGTAAAAGTCCAAATTCTATAGTGGTCCATAGGACACTAAAGGATTTGATCTCACTGTTTCTTTCTGACCATTCTTCCTATTGTTCAATCCCCCACTCTCTTTCCATTCCAGCCTCCTTGCTGCTCTGAGAAACACCAAGCATATTCTTTCTGCTTGGGACATCCTTTCCCCAGATATCCACAGAGCTAACTCCCTCCCCTCTTTCAAATTTTTGCTCAAATGTCACCTGTTCAATGAGACTTACCCTGACCATCCTATTTAAAACTGAAAAATCTCCTCAGTACTCCTGATCTCATTTAAACTACTATGAGTTTTTTATTTTTTACAGAACTTATATCCTTTGAATATCCTACATAAACTGTCTCATAGGGCTTCCCTGGTGGCGCAGTGGTTGAGAGTCTGCCTGCCGATGCAGGGGACACGGGTTCGTGCCCCGGTCCGGAAAGATCCCACATGCCGCGGAGCGGCTGGGCCCGTAAGCCATGGCCGCTGAGCCTGCATGTCCGGAGCCTGTGCTCCACAACGGGAGAGGCCACAACAGTGAGAGGCCCGCGTACCGCAAAAAAAAAAAAAAAAAATTGTCTCATATATTATGTGTCTCACTCCATTATAACACAAACTCCATGACAGGAGGGGCTTTGCTTGCTCTTTTCAATGATGCATTCCAAGTACATAAAATAGAGCCTGGCACATAGTAGGTGCTCAATAAATATCTGTTGAATAAATGGCTTTGGTAGTGTTGTCTCTCTAACCTAAGCACTCTGTTCCTTGTTCTGTCTTTTTTTGGTGGTTGAGTGCTCCCCAGAGATTAATGGGGTTTTGTGTATTCTACCAAAGATGATAGGATTTTTTGTTGTTGCCATTTTTATTAAGGTGACATTCATATAACATAAAATTAACCATTCTAAAGTGAACAATTCAGTAGCACTTAGTATATTCACAATGCTATAAACCACCACCACCTCTACCTAGTTCCAAAATATTATCAACATCATCCCAAAACAAAAGCCCATATCCATCAAGGAGGCACTTCCTATTCCTCCCTGCTCCCAGGCCCTGGCAACCACCCATCTGCATTCTTTCTCTAGGGGTTTACCTATTCTGGATATTTCATATATATGGAAGCATACAAAACATGACCTTTTGTGTGTGGCTTTTTGCACTTGGCATAATATTTTTGATACATGCCACATTATAGCATGTATCAGTATTTCATTTCTTTTATAGCTGAATGATATTCCATTTATGTCATGTATATATCATAATTTTCTTATCCATCAGCCATTGATGACCATTTGGGCTGTTTTCACCTTTTAGCCATTGTGAATAGTGTTGCTATGAACACATGTGCACATATATTTGCTTGAATACCTGTTCTCAATTATTTTCAGTATGTACCTAGGAGTATTAAGTGCTAAGCCATATGGTAATCCTATGCTTACTTATTAGAGAAAAGATCAAGCTATGTTTCACAGTGACTGAACAATTTTATATTTCTACCAGCAATGAACAAGGTTCCAATTTCTCCACATCCTGTCAACAATTATTATTTTCCTCTTTTATAAAGTATTACTATATCATCCTAGTAGGTGTGAAGTAGTATTTCACTGTGGTAACTAATGACGTTGAGCATCTTTTCACATTCTTATTGACCATCTGTGTATCTTCTTTGGAGAAATGCTATTCAAGTCCTCTGCTCACTTTTTAATTGGGTTTTTTGTCTTTTTATTGTTGAGTTATAGTTATTCTTTATATATTCTAAATACTAGACCCTTACCAGGTATATTACTTGCAGATATTTTCTCCCATGCTGTAGGTTAGTTTTTTTTTTACATTGTTTATAATGTTTTGATGCATGAAAGTTTTCATTTTGATGAAGTCCAATTTATCTATTTTGTTGTTACTGATACTTTTGGGGGAAGGAAGCTTTTAAAGCCACTCTAGTGGGAAGAGCTTCTTCCTAAAGTTTGGAGTCCAAACTTTAATCAAATTCTAAACTGAACAGCACCATGACACATCCTTGTAACCCCATCCTACACCCCCTTGACAGCAGTGAATCTGGACATCACCACCCATTATCATGGAGCATTGCTTCTCAGCTCCTGATATTCCTTTCCTTGTGGAGCAAACTTTTCTGTCATGAAGCTCCTGGGCTCTGTCCACCCCCTTGCTCACTCTTCCCTATTATCCGTAAGCAGATTTAGGAGTGATAAGCAGGCGTGATTGTCACTGCCCCTCCCTATTCCTCTTGACAGCTGGTCTGCCCATGGAGAACACATGTCCTGCTCTGCTATCTGCCTCATGGAATAAGGGGTCTGCAACTGAGGGCATACATTTACTCAATTCTCAAATATAATCTTATATCTGTAATACAGGTGATATTTTGATCTTCATATGCCTTTCCCATTCATTCATTTATTCATTCACCCATTCAACAAATAATTATTGAATGCCTATTGTAAACCAGGTACCATCTAACATGCTAAGAATAGAGCCATGAACAAAATAGACAAAAATCGAAGATGGCGTAAGAGTAAGACGCAGAGATCACCTTCCTCCCCACAAATGCATCAGAAATACATCTACAAGTGAAACAACTCCTACAGAACACCTATTGAACTCTGGCAGAAGACCTCAGACCTCCCAAACGGCAAGAAACTCCCCACGTACCTGGGTAGGGCAAAAGAAAAAAGAAAAAACAGAGACAAAAGAATAGGGACGGGACCTGCACCTCTGGGAGGGAGCTGTGAAGAAGGAAAGGTTTCCACACACTAGGAAGGCCCTTTGCGGGCGGAGACTGAGGGTGGTGGAGGGGGGAAGCTTCGGAGCCACGGAGGAGAGCACAGCAACAGGGGTGCGGAGGGCAAAGCGGAGAGATTCCCGCACAGAGGATCGGTGCCGACAAGCACTCACCAGCCCGAGAGGCTTGTCTGCTCACCCGCCGGGGTGGACGGGGGCTGGGAGCTGAGGCTCGGGCTTCGGTCGGATCGCAGGGAGAGGACTGGGGGTGGCGGCGTGAACACAGCCTGAAGGGGGCTAGTGCACCACGGCTAGCCGGGAGGGAGTCCGGGAAAAAGTCTGGAGCTTCAGAAGAGGCAAGAGACTTTTTCTTCCCTCTTTGTTTCCTGGTGCGCGAGGAGAGGGGATTAAGAGCGCTGCTCAAAGGAGCTCCAGAGACAGGCGCGAGCAGCGGCTATCAGCGCAGACACCAGAGACAAGCATGAGATGCTAAGGCCGCTGCTGCCGCCACCAAGACGCCTGTGTGAGAGCACAGGTCACTATCCCCACCTCCCCTCCCAGGAGCCTGTGCAGCCCACCATTGCCAGGGTCCCGTGATCCAGGGACAACTTCCCCTGGAGAACGCACGGCGCGCCTCAGGCTGGTGCAACGTCACACTGGCCTCTGCCGTCACAGGCCCGCCCTGCATCTGTACCCCTCCCTCCCCCCAGCCTGAGTGAGCCAGAGCCCCCGAATCAGCGGCTCCTTTAACCCAGTCCTCTCTGAGCGAAGAACAGAGGCCCTCAGGCGACCTACACGCAGAGGCAGGTCCAAACCCAAGGCTGAACCCCGAGAGCTGTGCGAACAAAGAAGAGAAAGGGACATCTCTCCCAGCAGCGTCAGGAGCAGCAGATTAAATCTCCACAGTCAACTTGATGTACCCTGCATCTGTGGAATATATGAATAGACAAAGAATCATCCCAAATTGAAGAGGTAGACTTTGGGAGCAAAGATATATATATATTTTTTCCCTTTTTCTCTTTTTGTGAGTGTGTATGTGTATGCTTCTGTGTGTGATTTTGTCTGTATAGCTTTGCTTTTACCATTTGTCCCAGGGTTATGTCTGTCCGTTTTTTGTTTTTTTTTTACTTAAAAAATGTTTTTAATAACTATTTTTTATTTTAATAACTTTATTTTATTTTATTTTATTTTATTTTATCTTCTTTCTGTGTATTTTTTCTCACTTTTATTCTGAGCCGTGTGGATGAAAGGCTCTTGGTGCTCCAGCCAGGCGTCAGGGCTGTACCTCTGAGGTGGGAGAGCCAAGTTCAGGACACTGGTCCACAAGAGACCTCCCCGCTCCACATAATATCAAATGGTGAAAATATCCCAGAGATCTCCATCTCAACTCCAAGACCCAGCTTCACTCAACGACCAGCAAGCTACAGTGCTGGACCCCTATGCCAAACAATAAGCAAGGCAGGAACACAACCCCATCCATTAGCAGAGAGGCTGTCTAAATTCATAATAAGGCCACAGACACCCCAAAACACACCACCAGCCGTGAACCTGCCCACCAGAAAGACAAGATCTAGCCTCATCCACCAGAACACAGGTAACAGTCCCCTCCACCAGGAAGCCTACACAACCCACTGAACCAACCTTAGCCACTGGGGACAGACATCAAAAACAATGGGAACTGCAAACCTGCAACCTGTGAAAAGGAGACCCCAAACACAGTAAGTTAAGCAAAATGAGAAGACAGAAAAACACACAGCAGATGAAGGAGCAAGATAAAAATCCACCAGACCTAACAAATGAAGAGGAAATACGCACTCTACCTGAAAAAGAATTCAGAGTAATGATAGTAAAGATGATCCAAAATCTTGGAAACAGAACAGAGAAAATACAAGAAATGTTTAACAAGGACCTAGAAGAATTAAAGAGCAAACAAACAATGATGAACAACACAATAAATGAAATTAAGAATTCTCTAGAAGGGATCAATAGCAGAATTACTGAGGCAGGAGAACAGATAAATGATGTGGAAGATAAAATAGTGGAAATAACTACTGCAGAGCAGAAGAAAGAAAAAAGAATGAAAAGAATTGAGGACAGCCTCAGAGACCTCTGGGACAACATTAAATGAACCAACATTTGAATTATAGGGGTCTCAGAAGAAGTAAAGAAAAAGAAAGGGACTGAGAAAATATTTCAAGAGATTATAGTTGAAAACTTCCCTAGTATGGGGAAGGAAATAGTTAATCAAGTCCAGGAAGCACAGAGAGTCCCATACAGGATAAATCCAAGGAGAAACATGCCAAGACCCATAAGTCAAACTATCAAAAATTAAATTCAAAGAAAAAATATTAAAAGCAGCAAGGAAAAAACAACAAATAATACACAAAGGAATCCCCAGAAGGTTAACACCTGATCTTTCAGGAGAAACTCTGCAAGCCAGAAGGGAGTGGCAGGACATATTTAAAGGGATGAAGGAAAAAAACCTACAACCAAGATTACTCTACCCAGAAAGTCTCTCATTCATATTTGACGGGGAAATTAAAACCTTTACAGACAAGCAAAAGCTAAGAGAATTCAGCACCACCAAGCCAGCTTTACAACAAATGCTACAGGAACTTCTCTAGGCAGGAAACACAACAGAAGGAAAAGATCTACAATAACAAACCCAAAACAATTAAGAAAATGGTAATAGGAACATACACATCGATAATTACCTTAAATGTAAATGGTTTAAATGCTCCAACCAAAAGACACAGACTAGCTGAATGGACACAAAAACAAGACCCATATATATGCTGTCTACAAGAGACCCACTTCAGACATAGGGACACATACAGACTGAAAGTGAGGAGGTGGAAAAAGATATTCCATGCAAATGGAAATCAAAAGAAAGATGGAGTAGCAATTCTGATATCAGACAAAACAGACATTAAAATAAAGACTATTACAAGAGACAAAGAAGGACACTACATAATGATAAAGGGATCGATCCAAGAAGAAGATACAACAATTGTAAATATTTATGCACCCAACATAGGAGCACCTCAATAGATAAGGCAAACGCTAACAGCCATAAAAGGGGAAATCTACAGTAACACAATCATGGTAGGGGACTTTAACACCCCACATTCACTGGACAGATAATCCAAAATGAAAATAAATACGGAAACCAAGCTTTAAATGATACATTAAACAAGAAGAATTTAATTGATATTTATAGGACATTCCATCCAAAAACAACAGATACACATTCTTCTCAAGTGCTCATGGAACATTCTCCAGGATAGATCATATCTTGAGTCACAAATCAAGTTTGGTAAATTTAAGAAAATTGAAATTGTATCAAGTATCTTTTCCGACCACAACACTATGAGGCTACATATCAATTACAGGAAAAAATCTGGAAAAAATACACACACATGGAGGTTAAACAATACACTACTTAATAACCAAGAGATCACTGAAGAAATCAAACAGGAAATCAAAAAATACCTAGAAACAAATGACATTGAAAACATGACAACCCAAAACCTACGGGATGCAGCAAAAGCAGTTGTAAGAGGGAAGTTTATAGCAATACAATCCTACCTTAAGAAACACTAACCATCTCAAATAAACAACCTTACATCTAAAGCAATTAGAGAAAGAAGAATAAAAAAATCCCCAAAATTAGCAAAAGGAAAGAAATCATAAAGATCAGATCAGAAATAAATGAAAAAGAAATGAAGGAAACAATAGCAAACGTCAATAAAACTAAAAGCTGGCTCTTTGAGAAGGTAAACAAAATTGATAAACAATTAGCCAGACTCATCAAGAAAAAAAGGGAGAAGACTCAAATCAAGAGAATTAGGAATGAAAAATGAGAAGTAAAAACTAACGCTGCAGAAATACCAAGGATCATGAGAGATTACTACAAGCATCTCGATGCCAATAAAATGGACAACCTGGAATAAATGCACAAATTCTTAGAAATGCATAAACTTCTGAGACTAAACCTGGAAGAAATAGAAAATATAAACAGACCAATCACAAGCACTGAAATTGAAACTGAGATTAAAAATCTTCCAACAAACAAAAGCCCAGGACCATTTGGCTTCACAGGCAAATTCTATCAAACATTTAGAGAAGAGCCAACACCTATCCTTCTCAAACTCTTCCAAAATATAGCAGAGGGAGGAACACTCCCAAACTCATTCTATGAAGCCACCATCACCCTGATACCAAAACCAGACAAAGATGTCACAAGAGAAAGAAAACTACAGGCCAATATCACTGATGAATATATATGCAAAAATCCTCAACAAAATACTAGCAGACAGAATCCAACAGCACAGTAAAAGGATCATACACCATGATCAAGTGGGGCTTATCCCAGGAATGCAAGGATTCTTCAATATACACAAATCAATCAATGTGACACCATATTAACAAATGAAGGAGGAAAACCATATGATCATCTCAATAGATGCAGAGAAAGGTTTCGACAAAATTCAACACCCATTAAGGATAACCGCCCCCCAGAAAGTAGGCATAGAGGGAACTTTCCTCAACATAATAAAGGCCATATATGACAAACCCACAGCCAACATCGTCCTCAATGGTGAAAAATTGAAACCACTTCCACTAAGATCAGGAACAAACTAAGGTTGCCCACTTTCACCAGTATTATTCAACATAGTTTTGGAAGTTTTAGCCACAGCAATCAGAAAAGAAAAAGAAATAAAAGGAATTCAAATTGGAAAAGATGAAGTAAAGCTGTCACTGTTTGCAGATGACATGATACTATACATAGAGAATCCTAAAGATGCTACCAGAAAACTACTAGAGCTAATCAATGAATTTGGTAAAGTAGCAGGATACAAAATTAATGCACAGAAATCTCTAGCATTCTTATACACTAAAGATGAAAAATCTGAAAGTGGAATTAAGAAAACACTCCCAGTTACCATTGCAACAAAAAGAATAAAATATCTAGGAATAAACCTACCTAAGGAGACAAAAGACCTGTACGCAGAAAATTATAAGACACTGATGAAAGAAATTAAAAATGATAAAAATAGATGGAGAGATATACCATGTGCTTGGATTGGAAGAATCAACATTGTGAAAATGACTATTCTACCCAAAGCAACTATAGATTCAATGCAATCCCTATCGAACTATCAATGGCATTGTTTCACAGAACTAGAACAAAAAATTTCACAATTTGCATGGAAACACAAAAGACCCCGAATAGCCAAAGCAATTTTGAGAAAGAAAAACGGAGCTGGAGGAATCAGGCTCCCGGACAGCAGACTATACTACAAAGCTACAGTAATCAAGACAGTATGGTACTGGAACAAAACAGAAATATAGATCAATGGAACAGGATAGAAAGCCCAGAGATAAACCCATGCACATATGGTCACCTTATGTTTGATAAAGGAGGCAAGAATATACAATGGATAAAAGACAGCCTCTTCAATAAGTGGTGCTGGGAAAACTGGACAGGTATATGTAAAAGTATGAAATTAGAACACTCCCTAACACCATACACAAAAAGACACTCAAAACGGATTAAAGACCTAAATGTAAGGCCAGACACTATCAAACTCTTAGAGGAAAACATAGACAGAACACTCTGTGACATAAATCACAGCAAGATCCTTTTTGACCCACCTCCTAGAGAAATGGAAATAAAAACAAAGATAAACAAATGGGACCTAATGAAACTTAAAAGCTTTTGCACAGCAAAGGAAAACATAAACAAGACGCCCTCAGATTGGGAGAAAATATTTGCAAATGAAGCAACTGACAAAGGATTAATCTCCAAAATTTAGAACCAGCTCATGCAGCTCAATATCAGAAAAACAAACAACACAATGCAAAAATGGGCAGAAGTCCTAAACAGACATTTCTCCAAAGAAGATATACAGATTGCTAACAAACACATGAAAGGATCCTCAACATCACTAATCATTAGAGAAATGCAAATCAAAACTACAATGAGGTATCACCTCACACTGGTCAGAATGGCCATCATCAAAATATCTACAAACGATAAATGCTGGAAAGGGTGTGGAGAAAAGGGAACACTCTTGCACTGTTGGTGGGAATGTAAATTGATACAGCCACTATGGAGAACAGTATGGAGGTTCCTTAAAAAACTACAAATAGAACTACCATACGACCCAGCAATCCCAGTACTGGGCATATACCCTGAGAAAACCATAATTCAAAAAAGAGTCATGTACCAAAATGTTCATTGCAGCTCTATTTACAATAGCCAGGAGATGGAAACAACCTAAGTGTCCATCATCCGATGAATGGATAAAGAAAATGTAGCACACATATACAATGGAATATTACTCAGCCATAAAAAGAAACGAAATTGAGTTATTTGTAGTGAGATGGATGGACCTAGAGTCTGTCATACAGAGTGAAGTAAGTCAGAAAGAGAAAGACAAATACCATATGCTAACACATATATGTGGAATCTAAGAAAAAAAATGTCATGAAGCACCTAGGGGTAAGACGGGAATAAAGACACAGACCTACTAGAGAATGGACTTGAGGATATGGGGAGGGGGAAGGGTAAGCTGTGACAAAGTGAGAGAGTGGCATGGACATATATACACTACCAAACGTATAATAGATAGCTAGTGGGAAGCAGCCATATAGCATAGGGAGATCAGCTCGGTGCTTTGTGACCACCTAGAGGGGTGGGATAGGGAGGGTGGGAGGGAGGGAGACACAAGAGGGAAGAGATATGGGAACATATGTATATGTATAACTGATTCACTTTGTTATAAAGCAGAAACTAACACACCATTGTAAAGCAATAATACTCCAATAAAGATGTAAAACAAAATTACTTTTTTAACATTCTAAATTTTATTTATTAATGATACGAACCCCTCTTTTGTTCTTATTAAAATTCATTTTAACAATAAAAAAAGGAGGAAAAATCTACAAACAGCAAATGCTGGAGAGAGTGTGGAGAAAAGGGAGACCTCTTGCACTGTTGGTGGGAATGTAAATTGATACAGCCACTATGGAGAACAGTATGGAGGTTCCTCAGTAAACTAAAAATAGAATTACCATATGATCCAGTAATCCCATTCCTGGGCGTATATCCAGACAAAACCATAATTCAAAAAGAGTCATGTACCACAATGTTCATTGCAGCACTATTTACAATAGCCAGGACATGGAAGCAACCTAAATGTCCATCGACAGATGAATGGATAAAGAAGATGTGGCAAATATATATAATGGAATGTTACTCAGACATAAAAAAAATGAAATTGAGTTATTTGTAGTGAGGTAGATGGACCTAGAGTCTGTCATACAGAGTGGAGTAAGTCAGAAAGAGAAAAAAAAAAAGAAGGCTCTGAAGAACCTAGGGGCAGGACAAGAATAAAGATGCAGATGTAGAGAATAGACTAGAGAACACGGGGAGGGGGAAGGGTAAACTGGGACAAAGTGAGAGAGTGGCATGGACATATATTCACTACCAAATGTAAAATAGATAGCTAGTGGGAAGCAGCCACATAGCACAGGAAGATCAGCTCGGTGCTTTGTGACCACCTAGAGGGGTGGGATAGGGAGGGATGGAGGGAAACATAAGAGGCAGGAGATATGGGGATATATGTATACATATAGCTGATTCACTTTGTTATAAAGCAGAAACTAACACACCATTCTAAAGCAATTATACTCCAATAAAGATGTTTAAAAAAATCAAACTGCTTTGGTTTTGGGCTTGTGGCTGCAAAAGAGACAAATATCTATTATATTAACAGCATGTTATGGTTAATCATGCTTTTCTACTTCTCTTTTTATAAGAAATGCTTAGCCTAATTTTTTTTCTTTTAATCTTATGGCTAGAAACTGGGTGGAGGGGGGCGCCATTTTAAAACCGCAAGTACTTCTGTCTCCTGACAGATGGAGAATCGAATTAACCTTTGAGGCAAATTCCCCCTTCATTTTCCGGAAAAAAAACAATAAACAAAAACCACCCCTATTCAACAATACAGCATCCATCCTGAGTACAGATGTTTCTAGCAGAACTATGTCTCTGAAGATTTAGATGGCTTGTTGAGATAACTGTTTCTAGTTTTCTGTAAGAATACAAACTGCCTTATGCCTTTGTATTATTGTTTGTTTTTGTGGAGATGTGTGTGTGTGTGTGTACTCAAGTTCAAGCACTTTCTCAGAGGAAATTTGGGAGTAAAGACTCTAAAAACTGAAGAAATATAATATTTGCTCTGAGCAGACAAGAAACTTTAAAGAAACTGGAAATATAATGCTTGACGCATGGTATTGTTCAAAAGGGAATAACACAGAGTTTGGAAAATATACTTATTTTGGCCAGTGTTTGGAAGTGCTGATCTGTTGGAGGCCCCAGGACAGGATCGTAATGGGGTGGGTTGTGAGTAGGCTCCCCTCAGGAGAGGGAACATCACACTAGCATAAATTTGGCCACCACTTCATTTTGCTGCAGCCATTTCTGCAGCTGCATGCACTCCTACATCCAGAAACCCAACCTGCAGCTACTGCTGCCTGTGCTATGACCCTCCCCTTCCCCCTCATGTCACTGGCCCCTGACACAACACCCGACATGAGGGTTGCTGAGCGGTGTACCCTGGGTAATCTGCCTCTAACAGCAAGGCAGTCTGAGCAAGCCAGTGGGCAGTGTTAGAGGGAGAAGGTCTTTGCCAACAGTTCCCAGTCCCCTGCCAAGGTGGGGGATTCCCAAACATGGGAAAGAGTTTTAATAGACAAACAACAACAGATGACCACTACAAAGTCTAACATTGTGTTAAATATGGTGTTGTATTAGAACACAATCAAATGTTAGTTTTGCTACCATCACCTGCATTTTCTACTTCAAAACCATGAGATACAGCAATATAATTGCCAGAAATTTAAATTTGCTGGTATCAATTCTTTTTAATTCAATCCATTCAATAAGTACCTATTAAGTGTCAAATCTTAACTTGTAGTATTTAGTAATAATTTAGAGTTGTATGAGCTGAGAAGCAATGTAGAATGCCTAACATAAATATTTTATTAAACATTCTGAAGTTACTCAAATTTTAAAATATCTTAGAAAAAATAAATCTTTAAGTCTACTATCTCCCTGAATTTTTCTGTATTTGCCTTCTTCTGCAAGTTTTTTCACAGCTGATACTTTTTCATCTTAAATTCTTATGAAATTGTATCTGAAACATCACAAATTTACAAATGAAGGCAGTAGAGAAATAATAAACAATATTGCTTTTTTTGGTAAAGAGCTCTAGAGACACAGAAACATCTCCCCTGAATCTCAAAACATATTTTCAAACATCATGTAATTAGTTCATACTATGTGACAGAAAACACAGTCTGGTATTGAGACAGACTTGTTAATAAATGGTTACAAAACATAGAACATATTTTACCTTTCATACTTAAATAATTAATCTACCTTAAATTAAATTTGCTTATGATGTGAAGTGAGATATGTTTTCATTTCCTTCAATATGAAAAATTGTCCCAGAACCACTTGTTTAATCATATTTCCCATCCTCATTGATCTGCAATGTAAGCTTCATCGTATGTCTAGCTGAAATTGAGATGTGGCTCTCTACTGTGCCCCACTGCACTGTTGCTATCCCTGCATTAATGCCAGGCTCTTCAAGCACAGTAAACTGCTCCAGAGAAGTCTTATTTGGAGGAGGTAAGATGGAATATATATTTATTCCTGTTAGGTCTATTTGGTCCATACTCTTGTTTAAATCCACTGTTACCTTATTGATTTCCTGTCTGGATGATATATCGACTGTTGAGTGTGGGACATTAAACTCCTCAACTATCATTGTAATGCTGTTTATTTTTCCTTTTAGTTCTGTTAGTATTTGCTTTATGTGTATAGGTTCTACAATGTTAGATGCATAAATTTTAACAATTGTTATACCTTCTTAATGAATTAACTGCTCTATCTTCATATAATGACCTTCTTTGTCTCATTTTACCATTTTTAGCTTGAAGTCTATTTTGTCTGATATAAGTATAGCTAATTCTGCTTTGTCTTGATTCCCATTTCCATGAAACATTTTTTTCCATCCCTTCACTTTCAACTTACATGTACCCTTAAAGCTAAAGTGGGTGTTTGTAGGCAGTATATCATTGAATCTTTTTTTTAATCCATTACATCATTCTTTACGTTTTGATTGGATAATTTTTATGTTTAAAGTAATTATTCATATGTAAGGTCTTGTCTGTTCTTTCTCTCTTGCTGTCTTACTTTATGATTTGATGACATTTTGTGGCAGTATGCCTTGACTCCTTTGTTGTTATCTTTTGTGTATCTATTACAAAATTTTCCTTTGTGGTTACTATGAGGCTTACATAAAATTTTTCATGGTTAAAACATCCTAATTTAGACTGATAAAAACTTAATTTCTCTCACATACACAAACTTTAAGTACTTCTCCCCCTGTCATATTCTGGGTTATAGATGCTATAATTTGTTTCCTTTTTTATACTGTGAGTCCAATAACAAATTATTGGTTAGTAATTTTAATAATTTGTTTTATAACTTCTAAACTAGAGTTGTAAGTGATTAATGTACCACAATTACAACATTAGAGAATCTGTCTTTGTCTATACATTTACTTTTACTAGTGAGATTTATACATTCATATGTCTTTACAATATTAATTAGCATCTTTTTATTTCAGCTTGAAGAATGCCATTTAGTATTTCTTGTAAGGCAGGTCTAATGGTGATAAGTTCCTTTAGCTTTTTGGGGGGAGTGGGGGAGTCTTTATCTCTCCTTCATTTGTGAAGCACAGCTTAGCCAGATATAGAATTCTTGGTTGAGAGTTTTTCCTTTCAATATTTTCAATATATCATATCACTCTCTCCTGGTCTGCTGAGAAATCTGCTCATAGTCTTATGAGTGTGCCCCTGTAAGTGACAGGTTGTTTTTTTCTTGCTGCTTACAAAATTCTCTCTTTGCCCTTGACTTTTGACAATTTAATTATAATATGCCTTGGTGAGACCCTTTTTGGGTTCAACCTATTTGGAATCTTTTCCCAGAATCCTCGGAAATCTGGATGTCCATTTCTCTCCCCAAGTTTCAGTCATTATTTCTTTAAATAGACTTTCTGTCCTCTTCTCTTTATCATCTCTTTCCAGTATTCCATAATGCATATACTGTTGTTATGGTGTTCTGTAAGTCTTGCAGGGTTTTTTCACTCTTTCTCATCCTTTTTTTTTCTCTCTTCACTCCTCTGACTTGATAATTCCAAATGATCTGTCTTCAAGTTCACTGATTCTTCTGTTTGGTCAAGTCTGTTGTTAAAGCTCTCTATTGAATTCATCATTTCAGTCACTGTATTCTTCAGTTCTAGGATTTCTGTTTTTTTAACGGTTTCTATTTCTTTGTTGAACTTCTCATGTTGTTCATGCATTGTTTTCCTAATTCTGTTTAGTTGTCTCTGAGTATTCTTGTAGTTTGCTGAACCACTTTACAAGGATTTTTCTGAGTACTTTATCAGATAGTTCATAGATGTCCATTTCTTTAATGTCAGTTTGGAACTTTATTAGTTTACTTTGGTGGTGTCATGTTTATCTCATTCTTTGTGATCTTTATATCCTTACATTGGTATCTGCACATTTAAGTAAGTGGTCTCCTCTTCCAGACTTTACAGATTCACTTCAGCATGGAAAGACCTTCACTAGTCAGCTCAGCTTGGGGTACTGGGTGGGTCAACAGGTAGAGTCCATGGGCAGGCAGGGCTTGCTATCAGGGTCTCTAGTTGGTCAAGACTAGAGAGTTGGCCCATGCTCTCAGGTCAAGTTGGGGGGTAGGGGATGCCTCTGACTAAGCTCCATGGCTAAGTGAGCCTGCTGGCTGGGGTCTTTGTTCTAGCAATGCCACAATGTGGACTCTGTGCTCAGGAGGGGCTTCTGGTGGTGCTCCACAGTCAGATCAGGCCACTAGCTGGGCTCTGAAATCACTTCTGGTCAGTGGGGCTGCAGGCTGTGTTCCCTGGCAGGGCAATGACACTAGTTGGATTCAACAATTTGGCACAGCTGTGGGCTAGGTTTCACAATTGTTCCTGGTCTGGTGGGGCCTCAGGCTGTGCTCCTCACCTGGATGGTGCCACTTGCTGGACTCCACATTCAGGTGGGGTGCCTGCAGGGATTTGTGGTTGGGTGGGGCCTCAGTCTGTGCTCTGTGATCAGGTGGGGCCACAGGCTATGCCCCAAGGTTTGGTGGACCCACAACTGGGGCTTTGCAATTGGGTAGACCACTGGCTGTGCAGCTGTGCTGCACTGTTAGGCAAGGTTGCTGGTCAGGCACTCTGACTGGGCATGACCTCCTTCTGTATTCCACAGTCATATGGGGCTGAAGATTGTGCTCTGTAGTAGGGCAGGGTCACTGTTCAGGCTCCCTGGTTGGGTGGGACCACAGGTTATATTCCATGATTGGATAGGGTCACTGGCTGGGCTCCCTGTCTGGGCAAGGCCACAGGCTACATTCAGCAGTTCAGTAGGGCTGTAGGGCAGGGCTGTAGGCTGGACCCCAAGGCTACCCACGGTCATTGTTGAGGGTCCCTTGTTATGCAGGGTCATAGGCTATGATCAACAGTTGGGCAGAGCTGCTAGCTTGGCTCCCAGGACCGTCAGATGGGTTCTGCCGCTGCCTGGGTTCTTTGAACAGGCTTTCTGATTGAGTGGGACTGGAGGCTTTGCTCAGCAATTGAGTGGAGTTGTATACTCATTTCCCTGCCCAAGTAGATTCATAAAGTAAGCTACACAGCAGGTAGAGCTTATTGGCTAGCGACCCAAATCAGGCAGAAGTGCCAATCAAGCTTCTTGGCCAAATGGGTTCACAGGCTCAGCTCTGCCCATATGGCTCAGATTGGGGGGGGGGGGGGTCCCATTAGCTGAGATCTCTGCTAGGCACTGCTGCAAGTAGGAACATGGTCTGTCAAGATCTGAGCCCCGGTTTCTGTAAACTGTGCCCACTTTGTGTCTATCTGATTCCCAGTGGTTGTACCCTGAAGATTCTCCTAATGATTACCACCAAGCAAGATCTAAGCGGGCCTCTTGGGAAGGGTCCTGCAATGCTGGTGAAGCTAGATAACCACCTTGCACTCCCACTGGAGAAATCATAGGCTGAGAGGTGGGGGTCAGGTTGCCTATCGTGTAAGTGCAGTGCCAACCTGGAGGAGGGGCAATGGACTCAAAGCGAAACTGCTCCTCATACTCCTCTAATTCAATTCTTCTTGGTCTCTGTGGTCCAGTGAGTGCTTCAGCCCCACCCTGGGTTCTGTGATTTTCACAATTGGGTCTTGTCTGTGGAGAGTTGCTAGTTGGTCTTGTGAGTATCTTTAGAGTATTTTTCATTCAAGAGTATATTTGAATATTAAAGTTTGCTCTCATTCCTCCACCCCACACATTCATCCATTGGATTATGCAAAACTCTGAATCCTTATGTGATGTCAAGAAATTGAAGGTCAGCCTGGTCTGTGGTGTTTTCCATAGTTATTGCTTTTCTTATGCTATACTTGATGCCACTATCAAGTATCTGTTAAATAATGCTTCTCAGGAAAAGCTAGAGAAGTGCCCCTAGCAGAGCTTGTCTACACAGAGTGCCACAGGGACTAATCTTCCAGCATCCATGAGCCACTCCCCACAGTGGCCCATTACCTCCTGAGGAGCTTTGCAAATCTCCAACATCTACAGAATCTGTTCCCCATCAACACAGCTTGGCTCAGTAAATCCCTCCTCAGAACACTCCCTTCATCTCTCTAAGCATCATCCTCTCTCCTCTCATTCTCTTCTCTTGGCAACTTCATTCCATCCCTTGTTGAGCCTGACTTCCCCAACAAAGGCTACCTGGTTAAACCTGAAGATGATACAAAAGGGAAGAGGGGGGCCCTTGATCAATTATTCTCAAAACACACTATGCATGAGAATCACCTGAAGTGCCTTTTAATGTATACATCTTATTCAGCCAGTTTTGAGTGGATCCCAGAAATTTATAGGAAGGGCCCTGGATAAATTGGAAACAGGCATTCTCAAGGACCACACTTGGAAAAACATTGGCCTAAGTTCTACAGTACAAATGCTTGGCTGATCCTCCAGGAGGGACAGGAATGAAAAAAACGCCTCTCAGCCTTTATGATGAACTTACAAACAGACTTCAGTCTGGAAAATAAGAGTTATTTCTCAAATCTGGTTATCTAGCTCTATGTGCTTTTCAACTTTTTTCTAAAATATAAATATTCTGGGTGTCAGGATGAGAATCTGATCCTCTGAACTAACAATAGCTAATAGATCAAGTCATTTAATGTGTAAGAAGCAGAAAAGTATTAACATGATATATATTCAAATAATTTACATGCTTATATAAATTACATATACATATTTTCAGATTTTGCCATTGCAAGTGTTTTCATTGCCAACTTATTTTTAAGCCTATATGTTATACATATACATCTATTTTATGCCTTATAGACAACCACAAAGTAACTTTACTTTTCTCATGGAGAAATTTTTTTTAATTTTGCTTTCACCTCACAGTATTTATCCAATTGTATAGTAAGAACCATTTCTACCTAAGAAAGGGAATCTGTAAAAAGTACAAAGCACAGTAATGAAGCAACTTTCAAAGTTGCAACTTTCAAAGTAAATATGTTTTTCTTTTTTCTCTCTCCCAATAAGTACTCCAAGGCATCTACTAGCTATTCCTAGGGAATAATTACCTTTTTGAAATATGGAAAACTGAAAGCCAGAAAATGTGAAATAATAATGATAAAAATGTAAACAGTAGCCTCTTGGAAGAAAGATGCATCCAATATTTTCATTATTTTCTTACCACCACCAAACATAAGATATTAAGGCCTCATAGAGAGGATATGCCCATGATTCTAGTTAGATACATTCTCTCTTTGAACACTTATCCCAAGAATTTTTGTGTTACTATGCATTTACAGAAATGGGGAAAAACATCATTGTGCATTAAATGTAAGATACAATTTCATGTAAATTCACTTTCAGATTGTTTTATTCCGTTGTAGCATACTACATTATTATTATTTACCAGATAAGAATGTATGCTTGCCTTAAGAACTACCACTTTTAAGATGACTCCCAAAAGTGGGCAGGAGAGTACCTTTTATTTTTAATTACAGTGAGGGAAAATTTTCAGGACACCAAAAGGCAAAGAGTGGCCCAAAATCGTCTTTATTCCCCTTTACTCCGTATCATGTGCAGTACAAGCAGAATCCACATCATTAAAATCCACACTGCCCCTGCCCTCTGTAGGGAGGAGGATTGCTTCAACTATCTGAGCAGTCTTAGAATCCATAGCAGATGGCTCTCTGAATAGCAGGGTCAGACAACAGAGGGACTGCTCCAAGAGCAACCAAGGCTTTGTACAGTAAGCCCAGGTGACCACTGTACAGGGCAGAGGTGTACTATGACTTTCCCCATAGAAGAAGTTATGACTCTTTGTGGTATTCTATGTTTCTGATGTTCAACTGTGTTTCACCTTATTTTAAGACACTGATGGGCAAGTTTTATCATAATTATCATAAAATATAAAACGAATAAAGATTATTTCCAAACAAAGAGAACACTTAACAATGGATTGTCATATACTAAGGGGTTTCCTTCCTTTAATTCCTTTTCTAAGAACAATACACTATAGTCACCAACTATTTGTTCACTGACTTCTCATGAGAAGAAAAATGGATCTTAGTTCTCAGATAGGGACCCAAATAGGAGATTTTCTCAGGAATGTCATATAACTATATCAAACAAAAGGAGAGAGAGTATGTGAAAGACCCCTTAAAATAGAATTCAGCAGAATAGGAAAGATGAAAAGAGATTTATTGAAAGACATATATTCTGAGGATGCTGTGTGAAATCTGTTTTGTTATTAAAAACTTTTTTTCATTGCCTTATACTTTTAGGCATACTTTAGCTACATTCCTGAATTATTTTGCTCAGCGATGGCCCCTAAAGGTATAGCTTTCAGATAGCACAGAGAGATCAGCTCGGTGTTTTGTGACCACCTAGAGGGGTGGGATAGGGAGGGTGGGAGGGAGGGAGATGCAAGAGGGAAGAGATATGGGAATATATGTATATGTATAACTGATTCACTTTGTTATAAAGCAGAAACTAACACACCATTGTAAAGCAAGTATACTCCAATAAAGATGTTAAAAAACAAAAAAAAGGTATAGCTTTCAGGATTTCTGCCTTTCTTCCTACTTTCTTTTGCAAAGCAGTTAATTACTTATTAGGCAAGATTTAAATGCATCAAGAGAATCAATTAATAATTTTGCAAAACAAAGTCACAGTTTTAATAATGTGAATCCTCACAATTTATGTAACTGTTTAGCATATCTACATTTTCTTAGTCAATATTAATATAACTAAATGAAATACAATTTATACTTTACTCATTTCAGATATCATTACTTAAAATTATAATTCAACTATTCTACTGAAATTAGTTAATTATTTCCAAAAACTCTAGAGAGCTGTTGATGCTTTGACTCTAATGTGTGAAAGGGAATTCCTACAAAGAGCTCATTTTGGATCCATTTAATTTCTCTTGGGATCTTAATATATAGAAAACATGAGACTTCCGGGTAAGATGGCGGAAGAGTAAGACGCGGAGATCACCTTCCTCCCCACGGATACACCAGAAATACAGCTACACGTGGAACAACTCCTACAGAACACCTACTGAACGCTGGCAGAAGAGCCCAAACCTCCCAAAAGGCTCGCCCCGCACTCCGTGCCCCTCCCTCCCGCCCGGCCTGAGTGAGCCAGAGTCCCCAAAGAGGCTGCTCCTTTAACCCTGTCCTGCCTGAGCGAAGAAGAGACGCCCTCCGGCGACCTACACGCAGAGGCGGGGCCAAATCCAAAGCTGAGACCCAGGAGCTGTGAGAACAAAGAAGAGAAAGGGAAACCTCTCCCAGCAGCCTCAGAAGCAGCGGATTAAAGCTCCACAATCAACTTGATGTACCCTGCATCTGTGGAATACATGAATAGACAACACATCATCCCAAATTGAGGAGCCAGGAGTCAGTGCTGTGCCTCTGAGGTGGGAGAGCCAACTTCAGGACACTGGTCCACAAGAGACCTCCCAGCTCCACATAATATCAAACGGCAAAAATCTTCCAGAGATCTCCATCTCAACACCAGCACCCAGCTTCACTCAACGACCAGCAAGCTACAGTGCTGGACACCCTAAGCCAAACAACTAGCAAGACAGGAACACAACGCCACCCATTAGCAGAGAGGTGGCCTAAACTCATAAAAAGTCTGCAGACACCCCAAAACACACCACCAGACGTGGACCTGCCCACCAGAAAGACAAGATCCAGCCTCATCCACCAGAACACAGGCACTAGTCCCCTCCACCAGGAAGCCTACACAACCCACTAAACCAACCTTAGCCACTGGGGACAGACACCAAAAACAACGGGAACTACGAACCTGCAGCCTGCAAAAAGGAGACCCCAAACACAGTAAGATAAGCAAAATGAGAAGACAGAAAAACACACAGCAGGAGAAGGAGCAAGATAAAAACCCACCACATCTAACAAATGAAGAGGTAATAGGCAGTCTACCTGAAAAAGAATTCAGAATAATGATGGTAAAGATGATCCAAGATTCTATTTCCCAGATCCAAAATCTTGGAAATAGAATAGACAAAATGCAAGAAACAGTTAACAAGGACCTAGAAGAACTAAAGATGAATCAAGCATCGATTAAAAACACAATACATGAAATAAAAAATACTCTAGATGGGATCAATAGCAGAATAACTGAGGCAGAAGAACGGATAAGTGAGGTGGAAGATAAAATAGTGGAAATAACTGCTGCAGAGCAAAATAAAGAAAAAAGAATGAAAAGAACAGAGGACAGTCTCAGAGACCTCTGGGACAACATTAAACGCACCAACATTCGAATTATAGGGGTTCCAGAAGAAGAAGAGAAAAAGAAAGGGACTGAGAAAATATTTGAAGAGATTATAGTTGAAAACTTCCCTAATATGGGAAAGGAAATAGTTAATCAAGTCCAGGAGGCACAGAGAGTCCCATACAGAATAAATCCAAGGAGAAATACGCCAAGACACATATTAATCAAACTGTCAAAAATTAAACACAAAGAAATCCTATTAAAAGCAGCAAGGCAAAAACAACAAATAACACACAAGGGAATCCCCATCAGGATAACAGCTGATCTCTCAGCAGAAACTCTACAAGCCAGAAGGGAGTGGCAGGACATAATTAAAGTGATGAAGGAGAAAAACCTGCAACCAAGATTACTCTACCCAGCAAGGATCTCATTCAGATTTGATGGAGAAATTAAAACGTTTACAGACAAGCAAAAGCTGAGAGAGTTCAGCACCACCAAACCAGCTTTACAACAAATGCTAAAGGAACTTCTCTAGGCAAGAAACACAACAGAAGTAAAAGACCTACAATAACGAACCCAAAACAATTAAGAAAATGGGAACAGGAACATACATATCAATAATTACCTTAAATGTAAATGGACTAAATGCTCCCACCAAAAGACACAGATTGGCTGAATGGATACAAAAACAAGACCCATATATATGCTGTCTACAAGAGACCCACTTCAGACCTAGAGACACATACAGACTGAAAGTAAGGGGATGGAAAAAGATATTCCATGCAAATGGAAACCAAAAGAAAGCTGGAGTAGCAATTCTCATATCAGACAAAATAGACTTTAAAGTAAAGACTACTAGAAGAGACAAAGAAGGACACTACATAATGATCAAGGGATCCATCCAAGAAGAAGATATAACAATTGTAAATATTTATGCACCCAACATAGGAGCACCTCAATACATAAGGCAAATACTAACAGCCATAAAAGGAGAAATCGACAGTAACACACTCATAGTAGGGGACTTTAACACCCCACTTTCACCAATGGACAGATCTTCCAAAATGAAAATAAATAAGGAAACACAAGCTTTAAATGATACATTAAACAAGATGGACTTAATTGATATTTATAGGACATTCCATCCAAAAACAACAGAATACACATTTTTCTCAAGTGCTCATGGAACATTCTCCAGGATAGATCATATCATGGGTCACAAATCAAGCCTTGGTAAATTTAAGAAAATTGAAATTGTATCAAGTATCTTTTCCGACCACAATGCTATGAGACTAGATATCAATTACAGGAAAAGATCTGTAAAAAATACAAACACATGGAGGCTAAACAATACACTACTCAATAACGAAGTGATCACTGAAGAAATCAAAGAGGAAATTAAAAAATACCTAGAAACAAATGACAATGGAGACACGAAGACCCAAAACCTATGGGATGCAGCAAAAGCAGTTCTAAGAGGGAAGTTTATAGCAATACAATCCCACCTTAAGAAACAGGAAACATCTCGAATAAACAACCTAACCTTGCACCTAAAGCAATTAGAGAAAGAAGAACAAAAACATCCCAAAGTTAGCAGAAGGAAAGAAATCATAAAAATCAGATCAGAAATAAATGAAAAAGAAATGAAGGAAACGATAGCAAAGATCAATAAAACTAAAAGCTGGTTCTTTGAGAAGATAAACAAAATTGATAAACCATTAGCCAGACTCATCAAGAAAAAAAGGGAGAAGACTCAAATCAATAGAATTAGAAATGAAAAAGGAGAAGTAACAACTGACACTGCAGAAATACAAAAGATCATGAGAGATTACTATAAGCAACTCTATGCCAATAAAATGGACAACCTGGAAGAAATGGACAAATTCTTAGAAATGCACAACCTGCCAAGACTGAATCAGGAAGAAATAGAAAATATGAACAGACCAATCACAAGCACTGAAATTGAGACTGTGATAAAAAATCTTCCAACAAACAAAAGCCCAGGACCAGATGGCTTCACAGGCGAATTCTATCAAGCATTTAGAGAAGAGCTAACACCTATCCTTCTGAAACTCTTCCAAAATATAGCAGAGGGAGGAACACTCCCAAACTCATTCTACGAGGCCACCATCACCTTGATACCAACACCAGACAAGGATGTCACAAAGAAAGAAAACTACAGGCCAATATCACTGATGAACATAGATGCAAAAATCCTCAACAAAATACTAGCAAACAGAATCCAACAGCACATTAAAAGGATCATACACCATGATCAAGTGGGGTTTATTCCAGGAATGCAAGGATTCTTCAATATACGCAAATCAATCAACGTGATACACCATATTAACAAATTGAAGGAGAAAAACCATATGATCATCTCAATAGATGCAGAGAAAGCTTTCGACAAAATTCAACACCCATTTATGGTAAAAACCCAGCAGAAAGTAGGCATAGAGGGACCTTTCCTCAACATAATAAAGGCCATATATGACAAACCCACAGCCAACATCGTCCTCAATGGTGAAAAACTGAAACCATTTCCACTAAGATCAGGAACAAGACAAGGCTGCCCACTCTCACCACTCTTATTCAACCTAGTTTTGGAAGTTTTAGCCACAGCAAACAGAGAAGAAAAGGAAATAAAAGGAATCCAAATCGGAAAAGAAGAAGTAAAGCTGTCACTGTTTGCAGATGACATGATACTATACATAGAGAATCCTAAAGATGCTACCAGAAAACTACTAGAGTTAATCAATGAATTTGGTCAAGTTGCAGGATACAAAATTAATGCACAGAAATCTCTGGCATTCCTATATACTAATGATGAAAAATCTGAAAGTGAAATCAAGGAAACACTCCCATTTATCATTGCAACAAAAAGAATAAAATATCTAGGAATAAACCTACCTAAGGAGACAAAAGACCTGTATGCAGAAAATTATAAGACACTGATGAAAGAAATTAAAGATGATACAAATAGATGGAGAGATGTACCATGTTCTTGGATTGGAAGAATCAACATTGTGAAAATGACTCTACTACCCAAAGCAATCTACAGATTCAATGCAATCCCTATCAAACTACCAATGGCATTTTTCACAGAACTAGAACAAAAAATTTCACAATTTGTATGGAAACACAAAAGACCCCAAATAGCCAAAGCAATCTTGAGAACGAAAAATGGAGCTGGAGGAATCAGGCTCCCTGACTTCAGATTATACTACAAAGCTACAGTAATCAAGACAGTATGGTACTGGCACAAAAACAGAAAGATAGATCAATGGAACAGGATAGAAAGCCCAGAGTTAAACCCATGGACATATAGTCACCTTATCTTTGATAAAGGAGGCAGGAATGTACAGTGGAGAAAGGACAGTCTCTTCAATAAGTGGTGCTGGGAAAACTGGATAGGGACATGTAAAAGTATGAGATTAGATCACTCCCTAACACCATACACAAAAATAAGCTCAAAATGGATTAAAGACCTAAATGTAAGGCCAGACACTATCAAACTCTTAGAGGAAAACATAGGCAGAACACTCTATGACATAAATCACAGCAAGATCCTTTTTGACCCACCTCCTAGAGAAATGGAAATAAAGACAAAAATAAACACATGGGACCTAATGAAACTTAAAAGCTTTTGCACAGCAAAGGAAACCATAAACAAGACCAAAAGACAACCCTCAGAATGGGAGAAAATATTTGCAAATGAAGCAACTGACAAAGGATTAATCTCCAAAATTTATAAGCAGCTCATGCAGCTCAATAACAAAAAAACAAACAACCCAATCCAAAAATGGGCAGAAGACCTAAATAGACATTTCTCCACAGAAGATATACAGACTGCCAACAAACACATGAAAGGATGCTCAACATCTTTACTCATTAGAGAAATGCAAATCAAAACTACAATGAGATATCATCTCACACCAGTCAGAATGGCCATCATCAAAAAATCTAGAAACAGTAAATGCTGGAGAGGGTGTGGAATAAAGGGAACACTCTTGCACTGCTGGTGGGAATGTGAATTGGTACAGCCACTATGGAGAACGGTATGGAGGTTCCTTAAAAAACTACAAATAGAACTACCATATGACCCAGCAATCCCACTACTGGGCATATACCCTGAGAAAACCATAATTCAAAAAGAGACATGTACCAAAATGTTCATAGCAGCCCTATTTACAATAGCCCGGAGATGGAAACAACCTAAGTGTCCATCATCGGATGAATGGATAAAGAAGATGTGGCACATATATACAATGGAATATTACTCAGCCATAAAAAGAAATGAAATTGAGCTATTTGTAATGAGGTGGATAGACCTAGAGTCTGTCATACAGAGTGAAGTAAGTCAGAAAGAGAAAGACAAATACTGTATGCTAACACATATATATGGAATTTAAGAAAAAAAATGTCATGAAGAACATAGGGGTAAGACAGGAATAAAGACACAGACCTACTAGAGAATGGACTTGAGGATATGGGGAGGGGGAAGGGTAAGCTGTGACAAAGTGAAAGAGCGGCATGGACATTTATACACTACCAAACGTAAGGTAGATAGCTAGTGGGAAGCAGCCGCATAGCACAGGGAGATCAGCTCGGTGCCTTGTGACCGCCTGGAGGGGTGGGATAGGGAGGGTGGGAGGGAGACGCAAAAGGGAGGGGATATGGAAACATATGTATATGTATAACTGATTAAATTTGTTATAAGGCAAAAAATTAAAAAAAAAATGTGTTTTACAGTCAAAAAAAAAAAGAAAAAAAAAAAGAAAACATGAGCTGCTTTTATAGCTTCTTAATTTTATCCTATTATTAAAAACAATTAAATTAACTCCCCTATGTGCAGTCCATTGTTGTTTTCAATGTTTGTGAGTTTGTGTGTGTGTGTATGCTTAAGCAACAGCTAGAGGGAAGCAGAAAATACATGCATTATGAAAACGGGAAACATAATACTCACTTTTGGACGGTGGACAAAAAAAGGTGATGTTTGGAAAATAGACAATGAGACTTTGAGAAAGTCTTGTCTTTTTTTATTTTGTTTTTAAAGACTCCAACTTTTCTACTGTTAAATACAATTTTTAAGAGCTTTCCTCAAGGGAAATTTGGGAATGTGAAAAAAATCAGGCAATAGCATATATATATTATATAGTATTATTTCAACGTATACAAGAATGTTTTCATTTTGTTAACCATAAGAGCATTTCAGAGTTTACACTGTTCCTTTTGAAAGCTTAAGTGCAGAAAAAAACATTACCTATCATACAAAATAGCAATTTGCTTTTACTTTATCATAGTTTTATTGCTTTTTTGGTTTTGTTTTATTGCAAGACCATAGTAGTATTATGATGTCAATTCTTTCATCTCTGAAAAAATTTATTTCATTCATCAGTAGCATTTTATATTGTTATAAGAAAAACTCATTTGAGAATAATGGCCAAAGGAATCTCAGACATATAGAAAGACTCTGTTTTAGACATAGAAAAGTCACAGTATAATGTTCCAAAGAAACTGAATCATTTGTTATTTAATTCTGAGACAGTTCTGGTTTGATAAAACACCTAAAATATGATCCAGAGGAGCAAACAGATTTAACATTACAGAATAATGTCAGTATATTTTAGACTCTCCTTTTTCACTTTATAGTTAAGAAAAAGTCCTGGAAGCTAGACAACTAATTATTTGAGCACCTTCTCACACACAAATATTGATCACTTTCCCCACTCTTATTAATACACTGGATAATTGGTCAATATGACTCTTAGGCCATAGTTCTTTATATATGACCAGTAGCTTCTGAATTATTAGGAAAATAGCTATTAACTACTGTAGGGATGTCCTAGTTAAAAGAATATGTGTCCAAGAACAAGGAAGTCTGGACTTGGGTCTGGACCTCTCCCTGTCAACTAGCTGTGTCAACTCTTACAGACTAAACTCTGCAAGCCACAGTTTCCATACTTCACAGTTTCCATACTTTATACAGAGTTTAAACCAGTCAAAAAACTAATTCCAAATTCTAGGTGAATTTCATTGGGGGGTTTGTCTATTTTTGTGTGTGTGTTTTCTTTTGGGCAGGGGTATATCTTCTAAAAAAGATCTGATAAGACTATTCTTCCTTTCCCTTTCTTGAGAGAGTGTTTATGAGTGTGTTGGATGACAGGCCTCAGGATACTTGGAATGTATCATCAGAATTATGCATTTCATTGACAAGTGATAAAACCTTAAGAACATGAGTCTTTTTTCATCTTCTCAAACAGAAATTTTTACCTATTTCTCCATCCTGGACATACTGCCAGGCCATTTTATCTCTGAGCACTCTCTCTTCCTTTACTCATTGGTGATCTCTCTTTTGAGTGTTGTTTGCTAGTTTTGATAATTTTTTTTCTTCTACCATGGGTAGAAGAAAACTTTAAACTTTAAAAATCTTTAAAAACTTTAAGATTTTTATTGAGAAGTTAGAGAAATTGACTAGAGCATTGAAAGTAGTCATTTCAACAAATCTTACAGAGTTATTTCAAGAATGCAAGAACTTCTAATAAGTTTGATCCATGACTTAGAGTAATCATCAAAAACTGCAAAATCAGTTTATAGCAAACCAAAAACAAACATAAAGAATTAAAATATATTATATCCAAAGAAAATGTGGTATATATATATATATATATATATATATATATATATATATATATACACAAGAAAATATTACTCAACCATAAAAAATGAGGAAATTCCACTATTTGAGACAACACAGATGGAACTTTAGAGTATTATACTAAGTGAAATAAGTCAGACAGTAAAAGATGAGTATTATATAATATCATATATATATGAAATCTTAAAAAAAAAAAAAGGTCATAGACACAGAGAACAGATTGGTTGTTGCCAGAAGCATGGTTTAGGGGGTGAGCAAAATGGGTGAAGGTGGTCAAAAGGTACAAACTTCCCGTTACAGAATGAATAAGTTCTAAAGATGTAATGTGCAGCATG
The DNA here is from genome assembly GCF_964341445.2 of Mesoplodon mirus. NCBI lineage: Eukaryota > Metazoa > Chordata > Mammalia > Artiodactyla > Ziphiidae > Mesoplodon > Mesoplodon mirus. Next base: position 155,450,655 of record NC_138978.1, on the reverse strand, counting down.
GTGACTATAGCTAATAATACTGTATTGTATATTTAAAAGTTACTAAGAGAATATATCTTTAAAGTTCTCATCACAAGAAAAAAATATTTGTAACTGTATGTGGTGATGGATGTTAACTAGACTTATTATGATAATCACTTCTCTCTCTCTCTCTCTCTATTATATACATATTGAATCATTATGTTGCACACCTGAAATTAATGTTAGATGTAAACTGTATCTCAACAAAAAAGAAAACTATAGATACAATATTCAAAGCCATTTTAATTGTCTTCCTATTTCATTATTTTTTTCTCTCAATCACCAATTTCTCATAATAGTAAAGAGCCATATTTTGCTATTTGTATATGAGTATTTTTCAACTCACTGTATTTATTTTTACCAATTAAAGTAATCATTATCCAGCCTTTACCCCTCATGAGTACTTGTTTTTACAACAATGTATGAAGTTTCCAAGGTAAGATATGATTTCTAAATCCTACCAGTCTCTTTCCTTCTTGACTTCTAGTCTATAGAAAGAGGAAAAAAACAAAACACGGAACTCAGCTAAATGGAACCAATTACCAGCTTTATTTAAAACTCTCTGGTGACAACTAGATTGGAGACCACATCAAGACTGCCTCTTTCTGCTCAGGACTTGGAATTCAGTATCTACACTATCCTGACTCAAACATTAAGTCACAGGTGAGGAAACCATACCTGAGATAATAAAGACCAGGTTTGCTTATTTCATGGGACGAGAAGTACAGAAGTGTTTGAGTGCAGGCAGTTCCAAGAAATTGGTAGAGAAATAAGAGAGAGCCGGCAAAGTCACCTTGCTTTGGCCCCACCCTCTGATTAATTCAGTTGATATGGAAGTAAAAATTTTCCCCTCTCCTAAACAGATAAGTCATTTCTCCTATGCGGAGGAACTTTGAAGTGGTAGAGAGAGAAATCTTAATTGTTCCCTCCTATCCTGCCCTTTTCTTCCACTTCCTTAGCTACATGATGGAGTGGATTTTCTCTAATAAAAAAATTTGGACAGGTTAAAAAATATACACACACACACACATTATCCTTAGTTTCAACTATGTCAGTATGTGGAGGCTTGATTTGAAAGATTAACGAGTATCCATTTTATTAACTTAGCCGACTTACACTGAGTTCCAAAAACACAGTTTTCAGAATTCTGGAGCAGAGGTGAGCAGAAAGGGAGAGAGTGATGCAAAAACAAATGACACACAAATGACTTCAGAGATTATAGTAAGTATTTCAAATACAGGAACACTAAGCAACAAGTCTTTTATTTGATTTATACTGCTTAGAATTCGTTGAGATAAATGCTTAAATTACAAATGACACTATAATAGTGAGCAAGTCGATCTAATTAAACTTTTACAAAGAGAGAATAGGACACAGGCAATATTTGAAAAAAAATAATTGCTAAAAGGTGGTGAAAGCCACCAATCCACAGATTCAATAATCCACTGAATTCCATACAAGCAAAACAGAAAGCAAACCATATCTACTCACATTGTATTGAAATTACAGAACACCAAAAACAAGTGAGAAAGAGTAAAAAGCAGCCCAGGAGAAAAGACATTCAAGAGAGTGCAAATTGAACTGCCAGCTAAATCTCAAGAAACAAAAACAGAAGTCAGAAGTCATAAGACAGTGCAATGTCATTTTCAGTGTTGAGTAAAAATAATTATCAATTTACTATACGTGGCAAAAATATCTTTAAATAACAGGGACAAACTTAAAATATTTCCTGACTAATAAACTAACAAATTCACCTTCACTAAGAAAATTCTATAAGGAGTTCTTCAGGCAGGTGGACATTCATATAAAAAGGAAGGTCTGAGAAGCAAAAAGGAATAAAGTAGGAGGCAAACCCCACTAATTCATAATAATAAAGGTTTAATTCTCCAGGGAAATATTCAAATTCTAAACTCATATGCATAAAATAATGTATCCTCAAAATTCATAAGGCAAAATTTGACAGAATTACAAAGTGACATAGAAAAACCTATAGCAATGAGGGCAGATTTTAACACACCCCTCTCTCTGACTGGGAGATCAAACAATGGTAGATTTCAAAAACGGCCACAAATTCCTCCAACAACAGTATACATGGCCTTTTGCTATATAATTTTGTCACTTTTCCCATGAAAATGTGGAGTTTATTTCTCCACCATTTGAATGAGAGTTTGGGGATGTAATTTGTTTTGGCCAAGGAATCATTACCAAACATGATACAAACACTTACACATTGGGACTTGCTCTCGTGCTGGTTTTGAGAACCCTACAACCACTACCAAGTGAGTTAGCCTGAACTAGTCCACTCTATGAAGAATGCCTTTGGGCTCAGTTGTCTCCATCACCCCTACGGATAGCCCCCCAATGCAATGACCATATATATCGCCACTGTGGACCCACTTGTGATACAGCTGACCACTATAATGTATGAATAAACCTAGTTGACACCTCCTGGAGCAGAGGTGAGCCATACTAACTGAACACAGCCCAAATTATTGACCTAAAAAATTATGAGCAATAACAATTAGTTTATTTTATTTTATAAATCTATTTATTTTATTTATTTATTTTTGGCCATGTTGGGTCTTCATTGCTGCACGTGGGCTTTCTCTAGTTGTGGCGAGCGGGAACTACTCTTTGTTGTGGTGCATGCGCTTCTCATTGCGGTGGCTTCTCTTGTGGAGCACAGGCTCTAGGTGCACAGGCTTCAGTAGTTGTGGCTCGTGGGCTCTAGAGCACAGGCTCAGTAGCTGTGGCGCATGGGCTTAGTTACTCCACAGCATGTGGGATCTTCCCGGACCAGGGATCGAACCCATGTCCCCTGCATTGGTGGGCAGATTCTTAACCACTGTGCCACCAGGGAAGCCCAACTATTATTAGTAAGTTTGGGGCAGGTTCATTTTGCAGTGAAAGCTAACTGATAGTTTCCATTTATAGAAAGTTTAAAAAAAAAGTAAAATTAAATAATATATTGCTTATAGATACATAATACAAAGTTGATTTTTAAAAGCTAGTTTAAAAAGCAAGAGAATGATTAACATGAAAGTCAACATACTGCCAGGATGGGGATAAAATTGGGAACAGGCATACAGAGAATTTCTAAAGTGTCTGTGATATTCTATTTTTGATTTGAGTAGTGGGTACACATTATTTGGAATTTTTATTACTATTCTTTAAAAGGCACATATATGTTTACACATCGTTATAGAAATATATTTCACATTTTTAAAAGGAAAAATAAAGTAAAAAAGAACAAACAGCAAAATCAATGCCATGTTTTAGGGAGAGGACATAGGGAATAAACAATGGAAAGAAAAGGCCTCCCCAGAACGCTAGATATGATGTTCAGTCTATCAGTAAAGGCATAGAGCCAGAGATATCTGACTGAGCAGAAAAAGTTGACGTCTGGAAGTAAATAAAAAGAATTACACTTGTCTCCAAAATATCTGTGAATAGTCCCCATTTGGAGAATTACAGACTTCTGAGAAAGTGATGCAGACCAACTCCAAAAACTTCTGATATTGCCTAAATATTCTAGGCAGGTAAAAGGCAGAATATTCCAGAAGACCAAACTATGAGCAACAAGAAAGCTAAAATGGAAAATGTTACAAAACTAAAATGGAAAGACTCCCCTTATATTTATTTATTGTATTACAAACTGGGAAAAGGAATAACTTATTACCAGTTGGAACTTTGAACTCAAATCTCAATGCAGGACACTGATAAACTAGATTGGTTCATCTGGAGAATTATTTTTGCTGAGGCTTACATGAGCCCAGAGACCTAAAACAATGGCAGAAAGAACAGGGTTTTTGCCTTAAACCTCTAAACTCACAACTGTCTCTTGGACTTCTGATGAGGAAAGCCCAGTCCAGGGCACACACACTAGCAAGAAAAGAAGTTTACAGAGACAGATTTTAGCCCAAGGCTAGGAAAGCTACTCCCTTGATTGACTTACCACACTAATACAGAGAGTTGAAAGAGTCATAGGATGCTAAAAAGAAGCCAAAGTAAAAACAGATTGTTGGAGTTTCTCTGGAAAAGGAGCATTCCTGGCCAGTTTCACACATTAGTCTGTCACATTGGCCAGTCACATTAGTCTGCGTACCAGGAGAAGACCAAAGTAAGCGAAGGCAAGGGATCCACCCTGAGGGAGCCTGTGTGGTTGAGAATACCAATCAAATTCTAAGGGTATCTACAAGAGAGAATAAAGGTGTTAATCATGGGAGGTGGATTTCATGCCACAAGGAACCCAGTGGGTAGAGTAGTTATTCATTCCCATTTGCCCATGAAAGTTAGATTCATACCATTGTCTGGGCATAATTATTAACAGCACTTCATCTCGCTCAGAAAAGTGTCTCTGTTGTGACAATAAATTATATAGTCATTGTACATATAAGGAAAGTCCTTTCAGGGGAGTTCAGAGCATTAAAGCTGAAAACGAGCCCCTGTTTGTTTTCACTGTTTCTTGTCTTCACCTATTTTTGATCAGCACTTCTCCCAGGACAGGATACCCTATGCCTGTCTCTCCTCCACAGGTGCTTTTCGTCTCCTTCTTTTCTCCCTATTTCTCCAACAATAGAAATCACACCATCACTATCTTATTCCAAATGAATGGAAATCTCTAATTATTTTTGGTAGAGTGATTCATTGGATCATAAGAATTATAGGAATCCCCAAATTATAGGATTCAAATTGGGGTCCAAGAAGGGTGAGAAAGATGGGTTTGCAGGATAAAATAAAATCTAAAACTTCCTGCTCTGGATACGTCTTGGTTTACATCGCAGTCTTTTTGTTGTTATTGTTGTTGTTATAACATAGCTGCTCCAATACCAATAAATGCAATTTTCAACAGTGTTAGACATTCACATTTTTCCTCAGTGGGTGTATTAAACTATATCTTCAATCCAGTGACTTCCATTTCATTTGCTCATGTCTACTTTCATTTCTCCATGTGTGCTGGGGTGTTTCCAGCAGCGAGATGTTTTGTCTTTTCTTTACAGATTATCAAATTCTTCATTTACAAAAGGTATATACTTAATACTGAAGATGACTGACAAGTTCAGTTATCATTGCATAGAACTGAAAACATCTAAAATGCATTAAAATAATCTCCTAGACCCCAGCTTTCCTTCCTTAATTTCCATTCTTATGTGATTTTAGCACTAGGCTTCTAAAAGCTCCTGTTTGTGCTTTTTTTTTAAAAAGGTGAGAACTACACCATCTGTCTCTACAATGATCAAATATTGCCCTAAAATAAACATAGTACAGAACTCTCATTTTCTAATTCAAAATGTTAGTCTTCTTAAGGTAACCGACATTTTATAATTCAATCAGAGGACAATTTATTTGAAAGAGATGAATCCTTGAAAAATCCCTGAGGGATTTCAGATCAACAACCTTATACCCAAGGAGCAATAGCAGAGCAGAAGTCAAAATATCAATTTACTGACTGTTCAATGCTTTTTAGACTCAAGTCTAAGCTTGTGGCCTAACTACTCCCACCACTATTCCTAATCGAAACTTAGAATTCAGCATGATAAGATGTTACAGAAAAACCCGAATGAACTTTTTGACCACCCAGATATTAATAGCCTTCAGAGAAAAAGAGATGATCCAGTCACAAGAGGGGCCTTGAATCCATTCAACCATCTAATTACAATGAACAAGAGAAAAGAGAATGAAAAACTTTCACCTATGGCCATGACTTTCCTAGGAAAGAAACAAGAGCAATATATAGATAGATACAGACGTAGATATATAGAGATATGGATATATATAAAAGAATCTATGAGTGAGTGCTGGGTTTTAATGTTCCTTAACACAATTATGTAATAGAACGTGGCTCTGACAGTTGACTTATCAGCTCTTCCTCCATTTTTGAAGCAAAATAAGACTGGTTTCCCACTCCCACCGCCCAGGCACTATGCTGGGTGTTAGTGATACAAAGTTCAGCATTACAACCCTCACAAACAGGTCATACTGCTGGAGAAAATTTCAAATGAATCAACTATCAGGCTCCTTCAAAGGCGAGACCTACATGATTCTACTGCATATGCATTAATCTAAGCAAGCAGCTTAATCACAGGCTGTACAAGACAACAGCAGAAATTCACTAAAATTAAGTATCTTGTTTAACTAGTTTGATTCTAATATTTTCAGAGTCCATCCCCACACAAGGATAGATCTGAGCTTCTGATCAGTGAAAAGCAACACATAAAGCTATCATGGCTTCAAAAAATATGAAAACCACTGAGACTTTCATTCATTTATTTAATAAATACTGATTAAGCACCTAATATATGCAGGCACTAGGGATGCAGCAGCAAACAAGAAAGCCAAGAATCCTTCCTCAAGGAATTTATTTTTATAACACACACACACACAAAGTACGCATAACCCATCAAATCTTTGTTTTGAAATAAGTATGGATCTCTTATAAGTTTCCTAGAATGGAATAAATTTATCCATAAATTAAAAAGCACAAGGACTTTAAAGACTGCTTTAAAAATCAGATAAGAATATCAAAAGTGAGAAATATTTGGTAGTGTATATATGTCCATGCCACTCTCTTTGTCCCAGCTTACCCTTCCCCCTCCCCGTGTCCTCAAGTCCATTCTCTATGTCTGCACCTTTATTCCTGTCCTGGCCCTAGGTTCTTCAGAGTGGCATTGACATACATACACTACAAAATGCAAAATAGATAGCTAGTGGGAAGCAGCCACATAGCACAGGGAGATCAGCTCGGTGCTTCGTGTCCACCTAGAGGGGTGGGATAGGGAGGGTGGGAGGGAGACACAAGAGGGAGGAGATATGGGGATATATGTATATGTATAGCTGATTCACTTTGTTATAAAGCAGAAACTAACACACCATTGTAAAGCAATTATACTCCAATAAAGATGTTTAAAAAAAACACACACAAGTGAGAAATAAATTGTACACAGGACTATTCTCTTCACTAGCATGAATATGTGGCCTTCCTCTGCTCAATACAGATGTCCTTCATCAATCATGGTGGTCACTCAGAGTGAAAACCGTTATCCTCATTGATATACAGCATCTATCACAAAGTGTTTAGTGAGTACCTACCATGTACCTCCAACTACTGCTAACTGTTAAAAGGGGAAAATAAGACCAGAAGACATACAGGTGAGCTAGATATCTTGCACACATAAACTGTTACTGAATAAGACTTTCATCAGTGAGGAAAGAACACAAGAGACAAAGTTGATGTCCTCTTCTTAGTCTGAACACTTACCACCTGTGAGATCTCAGCTCTCTGTGTCTCAACCTCCCCATCAATGAAATGGAAAAATAGTGCCTATTCTGCCTGTATCTCAGAGTTACTGAAGAGATAAAATGAGATACTATATAAGAAATTACTTTGAAAAATATTAAAAAACCATAGAGTATTATTATATTGCATATATATATATATATATATATATATATATATATATATAACAGAATACTACTCAACCATAAAAAAGAATGAAATATTGCCATTTGCAACAGCACAGATGGACCTGGATGGTATTATGCTCAATGAAATAGGTCAGACAAAAAAGAATACTGTATGTTATCACTTATATGTGGAATCTAAAAAATAAAACAAACAAATGAATATAACAAGACAGAAACAGACTCAGATACAGAAAACAAGCCAGTAGTTACCAGTTGGGAGAGGGAAGGGGGAGGGGAAAGAAAGGGATGGGAATTAAGAGGTACAAACTATTATGTATAAAATAAGCTACAAGGATATATTGTACAGCACTGGGAATATAGTCAATACTTTATAATATCTATAAATAGAGTATAATCTATAAAAATTTTGAATTAGCATATTGTACATCTGAAACTAACATAATATTGTATATCAACTATACCCCAATAAAAAAAGAAAATAAATACATGAATGGATAAAGAAGATTCTGGCAAGAATTTGAGAAAATGACCACTCTCATATTCTACCAAAAGAAATAAGTACTGGTACAATGTCTGATGTCATTTGACATCAAAATTTTTATTGTTTTTAAAAACCTTTTATATGACTTCCCACAACACTGATTATAATAGAAGAAAATGAAAATAGCTGAAATGTTCAATAATAGGAGATTTGAAATAAATAAGTTATGATTTTCCTACCAATGTAATGCTCTGCAGCTTATGCAAAAAATAATATAAACCTGTCCTTATTAGTCCAGGTACTTAAGTGTCCATAATATATCATGGCTTTACCATTCTGCTATATTTCCATCTTTGTTTAAAAAAATAAAAGCCTGAGTGTGTATGTGTGCATGCATGAGCAGGCACAGCCAAAAAAAAAAATCTTGAAATAAAAACATCGAAATCTGAATCATGACTACCTCTCTATGGCAGAAGTGGTAGAAGTTTCCTCTTTATATTTTTTATATCATGTGAATTTTTGCACTGCACATATTTCATTTTATAGTCAGAAAAATCAATAGAACTTTTGAAATATATAACAAAAAGTAAGTATATGGACAGAAAAGGAAGAGCAGGCCCCTGCTGGAAAGGCTGTGACCAACGAGGAATTTCAGAGTGCTCCAGCGCCCAAACCTCCTGCTACTCCACCCAAAGTCACGTCTGAAGGTGCACGTGCGCTCTGTGCCCACCCAGCAGTTCCCTCCTGAAGACGGAGACTCAGCCCGGCCGCCCTGTAGACCCCACCGCTCTGGCCACCGAATGGGTTTCTGAACTACAAGACAACGAGATTGATTCCACAGGAAAGCACAGGCCTTGAGAAATCAGCTTTGACTTCAGGCTACAGGATGTACTCCATTAAAAGGAATGCTCAAGCGACCAAGCCTGAGTTGACTCTTGGATGAATGATGATATATCTGGAAGAGAGAAAAGAACTGGGATACAAAGGTTTCACTTCCTAACACACCAGAAATACAGCTACACGTGGAACAACTCCTACAGAACACCTACTGAACGCTGGCAGAAGACCTCAGACCTCCCAAAAAGCAAGAAACTCCCCACGTACCTGGGTAGGGCAAAGCGGAGAGATTCCCGCACAGAGGATCGGTGCCGACCGGCACTCACCAGCCCGAGAGGCTTGTCTGCTCGCCCGCCGGGGCGGGCGGCACTGGGAGCTGAGGCTCCAGCTTCGGTCAGAGCGCAGGGAGAGGACTGGGGCTGGCGGCGAGAACTCAGCCTGAAGGGGGCTAATGCACCACAGCTAGCCGGCAGGGAGTCCGGGAAAACTCTGGAGCTGCCGAAGAGGCAAAAGACTTTTTCTTCCCTCTTTGTTTCCTGGTGTGCGAGGAGAGGGGATTAAGAGCGCTGCTTAAAGGAGCTCCAGAGACGGGCACGAGCTGCGGCTGAAAGCGCGGAGCCCAGAGACGGGCGTGGGAGGCCGGGGCTGCTGCTGCTGCCGCCAAGAGGCCTGTGTGCAAGCGCAGGTCACTGTCCACGCCGCCCTTCCAGGGAGCCTGTGCAGCCCGTCACTGCCGGGGTCCTGGGATCCAGGGACGGCTTCCCTGGGAGAATGCATGGCACGCCTTGGGTTGGGGCAACGTCACGTCGGCCTCTGCCACTGCAGGCTCGCCCCGCACTTCATGCCCCTCCCTCCCCCACCCCGGCCTGAGTGAGCCAGAGTCCCCAAAGTGGCTGCTCCTTTAACCCTGTCCTGTCTGAGCAAAGAACAGACGCCCTCCGGCAACCTACACGGAGAGGCGGGGCCAAATCCAAAGCTGAGACCCGGGAGGTGTGAGAACAGAGAAGAGAAAGGGAAATCTCTCCCAGCAGCCTCAGAAGCAGCGGATTAAAACTCCACAATCAACTTGATGTACCCTGCATCTGTGGAATACATGAATAGACAACACATCATCCCAAATTGAGGAGCCAGGAGTCAGTGCTGTGCCTCTGAGGTGGGGGAGCCAACGTCAGGACACTGGTCCACAAGAGACGTCCCAGCTCCACATAATATCAAACGGTGAAAATCTTCGAGAGATCTCCATCTCAACACCAGCACCCAGCTTCACTCAACGACCAGCAAGCTACAGTGTTGGACACCCTATACCAAACAACTAGCAAGACAGGAACACAACGCCACACATTAGCAGAGAGGCTGCCTAAAATCATAAAAAGTCCACAGAAACCCCAAAACACACCACCAGATGTGGACCTGCCCACCAGAAAGACAAGATCCAGCCTCATCCACAAGAACACAGGCACTAGTCCCCTCCACCAGGAAGCCTACACAACCCACTAAACCAACCTTAGCCACTGGGGACAGACACCAAAAACAACAGGAAATACGAACCTGCAGCCTGCAAAAAGGAGACCCCAAACACAGTAAGATAAGCAAAATGAGAAGACAGAAAAACACACAGCAGGAGAAGTAGCAAGATAAAAACCCACCAGACCTAACAAATGAAGAGGAAATAGGCAGTCTACCTGAAAAAGAATTCAGAATAATGATAGTAAAGATGATCCAAAATCTTGGAAATAGAATAGACAAAATGCAAGAAACAGTTAACAAGGACCTAGAAGAACTAAAGATGAATCAAGCAATGATTAAAAACACAATAAGTGAAATGAAAAATACTCTAGATGCGATCAATAGCAGAATAACTGAGGCAGAAGAACAGATAAGTGACATGGAAGATAAAATAGTGGAAATAACTGATGCAGAGCAAAATAAAGAAAAAACCATGAAAAGAACAGAGGACAGTCTCAGAGACCTCTGGGACAACATTAAACACACCAACATTTGAATTATAGGGGTTCCAGAAGAAGAAGAGAAAAAGAAAGGGACTGAGAAAATATTTGAAGAGATTATAGTTGAAAACTTCCCTAATATGGGAAAGGAAATAGTCAGTCAAGTCCAGGAGGCACAGAGAGTCCCATACAGGATAAATCCAAGGAGAAACATGCCAAGACACATATAAATCAAACTGTCAAAAATTAAATACAAAGAAAACATATTAAAAGAAGCAAGGGAAAAACAATAAATAACACACAAGGGAATCCCCATAAGGTTAACAGATGACCTTTCAGCGGAAACTCTGCAAGCCAGAAGGGACTGGCAGGACATATTTAAAGTGATGAAGGAGAAAAACCTGCAACCAAGATTACTCTACCCAGCAAGGATCTCATTCAGATTTGATGGAGAAGTTAAAACGTTTACAGACAAGCAAAAGCTGAGAGGGTTCAGCACCACCAAACCAGCTGTACAACAAATGCTAAAGGAACTTCTCTAGGCAAGAAACACAACGGAAAGAAAAGACCTACAATAACGAACCCAAAACAATTAAGAAAATGGGAATAGGAACATACATATCAATAATTACCTTAAATGTAAATGGACTAAATGCTCCCACCAAAAGACACAGATTGGCTGAATGGATACAAAAACAAGACCCATATATATGCTGTCTACAAGAGACCCACTTCAGACCTAGAGACACATACAGACTGAAAGTAAGGGGTTGGAAAAAGATATTCCATGCAAATGGAAACCAAAAGAAAGCTGGAGTAGCAATTCTCATATCAGACAAAATAGATTTTAAAATAAAGACTACTAGAAGAGACAAAGAAGGACACTACATAATGATCAAGGGATTGATCCAAGAAGAAGCTATAACAATTGTAAATATTTATGCACCCAACATAGGAGCACCTCAATACATAAGGCAAATACTAACAGCCATAAAAGGAGAAATCGATAGTAACACAATCATAGTAGAGGACTTTAACACCCCACTTTCACCACAGGACAGATCATCCAAAATGAAAATAAATAAGGAAACACAAGCTTTAAATGATACATTAAACAAGATGGACTTAATTGATATTTATAGGACATTCCATCCAAAAACAACAGAATACACATTTTTCTCAAGTGCTCATGGAACATTCTCCAGGATAGATCATATCTTGGGTCACAAATCAAGCCTTGGTAAATTTAAGAAAATTGAAATTGTATCAAGTATCTTTTCTGACCACAATGCTATGAGACTAGATATCAATTACAGGAAAACATCTGTAAAAATACAAACACATGGAGGCTAAACAATACACTACTCAATAACGAAGTGATCACAGAAGGAATCAAAGAGGAAATTTAAAAATACCTAGAAACAAATGACAATGGAGACACGATGACCCAAAACCTATGGGATGCAGCAAAAGCAGTTCTAAGAGGGAAGTTTATAGCAATACAATCCCATCTTAAGAAACAGGAAACATCTCGAATAAACAACCTAATCTTGCACCTAAAGCAATTAGAGAAAGAAGAACAAAAACATCCCAAAGTTAGCAGAAGGAAAGAAATCATAAAAATCAGATCAGAAATAAATGAAAAAGAAATGAAGGGAACGATAGCAAAGATCAATAAAACTAAAAGCTGGTTCTTTGAGAAGATAAACAAAATTGATAAACCATTAGCCAGACTCATCAAGAAAAAAAGGGAGAAGACTCAAATCAATAGATTTCGAAATGAAAAAAGGGAAGTAACAACTGATACTGCAGAAATACAAAAGATCATGAGAGATTACTACAAGAAACTGTATGCCAATAAAATGGACAACTTGGAAGAAATGGACAAATTCTTAGAAATGCACAACATGCCGAGACTGAACCAGGAAGAAATAGAAAATATGAACAGACCAATCACAAGCAGTGAAATTGAAACTGTGATTTACAATATTCCAACAAACAAAAGCCCAGGACCAGATGGCTTCACAGGCGAATTCTATCAAGCATTTAGAGAAGAGCTAACACCTATCCTTCTCAAACTCTTCCAAAATACAGCAGAGGGAGGAACACTCCCAAACTCATTCTATGAAGACACAATCACCCTGATACCAAAACCAGACAAGGATGTCACAAGAGAAAGAAAACTACAGGCCAATATCACTGATGAACATAGATGCAAAAATCCTCAACAAAATACTAGCAAACAGACTCCAACAGCACATTAAAAAGATCATATACCATGATCAAGTGGGGTTTATTCCAGGAATGCAAGGATTCTTCAATATACGCAAATCAATCAACGTGATACACCATATTAACAAATTGAAGGAGAAAAACCATACGATCATCTCAATAGAAGCAGAGAAAGCTTTCGACAAAATTCAACACCCATTTATGATAAAAACCCTCTAGAAAGTAGGCATAGAGGGAACTTTCCTCAACATAATAAAGGCCATATATGACAAATGCACAGCCAGCATCGTCCTCAATGGTGAAAAACTGAAAACATTTCCACTAAGATCAGGAACAAATTAAGGTTGCCCACTCTCACCACTCTTATTCAACATAGTTTTGGAAGTTTTAGCCACAGCAAACAGAGAAGAAAAGGAAATAAAAGGAATCCAAATGAGAAAAGAAGAAGTAAAGCTGTCACTGTTTGCAGATGACATGATACTATACATAGAGAATCCTAAAGATGCTACCAGAAAACTACTAGAGCTAATCAATGAATTTGGTAAAGTAGCAGGATACAAAATTAATGCACAGAAATCTCTGGCATTCCTATATACTAATGATGAAAAATCTGAAAGTGAAATCAAGGAAACACTCCCATTTATCATTGCAACAAAAAGAATAAAATATCTAGGAATAAACCTACCTAAGGAGACAAAAGACCTGTACGCAGAAAATTATAAGACACTGATGAAAGAAATTAAAGATGATACAAATAGATGGAGAGATGTACCATGTTCTTGGATTGGAAGAATCAACATTGTGAAAATGACTCTACTACCCAAAGCAATCTACAGATTCAATGCAATCCCTATCAAACTACCAATGGCATTTTTCACAGAACTAGAACAAAAAATTTCACAAGTTGTATGGAAACACAAATGACCCCAAATAGCCAAAGCAATCTTGAGAACGAAAAATGGAGTTGGAGGAATCAGGCTCCCTGACTTCAGACTATACTACAAAGCTACAGTAATCAAAACAGTATAGTACTGACACAAAAACAGAAAGATAGATCAATGGAACAGGATAGAAAGCCCAGAGATAAACCCACGCACATATGGTCACCTTATCTTTGATAAAGGAGGCAGGAATGTACAGTGAAGAAAGGACAGTCTCTTCAATAAGTGGTGCTGGGAAAACTGGACAGGGACATGTAAAAGTATGAGATTAGATCACTCCCTAACACCATACACAAAAATAAGCTCAAAATGGATTAAAGACCTAAATGTAAGCCCAGACACTATCAAACTCTTAGAGGAAAACATAGGCAGAACACTCTATGACATAAATCACAGCAAGATCCTTTTTGACCCACCTCCTAGAGAAATGGAAATAAAGACAAAAATAAACACATGGGACCTAATGAAACTTAAAAGCTTTTGCACAACAAAGGAAACCATAAATAAGACCAAAAGACAACCCTTAGAATGGGAGAAAATATTTGCAGATGAAGCAACAGACAAAGGATTAATCTCCAAAATTTATAAGCAGCTCATGCAGCTCAATAACAAAAAAACAAACAACCCAATCCAAAAATGGGCAGAAGACCTAAATAGACATTTCTCCACAGAAGATATACAGACTGCCAACAAACACATGAAAGGATGCTCAACATCTTTACTCATTAGAGAAATGCAAATCAAAACTACAATGAGATATCATCTCACACCAGTCAGAATGGCCATCATCAAAAAATCTAGAAACAGTAAATGCTGGAGAGGGTGTGGAATAAAGGGAACACTCTTGCACTGCTGGTGGGAATGTGAATTGGTACAGCCACTATGGAGAACGGTATGGAGGTTCCTTAAAAAACTACAAATAGAACTACCATATGACCCAGCAATCCCACTACTGGGCATATACCCTGAGAAAACTATAATTCAAAAAGAGTCATGTACCAAAATGTTCATAGCAGCCCTATTTACAATAGCCCGGAGATGGAAACAACCTAAGTGTCCATCATCCGATGAATGGATAAAGATGTGGCACATATATACAATGGAATATTACTCAGCCATAAAAAGAAACAAAATTGAGCTATTTGTAATGAGGTGGATGGACCTAGAGTCTGTCATACACAGTGAAGTCAGAAAGAGAAAGACAAATACTGTATGCTGACACATATATATGGAATTTAAGAAAAAAAAATGTCATGAAGAACATAGGGGTAAGGCAGGAATAAAGGCACAGACCTACTAGAGAATGGACTTGAGGATATGGGGAGGGGGAACGGTAAGCTGTGACAAAGCGAAAGAGAGGCATGGACATATATACACTACCAAACGTAAGGTAGATAGCTAGTGGGAAGCAGCCGCAGAGCACAGGGAGATCAGCTCGGTGCTTTGTGACCGCCTGGAGGGGTGAGATAGGGAGGGTGGGAGGGAGACACAAAAGGGAGGGGATATGGGAACATATGTATATGTATAACTGATGAAATTTGTTATAAAGCAGAAACTAACACACCATTGTTAAGAAATTAGACTCCAATAAAGATGTAAAAAAAAAAAGTAAGTATATGGTTCAGATTGCTACACGAAAAATAATATTAATTTTTTCTTGATGTAAGTTAATGAATACTTTTGTGATTTAAAAACATGTTATAGGGCTTCCCTGGTGGCGCAGTGGTTGAGAGTCCGTCTGCCGATGCAGGGGACACGGGTTCGTGCCCCGGTCCGGGAAGATCCCATGTGCCACGGAGCGGCTGGGCCCGTGAGCCATGGCTGCTGAGCCTGCGAGTCCGGAGCCTATGCTCCGCAATGGGAGAGGCCACAACAGTGAGAGGCCCGCGTACCGCAAAAAAAAAACAAAAAAAAAAACATGTTATATCTTTTCACAAAATAGCAAATGAGAGGAGTGGAAGACATGAAGTTCTCTTTGTTTTCTTCCAAACATAATGACTGTCATACGTGTGGCTTAAAAAATGGGCCCTGAAAAAAAAAAAACTGGCTTCAAATTCAAGTTTTACATTTACTGCTTTACCCCCTTGGCAAATCACTATGTCTTTCAGATTCCTTTTGTATTCTTGGAAAAGAGTACCCTTTCATTTTCATTATTTAAATGGAACTAATTTTTTTTAAATTTTTACTTTATATTCTGGTTAGAAAAGGCTCATTTTGAAGTCTAAATGCATCTCAAGTATCAGAAACCCTTTAAATAATTATCTTACATATGGTTAATTTCTAAAGGAATCCTTAGCTCCATCTTCAGCCCTGTCACGTGTCCAACTGTCTTATTGACATGTCCACTTTTTACCTAATAAACATCTCAGAATATCCAAAACCAAATTTATGGTCTTTCCTCCCAAAACCCTGTGGCAACCCCTAACACTCTGCATTCCAGCAAATGATCCCCTATTCACCCAGTTGCTCAGGCCAGTTATTTTTTCTCTTGCACTTTATGTTTGATGCCTCTTTCTCTTGCACTTCAAGTCCAATCCATCAACAAATTTTGATGGATGTGCCACTAAAAGACAGCCACACGGTAGATGTACAGACTTGGCTACATAGACTTCCCACAACTACAGCCCCATCCTCCCATGCAAGTCACCATTATTTCTTACCTGAATTATTTCAGTAGCTTCCTGCTTGTCTCCCTGTTTCCACTCTGCCCTCCTCCTCCCTAGTCTACACATCAGCTAGATCTCCTCCCACACAACATCTATGGCCATCCTTCTAAAATGTTCACCTTATTCCTTCCTGCCCCTACTCAAAAGCATCCAAGGGCTGCCCACCACACTTAGATTAAAATTTAAAGTCCATACTATGGACTACAAGGCCTGACTTAATTTGACCCTTAGGTAACTGCAAAATAAAGTACTTCTGGCACCCATTCTGTTCCACACTTCTGTGCACTTTTTCCTACAACCTTTTGTAGAGAGGCTTCCATTTGTAAAGCAGTTTGTTTTCCTTGGGTGATATATGACAGTATTAGGAATGCAAAACACAAGACAACGTTGTCATAATATTCAAACTAACATTTTCTCTTTAATCAAGTTGTTGAGTTATGCTCTGTATCTTCTGCATGAGCGCACACACACACAAACACACACACACAGATAGTATACTATGTTTCAAAAAAATCTCCACATGAGCAAGTTATATATAAACCGAATTTGTTACCCTAAAATTCTATTTTATTTATACATAGTATTCCATGGAATATTCAAATTTTTAAATAAGCCTACAATGTAGTATAATTTTCCATTAGCTCTGAAGCAGTCTGTAGACCATTAATTGCCCCAAAGTACAATATTACTATGATTTTATCAAAGCAATTTTTCCAATGTGATATTCTTTTTAAAATGGCAGATATCTGAATATACTAATAAAATACCGTTCTGTGTATATTTTAATATCTATGTGCATTGAAATATATACATTGTACTGTATTTTTTCAGTCTATATCAAAATGATTAAAATGTTTTATGTCAGAATAGCAATTTACATCATCATACTATTCCAATTACCTTCTTTATAGCAGAATAAAACTGGTTAATAAAAATAAATATACTTCCATTACATGATTTAATATTTCAATAATTGAAAATGAGAGTTGCAGTATAAATGTATACTTGTTATAACTGAATCAAGTTAAGGATATTTTAAAATATGTAACCATAATTCATCAAAAGGAATATTTTAAGTCAGATAACATTTAGTACCTGCTATGTGCCCAGTGTGCTACTAGACACTTTTCCTACAATATCTTCTTTAATCATTGCAAAACCACACGTAGTAGCTATTGTTCCCATTTTATACATACTGAAATTGAGGTCTGCAGTTCATGACCAAAGTCATACTGCTTGTGAATTATGGAGCTACCGTTAGAGCCCAGGTCTCCTTGGTGCTCTTCAATCTATGTAAGTGACCTCTAAGGTGTGTGTTCACGTTGGAGCATGGAAAAAAAGATAACTTCCATTTATATTTATGTTGATATCTTATCTTGTATTTTTTGTTTTATTTTACATACACATTTGTATAAACATGCCGGTGTTTGTATACACACATACGTATACAGATATGACATACTCTCAAAATTATTTTATAAATAGGATACATAATCAAAAAAGTTTAGAGAGCTCTTTTTTATAATTTGATACCCTGCACTCTGAATGAAAAAGCATATCTATTAACAAATTCAATTTAAATTCATTTTAGGTTTTGTTTATCCAAGAAATCAGAAAGAAACAAAATAAATGCCTGGAAGGAACTATTTCTTAAGTATTTTCCACAGGTGTGTTCAGCAGAATACTAGGTCACTCATTTATTCATTCCACAAAAATCAACTGTGATGGGCACAGTGTCAGGCACTAGAGATGCAAAAGAGGACAGGGAAGGCATATTTCAACAAGCATCAATAGAATATATGGGTGGTGTTATAAGGGCAGAAGTGTAATACCCAACCGAATAGTGGCAGAGGGCGAGAAGGGCATGAGGGTGGAGGGTGGCATGATAAAGAGTAAGAGGAAGAGTGCTGTTCTCAGGAAACAGCATGTGCCAAGCTTGGGAAGGAAAGAACACCTGGCACCACTGAGGAACTAAAATATGTTCAGTTTGGGAGAGCAGGGTGAGGTGGGAAGGGGTGAGAAGTGAGGCTGGTGGCAAAGATCACTGATGACTTACTGCTTCAATCCTTCATGCACTTTGAGATTTTGAGCACCTACATTATGGCAGACTCTGTGCTGGGTCTGATGTTCTGCAAAGCAGATGTGGCCCTACTCCCACTGGGCTTACACAGTGCTATGGGAGGGGAATAATTGAGTTTTATAGAAATAGGACGTAGGAGCACCTAATTTTAACTTAGTGGACAAGAATTCAGGGAAGGCTTCCTGAAGAATAGAACCTTTAAGAGGATTCCTACAGAATGAATAAGAATTATTCATGAAAAAGGGAATGAAGAAAAAGAACATTCCAAACAAGAGGAACAAACCTTGAGCCAAGGCCTGGAAGCAAGAGGAAGCCTGGAGATGGAGACTGGAAGGACTTCATTGTGTCTGAAGCATCAAACGTGAGGCAAGGCACCAGGTGAAACTAGAGGTAGTAAAGGCAGGTCTCAAAGGGCCTTATCAGCCACATAAAGGAGTTTTATGTCATTCCAAGGGCAATGGAAACTATTAAGCAAGGGGGTAATATGAAAAGGTTACATTTCAGAAGGGTAATTCTCATTGAGGTACAGAATGGATTGGAAGGGGCCAAGACTGGATAAAGAAAGACTGGTTAAGAGACTGTGGTAATAATGAGAGATGAGGGATGGTGATGGCCTGGACTAAGGCAAAGGTAGTGAAATATTATTGGGGGAAGTGTTGTTTTATAGAATTGATTTATTTGTCTGTGATTGTATGTTATAAACCAAAAAAAAATTAAGATAAAGAGCAGATAAATTTTATGTGTGTGTATGCAAGCAGCTATAGTGATATATATGCGTATATATGTATATATATAACTCTATAATATTTACTATTTTAATGTCTTATTGTATGTGTATATGTTAATAAGACGTTAAAATAATAAATATTGTAAGGAATTATGTATACCTTAATATTAGGGTGATGATGATGATAATAGCTACCATTTATTAAATATCTTCAGTGTGTTAGACACTAGGCTAGGTACTTTACATTATTAATAATAATTACAGGTAGAGCAAGCAATACCAACTGTCTTTAGTTTAAAGTTGAAGAAACAGATTTAGAGAAATTGTGATTAATGCAAGTTTATCAAAGTAACTGGTGGAACTGGGCTCCAAACACAAAGATGTAGGAACCTAAAACCCATTCTATTTCCACAGTTCCCCTATTTTAAACACAAAGTAAAAGAGATTGCTGTTTTTAAGTCGATAACCTGAAAAACTCTCTTGCTGAAAGAAATAAAGACACTGGACATTTTTTTAACATCTTTTTAAAAGTATTGCTGATCTGGAGCTTGGTGCTTTGTGACCGCCTGGAGGGGTGGGATGGGGAGGGTGGGAGGGAGGGAGATGCATGAGGGAAGGGATGTGGGAACAGATGTATGTGTATGACTGATTCACTTTGTTATAAAGCAGAAACTAATAAAAAAAAAAGAAAGAAAAATACTGAAAACAAAAGCAAGAAGATTGCTTCATCTAGCTAGAAGAGCTGTAAATACTGACTAAAAGACAAACTTGTGAACAAATTTGGAAATTCCTACCCTTTTTCTTGTGTTGAGAAACTTAGTCCATAAATAAATTAAAAGTTTTGTGAAAGTATAAATTTGAATTAATTATAAAACTTGTAGGCAGTGAACTTTTCCTTGCTCTAAGTTGCATTATTTACTGTTACCAACTAGCTAAAATTGTGACAAATGGTAGATTTTTAGAAATATCCAGTATAGAAATGTCAAAAGCCTTTATTCAATGGTTTCAATATTCTACATTTCTTTTATGTAAAGTTTATAGATTTGATGAATCCTGGCACAAATTAGATTCAAATCCAGCTTCTGTTTTATGCCAGGTTAGAACTCTTTAGAGGCAAAGTGATCTGTACCTCCAAGAAAGACATTTTAATTCACTCTAATGAAGTTCATACTTTACTAAAGAATTAAATGAGATGTTATGAAGCTGCCTCCCAGTCACTTTTTTAAACGTTGGTTAGGTTTGAATGTATACCTTGGGTTGGGGGGAACTTTGAATTATTCATTCTGTCATGATACATATTAGACATATGAACGACTTGTGTTGATAAATAAGATTTGACGGCAAAGACTGATTATAGAAAAATAAAGATTGAAAATAAGAAGAAATGATAAAAAAAAAAAAGATAGGTATATGACAGAGAAAATATAAGCCGAATTTATATATTGGATATAAATATATAAATTTTATATATTTATAAAATATAAGTATAAAAATATAAAAATATAATATATATATATTATAAATATATATTTATATATAAAATATAAATATAAAAAATATAAAACAAACCACAAGTTTGTTTTATATTTCTGTGAATGTATTTCTGTTTTGTAAATAAGTTCATTTGTGTCCTATATATATATATATATTGGATCCTATGAAGTCCATGCTTAATTTCACATTGGTTTCTCCCCTCTCCCCCAAATGTTTGTGGGTCAGCCTTCCCTCCACTTTCAATTGATATATGTTCAGGGCATACATACCAATTTCAAGACCTAAGGGGAAAATCTTTAAGAAGAACATTTGCAGGAATAAATTATTTAATATAGTTCAGTGCAAAATACAAATTATTCTTAACCCAGTGGAATCATCTATATCTCCTTGGAGAAAATGAAGGAGAATGGCTAGTTGTGTGTGTGTGTTTGCATTTCAAAAGTCAAAATGTTCCTTTATATAGACATAAACTGGATAATCTGAAATTCTAAATACACTAGAACTAATAGAAAATGTATGCAGAAAAAGCAGACTCATGTATCACTTACAAAAATATACATATCATCTAATATTTAGCAGCAGTTCAAGCACTCTAGCTCCCATTAAAATTTAACATAATATTTATGACAGCAAAATATTAAAATTATTGAAATAAATATAGCATGAGTAAAAATGTAATACTGTCTAATAATGACTTTCTCTGCCTCTTATTCATTCTATTGTACTAATATTACTGACTGCCTACTTTTTACCAGGCCCAGGTTAACTGATTTATAGTTTGTAGAAAGCTCTGAACCATAAGTTGAAAAACTGAAAAAGAGAAACTTTCCATTTCAACAATGTGAGAAAGTAGACATTATAAATTTTGTCATACAAAAATTAATTGTGTATTCTGTTAGACACTGGGAATATCACAGTAATCAAAGGAGACAAATTCCTTACTCTCATGGTATTTATAATCTGGTGAAGGAAGTGTTCCTATATCAGTATTAAATGATCCTTCTATTCACTTCTCAATTCTCCACTGATAAGAGAATAGCAAATATCAAGTATGTGATTTTGAGAGCCAAATACTAAAGAATGTGCAATTGGTTTATTTGTCCAGCTAAAATTTACTGAGATTTTGCCCATATCCCTTGGTACTCATTGTTTTCATAAGGCCAAAGCTGTCTAACTGCAAGCACCTGTAACTCTTCACCTGAGGGCATTTTGAGGGTCAGCTGGGATGGCCTGGAGTGCTAGGAAGTCCACACCCTTAGAAGCAATCTCAACCACACTTGAGTGTTAGAAAATATTGCCTCAGCCCCCTCACTCCTTGGGTGAGACCATTCTGAGGGGTTCCATATGCACACCATCTCACAGAGATCCTCAGAGGGATTAGGTTCCAGTTGCCCATGGAGGTAACTGCTCATAAATGCACTCTGAATCAACATCTTTCTTTTTCCTGTTAAAATGGATTGTATATGATTCAAGAACCTCCATCTAACTCTTTCTCAGGAGAGGACCTTTAGGACATTCTCTTCACAAAGACATTCTCTTCACTTACAGTCATTTGAAAAGGCCAGTAGCATCTTTGAGAAATTCTGTTCTAGAAGTCATCTGCAATTTGGGGGTGATGGTGGGAGTGGGGGGGATTTGGATTCTTTATATCAATGGGGTACAGAGGCAAAATGGCAGCACTTAATTATCAGAGGCAAGATGAACATAATTATGGCAATGGGTAGCAAGATTGGAATGTCAACCAAAGTGTTCTGACTTACTGCATTCTAACATGGTGGTTAATGAATAATAATATTTGTTTTTTAATTTATTTTTATTTATTACACAATTTTTAAAGGTTACTTTCCATTTACAGTTATTACAAAATATTGGCTATATTTCCCATGTGTACAATACATCCTTGAGCCTATGTTACACCCAGTAGTTCGTACCTCCCACTCCTCCACCACTGTATTGCCCCTCCCCACTGGTAACCACTAGTTTGTTCTCTATATCTGTGAGTCTGCTTCTTTTTTGTTGTATTCATTAGTTTAATGTATTCTTCAGCTTCCATATATAAGTGATATTATACAGCATTTGTCTTTCTCTGACTTACTTCACTTAGCATAATGCCCTCCAAGTCTGTCCATGTTGCTGTAAATGGCAAATTTTCATTCTTTTTTATGGTTGAGTAGTATTCCACTGTATAAATATACCACATCTTCTTTATCCATTCATCTGTTGATGGACACTTAGGTTGTTTCCATATCTTAGCAATTGTAAATAATGCTGCTATGAACATTGAGGTGCATGTATCTTTTAAATTAGTGTTTTTGTTTTCTTCAGATATATACCCAGGAGTGGAATTGCTGGGTCATATGGTAGTTCTACTTTCAGTTTTGAGAAATCTCCACACTGTTTTCCCCAGTGGCTGCACCAATTTACATTCCCACCAACAGCATACAAGTGTTCCCCTTTCTCCACATCCTCACCATTTATTATTTGTGTTCTTTTTGATGATAGCTATTCTCACAGGTGTGAGGTGTTATCTAATTGTGGTATTTATTTGCATTTCCTTGATGATTAGCAATGTTGGGCAACTTTTCATGTGCCTGTTGGTCATCTGCATTTCCTCTTGGGAAACATGTCTGTTCAGTACTTCTGCCCATTTTTTAATCAGGTTGTTTGTTTTTTTGATATTGAGTTGTATGAGCTTTTTATATACACTGGATATATATCCAGTGTATATATCCCTTATTATATCCCTTATTGGTCGCATCATTTGCAACTATTTTCTCCCATTCATTAGGCTGTCATTTTGTTTTGTCAATGGTTTCCTTTGCTGTGCAGAAGTTTTTACGTTTAATTAGGTCCCATTTGTTTATTTTTGCTTTTATTTCCTTTACTTTAGGATACAGATCCAAAAACATAATGCTATGATTCATGTCAAAGAGCATTCTGCCTATGTTTTCCTCTGGGAGTTTTATGATATATGGTCTTACATTTAGGTCTTTAATCCATTTTTAGTTTATTTTTGTATATGGTGTTAGAGAATGTTCTAATTTCATTGTTTTACATGTAGCTGTCCAGTTTTCCCAGCACCACTTATTGAAGAGACTGTCTTTTCTGCATTGTATATTCTTTCCTCCTTTGTCGTAGATTAATTGACAATAAGTGTGTGGGTTTATTTCTGGGCTCTCTATCCTATTCCACTGATCTATGTGTCTGTTTTGTGTCAGTACTAAATTGTTTTGATTGCTGTAGCTTTGTAGTATTGTCTGAAGTCAGGAAGCATGATTCCTCCAGCTCTGTTCTTTTTTCTCAAGATTGTTCGGGCTATTCAGGGTCTTTTGTGTTTCCACACAAATTTTAAAATTATGTGTTCTAGTTCTGTGAAAATTTCATTGGTAGTTTGATAGGGATTGCACTGGATTTGTAGATTGCCTTTGGTAGTGTGTTAATTTTAACAATATTGATTCTCCCAATCCAAGAATACAGTATATCTTTCCATCTGTTTGCATCATCTTCAATTTCTTTAATCATCATTTTAGAGTTTTCAGAGTACAGGTCTTTTGGCTCTTTAGGTAGGTTTATTCCTAGGTATTTTACTCTTTTTGATATGATGGTAAATGGTATTGTTTCTTTAATTTCTCTTTCTGCTGCTTCATTGTTAGTGTATAGAAATGTAACAGATTTCTGTATATTACTTTTATATCCTGCAAATTTAGATGAAATGGACTTCAGATCAAATTGATATATATATAGCATTCCATCTGAAAGCAGCAGAATACACATTCTTTTCAAGTGCACATGGAACATTCTCCAGGATAGATCACATGCTATACCACAAAACAAGCCTTGGCAAATTTAAGATAACTGAAATCACATCAAGCATCTTTTCTGACAACAGTGCTATGAGATTAGAAATCAACTACAAGAAAAAACTGCAAAAAACGCAAACATGTGGAAGCTAAACAATATGTTCCTAAACAACCAAGGATCACTGAAGAAATTAAAGAGGAAATCAAAAAATACCTAGAGACAAATGAAAATGAAAATATGATGATCTAAAATCTATGGCACACAGCAAAAGCAGTTCTAAGAAGGAAGTTTATAGTGATAAAAGCTTACCTCAGGAAACAAGAAAAATCTCAAATAAAAAATCTAATATTACACCTAAAGCAACTAGAGAAAGAACAAACAAATCCCAAAGTTAGTAGAAGGAAAGAAATCATGAAGATCAGAGCAGAAATAAATGAAATAGAGACTAAAAAACAATAGAAAAGATCGATAAAACTAAAAGCTGGTTCTTTGTAAAGATAAACAAAATTGATAAACCTTTAGCCAGACTCATCAAGAAAAAGAGGGAGAGGGTCCAGATCAATAAAATCAGAAATGAAAAAGGAGAATTTACAACCGACACCAGAGAAATACAAAGGATCATAAGAGATTACTATGAGCAACTACACACCAATAAAATGGATAACCTAGAAGAAATGGACAGATTCTTAGAAAGGTACAATCTCCCAAGACTGAACCAGGAATAAACAGAAAATATTAACAGACCAACTACCAGTAATGAAACTGAATTGGTAATTTAAAAACTGCCAACAAACAAAAATCCAGGACCAGATGGCTTCACAGGTGAATTCTACCATACATTTAGAAGACAACACCTATCTCTCTCAAACTATTACAAAAAATTGCGGAGGAAGGAGCACTTCAAACTCATTCTATGAGTCCAGCATCACCCTGATATCAAAACCAGACAAAGATATAACAAAAAAAGAAAAAGAAAATTACAGGCCAATATCACTGATGAACATAGATGCAAAAATTCTCAACAAAATACTAGCAAAACTAGCCAACAATATGGTAAAATGATCATACACCATGATCAAGTGGGATTTATCCCAGGAGTGCAAGGGTTTTTCAATATCCACAGATCAATCAATGCGATGTACCACATCAATAACTTGAAGAATAAAAACATATGATCATCTCAATAGAAACAGAAAAAGCTTTTGATAAAGTTCAACATCCATTTATGATAAAAAAAATTCTCCAGAAAGTGGGCATAGAGAAAATATACATCAACATAATAAAGGCCATATATGACAAACCCACAGCTAACATCATACTCAACAGTGAAAAGCCAAAAGTATTTCCTCTAAGATCAGGAACAAGACAAGGATGTCTACTCTCGCCACTTTTATTCAATATAGTTTTGGAAGTCCTAACCACAGCAATCATAAAAGAAAAAGAAATAAAAGGAATCCAAATTGGAAAGAAAGAAGTAAAACTGTCACCATTTGCAGATGACATGATGCTATTGATACATGATACTACACAAAGACAATCCTAAAGATGCCACCAGGAAACTACTAGAGCTCATCAATGAATTCAGTAAATTTGCAGGATACAAAATTAATATACAGAAATCCGTTGCATTTCTAAACACTAACAATGAAGTAATAGAAAGAGAAACTTTAGATCACGATATTCTTAGGTAGAGAGCAAATTAAGTTTTTCTTAATAACTTTTATAGGGATTTAATTCACATACCATGATATACATCCTTTAAAGTCTACAATTCAGTGTTTTTCAGTATATTCTCAGCATTGTGCAAACATCACCACCATCATTTTAGGACATTTCATCACCACAAAAAGCCCCCCTGCTTACACACTGGCAGCCACTCCCCATTCCCTCTCTCTCCCAACCTCCTTGCAACTATTAATATACTTTTTTATCTCCATAGATATTCTGGGCACTTCATATAAATGGAATCATAAAATGTGTGGCCTTTATGACTGGCTTCTTTCACTTAGTATAATATGTTAAAGAGTTGTCTATGTTATAGCATAAGCCAGTGCTTGATTCCTTTTTACTGCTAAATAGTGTCCACTGTATGGATATTTTATTTATCCACTTAAATATTTTGTTTACCCACTTATCAGCAGTTTCCACTTTGGCTATAATGCTGCAATGCACATTTGTGTACAAGTGTTTGAGTGGCATGTGTTTTCAATTCTCTTTAGTATAAACCTGAGAATGGAATTGCTGGGTCATAACATTACTCATGTTTAACACTTTGAGGAAGTGCCAAAGTGTTTTCCATAGTGGCTGCCCCATTTTAAGGTTCCTGTAGCAATGTAAAAGTGTTTCAATTTCTCCACAGCTTCACCAATACTTATTATGCCTTCTCTTTATTTTAGCTGTCCTAGTGAGTGTGAAATAGTGTCTAATTGTGATTTTTATTTGTATTACTTAATGATTAATGATGTAGATCATCTTTCCATGTGCTTATAAGTCATTTATGTATTTTTCTTTTTTTTCTTTTTTGCGGTACGCAGGCCTCTCACTGTTGTGGCCTCTCCCGTTGTGGAGCACAGGCTCCGGATGCGCAGGCTCAGCGGCCATGGCTCACGGGCCCAGCCGCTCCACGGCATGTGGGATCTTCCCAGACCAGGGCACAAACCCGTGTCCCCTGCATCAGCAGGAGGACTCTCAACCACTGCGCTACCAGGGAAGCCCATGTATTTTTCTTTAGAGATATTTCTATTCAAATCTTTTGTCCATTTTAAAGATTAGGTTGTCTTTTTGCTGTTGAGTTGTAGGAGTTCTTTATATATTCTAAATACCAGCCTCTTATCAAATACATGATTTGTAAATATTTTCTCTCATTCTATGAGTTAGCTTTTCACTTTCTTCATGGTGTCATTGCAGCACAATTTTTTTTGATAAAATGCAATTTATCTATTTTTTTCTTTTGTTGCTTATGCTTTCGGTGTCATATCTAAGAAGTCATTTCCTAATACAAGATCATGAAGATTTATGCCTATGTTTTCTTTCAAGGGTTTTATAGTTTAATTCCTTACATTTAGGTCTATTATACATTTTGAGTTATTAAATTTTGTATACAATGTGAATTGGGAGTTGAACTTCATTCTTTTGAACGTGGGTATATAGTTTTTCCAGAACCATTTTTTGAAAATACGATTCTTTCTCTCATTGAATTGTCTTGGCGCCCTTGTAAAAAAGCAAATTAAGTGTTTGTTTTATTTATATAGTCAAAAATATCAAGAGCTGGCAAAAAAAAAGACTGAAATCACCACCACAATAGAAAAGTATGACCTGCACACAGCTTCCAGATCCAAGTAATTCCTAGGAACTGAGTCCATTCATTGAAGCAAAGGCCAGATCTTTTGAGGAACGACCTTGAAATATCTACATAAGGATATACAGTGTGTATCCCTTCTGTCTTTCCCCATTGGGATCTGTGACCATTTCCTAGAGTGAACTGTACGGGGACATGGAAATGATCAGATTTTTGAGGACTATTAGATATAAGGTATAAGACAACACTGATATCAAGGAATTCCAAATGCACTATGGTCCTTGCTTAGATGAGTGCCTATGGAGGCCAAATGATAAGTTGTGTTTGGGCCCAAATCTGTTGCACATTATCCAAAGGTTCACAAACCACCTCCCACACACACATAATGTGGTCATTTCCCCAGTTTCCCTTTACATAATTGAGATAGATAACTTAGCACCTGACAGAACCCTCAGTGGGTTCTTAGAAATTACTTGGAAAATATCCCACAATAAAATGGATTCAGTTATTCTGATAACTAGACTTCATTTCCCAAGAATCAAGCAACGTATAATGAATCTCTTGCTGTTGAAAGGAAATATGTCATATTATTATCACTTGGCAGCAGTGATATAACAAGTTTGATTTCAAATTTTCTATTTTTTTCTAAGTATCTAAAATTTATTGAGCACTTGTTTATTCAGAATGATATTCATTTCTTGTAAATATAACTTACATTTGTATAAGTTTTAGAGCTTTCAAATCATTTTTAAGTTCATCTCATTTAGTGCTCGCCATCACTCTGCAAGGTTATACAACTATTGTTATCCTGAGTTTACATATTAAGAACCACAAGTTTAAGCTTTTTAAGTGATTTGCCCAAAACTGCGCGATGATTAATGGAAAAATTAGAATTCAAATCATTTGACTCCAGATTTGGTTATCTGACCAAGCTCTATTTTAAAACCATTAGAGACAAAGCTTTTTCTGATCCTCCAACCAGGCATGATGCCCTCCTGTACATTAAAAAAATACCTAGGTTAGGAATCTGCCTGCCAATGCAGGCGACATGGGTTTGAGCCCTGGTCCGGGAAGATCCTACATGCCACAGAGCAACTAAGACCACAGAGCAACTAAGCCTGTGCACCACAACTACTGAGGCTGTCCTCTAGAGCCCACAAGCCACAACTACTCAGCCCATGTGCCACAACTACTGATGCTGGCACGCCTAGAGCCCGTGCTCCACAACTAGAGAAGCCACCACAATGAGAAGCCCGCGCACCGCAACCAAGAGTAGCCCCTGCTTGCCCCAAATAGAGAAAGCCCGCGCACAGCAACAAAGATCCAATGCAGCCAAAAAATACATTAATTAATTTAAGAAAAAAAAAAAAAGAACCATCTGAGAGATGAGAGCTTTTATCCACAGGCTTTCATCCCTAATTGAATGATGATTGTCCCTGGGGCTGTTGACTCCCAAGGACCTTGTGACTTTGCTTGCAGGACTACAGGTATCAGAGAAGGTCCTAAGGCAAAATAAGGAAAGATGTAAAGTGTATACTTGAGGTGACACACTAGCACCCTGAGGAGAGTTGGAACTGTTTTCCACAATTTCAGCTGAAATTAGATGTGGGTTAAAGGAATGTGACAAGTACCAGAGATATCTGCCACAGACTAAGTGGGTTTCTTTTATAGTTTCACATTATAAAACCAACTTTAGTAGATAATGCCAAACCTGTGTTCCAAAATAATTGAACCAATTTACACTTCCACCAGCAATGAGAGTTCCAGCTGTTCCACATCCCCACCAGTACTTGGTATTATCAACCTTTATTATTTTAATCACTTGGTGAGTATGTAGTGATATCGTATTATTATGTTTATCTGCATTCCTTTGATTACTAATGAGGTTGAAAACCTGTTCATATGTTTGTTGGTCATTTGGATATCCTATTTTGTGAGGTGTCTGTTCAGATCTTCTGCTCAAGTTTTTTGGTTTTTGGTTGTTTTTTTAAATTTATTTATTTATTTTATTACTTATTTTTGGCTGCATTGGGTCTTCGTTGCTGCATGCCGCTTTTTCTAGTTACGGCGAGCAGGGGCCACTCTTCATCGCAGTGCGCAGGCTTCTCATTGCAGTGGCCTCTCTTGTTGTGGAGCACGGGCTCTAGGCATGTGGTCTTCAGTACTTGTGGCTCGCGGGCTCTAGAACACAGGCTCAGTAGTTGTGGCGCACGGGCTCAGCCGCTCCACGGCATGTGGGATCCTTCCGGACCAGGGCCCGAACCCGTGTCCCCTGCATTGGCAGGCGGATTCTTAACCACTGTGCCACCAGGGAAGTCCCTGCTCAAGTTTTTTAAATCAACTTTATTGGAGTATAAATTACATGTGATAAAAATACATCTATTTTAAGTGTTCAGCTTGATGATTTATGACAAATGTTTATCCCTTGTAACCACTACCATACCCATTCTGACCCAGAAAGTTCCCTCGTACCCCTTTACTGTCAATCCCCTACCCCCTTCCCCACCCTGGCAACCAATGATCTGCTTACTATCACTGTAACTTAATTTTGCCTATTCTAGAATTTCATGTAAATGGAACCGTATGTACTTCTTTGTGTCTAGTTTCTTTCATTCAGCATAATGTTTTTGAGATCATCCATGTTGCTCATGTGTCAGTCAGTACTTCCTTTTTATTGCTGAGTAGTATTCCATTGTATGGATATACTACCACTAGTTTATCCATTTAACTGTTGGTGGGCATTTCAAGATTTTGGCTATTATGAATAAGGCTATCACTCATGTACAAAAAAAATACCTAGCATGTTCTTGGCACATATATTCATTTACTCGATGTTATTTCCCCTTACATTTAGTTTTGATGTTCCATAGTTCTTCATGGCATACTTCTTTTGACAATTACCTTAGGCTACAGTTTTAATACTGTCTTATTTCCTCTGTTAGGTTTATAAGTACTTGAAAGCTGACTTGAGATCCCCTGCTTTCCTCAGCAACTGATATACTTCAATCTGATGGATCATTGAAATTCTCTCCCTATAACTTCTCCCCAAACATGGTCATATTTGTCTTACCTTGGTCATTATCTTTGATCTTTCCTTTCCCAGTCACCTAAAAGTCATGGCTAGTGGAAACCTGAGATTATTATTTCTTATCTGCTTATTATCTCTTGAGTGACTTCCAGCCACCAAATAATTATCTTTTCAGATCTGGGAACAGCACTATTCTCCTTCTCAGACCAGACCCAGACTCCATCACTGTTGTAACCTTCATTCATACAGTTCTCCTTTATCACCACCATCCTGAGGTCGAACAATATCCTTCATGCCCCTAGCAGAAAAGGGCACTCCTTGTACAATGTACACATGAACTGATTTATAAACTGGTGTGGTCCAGAGACCCTCTTCTCAAAGTTCCAACAGACTAGCTGCTCCTCTATACCAATCAATCAAACATTAAGAATTTGTGAAACACCAACTATTTGGATCACACTGTGTCAGTCACTCTGAGAATTATCTGTATGCCAACTGAGATTGCAACTTTTTTTGTTCCTTTCTAATTCCTTTAAGGCTGTGATTCTTTTTTCTGAAGTTATACACTGCAGATTTATGGCAGGATTAACTCAACAGTTTGACAGCAATATTGTACCATCTGGTTACAAACCTGATTATTTTTCTGTGGGTTGTTACTGCTACCCAACACAACAGAAAGGTATCAAGGATATCATACTACTCTTGGGCAACACATCATATATTTGAACCAGCAAGATGAATGAAACTGATATAATTAGGTTAATCCAGACTATGAGTTCTCCTATTAAATGGTAAACTCTTGAAGGTCAACTACCCAGGCCTTATCCATTTGTGTCTCCTGTATACAAATATTTTGTTGAATCAATTAGAAAACAACATAAGACTAAGTGCTAAAATAAGTAGTATAAAACAAATTCCTATGAAACTTGGAGAGGGAATATATTCTAATTTCCAGCACTGATTATATGAAACTCACCATTTTTACCTTGTCCAACGTTACGGTAATATGGAGATGGGACTCCAAAAGAAACAAGAATAACTTCAAAACAACACACAAAACTTCTATTTAAAATTTTATAGTTACTCTATGTCCCTTAGACTCATTAACAGTGATTTAGGTTCAGTATTTCTCATTCTTCCCCAAACTCAAATTTTATCCATTTTGGAAGATATTTCATGCAGGTATATACTCTAAGGAAATTACTTGTCTTTCTTTCACATATTAACATTGACTTTGTCCAGATGGCTCTATTCTGAGTAATTTAGCAGTATTATTTGAAATACATGAATCTTTTAGTCTCTTTTCCATCTGACATTCCAGTTACTCAGTTCACCTTAGATTTCACTGCTTTTCAAAAAAAATTATAATCAGTGTGTTTTGCAAAAATAATGAATATTTCTTTAATGAGTAGGCATCTAGGCCTTCACTACCTCTTACGTCTTCTTCATTTCAGTTCCTTTAATACTTTCTGATGTCTAAATGGAAAATTAATAAAAACAATTAGGTTTCCATTATAAAGAGCCTTATGCAAGTATATTCATAATATCCTTTCTCCCCAAAAGGGATTTAAAATGCCTTAATAAAAATAAGAAAGAAGCACAAAATAAAACTAGCATAATAGAAATGGAAATGGAAAATTGGCACTGTGGAGAAAAAGGAACGTAGGGAGCCAATACAGTAAATGAATTCAGTTATAATTTTCCTGACAACCCAAACTAAAAGGAATATCTAATATGTTATATAATGTATAAAGTCAGTGAAAAGGAAACAAATTCTTCAAAGCATATGTATAGTGATTAGTCCAAAAAGTCTAATAAGTTTCCAAAATACCTTAAGGTAGAAGTAATACCTTGCCATTCCTTTAGTTCAAGAAATATCAAGCATGTAGTTCAAGGACTTACACTAAGTATTGTATTGAATATCAAGATGCAAAAACCTCCAGTCCCTACATATAGAATATGTATAATCCAGCTGGACAAATAAGAGGTGTGCTTATAAAGGTAACTGACAATACGAGCCTAAGTATTTTAAATGTGAAATTAATTGTGCAGCCCTTAAGAGTTGGAGAAATTGGGAGGAAGGAGAGACTGCTGTTCCAGGCTTGAAATAACCACAGGACAAGTGATGCTAAGAAAATCAGTCCCAGGATTTGAGCATGCAGAACAGAATGTTATTGGGAGTCCGGTGGGCAGAGATGAGGTCAGAATCCAGGGTATCAGGGCATATCTGATGTGAACAAGTTTTAGTATCTAAAACTTGATGTGAACAAGCTTTAGTATCTAAGGAAACTGACCAAGTTTGGCTTTTAGAAATCTAAGCCAATCAGAAAGACATGGTAGGAGTAAAATCCAAAAATATATCCACTACTCAGGTTTCAGTCTTCAAGCCAGCTATCTAGAAACAAGAATGGTGTTCCATCCAAAAGACTTGAAACCCTGTCTGTTTTCAAACAGACTCCTTGGACGGAGTGGATAAGAAAAGTCAGAGTGGGTGCTTCTCAGAATAAGTGCTCTCGGGCCTCCCTGGTGGCGCAGTGGTTGAGAGTCCGCCTGCCGATGCAGGGGATACGGGTTCGTGCCCCGGTCTGGGAGGATCCCATATGCCGCGGAGCGGCTGGGCCCGTGAGCCATGGCCGCTGGGCCTGCGCATCCGGAGCCTGTGCTCCGCAACGGGAGAGGCCACAACAGTGAGAGGCCCGCATACCGCAAAAAGAAAAAAAAAAAAAAAAAAAAAAAGAATAAGTGCTCTCCAGGGGCTGGTGCCTGCTCAGAAAACGAACTCTGGGAGTCACCTTTCGGGAACCAGTAACCCTCAAATCAATTCCAGGGTATTCAGAGAATAGCAAATAAGATAACAAGGGGTCTGGAAGTCGATGCAAGTGAGGACTTTTTTAAAGAATTAATCATGTTAATGATTAATGACCAAGAGGAATATAATTGTTGTCTTTAGATATTTTAAAGGGTTGCCCTATATATCTATAAACGTAAATTATTTTATTCTACTTTTGTGCATTATTTCTTAGTTTTCAAGCATTAAATATGTAGTCTCAGTTCAAATTTTTCTTAACTGAATAAATCATCTACTTTTAAAAACAAATGATTTTTCCATCCAAAGAGCTGGAAGTTAGATGACCCTCTGTCAGAAATGCTGGAGACGATATTCTGGCATTGAAAGTCACTTTCAGGTATCTCCCGCTCTATCTTTTGGTAAGTTTCATAGTTTCAACACTACCTTCCTTTCAACTAAGGAATATCTTGATCCCTCTTATACACACCAACTTCTCATAATAGATCTGACAATACTTTACACTTGGTCAGGGAAAGAACGTTTCATAGCACATTCCTGATCCCCCTGGCTTGAAGCCCTCCTAATCTTGGAAAACCAAGGCTAAAAGAGGTCAGATAACTCATACAAAGTCGCAAGGTTAGTTAATGGCAGAGCTGCAATATCAGCACTCCAAAGGCTTACTGATTCTCTTTCCACTCTACCACTCTTCCTCCCTTGCAGGAGGAGGAACACATGAGAGAGGCGTATGATAAGGCAAGTGCAAGGGCAGAAAGCATATCCTTGTTAAATGAGAATCCAGGCAAGACACAAACAAGCCACCTTTTAAAAACTAGGTTGCTTCCCTGCAGAATGCTCAGATATCTCATTTCCTATTTGCCCTGTCCACACACACAGACGAGCAGTCATCTCCAAAACTGGATGCACAGATCCAAAGTGACACACAAAACAATCCACTGGGGTGGAAAAAAGAATACAGTAAAATTTCTATGTATATTAATTTTAATGTAACCCATCAGTACTACTTTTATATATGTTTTATATATACATATAATGCATTGAGATGCATATGTATATAGTTTATACATTAATATACACATATTGAAGATACATGCTCAAGAAGCAATCAGAAAAGTTTAGAGACCACTGGTTTCAAGCTGTAATGTTACAAGCTGTAATGTTCACTGTATAATGTTCACTGCATTCCTGAGTTGCTGCATTTGAATAATTTTTCCCCTGGTTATACAAAAAAAAATACATACCCCTTATAATTAGTTCTAACTGGTAACCTCCAAAAAGTCCCAAAGAGCAAAATACACCAGAGATTCACCACAAGGCTCAGAACTGCAGAGCAATGGGCATCACAGGCAATGGCTCAATTTCCATAGCAGAGACAAAGTCCTGATGTCAAAGTTGAGCCACTGGCTGAAACAAAATAATCAGGTTGTTTGTATCTCCTCAGGGCACAGCAGCAGATTGGATTTCCTTAGGACTAGCCATCTATCTTGAGACTAGAGGACCATATTCACTTCATGAACTGCATTTACTAAAAGAGCAAGAAAATTTTCTAGTTTTTTATTATTTTTTTTAAAGATTTTTTTTGATGCGGACCATTTTTAAAGTCTTTATTGAATTTGTTACAATATTGCTTCTGCTTTATGTTTTGGTTTTTTGGCCCCAAGGCATGTGGGATCCGAGCTCCCTGACCAGGGATTGAACCCACACCCTCTGCATTAGAAGGTGAAGTCTTAACCACTGGACCACCAGGGAAGTCCCAAGAAAATGCTGATAAGTCAGTATTTTATCACTTGTCAGAAAGCATACAGGATGTGTCTGAGAAAAAAAAGAACTGAAATATATGTTGAAATAAATCTTAAAAATTCCTTACCCGCTCACCACAACTAGAGAAAGTCCGCGCGCAGCAACTTAGACCCAGTGCAGCCAAAATTAAATAAATAAATAAATTGGATAACCTTACTTACAGCCATGGTGTCCACTTCATTTTGTTGGAAGAATTCTAATATGAGGAATTGCTGAGGGTCACCAGTTCTTCCAAGAGCTGTTGCTTCCAAGTGGAGAGGACCTAAGTTACTTGGAGCCCCTTCAGGTCTGACACCAAACCCAGTCTGATCCACACTTCATGTGCCCTGCTTACGACTACTTAGAATCATTTCTCAGAAAGCAGTTTTTGGCTTCTTGGCATCAGAACTTCAAAATCAACTAAAAGAACCTTTTCCTCATGTGAAGTAAAGCCAGTCACAAGCTGGTAAGGTAACAGGGATCAACAAAATCAAAATTCAAACTAGGTATCAGAAACCATGGGCACAACATGGGCGAGAAGAGATGTGCTCTCTCTCTAATGAGTGAATTAAGGTCTGCAAACAGAACCCACTCTGGCTCCTTTACGAAAAAAAGCAATTTCTAGAAGGGAGTGGGAGTGAGTGTCAGAAAGCCAGGTTTACAGACTGTGCCACCTGGCACAATGCTCCAATTATACCACAGATCTTCCCCAGTGAAGATGCCACAGTTGCCATGCCTGGGCAAGCGACCCCACAGTTTACCCTGCTGATGCTATTACTGGACCTCAATCCTGCTGTCTCTGCTTCTACACTCACCAGGCTGGATGTTCCACAACACCTTCTTAATGCCATTAGTTTCTGAATTGAAGTCTCTCGTGAGTGAAGCTGGTGAAGGCTAGGTCACGCACCTACCTGTGTTTCAACCACAAGGGAAAGACTAATAACTGACTTCTACCTTGAAGACAAAGAGTCATCATAAATTGGGGGATTTCCCAAACATCAAAAGGTGCTCAAAGTTGCCACCATTTCAAATATGTTTCACATTGGAAATGAGCTATAGTACCCCACTAGCTGGTACTGCCTGACATGTGTGGTAGGACCCAATGAGACAGTTTCCCACTTGGCCAGACAAAACTCTTCTCAGTGGGGTTGAATGGTGCCCCTGCATCTTTTAAAAAAGAGTTTAACTTACAACTAGCATGAGGCAATAGTGTATTAACAGAGAAGTTCTTGTCCAGTGTCAAATTATTAGCCTTTAGCTGTGGAAAATACCTGGTCAAGAGCCTAAGCTAAAGCATAGGATCAGTGCAGAGATTACTTAAATTTGACGAAATGGATAGATTCATATAAGCAGCTATTTTGATTTAATAAAGCTGCAATTTAAACCCTCCACTGAGGCAAGTTTATGGTGCTATAATTTTTCCTCACTGTGTAAATAAATATCAGGCAACACATACGTAATTATGAAAAGAAAGTCATAAGCATAGAGTCATGCGCTGTTTGCTCAGTCTGATATTTGTTGGGTGAAGAACTGTATTATGGCTTTAAGGTATATTCCAAGGATTTTTTATTTTATCATGGCAAAATAGATATTTCTGTCCCCTTCTATTCTCATAAATTATCTGAAAATGGCAGAAAGTGTCAAGAATCAAAATATAAACTTCACCTTTGGTGAAACCAGGAGACAGCTAAACCACACAATAAATGAAAACTGAAAGCAAATGGAGAGGAGTGGCAAAAAACAAAGAGGAGGATGGTGAAATGTTAGTGCCCAGAGATTTGTAACATGGATGAGGAACAATGCTATTCACTCACAGAAAGTTTCACGAGAAAGGCTCGGGGCTCACAAGCATGAAGCTTATAACACAAGGCGGACGTGAGGAGTTGTGGTGAAAACCTCAGAAAATGGATGAGGATTACATGAGGAACAGTTGAACTGTCTCTCTTCCCTAACCCACCACTAACAGAAAAAGAACAATCAGAAAATAAAGAAATATTCTAAGTAATTAAAAATACAACAGCTAAAATAAATAACTCACTAGAATAATTAGAAGATACAGCCAAGGAGCCTCATAGAATGGAGTGAGAGGACTAAATGCTGGACAAAAAACAGAAAAGCCAGGGAATGAAAAGATGAATTCAAGAGGTCCAATGTTCCACTAATGGAATTTCCAGAATGAAACAATAAAAGAGTTAGGAGGGAATTATCAAAGAAAGACTACAAAAATTTTCACTTAACTGAACACAGAAGCCTCTGGATTGAAAGGACCCACCAGCTATACAGCTCATTGAATAAAAACAAGCCCACACCAAGGCACATCATTTTGAAATGTGAAATAACAAATATTTCCAGAGAGGAAAAAATTAGATCACATACAAAGGATAAAAAAGAATGACACTGGGGCTTCCCTGGTGGCGCAGTGGTTGAGAGTCCGCCTGCCGATGCAGGGGACACAGGTTCATGCCCCAGTCCGGGAGGATCCCACATGCCGTGGAGCGGCTGGGCCCGTGAGCCACGGCCGCTGAGCCTGCACATCCGGAGCCTGTGCTCCGCAACGGGAGAGGCCACAACAGTGGGAGGCCCACGTGCCACAAAAAAAAAAAAAAAAAAAAAAGAATGACACTGAACAAGTAATCAACAACATTTAATGTTAGAAACAATGGAACAATCCCTTCAAGTATCTGAAGGAAAATTATTTTAAATTCTAAATCCTACCCCCAAATCAAATTACAAATTAGATGTGAAGGTAGAATAAACACATTTTCACACATACAATGCCTCATAAATTTACTTCCCATGTAATTTTCTCAAAAACCACCTAAGGGCTACACTGAAATAAGTGGGAAAAAAATCAAGAAAGAAAAAGATCGGATATAGGAAGCAAAGAATCCCACAAAAACACTCAAAGATAAATTCCAGTATTAACCCCAGGATACCAAGTATAAAGAAGACTAGAGAACACCATTCAAATTGAAACAAGAAGTTGAAAAGGTCCTGCAGGGCATCTTCAAGGGAAAACTAGAATCTGACTGATGACCTCATTGAATTCAAATATGAAAACTGTATTGAGAAGCCATGGAAGGTTATGAAAACACTTAGCAATGGGTACAAAGAAAACTCAAACAAATGAATAAATGAGGCAATGATTAACTCCAGGAAAAAAATATATATTTGTTCAAGAAAAGAAATGAAATTGTAGTATGTTATTGTATCAGCAGTGAACAATTTTTGTATAATCATAAGAATGTAAACTCTGAGTTCTGATTACCCCAAGTTGTCATATAACTATATTGGAAAGATGGTGTGTAAGGACTCAGAGTGTATGTAGAGAGTGGGGAGACTGGGCAGCAAGTCTGTGTATATGAGAGCTAAATCCTAATCTTCCTTAGTCAGAAGTTGAGACAAAGTCTAAAATTGGTTAATCAAGAGCATAACAACATTTAGAAATACGAAGATAAATACAAAAAGAAGCTACTAAAAGACTATGAAGAATTTACCTTTGGAGACTAGACCAGGTGTCAGGAATTAAGGGGAGAGATTATCATTTTTCATAAGCCTTTTAGCACTCTTCCAATATTTGCTTCTTTTTTGTATTTTTTTGGATTAAAATTTAAATTACTCTTAGGAAGATATTCTCAGAACCAGAGTTACCACAGTCTTGCAACCATTGGAAAAGCAGCTTAAAGAGAGACAAGGCATTTTACAAAAAGCTGGAGGGGTCAAGTCTGGGCTAAATCCGCCCCCCTCAAGGCTCAAAGTTCTTCCCCAGCCTAGCCCCACCCCTGTCCTTGGCATCCCTCTTGGAACCATGTGTGGCTTGGCCTCATGCAGACTCACTTCACAGACCTTGCTTCCCGCCTGGGCTCTCACATTGAGCTATG
Source organism: Mesoplodon mirus (assembly GCF_964341445.2). Classification (NCBI taxonomy): domain Eukaryota; kingdom Metazoa; phylum Chordata; class Mammalia; order Artiodactyla; family Ziphiidae; genus Mesoplodon; species Mesoplodon mirus. Next base: position 155,411,212 of record NC_138978.1, on the reverse strand, counting down.
GATTGAACCTGGTGCACTGTCACATGCTCCCGCCACCACAGCCTGCACCCTGCAATTTTTACACCTCTGAGAGACACTGGGTGCTAAGGAAGGTGATGGTGTAAAGCCATAAGTTGAATCTGTGGCCAGGAAGGATAGATAGCCCAAGACTGAAAAGGTGGGAAACAGTCTTCTGAGAAATCCATCCAAAATGCCTAGCAGCATATTTCTTGCTTAAAGCTTTTCAGCAATCACTAAAATTTTGTGTGCTCTTTCTCCATAATGGCTTAAAGGCTCCTCCTGCGGTCTTCATTAAGTATCTGAACCTGGGCTATCCATCTCAGTAAATCTCAGTAAATCTCAAATAGCATTAAATTACATGCAAGGAAGAATGTTCTGATCTATGCAATGAAAAGCAACTAGAATTTTTGCCTATCTTATTGAAATTAAAGTCCGAAGTTTAGGGGATTTCTGTTTGTTAATAAACTTTATATCATGTAAATAGGAACACTCTGCCTAACAATATTCCTCCAAGACCTGCTGGACACAGGAGCAGTAGCAGATGTGAGGGTGGCTCTATGATCTACTGCATTCTCTGGGAGTGGAAGACATCAAGAAGGGCTGACAAAACAGCCTGAGAAAGGAACCCTCGCTCTTGGTTAGTGAGGCCCTTACACTACATAAGATCAAAGCTGGGATAAAATGATAATGTAACATGGCATACAATATAACATTGGCTCCAGTCTCACATACTATCTCAGCACTTGTTTGTGGAGTGAGCATAAATCCCACTCCTGGTGTGAGCATAAATCCCACTCCTGGTGTGAGCAGAGGTCCGGAGCCCAAATCTCAAGGTTACACCCATTTGATGCACCCAGCTAGTGGCAGAATTTATCACTGTTAGGAAAGCACCTTTCTCCTTCATTTTTCTGGTCCCAAATCTCATGCAGAGATCTAACTAAGTCTTGCAGTTGACCCAGACTGATTGTTTTAAGCTCTGGCCCATAGTTGGTTTACATAGAGCTTTGCTGGGGTACAACCCCTCTCTGAGAAGCCTTCGTGGGGACATCAGTATTAGATTTGTTAACGCTTACTTCTCATTTACTAGTTTCATATATTCATTCCATAAATGTTCAAGTACTTTAAATGTGAGTACAGAAATGAAAACGACATTAACTGCCTTCAATGGGTTCTCAGTCTAGTGAGGGAGACAGACTTCAAACAATAGGGTATGCAAGCTTCCCTTCAAGTAGTTAATCACCTTTTACCAGTTAACAGTTTTTTATATTAAATGTTCTCTTATTTAAATTGCTGGTGTATTTTCTATCTCCTAACTGCACCCTGACCAATACAACATCCAAGTGAAGATGCCTCTTAACAAGCTATAGATGCAGCTTTAAAGAGAGATTTAAACAAGAGATTTATATTTGGAAGTTTCCAGAATACTGCTGGAATTTAAACCAGAGTAGATGATTAATCATAGAGAGTATAAACAGTTAAGACATACGGGGCTAATGAAGGAGCCCTGGGTCACCATCACTGTGGCAGGTGGGGGGAGGGGGGAGTTAGGAAAAGAGTAAAATTGGAAATTGAGGGAAAGGGGAAATTGGGAAAGTCAAGTGGAGAATTAAGAAAGAGCTGAGGGCTTCCCTGGTGGCGCAGTGGTTGAGAGTCCGCCTGCCGATGCAGGGGACACGGGTTCGTGCCCCGATCCCGGAAGATCCCACATGCCGCGGAGCGGCTGGGCCCGCGAGCCATGGCCGCGGAGCCTGTGTGTCCGGAGCCTGTGCTCCGCAACGGGAGAGGCCACAGCAGTGAGAGGCCCGCGTACAGCAAAAAAAAAAAAAAAAAAAAAAAGAAAGAGCTGAGAAGTGTTTGTCTTAGAGGTAGAAAGAAAATCAGGAGAAGCCAGAGGCAGAGAGAGTTTCAAAGAGAGTTTGAGCAATAATGCAAATACTACAGGAAACTAAATTAAGTTAACTGGAAACATAAAATAAAGTTAGGAGTAATCGTTTCAAGAACAATTTTAGTACAGTGATTTGAGAACTCAATAAAAAGAGAGGAAGTAGGCATGACAAATGTAAACCACTTTTTTACTAAACTTAAAAGATTAGGCTGCTATCATGTGCAAAAGCTTTTAAGTTTCATTAGGTCCCATTTGTTTATTTTTGTTATTTCCATTTCTCTAGGAGGTGGGTCAAAAAGGACCTTGCTGTGATTTATGTCATAGAGTGTTCTGCCTATGTCTTCCTCTAAGAGTTTAATAGTGTCTGGCCTTACATTTAGGTCTTTAATCCATTTTGAGTTTATTTTTGTGTATGGTGTTAGGAAGTGTTCTACTTTCATTCTTTTACATATAGCTGTCCAGTTTTCCCAGCACCACTTATTGAAGAGGCTGTCTTTTCTCCAGTGTATATTCTTGCCTCCTTTATCAAAGATAAGGTGACCATATGTATGTGCGTTTATCTCTGGGCTTTCTATCCTGTTCCATTGATCTATATTTCCGTTTTTGTGCCAGTACCATACTGTCTTGATTTCTGTAGCTTTGTAGTATAGTCTGAAGTCAGTGAGCCTGATTCCTCCAGCTCTGTTTTTCTTTCTCAAGATTACTTTGGCTGTTCGAGGTCTTTTGTGTTTCCATACAAATTGTGACATTTTTTGTTCTAGTTCTGTGAAAAATGCCATTGGTAGTTTGATAGGGATTGCATTGAATCTGTAGATTGCTTTGGGTAGTATAGTCATTTTCACAATGTTGATTCTTCCAATCATACAGAGTGAAGTAAGTCAGAAAGAGAAAAACAAATACTGTATGCTAACACATATATATGGAATCTAAAAAAAAAAAAAAGGTTCTGATGAACTTAGGGGCAGGACAGGAATAAAGACACAGACGTAGAGAATGGACTTGGGGACACAGGGAGGGGGAAGGGTAAGCTGGGATAAAGTGAGAGAGTAGCATGGACATATACACACTACCAAATGTAAAAGAGATAGGTAGTGGGAAGCAGCTGCATAGCACAGGGAGATCAGCTCAGTGCTTTGTGACCACATAGAGGGGTAGGCTAGGGAGGGTGGGAGTGAGAAGCAAGAGGGAGGGGATATGGGGATATATGTATACATATAGCTGATTCACTTTGTTATACAGCAGAAACTAACACAACATTGTAAAGCAATTATACTCCAATAAAGACTTAACAAACAAAAAAAAAGATTAGGCTGCTAGAGAGGTAGCTGCTGGCATAACAGCTCCACAAAAGCATCAGTGTCTCATAGCCCTCCTGGCTTTCTGCTTCCCTGTCCTCCGCAGGTTGCCATGGTTTTAACATGGCTGCTGACCCCCTGGATTGCATATTCTTGTTCCAGGAAGGAAGGGGAAAAAGAGGAAGAAGAGCACCAAAAGACTTAAGCTTGTGTTTACTTGGGGAAAAAATTACATCATGTCACCACTTCTAGCTATGAGAGGCTGACAAATCAAATTTTCACCTTTTTATTACCTGTATAGTATAGTCAGGCAAGAAAGAAAGAAGTTGAAAATAGAGATTGAGATAGGTAACCTGAAAGGTCTATCAGAGTCCTAACTAAGCAAGAGAAGGGAAGAAAAGGGGAAAAGTTTCCTTTAATGTTTGAAGGGAAATAAAATGAGAACTCACAAAAGAAAATCATGAGGATTTGCTTCTGGGTGGCAAAGAAAACAAAGCTGAGACTGGAGGCTTCGAATTCACAGGGCACTCATCCTCAACTTGGGGGCAAGTTTCACATAATATTACGGAAATAAGAAGGTGATTAATTCATCATAGTGAAAAGGTTTGTAAAGTAGGTGTGGTAAAAGGATTTGAGGTAAGGGAGTCACAGATACGTGCAAAACTGTGTTATGATGGACTGCAGGCCCTTTCTAAAGAAGAAAGGGAAGCTAGAATGGGGCTGGTAGTTTCAGAATGAAGGGAGCAATCTAGGAACTAGAGAATTTGATGAGGTCAAAGACTAGATGTAAACACAGTAAGAGAGAGAAAAACCTGGAAGGGTAAGAGGCTGTGGACAGAAAACAAATGGGGACTTAGGATGTTAAAGGTAAATCACCTCTGGATGATGACAGAGGGATTGAAGTTTAGTATGGATGAAAGCCTTGGTGTTAAGTCAAGGACAATAAGGGTGCATATTGTAAGGGTCATCTGTATGAGCACTGCCCAGGATGATGCAAGAAATGGGTTACCTAATTCAAGTACTGTACTGAATCCATAGATGTTTTGGGCGTGTGAATAACAGCCCAAATGGGAGTAGAGAGTGATATGTGTGGACTGTGTCTCCTGAAAGGAAATTTTATCAAAAGATGGAGAATCTTATTAACTTGTAAAAGACCAACAATAAAATGTAGTTAAAAATTTTGATCCTAGTTTAAAGAAAAATATTTAAATATTTGTACAAAAACCATATAATGCTGTCCATTAACTTCTATTATATATTTCCAATAATCTAAATGCTACCTGTACAAATATAAAATCAATTTTCAATTAGTCATTCATTTATCACATATATTTGAGTATCTACTACATACAAGGTACTACAGCAGAACAAAACTTGAGAGGAAGGAGTACTGAAATGAATTTTCAGAGGCCAAGATTTCAGAACTGGTCTGCTTATAACTAGTTGTATGCTTTGTGCATATTTCAATTTCTTTGGGGCTCAGTTTATATTTACTGTAAATTGAGCTGCTTCATATCAAATTAATTATCTCTAAGAGTAAATTAATTATTCTCTTCAGATGTGTGTTTTATATCTATCCATTCCCTTATTTTTGGTCTTTTCACTGTTCATTTTTTTAAATTTACAGATCTTATTCATTTTTTACCAACTACCCTGCTAATTTCCTTTTTTTAATTGAAGCATATTTGATTTAAAATATTAGTTTCAGGTATACAAGATAGTAACTCAAAATTTTTTATAGATTATACTCCATTTAAAGTTATTACAAACTAAAGGGTACATTTCCATGTGCTGTACAATATATCCTTGTTGCTTATTTATTTTATACATAGTAGTTTGTACCTCTTAAACCCTACCCTTACCTTGCCCCTCCCCGCTTCCATCTTCCCACTGGTAACCATTAGTTTGTTCTCTATACCTGTGAATCTGTTTCTGTTTTGTTATATTCATTTGCTTGTTGTATTTTTTAGATTCCACATATAAATTATATCATACAGTATTTGTCTTTCTCTGACTTATTTCACTTAGCCTAATGCCCTCCAAGTCCATCCATGTTGCTGCAAATGGCAGAATATCATTCTTTTTACTGGCTAATACTTCATTGTATATATAGACCACATCTTCTTTATCCATTAATCTGTTGATGGACACTGAGGTTGCTTACATATCTTGGTTATTGTAAATAATGCTGCTATAAACACTATGGCGCATGTATCTTTTGAATTAGTGTTTTTGTTTTCTTCAGATATATACCCAGGAATGGAATTGCTGGATCATATGGTAGTTCTATTTTTAGTTTTTTGAGAAACTCCCATGCTGTTTTCCACAGTGGCTACACCAGTTTACATTCCACCAATAGTGTACTAGCGTGCCCTTTTCTCCACATCTTTGCTAACATTTATTATTTGTAGACTTTTTGTAATGAAGTATAGTTAATTTACAATGTTTTGTTAGTTTCAAGCATACAGCAAAGTGATTCAGTTACACACACACATATATTATACATATATATAAAATTCTTTTTCAGATTCTATTCCATTATAGGTTATTACAAGATACTGAATATAGTTCCCTGTGGTATATAGTAGGTCCCTGTTGTTTATCTATTTTATACATAGTAGTGTGTATATGTTAATCCCAAACTCCTAATTGTAGACATTTTTATGATAGAAATACTGACATGTGGGAGGTGATGTCTAATCGTAGTTTTGATTTGCATTCCTCTGATGATTAGCGATATTGAGCAACTTTTCATGTGCCTGTTGGCCATCTCTTTATCTTCTTTAGAGAAACATCTATTTGGGTCTTCTGCCCATTTTTTTTTTTTTTTTGCGGTACGCGGGCCTCTCACTGTTGTGGCCTCTCCCGTTGCAGAGCACAGGCTCCGGACGCGCAGGCTCAGCGGCCATGGCTCACAGGCCCAGCCACTCCGCGGTATGTGGGATATTCCTGGACCAGGGCACGAACCCGTATTCCCTGCATCGGCAGGCGGACTCTCAACCACTGTGCCACCAGGGAAGCCCTGCCCATTTTTTAATAGGGTTTTTGGAATACTGAGTTGTATGAGCTGCTTATATATTTTGGATATTAACCAGTTATCAGTCATATGATTTTCAAATATTTTCTCCCATCCAGGAGGTTGTCTTTTCCTTTTGTTGATGGTTTCCTTTACTGTGCAAAAGCTTTTAAGTTTAATTATTTTCCCATTTCTTTATCTTTGCTATTGTTTCTTTTGCCTTAGGAAACAGATCCAAAAAATATTGTTATGTTTATATCAAAGAGTGTTCTGCTGATGTTCTCTTCTAGTTTTATGGTTTCAGGTCTTACATTTAGGTCTTTAACCCATTTTGAGTTTATTTTTGTATGTGGTGTGAAAAAATGTTATAATTTCTTTATTTTACATATAGCTGTCCAGGGTTCCGAGCACCACTTATTGAAGACACTGTCTTTTCTCCATTGTATATTCTTGCCTCCATTGTCATAGATTAATTGACCATAAGTATATGGGTTTATTCCTGGGCTCTCTATTCTATGCCATTTATCTATGTGTCTGTTTTGTGGCCAATACGATGCTGTTTTGATTACTGTAGCTTTGTAGTATAGTCTGAAGTCAGGGTGCATGATACCCAAATTTCTTCTTTTTTCTCAACATTGCTTTGGCAATTTGGAGTCTTTTGTGGTTTATATAAATTTTATGAGTATTTTTTCTAGTTCAGTGAAAAATGTCATGGGTATTTTTTAGGGATTGCATTAAACCTGTAGATTGTTTTGGGTAGTATGGCCATTTTAAGAATATTAATTGTTCTGATCCATGAACACAGGATATCTTTCCCTTTCTTTGTACCATTGCCAATTTCCTTCATCAATGTTTTATAGTTTTCAGAGTACAGGTCTTTCATCTACTTGGTTAAGTTAATTTCTAGGTATTTTATTCTTTCCAGTGTGATTTTAAATGGGATTGTTTTCTTGCTTTCTCTTTATGATAGTTAATTATTAGTGTAGAGAAAAGCAACAGATTAAAGTATATTAATCTTGTCTCCTGCAATTTTACAGAATTCATTTATTTGTTCTAATAGTTTTTTGGAAGACTTTAGGGTTTTCTATATATGGTACCATGTCATCTGCAAATAGTGACAGTTTTACTTCTTCCCTTCCAACGTGGATGCATTTCATTTCTTTTATTCTCTGATTGCTGTGGCTAGGATTTCCAATACTATGTTAAATAGAAGTGGTGAGAATGGACAGCCTTGTCTTGTTGCTGATTTCAGGGGAAACACTTTCAGCTTTTTGCCACTGAGTATGATGTTAGCTGTGGGTTTGTCATAAATGGCCTTTATTATGTTGAGATATGTTCCCTCTATATCAACCTTGATGAGAGTTTTTATCATGAATGTTAACATTAAAATTTGTCAAATGCCTTTTCTGTGGCTATTGAGATAATCATTGATTTTTATCCTTCCTTTTGTTAATGTGGTATATCATATTGATCAATCTGTGGATATTGAACCATCTCTGGAACCAGAAATAAATCCCACTTGATCATGGTGTGTTATCCTTTTTATATATTGCTGAATTCGGTTTGCTAATATTTTGTTAAGAATTTTTGCATCTATAGATAGATAGCTATTGGCCTGTAATGTTCTTTTCTTGTAGTTCTTTGTCTGGTTTTATCTGAGTAATGGTGGCCTCAGCAAATGAATTTGGGAATGTCCCCTCCTCTTCAATTTTTTGGAATAGTTTGAGAAGGATAAGTTCTTCTTTATATGTTTGGTAGAATTCTCCTATGAAGATATCCAGTCCTGGATTCTTGTTTACTGGGAGTTTTTTAAATTACAAATTCAATTTCACTGCTAGTGATTAGTCTGCTTATTATCTGTTTCTTCCTGATTCTGTCTTGGCAGGTTGTATGTTTCTAGAAATTTGTCTGTTTCTTCTAGGTTGTTCAGTTTGTTGGCATATAATTGTTTGCAGTATTCTCTTATGATTTTTTGTATCTCTGGGGTATTTGTTATTATTTGTCCTCTTTCATTTATTTTGTTTATTTGGTTCCTCTCTCTGTTCTTTTTGATGAGCCTGGCTAAAGTCTTATCAATTTTGTTTATCTTTTCTTGATTTCATTGATCTTTTCTATTTTTTCCCTCTAATTTATTTAGTTCTTCTCTGATCTTTACTATTTCCTTCCTTCTGTTGACTTTGGGCTTTGTTTGTTCTTTGTTTTCTAATTTCTTTATATGATAGGTTAGGTTGTTCTTTTGAGATTTTTCTTGTTTCTTGAGGTAGGCTATATTGCTATAAACTTCCCTCTTAGAACTGCTTTTGCTGCATCCCATAGGCTTTGGAAAGTTGTGTTTTCATTTTCATTTTTCATGTGGCTTTTTTCTGATTACCTCTTTGAGTTCCTCATTGACCTTTTGGTTTTTTAGTAGCATGTTCTTCAGTCTCCATGTGTTTGTGTTTTCCCCATTTTTCTTCCTGTAATTAAATTTTAGTTTTATACCACTGTGGTTGAAAAATGCTTGATATAATTTCTATCCTCTTAAATTTGTTGTGGCCTACTATGGGGTATATCCTGGAGGCCATTCCATGTGCACTTGAAATGAATGTGTATTCTGCTATTTGGGGATGGAATGTCCTGTAGATATCTATTAAGTCCAAATGGTCCAATGTGTCATTTAAGACCACTATTTCCTTGTTGATATTGTCTGGATGATCTGTTTAATGATAGAAGTGGTGTGTTAAAGTCCCCTACTATCATTGTATTACTGTTCCTTTATGTCTGTTAATATTTGCTTTATATATTTAGGGGCTCCTATATTAGGTGCATATATGTTAACAAGTGTTATATCCTCTCTTGTATTGATCCCTTGATCCCTTTATCATTATAAAATGCCCTTACTTATCTTTTGTTATAGAATTGGTTTTAAACTCTATTTTGTCTCATATGAGCATTGTTATACCTGCCTTCTTGTCATTTCCATTTGCATGAAATATCTTTCCATTCCCTCACTTTCAGACTGTGTGTTTTCAGCTCTGAAGTGAGTCTCTTATAAGCAGCATAAGGATGGGTCCTGGTTATTAATCCAATCAGCCACTCTAAGTCTTTTGATTGGAGCAGTTAGCCATTGACATTTGAAATGATTATTGATAGATATGTACTTCTTGCCATTTTGTTACTTGGTTTCTGGTTGTTTTTGTAGTTCTTCTCTGTTCTGTTCTTCTCCTTTTATTTTCTTCCTTTGTGGTTTGATGATTTTCTCTAGTAGTATGCTCATGTACCTTTCACTTTAGGTTTTGTGTAGCTATTGTAGGTTTTTGATTTGTGGTTACCATGGGGTTTGTATATGTTGACCTACATCTATACCTACTTGTTTTAAACTTGTAGTTTAATTTCAAATACAACCTAAAAATCTGCATTGTTTTACTCATCTCCCTTTCATGTTGTGTTTTTGATGTCATATTTTACATCTTCATTTTTATCCCTTTACTGTTTAATGTAGCTATAGCTGATTTCACAATTTTTTGTCTTTTAATCTATGTACTGGCTTATTTAATTGGTTTATCCTTAGCCTTCAATATTTAATTGCCTTTACTAGTGGGATTTTTCCTTTCCTATGAATACTTATTTCTTGTTGTAGCCTTTTTTACACTTAGAGAAGACATTTCTTTTAGAATAAGTTTAGTATGGATGAACTCTTAGTTTTTGCTTGTCTGAGAAGTTCTTTATCTCTCCTTCAATTCTAAATGATAATCTTGCTGGGTAGCATGTCCCAGGTTGCAGGTTTTTCCCTTTCATCACTTTAAATACATCATGCCACTCCTTTCTGGCCTGCAAAGTTTCTGCAGAAAAATCAGCTGATAGCCTTATGGCTGTTCCCTTACATATGACTCTTTTGTTTTTCTCTTGTTGCCTTAAAAATTCTCTCTTTAACTTTTGCCATTTTGATTATAATATGTCTTGTTGTGGTTCTGTTTGGGTTCAACTTGTTTGTGACAATCTATGCTTCCTTTACCTGGATATCTGTTTCCTTCTTCAGGCTTGGGAAGTTTTCAGCCTTAAATTCATCAAATATATTTTTGACCCCTTTCTCTCTCTTTCTTCTCCTTCTAGTACCCCTATAATGTGACTGTTGGTATGCCTGATGTTGTCCCAGAGATTGCTTAAACGGATTTCTTTTTGTTAATTTGTTTTCCTTTTTGCTGTTCTGATTGGGTGATTTCCATTATTCTATCTTCCAGATCACTTATACGTTCTTCTGTATCACTCAGTCTGTTGTTAATTCCTTCTAGTGTGTTTTTCATTTCAGTTATTGTATTCTTCAATTCTGACTGGTTCTCTTTTATATATTCTAGGTCCTTGTTACAGTTTTCACTGTGTTCACCTATTCTTTTCCCTAGTTTAGTTAGCATTTTTATTACTAATGCTTTGAATTCTTTGTGTGGTAAATTTTTTATTTCTGTTTCATTGTTGCTTTTCAGGAGTTTTCTCTTGTTCTTTCAAGTGATACAAATTCCTGGTTCTTCTCATTTGCTTAACTTTTTTTTCTCTCTATGAAATTAGGTGAAAAAATTACTTATTGCATTCTTGAAGGGCTGTCCTTGTTGGGAGCATCCCTATACAGTCTGCATGGTCCCAGAGACTTTGGTAGGAGAGCTGGATCTGACGTGAGCATGAGTCACATCTTTCCCCAAGTGTGCTGGCAGCTATCATCTTAGTAGGAGGTGGAGCTGTAGATGGAGGGACTAGAGCCAGAGCAAGGTATGAGCTGGGGTTTCTCTACCCAGTGGCCAACACCACCCTCTTGGGGGCAGGGGCAGGTCTCAAGTTGCTGGAGCAGAAGCCCTGATGTCATGTCCAAGCTGGTTCCTTGCCCTCTAAGTATGCACTCACCCCCTCCCAGCACCAACACCCTTGCTCCAAAAGGGAGCAGTACTGCAGCAAGCAAGGCTGGAGAAGCCATTCAGCATGGGTTTGGATGCAGGCTTTGGCAGCCAAGGCCCCATTCAGAGTTCTGGACCACCTCTGATGTGCTGCCTCCATGCAATCACCCATAACAACAACCCCCACCCTATTCAGATGCCATTCCAGGTCTGAGCCAGCTCTGTCCTTCATAACTGACTACTCCCCTCAGTTGCTGCTGCCCTTGCCCTAGTATGGAGCTGTGCCATGGAGCAAACAGGGCTGGAGTAGGCACTTGGCTCAGGCTGGGGCACACACCAGCGTGGTTGTGGGAAATTGGCCAGAGTTTAGCGCAGTTTCAATCTGCTTTCTCCACCTTGCTTCAATAGTAAGCAAGTGTGTGCATGCTTTTTACAGAGGAGTCTAGGATTCTCACAGCCCTCGTTATTCCCACTGGTTTTCCAACCAGCTAAGGGGACACATCTTCCCAGTATCAGAACCCAGGGCTGGGGCACCAAATATGGGCCTTGAACCACTCACTCCCCAGGGCAGGTCTCCACCTGTGTAATCCCCCTCCTCTTTCCTGTCCCCCCCCCACCAAGAGCACAGGTTCGATTCTCTTCCCTTCCTACCCAATTCCATGTGGATATTTCTTACAGCCTTGGTTGTACAAGAGTCTTTCTGCTAGTCTCCAGTTATTTTTCCATGAGAACTGCTCCACATGTAGACTTATATTTGATGTATTTTGATGAGTTCTGTGTCCTCCTACTCAGCCATCTTGATCTGAATCCTTTTCACTGCTCATTTAAAGCATCATTAGAGAGTGAACAATAAAAAAAGAAAAATATGCAAAGTCAGTGGCAAATTTTATTTTAATTTACCAACTCTAGGAGATAACACTGGCTAAACTTACTTGTTTCACATTAACCCATCTCCAAAACTTTTGGGTTTAATATAAAAATAGTCAGATGCATCTGAACCATGTTTAAAATTTAGACTTACAGTGGGGGCACCAATATGTCATTTAAGGATTTTAATCAAAGGAATAGGAATGAACTTGATTGACCTGTGACAACAGTTCACAAAGTCAACAAACTTTTTCTGTGAAGGACCAGATGGGAAATACTGTAGGCTTTATGGATCATAAGTTCTCTGCATAACTATTCAAACTCTGCCATCACGGTATGAAAGCAGCTGTGAACAATACATAAGGGATTGGGCATGCATATGTCCCAAAACAACTATTTATAAAATCAGATAGTGGACTTCCCTGGTGGTGCACTGGTTAAGAATCTGCCTGCCAATGCAGGGGACACGGGTTTGAGCCCTGATCTGGGAAGATCCCACATGCCATGGAGCAACTAAGCCCATGCACCACAACTACTGAGCCTGCGTTCTAGAGCCCGCGAGCCACAACTACTGAGCCCGCATGCCACAAAACTACTGAAGTCCACGCACCTAGAGCCTGTGCTCTGCAACGAGAAGCCACTGCAGTGAGAAGCCTACACATCACAACAAAGAGTAGCTCCTGCTCCCCTCAACTAGAGAAAGCCTGCGCGCAGCAACAAAGACCCAACACAGCCAAAAACAAACAAACAAACAAACAAACAAATAAAAAATAAAAATACATTAAAAAAAAACAGGTAGTGGGAAGGATTTGGTCCTTGGGCCATAGTTTGCTAACCCCTGATATAGAAGTAATAAAACCAGAATCGGAAAAAAAAAGGATAAACTTCTTAACTCAGTTGCTTCAACTTAGTTAACTTATGAGACAGAAGGCTTTTTTTATTTTTTAATTGATATGAAAAAACTAGCATCACAAAGGTTGGGACTGTGTTTTTAATTTTTCTCTATTTCTTATGCTGACAGATTTAAAACTGGGGAAATCTTGCATTCTGTATCTTAGCCTCATTGTCTCCTGTTACCTGAGTAACACCTCTATTCCCTGCTGCCAAAATGGCTATTCCTGCTACTTGGTCAGACCAATTCTTTCTCAATGGTTTGTATTCACCTACACTTCAAATACACAGCTTTGAGGGAGGGGGGATAACAATGTCTGGCACTCATTGTACTCTACACACCCATTATGCAAGCAACACATCAGTCTGGTCAATTAAAGAGCCCAGGACTACAAAGCAACTGTATATCATGTGTATTATCACTCTGCCACAGACACTATTCAAATATCTAACTTTGAGAGTCCTTTTCTGCTTAGCTAGGTAATTTAGCCTATTTTTTTAATTACAAAAAACATCAACAATATTTTTAAAGTAAATCTTCCCATGCCAACTCATATCACTACTTTATAGAAAAAATTTTGAAGTAACTTTCTCTCTCTCTCTCTCTCTCTCAAGTTTCATTTCCAAATTACCATGGAGACCTTTGAGTGTTAGAATGATAGTCAGATCTAGGGGAAAATGGCACAATTAGTTTTAGAGACTGCCTCTTTTTTTTTTTGCAGTACGTGGGCCTCTCACTGCTGTGGCCTCTCCCGTTGCGGAGCACAGGCTCTGGACGCGCAGGCTCAGCGGCCATGGCTCACGGGCCCAGCCGCTCCACGACATGTGGGATCCTCCCAGACCGGGGCACGAACCCATGTCCCCTGCATCGGCAGGCAGACTCCCAACCACTGCGCCACCAGGGAAGCCCGAGACTGCCTCTTAAAACTCTCTTAATCTCTCCCAATTCTTTTAGAAAGTATCGAAATGACTATAAAAATGCTAATAATAGTTAACATTTATTGAATAGTTCCTCAGAACTTTTCTTGAAATGTTGCATTTAATTCTCACAACAAACTTATCAGGGAGTTACTATTAAAATCTCTGTTTTATACATAAGGAAAATAAGGAATTGGCAGAGCCAGGCTTTGGTCCTTGGGTCTCCAACTCTAAAGCTCATGCTGTGCGCTGCTGACAGTATCACTTCACACTCCAACACCTCATGCTCTCCTAACCTGTCATGGCTCACCTACCAGGTAACCTTTATTGTTGATGGGGTAATTAGAAAATAATTACAAGAGTGACACTTGGTTCCTATGTCAGACTTTCCAGGGTCAGATACATTGGCACAGTGAACCAGATGAGGCAGGTTAAAATAGAAGTAAAGAGATACTGAAGGGCTTCCGTGGTGGCGCAGTGGTTGAGAGTCCGCCTGCCGATGCAGGGGACACGGGTTCGTGCCCCTATCCCGGAGGATCCCACATGCCGCGCAGCGGCTGGGCCCGCGAGCCATGGCCGCGGAGCCTGTGTGTCCGGAGCCTGTGCTCCACAACGGGAGAGGCCACAGCAGTGAGAGGCCCGCGTACAGCAAAAAAAAAAAAAAGAGATACTGAAAAGAAAATCATAATTTTTTAAGATGAGAAAAACAAGTGTTCATGGCCTTATAGATTGAAACCAGCAGAGCTGGGGCCTGAATACAGGTTTTCTAATGCCAGGAGAAATGTTCTTTCCAGGGACCACTGCTCCTAACTTGGACTTCCTCAGGAGTTCTCTTTCCCCAGGTCATTTAATACCTTCCCATGATTAAAACATAAATGATTTCAGAAAGCCCTTGAGAGTGAGTCTAAAGGTGGGCCTGTGATACATCCCTGGAGTAGGTATTTTGGGCTGTGGAAACCTTCTGCACTCCAGACCACAGGGCCTACTTATATGAAGAGCTGATCCTAGTTTGGGAACTAAATTTAATAACCTATCTAAATATTCTAAAAGAAATATCTGGAAGTATTTTTATATACTAATTTTGTATATTAAATATATATTTATTTATGTAAAATCTGCCTAAGATTTCTTTCTGGAACCCTTAGAAAATTATGCCATGACTCTAAGAGAAATAGACAAATCAAAACCACCTAACTTACAAATATAGTTATTATTATACTAAATTATATTATATTATATCATATCATATTATATTATATAGTTAGGACTGTGCTATTTATGTAACAATCTTGTTGTGCTTATCTCACAGAATGAAGGGATCTACCACCCAAAATTGGGTTTGTATGTTGAGACTGATCATGCCACACACACGCCACACATAAGAGGGTATGAAAAGGCTTATCACTCACATAATGAGGCTTTCTGGGAGAGCAGTGCATCCTCCTGAGCAAGTCTTAAATGGCTTAAGAGAGCACAGAAGGGCATCTGGCTTGTGATTTTATGGTGGTTAGGAGGAATGGGATTGGGTGAGGGCTTCCTCTCACAGATGGGTCTTGCATGGTTTGAACTTCCTGCCAGCACTAAATGAGGAAGCACCCAAACTTTCTTATTAGAAAGTTTATTGCTCAGATGTGGGACAAGGGAGGAAGGAAGAATTGTGGGGTTTGAATGCTGTCCATAGCTAAACGTCAAAAGTGGAGTCAGACTCCTTAATATAAAACCCCATCTAGATCCTGTTTGTCTCCTTTATATGAGAGTCAGAGTTTGTCATTATATACTGTTTCATTGCTGTTATCTCGCTCTCTCTCCCCTCAGTTGTGAACTCTATGGGACCATTACTTTATCAGTTTTCTTCATTAGTAGATATCCAGAGCTGATCATAACACCTGGCACAAAACAGATGATCAAATATAGTCATTGGAAGCCAAGAGGTACATGAAAAAGTGCTCAACGTCACTAATCATCAGGGAAATGGAAATCAAAACCACAATGAGATATTAATTCACACCTGTTAGTGGCTACTGTCAAGAAGACAAGAGATAACAAGTGTTGGCAAGGACATGGAGGAAAGGGAGCCCTCGTGCACTGTTGGTGGGAATGTAAATTGGTGCAACCACTATGGAAAACAAAATGGAGGTTTCTCAAGAAATTAAAAATAGAACTACTATATGATCTGACAAACCCACTTCTGGGTATATATCCAAAGGAAATGAAAAATGGATATTGAAGAGATACATGCAACCCTATGTTCACTGCAGCACTATTCACAATAGCCAAGATATAGAAACAACCTAAGTGCCCATCAATGGATGAATGGATAAAGTAGATGTGGTATTTACACCATGGAATATTATTCAGCCATGAAAAAGAAGGAAATCCTGCCATTTGTAACAAGATAGATGTGCCTTGAGGGTACTATGCTGAGTGAAATAAGCCAGACAGAGAAAGACAAATACTAAATGGTATCACTTATACGTGGAATCTTTAAAAAAAATAAAAGTCAAACTCATGGAAACAGAGAGTAGAAAAGTAGGTACCAGGGGCTGGGAGGTAGAGGAGATAGGGAGAAGTTGGAAAAGGGTACAAACTTTTAGCTATAAGATGAACAGTGTTTGAGGATCGAATGTAAAACATGGTGACTATAATTAATAACACTGCCTCCTATAATTAAAATTTGCTAAGAGTCGAACTTAAATTCTCTCACCAAAAAAAAAAAAGAAAACGATAAATATGTGAGGTGAAGAATGTGTTAATTAACTAGAGGGAATCCTTTCACAATGTATACATATATCAAATCACCACAAAGTACACTTTAAAAATCTTACAATTTTATATGTCAATTATACCTCAAATCTGAAATAAAAAGGCAAAAAATTTAAAACATTTTCAAGTAATAATAAAACATAGTGAGATGCATCTATAGGCTTCATTTAGCTGTTCTATGTATATCTAATGTCCTTAATAACTTACCATTTACTTCATGTATCACTCCACCATATTTACTGAAGTGGTGCTATAGCATATACTTAATAAATCCTGTGGACTAGTGAGAGTTTTCTATAACTGTTGTTTAAATAAGTAAAACATTGTTTTCAGTATGAATTTGATGGTGAAGTATACAAAATGGTTTCAATTATAATCCCATGTTCACATGTTCATAACTTGATGAAAAAAATGTCTTTGAGGCTGAAACTTTCCATTTCATGTTCTAGCTCCACCCAAATATAGTTATTTTTTCTCTCTGGAAAATTTGAGGAAATCTGTATGATCACTTATGAATGTGGAAAAAATGCATTCTTTCAAATGTTTAATTAAATAGAAGGATCAACAATTATAGAATCTTTAATATAAACCTACCATGCACATTTATAAAAACCAAAATATAAATATAGCAGGCTTCAAAAAAGAGATCATGTTTTTACCCATTTAGAGAAAATATTAATTTTTAATGATTGCTAATTTGAAGCTTAGAAAAAGAAAGCTGTATCATGCAAGCACAACAGAAACTTTCATGTTAAGTATGATCATTCAACATGCCTTTAAGATACAATTACTTTGTTAATTTTTGCTAAATGATATACCATGGGCCAAGGAATAGAACTGAGGGTAGAGATTGTTTTCTGCATTTTCAATGTTCTGTATACAGTGTGTACTCAAAAATACTCATCAAATAAAATGTGTGAAAATATGGCAAATAATTTTTTTAGTGTTTTAAGTTAATTTAACTTTTAGAAATGACTTTTTACCATATCTTCACAACAACTTACTTTGAAAACTTATGAAAATTCCATGGTCTTTATGTTGCCTGTAACATTTTCCCTGTAAGGAAAGCAGTATTTCAAGAGTATTATGACAGTCAAACTTTTAAGCATTTCTTATACCAATTCTTTCTGGACTTCCTCCTTGCTACAGATTGTCAAATAACCAGAAATTATTAACATGAGTAGCAATCCTTACCCAAGAAGCTCTCTCGGGAATATAAAACAGTACAGCCACTTTGGAAGACACTTTGGTGCTTTCTTACAAAACTAAATATACTTTTACCATACAATCCAGCAATCATGTTCTTTGGTATTTTCCACTCCAAAGGAGTGGAAAACATGTCCACACAAAAGCCTATACAGGGGCTTCCCTGGTGGCGCAGTGGTTGAGAGTCTGCCTGCCGATGCAGGGGACACGGGTTCGTGCCCCGGTCCGGGAAGATCCCACATGCCATGGATCGGCTAGGCCCGTGAGCCATGGCCGCTGAGCCTGCGCGTCCAGAGCCTGTGCTCTGCAACGGGAGAGGCCACAACAGTGAGAGGCCCACATACCACAAAAAAAAAAAAAAAAAAAAAAAAAAAAAGCCTATACAGATGTTTATAGAAGCTTTGTTCATAATTGCCAAAACTTGGAAGCAAACAAGATGTCTTTCAGTAGGTAAATGGATAAATAAGCTGTGAATCATCCAGACAATAGAATATTATACAAC
The DNA here is from genome assembly GCF_964341445.2 of Mesoplodon mirus. NCBI lineage: Eukaryota > Metazoa > Chordata > Mammalia > Artiodactyla > Ziphiidae > Mesoplodon > Mesoplodon mirus. Next base: position 155,393,007 of record NC_138978.1, on the reverse strand, counting down.
ATTAAAAGGAAATGAGCTATCAAGCCATGAAAAAACATGAAGGAACCTTAGAGGCTTATTACTAGGTGAAAGAAGCCAATCTGAAAAAGCTACATACTGTATGACTCCAACTCTATGACATTCTGGATAAAGCAAACCTATGGAGGCAGTAAAAAGATCAGTGGTTGCCAGGGATTAAAGGGAAGTAGGGTTGAATAGGCAAAGCACAGAAGATTTTTAGGGCAGTGAAACTATTTTGTGTGATATTATAATGGTGGATACATGTCATTCTATGCTTGTCAAAACCCATCAAATGTACAACACCAAGAGTGAACTCTGACATAAACAATGGACTTTGGGTGATGATGTGTCAATGTAGGTTCATGAATTACAACTAATGTACCATTCAGGTACTGGATGTTCATGGTGATGGAGGCTGTGAATGCTTGGGTGCAGGGAGTATACAGGACCTCTCTATACTTTCTGCTCAATGTTGCTGTGAACTTAAAACTGCTCTTTAAAAAAAAGTCTATTACAAAAATAGGAAGTTTTTTTTTTTTTTTTTTTTTTTTTTTGTGGTACGTGGGCCTCTCACTGTTGTGGCCTCTCCCGCTGCAGAGCACAGGCTCCGGACGCGCAGGCTCAGCGGCCACGGCTCACGGGCTCAGCCACTCCGCGGCACGTGGGATCCTCCCGGACCAGGACACGAACCCACGTCCCCTGCATAGGCAGGTGGACTCTCAACCACTGAGCCACCAGGGAAGCCCAATAGGAAGATTTTAATCTTGAATTTTGGAAAAAAAAATCAGCAAACTTCCATATTTTTCAAAAGGTTGGGAAGTATTCTGGATACATGAAAAGTCCACTTACTCATTTTTGAATGTGGTGGTCTGGTTAGTTTGGTATTCTGGGGATACCTGGGGATGGGAAGTGATAGAACAGGAGACTAGCTTTTTGTTACAAGGAGCATGCATTATTATTTGCATAAGTCTTAAAAGAATAGACAACTTCAGTTGCAAAGGTTGAGTGCAGAGGTGAGGAGAGGCTAGAGAATCTCTTAAATTCATAAGATCACCTAGCTGATGGTAACCTTTGTTTGGGCAAAAGTCATCAGTCAGAGCTCCACAATCATTATCCTAGAGTTTAATTTCTCTAATAGCTTGGACCCAAGTGCACACCCTAACCAGCAATTAACACAGAGACAAAAAGACCTGGAGACTGACTTTTTTTTTTTTTACTTTTTTTTTAACATCTTTATTGGAGTATAATTGCTTTACAATGGTGTGTTAGTTTCTGCTGTATAACAAAGTGAATCACCTACACATATACATATATCCCCATATCTCCTCCCTCGTGTCTCCCTCCCACTCTCCCTATCCCACTCCTCTAGGTGGAGACCGACTCTTTAGAAATGCTTTTCACACCTTTTTTATACTCAATAAGACTAATAGTATTATAATAGCTATTGCTTTTTGACCTCTTACAGTGGGTCAGGCATTCTGCTAAGCACTTTGCATAAATTATCTTCACAGCAATTCATGAAGCAGGTATTATTTCCATTTTATAAATGAGGAAAATGAGGTCCACATTGTTACACAGCTAGTAAGAGTCACAGCTAAAATCTGATCTGACTCCAGAGTACTGTGGCACTCTTAACCACAGTATACAGCTCTAAGGTCTTTCACATGAAATACTGAAACCCCAGTGGCACTGAACAAAGTCACGATTCAGGAGTTGGAGTATTTTCAACCAGCAGCCAATCTGACCTAAATTGATATGATGCTCCTTAGAATCTTTATTAGTCTTCGTTGTAGACATAAGAATTCATTTGACCGCAAGCTGCTCTTTCAGATGCCATTGGAGACATTATGTGGTATATAGCAGTGGTCCCCAATCTTTTTGGCACCAGGAACCAGTTTCGTGGAAGACAATTTTTCCACAGACTTGGGGGGGGGTGAGTATGGTTAAAGCGGTGATGTAAGCAATGGTTCAGGCAGGAATGCGAGCTATGGGGAGCGATGGGGAGCGGCAGATGAAGCTCCGCTCGTTCGCCTGCCACTCACCACCTGTTGTGCAGCCCAGTTCCTAACATGCCACGGCCCAGGGGTTGGGGACCCCGGGTATATAGTGTATGCAAAGTAATACTTCCCTAAAATCAGAAACATGCAGAATTCAAAACACACTTGACTACAAGGATTTCAGAGAAGAGATTAAGGACCTGTATATGCAAATGTTATTCTTTTAAAAATATCTCAGAAGTTGCTGGATAAAACTTGGGAAGATATTCACTGCAGCAGTATTTGCAATAGCCAAGACATGGAAGAAACCTAAATGTCCATCAACAGATGAATAGATAAAGAAGATGTGATACATATATACAATTGAATACTACTCAGCCATAAAAAAGAATGAAATAACGTCATTTGCCGCAACATGGATGGACCTAGAGATTATCATACTAGTGATAGTGAAGTAAGTCAAAGACAGATATCATATGGTATCACTTATACATGGAATCTAAAAACATGATACAAATGAACTTATTTACAAAACAAAAACAGACTCACAGACTTCGAAAACAAACTTATGGTTACCAAAGGGGAAAGGTGGAGGGGAGGAATAAATTAGGAGGTTGTAATTAACATACATATGCTACTATATATAAAATAGATAATCAACAAGGACCTACTGAATAGCACAGGGAACTCAAGTCAATATTATGTAATAACCTATATGGGAAAAGAATATGAAAAAGAATGGATATATGTATATGTATAACTGAACCACTTTGCTGTCCACCGGAAACTAACAGAACATTGTAAATCAACTATACCCCAATATAAAATAAAAATTAAAGTTAAAAAAAACTTGGGAAGACAAATATTTATAAAGAAAATAAGAAGGATTGGGCAAAATCTATATTGACATATGTAATATAGCCAGGAATATACTTTTAAAAATGGAAAGAACTTTGATCAAATGTTTGGTTTTCAATTATCTGTTTCACAGAAAACTTGACCTGTGAATGTTAAAGAAAGATTTTTTTTTAAATGTGCATGTTGTTTGAGCTGTAATTAAATGGGGAAAATCTCTGCAAATAAATTTGCCTCCTACTTATGAACTTTTAAAAAGTGAAAATTTATCTTTTCACAAAGTTCAAATGAGACAGAACAAGTGATTATGACCTTCTTCTGGTGTGGATGTGACATGCTGATTTTGCTCAAGCCAGCAAGTGTTTGCGTTTTTAATTAACCAATAAAACAAAAGATGCTAAAAATAACGTGGAGCTACAACATATTAAAACAATTATAAAAGCATTTTTCCTAGTAAACAAACAGACTTAGATGATATTAATGTCTTCCTACATTTTTTTTTCCAAAAAGCACTAACACATGAAAAGTAAAGAGTACAATTTTGTGGCTTAAAATGACATTTCCATGTAAATTGCTTGGTGCTATTAAGCTGTTCCTCCGTATTTACCACATTCATTTGTCATATATTGATGTTGGCATTACCACTGCACTCCTGTGAACTCAAGTGAACTCTTCCTTTTTTTTAATTTTTATTATGAAAGAGTTTAAACAGATACCAGGTAGAGAGAATAGCACAGTAACCACAGTTCATCCATCATGTAGATGCAATGATTGCCAGTATTTTGCCATACTTATCTCTCTCTCCCTCTCTCTCTCTCACGTCCTCTCACTCTTTCTTGCTTTTTCACCTTACGAACTATTGAAAAGCAAATCCAAGATACCATGACATTTAACTCCAAAGTATTTCAGCATGAATTTCTTTAAAATAAGAACATTTTCTTACATAACAACAATACATTAGAACACTTAACTATAATTCTTTAATTTCAACTAGTACCTAGCCATATTCTAATTTTATCCATATCCATATAGTCAAATATAGCCAAAACTGCATCCTCGTTAGTCTAGTACAGTGTTCAGGGCATGGAGTGGGTGCGGAATGAAGTCAGGTGCCTTCAGGCAACACATGTTTTTCACTCTGTACCCCAGCTCCTATTTATTTTATTTTCTTCTCCAATGGATTTCTATATTCCATTTTCTGATCTTGGCTTCTAATAATTACTAGTTGTGTGATGACTTAGAGAATGGTGCATAATTGCTCTGGACATCAGTTTTCATATCGGCAAAATGAATCTGATAAAACTTGCCTCAGGGGATAGTTGCAAAGATTCAGTGAAACAACATCTTTAAGCACTTAACAATGTTGCAAGTGTTCCTTAAATGCCCACCTCTTGTCCACTTGGATTAAATTAAGATTGCTCCATTTGTTATGGAAGTAACAGTCCTATCCCTGTTCTTGATCAATTCTTCCACTCTGCTTCAGACACATTCTTTTCTCTCCCACCCTCTTTCTCCCTGGTTTTTTTTGTTTGTTTGTTTTTGTTTTTTTCTTTTCTCTCCACTGACATTACCTGTACCTTGGGCTGAGGAAGATAAGGTATTAACATGCCTCCCATTCTTATATCTAAAACTACCATCACCACTACCAAAAACAATAACAGTAACAACTGCTTATACTTAAAATCCCAAACAGCTTTTCACATGCCATATTTGATGCTGTTTACAACGCTATAAACAGGATATTACTATCTCCCACTTTATAGGTCAGGTAGCCAAAGAGCAAAGATTTGTTTGAGGGATCAGGGGGAAAATGTTCTCACTGTTATTCTTACCAATATTAGCCACACTTCAATTAACAAAGTAGAATGGTGAATTTTCATTTGTTCTTTCTACCTGGAAGCTGATTTTGAGGATTGGAGAGAACACACTTTGTGGCTCCATGTTAGAGATTCTTTTTAACTGTTGGTTAAAATAACTTAACTTTAAAGAATACTGTACCCTTTAGGAAACCAGTTCTGATTTAAATGAATTTTGCCACTCCAAATTCTGTCTCAGAAGCAGATTTTACAAGAGGCTATAGCTAAAGGAACTGGGGCATTCTACTTCAGTTTACATAAGGCCTGCTAGGGCAATAAAAAATTAGGGACAAAAGCAAAAATAACCAAAGTTTGTGTGTGATAATCTCTCTGTTTCTCTAAGAAGAAGACAAAAGAGAGAACAGGGACTGTGGAAAGCAAATGAAATTCCTATGCTTGATATTTCGTAAGGAGCCATCCAAGGATTCACCTTCACTAAACGGGGACTCAGTTGAGATAAGTTGTCTACAGGGGCTTCATTATGGCAAATCTGAATCTATAACACTCCCCTAGAATGGACTTTTTGGCTGTTAGGTAATAGAAGTAAGGTAAATTCCCCCAAAATAATAATAGTATAAATTATACTTCTAAAACTTTCAATGACTTATTAGAGATTGCTATAACATATACTATTATAGAATGATGAGAAAGATATTTAATTAGGATAACTTGCTTTATATACTATACTTTATAACTGTCACATCAAAGTTATCCTTAGGAGAATCTTTAAACTGTATAAATCCCTAAATTATTTTTAATAGTATTAAAAATAAATAATTATTATCTAAATAATTATTACCTTCTCTAGTTGCCCCCTTATAAAAAAAAACTCCAGTGGGAAATTTTCAATAAAAGTTGTTATAGAAACTGGACAAATATTTGTGAGATTAATATATATTGAATATCAAACTCAGATTTTTTTTTTCATTCTTTTTTTTTCCAAGGTAGTTCAGGGCATTGTAAATGATACTGGAGGAAAATAATGATAATAATGTTTGTAATGGCAAAAACTCAGATGGTGCCATATTAAAAAATAAAGACTGAGGAAAATATACAGAGGAAAAGGATATGAGAAAGGAAACAATTAAAACTCCGGCCAGAAAGAGCGGCTGTGGGAGGAGGATGGAAATGGAAGTGAGATTTTAAAAGAAAGCAAATACTATTTTCATTATTCTTTTATAAATATTTATTTGTTAGAAATATCAAAATGCTCTAGAGGGCTTCCCTGGTGGCACAGTGGTTGAGAGTCTGCCTGTTGATGCAGGGGACACGGGTTCGTGCCCCCGTCCGGGAAGATCCCACATGCCAAGGAGCGGCTGGGCCCATGAGCCATGGCCGCTGAGCCTGCGCGTCCGGAGCCTGTGCTCCACAACGGGAGAGGCCACAACAGTGAGAGGCCCGCGTACCGCAAACAAAAAAAAACAAACAAACAAACAAAAAAAGCTCTAGAAATCATAGAACCAGACAAAACTCTTGCCCAGGGGGGGGAAAAAAAAATCAAAGACCCAAGAGTGCTAATGTGTAGAAACTCATTACCTTGACTATATTCTTTTATCAAATAGGAATAACTGGGGAGCTGCAGTTTGCTTTTATCCTGCATATTATAACCACTCTTGTGATTTAATGGTGATTTGCGCTTTAGCTGTAATCATGCTGCTATGGTCTGAATGTTTGTGTGACTCCCCAAATTCGTGTGTTGAATTTCTAATGCCCAATGTGATGGCATTAGGAGCTGGAGCCTTTGGGAGGTGCTTAGGTCACCAGGGTGGTGCTCTCATAAAGGGGATTAGTGCTCTTATAAAAGAGACCCCACCGTAAGGAGTAAATTTCACCCAGTCTGTGATATTTTGTTATAGAAGCCCAAACAGACTAAGGCACCTGCTCTACTGAAATGATTTGCCTACATTCTGCCACCTCCCCAAGATTATATACTCCTTTAGGGCCAGGACTGTACTTCATTCATTTCTGCATCTTTGCCTCCACATTCATGTTCCTCACTCAGAGACGGCTCAGCCTGGGAGTGTCATAAGTGCAGTTTACCCTCAGCCTCCCTCCATGCTTGCTCTGTTTTCTCTCAAAACTAACAGAGTCACACTCCAGTGGCTCTGGATGAAGAAACATGGTCACCATCTTGATTTTTCCCTTTCCTTACATGCGTGTCATACTATTCAACAACAACCCCAAAATCAATTAGGTTTACTTTTCAAATGTCTTTCAAGTCTACTTTCCTTCTCCATCCTCCATCTAGGCCCAGATTTTGATTTCTTATCACTTCTCACTTGAGGTGTTTTAACAGTCTTGTAAATAAGCCACACATTTTCCCTGTGTATCTCTCACTGGAAAGATAACTTGAAAAACTCAGATTATATTGCTAAATAAATAAATAATAAAAATCAGAGGTTTCTTATCAAATAGGAGAAAATTCGGCCTTTTCTGCAGGACACCCAGATGCCCCATGGTCAGGTTCTAGTGTCTCCCCTCAAGCTCATTGCTCACCCACACTGCTACACTCCCCTCAGCTGAATTTCTTTCTGTCCCTCAGATACATAATACTTCCATTCCCTTATATATGCTGTTCCTTCTTCCTAGAATGCATCCCTCTTTTATTCAAGACAAAGTTCTGTTCATTGCTGTAATATCATCTTTCCTGAAAAAAATTTCCCAACTCCCAGATGGAGTTTGCTGCTCCAACTCCATATTCTCACAACATAGTGGTCATATTTATATTAGAGTATTAATCATATAGTAACATCACTGCTTACTTATATGATGATCCCCTCCCTCAGTTCTGGCTTCCTGAGCATCAGGACTGTGCTACAGTGTTCTGTACAACTGACCCTCAATACAAGTTCTATCAATGCTTGAATGAAAGAATAAATTGATTAATGAAAAAATAAATACAATATTAGAAAGAATTTTTAAATAACTTGAAAGAAAAACTTTCTCAATCAATTTTAGGCACCATTTACATGAATACTAACTATAAACTTGCAATCAATAAATCTTAAATAGATCACTCCAGTAACTTAAGAGCATTAAGGTTATGGCATTACTTAAAAGATATTATTCCCAAAATTCTTGCTGATTCAGACTGCCCTTCCGCTTGGGTTCTATAACGTTATTTATTTATTTAAGAAATATCTTCCTCACAAGATTTTAAGGTCATCAGGAAGAAGAACATAGCTGTTTTGTTCAACACTGTATTTACAATGTCTACTCACAATATCTGGCCCAAAGTAGGCTGTCAATAAATATTTAGAGAGTGAATTGAATAGAAGGGTGAATGCTTGTCAACTGCTATAGATCCTGACAGATGAAGACTTAAAAATGGTTTAAAATAAGTGAGTGGACTGGGCCTTAAATTGTACTGTTAATTCTATGAAGGAAACAAACCAATATAGTGGCTCTGATGCTATCTTTTCAAGAGCTGTAAGACACCAGAAGCTAGACTAAGAAGAGACAAAGAGCTCATTGTTACACTAGTTGATTACGAAATTTTACACTGAAAATTTTTCATAGAGAGTCATTGAAATTTCTAGTTCTTCTTGAGAAAAAGATGTGTTGGTCTTTTAGGAACCTGCCAATCTATGTTGTCTTCCTGCCTAAACCACTCACTAATTACAAAAAAATAAATAAAAGCATTGCATTCTAAAAGACTGAATTTGAACGATTGTTCTTACATGTTTAGATGATTTATGAAAAGACTCCCTATAAGATTCCTTTGAGTAGGAAACTCCTTAGCTCTTTTCAAATAATTCTTGATTTATAACAGTTTAAAACATGTAAGTCATTAAAGAGGCAGTATTACATTACAGTTAAAAGCATGAACTATGAAGTCAAACAGGCCTAGTTTGAACATGAGCAAGTTAGTAAAACTTACTAAAATTCAGTTTCCTTATCTGTAACATGCAAATAATAATAACTCATATGTCTTAAAACATGTAAAGCTCTTATCTCAGTGACAGGCAAGTAGAAAGTGCTCAATAGTTGCTTTTTTAAAAAAATGAATATTTAGACTCTTCAGCCAAACACCTGCCTCCAAGTTATAGGAGAATTCTATAAATTAGGTTGTATGATTTATATTAATGTTGAAAAACATATACATCTTTCTTTTCCTAAATAAAAACTCTGATGGAAAGTCATTACTGGAACACATGCTTGGCTGACACCCATAAATCAATATAGCCTATACCCAGATGAGGCTGCAAATTTCTGAATTGAGGATTCACTTGTGTTTCCTAATAAGGAGGAAAAAAAGTTTGATGTAGACATTTTTTTAAATCTTGTATTTGTAAAATCTTATATTTATGTGGCTTAGAATTGATGTTATCTTTCTCTTACTTTATCAAAAAGAATTATTAAATGAGATTATTATCAAATGAAAAAGTAGTTATTAGATAAAAGGGATTAATCTGTATTAGGATAGAAAGTTCACAATAAGCAATATTATCCCCAAAATACTCCATAGATCTTCTATGTGACAGTGATGGTCTTTGTGCTTTTTATTGGTGCTTATACTTATAAATCAAAGATGTAAATCAAAAAATTAAATTGTTCATTGGGTAGATCTATCAATACTTAACATCCAAAACAAACTTCCTTTATCTTCAGAAGTGGTGCTTTTCATCTGAATCACTTAACTCACAGATATAACTTGCATTTTGTACAAGAAATTCCACTTACAGCGTAGAATTAGAAAGCACTGACCCACAGAACCTTACATGCATAACCGAGGCTAATATCAAAGTGAATATCCTCACCTGAACTGACAGGGCTCCAGAAAAGTTCCCTCCCTCTGCGAAAGAAGAATAAAGTATAAATATAAAGAAGTATATAGGCAACTCTTTGGTGATAATCATTTTGCAAATATAAATGTATCAAATCAACACCTTAAACTTACACAATGTTATATGTGGTTATATCTCAATAAAGCTGGAAAAAAAGTGTGTGCACCAAATGAGTAGCAGTGGCAGCCTCTGGAGTAAGGGTCTGGGAAGCTGGCAGACAGGGTGGATAGAACAAGCATTCCTTAAATGGTATATCATGGAGTACTCTTTAGATTTTATGCAACTACACGAATAACCTATTCAAAAACAAATGTATAACTGTTTTCAATAACAAAGAAAAATATCTTCCACCCCACCTACATAGAGGTATAAAAAGCAATGCTCTAGCCCCTAGAGGAATCTCCCCAGACTTTGCCTCCTAAGGTTGATCATGAGGCTTCCTATGCTTTTTACTTGGTTTTGTCTCCTAGAAATAGATCCCTCCTCTCAGGGTTGGCCCTCCACCGGATGGCCTGGCTGGCTTTGTCCTGGTTTGCTTTACTAAGTGCTGACTTTCCAATTTTCCTTTATCCTCTTTTTAGCTTTATCTTCTGCACCACATGGGATTCCCAGAACTCTATCCCAGGCGTCTCACTAGCAACTGTCGCTTGCCCAAGATGGGCATTCTGACCCTCCCCCCTTGGGGCTTGTCACCCTGTAGCAACTCATCTCTTAGCTCTGTTGGACTTAAAGTCCAAAGTCTGGGTTCAAAATTCTTCCTGTACATTTAGATACATGACCTCAAAATCGATGCCTGAGTTAAAACTCTGTCTCTACATTTACCAGCTGTGCATCCTTGGGCAAGTTATTTCCCTTCCTCGTGTCTTGATTGACTAATCCAAAATATAGTATATATATAATAAATAGCAGTTACCTCAATGAGGTCTGACGATGAAATGAATTACTACAAGCAAAGCACTCATAACAGATCATGGCACAAAGAATATGTAATGTGTGAGCTATTACTATTAAGGCAATAGCTACTGTTTGATGTTGTTATCATTATTACTTTATGTCACCACACTAGGCCTTATCTTCTGCAACAGGGTCAACAAACTTTTTCTTAAAGGGCCAGATAAAAAATATGTTAGACCCTGGACCCAGAAGCAAAATCAAGGCTATTATGAAGGTATATACATAAACATTTAAAACGTAACCATTTAAAAATGTAAAAAAAAATTTTTTTTTACTTAACAGACATCAAAAAACAGGTGGCTCGTCAGATTTGACCCATGTGCTTTAGTTTGTCAACTCCTATTCTAGAATAACACTGTCCAACAGAAATATAAGGTGAGCAAGAGGGAGGAGATATGCAGATACATGTATATGTATAGCTGATTCACTTTGTTATACAGCAGAAACTAACACACCATTGTAAAGCAATTATACTCCAAGAAAGATGTTAAAAAAATAATATATATATATATATATATATATATATATATATATATATACAGTGAGCTACAACTGTGAACCACACAAGTAATTTAAAATTTTCTAGTAGCCGTACATTTAAAAAGTAAAAACAAGTAGGTGAAATTAATTTTAATTATCTATTTTATTTAGTCTGATATATTTAAAATATTATCATTATAAAAATGTAATCAATATAAAATTATTAATAAGATATACATTCTTCTTTAAAATCTAGTGTATATTTTACACTTACAGCACATCTCAATCCAAAAGAGCCACATTTCAAGGGTTTAACAGACAATTTGAACAGTGCAATCTAGAACTATAGACTGAAAGGGTTGGACTACATAATACATTAAATTATATATAAATATATAATACATAAATATATAATATATAAAAGTATATAATATAAATAATATGTAAATATAAAATATATAAAAGTTTCCTTTTGCTCTAAATAACATCAATTATGAAGGTAATCTACTTTCCTAATATTCCACCAACATGTATTTATTTACTTAATCTCTGAAATTAAGTGTCCTGTATGTACCAGGCCCTGTACTGAGCTCTAGAAAAAGACGGACAGCTTAAGAATGGTTCCTGTCTCCAGAAGTTCACCATCTAACATGGGAAGAACAATTTCTAAGACTATCAAAAAACATAACACAGTAAGAAAGTCACACAGAGACAGACAAAACTGGTGTTGGGGGCAGGGGGTAGCACCAAGGAGGAAATGGCCGTTGCCCCTGAGCACTGAGAATAGGGCCAGAATAGCATCACAGAAGTGGTGATGCTTGACCTGAGTTTGCAGAGTGGTGAAGGGTTTCAATTCCAGGACAGGAGGCAACGTGATGAAAGGCAGGGAGGCATGAAAGAGCCTGGCTCCACCAGGGACCTGAAAGTCCTTCTGACTGACTAGACTTGAAGATGCTAGAAAGGAAAGTCCTAGCCAGAGACCTCAATTAAGAGCCACACATTGGCTCTTATTTATTTAGTGGTGATGCTAAGAAGTTTGGACTTTACCTTGTAGGGAATAAGGAGGTATTAAGTAGTTAGAGGCCAGGGTTGGCATGATCAGCTCTGCATTTTGGAAACATCATTTGCCTGAAGGTTGGAGGATTAGAGGGGGAAACACAGGGGATGAGGAGATGTGTTGGAAGATTACTGCAGTAACCTAAACTCGTGATGGTAAAAAGCCAAACCAAGATAGAAACACAGGAGGACACAGATATAGGAAACAGCAAAGGCAACAAGTAGATGTGAGATGAAGAAAATGAGAGGAGGAGAAGAGGCAGAGGCCCAGATTTCTGACCTAGATTAACTGGAAAGATAACTGGGCTGCCATTCACCACCACAGAAGGAGGTTCTCCAAAGAGATAAATTCCTTTATAGAAGCTTCCAGAGAGACCCATCTTATATGGAATGCTTCTCTGTAGCAAGGTTGTCCTGGTCAAGTTCAGTATAAGGGACTTGATCAGTTTGTCCTTTTATAAAAAGCTCAGTGAAGGGCTTCCCTGGTGGCACAGTGGTTGAGAGTCCACCTGCCGATGCAGGGGACACGGGTTCATGCCCCCGTCCGGGAAGATCCCACATGCCGTGGAGCGGCTGGGCCCGTGAGCCATGGCCGCTGAGCCTGCGTGTCTAGAGCCTGTGCTCCGCAACGGGAGAGGCCACAACACTGAGAGGCCCACGTACCGCAAAAAAAAAAAAAAAAGCTCAGTGAAGAAACAGATTTTTTGAAATGCTTTGTGTGAGTTTCCAGCCCTACAATGGAACAATCATGACAGTGTATTGTTTGATGCTTGTTTTCTGACAGAACATCTTGAGTTCATGATCTAATGTTCCTGAATCGACCACAAATTCCCTGCAGAAAACTAAATTTGCCTGAACTGCAAACTCAGTACTCTTTCTTGGTGATTCAGTGATGGAAGTAAATCAAGCTTTCTCTTCACCTCAAACAGTCATTAGTTGTTATCTGGACAGTCCTTCTGACCACACTTTTCAGGCCCTTATTCTACCAGATTTCACCATCATGATTAACAAGTCCTTCAGTACAGCTCCAACCACTGCATCCTCCCTTAGCTTGGTTCAAGGCCAGCAGGAAGGGGCAAGATTTCTTATCTCAGCTCTTTATATTAGGCAGCAGAATTCTTCCCAGAAAATCTCTTCACCCATCAGTCTTCCCTTTATGCCTCACTGAATGGAACTGGATCACATGTCCACTCCTAAACCACTAGCAGCAAAGGCCAATAGGTTTACCATGCCCTGGCTCAGACCAAATACATTTCATTCCATAGGAGGGGGCAGGGGTCGTCTTTCCTTTTCATGTGCTATCAAAATATTAATAGTAATCAGTGTATTCATTTCCTATTGCTGCTGTAACAAATACCACAATCTTAGTGACTTAAAGCAACACAAATTTATTATCTTACACTTTGGGACTCAGAAGCTCAAAATGGGTTTCACTGGGCTGAAAGCAAGATGTAGGCAGGAATGTGCACCCTCTCAAGGCTCTAGGAAAAAATCTGTTTTCCTACTTTTTCCAGCTTCTAGAGGCCACCTGCATTCCTTGACTTATGGCCCCATTCTCCATCTTCAAAGCCAGCAGTATAACATCTTTCTCTCTCTCTCAGTGTATCTTTCTTTTGTCACACTGACTTTTCTGAATCTAACCCTCTTGCATCCCTCCTACAAGGATACTTATAAACTCACTGGGCTCACCCCGATGATCCAGGTTCATCTCCCACCTCTAGATCCTTAACTTAATCACATCTGCAAAGTCCCTTTTGCCATGTAAAATAACATGCTCCCAGGTTCCAGGAATTGTGGTGTAGATATCTTTGTGGAGCCTTTATTCAGACTACCACAGTCAGGCATCTACAACCCAAGGGCAAAAAATGAGGGCCACATTAGCGACCACTTAGGGTCTACCATGTATCAAGCTGTTAGAAATGTTACCCAATATAAGACTAACCCTAAGACTTTGAGAGAGGCAATGCCCCATTTTACAGATGAAGAGAATGATACCCAGAAAGCCCATGTTCATGGAGCAAGGAATCAGCCTCAATACAAACCCAAGTTTACCTGCATCCTGAACATGTGCTAGCCCATGCTCTCTTCCACTTGGAAAAGTTCATTGGAAGCCACCAAGTGAAGGGTTTTTTTTGCTTGTTTGTTTGTTTTTTATTTTTGGCTGTGTTGGGTCTTCGCTGCTGCGTGTGGGCTTTCTCTAGTTGCAGCGAGCGGGGGCTACTCTTCGTTGCAGTGTGCGGGCTTCTCATTGCAGTGGCTTCTCTTGTTGCGGAGCATGGGCTCTAGGTGCGTGGGCTTCAGCAGTTGTGGCACACGGGCTCAGAAGTTGTGGCTCGTGGGCTCTAGAGCGCCCGCTCAGTAGTTCTGGCGCACAGGCTTAGTTGCTCCGCAGCATGTGGGTTCTTCCTGGACCAGGGCTCAAACCCATGTCCTCTGCATTGGCAGAAGGATTCTTAACCACTGTGCCACCAGGGAAGTCCCAAGTGAAGGGTTTTGAATCTTCAAAATTACATGATTTCCTCAAGTGCACAGTTTATCAGTGGCAAATATATGCCTGGACCCTATTTTCTGAATTCCCAGTAAAATATAGAATGTTGCCTTTTTTTAAAGAAAGCTAATAACAATTTAATTTCAATTTATTTCTGAGGACTTAGTCCTATAGGAATAATCAACCCCTACCCACTATTTCCATTCCCTGCCTATGCTTTTCAAGGTCACAAAAGCAAAGATTTTTATAAAATGAACATTTTAAAATAATATTAATAGTAATATCTAGTGGGTTTATTGTTTTATTTCCTTTCTGTTTTAAAATCCCAGGGCAGTTTATAGTTGCATTTAAATAATTCTAATACGTTGTCTCCCTGGGAAGAGTTCCCTTATCTATTCAAAAGCAGACACACAATAAAAAATAAAAATAGTATTTGTGGTAAACAAAGTGTTAAAAATGAGTTTTTACAGTTTTGAAAATTGGCAAGATTGACACATGGATTTTAACACATATAATGATAAGTAGCTGTATTAGTATATTAGGAGACAAAGCCATGTTCTTACCCTAACAGCAGCCATTTGCCGAAAGGCAGAAAGGTGATGGGGTAGAGAGATAATTCTTAATTTTTACACATGATGAATTCCTAAGAAGACACACTAAAACCAAATATAGGAAAGACGAACAGTAGCTTTACATATTACAAGGGGAAGATCTATTCCAGAAAAGCTAAAAAACAAAGGAAAATCCCCAAATTAGACCATGCTTTCTAGACCATCTTCAACAACATATTCCCAGCCCACTGTTTACTTTTTCTCTTCCTTTGCAATTGAACACCATAGTCAACTCAGGTCTGATAAGGATCCATTGAAGCTAAAAATTAAACACTCCGTGGCAGTGCTGGGCGGGGGGACAGGGGGCACAATCTTCACCTCAATAGTATCATTGCTAGTGTCAACAATTTGGTTTTCCTGTTTTCCATTCATGTTTAAATATTAAGGATGATATGCAATAAAATATTTATTTAAGTAATTACAGAAGCAAACGCTACTATGCAGCCAACACTGAGCTACTGGCTGGCAAGCAATAGTGATAGCCAGTAGACATCACACCAAATTCAGCATAATAAGAAAGGCAATTTGGATGTATTATTGTATAGTTTATGAAAAAGAATTAAAATGTCAGACAGAAAAGAAGGAATGCCTATAGTCCTGTTCTCCAGTGTTAAACCCCTAACAACTCAACTGGGACACTGTAGGACACACAATGGTTTCATGTCTGTGACGGGTCAGGGTGTCTGGAAGGTGGAGGTTCTGTCTGCCTAGCTTTCTCTCCGTGTCTGTCTGGGAAGTGAGTTTGGCTTTTTGTCTGAAGCTCAGACAATTTTTCAATTAAAATGCTTCCAGAACAACGCAGGCCCAACAATCTAGGAGCCCTCTTCAATGTCCTCACAAATCGTTGTCTCTTCTTTCTCCCTCCAGAGTCAGAACTCAGGATCCAGGCAACTTCAGGTGCATGGGACATGTGGCATCTAGTGTAAGCCTTCCCAGCAGCTATCAGCACTGCTGTTTTCCAGATGTGCACCCATTCACTGTGTGCCAGTGCTGCTGCAAATTTGGAAGTTTACAAGTGAGTCAAGAAGTAAAAATGACTGGGAAGCTCCGGCATAAGCCACTACATAAAAGCTGAAATTTGGACCATCCACTGATTTCTCCTTTCAAAGTACTGATGAAGAGGATTGCCTTAGAACTGGAGCCACATTCAGTATTGGGCAGAAACTCATGGATGGTTTTTCTCAGGCCCTCAGGAATGTCAGAAGGTTCTTATTAAAATGAACACTGAGTAATAAACTTTAATAGTCTCCAGAGGTATGTAATGGAAGAGAATAATACATTTTAAAAAATGCTGATTTAATAAGAATACTTATAAACTCCTCATAAATCATTTATTGCAAAGTATAATTTTGAATTACTCAAAAGATACTAAATCCATGATAAATTATAACTCATGCTGAACTAAGCCTTATGTTTCCAGTATCAATACGTAAATTAATGTCCTTAATTAGCAGCTGATGAGGAGAAATCATGCATAGCTTTAAAAGAATTCTATAACGTCTGTGAAATTTCCAAGTCTGTTGGCTAAAATAAGCTTTTCCCTTTCACAAGTTTTTTTTTTTTTCCTGGATCTCCCTGCAAGATGTCAACCCAATATATCATGCACAACTGTGACACTGCCCATCACAGAAAACTGCTGTCTGACAAAGCTCTTTCCAATCTGTAATGATTACTGTATCTGTCAAGCACATAGTTAAAGTAATATAACAAAACCAAGAAAATCTGATACTTCCCCATATGCCTGGGTAACCAGTATTCTGTCTCTCACACATGCACTTCACAGATGCACTGTATTTGTTAGCAGAATACAAATAAAACATAACAAAGACCATTTTCTCCAATTTGCATAAGCAGCACCAATGTGGGAGGGGAGGTGGAATTAAAGATTCTGGGTTTCTTTCACTTGTATCTTCCAATTGTCAAAATCTGAAAAGGTATAATCACCCTGACAAGAAAGGGGTCAGCGGTTTCTATGGCAATGTTGAAAAGGGAATGCCAAAGAATGGCCAAAGGAGGTAGGAAAGGGGTCAAGTTTATTACTACAATTTCTTTCCTCTCTGAATCTTGTTACTGTCGACATTTTGACTGAAAAACAATCCAACTTTAAGTGACTTTTCTTAATGTTTCATGGGTGAGTGTCAAACTGCAAGTTATGGAAAAGAATGTCTGAGGGGAAGGGAGTGGGAAAGAGATTCTCATCATGGGATCAGACTGCTGAGATCTAGGCTGAGAGACGAGTTTCAGGAGTTTTACTGATGGCTCCAAAGTAAGACAGACCTCACACCTAAAATCAGGGCCTTCCAGAGAAAGTGAGCCGGAGGGGTGATGGAGCACACTGATTATCTTTTGCGACACATTTTTCAAGCGTGGGCAAGATATAGTGGCAATCTACCAAGTCCCTGAACATCACATCTTATCCCAAATAATTTAATTATCTTCCATTAAGTTTGTTATGGAGTTATAGTATTTAGAAATTAGGAATTTGGAAAAGTTTCTAACACATAGACTACCTATGACCCAAGACCTCTTCATTATTAGAATGGCTACCTGAGGCAAGTACTCCATCTTTGTGCTCCAGTTTCCTTATATTCAACAAATGTCATTAAAAATGCTTATTTGGGTTTCCTTGGTGGTGCAGTAGTTGAGAGTCCGCCTGCCGATGCAGGGGACACGGGTTTGTGCCCCAGTCCGGGAAGATCCCACATGCCGTGGAGCGGCTGGGCCCGTGAGCCATGGCCGCTGAGCCTGCGTGTCCGGAGCCTGTGCTCCACAACGGGAGAGGCCACAACAGTGAGAGGCCCACGTACTGCAAAAAAAAAAAAAAAAAAGCTTATTTTCTCTCCGATTTCTGCCATATCTAATGGAAGAATTGAGCAAGGGTGAGTGGGACAGGGTATTCTGGGAAGACCTGCCCCCAAACTGAACTTGGCTATTGAGGTGGGGCCAATACCAGAGGAGCCAGAGTCTGGGTATATCAGGGGTAGGGGAACTACCCAAGTGCCAAGGCAACAGACAGGGTACAAACAGAGTGAAGTCAAGAGTGAGCATAAGGATGGAACAGCACAGAGAAATAGGGTCTCCCAACAACCACCACTGAATGTATTGCAAGAGAAACCAGGGATGTTCCTGTGTCAACACACTTTTATTAAGCACTTATTATGTGCCAGGCACTGTGACAGGTTCCAGAAATGGCGAACCAACTAGAAAGCATCTCTTCCCTGAGGGACCTTGCGTCCAGTAGGGATGAGAGTTGTGACAGAGAAAGTAATATCTGCCTTTGGAGGATCTAGCAAGAGTACTTAATCTAGGCTGAGAGAACAGGAAAGAATTCCTGGAAGCAATGCCATTTTAGTCAGTCTGAAGCATGAATAGGAGCCAGCCAGGTGAAGAGGGGGAGAAAGAGTATCCCAAGCCAAGGGACATCCTAAGGTTTTAAGGAAAAAGAGTCCATGGTGTCTGATGGACTGAAAGAATACCACAGTCTTAGAATTTAGAATATGCGAGTTGGGGGAGAGGGGAAGCAACATGAAAGGAGTGAAAGATAAGGGCAAGTTCTTAAGGTTTTGTGAGTCAGGTTAAGACTTACCTAAGTGCCAAGAGAAGTTATTAAGGAATGTAAGCAGAGGAGAAATGTGATCTGACCTGCATTTTTGAACATCACTGGCTTTGGTGTTAAGGATGCATTTGCTTAAAACTTAACTCAAGGTTTCACGACTTTAGGATGCCCAGTCCAGGCAGGGAAGCTGGTGATATAGACTAGGATGACAGGGGAGGTAGAGAGAAGTGGAAGAGCCAAGTGCCATTTTAGGAAGTAGGCATAACACACTGTGGTGGCTGATTAGACTGGATATGGGGGAGAGGAAAGAAAAAGCTAAGGATGAAGTCTGGGTTTCCTGCTTCAGCTACAGGATGGGGAGAGGAGGTGTTTGAAGAGCCAGTCAAACAGTCCTCATCACAAGTTCACCCTGTCTGCAGGTAGTAGGGCCCAAGAGGTTCAGAGAAAGAACTTCAGATGCAGAAAGAGGATGCAAGAAGCAAGATGAGCTCAAGCTCCCCTCCATCCTGTCCTCTGGGCTATCACTTTCACGTTGCTGTCCAGCCCCACACTGCCCAAGCTCTGTCAGCAGAGGGGATCGATAGCTTGCGCCTCAGTTCTGTGAGTGCATCCCTGCCCTCCCCTGACCTCTGATTCTACCTTTAACCTGACACCTTGGGCAGTTGAAAGTTTATCATTTGGTACTTGTGAAGAACTTTTACCTCCCTGACGAGACATTCGCCACTAGTTAAAAATGTTAACTTCATCTGATCTGAGACGCTTCAGTGTGTTCAATTTCACATACCATCCCGGAAATTTTCTTCACTCTTGAGGTAGGGACCCAGAAAGTTGAGAATTATAGCTAAGCCATCATCAAAAACTTTCTGAGATGAACCAACAAAAGATTGGGAAACCAGAAGCTCTTTCTAGTCATTCACTCATTCATTTGTTCATTCCACTAATATTTATTGGGTCATTCAACAAATACTTTAAAAGCTCCTTTCAACGTTCTAGGCTGTGTTAGGCACTGGGGAGAGAGCTGTGAACAAGTTATCTGCCCTCACATTGTGTACATTCTTGTAGGGAAGACACTAAGTAAGCGAGTAAGTATTCATCTAGGAAATGTTATAAAGAAAATAAATGAAGTGATGATCAGGGAGTCCCTGAGGATGGCCATTCGAGCAGGAGTGGTCAGGGAAGCCTTAAGTTTCTATCTGAGAATGAGAGCAGCCATGCAAAGAGCTGGAGAAAGAGCACTCCAGGCAGATGGAACAGCAATGGCAAAGGCTGGGAGTGGGGAAGGGTTTTGCATGTTGAAGAACAGGAGGTTTGTCCAGGAACGTCATGAGCAAGTAGGCAAGTGTTTTAGGCTGAAGGTGGAGAAGTGGGCAGAAGCCCTGTGAGTTCAAGGCCTCATAAGCCATGATAAAAATGTTGGGGTTTACTCTAAGTGCAAAGGAAGTCACTGGATGTCTCAAGCAGAGTGACAAAATCTGGTATATTGGTTATAAGATCACTCTGGCCATACTGTGGAAACAAACTGGAATAGAAGCAAGAGATTAGAGTCAAAAGGTCGCTGCAGGAGTCCTGGTGAGAAATGGGGAAACAGAACAGGTACATGAAAAGGTGCTCAACACTCAACAACAATAATCACTGGGGAAATGCGAACCAAAGCCACGATGAGATAGCAACTTACCCCAGCTGGAATGGCTGTCACCAAAAAGACAAGAGGTATGTGGAGAAAAGGGAGTCCTTGTGCACTGTTGGTGGGGATGTAAATTGACATAGCCACTATGGAAGATAGTATGCAGCGTCCTCAAAAATTTAAAAATAGAATTACCATATGATCCAGCAATCCCACATCTGTGTATACATCTGAAGGAAACAAATCACTGTCTCCAAGAGATATCCGTACACCCATGCTCACTGCAGCATTATTTATAATAGTCAAGACGTGGAAACAGCCTAAGCATCCATTGACAGATGAATGGATATAGAAGATGATAGCATGGAATATTTTTCAGCCATAAAAAAGAGGAAATCCTGCCATTTGCAACAACATGGTTGGACCTTGACAGCATTATGCTAATTGAAATAAGTCAGACAGAGAAAGATAAATACTATGTGATCTCACTTATATATGAATATTTTTTTAAAACTCACACAAACAGAGAACATACTGGTGGTTGCCACTGTCAGGGGTGGAGGTGGGGGAAATGGGGGAAGGTGGTCAAAAGGTACAAAATTCCAGTTATAAGATTAATAAGTTCTACAGGTCTAATGTATAGCATGGTAACTATAGTTAAAAATATTGTATATTTCAAAGTTGCTAAGAGAGTAGATATTAAAAGTTCTTATTACAAGAAAAAAATTATAACTATGTGAGATGATAGACATTAACTAAACTTGTGGTAATCATTTCACAATACCTACATATACATCAAACTATTATGTTGTTCATCTTAAACTAAAACAATATTATATGCCAATTATAACTCAGTAAAACTGGGATTTGAGGGGGAAAAAGAAGAAATGGGGACTGGAGCCATGACACAACAGAGATGGAAAAAATGCAACAGCTTCAAGGAAGGTTGGGGCAAGTGGATGGAGACTGGGGACAAGGGTGAATCTCTCCTCTATGCAAGGCACACACTTTCTCTTTTCCATACGAACTTCCCATTTTATCTCTACTAATGGCTTATGGAAACTATTCCTATTTGGAATCACAATTCAGCCAATATCATTGGATTTAGTTCTACTTGTCTTATTTTCATGTCCTGGCCCATGTGTCAGGTGTATTTCAGGTCACAAAGGAAGGATTCTGTACCCAGCCATAAATACGGGTGGGTTGGTTTTTCATTGCTTGGCCCATTGTCCCTTCTTTTTCCCTCAACCCCACCCTCCTGGAAAGCGCTGCACTTGCACAGCTGGAAAACATGACTGTTGGGGGCCAGGACGCCACTACCGCCCAACAGGCCAAGGAATTGCTTTAAAAATAGAATATTGAACCATTTTGCAGCCTAGTAAAAAGTCCAGATGCTGTTGGGCGGGGGCTCCGGCTGGCTTGAGAATAATCAAGAGAGGCTCTGGGGCCCTTCTAGACTTCTACTTCCCCCGTTCCTCCTTAATCTGTAGTTCAGGATACTCTAATAAAGACAACCAGTTCAGCACTCCCTCTGTAGGTTAACTTTGAATACCGTGGAGTCATTCATACACGAGGGCATCACCACACATGTTATAGGCTCATCAAAGTGGATAAAACGCAGTGTCTGTCTCTGCCTCTGACTAAGAAATCTCCTTCAGTAAAAACACAGTGATTGAGGTCCACATCATCTCCCTCTCCAAATAGATCTTCGGGTGTTTATCCTATAAAGTTTGCACCACGTGCGGGCACAAAGTCTAATGAATGTTGTTCACACGTTTGGCGTTCCCTGCTAGTTGAACCGAAGCTGGTCTCCCCTCTCTTGGAGAGTGACCCGGAGTAGCTTAGGGCAAGGAAGGGAATTACTTGAGGATTTTTTATGTGTTGATTCAAGTGTAGAACTTTCTTAGCCTGTCCCTGGAAAGAAAATTGATGGGGAGTAATTGGTGACAGGATAAGAGCCTTGCAGTGCTCTCCATCTGGTGAGCCGAGCAGACTGCAGCTTTATTTACTTGGGATGCTGCTGCTCTTGGTCCTGTTGTAGGATTTCAGCTGTCTCATTAGGTTGCTCCCCAGAGCTAAATATTCCTTCCAAAACATTTTCATCCCTAATAACAAAAATAACCCATTATTTCTGAATCATTTATATATAAAGACTTTTAAAATTACATATCTCAATTGAGAGAGATTTCTGGGGGGGGAAATGGTTTTTTTATCCCTATGTTATCCCCACAACAACTGTCACGGTGCAATTCGTCTGGCATATTAACATTTATGAACCAGAAAGAAAAGAAGCTAAAAGCATGGCTTATCTTTCTGTCAGTTCTGACCCTCTCCAAATGTTTTCAGCAGTAGACATTAAGATGGAAAAAAATACACCAAAACTCTATTGTTCAGACTATTCTGCTCCCTGTGTTGCCTTTCTAACACAAGTACTTCTTTAAAAAATGAGAAGCAGACTATGTATCCATGAAGGGGAATTAAGTTATCTTTTATTGAACCACAACACTTAGTTTCAGGAATAAAGATAATTTTATTTTCCCACTTTGAGTTGCTTTTCTAATAGCAGAGATAGATTTAGACTGACAATTTTCCCAATCTTTTTCCCCCATTTAAAAAAATTTTTTTTCTTAATTTATATACTATAAAATTTGTTCCTTGTTGTGTACAGTTCTATGGGTTCTGACAAATGCACAGAGACGTGCATCCACCACAATTATGATACAGAACAGCCCCATTGCCTCCCCCCAAATTTTTTCATGCTGCCCCTCTATAATCAACCTATTCTCCAGCCTATATTCCTCCTCT
Organism: Mesoplodon mirus; assembly: GCF_964341445.2. Lineage (NCBI taxonomy): Eukaryota > Metazoa > Chordata > Mammalia > Artiodactyla > Ziphiidae > Mesoplodon > Mesoplodon mirus. Next base: position 155,369,938 of record NC_138978.1, on the reverse strand, counting down.
TCTCTTTTATATCCCTACTGTTTTGCCTTTTCTAGAATGTCATATAAATGAAATCACACAGTCTTAAAACTTTTGGATGTGGCTTTTTCACTTAGCAAAATTCATTTGCAATTCATGCACGTTGTCACATGTATCAGTAGTTCATTCTTTTTTGCTGTTGAGTAGCATTGCATTACATGGACAAACCACAGTTTGTTTATCCATTCATCCACTGAAGGACATTTCAGTTTTTAGAGATTGTATATAAACTTTCTATAAACATTTATGTACAGATTTTTACATGAGCTTAAGCTCTGACAAATGCACAAACTTAAGCTTAAGTTTGTATTTCTCTAGACAGCTAGATCATAAAGTAAGAGTAGGTTAAAATTTCTAAGAAAACTTAAGTTGTGTATTTTACATTCCCATCTGCAGTGTATGAGAGTTCCAGTTGTACCACATCCTCTTAGTACTCTCATTTTTCTTAAATTTTAGCCATTCTGATAGGTGTGAGTAGTTATACCATTATTTTTTTTATTGACATACAGCTGATTTACAATGTTGTGTTAGTTTCTCCTGTACAGCAAAGGGATTCAGTTATACATATATATACATTCTTTTTTATATTCTTTTCCATTATGGTTTATCATGGGATATTGAATATAGTTCCCTGTGCTACACAGTAGGACCTTTTGTTGTTGTTTATCCATTCTATATACACCAGTTTGCATCTGCTAATCCCAAACTCCCAATCCATCCCTCCCCCACCCCCCCTCCCTTGGCAACCACAAGTCTGTTCTCTATGTCTGTGAGTCTGTTTCTGTTTTGTAGATAGGTTCTTCTGTCATATCTTAGATTCCACATATAAGTGATATCATATGGTATTTGTCTTTCTTTCTGCCTTACTTCACTTAGTATGATAATCTCTAAGTCCATCCGTGTTGTTGCAAATGGCACTATTTCATTCTTCTTTATTGCTGAGTAGTATTCCACTGTATATATGTACCACATCTTCCTTATCCACTCATCTGTTGATGGACGTTTAGGTGGTTTCCATGTTTTGGTTATTTTGAATAGTGCTGCTATGAATATTGGAATGCATGTATCTTTTCAAACTAGAGTTTTCCAGATATATACCCAGGACTGAGACTGCTGGATCACATGGTAACTCTATTTTCAGTTTTTTAAGAAATCTCCACACTGTTCTCCATAGTGGCTGTACTAATTTACATTCCCACTAACAGTGCAGGAGGGCTCCCCTTTCTCCACATCCTCTCTAGAATTTGTTATTTATAGATTATTTAATGATAGCCATTCTGACTGGTGTGAGGTTGTACCTCATTGTAGTTTTGATTTGCATTTCTCTAATAATTAGTAATGTTGAGCATCTTCTCATGTGCCTCTTGGCCATCTGTATGTCTTCTTTAAAGAAACATCTATTTAGGTCTTCTGCCCATTTTTCGATTGGGTTGTTTGTTTTCTTGTTGTTGAGTTATATGAACTGTTTTATACTATTATGCTTTTAAATTGTACTTGCCTAATGATGGCTCCTTTGGTTCCCCCGTCATATTCATACTTTAGGCAGGAAGAAGGGAAAGGTGACAGGCAAAAAGCACATGCTAGCAGAGGTAGCACCCTTTCTAAGTGGCATTCCTGGAAGCCCCTCCCAACAACCTCTGATCACATTTCATTGGCCAGAACTAGTCACAAGACCTCCCCTATATGCATGGAAGATTGATAAATGTAGTTTGGGGGGATTTTTAATCTGAGTTCATTATTATCTCTGTTAATTAGGAATTTCTAAGTAAAAAAAAAAAAAGAGAATGGACCTGACCTGGCAGCTCACAGACACATCACACTGATCTCCCTTCTTTCCTCTGTGCAGTCTATTCTTCACCTGAAGCCACAGTGATTCTCATTAAAATTCATCAGATCATGTCCCTCCTGTGCTCGAAATAATTCAATGCTTCCAATCTCCCTCAGAGTAAAATCAAAAGTCCTTTCACTGTTCATAAGCCCTTTCCTGATCTGCAAGCACCCCATCTTTCAGAACTCATCTTCTGCCAATTTTCTCCTTGATCACTAAGCTGCAGCCATACTGCTGTTCTCCCTCTTCTGTGAACAAACCAAACATGCTCTCACTTCTGGGCCTTTGCATTTACTACTCCTTCTGCCTGGATAATTCTTCTTTTAAGCAGCCTCACTGCTCTATCCTCCATTCCCACAAGTTTACACACAAATGTTCCCATATCAGAGAGGCTTTTCCTCTAATATAAAATCATCTTACATAAAATACAACTACCAACCCTTCCCATATTGTTTTATTGTTCTTAGCACCTAATATCATCTGACATATTGTCTATTTTATTTGTTAATAGTTTCTGTCCTCATCTATAGAATACAAGGGAGCGGGAACCTTGTTTTGTTAACTCCTATGTCTAGAATAGGGCCTGACACTCAACAGTATTTGCCAACAGAATGGAGAGAGGAGGATGCATGAATGGCAATGAATGAATGAAGTTTGTTATTAGAGAACATTTCCTTCACTGTAGGTTCTTTAGTCTCCACTTCTCAGCTGGATGAGGAGGACCCCAAGAGAGCTCAGGGTTTTTGCAAAAGGGGAGCCTGACATCACCCCTCTGACTGCATATTTGCTGAACAGGAAAATTCTGAGGAGAGGAGTTACATGGAGTTTCCTGATATTGCAGAGCATGGAAACAGAGGGAGGGATTGGGAGTTTGGAAGGAAAAGGAGGCATGTGACTTCCTGTCTGCCAAGTAGATACCATGAAGGCAGACAAGCTAGGGCCATATTGAAAGAGTCCCACGAAAGTGCTTTCCAGGGTATATTAGTTTGCTAGGGCTGCCATAACAAAGTACCACAGACTGGGTGGCTTAACCTACACGTTTATTGTCTTACAGCTCTGGAGGCTAGAAGTCCTAAATCAATCAGCACGGTTGTTTCCTTCAGAGCACTGTGAGGAAGCATCTATTCCGTGAATCTCTGTTGGTTTGCTGGCAATCTTTGGTATTTCTTGGCTTGTAGAAGCATCACCCCAATCTCTACCTTCATCTTCACATGGTGTTCTCCCTGTGTGCGTGTCTCTGTGTCCAAATCCCCCCTTTTTATAAGGACACTTGTCATACTGGATTTATGGCTCACCCTAACTAACTCAACTAACTACATCGCAAAGACACTATTTCCAAATAAGATAACATTCTGAGGTACAGAGTGTTAGGGCTTCAACATATGCATTGGGAGAAGGGGGGAGACACAGATCAATCCATAACAGTCTCTCTCCAAAGAAAAAACATTTAGTCTCTAGCAGGGCATCCTACTGGCAGGGCACCATCCCACTCCTGCTACAGTTATGATAAAAAAAATTAAAAAATAAAAAGATATGTGAAAGTCCCCACAACTTCAGCAACTAAATAATCAACTCACTATAGAGTAAAACTGACCTCAGTACCAAAATGCTCTTTTTATCCAAGTCTAATAATAATAGCAAGTAAAAAAATTGAGATGATTTTTTAAGTAAAAGGCAATCATTTAATTTTTCAAAATCAGTGGCAGCAACCTTTGCTAATCAAATGTAACTTCCAATAGTTGACAGAAAAAGGCATGCCTTGAAGCTGCCTTATTTGAATGGGATGTGAAGGCTCATATTGAGATATGAGGCTTCATATTTTATTTGTTAACTTAGCTGCTGTTGACTCATCTGTACCCAACAGTTTACCCACTAGGATTAAATGTGAGAAGAGCTTTGCTTTGATGTCAAAAGTATGTCGGGGGCTTTTATTTGCTTTGTTTGGAAATATTTTTCTTGGACTGTCTTATTTGATTTTCTATTACCCAGGGAATTTAGAAAAGTCAGAAGTACATCAAAATTTTTTTAGTGCCCTCTATCATTGAGTGACATTAGAACAGTCTAAAGAATGGTCCTTTTGTGGATGTGGTACATTTATTCAAGACTTCAGAGTCTTTTATAGCAGGTGTTATTTTCTATGTTATGGCTTCAGAGGTGACTGGAGGCTAGTCCAAGGTCTGCGAAAAGATCTGGTGAGAAAAAAATCAAGGAGTAAAGTATTATGGTTGAATTCCTAGCCTTGGGCTGTACTTAGAAAAATGAACTCTCTTTAACACAGTAATCACCAGCTGCAATATATCTGGGCATCTGCCATCTAACTAAAATCTAGCCCGACAAACCAAGAGTATTATTTCTTTAATAAACATCACTAAGTCCTACTATGCGTCTCAGGCTATTCTATGCACAAGGGATGCAGTGATGAGCAAAGTTCTCATAAATGTATATTTCAGTGAGTGAAACAGACAATAAACAAGATAAATATATTAGTGAACTGGGTTTAATAGTGTCCCCTCCCCCTAAAATTCAGGTCTACCTGGAACCTGTGACTATGACCTTATTTAGAAACATAGTCTTTATAGATGTAATCAAGGTAAGATGAGATCATACTGGATTAAGATGGGTCCTAAATCCAGTATGACTGATGTCCTTCTAAGAAGAGGGACATCTGGACAAAAAGACACACAGGGAGAACACCATGTGATGACAGAGGCAGAGATTGGAGTGATGCAGCTTCAAGCCAAAGAATGCCAAGGATTGCCAGTAACCACCAGAAGATAGGAGAGAGGCATGAACAGATTCTCCCTCAGAACCTCCACAGGGAACCAACCCTGCTGACTCCTTAATTTTGGACTCCTATCCTCCAGAACGGTGAGAGAATAAATATCTGTTGTTTTGAGATACCTGGTTTGTGGTCTTTTTACAGCAGCCCAAGGAAACGAGCACAATTTGTGAGTGATAATAAAAGATAAGGAGAAAAAAATAAAGCAGTGAAGTGGGATAGAGAGTCCTGGGGAGAGACTGCAATATTACATTGGCCAGGAAAATCCTCAATAAGAAGCTAATATTGATTAAAGTCTGAAGGTGATGAGGAAGTAACACATGATGACACTTGGAGGAAGCATTGCAGGCAGGAGGAAGGGCACAGGCAAAGGCCCTGAGAGGCCAGTTTGGCTGGATTGGAATGATAGGTAGGAGTAGGAGGAAGATATAGTAGGAGGAGTGATAGGTAGGAGTAAGAGGAAGATAGATAGATAGGTAGAGTAGGAGGAAGAAATGAGCTCAGCGAGGTGACGGGCAGCAAGATCATGGAAATGCTATGGACTGTTGTAAAGTCTCTGGCTTTTACTATGCATCAGACAAAAAAAGGAAGCTCTTGAAGAGTTTGGAACAGGGAAGTGGTGCAGAGGAGTGACAAGATCAACCTAGATTTTACTAAGATCTTTGCATTACTGCAATTACTCTGAAAAGAACAAGATGGAAGTGGGTTAGAAAACTATTTCAATAATCCAGGTGGGAAATGACAATGACTTAGACCACGGTGGTGGTAGTGAAAGTGATCACTACTACAGTCAGTTTCAGGTTATATTTTGTAGATGTGGCTGATAAGACTTACTTTGGATCAGATGTGGGACATGAGTAAAAGAGAAGAATCAAAGATGGCTCCGAGGTGCATGGACTTGCCACTTATTGAAAGGAGAAGGCCATGGGAGGATGAGGCATGGTGAGGAAGATCAAGAATCAGTCTGGGACATGTTAACCTAAGATGCCATTTAGATATATGTGAGAACACTGTGGGAATACAAGGTGGACTTAGGGAGAAGTCTTGGCAGGAGATACAAATATAGAAGTTGTTGGAACAGAGACAGCATCACCAGTCTATGTATTCATTACTCCCCTCCACAATACTTCTCGTTTTCCTGCAGAAATACTATATAATTTAACAATGCAGGGAGCGTGACCCTGCCTCCGACTTGTGACAGTTCTACACTCTACTTGTGGGAAGAACTATAAAAATGACTTACCACAATCTGTTCAGTGTTTTAGATTGTTATATATTTATTTTTATAAGCCTTCTATTTTAAAATGTTAAGCAGTTCACAATTTTAGAAGACATAAAATAAGAAAATTACAATTTAAAAAAGTAAAAATGGCAGTTAGAGAAGTTAAGTAAACCAAGCACCTGTGAGTAGGAGATTTCTTTGAGTTCTTTTTATGATCATCACATTTTTACTGTAAGAGGATGAAAAGAGAGCATATAGAGCCTCTGGGAAATTTCTTTTAAAATCTTTTTATTATCTCACTTTTGGAAAAAAAAATTAGTGTATTATTTTGAATCAATGAATAAAAGGTTTATACTGATCAGTGAGACCTAACCACAAAATTGTTTTGATTTCTAGTATTAATTAAATATTGTCTCCCATGACCCAAATGTATCAATATTTAAGAAATGACTTAAGAGCATAGAAGGAGGTGGACCAGTGATAAACACAGGTGAATCTATGATGACCCAACTGGGAGCAAGAACCCAACTGGGAGCAAGAAAGAGGTTCAGAGGACAAAGTAAATTCAATGAGGGCTGCAGTTAATGGATAAGGACTACTGTGGTGCATATCTTCCTTATTCTTATTCAGATGTTGCTTTGAGGTTTGAAATGTCTTCTATGGTTTCTGCTTTTAACCAAAAAGTCAGTCAAGTCGTGATCCTAGAGGGGTTTCTTCCCACCCATCCATTAATAAACACACAAAAAAATCCGGGGCTAAGAATGTTCCACTTTGGAAACAGTGGTGCGGAGCACGTAAATTATATCACTTGCCTCCAATTTAAGAACTTGGTGTTGTGTGTTCAATTAAATGGGGCCTTCAGTGGGCAAGATTGAAAATGTTTTGATTAACTCTTTAACTCCCGGTCGCTCTAGTCAATTCAGAAAAGTTATCTAAAACAGCTGGTATAAGTTAGATATTATAACTGAAAACTAAATTTAACTTAGAGCTTCAGAGCAATTAAGTTTTAAAATGTCCACAGTTTTTAAAGACGTATATATTTGCTTGGAAAAAACTATTTTTTTCAGGTGTAAATCTAAGAAATATTTATTGGACAGATTTTTTTCAACATCTTTATTGGAGGATAATTGCTTTACAGTGTTGTGTTAGTTGCTGCCGTATAAGAAAGTGAATCAGCTATATGCATACATATATCACCACATTCCCTCCCATGCGTCTCCCCCCCACCCTCCTTATCCCACTCCTCTAGGTGGTCGCAAAGCACTGAGCTGATCTCCCTATGCATGTATATATCTCAATGTTATGCTCTACTTCATCCCAACTTACCCTTCACCTTCCCCCTGTCCTCAAGTCCATTCTCTAGGTCTGTGTCTTCATTCCTGTCCTGCCCCGAGGTCCATCAGAAACATTTTTTTTATTCCATATATATGTGTTAGCATACGGTATTCGTTTTTCTCTTTTTGACTTACTTCACTCTATATGACATGCTAGGTCCATCCAGTTCACTACAAATAACTCAATTTTGTTTCCTTTTATGGCTGAGTAATATTCCACTGTATATATGTACCACATCTTCTTTATCCATTCATCTGTTGATGGACACTTAGGTGGCTTCCATGTCCTGGCTATTGTAAAGAGTGCTGCAATGAACATTATGGTACATGACTCTTTTTGAATTATGGTTTTCTCAAGGTATATGCCCAGTCGTGGGATTGCTGGGTCATATGGTAGTTCTATCTTTAGTGTTTTAAGGAACTTCCATACTGTTCTCCATAGTGGCTATATCAATTTACATTCCCACCAACAGTGCAAGAAGGTTCCCTTTTCTCCACACCCTCTCCAGCATTTATTGCTTATAGATTTTTTTTTTTTTTTTTTTTTGCGGTACGCGGGCCTCTCACTGTTGTGGCCTCTCCCGTTGCGGAGCACAGGCTCCGGACACGCAGGTCCAGCGGCCATGGCTCTCAGGCCCAGCCGCTCCGCGGCATGTGGGATCCTCCCAGACCAGGGCACGAACCCGCGTCCCCTGCATTGGCAGGCAGACTCTCAACCACTGCGCCACCCGGGAAGCCCTGCTTATAGATTTTTTGATGATGGCCATTCTGACCAGTGTGAGGTGATACCTCATTGTAGTTTTTATTTGAATTTCTCTAAAGATTAGTGATGTTGAGCATCCTTTCATGTGTTTGTTGGCAACCTGTATACCTTCTTTGGAGAAATGTCTATTTAGGTCTTCTGCCCATTTTTGGATTGGGTTGTTTTTTTTTTTTTGATATTGAGTTTCATGAGCTGCTTGTAAATTTTGGAGATTAATCCTCTGTCAGTTGCTTCATTTGCAAATATTTTCTCCCATTCTGAGGGTTGTCTTTTCGTCTTGTTTATGGTTTCCTTTGTTGTGCAAAATCTTTTAAATTTCATTAGGTCCCATTTGTTCATTTTTGTTTTTATTTCCATTTCTCTAGGAGGTGGGTCAAAAAGGATCTTGCTGTGATTTATGTCATGAAGTGCTCTGCCTATGTTCTCCTCTAACAGTTTTATAGTGTCTGGCCTTACATTTAGGTCTTTAATCCATTTTGAGTTTGTTTTTGTGTATGGTGTTAGGAAGTGTTCTACTTTCATTCTTTTACATGTAGCTGTCCAGTTTTCCCAGCACCACTTATTGAAGAGGCTGTCTTTTCTCCATTGTATACTCTTTCCTCCTTTATCAAAGATAAGGTGACCATATGTGTGTGGGTTTATCTCTGGGCTTTCTATCCTATTCCATTGATATATATTTCTATTTGTGGGCCAGTACCATACTGTCTTGATTACTGTAGCTTTGTAGTAGAGTCTGAAGTCTGGAAGCCTGATTCCTGCAGCTCTGTTTTTCTTTCTCAAGATTGCTTTGGCTATTCGGGGTCTTTTGTGTTTCCATACAAATTGTGAAATTTTTTGTTCTAGGTCTGTGAAAAATGCCAGTGGTAGTTTGATAGGGATTGCATTGATCTTTAGATTGCTTTGGGTCCTACAGTCATTTTCACAATGTTGATTCTTCCAATCCAAGAACATGGTATATCTCCATCTGTTTGTATCATGTTTAATTTCTTTCATCAGTGTCTTATAGTTTTCTGCATACAGGTCTTCTGTCTCCTTAGGTAGGTTTATTCCTAGGTATTTTATTCTTTTTCTTACAACGATAAATGGGAGTATTTCCTTAATCTCTCTTTCAGATTTTTCATCGTTAGTGTATAGGAATGCCAGACATTTCTGTGCATTAATCTTCTATCCTGCTACTTTACCAAATTCACTGATTAGTCCTAGCAGTTTTCTGGTAGCATCTTTAGGATGCTAAATATCTCTATGTATAGTATCTCTATGTATAGTATCATGTCAATTGCAAACAGTGACAGTTTTCCTTCTTCTTTTCCAATTTGGATTCCTTTTATTTCTTTTTCTTCTCTGATTGCTGTGGCTAAAACTTCCAAAACTATGTTGAATAATAGTGGTGAGCATGGGCAACCCTGTCTTGTTCCTGATCCTAGAGGAAATGGTTTCAGTTTTTCAACATTGAGACGATGTTGGCATTGGGTTTGTCATATATGGCCTTTATTATGCTGACATAGGTACCCTCTAGCCTACCTTCTAAAGAGTTTTTATCATAAATGGGTGTTGAATTTTGTCAAAAGCTTTTTCTGCATCTATTGAGATGATCATGTGGTTTTTATCCTTCAATTTGTTAATATGTTTTATCACACTGATTGATTTGCGTATATTGAAAAACCCTTGTGTTCCTGGGATAAACCTCACTTGATCATGGGGTATGATCCTTTAAATGGGCTGTTGGATTCTGTTTGCCAGAATTTTGTTGAGGATTTTTGCATCTGTGTTCATCAGACATATTGGCCTGTAGTTTTCTTTCTTTGTGACATCTTTGTCTGGTTTGGTATCAGGGTGATGGTGGCCTTTTAGAATGAGTTTGGGAGTGTTCCTCCCTCTGCTGTATTTTGGAAGACTTTGAGAAGGATAGGTGTTAGTTCTTCGCTAAAGGTTTGATAGAATTCGCCTGTGAAGCCATCTGGTCCTGGGCTTTTGTTTGTTGGATGATCTTTAATCACAATTTCAACTTCAGTGCTTGTGATTGGTCTGTTTACATTTTCTATTTCTTCCTGGTTAGTCTCAGGAGATTGTGCATTTCTAAGAATTTGTCCATTTCTTCCAGGTTGTCCATTTTATTGGAATATAGTTGCTTGTAGTAATCTCTCATGATCCTTTGTTTTTCTGCAGTGGCAGTTCTTACTTCTCTTTTTTCATTTCTAATTCTACTGGTTTGGGTCTTCTCCCTTTTGTTCTTGATGAGTCTGGCTAATGGTTTATCAATTTTGTTTATCTTCTCAAAGAACCAGCTTTTAGTTTTATTGATCTTTGCTATCATTTCCTTCCTTTCTTTTTCATTTATTTCTGATCTGATCTTTATGATTTCTTTCCTTCTGCTAAGTTTGGAGGGTTTTTTTGTTCTTCTTTCTCTAATTGCTTTAGGTGTAAGGTTAGGTTGATTTCCTCTTTCATTTCTTCAGTGATCTCTTGGTTATTAAGTAGTGTATTGTTTAGCCTCCATGTGTTTGTATTTTTTACATATTTTTTTCTTGTAATTGATATCTACTCTCATAGCGTTGTGGTCGGAAAAGATACTTGATACAATTTCAATTTTCTTAAATTTACCAAGGCTTGATTTGTGACCCAGGATATGACCTATCCTGGAGAATGTTCCATGAGCACTTGAGAAAAATGTGTATTCTGTTGTTTTTGGATGGAATAACCTACAAATATCAATTAAGTCAACCTTGTTTAATGTATTATTTAAAGCTTGTGTTTCCTTATTTATTTTCATTTTGGATGATCTGTCCATTGGTGAAAGTGGAGTGTTAAAGTCCCCTACTAAAATGTGTTACTGTCGATTTCCCCTTTTATGGCTGTTAGTATTTGCCTTATGTATTGAGTTGTTCCTATGTTGGGTGCATAAATATTTACAATTGTTATATCTTCTTCTTGGATTGATCCCTTGACCATTATGTAGTGTCCTTCTTTGTCTCTAGTAACAGTTTTTATTTAAAGTCTATTTTGTCTGATATGAGAATTGCTACTCCAGCTTTCTTTTGATTTCCATTTGCATGGAATATCTTTTTCCATCCCCTCACTTTCAGTCTGTATGTGTCCCTAGGTCTGAAGTGGGTCTCTTGTAGATAGCATATATACGGGTCTAGTTTTTGTATCTATTCAGCCAGTCTATGCCTTTGGTTGGAGCATTTAATTCATTTACATTTAAGGTAATTATTGATATGTATGTTCCTATTACCATTTTCTTAATTGTTTTGGGTTTATTATTGTAGGTCTTTTCCTTCTCTTGTGTTTCCTGCCTAGAGAAGTTCCTTTAGCATTTGTTGTAAAGCTGGTTTGCTGGTGCTGAATTCTCTTAGCTTTTGCTTGTCTGTAAAGGTTTTAATTTCTCCATCGAATCTGAATGAGATCCTTGTTGGGTAGAGTAATCTTGGTTGTAGGCTTTTCCCTTTCGTCACTTTAAATATGTCCTGCCACTCCACTGTGTCTTGCAGAGTTTCTGCTGAAAGATCAGCTGTTAACCTTATGCGGATTCCCTTGTATGTTATTTGTTGTTTTTCCCTTGCTGCTCTTAATATTTTTTTCTTTGTATTTAATTTTTGATAGTTTGATTAATATGTGTCTTGGCGTGTTTCTCCTTGGATTTATCCTGTATGGGACTTTCTGCATTTCCTGGATTTGACTATTTCCTTTCCCATATTAGGGAAGTTTTCAATTATAATCTCTTCAAATATTTTCTCAGTTCCTTTCTTTTTCTCTTCTTCTTTGGGACCCCTATAATTCGAATGTTGTTGCATTTAATGTTGACTCAGAGGTCTCTGAGACTGTCGTCAATTCTTTTCATTCTTTTTTCTTTATTCTGCTCTGCAGTCGTTTTTTCCACTATTTTATCTTCCAGGTCACTTATTTGTTCTTCTGCCTCAATTATTCTGCTATTGATTCCTTCTAGAGAATTTTTAATTTCATTTATTGTGTTGTTCATTATTGTTTGTTTTCTCTTTAATTCTTCTAGGTCCTTATCAAGTGTTTCTTGTATTTTCTCCATTCTATTTCCAAGATTTTGGATCATCTTTACTATCATTACTCTGAATTCTTTTTCACATAGACTGCCTATTTCCTGTTCATTTGTTTGGTCTGTGGGGTTTTACCTTGCTCCTTATCTGCTGTGTGTTCCTCTGTCTTCTTATTTTGCTTAACTTACTGTGTTTGGGGTCTCCTTTTTCCCAGCCTGCAGGTTCGTAGTTCCTGTTGTTTTTGGTGTCTGCTCCCAGTGGCTAAGGTTGGTGCAGTGCATTGTGTTGGCTTCCTGGTGGAGGGGACTGGTGCCTGTGTTCTGGTGGATGAGGCTGGATCTTGTCTTTCTGATGGGCAGGACCAAGTCCAGTGGTGTGTTTTGTGGTGTCTGTGACCTTATTATGATTTTAGGCAGCCTCTCTGCTAATGGGTGAGGTTGTGTTCCTGCCTTGTTAGTTGTTTGGCATAGGGTCTCCAGCACTTTAGCTTGCTGGTTGTTGAGTGGATCTGGGTCTTAGCGCTGAGATGGAGATCTCTGGAAAGTTTTCCCCATTTGATATTATGTGGAGCCGAGAGGTCTCTGGTGGACCAATGTCCTGAACTCGGCTCTCTCAGGTCAGAGACACAGGCCTGACATCCAGCTGGAGCATGAAGACCCTGCCAGCCACAGAGCTCAGAAGAAAAGGGAGAAAAAAAGAAAGAAAAGAAAGAAAGGAAGGAAGGAAGGAAGGAAGGAAGGAAGAAAAATAAAATAAAATAACCTAAAGTTTTTAAAATAAAAAATAAAGAAAATCATTAAAAATTTTTAAAAATTAAAAAGTAATAAAAAAAAAGAAAGAAAGAAGAGAGCAACCACACCAAAAAGGAAATCCATCAATGATAACCAGTGCTAAAACGATACTTAAAAAAAAAAAAAAAAAAAAGAAGGAAAAAAAACCGGACAGACAGAACCCTAGGACAAATGGTAAAAGCAAAGCTATACAGACAAAATCACACAAAGAAGCATACACATACACACTCACAAAAAGAGAAAAAGGGAAAAAATATATATATCTTTTGGGGAGTCTGAGGTCTTCTGCCAGCATTCAGTAAGTGTTCTGTAGGAGTTGTTCCACATGTAGATATATTTTTGATGTATTTGTGGGGAGAAAGGTGATCTCCATGTCTTACTCCTCCGCCATCTTGAAGGTCTCCAGAAATTTTGTTTTGTTTTGTTTTGTTTTGTTTTGTTTTGTTTTGTTTTTTGCGGTATGCGGACGCCTCACTGTTGTGGTCTCCCATTGCGGAGCGCAGGCTCAGCGGCCGTGGCTCACGGGCCCAGCCGCTCTGCGGCATGTGGGATCTTCCCGGACCAGGGCATGAACCCGTGTCCCCTGCATCGGCAGGCGGACTCTCAACCACTGCGCCACCAGGGAAGCCCCAGAAATTTTTTTTTTAAGTTAGGTTCCTGCGTATTTTCTTCTGCTGTGAAAGATAGAACGACTGAGATTTTTCTTTTAAGAAAAGAAAGGAAGCATAAAATTCTGCCTCAGCACTTGGATACTTGGTCACAACTTCATAAGTTTATGTCACGTCACAGTAATTTTCAGGGTTTCCCTGGTGGTGCAGTGGTTAAGAATCCACCTGCCAATGCAAGGAACACAGGTTCAAGCCCTGGTCCAGGAAGATCCCACATGCCATGGAACAACTAAGCCCATGTGCCACAACTAGTGAGCCTTCGCTCTAGAGCCCGTGAGCCACAACTACTGAGCCCACATGCCACAACTACTGAAGCCCGCATGCCTAGATCCCATGCTCTGCAACAAGAGAAGCCACCACAATGAGAAGCCCCTGCACCACAATGAAGAGTAGCCCCTGCTCACCACAACTAAAGCCCACGTGCAGCAACAAAGACCCAATGCAGCCAAAAATAAATAATAAATAAATTAATTTTTTTTAAATAGTAACTTTCAAATGGCATTAAGCAATAGAAAGCAAAATTGTATGTGGGAGCCAAATGTTTTTAAAGGAAAAAATAAATAAACTGGCAGTTCTTATTAACCCCTGCCTTATCCCTAAGTCAGGCAGTCCCCGCACCTTTGGGAAGAAATTCATGTGATCATCAGAAGAGTTTGAGGGTCTCTAACAAATAGCAAATACAAGTTAATGTGTGGCTTTAAATTTTTTTAAAGAAGATTTGTTACAGTATCCCAATGAATGAGTTGCACTGCCAAATGGGTTTTTTCTTTTTTCTTTTTCCATATCCTGTTGAAAGATGGTTGTAGGGGTGCAGTACACTTAAATTTGGAGAAATTTTTAACCAAGACTATAATCCCAGCCTTAGTTAGCTGACATTAAGCCCACCTATGGAAAATAATGAGCCCATAGGCTCAGTTGTTTCTTAAGGTAAAATAGATGATGAGTAGCCTCCACTTGCCACAACTAGAGAAAGCCCATGCACAGCAATGAAGATCCAATGCAGCCAAAAATAAATAAAAATAAATAATTTTTTTAAAAAGTTATTGACATCAGGGGAAGCTTAGTGAAAAGCATATGTGAACTAGATACAATTTTTGCAACTTTCCTGTAAACCTAAAATTTTTAAGTTTTTTAAAGAGACACTGGGGAGAGAGAAGCATCTCCTACCTGTTACATGAGAAACAGGATTCAAAAGAGAAGAGTCTTCAGATAAAGAGGTTCCAAAATAACAAAGCAAAAGGAACTACAAAAGTAAAATGGAACTACACACGGAAGACATAGTTTAACCCCTGTTATTCTCTCAAAGAAACTCCCACCCCTAACCAATGGCCCATTTGCATCCTTAACTCTATCAGAGGAGTAGAGAAGAGCCTCTGGAGAGGAAAGCACGTGCCGTGAATGTCTACTCACAAGATTATTGGGAGGGTTAATGAGGAAATATATTCAGAAGAGCTCAATTTGGTGACTAATAAATAAGCAGAGCTCAATAAAGCTTAGTTCCTGAAAGGCAGGAGATGGGTTAGTGTCTATCTCCTGCCTTCATACATCCACAGAAGACAAGGAACTCTTGTTCCACTTCCTAGGAAGGAGCAGCAGGAATGAAATTTCCAGCATCTTCTCTGAGTGTTGATGTCACAGAGTGATTAATGAGACTGGGCCATACAACCAGTGAGCTGCTCAAAATCAAGATAGACTCCTTTATTTCTCATTCACTATGGACTTTCTGCTTCAGATGTCTGTAAAACAAACAAACAAATTTTTTAAATCCCTGGTTTCTCCTCCATGCAGAAAGCAAAGAGAGATCTGCTTTGGCTTGCTTGCCCTCCTACAGCTTTCTATCTGCAGGTAAGTGGGTAAACCAGAGGTCCCAAGGTCGTTTCTCAATGGGCATTCTCAGTTTGGTCCCTTACTAAAAAGCACTGTTCTTAGAAACAGATTAATGGACTATTGTCTGGTCCTTTGATAACAGATATATTTTTACCCCTGGTTTTGTCTTTATGGACATACTCTATGGACTTTGGAGGAGAAGAGGAGTGATGTAATCTAGGCATCAAGCCTGACCCTGAACTTCCTACCATTCTATTCCCTTATCTTTATAGAGACTTGGATTTAGTGTAATTATGATATGTTATGTGATCTTTGTCAATGAAGGGTTCCTGAATTCTATTTTATTTGTTTGTTTGTTTGTTTATTTTATTTTGGCTGTGCCGGGTCTTAGTTGTGGCACGCAGCATCTTTGTTGTGGCCTGAATTGTCAACTGGAGCTCTCTTTCATGAAACAAACAATAAAATCCAAGGGCAGAAACTCTACTCTATGGAAAGACCTTGCTGGAATGATTTAAATTCTAATCAACTCTGGCTGCCAGAATAAGAAAAGGGAATTAGAAAGCCCATTAGAGGAGTCCTTTAGCAGCTGTGCTTTGGTGGTAGATAAATCAATGAGGTGATCATCATCCCAGGGACAGATCCTCCACTAGGCTTCCTTTCCCCAAAGCCTGCTAGTTATATAATATTTTAAATATTTATTGAACTGCTTGTGTGTACTCGGCACTGGGTGAATGCTGTGAAGAATACAAAAGATGCATGAATTCCCTCTGGAATTCACAATCTCACTGAGGTAATGACAGAAATACAAAATATACAGATTATCAGGAACCATCAAGAGTATTATAAGATCATACGACAATATGTGGTAAAACCAATAAGGTACAGGAAGTCAAAGAGAGAAAAGATCAGAATTGCCAAGCATATGTGAGGAAAGCTTCAGGAGGACATGAAAACTGGGATAGTTTCTGGAGGATTTATATTTGTCATGGTCAAGACAAGTGCAAGTCAGAAAATGGTGGTTAATGCCCCCCATCAAAGATGTCCATGCCCCAATCCTGGAACTTGTGAATATGTTATTTAACATGGCAAAGGGATTTTGTAGATGGGGTGATTAACATTGAAGACTCTGTGGAGTAGGGATTATCCTAGATTATTCTGGTGAGAACAATCTAATCATACAAGTCCTTAAAAGTAGAAGAGGAAGGCAGAAGGGTCGACAAGGAGATGAGAAGACAAAAGAAGAAGCAGGAGAGATTTGGAGCTTGAGAGGGACTTGACCTGCTGCTGCTGGCTTTGAAGACAGAGGAAGGGGCCACAAGCCAAGAAATGCAGGCAGTTCCTAGAAGTTGGGCTTTCAGCTGACAGTCAGCAAGAAAAGAATCCTTAATCCTGCTGTTGCAAGGAACTGAATTCTGCCAACAGCCTAAATGACCCTGCAAGCAGAATCTCCCCTAGGACCTCCAGATAAAAATGTAGTCCTGCTGACACTCAGATTTAGTCCAATGATACCCATACAGAACTTCTGACCTACAGAACTGTAAAATAAAAAATGTGTGCTCCTTTAAGCTGCTAAATTGGTAATTTATTACAGTACAAACAGAAAACTAATGCACGTGGGCACAGTTCCCTTAGCGTGCATGGGGAACCTCTGTCAAAACATTAATTTCTTATTTCTTGTATGGGCTACGCAGCCAATTGAGAGCACCATGAAATCCAGCTGAGAATCCTCAAAGTGGCTGCCATGGCCATAACCCACTTCCAGTTTCCTGATATATAGGTCTCCATGCCCTGCACCATGTAGCCCTAATATCTTGAGCAGAATTCAATGAACGAGGAAAGGACAGCCGACCTAAAGTAACCAAAATAGTTTACCAGAAGGTTAGGGGGTAACCCAGGAGCATGCTATACTTCATGGTGAATGAATGATGGAATCAAATCCCCTCCCCAACCTCAAAAGAGTCATCAGACAGATTGCTGTTGGACAGAAGAAGGAGACAGAAAGGTGGTAAAAAGAAGTTACTCAGAAGCTAACAGAAGGCATAACTACAAGCCACAAGTTAGCAGAAACCCTACTATTAAAAGGAAAAAAGGAGGGGAACATAGGTAATTATCTGATAATAGTAAGAACAGTAGAAGCAGTGTCCACACTTGTGCAGCAGGAGAAAGGAAGCAAAAAACTTCTGCTGTTGAGGAGGCACAAAAGGAACAAGATTGCATAAATAGTATTGTGCTTGAACAAACTTCTGGATTCCATGAAGCCTTCTGAGAAAGCTTCCCATTGTTCATTTCCTATTCTATGTATCCTTGCAATAAGCCTTTTTCTCCTTAGATGACCTGACATCTCTCTTATCTTGCAACCTGAAAGAGCTGAACCAGCTTACAGGTTCACACGACTCAGTTTATTACTTTCTGAGGGTGACCTGCCCTGTTGAATGAAAAGAGATTTATTGTAAGGGGCTCTTGACTTCTGACCCCTGTGGATTTCATTTATTGTTGTCCTTTAGGTTATTTATTGAGAAGTAAGCTATGATTCCCCAGAAATTACCCTGACAACCAGCCATTCAAAATATCAGTATCAGAAGTGAACAGAGCCAGATTAGATGAGCAGGAAACCAAAAACTACCCTTAATCCTACATAAACATATCATTTAGCAATTAACTATATGCATAATCATAATCTAGTATTTTCAGTTATTTCATGGGTAACTATCTGTTCTCCCTTATCACACTATAAATTTTGAGGAGAGAGAATTATCTGACATTTCAATAATGCAGAATACTTAGTTATACACCTAATAAGTGTGCATTAGTTCATTAGCTTTGGGGACTTTAGACAAAATAATGTTGTTTCTCAGAAAGATGATCAAAGAGCTCACAGCATAATCAAAGGCCATCTTTATTCTCTACCACTTACTACTCTCCACCTTGCCCACCCTTCATGAAAGAATCCTCTGCCAAAGAGTCCAGCTGCAATAATAATACCCCACCAGACTAACTACTGGGACATGTCTTTCTGATAACAAATGGGTAAGGAGATAGATGACAGATATTCATGGTTTCCTTACCTTTTTTAGATATGGATAAAATATAACTACCATTTGCTGAATAGCTATTATGGACCAGTAGCTGGCCCATAGTCATACATTATGACTAATCTTCACAAAAAACATTGTGAAAGGTCACTTCACTTGAGAGGTGAGGAGCTGGAGTTGAGAGGGATTTTGTTTCTTACTCAAAGCATTCAGCTCTAAATGGTGGAGAGGATATACTGAAGTCAGTACGTTCCAACATCCTCATGCCTTCCACTTCCTTACTTATTGATTTTAAGTATGTAAGTTAGCAGACCCTGATGATCTCAGGAAGCAGGGTTATAAGCCCCACTTTAATCTGCTGAATTTAATTGGTAAACCCCCAGGGAAGGTCAGTGGTCTGTGCTATAGCTTCAAGGAGAAAAGGTTTGCATTGGGACATGGTGCCACCTGTTGGTTAATCCATGAAACTGATGATGTAGGTAGTTTCACCGCACACACCCATGCCAAAAATGAATCAACCAACCAAGATTTCTTTAAAAATAGAAGTCAAAGACAAATACCATATGATATCGCTTATATGTGGCATCTAAAAAAAGGGTTCAAATGAACTTACCTACAAAACAGACATAGAGTTACAGATGTAGAAAATAAACTTATGGTTACCAGGAAGTAAGGCAGGGGGATAAATCGGAAGACTAGGATTGACATATACACACTATATATATATATATATTATATTTTATATATATAAAATAGATACCTATAAGGACCTACTGTATAGCACAGGGAACTCTACTAAATACTCCATAATGGCGTGTATGAGAAAAGAATCTAAGAAAAGAGTGGATATATGCATATGTATAACAGATTCACTTTACTGTACACCTGAAACTAACACAACATTGTAAATCAACTATAAATTTTTTAAAATTGTTTTCCAATAAAAATTAGAAAAAAATAATAGGAGCCATATCAAGAACTGGTCTCTCCGCCCCATTCTTTCCTACCTCAAGCCTCCAAAATCTGTATCCAACCAGTTGGTACCATGCAAAAATTACTGAATTTAGAAATCAATCCCTTTTCTCCCACTCACTACTGAGAACACTAAGGAGGTGAGTCAATTTCCCTGAGTTTGAATTTCTCACCCATAAAATTAAATGATACCTTCCTACATTTCAAGTTTGTTATGAGGATCAAACGAGATAATATAAAACAAAGTGTGGTGTAAATAGAATAACACTCCATAGGCCTTATGTTATTGCTATACGTTATTGGCACCTATCACTACTTTTCATTTAAAGTTTGACTTATATGAGAGTTCCTCATGTGCAGTGGATCCGTCCCTCCACAACTAGATCACAGATGCCCTGACTTTATTCCTGTCCACCTGTGTCAGCGTTCTCTCTGTACATAACAGTCTCTTCTCCTGGATTATAAACTCCGAAGGGAATGGGCAGAATATATAAATCTTTATGTACTCACAGTACATAGCACAATGTTGCACATATACTGGGAACTCAAATATGTATTTAAATTTTAAATTTAAAAAATTTTTTTCTCAAAAGAATTTGAAAGAGAATAGATGCATGTATATGTATAACAATCACTTTGCTGTACACCTGAGATTAATACAACATTGTTAAGCAACTATACTCCAGTATAAAATAAAACTTTAAAAAAAATTTTTTTAATTTAAATAAAAATTAAAAAAATTTTTTTTCCTCAATGAGCATGTGGTATTGAGTGAGAATCAACTGTGAAATGCTTCATTAAGAAAAAAAGAGATGACTTTTAATGAAAGGTAATATTGAGAGAGACAAGGGAGGAAAAGTGAATTTCAAATAGGCATAGTCATAAAATCTTGTGTGAAAGAACAGAGAGTAGAAATGCTGATTGCTGAGTGCCAATAATCTCCTTACACTTGTCAAGATTTTTTTCTTTTTCAAAATTCTTTCACAAAAAGCCTGGAGAATAAAGATGTTAAAGGAATTATCCCTAAATTACAGTGTACAAATCAGGACAGCAACATGTGCTTCTTAATTTCCCACCAGTGTTCTTTCACTATATCATGATATCACCTCACCACATGGCTAGAGCTCAGATTATCACAATGCACGCACGCATGTGTATGTGTATGGTTTGTCAAACTCCTACTCACACTTCAAAACCCACCTCAAATGTCACTTCTTTGGGAACCCTTTCATGGTGCCCTCAAGTAGAATTCATGGCATTATTCTCTGTAATCCTATGACAAGCAGCAACCCATTTTCTATTTATAGGGCTTTCTCCCCCGACCACCACCACTAAATTATTAGTACAATATCCTACCATTTAACACAATGTTTGGCACATATTAGATGATCAATAATGATGAATGCCGGCTTCCCTGGTGGCACAGTGGTTGAGAGTCCGCCTGCCAATGCAGGGCACGCGGGTTCGTGCCCTGGTCCGGGAAGATTCCACATGCCGTGGAGCAGCTGGGCCCGTGAGCCATGGCCACTGAGCCTGCGCATCTGCGCAATGGGAGAGGCCACAACAGTGAGAGGCCCACATACCGCAAAAAAAAAAAAAAATGATGATGCACACTTAATGCTGTTCTTTGCATAGCTGCCTTCTGGGAACTCACTGTTGATAGATAAAAGGCAGGATGTTCTCTTTTACCTAGTTATATCTAGGTAAGCTAAACAAAGAAAATGACAGAAAAGTAAATCCCATGATTTAAAAGATTAACCAAGACTTTGAACAACATTTAGAAATTACCCACTTTTTAAATGTTAAATATTGGTTAACATTGGAGGACCCTAAGAGAAGAATCAGGGCATAAATGTTATCTCATGGGCAAACGTGGGAGTCAGGGGCTCAGGCTTTGGAGTCTTGGGTTCAAATCCAAATTTATTTTCTATGAACTTACATACATGACTTCAATTCTCTAAGCCAAAATCTATTATCTTTGATCTCCTCTTTAAAAATCTTATTAGCAAACTATGTTCAGTCTCCCTCCTTTTACTTTTGCCTCTGTAAGCATATTCTTAACACAAAACCAAGTGATCCCTACAAAATGTAAGATCATCTGTGCAAAGGTCGCCAGTTGCACTGTTAGTAGGGCTGGGGTGAGGGGATGGAACTATGTAGACACAGCTCCTGGAGAAAGCAGAGTTTTATTATTACTCTGAAATACCTGATGTGAAAAAGATTGGATTCAAAGCCTATCCATTTTCACATGAAATTTTACCACTGACTATTTCAACATGATAAAAGGAGTCCTTAGTTTTATTAAATATAATTCACCTATAGTAAGTGGTTATTAAATAAATCAAAATTTTCACCTGCTTGTTTGTAAGAAGTTTCTAGTTGATGATAACTATCAAGAATTTGAAGCAACTGTCCTTAAAAAAATCTGGTCAGAAATTATGTTTCACTGTTTCAAGCCTAAAACATGATGCCAAAAATTTATAGTCATAGAAGTGAGCTCAGGACTTCCCTGTGGTCCAGTGGTTAAGAATCCACCTTCTAATTCAGGGGACACGGGTTCGATCCCTGGTGGGGGAACTAAGATCCCACATGCTGTGGGGCAACTAAGCTTGTGTGCCACAACTACTGAGCACACGAGCCACAACTAGAGAGCCTGCGTGCCGAAACTACAGAGCCCATGCACTCTGGAGCCCATGCACCACAACTAGAGAGAAGCCCAAGCACCACAATGAAAGATCCAATGTGCCGCAACTAAGACCAGATGCAGCCAAAAATAAAATAAATAAATAAATATTTTTTAAAAAAGAAGTGAGTTCATATCCCTTATTTAAAATGTGACAAGAGCACATGCAAGTTATTATATATAGGATGGATTAACAACAAGGTCCCACTGTATAGCACAGGGAACTATATTCAATATTCTGTGATAAACCGTAATGGAAAAGAATATGAAAAAGAATATACATATGTATAACTGAATCACTTTGCTGTACAGTAGAAATTAACACAGCATTGTAAATTAACTACACTTCTCTAAAATTAAAAAAAAACTAAAAATAAAATGTGACAAGATTTTATTTATAGGTTTTATTAAAAGTCCTTATACTTTGGTTTTTATTTTTTTATGGTTTTTATTTTTCTTATAATAGTTACATAGCATAGGGAAATATGACCATTTGTTTTCCACCAAGCCCCAGTATAGATATTCTCAAATCCCCTTCTGTTTTCTCAGTCTGTATGCAAATATCATCACTTTCTATGTGTGCTACTACATGAAAAATTATTGGCAAGTTCTGAAGCAATGGTCAGGAGAGATTGAGACAGCAAGCTGGTTCAAACGCATATTCCAGTACTCATTAGCTTGGATTAACCCTCTCTAAACTGTAGTTTCCTTATCTATAAAATGGGGATAATAATACCTACCCTATCGGTTTCTTGTGAAGACTATATGAGGTGATGCATGCAAAGCACTTGGCACAGTGCCAGCTTGTAGGAAGTGCTGTAATTGTAGTAAATAACAACTGCATCTCCATGCTAGCGGTGACGAAGTTATTGGTTGATGCTGATGAAAAGCCTTGAATTATAAGACTGATTTTACATGTCAGTTCCTGAGACATCCTCAGATAACCAAAACTCTGACTCTCCCACATCTGGAGCTTCATGAAATATAGCAAAAATTGCACACAGACTATAAGAACACGAGTTAAGAACCTTAGTTCCCACATACTGTGCTGAATGTTCTCTTAAATTTATTAGACTGGGCTTGGTACTGAAATGGTCTCAGCAAACTACAGACATTTCAGGACACTAAATAAGGATTTCTTTAATTAACCCTGAAACCATGAAATATAGCCTAAAGAAAATATTTCATTTTATTCTGTCATTTTGTTCATTTTTCTCAGGGTTAAATATAAATAAGAAATAAAAATGGCATCATCACTCGAAGAGGCTCATGCATTTTTCATAGATGTGTGACATTAATATACCTTGAGTATCCTGAGCCTCTTACTGGAGGGTTTTTTGTTGTTGTATTTATGATATTCTACCATCTGCAAGTGAGATTCCAACTAGAAGGAAATATTTATATACACCAGGGAGTCATACATAATTTAATGCTGGAGCAGGAAAGAAGAAAGAAAGTGTTCCAGCATGTAGTACAACATCCCTTCCAAGGATATATATCTGAGTAGGAGTTGCAAATCAAAGAATCTTCTTCTTGAGCAACACCAGATATTGAGAATAAGAACAAATTTAATTTGGATTTTTTCCATTGACTATTCCCTAGAAAACCAGGGTTTATTTTATATATCTCTGAATTAAGGGATAAAATTGAAATTTTCCTTGGAATAATTAGAGAGAGAATTTTTTTATATCACACATATATTTTTCAGCTCTGAGAAAACCTAGTAACAGAACAGATTGGTACATGTTACCTATATCATAATAAACTCAAACATATTCTGGCAATAATCTCTGACTTTCTAAGTCAGCATTAAGTACATTTATTGCAATACTGGATAATGTGTTTACACTCTAGGTGCCTCATATTTATTGTTTTATTGGAAATTGATGTTATCTGAGAATTTTATAGTATTTTCTACTTTTAATTTTGCAATTCATTGTACTTGTTAACAGAATGAAAATTGTAAGTTAAACATTTTAGACTATATGATAAAGTATAATGCAGCAACGTAGTAATGACAATATGTCAGTATAAAAGCACAAAGACATTAATTAAATAATGTTAAGTGAGGAAAATGGAACACAAATTTTCTATAAACTTGGATTAAAACTAGTAAAATGATGTATATTTTACATAAATAAAGACATTGTGATGGTCATTAATACTGTTCATAAATATTCCAACCTTCTCCTCCTTCTGGATACACAGTAGGTACGTTAGAACTGCTGTAATAAAGTACCACAAACTGAGCAGCTTAAAACAACAGAAATTTATCTTCTCACAGTTCGGGAGGCTGGAAGTCTAAAATCAAGGTGTCAGCCAGGTTGGTTCCTTCTGAGAGCTCTGAGGGAGAATCTGTTCTAGGCCTCTCTCCTAGTTTCTGGTAACCTCAGGCACATCTTGGCTTGTAGATAATGTTCTCCCTGTGTTTTCACATCATCTTCCCTCTATGCATGTTTATCTCTGTCCAAATTTCTCCTTTTTAAAAGGACACTAGTCATATTAGATTACAGCCCACAGTAATGGCCTCATTTTAACTTGATTACTTTTGTAAAAGCCCCATTTCCAAATAAGGTCACATACACAGGTACTGGGGGGTTAGGACATCAACATTTTTTGAGGGGTGGAATTCAACCCATAAAAGAAGAACTGCACTTTCCTGTCCACTCTGGAGTTAGGTCTGATTACATGATTTATCACGACCAGTGAAATGTGAGCAGAACTAATGGGTGTCATTTCACCACATGATCCTGCACATCCCATTCTTGCCTCAGCAACCCATCCAAGGATGTGCTCAGATGGACTCTCCATCAGCCTGAGGCCCTGAGTCACTATGAGGTGCCAACTCTCTGGATATTATGAACAAGAAATAAATTTCCCCCATGTCAAGTCATTGAGATGTTAGAGCTGTTGTCACTACACCATAACTGAGCCTGTTCAGACAGATATAAAAATTGGAACCTAAAAGTAGAATGCTACTGTAATGAATACCTAAACTATGTGGTACTGGCTTAGTGGTCAATTGGCAGACAGCGAGAAAACTGCTAATGGAGGTTGGAAAGACGGCAATACGCATTAGAATGGTGGCAAAACACTTGAAAATAAAGTCACCTGTGGCGACTTGGGAAGCAGATCACTCACCTACTAAACTTGTAGCCATAGAGAAAGCCACGAGGAAGCAAATTGTTGGTATTGGGTATCGGTGCTGTTGCTGTCTTTGGCAAGGTTTACAAGAAGGAGGTGAGCTCAGAAACTAACTGGCTCAGTTTAAAGACAAAAAAGAACAGTAATAGAGTCCATGAATTCAGAGAGATGGAGGGTGGAAAGAGGCAACTGCTTCTCGGCCCCAAACAGTGAAATGTAAAATTTAGAAATGCTTTGACTAACAAAGTTGATTAAAACACAGCCTTGATCCTACCTAACAAGTCAAAAGGATCATACTCATTGCTAAAATCTCTGAATGGATTAGAGTCCCCTAGAGCAATGGTCAGCTAAGGGTATGATGTCCAGTAAAGACTTTCAGTGGGGGAAAACAGCTTTGAAAAAAGAAAGAGAGAAATGAAAGTTTAGGCAGAGCCCATTGCTGACCCTCTTTGGACATGAAGCACTAAAAGAAATAAATTTTTGCAGATTAGCAATTTAGTCAAGAGAGAAAAGCAAGGAGAGCAGAAAGCCAAAAAATATATAGAAGTATAAAAGTATAGAAGTCTAGAAACAAACTGTGATATGGTTATTAACACACAAAATTTGATTGGCATCAAATACATGGAAAGCTTACCAAGGTGCCCGAGAAAGCTAAGCTGCCTAAGAAGCCCCTAACCTGTCCTGATTCAGAAAGGAGAATACAAGAGAGAATGAAAATAGCTGCTATGGCAGGGAGTTAAATTAGAGCTGAAACTGGGGTTTTCTTTCCTTTCACAATGTTTTATAGTTAACAATGTCTGTATAGACAAATATCATATGATATCACTTATATGTGGAATCTAAAAGATGACACAAATGAGCCTATCTATGAAACAGAAACAGAAGCAGGGACATA
The DNA here is from genome assembly GCF_964341445.2 of Mesoplodon mirus. NCBI lineage: Eukaryota > Metazoa > Chordata > Mammalia > Artiodactyla > Ziphiidae > Mesoplodon > Mesoplodon mirus. The sequence continues at coordinate 155,343,972 of NC_138978.1, read as the reverse complement.
GAAAATCGACTGGTGGTTGCCAAGGGGCAGGGGGGTGGAAGAGGGTTGGATTGGGAGTTTGGGATTAGCAGATGCAAACTGGTATATATAGAATGGATAAACAACAAGGTCCTACTGTATAGCACAGGGAACTATATTCAATATCCTGTGATAAACCATAATGGAAAAGAATATGAAAAAGAATGTATATATGTATAACTGAGTCACTTTGCTATACAGCAGTAATTAACACAACATTGTGATTCAACTATACATCAATAAAAAATAAATTTTAAAAATGTCTTTATAAAAATTAAAAAATAATATATAAAAACTTAAACTCTGGTGGCGACTTTGTTCTTTCTTAAGTAACTAACATTCTCCCAAGCAGTATCAACCCAAGGTCAGGGGTGTAAAAAGTGATTTGGTATCATGAGAATCTCAGCAGGAATCAAAAGAACTTGGCTCTGCTGCAAATTTCCACAGATCCCCAGGCAAGTGAGTACAAATTATACTCAGGCAAAAGAAACTCTATTGGGTAAAATTTGGATAGGGTGGATTCATGTCTGCATGTTTTGTTAATACTTGTTACTGAAGGAGTATATCATTTATTGTACTCTTTTAGAGTTCAGTTGATTATTTTTGTCCAAAAACAAGCACTGTAATAAATGGTATATCAGGGCTTCTATTTCTACTTTTAAACATGCTCAGTAAAATCCTTATTTGATTCATATTTGCAGTTATATGCTTGTAAGCCCAAGAGAGTACAAAAAATTGAGTTCTTGTTTTAGTCTATTATGTTATTATCTATGATAAACAAGTTCATCTGATATTCCGAGAAGATCAGATGTTTCAATGCAAGAAAAAAAAGAAAGAAAGAAAAAAAAACGAGGTTATAGAGAGCAGGAGGGAATCTTTGATCACAAGGACTATCAGATTCAAGGCAAGGTCTCAGTGGAATTATTTGGTCTTGATTTTGATTTAGAAAGTAAGAGAAGAATTCTAACCCAGCCAAATCTAACCCCTTTGATCCAGAGAAATCTTCCTCGGTCTGGAAAAGAGATTTTATGATAATGAATCCCTTGGGAAATCAGACTTCAACAATTTGGCAACATTTTCTGAGTACTCATTATTTTACGTCTCTGCAGTTTACATATCAATCTGCAACTTTAAATTGGATATTCATATGTGGAATACATTTATAGAATATCTTCCTTGCCTCAGAGAGTTACCTATAAAGATGAAGCTAAATTCTTCTCCTGCTCCACCCCCAACATACATCTGGGTACAGGCAGGCACTCACACATACACGTTACTGTCACCAGTCCTATTACTACAGCCAGATCCAAACAGATGCCAAGGGGGCAACAAAAAAGTCAAACCCAAGAACAAAGAATTATACACCAATAACTATTCAGAACGTGGCTTGCTGATGTTGGCAAAACTCTAAGGAATATGTACAAGAATGTATTTTGAGGTATTTGGCCAAGGAAGAAAAGAATGTAGTTTTATACTGGGGCTAAATTTATCAATACAAGCACATTTAACAGAAATTCTGATTTGATGTCCTTGCTCAATAGCTGGCAGTAGTTCTAAAAGTGTGCTTGGCTGGTTCATAGAAATCTTTTTTTTTTTCCAGTTTTATTGAGAAATAATTGACATACATCATGGTATAACTTTAATGCATACAGCATGATGGTTTGATTTACATATATTGTGAAACGATTACTACAATAGGTTTGGCTAACATGCATCTTCTCATACAGATACAACAAAGAAAAAAAGGAAAAAATTCTCCTTGTGATGAGAGCTCTTAGGATTTGCACTTTTAACAACTTTCTTATGTATTCATACAGCAGTGTTAGCTATAGTCATCATGTTGTACATTACATCCATAGTACCTATTTATCTGATAACTGGACATCTCTATCTTTTAACCACCTTCCTCTAATTCCCTTTCCCCTCACCCCTTCCTCTGGCAACCATGAGTCTGATCTACTTTTCTACTAGTTTAGTTCTGTGGGGGTTTTTTTAGATTCCACATAACTGAGATCATACAGCATTTGTCTTCCTCTGACTTATTCCACTTAGCATAATGCCTTCAAGGTCCATCCATGTTGTTGAAAATGGTAGGATTTCCTTAGTTTTTACGGCTGAATAATATTCCATTGTAACTTCTTGATCCATTCATCCACTGATGGACACTTAGGTTGTTTCCATGTCTTGGCTATTGTAAATGATGCTGCTATGAATGTGGAGGTGTAGATATCTTTTCAAGTTAGTGTTTTCATTTCCTTTGGAATTGCTGAATAGTATGGTGTGGTTCTATTTTTAATTTGGGGAGGATCCTCCATACTATTTTCCATAGTGGCTGTACCCATTTACAATTCCACGAACAGTGCAAATGCTCCACATCTATGCCAACACTTGTTATCTCTCATCTTTTTGATGATGGCCATTCTAATAGGCATGAGGTGATATCTCATTGTGGTTTCAATTTGCATTTCCCTAATAACCAGTGCTGCTGAATATCTTTTCATGTACCTGTTGGCCTTTTCTATATCTTCTTTGTAGAACTGTTCATCCAGGTCCTTTGTCCATTTTTTTCATTGGGTTATTTGGGTTTTTTTACTATTGAGTTGTAAGAGTTCTTTAAATATTTTGCATATTAACCCCTTATCAGGTGTATGGTTTGCAAATATTTTTTCCCATTCCATAGGTTGTCTTTTCACTTTGTTGATGATTTCTTTTTCTGTGCAGAAATTTTTTAGTTTGATGTTACCCCACTTGTTTATTTTTGATTTTGGTTATGCTTTAGGTGTCATATCCAAAAATTACTACCAAGACCTGTGTCAAAGAGCTTTATTCCTGTATTTTCTTCTAGAAGTTGCATGCTTTAGATCTTATATTTAAGTCTTTAATCCATTTTGAGTTAATTTTTTTGAGTGGTGAAATATATGCGTCCAGTTTCCTTTTACATGTGAAATCCAATTATCCCAGCACCATTTATTGAAGAGACTGTCTTTCCTCCACTGAGTATTCTTGGCTCCCTTATTATATATTAGCTGACCATATATGAGTTTATTTCTGGACTCTTTATTCTGTTCCATTGGTCTCTTTGTCTGTTTTATGCCAGTACCATATTGTTTTGATGACTATAGCTTTGTAGTATAGCTTGAAATCAGGAATGTAATGCCTCCTGCTCTGTTCTTCTTTCTCAGGATTTCTTTGGATATTTGGGGTCTTTTGTGGTTCCATAAAAACTTTAGGAGTGTTTTTTCTACTTCTGTAAAAAAGGACCACTGGAATCTTGACAGGGATTGCACTGAATCTATAAATGGCTTTTGGCAGTATTGACATTTTAACAGTATCGATTCTTCCAATCCATGAACATGGGATACCTTCTATTTTATTTGTATCTTCTTTGATTTCTTTCATCAATGTCTTACAGTTTTCAGAGTAGAGAGTTTTCATCTCCTTAGTTAAATTTACTCCTAAGTTCTTTATTGTTTTTGTTGCTATTACAAATGAAATTGATTTATTTCTTTTTCAGAAGATGAATTTTTAGTGCATAAAAACACTATTGATTTGGGGATGTTAGTTTTTTATACTGCAACTTTACTGAATTTATTGATTAGATCTGTTTTTCAGTTGAGTTTTTAGGATTTTCTCTCTATAAAAACCATGTTGTCTGCAAATAGAGACAATTTTACTTCTCCCTTTTCAATTCTGATACCTCTTATTTCTTTTTGTTGCCTGATTGATCTAGCTAGGACTTCTAGTACTGTGTTGAATAGGAGTGGTGAGAATGAACACCCTTGTCTTGTTCCTGATCTTAGAAGAAAAGCTTTCAACCTTTCACCATTGAGTCTGATATTAGCTGTTGGCTTGTTATATATGGCCTTTTTATGTCAAGCTATGCTCCTTCTTTGCTTAATTTTTTAAGAGTTTTTAACATGAATGGGTGTTGAATTTTGTCAAATGCTTTTTCTGTTTACATTGAGATGATCATATGATTTCTTTCTTTTATTCTATTAATGTGATATATCACATTGATTGATTTGTGTATGTTGAACTATCCTTGCATCCCAGGAATGAATCTCACTTGATCATGGTGAATGATTGTTTTAGTGTGCTGTTGAATTTGGTTTGCTAGTATTTTATTGAGAATTTTTGTATCTACATTCACTGGGGATATTGGCCTGTAGTTTTCTTTTCTAGTAATTTCCTTTTCTGGTTTTGGTGTCAGGATAATGCTGGCCTTGTAAAATGAGTTTAGCAGTGTTCTGTTCTCTTTGATTTTTGGAAGAGTTTGAGAAGAATTGGTGTTAAATCTTCTTTAAACGTTTCATAAAATTCACCAGTGAAGCCACCTAGTCCTGGACTTTTCTTCCTTGGGTGATTTTTTTTTTTTTTTCTTTTCACAGAACATTTATTTATTTATTTACTTATTGGCTGCTTTGGGTCTTTGTTGCTGCCCGTGGGCTTTCTCTAGTTGCAGAGAGTGGGGGCTACTGTTCCGTTGTGTGGGCTTCTCATTGCAGTGGCCTCTCTTGTTGCAGAGCACAGGCTCTAGGTGTGCAGGCTTCAGTAGTTGTGGCAACGGGCTTAGTTGCTCCACAGCACGTGGGATCTTCCTAGACCAAGGGATCAAACCCGTGTCCCCTGCGTTGGCAGGTGGATTCTTAACCACTGCGCCACCAGGGAAGTCCCCCTTGGGTGATTTTTTATTACAGATTCAATCTCCTTACTAGTAATTGGTCTATTCAGATTTTCCATTTCTTCCTGATTCAGTCTGGGTAAGTTGTATTTTTTTTAGAATTTTTCTCTTTCTTCTAGGCTGTCCAGTTTGTTGGCCTATAGTTGTTCATAGTAGCTTCTATGATCCTTTGAATTTCTGTGGTATCAGTTGTAATGTCTCCTTTTTCTTTTATAATTTTGTTGAGTTGGGCCCTTTTTTTCCCCTTGTTTAATCTAGCGAAGGGTCTGTCAATTTTGTTTATCTTTTCAAAGAACCAACTCTTAGTTTGGTTAATGTTTTCTATTGTTTCCTGTTTTCTATTTCATTTATTTCTTTTCCAATTTTTATTTCCTTTCTTCTGCTAACTTAGGGCTCAATTTGCTCTTCTTTTTCTGGTTCTTTAAGGCATAGTTAGGTTGTTTATTTGGATTCTTCCTTGCTTCTTAATGTAGGTGTTTATTGCTATGAACTTCCCTCTTAGAACAGCTTTTGCTGCATCACACAAGTTCTGGTGTGTTGTGTTTCCTTTGCTGTTTGGCTTGAGAAACTTTTTTATTTCCCCTTTAATTTTTCCTTTGACCCATTCGTTGTTCACAAGTGTTGTTTAATTTCCATGTGTTTGTGAATTTTATAGTTTTTCTCTTGTTATTGTTTTCTAATTTCATGCCATTGTGGTCAGAGAAGATACCTGTAATGATTTCAGTCTTCCTGAATTTGCTAAGACTTGTTTTATGACCTAACATATGGTCTATCTTAGAAGATGTTCCACGTGCCCTTGAAAAGAATACATAATCTGTTGTTGTTAGACATAATATTCTATATATATCTGTTAAATCTATTTGGTCTATAGTGTTGTTCAAATTTGCTGTTTCCTTATTGATACTCTGCACGACCTATCCATTGTTGAGAGCAGAGTAGTAAAGCCCAGTCTATTATTGTATTACTTTATTTCCACATTTTTTGCTGTTAGTTTTTGTTCTATATAGTTAGGTGATCCAATGTTAGATACGTAAATATTTATAATTGTTTTATCTTCTTAATGTATTGACATCCCTTATCATTATATAATGACCTTCTTTGTCTCTTTTTACCAATTTTAGTTTAAAGTCTATATTGTCTGATAAGTATATCTACCCCTGCTTTTTGGTCATTGTTACCATCTGCTTGAAATGTCTTTTCCATCCCTTCATGCTCAGGTTTCATGTATCTTTAAGGCTAAAGTGAATCTCTTGTAGGCAGCATATTGTTGGATCTTGTTCTTTTATCCATTCAGTCATTCCATGTCTTTTAATTGGAGAATTTAAATTTTTTTATGTTTAGAGTAATTATTGATATGTAAGGACTTACTATTGCCATTTTGTTAATTGTCATCTGGTTGTTTATAGATCTATTGTTCCTTGTTTCTCATACTACTATCTTTTTTGTATATTTTGATGTCTTCTGGTATCAGTATGCTTTGACTTCTTTATTGTGTTCTTTTGTGTAATTATTACAAGATTTTCTCTTGTGATTACCATGAGACTTACATAAATATCTTAAACTTATAACACCATATTTTATTTTATTTTTTTTTATTTTATTTTTTTGCAGTACGCGGGCCTCTCACTGTTGTGGCCTCTCTCATTGCAGAGCACAGGCTCCGGACACACAGGCTCAGCGGCCATGGCTCACGGGCCCAGCCGCTCCATGGCATGTGGGATCTTCCCGGACCAGGGCACGAACCCATGTCCCCTGCATCGGCAGGCAGACTCTCAACCACTGCACTACCAGGGAAGCCCCAACACCCTATTTTAAACTGATAACAACTTAACTTGCATAGAGTTTGTAAACTTTATGCTTTTATTTCTCCTTCTCCTTCTCCTCATATGTTAAATTATTGCTGTTACAATTTATATGTTTTTTGTATTGTGTAACTAATAACAGACTGTAGTTATGGTTATTTTTACTATTTTACTAAGTTTGTTTTTTTAATTTTTAAACTAGAGTTTTTAGTGAATTATGCATCACTATTACCATATTGCAGAATCTAACTATGACTACATAGTTACCATTATCAGTGATATTTACACTACCTTTTTATGTTTTCATGATGTTAATTAGTATTCTTTTACTTCCACTCAGTGAACTCCCTTTAGTATTCTTGTATGGTAGGTCTGGTGATAATGAACTCCTTCAGCTTTTATTTGTCCCGGAAAGTCTTCTGGACAAGACTTTCTGAAGGTTATTTCTGAAGGAGAGTTTTGCTGGTATATAATTCTTGGTTGACAGTTATTTTCTTTCAATATTTTGAATACGTCATCCCATTGTCTCCTGTCCTGAAAAGTTTCTGTTGAGAAATTTGCCAATAGTCTTATGGTGGTTCCCTTGTATATAACTTCTCCCTCTTCTATTGCTGCTCTTAAAATTCTTTCTTTGTCTTTGACTTTTGACAACTTAATTATAATGTGTTTCAGTGTAGCCCTATTCAGGTTCAACCTATTTGGAGTCTTTTAGGCCTCATGGATCTGGATGTTCATTTCATCCCCAGATTTAGGAAGTTTTCAGCCATTATGGCTTCAAATATACTTTCTGTCCCTTTCTCTTTCTCTTCTCCTTCTGGAATCTCCATATTTTCATTGTGTCCATATTTATCTTCATTGTGTCCCATTATTCCCAAAGGCTTTCTTCACTATTTTTCATTCTCTTTTCTTTTGCTCTTTTGACATAATTCTCCATGTCTTATCCTACAGGTCACTGATTATTTCTTCTGCATGGTCAAGTCTACTTTTGAAACCCTCTATTGTATTCTTCAATTCAGTTATTATATTTTTCAACTCTAGAATTTCTGGGCTTTTACGGTTGCTATTTCCTTGTCAAATTTCTCATTTTATCCACGCTTTGTTTACTAATTTTGTTTAGTTGTCTGTGTTTTGCAGTTCACTAAACTTCCTTAAGAGGAATATTCTGAATTATCTGTGTGACAGTTCACAGATTTCCATTTCTTTAGGTTTAGTTATTGGAGCTTTATCAGTTTCATTTGATGGTGTCATTTTTACCTTATTTTTGTGATCTTTGATTCCTTACATTGGTATCTGCGCATTTGCATAATAAGGTTACTCTTCCAGAATTCACAGATTGCCTTGGCAGAGACTGTTTTTCACCAGCAAGTTCAGTTTGGGTTTCTAGGTGTGTCTTCTGGTAATGTCCTTAGGCAAGTGGCGTCTGCTATTATGGTCTGTTTGAGGGCAAGTCTTCTGTTTGAACTCTGAGGACAGGGATGGGGTTGTGCTGCTGGATGAGGATAATTGGATAAGACTGCTGGCTTGGTTCCCTAACCAAGTAAGGCTGTAGGATGAGCTCTGTGGTTGCCTGGACTCTGGTCAGGCTTACTAGATGGTTGGGACTGGGTACTATATTCAGTAGTAGATGGAACTATGAATTAGCCGTCCTTCACTGGACCCAGGGCCTGTGCAGCTCATCATCTGGGGACCTGGTCAGTCCAGAGGATGTACTGAATTCCCTGGTCAGGTGAAGCCACCAGTTTTGCTCTGCAGACAGGTGAAGCCACAGAGGCTGTGCTCTCTGTTCAAGTGCCATTGTATGTAGGGCTGTTGAATGGGCTATGTACCTTCCCAGGTGCTCTGATTAGGTTCCCTGGTCAGACAGTCTGAAGGCTGTATTCAGGGATAAGTGGGGCTAAGAATTACATTCCTTGCCCAGGTTGCAGTGGGAGAAGCAGCTTAAAAGTCAGTAAAGCTCTTTGTTGTCTTAATTCATACCCCAAGTTCTCTAACCAAAAAGGCCCACTGGCTTTACTCTGCAAACCATCAGCCCTGCCTAGCTTTTGGCTCAAGTGCTACTGGGATACACAGGTTCCAGGAGTTGTCTCCAGATCTTCTGGTCAGATGGGGCCAGAAAACACTCTGGCCCTAGCAAGTGGGACTATGTCTCGGCTCCCTTACCTTGGTAAAAAGGGGAGGAGCCACTTCAGGCTACTTTTAATTTCCAAAACATGCTCTTAGGTTGAGAGGGGCCAGGAGCTACCCTCCACCTTGGCTATGAATTAATCCTCCTGCCTATGCATAGCATGGGTATAATCAACATTAGTCCTGGCTTTGTTCTGGATGTGATCAGCTCTGCTCACTCACCTCTAGGCTCAAGTGTCATTGGGCTGCACTGCTTCCAGGAATTGTCTCTAGCCCTTCTGGTCAGATGGGGCCAGAATACACTCTTCACAGAGGTGGGGCTGTGATTTACCTCCTTGCTTGGACATGGACAAACCAGGCTCTACTGGCTCTACTGAGGCAAAACTCCTCATTTGGATTCAAATCAGGCAGATCTGCACCCCACCAAGTTCCCTGGTAACAGTAGTCCCCAACCTGGTTCTGCAGATGAGCAAAGCCTCTGATTAGGATTACTTCTTGGGCACTTCATGTATAAACTCTGTCTGCCAAAATCCATGTGCTGGTTGTTGCAAACCCTCCCCATTCTCGATCACAGATTGCCCTGCAATCCCCATGATGAGAGATCATAGTAGGCGCTCCTGTAAAGTGACCCAGAATGCTGGGGGGAAGGGGCTGTTTGTCCCCCAGGTTCTGTTTTCCCATTGGAGGAACTGGAGGTTCAGGGGAGACCTCTCTGCATGCTGCAGCACTGGCCTGGAGGAGGTGCAATGTAGTCAATGTGTAGCCACTTCTCTTACCCGTGTGATGTAGCCTATCTTGGTCTCTGTGGTGCAGGGGAGTGCATCTTTCTAGGATTCTCTCGGTCTCTTGTTCTTGAATAGTTGTTATCTGTTCTTCTTGTGAGGGAAAGCGAAACTAGGAACAATCTATGTTGCCATCTTGGTGACGTCACTGTCACAGTGTGTTGGACCACACTAAGCAAAACTGAAATGTCAGAAATTTCTCAGTGTTTTGTAATGTGTGGACTCTGAAGACTTTGCAAGATAGGAATGCTAAAGTGTATTTATCATATGACCCCACGCCCACTTACTCTTGGACTATGTGCCCCAAAGCAATCCAGAAGGCACTCCCTTCATTAAGTCCTTTGAAGGACAGTGCCAATATCTGTGAAAAGCTCTTTAGTCACAGATCTGCATAAGCTAGGGATTCTACTGCAGGAAACTATACTGAAATGGGTTTTCTGATTTCAACTGGATTTGAAGGCTCCTGGAGTGGTAAAAGCCTTAATCTCTAGCAGCAAAGTAGGGTGGCTTTCCTAATAGGTATCAAGGCAAGCAATCAAAATGATCCAGTTCTTTGGCAATGACCAGGGGGCCCTAAGAACAGAATATATGGGTAGCTGACTAAGATCCTATTTGATTTTTTAATGAAAAATGTTTCAGACCTCATAAAGAGGTTTGGTGTGCCAATAAAAAATGGGGTTCAGACAAAACAATCTCAGTAAATCTCCCAACACATTTTGAGGTTATTTCCCCAGTTTCTAAGCCAATAGTTGAAATGATCTTTTCAGGAACTGGAAAGCTCTCTATACTAGTTTGCTAGCCCATGGCATGTACTCTTGATGCCTTGGAAAGAGATATATATACTAGAGAGCAGGGAATAGATCCTACAGGAAGAAAGAGGCCTGACAACTCACTAAAGAAGACAAGTCAGAGTTCAGTGATTTCAAGTGTGTTGAATATACCCTCTAAAGAAAAAAAATTCCTCACCCCACCAATATGAAAGAGAGGCACAATATGCTGTGTGCCTCTTCCAATGTGAAAGGCAAAATAAGTCACACTTGAAGGAGATGCTCTGATACACTTACTAAGTGACCTACCAGCCACTGGCCTTGACTGAGGTCAAAAACAAGATAATGCTTTCTGGCTAGATAGATAGTAGAACCAGCCAGTAGAGTCAGAAGTTCTGCCATCAACCTTATGACCCAAAGATGTGGGGGAACTCAAATGGTCTTAGGTAGATCAATTTGTTATATGGAGACTGTAACAAACTCATCTAGGACAATCAGAGAGGGGAAGGTCTTATTTTTTTTAATTTGGCTAGAGATCTATTTTTATTATTTTTAAAATAGATACAGCATTAGGAAGAGGCAGAACTAGAACTTGAAATTAGGTCTGAGTAGTACCTAAGTCTGTATTCTCATTACTAAACCATATGGCTCCTCTTGGGATTACAGGAAAGGCCCATATTACTCTTCATTAAAAGGACTGACTGACCATATCACCCAGAGAACATTCTCTTATTTACACAGGGATTTTCATCTATATATAAAAAGTTTACATTTTACACAGAATGATAAATGTAGAATTGTTGAAGTCAGTGACCACAGGGTGCCTACTGATAATCAGATGACAGTGGGATTTTGTTCTCATTGATAACTACATAGTTAGTTTTTCTGGGTAGACATATATTTGGGGGGGGCAGTTACAGTTCAACCCGTTATGGTGGGAAACTGTTATTCCCACTGGACTGATGGGGAAACTGAGGCTCAGAGAGGGGAAGGAACTGACACAGATACTTCTGCTGTTCCAGCCCTAGAACCAGCTATTTCTCCAAGGAGCCCTGGTTTTTTTGTTGGAGAATGGTATTTAGAAACCAAAATCTGTGAATGAGGTGTGTTCATTGCTACTGGGATATCATTGCTTCTAGTTCCAGCTCAGCAGTAGGATGACCAACCATCCTAGGGTTTCCCAGAATGTGGGCATTTCAGTACTAAAACTGAGATAGTCTCAGACAAACTGAGACAGTTATGTTAGTCACCATAACCAGAGGTCAGAGCTTTGAAATATGCGTATGAATATGACATACACATCCATACAGGCACACCTAAGAAATATTGCAGGTTCAGTTCCCGACCACCACAATGAAGCGAATGTCACAATAAAGCAAGTCACATGAAATTTTTGATTTCCCAGTATATATAAAAGTTACACTATACTGTAGTCTATTAAGTGTGCAATAGCATTATGTCTAAAAATTGTACATCCCTTAATTTAAAAATACGTATTTGCCAAAAAACACAAACCATCATCTAAGCCTTCAGTGAGCCATAATCTTTTTGCTGGTGGAGCACAGTTAACCAGTCTTTACCTGTATTAAAGACAGTGAAATCTATCTTCTCCCCCTCCTTGGGGACATGTGGAGTAGGAAAAGGGAAGCCAAGAACAGGCAGGCTGCATTTGAATCAAGTGGATTTTCCCTATCAATATACAAACATGTTCTTGTAACTCCAATATTAATCAAAAAAAAAAAAAAAAAAGCTTTCCTCAATCCACATCCCCCTTCAGCCACTGAGGGAAGACCCTTTTTGGAAGCTCATGCCTTGCTATTAAACCCAGTTTCAGAGTGAATAACTTTCAGTAAGATATGAGTGACCACGAGATCTGAGCTTCATGTGTGATCTGGGTGGCATAAATATGGGCATATCCATCTTTAAGTACAAAAGATACACAGGGAGCTGGGCTCCAGCAAGTCCTGAAGACACAAGGAAGTCATCTGAGCAGGTTGCTTGTACCTCCCAGCCTGCCTACTCCTGCTGCTCAACCAGCTCTTTTCAACTCTCATGGTAAGAGTATACCAAACAACACTTCTTCTGAACAATAAACCCACTTTATAGTTAAGGAATAAGCTGGGGGCCATGGGATTCACTGGTATGATCATATTCCACAACACCTACATGCAGCAGACACTAGATAATCAGTCTATTAGAGACTTGGTTACAGTGCCCAAAGGACCCAACATTTCTAAAGTTGGAGTGCTACTGTGCAAGATGCAGTAAATGGTCTGAAATAGAAGCAAATCTATGGAACCTAACAATGGTTCCACTGAATTGGAAGCTGACAGCTTCAGACATCTCCCAACAATGGGCAAAAATGAGTGAAATGATGTTACGGTATTGGTGATTTTTTTTTTTTTTTTTTTTTTTTTTGCGGTACACGGGCCTCTCACTGCTGTGGCCTCTCCCGTTGTGGAGCACAGGCTCCAGACGTGCAGGCTCAGCGGCCATGGCTCACGGGCCCAGCCGCTCCACGGCATGTGGGATCTTCCCGGACCGGGGCACGAACCCGTGTCCCCTGCATCGGCAGGCAGATTCTCAACCACTGCGCCACCAGGGAAGCCCTGGTGATTATTTTTGATGAGCAAAAATAATAGACTGGCAGCTACTGCCTGTAGGACAAGAAAAGAGTATAGCTGGAGGCCAGATCATCTTTTGTGGAATCCCCCTCGTATAGTCATGTCTAGGGGAAGAGTTAACTAATTAACCTACTCTGTGTCAGGCACTATAATAGGCATTTAGAATACTGAAGTAAAAAACAAGCAAGACTATGATCAACCTGACCCCCAAAAACCAGAGGCAAGGGATTATCAAAAAGGTTATGGAGAAGACAAGTCATAAATTCTCCCATTACTCTATAAAAAAATTAAGTCAGAGATGGCAGAATATCAAGATGGGCTGAAGACACACCTAGAAGACAACATGAAAAGGGCATCTCTCAGAGATACTGAACCAGATGCAAAATATGACAAGGCTTTAGGTTACTTCCCAATGAAGAGGAGTGAGTAGCTTATTGGTTGGTTGAGCAGTATTACATATTTTTCTTCTTCAGTGTAACTATAGGAAAAGGATGTACTTCTTAAGCAGCCAGAGAAGTAGGATACAGTGAACATTGACCTTTTTTTCTTTTTGGCCTCCCAGCAACCAAACTCCTTCTCCATTGTGTGTAGGATCAGGGAAGTGCAGTACCCCACCTCCCATTCTGGAAGCCAAAATAGAGGAGCCAATCTCTTCCAGCCCCTGGCAGTTGGGGACAAAAAATTCAAACAGGTGGATTCTCCTTCTAAGGTCTGTAAAACTTAAATAAGTGACATAAACATGTAGGAGTGCTTCAGAAAGTACACACAACAGCAATATCATCAATAGGCCGATGCCATGTCCTCCAACAAGAGCTAGCAGCTAGACTCTGACCAGTCTATTCATGTGGGTTCATCTTGGCAATGGGTCCAGCTCCCTTCCCTCCTCTGGATTCTATTTTCTATGCTTGTTTCTCCAGCCATCCCATCTCTTTTCAGCACATTGCCTTTTAGCCCAGGTTAGCCAGAGATGTTTCTATTGTTCACAAGAAGGATCCTGAATGGCTACCCGCCTTGCTTATGTCCTTCTAGTCAGTTACTGGATTATGGCTATAGCCTCCATTCTTATCTCTCAGCTTCAGCATTCCTCTATTCTAAAAAACCCAAGATATTTAAACCAGAGTATTCTGAGTCTAGACTCTGATCATGCCATTTCACTGCTCAGAATCTTAGTAACCATCTCCCATCACTCCTCACCTCTATCACCACCTCATTCACATACTGAATTAAGTGATAGCCTCTCATCATGGATGAACTTTCTGGCATTATGCTCACTACCTCTCTGTGTTTCTATAGAACCTTATGACTTTCTACTCACCAAACACATGCCATGTTTTTATGGTACTGTACCTTTGCTCATCCTATGCTCTCCACCTATAGTGTTACATCTCTACCCATCAAAATTCTATCCATCAGTGCCTCACTGAGGCAAACTGGACAGAGACATGTTTGCCTGGTTATAGCAATGTCCTGTGCAGGCCCAATGCTGTAAGACCCCAAATGTAGCAAGTGTCATGTGCCATTTGAATGTTCCTTCTCTTTCTTCCAGTTCAATTTTATAACTACCCTTGGGGTGGTACATTATGTTTGTAGTAGTTCACTTTGCATTTTATGGAAAAGACATGAACCAGTTGTTAAAAGGAATCATTACTTGTTTTCATGGAATCTGAAATGAATTTTTTTATTAAATTTCTTTGACTTATGTATAACATGTCACACTAAAGTATCTTCCCTAGACAGTAAGGCTTTAATGAATTTTAAATTCTGGGTTTCATAACAGATTTCAATATCCAAAGCAATTACATTTTTTATAAATTAAATCCTTTATGTGTAATGTGTAGAAGTTCTAGCCATTATTAGAAAATAATTATTTTATTTGTTTAGATATATGTTGCAATGCTTTTGTTCTTTATTTTTCCTGGCTTTCACTAATAATAGTGGAATAACAATAATAGTATTCTATCATTTTTATTATGCTATATACCCTTGCTTCTTCTTATTTTATATTAAATACAATAGGATAGAAAATAATCACACCATCAAATCTACTGACATAAAACCATAGTAATGCATTCATGCCTGACTAGAAAATACTGACTGTTACCATCCTTCAAAATCAAAAGACATTAATACCGCACTGCAGTTGCTGAAGTGCATCTTATGAAGGCTTAAATTCATATTACACCAAATTCTCACAGCTTCCCAAAAGACACCCAAACCTTCAAGATTCCATCTTAAATTTCTTTCAGTATCAGATCATACATTATACTCCTACCTAGGTAATAAAATTCAATGACAGAATACAGGCTTTGATGTCAGTAAAAAGCTTTTGCAAAGTTGTTCATGCAGGCTGCTGTTCTGTGGCCTTATTCTGACAAATGTGTCAGGCAGACATGCCTCATGTATTTCTCTCTCAGAACAGTGCCTTAATGGCTCTCTCTGGGGTGCTGAGTTAATTATTAGTCTTAATTTATAGTGCTTCCCATTCAAGAAATGCAAAGTCTTCTTCTCTCATAAACTATTATTAGGAGGATCTATTGTTACAATATTTCCATAGAATATCTTGACAATGTGTCAAGCCTTAATGTACATTTGAAAGCCTTAAAAAATCTACACACCATTTTACCAAAAATTGCTACTTGTAGAAATTTATCCTAAGAAAAAATTACCCTGAAAGATGGCATCATATATGTGCGTAATAATGTTAGATGCAACGTTGTTTACAATATTAAAAATTAGAAAGAAACTAAATGTTTAGCAATAAAAGACTGGCTAAGAAATGTTATAGAAAAATATTTGTTAGAATGGAAAAAAGTCACAATATATTGCTACATGAAAAAAAAACACATCACTCAAATACTATTTTGTTTAAATCTGTATCAAGAAGAGGGGTAGATTGATTACAAAGCTACCGCACTTCAACTCTGAACCCCCACTTTCCACCAGACCTTCCAAAGTTGGGCATGTCCTCATTCAAGAAGAAAGGAGCAGGACTTCCCTGGTAGTGCAGTGGGTAAGAATCTGCCTGCCAATGCAGTGGACACAGGTTCGATCCCTGGCCCGGAAAGACCCCACATGCCGCAGAGCAATGAAGCCCATGGGCGATGACAGCTACGGAGCCCACGCACCACAACAACTGAAGCTTGCGCGCCTAGAGCCCGTGCTCCACAAGATAAGCCACGGCGATGAGAAGCCTGTGCGCTGCAACGAGGAGTAGCCTCTGTTTGCCGCAACTAGAGAAAGCCTGCACGCAACAACGAAGACCCAACGCAGCCAAAAGTAAATAAATAAAAAATTAATTAATTAATTTTTAAAATTAATTAATTTTAAAAAAGCAGCTTCAGCCACTGCCCCAGACTGGAGGTCGCTCTCTATATCCCAGGGGTCATCTTTCCAGATTTACTACAGAAAATGTTATTACAAAATTGTTGTCTTATGAAGAAGCAATCAATGAGTATTCAACCCAAAATGTAGGGGGGAGGAATGTCAAACAATAAAATATTAAACAATAATTTGTTATTTTTCTGGATTGTGTGGCATTTGTGGTAGTTTTCAACCTTATAAAATTTGTGATTTCCTTTACCTTTCTACATAAATATTCACTTTTGAACTCAATTTTGTATTTATACTTTTGTATTCCTTTTATTAAAGAAGGTCCTCCAAAATGTAAAAGTTTGGGTCTCATAAAAGTTCTACATTCATTCCTGATCTACAAAAAGTACTAAAAAGACCAAAATACACCATGGTATTAGTGATGAGGAAACCAGTCACTTTAGGGGGGATTCTTGTTTTGCTCTGCTTTTTCATGTTTCCTACACTATGTAATTATAGTTTTTAAAAAAACATATAATAGAAAATGCTTAGAGAATTGCAATGTTTTTTTCCTAACAACCATACGTCTTATATCTTAACCAACCCCTTAGACTGAATTTAAAATATGATTAAAAAAATAAGCACTACATACACTCTCTCTCCACCTGGACACATAAGAAGGATGCCTTACATACAGTTAGAACTCAATGACTAAGTACAAAATACTGTAAACAAAACTCTTAAAAAATATAGTCTTTTATATTTAATTGAGAGAAATGTCTTGCTAATGACATTTGTAACATTGTAAGCTTATTAAATTACCTAAATTAGCCTATGAATTAACCTGCCCATAGATTACTTAAAAGCTACGCAGGGAAAATATAAAATTGCAACCAATGCCCAAGAAATTATTAACCACCTCTCACAGATATGAGCCCTCCTCTAGGTACGAAGGAACACAAAATAATTAAACTGAGAGATACAGCTTACTCTCTGGAGGCTTATAATAAAAGTGAAGAAATAAGGATGTACAATTAAATAAGTCATGAACAAAACTAATATCCATTACCACTTGTGTAAAAGTACATGGTAGAAACATCTAGAGAACAAGGCAATATACATTAAGATTCTGATTAGGTAGTACAAACTTGGAAGGATTTAAAGAAGGAAATTATCAATGTGTGTAGATATCCTGAATGAGGCCTTACAGGATATGGGTAAAATAGGACTGAGAAAGGCCTTCCAGATTATATAAATATATTTTTTAAAAACTCAAGGTAGGCTGAGCACAGTAGGGCTGAAAAACAGGTGGGAAACCAACCCGATGGAAGCCAAATAGTATTTCTTGGGGAGTGAAAACTCATATTGACCTTTTTTAAGATGACTACGTAGTGATGTTTGAAAAAAGTCATCTCTTCCATGAAATATAAAACTGAGAAGGTCAGTGACATAAACATATTTTAATTGTGGACATGCTCTTGATTAGAAAAACAAAAATGCAAGTTATTCATAATTATTCATCCAAGTCCAGTTTAGTTAACCAAGATTTATTTGTATAACTAACTCTCTCTTATTGAAACCTGAGAACATGGACGTATGTTAAAAATATATACATATATCCTTTATTTATTAGCAAATGTCAATAACTGAACCAGAGTAATTTGTGTGTTTTTGTGTAGATATGGATAAAGAAATCAAGTTTATAATAATCCATTTAATGGTCACCTGATGTACTCTAGCTAGGCATAATTTTCCTCAGTAGTGAAAGGGAATTATTTTTCACATGTCCACCAGGTACTCTATTAAATCTACTTCAAAAAATTATGACAGTTAATTCATTTCCTGGTAGAGAGAGAACATTTTCTCTTGCAGTTGAGGGTTTCAGGAGAAAATATGATAATACTAGAGAATTTCAGCAAAAAAAGAAAAAGAAATTTCTGGTTCAGAATTGATGCGGATTTTGACCCACTTAACTATTTGTTCATATCAATATTGTAACTCTTTCATAGGAAAGTTTAAAACCACCAAAGTGGAGTATAAAACATAAGAAATGAAAATATGATATATGTTGAAAATAGAAATAAGAATATGAAAATAAACAACAGAACCCTGTTAGATTCTTTTGTTCCTAAATTAAGGGAGACTCCTAATTAGATCAAATAGCCCATAAGTGCAGCACTGGCATATTGAGAGTATAAATTTTTTATTATCTTAAATTTCTCACAAACAGATTTATGAACATCAGTTTTTGTGACCCAAATCTCCCCAAAACAAATTGACCAGAGGGTACAAAAATATCATAATTAGAGTTAACAAGACCCACTTCCGGGTTCACTGATATCTAGTATGAGACCCAGCTCCTAGGTCAAAGGCCATTTGGGACATCTCTCACAGGCATGCAAATGGCCATGACTGACACCACCCTTCTCTTGCTAGTCCCATTCTCAAGAGGTTCCCAGGGTGCCAAAATAATGGTGCCAGCCATAATCCTCCCACTCTCACCATGACTAGGCTAAACTGGAGGAAATCCACTTCTGCAGCATCCTATTACCAACTCTGCATATTCACCCAATTTCTTAAAGAAATGCTTAATGATGCATATTTTACTTTATTTGATTTGATTTGATTTACTTTTAACTTCTTATTCAGCCCCTCCTCCTAGGTCATTGGCAAAGTTCCCCTGGGGTCAGGGCCAGATAGATGCTAGTTTGGGTTTACACCATTAACCAGGTATTTATGGCTGGCTGAGCTGAGGTTCAAACATGAGGAATGTGGACAGGCATCACTTCTCTGCCCCTTACTCAATTCTGCATTTTACCCCTACTCAGGTATTTATTTGCAATATAATAGAGGTATACTTTCACTTTACGGGCAGAGGTTAAGTGTCAAGGAAAGGGTTGAGGCGAGAGCAGGTGGGGGGATGGAATGGGAGGTATAGCTTCTATTCCCCAATAATTCTCTGTTGGAACACCCGGCACAGTCATTAGAGGTGAATAGGAGCCAGGCTGTGAGAGCTCCTGCCTGGGTGACATCCTGGCTCTTCTGTTTTTTCATCTATAAAATGGCTGTGATGATTAGATCACTATTTTATAGTCTGATATACAGTAAGCTCTCTATGGATAGAAAAATAAGGTCTTGAGAAAAAAATATTTCCTTTGAAATGCCTACTTTATAAGTAAATGTGAAAACTGAAAAAATATCTTGTAGATCTTCCTATGCGATAGAATATTGCCTTTCTAAAGTACATACATAATTGAAAAATGTGTGGACAGTGTCAGAAAATCCTCAGCTCTTGCCTCCCATAAAAGAGAAAACTTAGTGGTTGGTTCATAAAAGAGAAAACTTAATGGCTGGTTTCTGCCTAAGGACAGAAAAGTCCATTGCAAAGTTGAGAAAGTTTTGCTTAAAAAAAGAAAATATATAAGGAAAGAAAGGATATTATTAGTGGAATACTGTTCCCACTGTCTCAGATTATCACATGAAGAATCCAAGCAAAACATTTTGGGGATAGCTCAACTTTTCAACATCAGCTTTTAAAAGTCATTAAAAAGTAAACTTCAATAATAAAGGGTGTTTATTTAGGACAATATTTACAAAAAAAAACTTATTTAATGCTTCCAATAGATATTCACGGCCATGACACAATGTAAAAATAGAAGCAATTTCTCAGATTCAGAAAAGAATCTCACAACTTTGAAAATGGCAATCAGCCCTCTACTTGCAACCTATGATATCTAATGAATAGGAGTTCTGTCATTTTCTGACCCTTATAAAGAGTAAAAAATAAAACCTCTCAGCTATGCAATGAAGGATGACATATTCTGATTTATTTATATCTAGTTCCACCTAAAGGATTCTACTCCTGTTATGCTTAAATTTCTCTTCTAAGAGGCAAACATTTAGAATGAAAACAAGCTTTCAGTTTCTCTCCAGCATACCAATTAAAACTTCCACACTTAGTGGGAGATGGTGATTTGAGCCTTGAGGTCGCAGGGAAGTTAGGCAAATTTTAAAATTTGGCTTTATTTGCCTCATTATCTAAGCATCACATTGGTTGGTCACTTATTATTTTACTATCATTCTCACAAAGCACTGATTTTTAGGAATATCTATCACACTTATTCATAAATGTACTCTAACCCCTTCTTCATATTCTAAAGAAGAACATTCTGTTCATTGGAATAGGTTACTTTTACAGCACTTTGGCACAAGACTAGAAGCAAACCATCCTAAATTTTTCTCTAGAATAGTCTGAGAAATACTAATCAATCCTACAGGATGAAAGCAAAAAAAAAAAAAAAAAAGGATTTGGTTGTCAAATAAGAGTGGAAAATGCTACAAGTTATACCATATTCAAGGCATATCAAAAGGTATGAGAATTACTGTGTAGAGAACACTTGATTGTAGTACAATCACTTGTAGTGATTGTAAATTTTGTCTTTAGTACAAAACCCTATTTTGCACAGAACATCTAGAAACATCCTGGACATTGATCGTTTTTGGCCAGCCCACTTGGAAATGCTGGATTAGAGAGCAGTAAGGCAGAAGGTTGTATGGATGATATTTCAGAGTCCTCCTAGGATGTGACTCATGATCCTTTGATTTATGGTGTTCTAGGACTTTTCAAGAAGGAATACACTTTTATGTTGTTCTGTAGTGAACTTTCTGGATCACGACATAAATCTCAGTAACAGTTAATTTGTATTCCACTTCCATTTCAACCAAGCCATTTGTTATGCTCATCCTAAGTGCAAAGCGTTTACAACAACTCTGTGTGGGTAGTGATTATTATTTCATTTTACAAATGAGGAAGCTGGGTTCAGAGAGGTTAATTAATTTGTACAAGATCATGTTGCTATTAAGGGGCAAAAGCATAGTCTGTCTGTTTCAAAAGTCAGTGCATTTTCTAATACCTTAGAATGTGAAATGAATATGAATATTAATATTTTGAGCACTTGTTATGGAGCACTCCTGCATTCAGCCCTAGGGATTCAATATTCAGCAAAACTGGACAAGATTCTTGCCATCATGGGGCATGGCGGCCAGAGGGTGAGACCGACATTAGTCAAATAATCATGAATATGAGCAAGGCACTGTGTTAGTGGTTCAAGGAATTATAGAGACTATGCATTCCCTCAAAGATTTCACCATCTAGTTGAGTGATTTTTTAAAAATGAGAAGTTGAATAATAGTACATAGTAGTAAATAATAATATAAATTTAAAATACAACTAGTATCAAGAGGGGATATGTGACTACCAGAATCAAAATTGACTATATGAATAAGAGCCTCCAGATATTTATAAAAGCTTTGGGGAGAACACTGGACTCTTTGAAGAAGATGAGATAGGGGGCTGTGACATACTTGGCTAAGCCTCAAAGACAAGGTTACTCAGCTGAGAGAACACAATAGGCATTTGGAGAACAATGAACTGATCTTTGTTGCTAGAGTACAGAGACAAAGATATAGACATTTATTTATTCACCAACAAGTATTTACTGAGTAACTATTACATGTCAGGCACTATGTTGCATTTGGAACAGACGGTAGAGGGCTTTTTGAAACCAAGACAAAACATTTAGACAGCCAGGCAAATTCTCATTCCTGGTTCCACTGTATAGAGGTTGCATTAGGGGGGGGCAAAGGACACTCTAAGCTTCATCTTCATCATCTGTGGAATAGATACAGTAAGAAAATCTACTTCATTGGAGCTTTTGTGCTTTTTAAACCAGAAAGTGTATGGGAACATGTTATGCCTTTCTACCATGTTATGCCAGGCCACGGGCCACAGATAGTCTTTAGTGAAGGTTCTAAGCCTCTCTTCTCTTCCATCACATTCACATGGGCCACAGGTTCTCATCAATCCCACTATACGCAGTGATTTCTCGGCATGCCCTGCCCCTCCCATAACACTGCCCCAACCCACTGCTTGGTTCAAAATGACTCAAGATTCAACAGTGACCTATGAGAAAATGAAAAGCATCACTTTGAAATCATAGAGGCACTATTACACACCAGTTTTTGTGTGTACTTTCTTGTTTAATAAAGAGACAGCAGAGGAAGTAAAAACTGAACCCAGCATTTAAAATCCTACAGAAGACATGCTTTAGCTTCACTCTTCATCCCTACTTAACTCCAGAAATGTTTCCCAGGAGCCCCATAAAATGAGCAACAGAGTGTGCAAGAGGTTTTATGACAAATGAGTTCTGATTATATTCAGACCCAGTGCATGGCAGGCAGACCAAGTAGAGGTGTTTATTACAATGCCATCCAAGGAACATTTAGGGTGACAGCCAGACTGAGGAGTAGTGTGTTGGAGCATTTGTTTGTGTCCGAACTAGGAGGGACTGGAAAGCTCATCCACTGCAACTGCCCACCCACTATTCCTGTGGCCCTCTACAACATATCCAAGGATGCAAAGATCTTGCTGAAAAACGCCGTGGGGGAAACCACAGATGTTTTAGAGTTTGTGAAAGTTCTGGTTGTTAAGAGTTTCACTCCAATGAGTTGAAATTCTGCATCCACATTCCTTGGCTGAGGGCATCATACAATCTGGTGTTCTCACAGGCAATTTCTTCTGAATTCCTTCAAAACACAACTTCAATTCATTCACAATATGCAGCTAATGAAGCAATGTACTTTCTGGGCTTCTCTAATTATGTTTCAATTCCAGTATAGTCAGCAAACAAATTGTATTTGCAAAAGAAAAGCCAACATTTACAAAATGTAAATAATAATAAAGAGGAAGAAGAAAGAGAAATAAAATAGACAAAGGGGTATGAGTAGCTAAAGAAAAGCACTTCCTAAAAAACAAACGTAGGTAACTTTTAAAAATACATAGGATTTCCATTAATAGCACATAGGAGACTGAAAGCCACAGGCCGTAAGACACATGGAAATGCTAGATAGAGTTTAAACACTTTTTAAAATGCATTGCTGAGCTTGTAAGGAAGTAACAAAACCTCCAGGTGCCATAAATAAAATAAAATCATGAATATGAAAGCCAACCCAGCAGCTGCCTATCTCCAGCAAACCTGCATTTTCAGTTTTAGGACATGGCTCTTTGCATACAAATAGTAAATTAGTAAAGATAAGACAAAGAAATCACAAATGTAGGACCACAAATCAAAACATACTTCTTGATGACGGAGCAAAGTAAAAACCCACCAGACAAAACAAATGAAGAGGAACTAGGCAATCTACCTGAAAAAGAATTCAGAGTAATGATAGTAAACATGATCCAAAATCTTGGAAATAGAATGGAGAAAATACAAGAAATGTTTAACAAGGATCTAGAAGAACTACAGAGCAAACAAATAATCATGAACAACACAATAAATGAATTTAAAGATTCTCTAGAAGGAATCAATAGCAGAATAACTGAGGCAGAAGAACAGATAAGTAACCTGGAAGATAAAATAGTGGAAATAACTACAACAGAGCAGAATAAAGAAAAAAGGACGAAAAGAATTGAGGACAGTCTCAGAGACCTCTGGGACAACATTAAATGCACCAACATTCTAATTATAGGGGTCCCAAAAGAAGAAGAGATAAAGAAAGGGACTGAGAAAATATTTAAAGAGATTATAGTTGAAAACTTCCCTAATATGGGAAAGAAAATAGTCAATCAAATCCAGGAAGGGCAGAGAGTCCCATACAGGGTAAATCCAAGAAGAAACATGCCAAGACAGATATTAATCAAACTATGAAAAATTAAATACAAAGAAAAAATATTAAAAGAAGGGAAAAACAACAAAAAACATACAAGGGAATCCCCATAAGGTAACAGCTGATCTTTCAGCAGAAACTCTGCAAGCCACAATGGAGTGGCAGGACATATTTAAAGTGATGAAAGGGAAAAGCCTACAACCAAGATTACTCTACCCAACAAGGATCTCATTCAGATTCAACAGAGAAATTAAAACCTTTACAGACAAGCAAAAGCTAAGAGAATTCAGCACCACCAAACCAGCTTTACAACAAATGCTAAAGGAACCTCTCTAGGCAGGAAACACAAGAGAAGGAAAAGACCTACAATAATAAACCCAAAACAATTAAGAAAATGGTAATAGGAACATACATATTGATAATTACCTTAAACGTAAATGGATTAAATGCTCCAACCAAAAGACACAGATTGGCTGAATGAATACAGAAGCAAGACCCATATATATGTTGTCTAAAAGAGACCCACTTCAGTCCTAGGGACACATACAGATTGAAACTGAGGGGGTGAAAAAAGATATTCCATGCAAATGGAAATCAAAAGAAAGCTGTAGTAGCAATTCTCAGATCAGACAAAACAGACTTTAAAACAGACTATTACAAGTGACAAAGAAGGATACTACATAATTATCAAGGGATCAATCCAAGAAGATATAACAATTGAAAATATTTATGCACCCAACATAGGATCACCTCAATAAATAAGGCCAATGCTAACAGCCATAAAAAGGGAAATCAACGGTAACACAACCATAGTATGGGACTTTAACACCCCACTTTCACCAATGGACAGATCATCCAAAATGAAAATAAATAAGGAAACACAAGCTTCAAATGACTCATTAAAAAGATGACTTAATTGATATTTATAGAATATTCCATCTAAAAACAGCAAAATACACTTTCTTCTCAAGTGCTCATGGAACATTGACGAGGATAGATCATATCTTGGGTCACAAATCAAGCCTTGGTAAGTTTAAGAAAATTGAAATCGTATCTTTTCTGACCACAACACTATGAGATTAGATATCAATTACAGGAAAAAAAAACTATAAAAAATACAAACACATGGAGGCTAAACAATATGCTACTAAATAACCAAGAGATCACTGAAGAAATCAAAGAGAAAATCAAAAAATACCTAGAAACAAATGACAATGAAAACACGACGACCCAAAACCTATGGGATGCAGCAAAAGCAGTTCTAAGAGGGAAGTTTATAGCAATAAATCCTACCTTAAGAAACAGGAAACACCTCAAATAAACAACCTAACCTTACACCTAAAGCAATTAGAGAAAGAAGAACAAAAAACCTCAAAGTTAGCAGAAGGAAAGAAATCATAAAGATCAGATCAGAAATAAATGAAAAAGAAATGAAGGAAAGATAAGCTGGTTCTTTGAGAAGATAAACAAAATTGATAAATCATTAGCCAGACTCATCAAGAAAAAACAGGGAGAAGACTCAAATCAATAGAATTAGAAATGAAAAAGGAGAAGTAACAACTGACACTGCAGAAATACAAAGGATCCTGAGAGATTACTGCAAGCAACTCTATGCCAATAAAATGGACAACGTGGAAAAAATGGACATATTCTTAGGAATGCACAACCTTCCGAGACTGAACAAAGAAGAAACAGAAAATATGAACAGACCAATCACAAGCACTGAAATTGAAACTGTGATTAAAAATCCTCCAATAAACAAAAGCCCAGGACCAGATGGCTTCACAGGCGAATTCTATCAAACATTTAGAGAAGAGCTAACACCTATCCTTCTCAAACTCTTCCAAAGTATAGCAGAGGGAAGAACACTCCCAAACTCATTCTAAGAGGACACCATCACCCTGATATCAAAACCAGACAAAGATGTCACAAAGAAAGAAAACTACAGGCCAATATCACTGATGAACATAGATGCAAAAATCCTCAACAAAATCCTAGCAAACAGAATCCAACAGCACATTAAAAGGATCATATACTTTGATCAAGTGGGGTTTATCCCAGGAATGCAAGAATTCTTCAATATATGCAAATCAATCAATGTGATAAACCATATTAACAAATTGAAGGAGAAAAACCATATGATCATCTCAATAGATGCAGAGAAAGCTTTCGAAAGAATTCAGCACCCATTTATGATAAAAACCCTCCAGAAAGTACACATAGAGGGAACTTACCTCAACATAATAAAGGCCATATATGACAAACCAACAGGCAACATCATTCTCAATGGTGAAAAACTGAAACCATTTCCTCTAAGATCAGGAACAAGATAACGTTGTCCACTCTCACCACTATTATTCAATATAGTTTGGAAGTTTTAGCCACAACAATCAGAGAAAAAAAAAGAAGTAAAAGGAATGCCAATTGGAAAAGAAGAAGTAAAGCTGTCACTGTTTGCAGATGACATGATACTATACATAGAGAATCCTAAAGATGCTACCAGAAAACTACTAGAGCTAACTGATGAATTTGGTAAAGTAGCAGGATACAAAATTAATGCACAGAAATCTCTTTCATTCCTATGCACTAATGATGAAAAATCTGAAAGTGAAATTAAGAAAACACTGCCATTTACCATTGCAACAAAAAGAATAAAATACCTAGGAATAAAGCTACCTAAGGAGACAAAAGACCTGTATGCAGAAAATTATAAGACACTGATGAAAGAAATTAAAGATGATACAAATAGATGGAGAGATACACCATGTTCTTGGGTTGGAAGAATCAACATTGTGAAAATGACTATACTACCCAAAGCAATCTACAGATTCAATGCAATCCCTATCAAACTACCACTGGCATTTTTCACAGAACTAGAACAAAAAACTTCACAATTTGTATGGAAACACAAAAGACCCTGAATAGCCAAAGCAATCTTGAGAAAGAAAAACGGAGCTGGAAGATCAGGCTCCCGGACTTCAGACTATACTACAAAGCTACAGTAATCAAGACAGTATGATACTGGCACAAAAACAGAAATATAGATCAATGGAACAGGATAGAAAGCTCAGAGATAAACCCACGCACATATGGTCACCTTATCTTTGCTAAAGGAGGCAAGAATATATAATGGATAAAAGACAGCCTCTTCAATAAGTGGTGCTGGGAAAACTGGACAGCTACATGTAAAAGAATGCAACTAGAACACTCCCTCACAACATACACAAAAATAAACTCAAAATGGATTAAAGACCTAAATGTAAGGCTAGAAACTATAAAACTCTTAGAGGAAAACATAGGCAGAACACTCTATGACATAAATCACAGCAAGATCCTTTTTGACCCACCTCCTAGAGAAATGGAAATAAAAACAAACAAATGGGACCTAATGAAACTTAAAAGCCTTTGCCAGGAAAGGAAACCATAAACAAGACGAAAAGACAACCCTCGGAATGGGAGAAATTATTTGCCAATGAAGCAACTGACAAAGGATTAATCTCCAAAATGTACAAGCAGCTCATGCAGCTCAATATCAAAAAAACAAATAACCCAATCCAAAAATGGGCAGAAGACCCAAACAGACATTTTCTCCAAAGAAGATATACAGATTGCCAACAAACACATGACAGAATGCTCAACATCATTAATCATTAGAGAAATGCAAATCAAAACTACAATGAGATATCATGTCACACCAGTCAGAATGGCCATCATCAAAAAATCTACAAACAATAAGTGCTGGAGAGAGTGTGCAGAAAAGGGAACTCTCTTGCACTGTTGGTGGGAATGTAAATTGATACAGCCACTAAGGAGAACAGTATGGAGGTTCCTTAAAAAACTAAAAATAGAACTACCATACGACCCAGCAATCCCACTACTGGGCATATACTCTGAGGAAACCATAATTCAAAGAGTTATGTACCACATGTTCATTGCAGCTCTATTTACAATAGCCAGGACATGGAAGCAACCTAAGTGTCCACAACAGATGAATGGATAAAGAAAATGTAGCACATATATACAATGGAATATTACTCAGCCATAAAAAGAAACAAAAGTGAGCTATTTGTAGTGAGGTGGATGGGCCTAGAGACTGTCATACAGAGTGAAGTAAGTGCGACGAGAAAAATAAATACCATATGCTAACACATATACATGGAATCTTAAAAAAAAATAAAATGTTTCTGAAAAACCTATGGGCAGGACAGGAATAAAGACACAGACGTAGAGAATGGACTTGAGGACCCGGGGAGAGGGAAGGGTAAGCTGGGACAAAGTGAGAGAGTGGCATGGAGTTATATACACTACCAAATGTGAAATCGATAGCTAGTAGGAAGCAGCTGCATAGCACAGGGAGGTCAGCTTGTGCTTTGTGACCACCTAGAGGTGTGGGATAGGGATGGTGGGAAGGAGACGCAAGAGGGAGGAGATATGGGGATATATGTATATGTGTAGCTGATTCACTTTGTTATTAAGCAGAAACTAACACATCATTGTAAAGCAATTATACTCCAATAAAGATGTTTTTTAAAAAAGTATACTTTAGTAAACAATCTTTAAGAATGTCAAAGTAAGTAAACAAAAATTCAGAATATCAACCTATTAACTGACACATTCACAATGAGCATCTCCTATGGGTTCAATATTATATCCAAGTCATGGCTATAAAAAATGTGTAACCAAGTGTGAGACACAGAAACACACACCCCAAAATACACATAATATGAGGGAGTTTATGAGTAAGGATTGAATGGGGCATGCTACAGATTCAAAATAAGAGTCCAGGGCTTCCCTGGTGGCGCAGTGGTTGAGAGTCTGCCTGCTGATGCAGGGGACACGGGTTCGTGCCCTGGTCCGGGAAGATCCCACGTGCCGTGGAGCGGCTGGGCCCGTGAGCCATGGCCACTGAGCCTGCGCGTCTGGAGCCTGTGGTCCACAACGGGAGAGGCCACAACAGTGAGAGGCCTGCGTACCAAAAAAAAAAAGAGTCCAGAGAAGCGGGAGCTCAGAGAGGACCATGTAACCTGCAAAGGCCTCCAGGCTTCATCAAGATGTTATAAACAGGGAGGACTTTTTTTTTAATTAAAAAGTTTAACCTAGATAAAAGATATGAAGATAGAAGTTTATGGGCCAAGGCAGAAATCAACTTGATACGTGTATGTTTAAAAATAGGAGGAAGTAAAGCAAGATAAGCAGAAAGAGGGCAGGCTACAGGGACCTCTGAAGCTCAACAAATTAATGAACCTTCCCAAGATCACATAGCCAGTGAGGGCCTGAGCCAGGATGCAGTCCACCAGCACTGTTGCATTAATTGTTCTCACCCCCTACCTCAGATATATTTTATAAAATTTGCAGTTAGGAAAAAATTGTTGCCAAAACAAACAGCTTTTTTGGTGGGTTAATGGTTCCATCATCATGAAAGCGTTTTCTTCAACTTTCTTCCTGTATTATGGATCTTCTCCTATCAGATTTTCATCCAGCAGGTTCCCATTAGGCAAGAATCTCTTTGTTGCCTCCTCATCTTTGCTGGGTGCTGCTCCAACTAAAGAGCATCCCCTCCTTCTTCCTGGTTTCTGAACGAATTCTAACTTCTTTTCAATGATAAACTCCCAGAACGTTCTACTGTCTGTCTCAGTTCCTCTAAACCCACACCAATGTCTCCTTTCTCTGAATCTTTCTAGGGTTTACAATTTGCACCACATGCTTGGGCTCTTAATTATATATTATTTTGTATTGTTCTCTAATGTTTATGTCGCTCTGATTTATATAATATCTTACTAAAAACACCATATATACAGGAATCACATCATATTTTTTTCTGTGTTTGCCATAACTCTAGATACATATTATTTATCTTTATTACTCTTTCCCCTTTTCTTCAGTACAGCTTTACTTAAATGGTTCCACAGGTCAGAAATACAGATGGCTAACATGGGCAGTGTCATCCACATCCTCTCCTGGGAGAAGAACTGAATAGGACATGAAACTAAGAACATCTTGTAAATTTCCAAGTCACTTAACCTTTTCAAAATGATCTCACTGAACATAATGTCAGATAATACAGAGCTAAAATAATAAAAATGGGGTTTTTTCCTCTGCTCATTTTTCTGTTTGAAAAACATAGAGAAATGAATTATGGGTTCTAAAATCTGAAATGTTTGATTCACCCACTTCAGAAAAATAAGCATATTAAAATGCAATGTTTATTTTAAAATTTGCTGCTAGAAGCATCCAAAATTTAAAATCCAGATGAGTCACAAGTTATCTTTATGTTTAATTCAGGGACCAGAACTAGTCAAAGGTCAATAACAGCTGAGTTGCTACAAATTGATATGCAAAATTGTGTCTCTCTAGCAGTTCATAACTCTCCTTCAAGCAAAACAGTCTCAGGGTAACTCAATTAGCAATGGATTAATTCCATAGTTAGAAAGTTAGAATGTAACAGATTTCATTAGGAAAAGCATTGGCTAAAGTGTTAACTATATCCAGTTCTTGCAAAATCATTTGTGATGTACCTTTCTATTTTATCTTGTAATAATTCTTGCACATACACAAGGAGAGGGTAAGACGATTTAAAAGGTTTTATAATGCTAACAGGTGCTTCCTTAACTCTTCCACTTAAGATTGACATTTAATATACTCTTAGGAGGATATAAATTCTATGTTTTATTCCCAAATGATAATTTGACATGTCAGAAGATACAGAAAGGTTTTAATATTTAAGAGCATGTACCTTCGTCACCTCCCACAGTATCTACAAGCCATACAGAGGGACCAGACTCAGGCAATTTCCAGGCTGCAAGCAGGGGGCTGGAGGGCGGGGGGACACTAAACAGAGCCCAAAGTTGAGGAGACAGAGACTGAGTTGGGGGAGGCCTAGATGGTTAGAATTTGCAGGGCCAAGAACAGGAGAGGAGGCACCACGTGGAGAGAGAGCACCTGAGCCCTGGAGGCCTTGCAGTCAGAGCACTGGTTGGCACATGTGTGAAAGGCCAAGGAAAGAACTAACAAAAAGGAGCAGAACAATTTCCAAAGATCACACATGGCTCTGAGTAGTTCCTATTCCCACCAACCTTTAGGGAGCAAAGAAACTCAGCAGCAAAGGAAGATTGTTCAGGGAACTGCTACTTTTCATGAGGCCTTGTGAAACTATTTGACTCTGAAAACTATGTGCCTACACAGCCTAAGAACAATTTTTAAAAACACTTATTAGAGCAGCACTATTCACAATAGCCAAAACGTGGAATCAGCCCAAATGTCCATCAATCAATGAATAAATAAACAAAACTTGGTAGAACCATGCAATAAAATATTATTTAGCCATAAAAAGGAATGAAGGGATAATTTTGGAATGATATCACCAAGATGGAGACATAGGACAATCCTGAATTTCCCTCCTTCCACAGACCAAATGAGTAGCTACACTCAGAGCAGTTCCCTCTGAGAGAAATCAAGAAACTAGTTGAGTAACCCCTACACTTCAGGTGACTGAAAAAGTATCCACATCGAAGCAGGTGGGACAGGCTAAAACACACTTTCACCATAAACCCCACCTCCAGCACAGCCCCTTACAATCAGGAGTGATTCCAGCTTCTTCCTAAGAATTGAAGCGTTTGGACTACTCATATAGCACTCCAGCTTTTAAGG
Source organism: Mesoplodon mirus (assembly GCF_964341445.2). NCBI lineage: Eukaryota > Metazoa > Chordata > Mammalia > Artiodactyla > Ziphiidae > Mesoplodon > Mesoplodon mirus. The sequence goes on along the minus strand of NC_138978.1, from coordinate 155,312,550 downwards.
CTGCCACCCAAGGGCCCACAAATCATTTACCTCTGAGAGCCAATGGAGCTTGCTATAGTCCCAAGATCTATAGCACACAGAGCAGTTCTTAAATGGGTGTGCTGGCACTCCCCATGGCTATCTCCCCAGGCTCAGCACAGAGGAAGCAGACAAAAACGCCCATCTCACAGTTTTTTTCTGGGAGAAATTTGACTGCATATGTCACTAGCTGCTGTCTGAAGTTCTGGCACCTGGTTAGCTAGCATCTAGGTGCTGCCTGGGATCGTCCAAGGAGCCCAAAAGAGCAATTAGGCAAGAAAAAGAATTAAAAGGCATCCAAATCAAACAGGAAGAAGTAAAATTGTTCCTGTTTGCAGATGGAATGATATCATATATGGAAAACCATAAAGTCTCCACCAAAGGAAAAAAAAAAAAAAAACTGTTTGAAACTAATAAATTCAGTGAAGTGGTAGGGTAGAAAATCAATATACAAAACTCAGTCGCATTTTTTATATATTAACAACAAACTATGGGAAGGAAATTCACAAAACAATCTCATTTACAATAGCATCAAAAATAAAATAAAATACTTGGGAATAAATTTAACCAAGGAAGCAAAAGATCTGTACACTGAAAACCATAAAACACTGATGAAAGAAACTGAAGAAGACACAAATAAATGGAAAGATATTTAGTGCTCATGGATAGGAAGAATTAATGCTGTTAAAATGTCCATACTACTCAAAGTGATCTACAGGTTCAATTCAATCCTTAGCAAAATTCCAATAGCTTTTCCCACAGAAATAGAAAAAACAATTCTAAAATTGGTATGGAACCGCAAAATACCCCAAATGGACAAAACCATCTTGAAAAAGAACAATGCTGGAGGCATCACAGGGCAAAACAGGATGCAATTAGCGTAAAACCAGATACACAGATGGATGGAACAGTAGAATACGAGACCCCAGAAATAAACCCACAGATACCTGCTCAATTATTTTGACAAGCCATGATATCACTCAAAAGTGGAATCTTTTAAAACAAACAAACAAACAAAAAATATATATATATCTCAAACTCACATGGGCGCTGGACCATGCCAGGGGCGCGCTGGCCCAGGGCTTCCCTGAGTCCAGGACGGCAAGTTGGAGTCCTCACACCGGCTTGGCTGCGCTTTCCGGCCCCACCTGTTCTGGGACGGAGCCGCGACCCTGGGCGAGAGGCGGCGTCCTCAAATCTCGGCGAGCAGGCCTGCTGCCGGGTCAGGGAGCACGGTCGCCTGACAGGGAGCAGGGACCCAGGCGGGCGGGCGGGCGCCCTAGACCGCTCTGCGCAGCCGCCTGACGCAGCGAGGGGCGGTGCTCGCCGCAGCGACGCCCCCCAGGCCCCACTCGGCCCGGCGGTCACGGTTCTCACAGAAGCCGCGGAGCTCTGCGTGGCACTTGAGAGCAGATCCTGTCCCGGAGTCTTTGTTCCGTGATGTGAGGGTGAGTGTGGTGGTGGTGTCGGGAGGTCGGACTCGAAGGCCACCTCCCTCTTTCATCATCCTCCCCTGGGGCTGTGGCGCCTTCCTGCTCCCATGCCTGACGGCCTTGCCGTCTGGTGATGCTTGACGGGGTCTTCTGTCCCCAGAAGAGCCTGAAGCATTTTCTTTGGCCCTAGGTGAGGGCAGAGGAGCTGGCTGTGACCTTGGCCCTGTCCTGGATGTCCCAGCCTTGGGCTGAATGGCGGCACCCCTGCTGGGCCTTCCGGTGCTGACCCACCTGCTGGCAGCCCTCTTTGGCACGGCTCATGGGCTGCCGTCACAGGAGCCGGGTGGCTGCCTGGGGGTGGTAAAAGACCTCCCCGAGGGTTGGAGTCTCCCCTCCTACCTCTCTGTGCTTGTGGCGCTGGACACCCTGGGTCTGCTGCTGGTGGTGACTCTGCGGCAGCAGTCGGCCCCAGGCAAGGGCGAGGGGGCCCCCATCCTGCTGCCGCCTTCTAGGGTCTCCTGCTGCTGTTGCTGTCACCGCCAGCTGTACTCACAAGGGGCCCAGGGCCTGGCCTGCAAATGGGAGCCCCAGGAGTGGAGGAAGAGGCCTGGCGTTGCAGGAGCCACCCGGCCAGATGGCAGGCATCACCCCCAGCCCAGACCCTGCAGCCCATCCGTGGTGCCTGTCTGCTGGGCCTGCTGGCCACCACGAACGCTCTGACCAAGGATGGGTTGCCTGTTGTGCAGAGCTGGTTCTGCCCGCCCTACGGACACCTGGCCTACCACTTGGCCGTGGTGCTGGGCAGTGCCGCCTCACCTGCTTCCTGACCATGGGCGTTCTATGCAGGTCCCTGGCAGGGCTGGGCAGTCTCTCTCTGCTGGGCATGCTCTTTGGGGCCTGCCTGATGGTGCTGGCAATCCTGAGCCCCTGCCCACCCGTGGTGGGCACCTCTGCAGGGGTGGTCCTTGTGGTGGTGTTGTAGATTCTGTGTCTGGGCATGTTCTCATACGTGAAGGCGGCTGCCAGCTCCCTGCTGCACGGGGGGGATGGGGAAGTGGGGAGCTGTCGCTGCTGGCGGCAGGCCTGGCCATCCAGGTGGGCTCCCTTTTCAGCACTGTTGTCATATTCCCTCTCACCATCTACCACGCGTTCCCCAGCAGGAAGAACCATGTGGCCCAATGTGCCTTCTAAACCTGGGCAGGTGGGGACTTTGCTCCACCCCACCTGTCTTCAGATTGGGGCTGCCACAGTGCCTGAGTGCCCACAGCCCAGAGAGGCCCACCCCACACACAGCATTCTGTAGGACGCCTGCGCACTCCACAGGAGAATCTGGGGACCACAGAGCAGGCTCAAAGCCAAAGCCAAGCTGGGGATGTGGACTTGGCCCCGGGTCTGGGATCTGTGTGGGATTTGTACAATAAAGCATTTTTATTCAAAAAAAAGAAAAAATCAAAAGAAGCAGAGTAGAATGGTGGTTGCCAGGTGTTGGGGGGGTGGGGGTGAGGGAAATGAGAAGAGACCGGTGAAGAGTACAAACTTTGTTATAAAGTGAATAAGTTCTGTGGGTCTAATGTATAGCATGGTGACTATAGTTGATTAGACTGTACTGTATATTTTGAAATTTGCTAAGAGAGTAGATCTTAAGTGTTCTCACAAGCACACACAAAAAAGATAAATATATAATGTGATGGAGGTGATGGACATGTTAACTTGATTGTAGGAATTCTTTCACGGTGTATATGGATATGAAATCATCACGTTGTACCCTTTAAATATATTACAATTTTATTTGTCCATTATGCCTCAGTAAAGCTGAAAACAAAAAGGAATGAAATATGATACATGCTATAGTGTGGATGAACCTTGAATACGTAAAACTGAGTGAAAGAAATCAGACACAGAGGGTCACATATGACTCTATTTATATGAAATATCCAGAAGAGTTAAATCCAGAGATAGAACACAATGGTGGTTGACAGAGGCTGGGGAGAGGAAGGAATGGGGAGAAACTGTTTAATGGATAGGGGTTTTACTCTGGAGTGATGGAAATGTTTTGGAACTAGATAGAGGTGGTGGTTTCACAACATTGTGATTGTGCTAAATGCCACCAAATTGTTCACTTTAAAATGATTCTTTTTATGTTATGTAAATTTCACGTTCATAACTTATTTTTAAAGAGCACTTATTAGACAAAAATAGCAGATGGCATATGTAATCAAGCTTTAGATGTGAATTGCCAATTAGTTGAGCTCTAATTAAGCTTTGTAATAACTAACACAATATATTTTCTCCAGAAATCTTGATGGAAAGACTTTCAAAAGATTAGATCCACAGTGAATGGCAGTCATCATTGCCCAAATATTAACATAACAAGAAAAGTTGCTAATTTGTTTGCAATTTACTGAAGAAGCAAACATTGTCAAGATAGTGGGGAGGATTTGTTGATGCTGAATCTCTGCCACATTTGTACAGGGAAGCCTTAAAGCACCTCTATCTTTTAAACAAAATATAAATTGCTTTTTGATTCAACACTGCTAGCCTAACAAGTGGGAAATTTCTCCTATTTTAAATTCAGCTGAAGATGAGAATTATATCTAAGTGTATAATGAATGAGAGTTATTTAGAAACATGAATGTAAATGTTCTGTGGCTTATGGTCAGTCCTTTGTTTTCAACAGCTTATGCATTCGGCTTCTCTAGCTTGTATTTGTATTCTGATTGTGAAGATTATTTCTGAATCTTTGTTTCACATATTGCAATGCCTTTTGACATTGGAAAACCTGGAAGATATGATTACTTTGGGTTTGGCTTTCTTTTGTTTGAATGCAAATCAAAATGACATGGAAACATCACAAGTGTTTTTGCAATTTGCACTTTAACAGGAAAAAATCAAACATTAGTTTCTTCCTTTGGATTTCAATAGGCAACATGATATGGAGTTAGGGAGTCAGGAGGACCTAGATTTGAACCCGGGTCCTCCCCTTAAAAACTTACATTGCAGTGCACATAATAGGTAGCTATAATTATTACCATTATCCAAAAAAGCAGAGGTTTGAAAGAGAAGAAAAGGGAAGTATATGAGAAAGGAAGGAGAAGAGAAGATTAGGAAAAGGAAGAGGAAAGTGAGGAAAGAATAAATTAGAATTTCAAGAGAATCTAATTGGTGATTTATGCTGAAATGGAAAGCAAGAATCCTGAATCTTTGCCCTGGTTATTCCTCTGATTTTACTATTTGTTCTCCCTTTTCTTTGCTTGCCTCTCTTTGGGGTTGTTACTTAAAATGTCTCATCAGTTTCCATCTCCTCTTGGGTAATACTCTATGAATACACAGAATTCATTAATGGGATAAAGGAATAACAAACCAGTGAGATAAACAAGATTTGTGAGGTCAAATTTTAACTAGATCTGAACATAATGGAAATCTAGTGTTTCAAGCCCAAAGACTTGACTTGACAACTTTACTTTTCCTAATGCATCTTTTTCCTGACTATTAAAGTCACTATTAATACATGATCCCCACAGAAAGTTTAGAAACACAGGAAAGTACTAGGAAAAAATTAAAATCACAGCAAACATCCCCACCCTGAGATAACACAGGTAGTATTTTATTTTTTTCTTTGCAGTCTTTTTTTTCTAGTCTGTGGTCTCAGTCTGTAATGTAATATTGTCCTCTGATGTTTTAGTTTTCATTATGTCATGAGCACTTTCCATGTCATTTTTTCCAAAAATACCATTTCTATTGTGTAGATGTATCTTAGTTCCATTTAACATTAATAAAACATTAATGTTAAACCTTCTGCCCCAACATGCACCCCGACCCCAAACACTTCCCCTCAGAATCATAGCAGAGCTGTAAAAGAAAGGTAACCTGGGCCTTAAGATTTAAGTGTTGTCATATGTATCTTAGTTTTACAAGTAAAAATTCAAGGTATATCTGAAAAATCTAAAAACTTGGAAAAGATTGAGAAATAAGACAGCCTTTTTTCCAAGTATTTTTTTACTCTTCATATTGTATTACACCTCTCATTTCCACATCAACTTCCATACAAGTGTAAAGAAAGCTTTTCCCCTCAAGTTCTTTTTCGACTTGAATTTATTGATTGCTTTAGCAAAGGCAAGGCCATGCCCTCCAGGAGACAAAGAGATCATTCTGGCCACAGACATGCTCAGGCCTTGACTTTTCCTTAGTTAGAAAGGCAATTTGCCCACAAAATTAACTAAGTCATGTCTCAGCTGACTGCAAGTCAATGGTTTTCCCTCAAATTTGGTCCAACTTACCCCAGATCTGACATAAAAATTAAAAAATAAAATGAAAACCAATTCAGGTGCTACCTTGAGCATTTGGGGTTTTGTTTATTTCAAAAAAAGAAAGTATGAAATGCGCAGTTTCTTTTTAATTCTCTGGAGACAAGAATTAGGGAGAGGCATCTTAAATATTTCAACTCCCTTAAATATTTTAACCTCCTCGTAAATGTTATGCACTAAATAAATATTTGTTGATATGAGCGAATGAATGAATAAATTTTAGCATTTAATAATGTAGATAAATATTTGTTGACATGAACAAATGAATGAATAAGTTTTAACATTTAATAATGTAGAGTTCGGAAACCAGGGAGCAGGAGTCGACTCTTGTGAGCCTCAGTGTTGCGGAAAGAGGTGGCAATAGAAACATGTTTGAGTCCTGCCATCTCTGTTTTCTAGTTTTGTTTTGTGCAGGTCACTCTGACATTTTTTTTTTTCCTGCATGAAAAGTAAAAATCTGGCTGAGCCTTAGTTTCCCCATCTGTTTATAAAATTACATTGTAACCATTTGTCTTCACAGATGGGGGTAATGAGTTGAGATAATCGTGATTATTCATGTATGCTGTAAACAGCAGAGTAAATGGAGAGCAACAGACCTCAGACCACATTTAGCCATGCCAGCTTGGGCAAGTGACTCAAATTCAATAAGCCTGTTTTCTTACCAGTGAAATGCGGATAATACAAACTTAGGAAACTGCAGCTTTAAAATGTAATAATATGTGTAACATGTGTTGCAGAGGCCTGGCTTCTGACAGTAGAAGCCAGGCCTCTGCAATGCATGTTACACATATTATCCCCTTCTGCTTCACAACAGAAGCTTATTTGGGGACTGTCCTTCAGGCTCATCATGGTACATGTAGCCCAAGACAGGAAGTATCAAACCAAAAATCTGGCCTCTTCAGGGTTCTTCAGGTTTCCAGGCTCCAGCACTTCTTCCAGTGCTGCACCCTCTGATCTTTTCCAGCCATTAAATACTCTTTTCCTGGGGAATTAAAATTTTTTAAACTTGTCAAGAATTTTTAGATGCAGATTAAGTTGTAATTATGTTTCAGGAACTCTTGATGCTACAGTTTAAAAAGTAAGGGAAAATACTTATTTGTATTTCATTTTTTTTCCTTTTTTTCTCCTCCGCTGATTTCTTAAAAATAGAAAAACTTTCACTATTCATGACATAGATATCAGGCAGAATAATATTGGGAAACTCCTAGTATTTAACATCAGACATTTAGCAGGTGTTAATGATGAAATTTTGTGTTCAAACATTAATAGTTTTAATAAGTAGTTTAAGGAGTCAACTTCAGAATTAGTTATGCTTTGTTAATGAAATGATTACCACCCAATAATATAATTTCAAGAACATATTTTATTAATGAAAGTGTAATGAACAAAAACCAATTATGCTGAAGTTGCTACAGTGATTTAAGTTTATTTGAAATATTTTTGCTTCCATTTACATCCTTGCAAAGTGAATTTTTATGTTTTTCAAAATAAAGGGGAATTGAGCCCCTAGACACACCCTCCCCCAAGGAGTTCACCCATTTTGAAGCCATGTAAACTGTTCAATATATACTGAGAGACTATGGCCCCCAAAGTCTTGGAACAGTTAATTCATGTACCATACAAAGAATAGTCTTTGTGACAGTTTGTTTCCAGATAGCTGCCATTAATTTTTTTCCTCCTGATACCATTCCCCCATCATACAGTGGAATCTTTTTTTTATGTCATCCCCCCATGGAAAAGTAGAATCTATTCCCTTCCTCCCCTTGAAACTGTGCTGGATTGAGAGACTTGACTGACCAATAGAATGCAGAGGAATGATGCTCTGGGACTTTTGAAGCTAAGTAATTGGAAGCCTTACAGCGTGGTATACTTTTGCTTTCTCTTAAAATGCTCCGGAGGTAGCCAGCTACCACTTGAGAAGTTTGGCTCCTGTGGCACCACTAATGTAATAAGCCCAAGCAACTTGGAGAGGCCCTGGAGTGTGAGAAGCTATATGGAGAATGAGAGGTACCCAGGAGCACTGAGAAGCCAATTATGTGAGTGAAAAAGCCATGTTGGGAACAGGTCTTCAAGCCACAGCCACCCCAGTTGATGCCACAGGGAAGAGAGAAACTGCCCAGTGAAGCCTTTCCCAAAATCCTAACTTACAAAATTTTGAACAAAATCAAATGGTTGTTTAAGCTAATAAATTTTGGCATTGTTTGTTACTCAGTGATAACTGCAATACAAAAAAATAATCTTCTCTTAGAAATTTGGTGTCATTGATCCATCGACAGTTCACAAATACTCACTTTTTTTCCCATTGTGTGACATTGGTATGAGCTGATCTACTTACACTCTTTCACTTAGCTTCGATTGTGATCAGTCACAAACATTTATGAGACAACTGGGCAGAGTTCAAGATGCAGATTCTGGATGGAGAAGATGGAGAAATTAAACAGCTTATATAGTAGTAAAGCCTCCAACCCTGGCTTCATGTAGCTCATTAAACTTGCAAGGAATAATGGAAAAAATGTGCAGGATTCAGCCTGTTGGGTCAATTTCATAAGTGTATATTTCTTATATTAACATTAGAATTAGATTAACATTAATGTTAATCTAATTAACATTAGATTCCTTCCTTCCACCAACTTGCAGGAAGAAATCGAGTGGAACAGTTAAGAAAATGTTGCCTTAAATAAGGTGAATAATACAAATGCAGTCTAACTAAGCATAAGCTCTATCTATGATTATTTGGGTTATTAAATAATTTGCCCTACAAACACCTTTAGCAAGATAACTGAAAATTTTTAATTACAAGCCCTGAAATTAAAAACTCAATAGTTATAAAGCACAGAGACTTGTGACAAAGACTTGACCATGGAAAATAAAGTCTGAAATAATTTCCTTCTAAAAGTGAAAATTTTTGATACATCACATTGTGGTGATGAATAAAAATGTAGGTTTTTGTTTAAGAAACCAACATGAACAAGCTAGAGGAATTCAAATTATTTTAATAAAATATATTTTCTTCACTGTAGTTTTTAGAAATGAAAGATGAGAGGATTGTAACCAAAAATATGAAAAGAGAAAATATAAAAACTCTGCTTCCAGGTAATGCTCAGATGAAAATAACATACATGCTCATGTCTCATAAATGTATCTTTTTATCACAACTTAATATTAAAGTATTTATGCTTTTCTATTTCCTTTGTATTGAATTTTTTAGCCCTAGTTGGAGACAATAAATCAGAAATTAAAAGACATTGAGTTTTAGACTTTTTACACCCTGACATGTCATTGATTAATGTAAATATTTAGAGTTTAGAAAGCTCTAAAAAGTTACAACTTTATTTGGAAAACAAGGGAAACTGTGCACAGTTACAATTTGTACCTTTTATTACTATTGTATTGCAATCAATTATCCTGTCAATATTTTTGCTTTTTTTCTTAAGGGAACTAGATATGGTGTTTTTATTTTATTTTTCTGATAATCTCTTTTCATTATTCTATTATACTTCAAAGGGCATTTGACAGCATTTCAGAGACATATTCAGAATAGATAAGATAATATCTATTCAGGTAAGATATATCTATTCAGAATAGATAAGACATGGCCCAGCCAAGAGCCTGTAGGCCCCAGTGCTGGGACACAGCAGGCTAAACAACAAACAGGATGGAACACAGTCCCTCCCATCAACAGACAGGCTGCCTAAAGACTTCCTGAGCCCACAGTACCTCCAGACATACCCCTAGACACAGCCCTGCCCACAAGAGGGCCAAGATCCAGCTCCACCCACCAATGGTCAGGCACCAGCCCCTCTCACTAGGAAGCTTGCATAAGCCTCTGAGCCAGCCTCACCCACCAGGGGACAGACACCAAGAGCAAGAAAACTAAAATCCCACATCCTGTATAACAGAGTCCACAAACACAGGTCAAAACCTACTTTGTGACCAGCTGGTCCTTGGCCCTTGGGTGACAGAAGAGGAGTGTACTGCTGGGACACATAGGACAACACCTACAGAGGGCCACTTCTCCAATGTCAAGAAACATAATTAACTTTCCACGTACATAAAAGTACAAATAGAAATTTAGACAAAATGAGACATCAGGGGAACATGTTCCAGACAAAGGAACAATATAAAACCCCAGAAGAAGAACTAAGTGATGTGGAGATAGGCAATCGACCTGAGAAAGAGTTCAGAGTAATGATTGTAAAGATAACCCAAGAACTCGTGAAAAGAATGGATGCACAGGGTGAGAAGTTACAAGAAGCTTTTAACAAAGAGTTAGAAAATATAAAGAACATCCAAACAGAGTTGAAGAATACAATAAATGAAATGAAAAAATACACTAGAAGGAATCAATTGCAGAATAAATGAGGCAGAAGAACAGATAAGTGAGCTAGAAGACAGAGTGGTGGAAATCACTGCCGCAGAACAGAAGAAAGAAAAAAGAATGAAAGAAACAAGGACAATTTTAGAGACCACTGGGACAAAGTCAAACACACCAATATTCACATTATAGGGGTCCCAGAAAGAGAAGAGAGATGGAAAGAGCCTGAGAAAATATTTGAAGACATAATAGCTGAAAACTTCCATAACATGGGAAAGAAAACAGTTACCCAAGTCCAGGAAGCTCAGAGTCCCATACAGGATTAACCCAAGGAGGAACATGCTGAGGCACATACTACTCAAACTGACAAAAATTAAAGATAAAGAAAATATATTAAAAGCAATGAGGGAAAAGTAACAACATACCAGGGAATCCCCATAAGGCTATCAGCTGATTTTTCATCAGAAACTCTGCAGGCCAGAAGGGAGTGGCATGATATATTTAAAGTGATGAAAGGGAAAAACCTACAGCCAAGAATACTCTACCCAGCAAGGCTCTTCTTCAGATTAAACAGAGAAATCAAAAGCTTTAGATACAAGCAAAAGGTAAAAGAATTCAGCATCACTAAATAGGCTTTACAACAAATGCTAAAGGAACTGCTCTAGGCAGAAAGAAAAAGCCACAACTAGAAAAAAGAATTACAACCTGGGAAAGCTTACTGGTAAAGCAAACATACAGTAAAGGTAAGAAATAATCCACACACAAATATGATATCTAAACCAGTAATTGTGATAGGAGGAGAGAACAAATGCAAGATATTTGAAATGCATTTAAAATTAAGAGATCAACTTAAAACAATCATGTATGTGTCTGTATATGTGTGTGTGTGTATATATATATATATATATATATACACACACATATATATACAGTGTGTGTACATACATACATATATATATATATATATATATGTACACACACACACTGCTATATCCAAATCTCATGGTAACTGCAAATCAAAAATCTGTAATAGATATATACACAAAAAAGAAAAAGGAATCCAAACACAACACTAAAGAAAGTCATCAAATCACAAGAGAAGAGAACAAAAGAGGAAAGGAAAACCTACAAAAACAAATCCCAAACAATTAACCAGATGGCAATAAGAACATACATATCAATAATCACCTTAAGTAGAAATGGATTAAATGCTCCAACCAAAAGACATACACTGGCTGAATGGGTACAAAAACAAGAACCATATATATGCTGTCTACAAGTGACCCACTTCAGATCTAGAGACACATAAGACTGAGAGTGAGTGGATGGAAAAAGGTATTCCATGCAAACGGAAATCAAAAGAAAGTTGGAGTAGCAATACTCATATCAGACAGATAGACTTTAAAACATAGACTGTTACAAGAGACAAAGAAGGGAACTACATAATGACCAAGGGATCCATCCAATAAGAAGATATAACAATTTAAATATATATGCACCCAACATAGGAGCACCTCAATATATAAGGCAAATGTTAACTGACATAAAAGAGGAAATCAACAGTAACACAATAATAGTGGGGGACTTTAACACCCCACTTACATCAATGGACAGATCATCCAGACAGAAAATCAGTAAGTAACCACAGTCCTTAAATGACACATTAGACCAGAAGGACTTAATTGACATTTAGAGAGCATTCCACCTGAAAGCAGCAGAATACACATTCCTTCTCAAGTGCACATGGACCATTCTCCAGAATAAATAAAATGTTGGACCACAAAGCAAGCCTTGGTAAATTTAAAAAAATGGAAATCATGTCAAGCATCATTTCCAACTACAACATTATGAGATTAGAAATCAACTACAAGAAAAAACTGCAAAAAACACAAACACATGGATGCTAAACAATATGCTAACTAAACAACAAATGGATCACTGAAGAAATCAAAGAAATGAAAAAAAAAACCTAGAAACAAATGAAAACAAAAATATGAAGATCCAAAACCTATGGGACACAGCAAAAGCAGTTCCAAAAGGGAAGTTTATAGCAATGCAATCTTACTTCAGGAAATAAGAATATCTCAAATAAACAACCTAACCTTACACCTAAAGGAACTAGAGAAAGAAGAACAATCAAAACCCAAAGGTAGTAGAAGGAAAGAAATCATAAAGATCAGAGCAGAAATAAATGAAATAGAGATGAAGAAAATAGAAAAGATCAATGAAACTAAAAGCTGGTTCTTTGAGAAGATAATCAAAATTGATAAACCTTTAGCCAGACTCATCAAGGAAAAGAAAAACGGAGAGGACCCAAATCAATAAAATTAGAAATAAAAAAGGAGAAGTTACAACTGACACCACAGAAATACAAAGGGCCATAAGAGACTACTACAAGCAACTATATGCCAACAAAATGGACAACCTAGAAGAAATAGAAAAATTCTTAGAAAGATACAATCTCCCAAGACTGAACCAGGAAGAAATAGAAAATATGAACAGACCAACTACAAGTACTGAAATTGGATCTGTGTTTTAAAAACTCCCAACAAACAAAAGTCCAGGACCAAATGGCTTCACAGGAGAATTATATCAAACATTTAGAGAAGAGTTAACACCCATCCTTCTCAAACTATTACAAAAAAAATTGCAGGGGAAGAACTTCCAAACTCATTCCATGAGGCTGCCATCACCCTGATACCAAAACCAGATAAAGATACCACAAAAAAAAAGAAAATTACAGGCCAATATCACTAATAAACATAAATGCAAAAATCCTCAACAAAATACTAGCAAACCAAATCCAACAATATGACAAAAGGATTATACACCATGATCAAGTGGGATTTATCCCAGAGATGCAAGGATTTTTCAATGTCCGCAAGTCAATCAGTGTGATACATCACATTAACAAATAAAGAATAAAAACATATGATCATCTCAATAGGTGCAGAAAAAGCTTTTGGTAAAATTCAACATCTATTTATGATAAAAACTCTCCAGAAAGTAGGCATAGCAGGAACCTACCTCAACATAATAAAGGTTATATATGACAAACCCACAGCTAACATCATACTCAGATGTGAAAAGCTGAAAACATTTCCTCTAAGATCAGGAACAAGACAAGGATGTCCACTCACACCACTTTTATTCAACATTGTTTTGGAAGTGCTAGCCACAGCAATCAGCGAAGAAAAAGAAATAAAAGGAATCCAACTTGGAAAAGAAGAAGTAAAACTGTCACTCTTTGCAGATGACATGATACTATGCATAGAAAATGTATTTAAAGATGCTTCCGGAAAACTACTATAGCTCATCAATGAATTTGGTTAAGTAGCAGGATAGAAAATTAGTGCACAGAAATCTGCTGCATTTGTATACACTAACAATGAAAGATCAGAAGGAGAAGTTAGGGAAACAATCCCATTTACCATTGCATCAAAAAGGATAAAACACCTAGGAATAAACCTACCTAAGGAGGCAAAAGACCTGTACTCCAAAAACTATAAGACAATGATGAAAGAAATCAAAGATGACACAAACAGATGGAAAGATATACCATGTTCTTGGATAGGAAGAAAGAATATTGTGAATATGACTATACTACCCAAGGCAATCTACAGATTCAATGCAGTCCCTGTCAAATTACCAATGGCATTTTTCACAGAACTAGAACAAAAATTTTACAATTTGTATGGAAACACAAAAGACCACAAATAGACAAAGCAATCTGGAGAAAGAAAAATGGAGCTGAAGGAATCAGGCTCCCTGACTCCAGACTATACTACAAAGCTACAGTAATCAAGACAGTATGGTACTGGCACAAAAACAGAAATATAAATCAATGGAACAGGGTAGAAAGTCCAGAGATAAACCCATGCCCCTATGGTCACCTAATCTATGACAAAGGAGGCAAGAATATATAATGGAGAAAAGACAGTCTCTTCAATAAATGGTGTTGGGAAAACTGGACAGCTACGTGTAAAAGAATGAAATTTGAACACTCCCTAACACCATACACAAAAATAAACTCAAAATGGATTAAAGACCTAAATGTAAGGCCAGACACTATAAAACTCTTAGAGGAAAATATAGGCAGAACACTCTCTGACATAAATCACAGCAAGATCTTTTTTGATCCACCTCCTAGAGTAAAGGAAATAAAAGCAAAAATAAACAAGTGGGACCTAATTAAACTTAAAAGCGTTTGCACAGCAAAGGAAATCATAAATAAAATGAAAAGACAACCCACAGAATGGGAGAAAATATTTGCCAATGAAGTGACCAGCAAGGGATTAATCTCCAAAATATACAAACTGCTCGTGCAATTCAGTATCAAAAAAAAAACCCAATCAAAAAATGTATGGAAGATCTAAATAGACATTTCTGCAAAGAAGACATACAGATGTCCAAAAAGCACATGAAAAGATGATCAACATCACTAATTATTAGAGAAATGCAAATCAAGACTACAGTGGTCAGAATGGCCATCATCAAAAAGTCTACAAACAATAAATGCTAGAGAAGGTGTGGAGAAAAGGGAACCCTCCTACACTGTTGTTGGGAATGTAAACTGGTGCAGCCACTTTGGAGAACAGTATGGAGGTTCCTTAAACAACTAAAAATAGAGCTACCACATGATCCAGCAATCCTACTCCTGGGCATATATCCAGAGAAAACCATAATTTGAAAAGTTATGTGCACACCAATGTTCATTGCAGCACTACTTACAATAGCCAGGACATGGAAGTAAACTAAATGTCCATCAATGGATGAATGGATAAAGAAAATGTGGTACATATATACAATGGAATATTACTCAGCCATAAAAAAGAACAAAATAATGCCACTTGAGGCAATATGGATAGACTTAGTGATTGTCATACTGAGTGAAGTAAGTCAGAAAAAGACAAATATCATATATCACTTATATGTGGAATCTAAAAAAATGATACAAATAAGCTCATTTACAAAATAGAAATAGACTCATAGGCATAGAACACAGACTTATGGTTACCAAAGGGGAAGAGAGGAGGGTTATATTAGGAGTTTGGGATTAAAATATACACACTACATATAAAATAGATAACCAACAGGACCTACCATATAGTCAATATCTTGTGATAACCTATAATGCAAGAGAATGTAAAGAAAGAATATATATATTTTTTATATATATATAACTGAGTTCATATATCTATATATATAATTGAATCACTTTCCTGTACACCTTTAACACAACATTGTAAATCAACTATATTTCAATAAATTTTTTTTTAATTAAAAAAAATTAAAGCTGAATCCTTAGGTGCCAAAGCTTCCCTATGAGTTTGAACTTTCAAAATAAAGAAAAAAGAGAATAGATAAGCCTGGGCTTGATGAGATGGGTTAATTTAAATATCTGAAGCTTTCATTTTGTAGTCACCTCACAGTCATTCTTACATCTTCCAACCAAGCTTGAAAATTAAACAGTTGTTTTAATCCACTGTGTTTGCAGATAGTAAAGAGATCCTCCAAGCTTCCTTTTATACTTTTAAACATATCTTTTACTTCTGCCTCCAAAATCTTAAGTTAAACCATTTGGAAACTGTGCTTATTGGTTTAAATACTTTAGGACTTGGTATAGGTACTGTTTGTCACTACAGATTCCTTCTCTGTCGTGTGTGAAGCACAAGGGAGAATGAGCACATAACTTGTTTTGAAAATCGTTCTGAGGGTAGCTCCACTTCAAAAGCTTCGGGTCCAACTTTGAAGTTTGCTCCACTTCAAAAGCTTTGCCTTAAAGTGTGTTATGGAGAGAAATACACACCAAGACATCCTGAATTTTAAGGTTTATTGGGAATTACTTCCTGTGGAGAAAAATAAAAGCAAGATAATAAATGAGGGGGAATCAATCTGAAAAAAAACTTGAAGAGATGTAGAAATAGAATTTTTATGTATAAAAAAAGCTTTATTTTGCAAAAGTTCTAGCACACTTTTTCTTCATGGTTTATTCTATTAGTGACTAAACTAAAAGATTGTGCATTCCAAATAAAATAATATTGTAAATATTTGAGTATTTTTAAATCCAATAAAATTTTAAATAGCATTAAATAGAGACCACAATATAGAGTCAAGGGTAACAAAGAATAATGTTATTTGTCTTTGTCATGTAAAAACAGTTTAAAGTATCACTTCCTGAAATGAGGAACAGAAGAAATGTAGTATAAAAGATACATGTTATTTGCATTTATTTAGAAGTTACACTTAAACTATGATAGTCCCTTAAGGACAGGGGTGTTTTCTGTTTTGTTCACTGATGTGCCTCTTTCACTAGGTTAATGCCAGCCACATTGTGAGTACTCAAAAATCATTTACTAAGTAAATGAATCAATTACTAATAAACCAGAAAGGATACAGTGAAAAGATAGCAAAGTGTTCTCAAGAATAGAATGTGAATGTTTACTACTCACAGATTATTAAAATCAGAAATTATCTAAACCTTTGCTCCTCAAAGTGTGGTCCACAGACCAGCAGCATCAGCATCACCTGAGAGTTTGTTAAGATGTGCAGATTCTTAGAGCCCATCCAGATGTATTGAATGAGAATCTGCATTTAAGAAAACTGCAGGTGATTCACATGCACAATAAAGTTGGCAAAGCTCAGACTTAGATGACTTTGGTGTCCACAGTAGAGTCATATCTCAGGACACAGGGAGGAAGTGTGCTAACTTACCACAGGATGGGACTGAAAAGAGGCCTTGGGGAAATGCATCGCACAGCTGATATGACAAAGAAGAGTCGACCTGAGGAATAGGCACAGCATCCAAAAGGAAACAGAAGTCTCTGAGCATAAACTTCAACAAAGTATGGTTGAAGACCATACTTCCAAATAAGTGGGGGGGGTAGGGGTGGAGGAAGGAGTGGTCCATTCAGACAGGTTCCTTGGAAGTCCAAAAAGGCAGTAAGCACCTTTTGGTTCCTTGGGTGGCCCATGTAGGTTACAGAGCCTCAGACACTGGGCTGGAATATAAGAGAAGGACTCTGAGGTTGGAATGAAAAAAGGAAAGAAGGAAGAAAGGAGTAAAGGTAGGAGGGAAAGAAGGAAGGATCCAGAAATGTGTGAGAAGACCAGAAGATAATCTCAGAACAGAAGAAAAGGGAAAAAAACTGTTTCTATTAAAGATCTATGTGACAGACACTGACCAGATGCTTTGCATAGAGTATATGGTTAAATTCCACTAGATATGTATTATTATCTGAATTTTCAGATAAAAGGAAAAAAATACTGAGGCTCAGAGAATAGAAAACCATAAATAGTCATTTCAGAGGAATCACATATGACCAAAACATATGAAAAGCGCAGCTTCGTGAGAAATCAGGGAAATGCAAATCAAGACCATTTTATAACTATAGATTTCTAAAAATGAAGAGGCCTGACAGCACCAAGTTTTATAGCCCATGTGGATTAATAGGTTCCTTTATACATTACTGGTGGGAGTATAAATTGGTATAATCACTTTGGAAAAAATTTCAGCATCATCTCATAAAACTGAAGATATGCATACCCTTCAAACTAGCAATTCCATTCTTAGACATATACTCTTAACTACAGACAATCTTGTGCATGTGAACAAAAAGACTTTTTGCAGCAGCATGAGATAATAATAGCCAAACTGGAAACAATTAAACATACATTGACTGAAGAGCAGATAGATAAATTGTGTATAGTCATACAGTGGAATAATTTACAGCAATGAAAATTAATGCATTAAATCTGCATCCAGTAATATGGCTAAATCTTTGTAATACTTTATTTAGAGAAATAAGCAAGTTCTAAAAGACTGCATATAATATGAAATCTTTAAGCAAATTAAACTAAAAATATTGAAGCATATATGGTATTAAAACTAAAAAAATAAGTCAAAGGAATTGACACAAAATTCAAGATAGTGACAACAGGAAGGGAAGAAGTAGATGGAGGAAATAGAGAGGAGCACAAATATGAAAGTTGCACCATAGTTCTTGAATTGGATCATGGAATGAAGGGTACAAATTATATTATTAAATAAATGAATCCAAAGGCCAATGATTAAACTATATAATAAACAAGGATGATCATTAACTCAGTGCTGTACACTGACCATCCTAATTTGGAAAAGAAAAAGAAAAGAAGAAAATAATCAAAAAAGGATTAATTTTTTTATCAGATTGCAAAAGATAAAT
Source organism: Mesoplodon mirus (assembly GCF_964341445.2). Taxonomy (NCBI): domain Eukaryota; kingdom Metazoa; phylum Chordata; class Mammalia; order Artiodactyla; family Ziphiidae; genus Mesoplodon; species Mesoplodon mirus. The sequence goes on along the minus strand of NC_138978.1, from coordinate 155,294,276 downwards.
TTGTTGTGAAGATTACCAAATCATACAATCATATAATGTAATCAGAAGTATTTTATTAAAAATCATTTGATTTATTTTTACTCTAAAATACATATGTGCATTTAAAAGCATTTTAAAGCATCTTGTTAACTCTAAGATGAAATCAATTTATTTTCAAAACTTTAGCTTCAATTTAAAGTCTCAAACTTTTTTTTTCTGTTTACTATGTTTTTTGTTCAAAGCGGTAAACTTTAATTGGTCCTTTCCTAGAACCAATAATCTTAAATTAATATGTATCTTCCATATTGGAAAGAGCTTCCTTATATTTGTCCCAAAATCTGCCCTTTATAATTTCTCTGTTGGCTCAAGTTCTGTCTTCTGGTAGCTTCTCTACTTATTTGAAACCAACTTGCTTCCAGAGTTCTACCTCCTCCTTTATAAATCTCACTCAGTACCCCAACACTCAGTGATTATTGTCTTGAATCCCTGTCTGCATCAGTAAGTTGATACTTTAAAATTTTTTTTGACACTTTAAATTTTTAATTGAACTTTATATGCTTGTTCCTGGCCTCCTCAACTACATTATAAGCTACTTGAGGGCTGCAGACTTACAAGTTTTATATCTCATAATATTAGAGATTTGGAGTGTCCAACACAAACCTTTCCTCCCATCCAAGTCTTTCCCAGTAGAGAATGGATGCTGGGAGACGTATAGAGTTCTGAAAATCAATTTTGTTAGTGATGATCTAATAACTTTTTTAAAAGACTGATAAAGCTGGGTTGGGGAATGTAATTGGAACATGAGGCCACACTGGGAGCTCTTGAAAACAGTTGAGACTGCAAAGCATTTGCAACCAGAGAAAATGGAAAATGTCAGACTTTCCCTTCTCTGTCCTTCGTTCCTTAAAAAGCCCCTCACGAGGGTCCTATGATGTGGAAAATAGTCATGTAGGACCATCCTGCATGAACACAGGCCACAGGCATTTCCCACGAGAGAGATTTCCCATTGTCAGGCAATAGCACTAACCAGCAAAATTGGTTAGTCCATCTAATTAGGGGAAAAGAGAAAAAAACTGAAGCATTCACTCCACTAGTCCCCCACCCAGTGGGAAAGGAGTAGCACTCTTCTCTGGTAGAAATACAAGGGAGAACATGGGCATCCTCTGTTGAATGAATGAATGAACTGAAAATGTTCATGGGACAAAAAGCAAATTGTTTGTGATAAGGCATGCCCCTGTGAAAAAGAAATAAGCACATATATTCAGATGCAAATGATCTCTAAACTACAACCTTATTGGTCCTTTGGACAACAGCTACAAGTCAAGATATTGTACACTGGGCTGTTATTCTACATATGTACAATAATATAAACTGAGCTTTCATGTCTGGAAACATATTTCATACCCAAAGAAATGAATATAAAGCACAAACATGTTTTTACAACAACTAAATATAAAGCTACATATAAATATTGTGTGGGGGAGGGTTCTCTGACTTGGACTAGGTGAGGCTTTCTCAAATATGTGTCCAAGGATGTGTCTCTTTGCTGATCAATCTCCCTACATGAAACAAAGGCATTCTTCTTTCCTCCAAGGAACTTTGATCTGCATTCAAAATTAAGGTCATCTTTTCTACAATTATCAATGCCCATGCGATGTGCATGAATGCATCCAGAAGCTTTTGAACAGTAATGATAAGAGGGTGAGGGAGTGGAGGAGAAGAGATGGCAGTTTCCATATTGACTTCTTTACTGTGACCAATAGAGATAGCAGAACAGCTGTTCATTCTGGGTCACAGTCTTTAGGCTGTCATCCATAAATAAGAGTTAGGATCAGGATTATAAACAGCATAAAAGCAGAAGTGGAGGGACTGTTATATCAAACTATTTATGAATGCCCTGTGCCAGTAAGTTACTTAAGATGTACTTGTTTGTTCATATCTTAGTCTCTAGGTTTTTTTTAATTAACTAAAATTTAAAATGGGAATTTATACATATTTATGCCTTTCAGTCACCCAGAAATAATGACTCTTAGTTCATCATTTCTAGCAAAGTAATAAACCCCACAATCTATTTGAGGTGGAGAGAGAGGAGTTTCAAATATCTTCAGCAGACAGTGAAGTAGCCATACATATGAAGCCATGGGATGTAAAAATAAACGGTAGCATCTATAGTTCCTTCTAAGTCATTTAGCTTCATTGGGTTAAGCAAACAAATAAATACAGAGCTAGAATCAGAGTTGTATCATTAAGTTTTCCACGCTTCACAGCTTTATGGCTGGCATCTACCATAACGAAAGGAGGAGGAAAGTTGCTCAGTGACTAAAGTCAACATATAGCTGCATCGAAAGTAAGAATATAGTCATCTATTTACAGTTCTTAAGCTTTTTGTTTGTTCAATAGATCTCTTCAGCTGGGCTGTTTATAGGGTATGCCTCTCCTGAGAAGACAATTCTTTACAGTCTGGCAAAAAGAAAAGCAATCATTATAACCAGCAGTGACAAAATGCTATGTAAGCATCAATTTAGTAATTTTCTGTAGATTACCAATTTTATCATAGAAGTGCATTAAGCACTTATGGAAGTAAAAAATATCTGTGTTGCATATTGTAAGGAAAGACAGTGAGGAAAATCACACAGTGTCTCCCTCAAGGAGCTTACAGACTGGTCCAGAAGTGACAGTACAAAAGTAAGACAGCTGGCCTGTCTGGAAACAGAAAGATATTCTAAGAAATAATACCTGGATTAAAGAAGAAATTACAAGGGAAATTTATAAATGCTAAGAACTGAGTAACAATGAAAACACTGCATGTCAGTATCTGTGGGACACCACTAAAGTAGTACTCAAATTTTATAGTTTAAATAAGAAAAATTTTAAATAAATAAGCTACATGTCCAACTTGAGAAGGTAGAACAACGGAATAAGCCCAAAAGAACAAGAAGGGAGAAACTGACAGCTATAAGGGATCAATGAATTAGAAAACAAAGGAATCAAGACATGATAAACTACACAAAAATTAGATTCTTTGAAAGGTTTAATAAGACGGAAAAAGTTCTGAAAACTAGATGGGAAAAAAAGGAGTTAAATAAGATACATAATGAAAGGGGAAAATGACACTATATATCAAAATGTCTGAAGATACTTTAAAATAATAAAAAGATAACATGAAAAAGTATACATTGATAATCTAAAAGAAATAGACATAATTTTGGAAAAAACATAAAATGCCCAAATTAGAAGAAACAGAAAACTTGAACAGATCCAGAAGATTGTACAAGTGAATTCCACTCAACATTAAAGTAACAGATGACCTACTACAGGGAAAAAAGCTGTTTCAAAAAACAGTAAGTAAAGTAGTCCACTTTATCTTATGAGGTTAAAATAATCTTGATTCCAAAATTGAAATATAAAAACAAGAAGAAATTAAGAATATAGGACTATTTCACTTAAGAATGTAGGTGCAAAAACATACTAAATAAAATATTAACTGAATACAATGGTTTGTTTTAAAATACAGTAATACATCATAATCAAATGAAGTTCAGCACAAGAACACAGATAGTTAATGTGATTCACCACATTAATCAGTGTGATTCACCACATTAATAAATTATGGAAGAAAATTCACATGATCATCACAATCAATCTAGAAAAGTTTCTGATACAATTTTAAAAATTAATTTTGGGCCTCCCTGGTGGCGCAGTGGTTGAGAGTCCGCCTGCCGATGCAGGGGATACGGGTTCGTGCCCCGGTCTGGGAGGATCCCATATGCCGCGGAGCGGCTGGGCCCGTGAGCCATGGCCGCTGGGCCTGCGCATCCGGAGCCTGTGCTCCGCAACGGGAGAGGCCACAGCAGTGAGAGGCCCGCATATCGCAAAAAGAAAAAAAAAGAAAAAAAAAAAAAAAAAAAAAAAAATTAATTTTTAATTATCAGAAATTAGTAATAGAATAGAACCCCCTTGACCTTATAAAGACTATTTACCAAAAACCTCAGTAAATATCATGGTTAAAAAGAAACTTTAGATGAATTTTTAAGATAAGAAACTAGACAGGAATGTCCTTAGTATAGTAGAGGAGTTTTGTTTGCCACAGCGGCTAGTACAGCATCTGGCATAAAACACATGCTCAATAAATATTTGTAGAATGAATGACCATTGGTACTCCAAAGTCTTGGCCAGCACACTAAAACAAGAAAAAAAGAGTTCTTATAAGGACTGGGAGAAATGATACAGTTTAGCATTATTTGCATATGGTTTCATCTTTTACAGAGAAGTCTCAAGCAAATCAATGTAACACACCAACTAACTGTTTAATAGAACTAATAAAAATTCAGCAATATCAATCTATACAAATTGTATTCTCCTATGCCAGCAGTATCAAATTAAGAAATACAGTGGAGGGGCCTCCCTGGTGGCACAGTGGTTGAGAGTCCGCCTGCCGATGCAGGGGACACGGGTTCGTGCCCCAGTCCGGGAGGATCCCACATGCTGCGGAGCGGCTGGGCCCGTGAGCCATGGCCGCTGAGTCTGTGCATCCAGAGCCTGTGCTCCGCAGTGGGAGAGGCCACAACAGTGAGAGGCCCGCGTACCGCAAACAAACAAACAAACAAACAAACAAACAAAAAAAAAAGAAAAAAAAGAAATACAGTGGAAAATAAGCTACATATCAGTTAGCTTTTGTTCAGCTACATACACCAAAAAATCTCACTTATAACAATTAGGAGTTGATTTTTCTCACAAATCTGATGGTAGATGGATGTTTGTATTTGTTTCAGGGTTGCAGTAATATCAGGGAGACTGTCTCTGCAACACTCTTGTATTTTCCCTCATGGGTGCAAGAGGGCTGCTGAGGCTTCAGGCATTGTACCCACATTTAAGGCAGACAAAGGGGAAATGCTGTGCATCCAACTGTTTGTTCATGAGAGCAAAATCTTTCACAGGAACCCTCCCTACAACAGACTCCAACTTACATTTCATTAGCAGAACAGTGTCACAGGACCACCATTTTTTTAAATTGAAGTATAGTTGATTTATAATGTTGCATTAGTTTTAAGTCTACAGCAAAGTGATTCAGTTATATATATACACACATATATATTCTTTTTCAGATTCTTTTCTATTATACATTATTACAAAATATTGACTATAGTTCCCTGTGCTATATAGTAGGTCTTTGTTGGTTATCTATTTTATATATAATAGTGTGTATATGTTAGTCCAAAGCTCCTAATTTATCCCTCCCCCACTTTCCCCTTTGGTAACCATAAGTTTGCTTTCTATGTCTGTGGGTCTATTTCTGTTTTGTAAATAAGTTCATTTACATCATTTTTTTACATTCCACATATAAATGATTATCATACGATGTTTGTCTTTCTCTGTCTGGCTTACTTAGTATGATAATCTCAGGTCCATCCATGTTGCTACAGATGGAATTATTTCATTCTTTTTTATGGCTGAGTAATATTCCATTCTTCTGCCCATTCATCTGTCAATGGACATTTAGGTTGCTTCCATGTCTTAGCTATTGTAAATAGTGCTGCAGTGAACACTAGGGTGCATGTATCTTTTTGAATTATTGTAGTTTTCTCCAGATATATGCCCAGGAGTGGAATTGCTGGATCATATGAAGAACATTCTCTAACACCATATACAAAAATAAACTCAAAATGGATTAAAGACCTACCAGATACTATAAAAATCCTAGAGGAAAACATAGAACACACTTTGACATAAATCACAGCAATATCTTTTTGGATCCATCTCCTAGAGTAGTAGAAATGAAAACAAAAATAAACAAATGGACTCTAATTAAAGTTAAAAGCTTTTGCACAGCAAAGGAAACCATAAACAAACAAAAAGACAACCTACAGAATGGGATAAAATATTTGCCAACAATGCAATGAAAAAGGGATTAATCTCCAAAATATACAAACAGCTCATATAGCTCAATATCAAAAAAAAAAGAACCCCCTCAAAAAAATGGGCAGAAGATCTAAATAGACATTTCTCCAAAGAACACATAAAAAGGGCCTAAAGGCACATGAAAAGATTCTCAACATCAGTAATTATTACAGAAATGCATATCAAAACTACAATGAGATATCACCTCACTCACTTGATATAAAAAATTATGCCAAGCATTTTTTCCAAACACAATAGTATGAAACTAGAAATCAACCACAGGATGAAAAGTGGCAAAAACAAAAACACATGGAGACTAAACAACATGCTACTTAGAAACCAATGGTTAATGAAGAAATCAAAGGGGAAATCAGGAAAAATCTCAAGACAAATGAAAGTAAAACTACAACTTTCCAAAATCTATGGGATAAAGGAAAAACAGTTCAAAGTCTACTGTAAGAAATAAGAAAAATCTCAAATAAACAACCTAATCTACCATCTAAAGGAATTAGAAAAAGAAGAACAAACAAGGCTCAAAGCAGAAAGAAGGAAATAATAAAATCAGTGAGGAAATAAAGAGACAAAAAAGAAAAATAGAAAAGATCAGTGAAACCAAGAGCTAGTTTTTTGAAAGATAAACAAAATTGATAAGCATTTAGCCATACTCATTAAGAAAAAAAAAAGAGAGGATCCAAATAAAATTTTTTAAAAATGAAGGAAGAGAAATTACAAGCAGTATCCCAGAGATAAAAACAATCATAAGAGAATGTTACAGTTATATGCCAACAAATTGCACAACCTAGAAGAAATGCATAAATTTTTAGAAACATACAATCTTTCAAGACCAAATCAGGAAGAAATAGACAATCTGAACAGACTTATCACTAATAATGGTATTGAATTAGTAATCAAAAAACTCCCAGCAAACAAAAGTCAGAACCAGACAGCTTCACAGAGGAATTTTACCAAACACATAAAGAAGAGCTAACACCTATCCTTCTTAAATTATTCCAAAATACTGAAGAGGAAGGAACACTCCCAAATTTATTCTATGAGGCCACAACTACTCTGATGTTGAAACCAAAGGCATTACAAAAAAATTACAAATCAACACCTCTGATGAATATAGATGTAAAAATCCATAACAAAATATTAGCAAACTGAATTCAACAATATATAAAAAGGATTGTACAGTATGATCAAGTGGCATTTATTCCAGGCATGCAAGAATGGTTCAGTATCAGTAAGTCAATCAACTGATACACCACATTAACAAAATGAAGGGGGATAATTACATGATCATCTCAATAGATGCAGAAAAAAGCGATTGATAAAATTCAACATCCCTTCATGACAAAATCTCTCATCAAAGTTTTTATGGAGGGAACATACCTTAACATAATAAAGGCCATTTATGACAAAACCACAGCTAACCTCATACTCAATATTGAAAAGCCAAAAGCTTTTCCTCTAAAGTCAGGAACAAGAAAAGGACGCCCACTCTCACCACTTCTATTTAATATAATATTAGGAGTCCTAGCCACAGCAATCAGACAAGAAAAAGAAATAAAAAGCATCCAAATTGGAAGGGAAGACGTAAAACTATCACTGTTTGCAGATGACATGATACTATATATAGAAGACCCTAACATCTCCATCAGAAAACTCTTAGAACTAATAAATAAATTCAGTAAAGTTGCAGAAACAAGGTTAATATACAGAAATCTATGGCTTTTCTATACACTAATATTGAACAATCAGAAAGAGAAAACCAGAAAACAATCCCATTTAAAATTGCATCAAAAAGAATAAAAGACTTAGGAATAAACTTAACCAAGGAGATGTAAGACCTATACTCTGAAAACTATAAAACATAGATGAAGGAAATTGAAGATGATACAAAGAAATGGAAAGATACCCTTTGTTCATGAATTGGAAGAATTAATATTGTTAAAATGTCCATACAAACCAAAGAAATCTACAGATTTAATGCAATCCCTATCAAAATACGCATGACATTTTTTTGCAGAACTAGAGCAAAAAATCCTAAAATTTATATGGAACCATAAAAGACCCTGAATAGCCAAAACAATCCTTAGAGAAAAAGAACAAAGCTGGAGGGACTTCCCTGGTGGCACAGTGGTTAAGAATCTGCCTGCCAATGCAGGGGACACCAGTTCAAGCTCTGGTCTGGGAAGATCCCACATGCCGCGGAGCAACTAAGCCCATGTGCCACAACTACTGAGCCTGTGCTCTAGAGCCTGCGAGCCAAAACTACTGAGCTTGTGTGCTGCAAACACTGAAGCCTGCGTACCTAGAGCCCATGCTCTGCAACAAGAGAAGCCACCACAATAAGAAGCCCACACACCACAACGAAGAGTAGCCCCCACTTGCTGCAACTAGAGAAAGCCCTTGCGCAGCAACGAAGATCCAACACACCAAAAATAAATAAATAAATACATTTATTAAAAAAAAAAAAAAGAGAACAAAGCTGGAGTTATCACAGTCCCTGACTTCAGACTATACTACATAGCTACAGTCATCAAAACAGCATGGTACTGGCACAAAAGCAGACACATAGGTCAATGGAACAGAATAGATAGTGCAGAAATAAACCCACACACCTAAGGTCAATTAACCTACAGCAAAGGAGGTAAGAATATACAATGGAGAAAAGACAGTCTCTTCAATAAGTGGTGCTGGGAAAACTGGACAGCTACATGTAAGAGAATGAAATTAGAACACTTTCTCACACATATACAAAAACTCAGGGACTTCCCTGGTGGTGCAGTGATTGAGAATCCTCCTGCCAATGCAGGGGACACAGGTTCGCTCCCTGGTCCAGGAAGATTCCACATGCCATGGAGAAACTAAGCCCATGCACCACAACTACTGAGCCTGTGCTCTAGAGCCTGCATGTCGCAACTACTCTGAGCCTGTGTGCTGCAACTACTGAAGTCCGCATACCTAGAGCCTGTGCTCCACAACAAGAGAAGCCACCACAATGTGAAGCCCATGCACTGCAACGAAGAGTAGCCCCTGCTCCCTGCAACTAGAGAAAGCCCACAAGCAGCAACGAAGACCCAACGCAGCCAAAAAAAAAAAAAAAAAACCTCAAAATGGATTAAAGACTTAAATGTAAGACTGGAAACTATAAAACTCCTAGAAGAAAACATAGAACACGTTTTGATATAAATCATGAAAATATTATTCTGGATCGGTCTCCTAAGGCAAAGGAAACAGCAGCAAAAACAAATAAGTGGGGCTTAACTTAAAAGCTTTTGTATAGTAAAGGAAAATACCATCGACAAAATGAAAAGGCAACCTACTGAAGGGAAGAAAATATTTGCAAATTATATGATCAGTAAGGGGATAATATCCATACAACTCAATATCAGAAAAACAAACAACCCAATTAAAAATGGACAGAACGCCTGAGTAGATATTTTTCCAAAGACATACAGATGGTCAGCAGGCACATGAAAAGATGCTCAATATCATAAGATACTTACAACTTGAGATGGTGGCAGGATCAAGGGAAAATATGTTGTAACAGAAAACTTGACATGTTTAGAGGCAGAGGAGGTGGAACAAGCAGAGAAGGCAAAAGTGAAGACCTAAAAGAGATTGGGGATTACACACAGTGTAATCAAGTGGGAGGACACACAAAATGCAATCATGAGCTCAGATATCAGTTTGGACTTAGCAAGGACAAGGGACAATTTTTACCTAGAAAAGAAGTGCACAAAGGTCTAATATCTATACATAGGGATTTTAGAGGTGGCAAGGAGGAAAACTAAGATGTGTAAGTGATAGCTCAATTTTATCTATAAAATTGAAGCCAAGGTTATTTGTCAAGAAAGAGATGGGCAGAAATTAGTTGAAAACATTTAAAAAGCAGAAAGTCTTTTTGAAATCTTACCGTCTACTGAGAATATTTCATCAGCCCTGTCTTGATATTTGAAAATGAATATTATATCTGGAAAAATATTGAGAGGCTGAAATCCCACACCATGGTTACTACACTGCAGTTTGCCAAGCTGATTTTGCAAACAACCACTTCATTCTTTCAATCTGCATCATAGGTACTGCAATTTGCATAACTGCTATCTGGCCAGTAGAGTTGGATGCCCATGTCAGGAAGTGGGGAAGAAGCTGTCTTTCTTTATTTTACTGAGTTTGCGTTTGCCTATGGAGAGGAATGATTAGGAATATACGTTCAGTAGGATGATGAATGTTTGCACTTTTGACAACATGGTTGAGACCTCTAAGAAATAAATCAGAAATCTGCTCTCAAAGAAATATATTTGCAACCAATTTGATTTTATCTAAAATAATTATAATAATGTATTTGAATCTTAGTAGTGATAGCTTCCTCAAGATTTCCTAATAATATTCATGTGCATTTAACCATTTTCCAATAACCAAATCAGTAGCAGAGGACCTCTCTGAAATGCATGTGATGTGGTTTTAAAGTTGTTCAAATTGTGGTGGAATCAGGCTGCCTACTTTTTTGAAGATTTGCCATAACTTTTTTCTAGTATTATCTTTTTATACATAGACAATGTCAGCATCCTGATGTTTGGTCTTGCATTATTTTACATGATAGGTTTGTGGTAGTGAAATGTGTGCAGTGTATGAAAATGGAATCACAATAGACATACTTTGAAAGTGCACTAAATGCAAAAAATAATCTTGGATTCTTCGCCCAAGTCTCAATTAGTATAGAATTGATCTTTCCAGTGGTTGTTTAAATTTTAATTTGAATGACATACAGTAGGCAGTGAATAGTCTCTCAAGGAAAAATAAGTTGAAATCTTTTAAATCAGTTAATCTTTTTGACAGAAAAGAACTTTGTAGAAGGAAATGAGTACCTGTAATGATCCATGCTTCCCCCCCACCCCAGACTCACTTCAGAATTGTTTTCCTTTTTAATACCTTCTCTTCCATATCAGTGTTGATTTTCAACTGGTTGTTGCTATCTGGGTGTTCTCTTAAAAGTCAGCTCCAGGCATTATTTTAGAGTCACTCAGACAGCCAAAGGTATAAATTTAACCCCTTTCTACTGGACATTGTGACACATTTCTTTGGGATTTTATAACTGTATGTTAAAGTTTTATTTACTGTGTGCAGTAGATGCTCTCCATGTATGTTCCCTAGTGAACAAGGGAAGCTCCTTGAGAATAACTCCAAAATTCTATCTGGTTTCATGTCTTTCATGCATTCCCTCTTTAACTAGAGTGAACATGCACAGAGACAATTTACTGCACACAGTAAAAGAAACAAATGACTGTGTTTTGTGCTACTTTTCCTTTTATCTCCCTATTGTGTATAGTCAGTGCTCCATATTCAGGAGCACTTTGTAGTCTGTGATGCACTTCTTCTTAATAATACACCAAAGATATTATATTTGGCAAAAAACAACTAACAGAAATTTAGATCCAGAAGTTTGTATAATTTTTAAAACTTACATGGGCTGCTTGTGCCAGCAGCTAGAACAGCTAATTCTAGAAACCCAGCTACATTTCAAATAGAGAACTGTGGTTTTGTCCTTCACTGATCTATGTTAGTTCATAAATCCAAACCAATTCTCAAGTGATACAGTAAGTACAGCACACAGATCTGTCTATGAAAAAAAAAATCAGAGCTTTCTGGGAATTATTAAAGTGCCAAATAAATATAAACAGTCATACACCAGAATAGGAAGAGATACGATGCACTGCTCCTTTTATTGTAGTTCTGTATCTTTCCATGATTACTTTTTCTGCTTTCCATGCTATATTTTCATGCTGTTTCAGCACCATTTGTAGATCCCTATCATGCTAGGAATGACTGGTTCTTCTTCCTCTGGGCTGATTGACTCTCACACCTCTGAACACATCTGCACAGAGTTGCTGGTGAGGGTGGAGTGGAAGTGAAGGTTTGATAGTTGGCTTAGAAGTAAAGTTCCACATTTTAAAACTTGCTCTCCTGTGGTTCAGAAGAGTTGAATTTTTGTTTCCTGTATCATGTGATCCAACACACTACACCTACTTTCCCCAACCCCACCCCTACTCACCCATCACAATCTAGGATTTTGCTATTCTAAAATGTTTTGCCTAATATATGTGGTCACATTAGGCAATTCGTGTTGATTGAGCCATATGAAATTGTTAATATTTTACCAATAAAAATGGCCATATGATTCCAAGCTAAAAATCTCTATTCAAATACCATATTCCAGTACAGTGAGACATACTGTTTGTTTAAGAAATGTTCCCTTTCAGCTCTATCACCACTTTTGCACAATTCAGTAATTATCATTACTTTTATTTTATACCTACATCATGACATAAAGATATTTGATTGGTATTTCAGATTCTATAACTTGAGATGAAACCTTTCCAGCCAACTGTGGCTAATCCAGTCATCTGCTTGTCTTTATTAGTCCTACCCATCTTTCATCTTGCACTAGCAACTGTCTCAGAAAATAGACAGGTAGATGCAAACATGAATCAAGGTAGTCTTCCTGATAGTTTATAGTTTGAGTAACTTTTTATAATGAACAATGCTGAAATTAGGTTTAGAGATTAATCCAGTGCCTATGTCCCCTTTCCTTGGAGAAATTGAATGCCAACTGCAGATATAATGGTGAAATAGATATCTACATTACCATCCATAAAATTTTCCCAAACCTTCCACAGTTATTTTCATCCAGTCAAATAATACAGTATATGTGATTATTTGAGGCCAGTAACACAAAACCAAGCAATGTAATCCTTTAAAATACTTTTCTGGGGAAACTAGATATGCTACGAATTCTCAAGAGCATTGTGTTGCGAAATTAATACTACATAATAAAAGCACATAAGCAGCTGAAGGCATCTTGGGAAACAGGAAAAGTAAGCCATTACCCTAAAAGGAAACTTATATTTAGATAATATTTCTTTCTTTATTGGGGCCTAGTAATTTGATGCATTTAGTAAATTACAGTGTGGTTCTATTATACCCTAAAAAGACCATTTAGCTCTCACAGAGACTATTTATCTTACTTAGAGTACTAAGAATTCTACACCTAAAAAAGAAATTCTTATCTAAGTACTTTCGGTGTTTTAATTTTGTGTCTCTTTTGTGAATTGCACAAAAATAGCAAAAATATAATAAAACAGATTTTGTACATCTCTAGTTTTAAAAGAATCTCTAACATCTCCATGATATTCCTTGTCAAATTTGATTTATAAATTTTTTTTAACAATTAGAGATGTCACAGTAGGATGAAAAAATTTCCAGAATTGCATATATTTTTAAAGTTCCTTATTAGCACAGGAAACCATGGACTGACTTATATTTCACTAAATTTTTTTCATCAGGGCTTTTACATTTTGAACCTTAACATTCGTAGCATCCCTATAATTCCATCATTTTTCTTCAAATTGAACTCATTGATATCAAATTTCATATACCAGTTGTTAGCCAGTCATATTTCTTTCTATTTTAATTGTCTACTTTTCTCTCACCCATTTAAAAAAAAAAAAAAAACAGTCTCCTTAAAAATTCCTATGAACGAAATGGTCAAATACTTCAAAAGCAAAATTAAAAGAAAAGTTATATCTGAGAGAAAATACTTGCAATCCAAGTAAGAGAAAAAGTGTAAATATTTGGATATTAGAAGAAATCCTAAAAATCAATGAAGAATGCTTCCACATCTGGACAGATGGAATAGATGTACTTTTCCTCATTTCTCTCACCAAGAAAAACTAAAAACCCTGGACATTATATATATAAAACAAACATATATAAATATGAATATATATTTATATAAGCTATATAAATATGAACATATTTAAACATATATTTATATTATATATAAAACAAACATAAGAAAACTCTGAAAGATGGAGAGAAGATGGCAGATTGGCTAAGGACCTTGGGACCCAAGAAACAACCCATTGATGAGTTCTGTGGGTTTTCTTTTTGCCTCAGATATACCAGACTTTGAGCTGAAGAAGCTACCAACTCAGAAATGACAATAGGCACAGACCAAAGAAGTCTCAACAAAAGTCTGCTATCTCTAGTCAAAGAATCAGGAGAGGGGAAAGCCTAGCAATAGAGAAACATTTTAGATAATAACCATTCTACTCTACCAAACAACACAGAAAACGCTATAACCCCACTCCTACCAATGCCAGCAAAGGGTAAAGGGGGAGCCCAGAATTCCACCTTAGCAAGGCTGTAACAAGGCACCCAAACATTTCTCCACTGTGGTGGCATCAAAGGAGGTCCAGTAGAGACCCAGGACTTTCACTATCACCCAGTGTTAATAAGACCACCACACCACGGTGTCAATGGAGACCATGTGGAGAGCAGGAACTTTCATTCTCACCCAACAGTAATGAGGAGGCAGCTCTCTCACATGTCAATGGAGGCTGAGTGGGAAAACTGGACTTTCACTTCCAACTGGCAGTAATGGCAGAATGGCATCAGGCAAAACCAGTGAAAACAAAATATTTAAATAAGATCCAGAGTCTCATAATATAATACAAAAATGTTTAAGTTTCAACTGAAAATCACTTGAGGAATATCTCAAACTGATTAAGAAAAAGGAAATCAACAGATGTCATCACCAAGATGACAGAGAGGTTAAAACTATCTGAAAAAAATTTTAAAACAGCCATGATAAAGATGCTACAATAAGCAATTATAAACACACTTGAAACAAATGAAAAAAGAAAAACTCAGCAAATAAATAGAACATCTCATCAATGGAATAAAAAGATGATATAAAGAAGAACTGTGTGGAAATTTTAGAACTGAAGAATACAAATAACAAAATAAAAAGTTCAGCTGGATAAACAACAAGGTACTACTGTACAGCACAGGGAACTATATTCAATATCCTGAGATTAAGCAATAATGGAAAAGAATATGAAAAAGAATGTATATATATGTAAAACTGAATCACTTTGCTGTACAGCAGAAATTAACACAACATTGTAAATCAACTGTAAATCAACTATACTTCATTAAATTTTTTAATTCAATAAATAAAATCAACAGCAGAATGTTGAAGACAGAAAGGATACAGTGAATTGGAAGATAGAACAATATAAATTATTCAATCTGAAAAAAAAAGAAAATAGGCTAAACAATGAACAATGCTTGAGGGACTTGTGAGACTATAACAAAATATCCAATATCCATGTCCTTGTAGTCCTAGATGGAGAGTAAAAAGAGGATGAGCCTGAAAAGTATGCAAAAAAAATAATAGCTGAAAACTTCTTATTTGGCAAGGACATAAACTGACAGAATCAAGAATCCGAGTGAAACTCAAACAAGATAAATCCCCCCCAAAATTCCCACCAAAACACATCATTACTAAAATTCTTAAAACAAAAGACAGAGAAAATATCTCAAGAGCAGCCAAAGAAAACAATACCTATCTATAGAATAAAAACAATTAGAATGAGATCTGATTTCTTATCAGAAACCATGAAGAACAGAAGGAAGTTGCACAATATTTTTCAGGTGCTGAAAAAAACCCTATCACCAAGAATCCCATACTCAATGAAATATTCTTCAAGAATGAAGGGAAAACCAAGACATTCTCAGACAAAGGGACACTTAAGATAATTTGTCATCAGCAGAAGTACCCTAAAAGAATGGCTAAAGGAAATCCTTAAGCAAAAAGGAAACAATACAAGAAGAAACCTTGGTAGGTCTTAAAGGAGGAAAGAGCACAATAAGTAAAAATATGAGTAAATACTATAGGCTTTCCTTCTCTTCTTCAATTTTTAAAATTTGGTTAACAATTGAAGCAAAAATTGTAACATTGTCTTATGTGGTACTACCTGTAATACGGCAGTCCCCAACCTTTTCGGCACCCGGGACTGGTTTCATGGAAGACAGTTTTTCCATGGACCCAGGGGGCGTGGGATGGTTCAGGTGGTAATGTGAGTGGGGGGAATGGTTCAGGTAGTAACGCGAGCGATGGGGAGTGGTGGGGAGTGGCAGATGAAGTTTCACTCACTCACCCGCAGCTCATCTCCTGCTGTGCAGCCCAGTTCCTAACAGGCCGTGGCCGGGAATTGGGGAGCCCTGCTGTAATAGAAGAAATATTTAAGGCAATTATATTACAAATGAGGAGGATAAAAGGACATAAAAGGGAACAAGTTCTCATATTTCACTCATACTAGTAAAATGATGACACCAGTCAATGAAGTAAGTTATGTATATACAATGCAATACCTAGAGCAACCACTGAAAAAGGTCTATGAAAAGATACACTCAAAAATGCTACAGATAAGTCAAAATGAATTCTAGAAAATGTTCAGGTAAACCACAGGAAGTCAGGAAAAAGAAAACACAAAAATGAAAAATATAAAGAACAAACAGGAAAACAATGGCAGACTTAAACCCTAAAATATCAATAATTATATTAAACATAAATGGTCTAAACATACTTAAATAGACTGGCTGAGCAGATTAACAGACTCACAGACTTAGAGAACGAACTTATTGTTACCAGGCAGGATGGGTTGGGGAGGGATAAATTGGGAGTTTGGGCTTGACAGGTACACACTGCTATATTTAAAATAGATAACCAACAAGTCCCTACTGTATAGCACAGGGAAATCTGCTCAATATTCTGTAATAACCTAAATGGGAAAAGAATTTGAAAAAGAATAGATACTTATATATGTATAACTGAATTGCTTTGCTGTACACTCAAAACTCACACAACATTGTCAATGAACGATACTCCAATATAAAATAAAAATTTTTTAATAAATAAATACATAAAATATTGTGGTCTATAGGAAGGTTTAATTGAAGCTGTCAAAACTTTAAATTTTGTAACAATAAACTAAATCTTCAACAAGAAAAATAAAGACCCAACTCAATGTCATCTAAAAGAAACCTCAAATATAATGTATATAGACTGGTTGAAAGTAAAAGGACAGAAAAACATAAATCAAATAAGGGCAGGAATGGCTATATTAATATCATATAAAATATACTTTAGAATGAAGAAAATTACCAGGGACACTGAGAGGTATTATATATTGATAAAGGGTCAGTTTACCAAGAAGACATAGCAGTCTTAAATGTGTATGTGACAAACTATAAAACTGCAAAATATGTGAAGCAAAAACTGATAGAACTGAAAGGAAAATAGACAAACCAACAATTATTGTTGGAGATTTCAACACCCCTCTCTCAACAATTGATAGAACAACTAGACAGAAAATCAGAAAGGATACAAAAGAACTCAATAATACCATCAATGAACAGGATCTAATGACATTTTTACTCCACCCAACAATAGAATATACATTCTTTTCAAGCTCCCATGAAACCAAGACAGACTCAACCCTTAAAGAATTAAAATCATACAGGGTGTGTTCTCTGACCACAGTGGAATCAAACTAGAAATCAATAAAAGATAAGACTAAAATCTCAAAACACTTGGAAATTAAACACTTATAAATAATCCATAGGTCAAAAGGGAAATCTTAAGGGAAATCAAAAAGTACATTGAACTGAATGAAAAGAAAAATACAATGTATCAAATTGGTGGGTCACAGCTAAAGCAGCACTGAGAGAGAAATTTATGGCACTAAATCATCAATTAGAAAAAAGGAAAAACCTCAAATCAATCATCTAAGCCTTGACCTCAACAACCTAGGAAAAAAGCAAAATAAATTCAAAGCAAGAAGAAAAAAGAAAATAATAAATATAAGAGGAGAAATCAATAAAATTGAAATTACAAAACCAATAGAGAAAATCAGTTAACCAAAGAGCTGATTCTTTGAGAAGATCAGTAAAATTGACAATCCTCTAATAAGATAGACAAAGAGAAAAAGAAAGAAAACACAAATTACCAATCATAAATAAAGCAGGAGATATCACTGCAGACTGTGCAGACATCAAAAAGATAATAGGGGAATACTATGGACAACTCTCCACACCTAAATCTGACAATTTAGATGAAATGAAATAATT
This sequence comes from Mesoplodon mirus, assembly GCF_964341445.2. NCBI lineage: Eukaryota > Metazoa > Chordata > Mammalia > Artiodactyla > Ziphiidae > Mesoplodon > Mesoplodon mirus. The sequence continues at coordinate 155,276,417 of NC_138978.1, read as the reverse complement.
CCTCAAAAATCACTAGCTAGCACAACTCACTCAGTATGAAATAGATTATTTTAATAGCCCTGTAGTTATTAAGGAAATTGGATTTGTAACTTAAAAACTCCACAAAAAGAAATCTCTAGGCCCACATTGTTTCACTGGAGAATCCTATCAAGTGTATAAAGTAAAAGATAACACCAATTCTCCCGAAGGTCTTCTAGAAGATAGAAGAGGAAAGAATGCTTCTCAATTCATTTTATGAAGCTAGTATTACCCCAATGAAAAAACCAGATGACAGAGCAAAGAAAGGAAAACTACAGACCAATATCCCTCATCAATACAGATATAAAAATCTTTAACAAAACATTATCAAATAAAATTCAGCAATATATAAAAAGAATTATAAAACATGGCCAAATGAAATTAATTCTAGGGATACAAGGCAGATTCAGTATTCAAAAATCAATCGATGCAATCCACTATATTAGTAGGCTAAGAAGGTAAATCAATAATTATATCATTTGATACAGAAAAAGCATTTGACAAAATGCAACACTCATTTATGATAAAAATTATCAAAAATAGAACTAGAGGGAAACTTCCCTAACTTGACAAGAGCATCTATAAAGAAACCTATTGTTAACATTATACTTAACAGTGAAAGATTGAATATTTCCCCTAAGATTGGGGAAAAGGCAAGAATGTCTGCTGTCACCATTCTTTTCAACATAGCACTTGGGAGTTCTAGCCAGTGCAATAAGATAAGAAAAGGAAATTAAAAGTGTGTATATCAGAAAGTAAGAGGTAAAACTCTCCCTTTTTGCAAATGACATAGCTTTCTACATAGTGCACCCCAAGGGATCTACAAAACAAACAAAACAAAACTAGAAATAATAAGTTAATTTAACCAGGTCACAGGATATAAGATAAACATACAAAAATTGATTATGTTTCTATACACTAGTAATGAATCCAGAGACACTAAAATTAAAATGTAATACCACTTACTGTCACTCCAAGAAACTTAAATACATAGGTGTAAATCTAAGAAAACAGGCTTTGAAAACTACAAAACACTGATGATTGAAATCAAAGAACTAAGTAAATGAAAGACACACTGTGTTCATGGATTAGAAGATTCAAAAGATGTCAATTCCCCTTCAAATTGATCTACAGGTTTAAAGCAATTTCTACCAAAATTCCAACAATATTTTTGTAGACATAGAAGTTATTCTAAAATTTACAGGGACACAGCAAAGGAAACCATAAACAAAATGAAAAGACAACCTACAGAATGGGAGAAAATATTTGCAAATGACATGACCGACACGGGATTAATCTCTAAAATATACAAACAGCTCATACAGCTCAATATCAAAAAAACAAACAACCCTATCAAAAACTGGGCAGAAGACCTAAATAGACATTTCTCCAAAGAACACATACAAATGGCCAACAAGCACATGAAAAGATGCTCCACATCACTAATTATTAGAGAAATACAAATGAAAACTATAATGGGGTATCACCTTACACCAGTCAGAACGGCCATCATCAAAAAGTCTACAAATAGGGCCTCCCTGGTGGCGCAGTGGTTGAGAGTCCGCCTGCCGATGCAGGGGATACGGGTTCGTGCCCCGGTCTGGGAGGATCCCATATGCCGCGGAGCGGCTGGGCCCGTGAGCCATGGCTGCTGGGCCTGAGCATCCGGAGCCTGTGCTCCGCAATGGGGGAGGCCACAACAGTGAGAGGCCCGCATACCGCAAAAAAAAAAAAAAAAAAAAAAAAAAAAGTCTACAAATAATAAATGCTGAGAGGGTGTGGAGAAAAAGGAACCGTCCTACACTGTTGGAATGTAAAGTGGTGCAGCCACTATGGAAAACATTAGAGAGGTTCCTTAAAAAGCTAAAAATAGAACTACCATATGAGCCAGCAATCCCACTCCTGGGCATATATCCAGAAGAGATGAAAAATCTAATTCAAAAAGACACATGCACCCCAATGATCATTGCAGCACTATTTACAATAGCCAACCAATGGAAGCCACCTAAATGTCCATTGACAGATGAATGGATAAAGATGTGGTATATATATGTACAATGGAATATTACTCAGCCATAAAAAAGAATGAAATAATGTCATTTGCAGCAACATGAATGGACCTAGAGATTATCATATTAAGTGAAGTCAGACAGAGCAAGATGAATAGCCTATGGTATCACTTATATGTGGAACCTTAAAAAATTATACAAATGAACTTTTTATAAAACAGAAATAGACTCACAGACATAGAAAACAAACATATGATTACCAAAGAGGAAAGGGGGGAGATAATTGGGAATTTGGGATTAACAGATACACACTACTATATATAAAATAGATAAACGAGGACCTACTGTATAGCACAGGGCAATATATAATGATAATTCAGCCTGGTCACCCTTGGGTCCATTCGCTTTCTGCCAGTTTACAACATCCAGGTGCTACAGACCATGGCTCTGCAACAGAAGAAAATTTTGTGTGAAGGGGGGAAGGTTTACTAGGAAAGGCTCGTCAGGAAAGGAGAGTAATTGAGCAGCTGAGCTTTCTTCTCAAACACCTTGACCAGGCATTTCACTATACTGAGATATGGAAAGAAAGACCCCTTTTCTCTATCACATTCCTCCATCTCCCAAGTTCTGGCTCCCTGAATGCAGAGAACTCCCAGTGACCAAATGTGGAAAGAGAGAAAGGGTCACACAGGAAATGGACCCAGGATGAAGAGGCAACCCAAGGGCTTGCCCTGCTGAAGCCACGGGACTCCCTGACAGCTGGGATAGTTTCTCTGACACTCTACAGCCCACAGTTCAGAAGTGCATCCTGGGGAGATCAAAGAAAGCACAATAACCCCAGGCTTCTGGTGAGCAGCAGAAACATGTGATTGTCATGAGCAAACTAGTGACCATAGATTTGGAGTCCTGCTAAATATATTATGTACTTCAGTTTCCATAAGCACTAACAAAAAAATCTAAATTCTAGCTTAATTATTTAGCTTCCCTGAGAAAACAAAAAATGACATCACATCAAGTATATATAGTCAAAGAGAATAACTGTCTTTAAAAAATGGACCCAGAGAATGTCCTCAAAATGTTTAATCATGAAGACTGATTATAATGGGGAGTTGCTGAGTGCTACTCTCCCCAGGGCACAGAGCTCCCAGACTATTCTGAATAGAGACTTAATCTTGTAGGTAGAATGTCTTTATTCAACTTCATTTGCCCCCTGCTAAAATGAATGGGTACACAATTTAAACAAAGAAATAAATGTCAATGGAAGAAATTATAAATAAAAAGCTAGCTTTTTATCCAGTTATCATAGAACTAACAAGAAATCTACATTTCTAAAGTAATCCAAATATCATTTCCAGTAAACCAAACCCTGAGAATCTTATGTTAATGTTTTGCAGATTTAAACCTGAGAGATTTATTTGTGTAAGGAGAGAGTATTCCAGAAGTTGAGTTTGGCTGAAATAACACCAGCACCTTTGATTTTGATGGTGCTGTCAGAACTAAGAGTTCAAAGTGCCCTTCACAGGGAGATGCTTCACGTGCAAGTAAATCCAGAGATTACTGAGATTCAAACCACTCCTCACGTTTGCAATCTGATTTGTGTTATCTACTAGGAACTACTTGCAGTGAGTGCTACTTGAAATAAGCAGGAAGTAGAAATATTTTTTATTAATCTAATACTGAGATTTGGGGGAGGGAGGTATTTATTTCCTCATAATGGGATTACATCCAACAGTTACATGCTAGTCACAACACTGATTGCAAAAAATACTGTCTTATGTGCAATTTCTAAAAGTTTACTTCGAAAATGCAGAGTCCTTGCCCACTGTTTTTCTATGGCTATAGTTACTGTTACTAGCAACAATATTAATAATGGCTGCCTTTTGGGGCATTTATGATAGCCAAATAATATCACATATCTAAAATCATGTAATCCTCACAACAGCCCTGTGAGATTGGTATTATGATACCCATTTTAAATATAGAGAAATCAAGCCTTGGAGAAATTGAATAACTCCTCAATATCACAGAGTTTATAAGTGGAAGAGGCAAGATCTGATCCTGATCTGTCTGCTTCCACAGCCTGTGCTTGAACCACTAAGCTAGACCACTATTTTGAATGTTCTCTCCCCAGATCTATGTGATGCAGGGACTAGGGAGCACCTCTCAGCACCAGGGTGTTAGGGCCTTCGCATTCCCTGAACCACATTACACTGGTGGCTTCTCTCTGGATTGCAGTGGAACGATTCCCCTTTCTTAACTGACTGTTCCCTAAAAACATTTAACTTACCAATTAGGTAATGCATCACCTTTATGGAGTTAATAATCACAGCAAACACTTTTAAAGTATCTGCCAGTCCCTTTTCTAAACACTATAAATATTTAAATATCACCTAATAATTGGTACTATTGTTGTCCCAACTTTACAGCTAAGGAAAAGAACTTTCCTGAGAGCACACGACTAGTAAGCAGCAGAGCCACATTCACACCAGGCAGCACTGAGCGTCCCCTAACATTTCTGAGCAGGAGCTGTATGCTCAATTCTGTCCTGGGCTCCAAGGAGGCTACTATGAACCAAGCAAACTGACCTCCTGAAGCTAATTAATCTGGTGTGGGAGACAGAAATGAATCCTGTCAATACATGTATGATTACAAACTGTAATAAATATATGAAGGAAATGAAGCAGGAGCTAAGAGAGCATAACATGGACCCGTCTTAGGCTGGGCAGGCCAAGCAGGCTTCTGTGGGAAGCTACATCTAAGCCGAGACCTGAAATGGAAGAGGAGCCAGGCTCATGAATGCTCCAAGCCCAGAAAGCAGCATGCGGGGGCAAGACTGAAGGAGGGACAACACCAACTCATTTCTTTATTATTTTAAAACTGTAAGAACATGCTAAACTATGGCTTGTTGTATCTGTTTGTTCTCTCCATAGGTTGACAGCAAAATAGTAGATCCCAGACATCCCCACAGGAATTGCAAAGAGGGTACCCAGCCATCCCTTTGTCAATCCCTAATCTATCACCCATCTTGAGGCTCCAACAGGGTTGGAGTTGAAAAGGTTGAGAGCAAGAATTTCTCTGGAGAAGCTGTCATTTTGCTCTGCATCCACTCCCTTGCCCGCTCTCTTCCACAAAAGGGAAGAAGAGGGATCTTTTACCCCCATGCTTTGAGATCTAGTGGGGATATACCAGGAGACTACTCAATGCACTGCTGTCTGACTCAGCTGAAATATCTAAAGTCATGCTAACGAGAAACATTCAGAGGAAGTGGCAGCACTGGAAGCAAACTGCACTTCACACAGGCAAAGATGTAGGAGAGATTTTCTTCAAACATATATGGGTCTCGTGGGAGCCAGACTGGAGCCATCTTCCAAAAGACCTTGCTCTCAAGAGGTTTACCACAGAGAGTCTTGTGGGGTGGAAGGCCCAATGCGCCAAGTCTGAGAGTTTGTGCTGTTAAGTGGCCAACCACATCCCACATCACAGGACTGGTCATTATAGAAGATTCCCACTGGAGGAGTTTCCTAGAAACCCACAAGATGTATCCCAAGGGAAAGATCTAGGTTTACATTTGCCAAGCCTCGTGAACACCAAGGACAAATTGTAAAAATATCAATCTCTGGATACTGTGTGTTTCCTTAATGCCTTCTTCCCAATTCAGAAGGAGTCAGAAGCCTGGACTAGTGAGCAGGGTTTAGAAAAGGTGAGGATATGGAACAGAAGCATCCATGCTCCCCTCCCCAGTGCAGGATTCAGAAACTGGGAATGGGGGAACACTTTAAATATGACTAAAAGTCTGAATCTTAGTGTTTCATGGAACTGGGTCATTTAAAGCATTGAAATAAAACTGTCCCTGTGACAGGGAGTGTACCACAACCTTTTCATTATCCAACTCTAACTAGAAAAGCTATAGACCTGGTTAAGACTTTATCTAAGAGAAAGGCAAAAAATGTAGACTTCACTACACAGGGTTGAAGACCCCTGGATGGATTACAAAGAAAATTGTTTTTAATCATTCAGCAAGTATGAGGAATGTTTTCAATGTGCCGTGTATGATTCCATACTTGGAAATATCAGTGAACAGAGCAAACATCTACATTCTATTGGGGTGGGAGAGGGGAGGTATGATGAGAGACAACAGTCAATGTGATAAATAGGTAAATTATATATTATGTTAGAAGTGGTTCATGTTATGTATAATTCGATTGAGCTAAGGGCATTAAGAATGCTGAGGGAAGGGTAGCTTGTAATTTTAAACTGAGTGTTTATTGTTAAGTCTTATTGAGTGAGCAATACTTGAGAAAGGAGACTTAAAGCAAAAGTCAGATCTTGTCACTCCTCTGGTCAAAACCCTGCAATGGCTCCTACACTTTGGCCACTGGGTCAAGAAACTATAAATGGGAAGAGAGAGCTGCTAGGAGGCCACTGCAGTAATCAAAGTGGAAGATCATGGTGGCTAACTGCAGCAGTGGGAGAGGTGAGAAGTGGTCAGATTCTGGAGATATTTCCAGAGAGAAATCCTGACTGGTAGATGTGAAATGTAGGGAAGGGGGGAGTGGGGGAGAAGGAAAGTTTCGGTTGATTCCAAGGTTTTTGGCCTTAGCCGATGGAATTTTGGAATTGCCCAAACCTGACACAGGGAAGACTACTGGTAGAATACATTTGGGGTTAAAAGACGGTCTTGGGCACTGTTAAGTCTGAGCTGTCCATCAAGTGAAAAGCTGCCTAGATGATTGAGTACATAGATCTGAAGTCCCAGAAAGAGGTGTGGGCTGGAGCTCCCAATGTGGGAGTAGAGACCAAGAATTGTCTATAACTTGTCATAAGGGTCGCAGTATAAGAGAAAAAGCAGCCCATTGTAAACCAGCATGAGTGAAGTGTCCAGAACCCAAGTAGAAAAGAAAAAAAAAATAATAATGATGAATTTGCATAAAGCCAGAACAGAGATTTCTGTCAACTCTCATTATTCAAAGAAATCCTGCATAGATATTATCTGGTAATTTGGAAAGTCTTTTTCAATAATTGCTATTTTTCTAAAGATGTTCTGGGTCTCTTTGTCTAGATTTTTGTTCGTTGAATTTCTTAAATGAGAAACACCATGTATCTTCCATACTTGGGAGAAGGGCACACTGCCTAGGGTAAGGGGTGGCTTGAAAATGTGATAGAACCTCTCTACTCTCAACATAGAAAATGCTCTCCTATTAAACTTCCCTCTCTTGTTTCATCTACTCATCTTTCCTCTTAGTTGACACAGTAATCTGTCAATCACATAATCATATGGCTGGCCCTGGAAAGGTAAGCAGCACACTGGCCCAATTCTCTTCCCAAGGAGCACACAGGGCACCAGCTGAGACTCAGCCTGCTTGACCAGGAGAGCCTCTTGATCATACCAACCTGATAAGCCTTCATCAGAGCCCAGTTCACTCTGTAGCTCTTGGCAGCATAACTGGCATGACGTTTTTCTGGTGGAAGAAAAGAAATAAATGTCAAAATCACTGTTATCAGTAAAGCCAAATATAGTGACTTTTCTCCCTTAAGAGTTGGGGTGAAGTCCTTCTCCAGCAATTTATTTAAAATTTAGAGCACCACATATCTCTTAAATACAGACAAAATTATTTTTTATAGGAGGGTGTTAATTTCTTTAAGCCAACCAGTCAGTTAAGAATATTTTTGGAGTCCCCTCTGTCTGTAAAGTATTATTTAGTTATCTATGATTTTAGAACTCAGAGCTACTGAATACATTCCTGCCATTGTTCCTTGGTGAACCCTCTAACCACAATAAAAAGGGAAATTTAGTGTCCTTCCCCATAGCCCAGACAAAGAAAATTACAACTAGAGATCAGAGGAGCAGACTAAATGGCACCCTGACCCAAAGGTTTGGAAAGAATGTAAAAATGCTGTTATGAAAAATGAGGGGGCAAGAGAAATCATGGTGCAATGTCAAACTGCTAGGTATAGTCCTAGGATGATTATGTTCCCATGAAGGATGGACCTAGAACACAGAAGTATAGATAGTCAGATCACTTGAGTTCCGGACTGAAGGCCGGAACCAGACAATTCAGTACTTAACAGTCCTATGGCTCTAACACAGTGAGTAAGTAGGGTACAGAAAACAATGGAACGAACACTGCAAAAACAGAGAAGTGAGAATAAACATAGCCCAACAAAGAAAAACATTTGTAATATACTTAAACTCAGAGGATTTCACTTTGACTTATAAGGCAGTAGAAGAACTAGTTCCAAATCAGGCTGGGAGAGTTGTTTATTTTGCTTTGCTCGAGTCTGATCTAATGATCCTAATGACTTTAAATGTTCCTAAATTATTCCCCAGACTTGGTTAGATTTTGTATTGGGGCTATAGTTTAGACAGCAGAGGCTGATTTATTTAGAGTTCAATCAACCCAGCTCTCAATTTGCCAGCATCCTGGTCCACTGTCAGTACAGTAAGTGTTGAAATTCATACTCCCACCTCTAAAATATTTCAAGGTGATAACATCCCTTCAGATTTATCAAAGTACATTTTCAGGGTTAAGTTAACTGTATTAACTTCTTTTTCCTTTTTCATTTCCTTCTTTCTTTGATTTTTATTTTTTTAGCCATACATAGTATCTTTCTATTACCCAGAACATTCAACTGACTAGAACACCTCTTTCTCTAGAACTGTGCTGTGCGATAGAGCTCTCTGCAGTGAGGAACGTGCTCTGTATCTGTATTGTCCAATACAGTAACTACTAGCCACATATGACTATTGAGCACTTGACATACGGCTGGTGTGGCTAAGGAACTAAATTTTTAATTTAATAATTTTAATTACTTTAAATTAAATTTGAGTTTTAAAGAATCACATATAACTAGTGGTATCTATATTATTGGACAGTGCTGCTATAGAATAACAGAGGAGGTGTTATATATTACTAGCTTATAGACAAATACTGCCTCTGTGTGCAAATGTGTCTGCAAAACACAGTGGTTCTTTCCATACTCTAAACAGAAGAAACCTATCTTTTATTATATGGCCTGTGGTAAGCCATAGGCAGACCTGATGTAGGACTGCTGACAAAGTAAGAAGGAGTATTAGTTGCACCAAAAACTGGATGACTTGACACAAAGGGAGTGTATCGTCTCACACTTTTGGAGGCAAGAAGTCCAATATCAAGATGTTGGCAGGGCCATGCTGTCTCTTACAGCTCTAGGGGATAATCCTTTCTAGCCTCTTCTGGCTTCTGTCGTTTGCCAGCAATCCTTGATATTCCTTGGCTTGTATATGCATACTTCGCCTTGTGTATCTTCACATCGTTTTCCCTCTGTGTCTGTCTCTATGTCCTAATTTCTCCTTTTTATAAGGGTACTAGTCATAGGGATAGAGCCCACCCTAATGACCTCATTCTAACTTGATAACCTCTGTAAAGACCCTATTTCTAAGTATGGTCACATTCTGAGGCCTCTGGGTTTAGGACTTCAACATATCTTTTCCAGGGGGACATAGTTGAACACAAAACAGTCAGTAAAGTAATAATTTCCTTGTATGGAAGTAAGCGGATCCCTGAATGCTAACAAGCCCCCTCCTTCATTCTAATCCTTGAAAGACAACAGGAACAGGTCAGAGGTCCTGGCAGCCTCCCATTTCCACATAAACAGTATTGAGCACATGACTCTGAGCAGGAGATATTGAGAAGCCTCATCTGCTCATGTTTAACCTTCCCTAGTGTCTTCTCTGTTTGGCTGTGTGCAAGTTTGGCAGTAGACTGAGGAGAAAGTGACTTTGAATGGAACCCAAGGCATCATTTCCCCAGCCTTCGAACCAGACCAGCTCTGTGGTCTGGCCTGCACAGTGCTGCTCTCAGAACTCACCACTATTCACAGCTTCCAGGAAGTTTACATAAGGAAGGCCTTTCCTTTAAAAAATAAAAAAGTGTACTTGCCCTTCTCTCCTTTTGTCTTTCTCCTCAATTCCCTCTGCTAAGTCAGTCTGATGTGTCTACTGCTCTTTTTTTTAAGCAGCATCCTTCCACTACTGGATGTGGTGTTTCATCTTATACCTGATCCTTTAGGAAACTTGTTAGGTACCAGCCAAGAGCAAAGGGCACAAATCTCCCCCAGATGAAATTTGATCCAGGCAGCAGCTCAGAGAAAGCCACAGGCCTTCATGAACTGGGCTGGGGAAAATGTTCCTGGTGAAGCTGGAGACCTGTGCATGCTGGGAGGGCTGAAGAGGAGGAGGAGGATTTGCATTGAGCAAGCAAGTCCAAAAGCCACAAAGGGAAGGGAGATAGATATGAAGGCACTGGAGAGATGAGGTTTGCCAAGGTAGCTCAATAAGGACTTTGAAACACAGAACAAGAACAAGGACCTGAGGTGAGATGCTGAGGAAATCACTGTGTTAGCATGAGGAGAGGGAGGTGAAAAACAAAAAAAGAGAGAAGACCATTCAATCATCATCTCCAAGGATTGAGTAAGATGATGTCAACCAGAATTTGATAATACTTCATCAGTGGATGGTTGGGTTGAGTTAGACAGTAAGCTCCTTGAGGGCAATAAGAAGAGACTATCTCATGAGTCTTACATCAGCACCTAGTATAGTCCCTGGTACGTGGAAGTTGTCCAATAAATATTAAATAAACAAAAAAGCAAATGAATTTTGGAATTACCGTATGATGTCAAAGTGTCAGAAAGACAGGCTCAGATACTATTCTGAGAAGTTAGTTGAGAGATGGAGATGGATAGCTTAAGAAAGATACTAGGAAGTAAGTGATAAAACATGAAGAACAAAGATAATCTCTAGTAGTATTGAATAAATAAATGAAGAAAATGGAGAAATGAAAGAATAGGTCAGAAACAACTGAGGTTTCTTACCTGAGACATTGGTGTTATAATGCATCAGCTATTAAGATAGAAACCTGAGTATAAAGTCTCATATGATGACAAAGGATGACATATGATCACACTGCAGGTGTGTTTTATTTCACCCACACAGGGTTAAAGAATAGTTTTTAAAAAGGAGATTTCCAATGAACACAAAATCCATTGGACTGCAGCTAACAGTGGCGTGGCTGCTCAGGCTTAGCACAGGCTGTACCACTCTCTTTTGTAGCTTCATGGAGTCCACTTTACCCATGTGGGAAGGGCTGATAATCCACCAGTACAGTTTAGCCCAATGAGTTGTTAGACTATTAAATATACTGGTAAATCAGCACTATCCTGTGCCTTCTAAACGTATCCCTGCCTCTGCAGCTGTCCCATCCCCACTCCCTGAGGATCCTTCAGATCCCCCCAAGATCCAGGAAATAAAGGAGAAAGGCCAGCTGTCACAAGGAACCTACTGCACCCTGCTCCACCTCTGTGGCCAGTGTCTGTTCTGATTGGTAAATGTTGGTACTGTATCAGTGAAACGTTATTAATAGCATCCCTACATGTAGGTCACCTGCCTACCCCCTGCAGACATTCATTTGCCACCTCTCTCCAACCTTAGTCACCTCTCCGTCTCATCAACAGGTGCTCATTTGAAGTTCCTGTCTTTCTTCTGCTGCCGAATATATCTTAATATATCCGGCTTGTTGACATCCTTATGTAACCTTTAGAACATGGCTTTTTTAATAGCCTCATTCCCATGGCAAGCCCTAAATAACTTCTATGCTCAACCTCTCAGCTTAATCACTCTTCTAATCCTCTGCATTGCTCGTTGTCAATTTCCATGATATCTTCCCAGAAAACTCTGCCTTTATTCCTTTCTCTGGGGCTCCACCCACCCCATGGTTGCTGTTTATAGCTGGATTTGAATACTAAATGTTTGGGTACTCTTTGTTTACCTAAAATATAGACAAAATAAAACAAGAAGACGAAGCTTTTATTACAGAAAAATATTCCATAGATTAAAAAGTTACTGTCACTATCCTAATGAAACTCGAATAATCAGCAGCTAAGAGAGAAAATCAGAAACATAACTTTTCGGTCCAATTTTCTAAGTGTTTCTGCATAAGTCAAGAAAATATCTAAAGTACTAGGACCTCCATCTTAACACTGGACTCCTGTGGTGGCCAGAATTTGGCTGCATTTCAAAATAATAAGCATTTGGTTCAGAAAGCTGTTTAAAGGAAATAAAAAGGCATAAAATCTCAATCATCCAATATGGTTTGTATTAGAATAAATTGATTACCCAAAACCTAACGTGATTAGCGCTTTGCCAAGTGGCTGGCAAGCAACCACTGTTGACATAGTCCAAATTCTAATCAGTTACTTGTAACAAGTGATTATTTAATAACCATTCACATTCATCTTTGCTCCTTCAGCCAAATGGAGGAGGAGAAGAAAGAGAAGAACCCTCAGAGGGAATAAAAAGTGTTCCAAGCTTTTTTTTTTTTTTTTTCTCTTTGTAAATACAAGAAAATGTATCCATATGCAAGGAAAAATTCAGTGTTGTCAGTCAGGCCCCGCACAGTGACAAATCAAGTCACTCTTTCCATCCCTTTAAGTCTTAAAGAGAAGTTGACTTACTCAGTGGTCCTTTGAGTGGAAATATTGGATGAGGAGATTTGGTGTCATGACGCTTCTCCTAAAGAGAAAACTTTTTTTCTCTTGTAACATGTATAGAAGTATAAAATTACAAACCAAAAATTCAGTTTAAAAAATGTTCCATTCTTTCTTAGTTGTACTTTATTGAGTGATGAATCCATTTCATCAAGCTTCTGAAATTCCAAAGACGTACTTTTAATCAAGTATGCTGAATAATGATAAACATGGCAAATTTAAAGAGAAAATTCGGAACATGTTTAAGACAGTAATGGTTTACTAATAGACAATAAACTTTAAAAAAGGTTTTTGTTAACCACAGAGCAGCAGTTTTTACTCTGAGGTATCATGATAAAGAATATCTCTCCTCATTTTTTCCTTGACTAGTTTTGGTAAAAACATTTGAAGTTAGTTTTTGGCTTTCTAATCTTTTATATACTTCGCAAGACACCCATCAGCTATCCAAGTTACTATCCTGACATCCTATAGGAAAACAGTGTCTTTTGTAACTGCCTAAAAATGTGATAGAATTGTCAAAGGCATATGGAATTCGTTATATAAATCTTGAAAGTCAGTATTATTTGTTTTCTGATGGCATATGTTTTCAGCCAAAAAGTTAATACAAACAAAGAAAAGTTATAAATGCCATTTGATGGAGAGACCAGACACAACCATGCCCGTTTACAGGCACAAGCACCAGTGAGAGCATCAGTGATATTGTTATAGCAGTTCCACAGCCACTTGCTTTTGAATTGAACTGAGTGAGGTATCGAGGCCAACACTTCCCACCCACCGTACACACTGGAGAGCTCTGAGAGCAGAGTCAGCTACATCTCACCTTTTTTCCACATTTTCCTGGAAGAGCTGGGCTGGGATGGGCATCTCCAGCTTGGGCCAAGAGAGATCCTCTGAAAAGGACCCTGAGATTACTTTCTCCAGGTAATCTCTGGTGCTCCCTGAGAAAAGCCCACATCTGAGAAAATTGCTTCCACATCTTAGGTACCTCAGGTTCCTAATCTACCAGTATTTGCTTTTTTATGCAAATAGAAGAAGGCCTTGCTGGGATGTTAAATCCATTCAGCCCCTACCCTCTTAGCCTCTGTTAGTTGGCAAGCAAAGGTCACAATGGCCACTTGTCAAGACTGCTGTCAGGACCTTCTGGTGCACACTTCTGCACTGGCAAGCTTCTCAGCCAAGATATGGAACTTGGAAGGGAGAAGAACTCCTTTTTTCTTACCTTTTAATTGAGGCTCCCTTCCTTCAAAGTCCTACTGAGAATCATTCTAACCCATGAAGCCTTCTCCTGGCATCTAATTAATTCCCTTGACTCAATTAGTTCATCTTATTTAGAGATTATAGTCTTAAAATGATACAATGAAAAGAAAAAAATATCCCTGTAGTCTCATACGCCATGTCTGCCACTACAGGGGTAAGAAATCTAAAGTTTTGTGCCTCAGTGTTCTCAACTATAAACGGTTATTTGAGTATATTGTTCTTCATTCATTCGTTTATTCAGCATTTGTTTCATGCTTAGGCACTGAGAATCAATGATGACTTTTATAAGCTCCTCTTTCCTTGAGAAGCTGATAGTTTACTGGGATTACCCCCAGTGTCCCTATTTTTTTTCACGTTTTTATTCCTCCATTCCAATAAATATTTTATGAGTTCATACTATATTCCAAGCATTATTCTAGGCACCACAGGGGAAAAAAGAGGAAGAGGAGAAGGAAGGGAGAGAAGGAGAGATAAAATTCCATAACCTCATGGAACTTACTGGGGAGAGACGGATAACTTTTTTTGAAAAAGAAGAGCTAAAATATTGAGCAGGTAATAGATACTGATAGCATAGATTGTATCAAGATCTAAAAGAATTGGGGGAGGGGCGCGTATGGATATCTGGCAAGATTTTCCCCGGCAGAGAGCATAGCAAATGCCAGTCCTAAAACAAGAGCACCTGGCACTTTAACAGAATAGCAAGGAGGCCAGAGAGGCCAGAACAAAACAAGAGTGTGAGGAGACATGAGGGCAGGAACATGATGGGATCCCGCTCATGAAGGCCATGGAGAGGACGTTGACTTTTACTCTAAGGTAGAAGGGAGTCCACTGGAGTCTGTGAGCAGAGCAATGACATAATTCCACTTTCTTTTAAAGGAAAGGCAAGACCAGTGTCAGAGAATCTAGTTAGAAGGCAGCTTAAAAAATCCAGGTGAAAAATAGTAGTGCCTTGGCCCCAAATGGAAACAGTCATGACAGAGGTGGGAAGAAATGGTTGGATGCCTTATATGTTTGTGTTCTGGGAACTCTTAGTACTTCCACTCTATTCTTTACTAAGTTCTACTGTGAATGATTACTTTATTAGGACTGAGAGCTGCTGGAAGCAGTGGCTTTGTCTTTTCCCTTTGTACCTAAGCAGAATTCTCGTAATTTTATTTGTTAATTGCTTAATAAACATTATCTGAAACTTGAATGAACCTGGATCAGAATAGCAAGCTCAGGATTAGACCCACATGAATATAGTCAACTGATCCTTGAAAAAGGAGCAAAGGTAATTCAATATAGAAGAGATAGTCTTTTCAACAAATGGTGCTGGAACAATGGTTGTTCATATGGGGAAAAACCCAAAAGCTAGACACCTTATACCTTTCACAAAAATTAACTCAAAATGATCATAGACTTAAAGATAAAACATAACACTATAAAACTTCTAGAAGAAAGCATAGGAGAAAATCTATGTGCCTTTGGATTTGATAAGTTTTTAGACACAACACCAAAACACCCATGAAAGAAAAAATTGTTAAATTAGACTTCGCTGAAGTTAAAAACTTCTGCCCTGCAAAAGATACCGTTCCGTAATGATTAAAAAAAAACCTGATAGAGAAGCAAAAGTAACTAGCAAATGAGTAATGGCACACGAGCACTGCTCTGAGCACAGAAGTTCTCAAGGGAGAAACTTTCCTCTGACCTCAGAATAGCCAACTTCAAGCCAAAGTCTCTGTCTCTAAAACCCATTTGTGCTCATGCTGAGCAATGTTGAAAGGAATATTTAAATCAATTCTGTTGCTCCCACTGGGGCTTCTCCTCCCCTGCCAAGAGCAAGAAAGACCCAGGATCACTGCTTCCTGGGGGAGATGATGACTATAGTGTCCTGTGTTGCCCCCTCCTGTGATTTGGAACGTGTCACAAGAGTGGGGCTGACTTGGATACTCCTGTTCCAAGTCATCCCCTCTTTCTGGGGTGCGGGGGGACAGGGAAACAGAACAATATCAACTCTCACTTGCTGGAAATGGAGATTTGTGGATTTTTTTTTTTTTGTCTTAAAGTATTAGCATCAAGCCTGGTAAACAGATTACTGTTGAAGGAAAAATATGATTTCTAGAACATGTTACTAATTCGAACACATTTGGTGGAAAATTTAAAAGGTAAAAAACATATATTAAAGAATTTACAATATTTCTATTACCTCCAAATACACAAGAGAATGTGTGTGCTCTATATCAGTCACGGTCCAACCAAGATGTAGAAATGACACTAGCTATTTAAACAGAGTGAATTTAACAAAGAATTGTTAACTAGATATTGCAGAACTGAAAAAGCAAACCAAAGAATGCAAAGGATTTACAGAGGTTGCAAGTGCAATCAGCAGTAACCACCCCTAAGACCAAAGGAACAAAGGGAAGAGGTGAAAATTATTAAAATAAAAATACCTGGAGGAAGGGCCTTGCAGGTGCTGGTTCTCTAAGGGCGGGCAATGAGGCTGATGAGTGTTGGGAGCATTGTAAATTGAACCCATTTGGAAAGCCTGTTCTCCCCAGATAATGCAGACAAATAGCAATCTAGAGCATATAAGACATTTTCACAAATTCCAAATTGATAAGGAATGGATACACTAGGTTCTACCATACCTGCAAAGTGATATAAGGTCATCTCATTAAAAGCAAAAAGATAAAGCAGGTACAAACCTTCCGGGCTTCAATTTCTTGACCTTTCTGTGATTAGATCCTTGAACTATACCATCTTGATTTCTCTCAAAGAAAAGATTGAAATTAGCTATACTGGAGGTAAACAGTTAACAAACTAGTGGGAAGAAAGTGTTTGTCGTGTACCATTCTCCTAGATAATGGGAATAGTTCTATGGATTCTGGGACAGAGATTAATCACATCAGAACTTTCAGTAAGATGCTCACCCAATCCATCAGTTGAAACAGATGTCAGCAAAGATTTGATTACTTATTAAGAAGGGTTTGGTTGGGCTTCCCTGGTGGCGCAGTGGTTGAGAGTCCGCCTGCCGATGTAGAGGACACGGGTTCGTGCCCCGGTCCGGGAGGATCCCACCATGCCGCGGAGCGGCTGGCCCCGTGAGCCATGGCCGCTGAGCTTGCGCGTCTGGAGCCTGTGCTCCTCAATGGGAGGGGCCACAGCAGTGAGAGGACCGCGTAGCGCAAAAAAAAAAAAAAAAAAAAGGATTTGGTCTAGTTTTATCAAAAACAAATGCGAGAAGATGGCTTTCAGTACCAGCCAGGGTTAAGGCTGAGAAATCAGTACATCTCTGTCAGTGTCTCACCCTTCTATGTCCTGATAAAAAAGAGAAGGCAACTGTCATCCAAGCAATAATCATCAATAAGTATATACAGGCTGGACCCTGTGCTTGAACTGGGAGTATAAAAATGTATATAGGACATTCTACTGTCCCCAAAGAGTCCTGGAATTCAGATGAGGAAATAGGAATATACATTAAAAATATAGCATATGTAACGGTGTGATGGAAATGCTAACCAAATGAGGTCATGAACTCACTCCCAGCAGGTGATAATAGAGGGTAATAGAGGTACTTCTTTTAAAAGATTAAGTAGGACTAGGGTAGAGGAACACAAACCAGTCCAAATCAATATAGGACAGCATCGCTTGTCAGAAATGTGGTGGCGGAAGCTAAAGCTATTAGTTAAATCAGAGTTGGAGTTGAAATAACCTGATTTTAGTTCTATACTAGCTTCTTTAATAAGCAGAGGCTTTTTGACTATGCCTGAAAAATAGTGTGTGTGTGGTGGGGGAGGTGTTTAAACAGCAGATAGAGCATTGGAGTGGCTTCCATGAGTTCGTGGTTGTAAAATAAGGACGTTGGCAGGCAATAGCTGTGAGATGGAGTTCCAAGGTCTGCCCAGACCTGGAATTAGCAGTCCTCACAAGACAATCGAACTTCCAGTTCTTGAATTGTGACTGTAAAACATCTGATGTTCTCTGGGTTGTTCTGATCCCCAAACTTCATTCCTCTCCCACCCATATCTCTTCCCAGCTGCTCAATGTTCCTCCTTCCCATCTTTTTTCTCTTCCCTCACTGTCCATCTCTCAGCATTTCCTGACCATCATGATCAATAATATATTATCAATTACTGTGAGATGATTATGGTATCTAAGCCAACCTATTTTAAGCCCCAGGGCTCATTTACCTCAATCATTTAAAAAATTATTTTGGAGACTAGAAACCAGTTAAAGTGGACACTTAATGTATGAAACCAGAAAACAAAAGACTTTTTTAAGTGTTTATCTTTTTGAACTTAAAAAATATATAACAAAAACACAGACTTGAGAGGAAACCCTAATGGATAGCTATCTAACTAGGATGAGTGTGGTTATTAACCCTTCTCTGTTGATGTGTCATGAAAAGTTACATGAGAAAAAAATGTCTTCTCAGTATCTCTATTATTTCTGATAAAAATAATTTTTGATTTAGGGTGAGTTTATAGACGGTATTTCCTTCTATTCTTGAAATTCTCTTTTACTATTACATTGACTTAAAAGATATTTTGCTCTTGCAGTGACCACTGCAGATTCTTCATCGGTATTCCTCCTACTTGATCTTCGGTGGGTGTGACCCTCTAACAAACCTCACTGTTAAATTTCTCTCTAAAACTCAGTCTTTCTGTCAAGAGGTTAATTGTCCCCAAAGCAACATGGTAGGGCTCCCATCCACTGTCATTTAAAGGGAATGCTTGGGGCTTCCCTGGTGGCGCAGTGGTTGAGAGTCCGCCTGCCGATGCAGGGGAAATGGGTTCGTGCCCCGGTCTGGGAAGATCCCACATGCCGCGGAGTGGCTGGGCCCGTGAGCCATGGCCGCTGGGCCTGTGCGTCCGGAGCCTGTGCTCCGCAACGGGAGAGGCCACAACAGTGAGAGGCCCACATACTGCAAAAAAAATAAAATAAAAAATAAATAAAAATAAATAAAGGGAATGCTTGGGAATTATTTGGAAAGTATAATATTCATACTCTGATTTTGTTCTGGTTTTCATAAATTGAATCAAATAAGGATGTAGTTTGTACATATGAAGAGAAGGAGTATGGGAGGAGAAGGTCTTAAAATTCTGACAGGTTCTATCTGAGGATTTTTTTTTTAATGTAAAGCCCTAATTGTGTAAAAGGTACCCACAGCCATGTTTGGGAGCTACTAAGAGAGAAGTCCTAGAGCACACAGAAGCAGCTCGAGTGTGGGTGTTGGCTTGGGGGAAAAGCCTGGTGAGGAAAGTAGAGAGCTTCTGTGAGCCTGTCACCAGAAACACTGAGTGTTCATGCTCTGTGTGTGTGTCCCCATAACTATTCCATTAACATGTACACACGTATATCTCTCTGCAGCTGGCACCCTAATCATGGCTTCCCTACTGGGTTTTCCTAGTGAAATCCCCTGGTCTTTAAAGCTGGGACAGAATGAAGGGATATTTAACTCTCGTAGAACTCAAGATCCGGTTTTCTTGATGTGGTTCAAACTTGCTATTCCTTCCAGTGCTGTGAATGATCATTTCTAGAAAAAAAAAAAAAAAAAAGTGTAAATATTATTCACATTGGTCACATGCTCTATTTTTTAGAAGCACCATTCTGAGTAGCTGGAATGTAGATTTTAGGACAAAGTGTGGGATGCAGAGAAAACTATTGCTTATTCAGGATCTCAATTTCTTCATCTTCAAAATGATAAAGAAAACCTAGATAATTAAACCATATTATTATAATAGAAGTTATGGATGGCCCAAAAGTCGTTTTATTTTTGGACTTGTAGCTATTTAAATTACCTGATGTTAAGAAAAATCACAATAGGCAGAATAATGAATGACTTTCAAGGTGGGCATTAATAGGCATTAGGACATTATGTACTTTCTTCACGTCCTCCCCTGTGTAATTTAGGTTTCAGACAGGTGCCCTGTGCCAATCCAAGCAGAATTGCTTTTCATGACAGACCTGGAGAAAGTAAGATTGTTAAGCATATGGGTTTCAAAGAGCTCTCTTGCTCAGGTAGCAGGCCAGACTCAAAGAAAGGATAAAGAGCGTAGGAATGGACTAACAAAAAATCAGAAAACGGGCTTTGCAATTATATCAGGAAGCTTGTGGGTGAAGTAAAAGAATTTCCTACTGGAAGTTGCTTTAAAAAATAATAGCTTAGGGCTTCCCTGGTGGCGCAGTGGTTGAGTCCGCCTGCCGATGCAGGGGACACGGGTTCGTGCCCCAGTCCAGGAGGATCCCATATGCCGCGGAGTGGCTGGGCCCGTGAGCCATGGCCGCTGAGCCTGCGCATCCGGAGCCTGTGCTCTGCAGCAGGAGAGGCCACAACAGTGAGAGGCCTGCGTACCACAAAAAAAAAAAAAAAAAAAAAGAATAATAATAGCTTATTTTTGACAAGAAACCCAAGGTTGGTTCAGAGGCTTAACGCAGTTATCAGTGACCCACCTTTCTGACCTGGCATCTGTGTTTTGGAAATGTTTTATTTCTGGTCTCAGAATTGGTTACTGCAGGGTGGTCATGATAACCAATCACTGGCAAAAGAGAATGGAATGACTAAAACTGGCTTATCCTAATTTCATTCCTTCCTTGTGAGCGGAGCCACATTTCCTGAGCAAATGCTGCCCAGCATCTGAACAAAAGCGAGTTCTACTGGCAGGAAAGAAAGTGGCAGTGACAGTTGAGTAGGCATCTTTTCTGTCTGGGGATAATTTTATTTTTAACTGGCTGAATTTGGTTTAAAAAATAATTCTTCATTGACTACAACGCATGCCACATTTGGAAGATCAGTGTGAGACTCTTTGCAAACCAATATATTCTTTTCTTCAATGAGTTTATGACAACCTCATGGAGGAAAAAATTCTAAAAATTCTAATTTTGTTATACATGTTGGAATGAGATTTAGGATGCTAATTTGGGCTTCTGGTTTTTATAACAGCATATTGGTAAGTGGAATCTGCAGTAAATCTTCTCAGTGAGAACTTGTATTAACTTCTAGGAATGATGGGTATCTTCCATTCATTAGCTCTGCCATTAAAATCTGTTATATGCAAGTCCATGAACGTCTGGTATTTCAACTTGTCTCATAAGTTAAATATCCAAACCTCTGAAAGAACCTAACTGGGCAGAGCCAAGATGTAACTCACTTAACCTGCTCCAAGTCGTGACTATTTTCAAAGGAAAATAGTCACCTGTTTATAAATCAGCAGTAGCACTTCTTTCCTTCCCCACATGGCTATGACTTGGAGGAAAATGACCAGCACCCTGCTGTGAAGGCATAAGCTATGGGCTGACCATAAATAGCATAGGGGAGACAAAGCATTGTGGGCTGACACAGGGCGCCCTCATGACCCTCTGCTGGCCCATGTCCAAGAAGATGACCATTAAAACAACAGGCAGATGGCATCCAGGACAAGTTAAACCCTCATGTGGACTGCCCAAGGTCTAGCAGGAAGGAGTGTGCTCTCAGCCAGCACACGTTCTGTTAGATAACACAGCTGTGATTTCAACACCCAGAGGATCGGCTCACATTTAAAACTCAGAAATATCTCAATGTTTCCCTAAAAAGTCTGTAACTGTGGAAAGCTGCCATTTTCCTGCCTCCTTGAGGAAGGAAGCAGCATTGGGGAAAAATTTGAAGCGGGAAGAAGTGAAATTCCCTATGATTACAACATGTAACTTTTGCTGGAAACCATCTCTAAGGGTTAAATAAAGCACATTTTCCTTAGGTGCGGAGTTGTCCTAAGCCCTAAAAAAAGGAAACTCCCCCCACTGGGTTCAGAATAGGAACCTAAAAAGAACTTATCAGGCTGGTAGTTAGCTTCTTGGCCTCTTTCCTCTGTACTGGGGGGCATAAGGTAATATATGAGGAGCCTTGGACTGGAGATCAAGTCTAGAACCTCAGTTTTGTTTTGCCACAAACTTATAATAACCTTTTTGGGTGTCTTCTTGAGTGGCAAAATAGGACCCACTTCACAAGATTATTAAATATCAAATAAAATAAAGCATTTGAAACTGCAAGGATTCGGCTTGACAAATCTGGTGTTTTTATGCATGTAAACATTACCCTGTGATCATCCTCAAGGCGTCCTAGAGGAGAGGAACAACAAAGAACTGTCATCTTATTCACCTCCCACATTCTTTACTTTGAAGGGATATGGGCTGGTGGGATTTTTGTGCTGGAACTCAATCTGCAAGTCAACAAAAATGTATGAACTTTGGGGATATGCGTGTTTCCTCGTGATTTTCTAAAACATCAATAGAACATACCACTTACATTTACACACATAAATACATCAGCATTACACAGGACAGACCTTACCTGCAGCATCAGAACCAACATAAAAGCTGTCCCTTTCCCTTTCATACCGGGACAGGCTGCTGCTAGAAATGTGGCAGACAGGAGTCTGCGCACCTATTACTCTCCAGAAACCACTAGAGAATTCCTGTCCAACACCACAGGATGGGAAGGGTGGAACACACTAGAAAAAATGGTTGAGGGGTAGAAAAATTAGTTTCTGGTAACTCATTGCTTAAAATATATTTTTCCAGTAAAACAATGCTGTAAGTGGAGGTTCTGATAGTTGAAACAAAAGTAATTCCCATTTTTAATATATTATGTGTGAACTCAGTTAACTTTCTAAGCTTGAATTAGGCACAATTTGCAATGTTGATTCTATAAAGAAATGTATTTTGAGTTCCAAATGGTCAGTTTATATGAACTTCAGCAACACAACTCATTTGTAATTAAAATTGCAGCAATTGTTGTCCTTGGGTATTTTTAATGAGCCAACCAAAGAAAAACCAAAACCAGTGGACAGTACATTTGCAAGATCAGTAATTGAATGATATAAGCAAATCTACAGTGATTAAACTCATCTGCAAAATAAGCATTAGTGGTTTTGAGAATGGTGAGAATTTTGTAGGACAGAAGTTCATCTGAAATTAATGTGTAGTGTTGGATGAAGATTTATCTAACAATTGTAAACTGCAGTTTAAAAAATTATCTACTTATCTGTATACAGAATAACCAACATTTTGAGTGCAAAATCCTATGTATTGTTAAACAGTAACCGATTAATTTAATTATCATGACAACGTCAGGAGTATTATTATTATTCCCAATTCTACCAGAAGAAACTGGGGCATAGTGAAGGTCAAACTTGGCCCAAGGTCACTTGGGGAGCCCAGGCATTCTGACACCTGACTTTTAATGTCTACATTATACTAAACTTGCATATTCAAAGCCTTACAAATTTTTAGATTTTTCAAGTTTTCCAAAACACTTTTTAAAAAGATTTGCTTTTATTTAAATAAATAGTGCTTATGCACTGAGTTAGTAGTTACAATTTTTAGAAGTTGAAATTTATAGCCCGTCTCATTTTATGGTTTTGAAAATTCAATAGAAGGTAACACAAGTCAGATGCCATCATCCTAGACTGAAGGACATCTCCATTGCACAGAAAGGAAAAGCTACTTCTATCACAGGAATATTTGTGCTATCAGAATTATTCTGGAACAGACTGCTCCTAGAGAGGAACAACATAAACAAGAAATAGAGTGGGCTCTATGTTCACGAACACCATGGTTGAAATACTTGAACTCTCTGAGCCTACATCATCTTTTATCCAATAAGGATAATCCCCGTTTTGCAAGCTTGTTGTGAGACACATTGTTATTATTAACAAGTTCTCTCCAGACGTGAGTCAGAAGCTCCGTGTCTCTTACTTAATCTTAGCCTATGAAATGGAGATCCTAATGTCTGCCTCACAAAGGTGTAAGGTTTGAGCAAACATGTGAAATGACTATAATTTTCCACTGTGTTTTAAGTAGCTGAGCCATAGCTCAAGTGAATAGTGCCATTAGATACATAGCTCTACCTGGAGGTAGGATGCTAGTTTCAGGTCCTCAGTCTTTTCTAATTAGAACGAACGGCCTGGTTCTTCTGAAGCTACCCAAGTTCTATTCCCTCAGTGTTCTCTCTAGTCAGTGAACTTGGCGTAAAGCCCCTTCCTCTAAAGGGAAGGCAGCTTATGTGAGCAGAAGTGGGAGGGAGAGCATAGTCCCTTTGGACTCCTGATAACCCCCAGTAACACAAAGGGCCATCTCAGTTCCTACAGAGTATTCAAAAGGGAAAAATCATCTCAACCAAGCCCCTCTTTGAACAGATGAGAATCAAATCCCTAGATCTCTGGACTTGGTTATTTCCCCATATGATTTGTCAGCGGGATCTTATTTGTGACTCACCTGGCTTATTAGGTACTTCAGAGTTGGGACTGTAGTGTGTTTAGTTTTCATCCTATATGCAGCTCAGCTCCTAGTGTAACAAGTATTATTAGCTCAAGGAAAAGAATATTTAATGTCCTTGCTGTCCATTTATAAGACTGTGAACAATTCTCTACAATTATGAAAATGGAAGGCATGCTGAGTACTTCCTATAACAAGGAACAGCAACTACAGTCCACCTAGGAAAAGATGAAGATGCTTTCAAGGACCCACCAAACCACCCAGCCAGACCTATTGAGTGGAATCTTCCAAAAACTGGAGACAGCCAATAAAGCTGATGGCCTGATCCCAGCAATGTCTACTCTGGGCCATGCCCTTGAGCACATGGCAGCCTTGGGATGATTTATGATAAGGATATTGCACCAGACCACAACCTCGAGCAACAGAAAAAACAGGAGGAAAGTCAGGATACCACTTTCAGTGGATGAATACTAAGTAGCTTAATACTATTGAAGCATTATCCAACAATAGAGGCCATCTGGCAAAGGACAATTTTAAAATATAAATGATAGTATTTGTCAAGGTTTACACATCAATCTGAACTGAAAGTCAAGAGCAAATTATCTTTTACTAGCTCATGTCCTGGAAAACATCTTTACCCTGATTCAAGGACACAAGGACTTGTTCCAAAGTTTTTAGAATTGATATGGCTCATAATGCCTGCATATTTTCAAAACCCTGTCATCCGTAAATGAGCTGGAAAATACCACATACTTGTATCCTTGCTGATGGGATTTAATGGGTACACACAATGTGCTAAGCGCTGGCTGGACATATTATATGCCTACGTAATCTTCATGACCCATATTCCAAATCACGTCTTTTAATATAACTGAATACGTTCACTAAATATAGTAGTATCATTTGTTAAAACATTTTTACTTTTATAAGAGGCTGGCAAAGTTAGCAAGAAATGGTACCAATGTTCATAGTACATTTATATTTAGGAATCATTTTTACAGAAAACAAAGGTGAATTTTTTAATAGAAAAAATGCCATACTTTAATAGAAGATCACCATTTATCAGAATGCATACCAAAATACTGCAACAAATTGGTCTTAACAGAAACAGCACAGTGACAGAAAACTCAATATGCTACACCTCTGAGGAGTCTGCAACCAGGCTAATTAGAAATCAACACACAACTCCCACTACCCCACACACAGATATGTGCAGGTTATATAAGCCAAGATTTAGAAAACACATTGGAAGAGGAGGGACACACCCACATGTGTATTTGTGTGCATGTTTTCCTTGAACACATATAACAGTGTTTTCTTTTGTTTTACTCAGCTCAAAGAAAGTCTTGATCTAAAATTATTTCACGCTTAACACTATACAAAGGAAATACCATAAAGCAAGTTTACATTTTCCTGGGAGCTGTTTGTTGCAAGTAAAAAATGTTTTGCATTTTTTAGTGTAAAAATCCGCATAAAAACAGGAGTTGTTATATGGTGCTTGCCATTTGTGTTAACTTTACCAAAAAGCTTTATACAGGACTATTATACATTACAGAAGAGGAATATCAATGAAGAGGTAATCAGTGCTTCCAAACTTTTCTAACTGTTATACAGGGGAGATCTAAAGGGTCCAACATATTTAGATTTATAAGGAATTGTTTTCTTCCCTCTGATAATGTGCTCCCTGAATAAAGAAAAACCCCACAGACACACTGCCTTCTATTCAACTACAGCCACCTTCCAGGGGTGCTGACACACAAGGGCTCTTCTACTGGACCCTACAGTTCTCACTGCCCTTGGACTCTGGGCCAGCTTCTGGGCTGGGAGCCAGCCGGCCTTTCTTGGCCCTCAGGCCCTCCCTGGGGCTGTCAGCCGAACTCCTCTCAGGAAGGTTACTGATGGAGAGAGATCTGGTGGTGGGTTCTCGGAGGGCAGTGCCTGAATCCACTGGGCTCTGTTGAGTAACCTTGACCTGCAACACAAGCGTCATTGTTAGAGGTTTAAATCACATTCACATTTCTACAACATGAAAAATCAAGCACTTAGATCACCAAAAATGAAGTTAAATTCTTCTTCTAGGAGTTGTACAGTTCTACCATTTCTTCTTCCCTGAAAACAGGCCCCCATCTAACAGAGAAGCTAGTGAAAAGAGTCGGACACAACCTCTGACCAGCCAGCCACCTTGCAAGCTTCCCTTGACACCTCTGACGGCCGCAAACTCACTCCCAAGGCCAGTGTGACACTCTCAGGTCAGAAGGTACGCTCTTTGAGGGCAAAGACTATGTCCTCTTTACCTTTGCATGCATAGTGCCCAGAATATGCCTACCTGGCAAACATTCAATATTTGCCTAAGTAAGAACCCAAAGCAGCTTCCGTTTATCTTAACTGAGCCCCTGCTGTCATTCAAATGAACGTATTCCAAATGAGTAATACCACCTTCATAGAGTGGAAGCTTTACTTACAACATTTAAAAGACCTAGAACCTCCTCCTCACATACCAGCATTTTAATCATTCCCCTTACATTGTTGTTTTATTCCCGTGTCTGGTTTATGGCAGAAGGGCAGCTATTTAATAATAAAGTCCAGAAAAAAGTAGATTCCCTTTCTGACGTCCTGCCTTTTAAGAGAAAGAGGGAATCTCAAAAATGCGAGACTTTAAGAAGTAGATGAAAGGGCAGGGTAGCTGGTAAAGTCGAGATTTTTTTGAGGTTTCCATGGTAGCGAAAAATGATATGGGGTCGGGAAAGAGAAAGAAGAGCAAGACAGAGGAAGCACAGAAACACGTCACTTAACCAAAGTGAAAGGCAAGAGCAGACAATTCAGGTAGGAAGGTTTGTAAAAGAGAGAGAGGAAGGACTCTTAACAAGGGTGCTCAGTACCAAGCCTGAGAAGCAGCTATGGGACACATCACTCCCTGCCGGTGGACTGCCGGTGACCTCCTTCTGAAGCAGTAAGAAGAAAGAATGGAAATTATTTCCCCGTTTATATTCTTTCCATAGGAAGTACGTGGTCTTAAAAGGCAGCTAAATACTCTTCATTATAGAAAACACAGTAAATCTGGCCGACAGATCAGATCCCTGGAAAGCTTGCCTCTACCTCAGAGGATGTGCAGGACGTTTAAAAAGAGAAGCCTTGAAGGATCAGGACTTAATGGAAAATTACTGTCCAAGGAAAGTTGAAGGAAAAAAAAACAGAGTTTTACTGGCATTCCTTTTTCTTTTCTTTCCTCTCTTTTTTTTAAAAGTAGAAAGTGATACAAAAACAGACTTCCCTTGAACCCAACAGATGCAGGAGAATCAAACCTTTAGATTCACCATTAAAAGCGGGGGGAAGAGGGAGTGGGGGATGGAGAGATCACGCTGGGGAAAGAGAATTTAAGCTACTCAATTCCTGAAACCCAATTAAATAGCCAAAGCCCACCCTTTGGCCTCCCCCTCTAGACTCAATTTCTTTGATTCTGAATTGAGGAGAAACTATAGCCGGTGATCAGAGTTTACACTCTGGATTTGATCCTCATGTTGGTTAGTTAGCCTCAGACTTACCCATAACTAGGTGAGGTCGGACTTACCAGGTACTTAAGCTATTAAGTGCACCCATACCCTGACTGTCTTACAAACTGTGTCTGCAGCCACAGTGGGGAGAGGGCAGGTATGCAAATGGCTCATTGGAAATGAACCTCATTAGTAGGAAAAATGGCTAAGACCCCACGAAACTGCTGACCGACTCTGTGGTGACGGCCTCACCATCATCTTCTATAATTAGTGGACGGTCCTCTGGAGCCGACTACCAACCCCAGATTCAGATCAAGTCTACACACAATCACGACTCCCTTGTTTCCAGCAAACTGGGAGCTCTGGGCTTATTCATCCCAGAGACATAACAGAGAATGGTCCTCACCTAATCCGCATTTTACCCATGTTCCCCTTTGAACCTGTCAGATGTCACTAAAGGTTCCGTTAAACGATCTAGGAAATCTCTCAACACTCAGCCAGTGACTTCAGGCGAAGGCTCATAATCCCAAGTTTCTAAGCAACTGCTTTAGGAAACGACACCTTGCTCTCTCTTTTTTCAAACTGAATGATGAAATATGCTCAACAGATGAGGCAAGCATTTTATAAGGTGATTCAGAAAATGCTGAATTAAATTAAAAATCAATAGGCTGGGGCTTCTCTGGTGGCGCAGTGGTTGAGAATCCGCCTGCCAACGCCGGGGGCACGGGTTCGATCCCTGGTCCAGGAAGATCCCACACGCCGCAGAGCAACGAAGCCTGTGCACCACAACTACTGAGCCTGTGCTCTAGAGCCCGAGAGCCACAACTACTGAGCCCGCGTGCCGCAACTACTGAAGCCCATGCGCCTAGAGCCCGTGCTCCACAGCAAGAGAAGCCACCGCAATGAGAAGCCTGCGCACCGCAACAAAGAGTAGCCCCCACTCGCCGCAACTAGAGAAAGCCCGCGCGCAGCAACGAAGACCCAACACAGCCAAAAATAAATAAATAAAATAAATAAATTTATATATATATAAAAAAACAATAGGCCGGGTTTCAAAGGCTTGCATCTAATCGTGAAGTCCCCTATAACCTTCTTTCAAGAGGAACCACCCTCCATTCATGTGCACAAGCGCACAAAATTGCTTAGCAGTTCATAACCACTGTTGCCTACTGCAGCCTGTAGCTAAGGCAAGCACACAAGTCTGCAGGCAACCAGGTTATTGCTCTGTCCTCAGCAGATGCGACAGCAGCGTGGAGAGCAGGCCCCCTAGCGTGCAAAGCTCTCTTTCTTAGTAAGTCTAAACTCCACGTGGAAACTGCTTTAACATCAATTCCTCATAAAAGAAGGGAAAAATGACCCATGATGATTTCATGAGGTGATTTCCTAACACACCTTTAAACATCTATTATTGCAATCACTTCAGGACATTCACAGCTGCATTCATTCAACAAATATCTGTATTAGACATGAGGACACAGGTAAACTGTAAACATAACCAGGAACATCACAGAAGTCATACTGGAACTCAGAAGGCAGATATTTAGGTGAGTAATTACAGTAAAGTGAGCTGCCGTGAAATAGCAGGAGGTACAGGGTACTACCTATGTCATGATTTCCTGTTTTAAAAGAGCCAAATACTTCATTTCAGGAATTAGCTTGTGGTTAATAGCTTTAGTCAAACCTGGAAGCTTCACTCTTTAAAGGTGCTAGTTGCTTTATGGAAAAGAAGCTGTTCTTATGGTCCCTTGGAAAGTCAGGACCTACTCCAGTGTACTCTTCAGTGTTCTATTGCTACCAGCATCCAAGAGTTAAATCCAAATGTGAGTGAGTGAGTGAGGAAAAAAAAAAAAAGAGAGAGAAAGGTAGGTGGAGGGGTGGGGATGGGGAAGAAATTTGCACAAAATAGTAGAATATTTCTAATACAAGTCATGAATGGGCCCATTTTAATAAATGAAAGAAAACCTCAGACCCTTCTTCCTCACTCCTGAGTTAATCAAATTTTTATTATAATGTAAGTTATGAGCAAACTTAATAGTAGGCATAAATTCCTTAATCCTTAAAGCCCTTATACATCCACATAGCAAACATGTGCATATATGTTCTTGCTTTGATGCAACTAGTCACCAGTGTCTTTGGTATCTACAATCCTACTGAGGAGCATGCCTGCCCACTTAAGAATTACTACATTACACAAATAGGGTTACTACACTTTCAAAGCTTTGTTGGCTGGTTCAAGGTAATCATATTGAATACTTAAACTCTGACAAAGTAAGCAATCAAAGTAAAATCACGACATTAAAAAAAAAAATCTGTGAGCCATTCTAGAAACTTCCAACAAGATTCCTGCAATCCCTAGTTTGAGAAACAATGGGAAAAGAGCAAGACTGGAGCTGAGAGAGAGTAGTTGTTAAGTCTGGGCAGGTTCAATCTTTGTAAGTCTTACTTTCTTCCTCCTTTTATAATACTACTTACTAGGAGAGTACAATAAAATAAGAAAATAAAACTTGAGTTCCATAAAATACATATACTTTGCATACATAATTGGTAGATGCTGGTATGGATTATTGTAATGGGACAAAGATCTGTGAAGCAAATATCCTCTATGCTTTAAATAACGTGACTGGGCTGTTTGCAAGGTGCAGAGAGGTCCCTAAGATCCCAGCCCTCCCTACCCTCAACAGTCAAAATAGAGACATCCATAAACAGAGCTACTTTCTCCAGACATCTACTGAAATATGTGCTTTTTGTAGAAAGTAAAGGAATAATAAAACACAAAGAGTCAGCAGCTGGGGGGCAGACAGGTGAGAGGGAAAAACTGTGAAGCAAGCAATGACCAGTACCCGTGCCAAATCTTTCGATGGTACTGCCCGAAACTTTCTTACAGACCCTTTGAGTTCTAATCTAACAACGCCAATTCCGTCAAACGATTTATAAGTGGCCTGCTGGGTCAAGGACAGGATTGTGCGGCAGGGTAATGTGATGTTTATCCTCGCATCTGCTCGTTACTTTCCTCACTACTGACTTCTTTATACCCCAGGGAGAAGGTCAGACTTTGAAGAGCTCCTGAGTCAGACAGCGCAGTGTCAAACCCTCGCCCAGATAATGCTGTCATTTCCTGGATTTCAAACGGTAGATACATGTTCACAGTAGTTTACCTTTTGTGATCTGCTGCCACCAGCTGTTGGTTTGGAGGTCTCAGCGAGATTTTCTTTGTTGAGACTTAGGGGGGATGGTGCTAACTTCTGCGCAGCAAGGCGGGGGCTGGTCCTTGTCAACATGGTTGTTCTCCGCAGGATGTATGGGCTAGTCTTTCCTGTTGGGATGTCGGCAAACCCTAAAGGCAAAAAGCTGACTGTCAACACTGCTGGCTCCAATTCTATCTACGGTGGGAGTACTATTCACTAGGTGAAGTTTGAACAAGGGTAAGGGTGACTCCGAAAACACTTTCTCCTAGCCACAGTGGACAATGGACACACTTTATTCATAGTTACCCTGGAGTCATCAAATTGAATACATCACTAACAGGTTTTTTTCTTACTAGAAACATAAGAAACCACATGGGGAAAATAACATTAAACAGAAAAAATTTTTCCTGCTTCTTTTATGTGGATGTCTTAACTCGCACTTCTCTAAGAAGAACACACCAGCAGGCCTTCCTGTAAGATCTGGATCAGAGGAGGAAAACATGGGTGAAATGGAAAGGAAAGAGATAAAAGAAAAGGTCTGCTCTTGTTGAAAGGGGGAAAATGTGAAATGGTAGCAGCTACTTGAGGTAACTACTCTCAGGTAGAAAAACTAGGTGGGAGGAGAGATTTGACCTTGCCCTACACTCATCATCTCCTTCCACAGAGAGAACTGACAGGACCTGTGATGACCGAGAGGAGAAGGGCAATGCCAAGGATACTTAAAAAAAGCATGTTACACACAGCATTAAGGTAAGTACAGTAACTACAGCAGCATGTGGTCTTGCTTTGTTTTTAACCCTTTAACTACAAATAAACAGAAACGAGAAAGAGATAGCTGACTATTTAGGGGTTAGATTTCCTAAGGGCTAGAGTTACTCAGAGCAGTGCTTCTCAAACTATCTATGGCAAAAAATCGGTTTTGATATTTTGCAGGGGAGGGGTGGGAAGTAATTTCCCATCTGCTGTGGCATGATACTTTTGTATAGTACAATAAGAATGAATCTAATAGAGAACTGATTATGTGCTTGGATGTTGCAACAATAGCAAAGGACTATGAAAATTTCAAACTCTTACTATTGATTTCTATACATTGTTTTGATCATGGAGCAGTAACAAACATTCCTAGACTGGACCCAACCTCTGGGCCGCACCTGGAGTACCAGTGGGTTTCAAAGAAAAAAATTGGTAAGTGGCTTCAGCCAGGGGTCCAGCCTCATCAGGCCCATCCTCTAGCTCACCCACTACCTGGGTCACACATGACTAAAGGTGGGAAAGCTCGAAGGGTGTCTTTGATTTGGGGATTTTTCAACACAGAAATACCAATTTCTAAACAGGTTTTTGACAGCCATTTTTCAAATCTCCTAGTACTTTTGGTACTGTGACATGAGTAACTAGATCTTAGCCATTCTCTCATGACAGAAAAGAAAGTATATATCTTACCAATTTAACAGTGGACTATTGCTTCTGAAGGTCAATGAGTACTGTTACACAATAACCTAAAAAATAAATGCTTCTGTCTTTTTGTATGTGAATTTTTATGAGCACTTTCAAAAGAACACAAATACTTTTTGAATTATGAGTACCTTTCTTTACAACTTCTGGAAGTCCCTCTGGCTCAGGCTCAGCGTCTTCTGCATCCTCTGCAGGGTGAATACCACTTTTGACTGCTTTCCTGCTTTTTTTAGAAAATTTCTCTGGTGTAGAAGATGTGGTTTCTCCCCCATCCTCCCGAATCCCACCAGACCTTTGCCTCTTGCCTGAAGCTTTATTTTGGCCAGATGATAACTTCTTTTCAGTAGCAGAAGGGACTGGGGATGGTCCTGGAACAACTGAATTCAGCGAAGGAGAACTTCGAAGATTAAGTTTAGATTGTTGTGAACTCAGACGGGCAACCTGTGTTTCTAACATCTCTTTGGCTTTCTCTAATTTCTCATGGCTTATAAGCAGGGAACAGTATTTATCCAGGTATTCGTCTGCCTCCTTGGTTTTTTCTTCAAGGGTTTCTTTCAGTTCTTTCATCTCGGTCATTAATTCATCAACATTAGCATCCACAACAGTACCTGTCAAAAATAAAGCGACACATCATTTGTAACTTGACGCTTCTCTGATTAACACTGGGCATCAGCAAGCAGATAACCTTAGACTTGCTTCTTGATTTTTATTTTTGGGAAGAGTGGCGGAAGGTCTATCTATATATGTTCTTATAGTTCCTGTTTGGGAGGGATGATATCAACATACATATTCTAGTGAGTTACATACTTATTGGGATAGCTTAAACATAACCCACCAAAATCTCAAACTCATATTTCAGCCAATCCATCAAACCTTCTTGTAGTTATCATATGACATCAAATGAATTAATTTATTACATCCCCGATTTCCCCCTGTCCATCCTTTCTATTGTAAGGGAATGAACAGTAAAAGTCGACAGAGAATATAAAGTCACTGCTGTAATGGCTTTGGGAGATAGGAAGGGGCCAGTGATAAGACAAGGCCAAAGTTCTGAAAACCATTTGGAGGCAATGGAGGATCTGATGGACAAGGGCTTGAGAGATACTATAAGGGAAGAGGTCTCAGTAACTTATAGCTGCCTGGTTGGCACTGATTCCATTAGAGACACTCCCTGGAGCCCCAATCCATTCTGAGTACTCTCCTCAGCAGGCAAGACTGTTGACCTCCCACCCATGCCAATTTATGTATGGTCCAGAGAGCCACTTATACTATGCTTGCCATCATCTATCCACACAGAAAAAGCATTCCACTCTGCGGGCGTACGTGGAGAAAAGTGACAGGAAGAGTTGTCCTTTCTTTTTTATTTCACCTCCACACCCAAAAATATAGCCCCCAACCCTTCCATTTAGTTGACCCACCAGGATGGGCCAACGACAAGCAGAATCAGCTGTTTATAAATTACCAATGCCAGCTCAGATGCCGGTCTTCCTTTACATTAGAACTACATCATGGACATCCACATGAAACTCTTCTTGGAAAGGCTCATTAGCAGAAAGGGCTACCAGTTTTTTTGTATGTTTTATAGAACAGAAGATGCAATAATTCTATTTTTAAAATGCAGGCTTCATTCTGAATCCTATTAATGACCCCAAGCTAAGCACAAAATTCTGAAATTGGAAAACGGCTAACGGCTGACAATCAGCATGCAGTCACAGAACAGAGCGCTAACGACACTTCCCACGCAGGCACACCGTAAGTGTGTGATTCACTGGTGGAAAACAGTTTGGGTTCACTGACGGACCCAGTAAACACCGACCTGCTTTCTGTTTCTCTTGTGCAGCTTCAAGATGAGATACCTCTTTCTGCAACATCTCCTTTTCTTCTTCCAGCTGTTTACAGGATTTGATCAACAACTTTATTTTCCCCCGGGCACGATCGTTTTCCTTCTTCAACTTATCTGCATATTTTAGATTTTCCATCTACAAAACAGAAGTAATTCCACTTAAAACCTTGAATTGCTTTTCATAAGCATATGGAAAAATAATACGATATAATTAAGAATCATATGCTGTAAATTTAAGAACTATTATCTTCAAAACAATTCATCTTCTCTGCTCAGTGTCCTAAGTCCCCCCAGTAGACACTGTGGTTTTGTCACTCCCTTTCTTAGGATCAGCAAGCATCAGTCACAGTTCTTAATATAATGTCCTATTAAGTAGCCCACTATGCCTGTGTTTATTCAATAGGAATCACACCGGGAGGTAGGGGCCAAGGGTCCATGCACATACTCTTGGTAGGCCAAACACTCTAGATGACAGAATTGTTCCCTTTTGTGACCTGTACTGTTGCACAATTTCAATACCTAAGATGGCATTTGTTTAGTCACACCAAGTGATACTATGGCTCACAACACAAATTTAAGACCAAATGATATTATGGTTTACAATACAGATTTAAATTTTATAGCAGCTCAAACAAAAAGTGAATAGAATGGTGGCAGAATTATGTCATCAAGCACTTCTCAGTAGCACATGTTCACAGTTCCTTAAGCACAATTGCAAAATCAAAAAAAAAGCTCTGAAAATGATTTCTAGGCAAAACTTGACTTGAACAGATATGAAGGAATTTATTCCTTTATCCCACCTTGTAAAAATATTCATACATTTTTCTGTAGAAATATGAATTTGATTATGAAGTATTACCCCAAGATTCTGATGGGACATTATGTAATATGTGGCATATGCATTGCATTATGCAATATCTAAGAAATGCAGAATTGTAAAACAATCTAGCTCTAAGAGTTTTTGATAAGAGACCATGAACATATAAAGGCAGACAAAACTATTAAAAAAAAAAAAAGAACCTGAGCATCGCATTCATGTTACAAGTAGATTTCATTCTTCGCACATTTCACCTTGAAATAATTTATTAGCAATGTTGCAGTAAATCTGCACTTTCAGAACTTTCTATTTCTGATTCCAACAGTAATTGGATTAGAGATAGATTTAATTCAATTTCAACAATGCTGGGACTTCCCTGTGGTCCAGTGGGTAGCCCTCCACACTCCCAATGCAGGGGGCCTGGGTTCGATCCCTGGTCAGGGAACTAGATTCCACATGCGTGCCTCAAATAAGAAGCCCACATGCCGCAACTAAGAAGTCCACATGCCGCAACTAAAGATCTTGCATGCTGCCACAAAGATCCCACATGCCATAACTAAGACCCAGTGCAGCCAAAATAAATAAATAAATAAGTAAATAAATAAAACAATGCTTATCAACTTCTTCTTCATTAAAATTATATAAGATTTGTATAGACTCAACTAACAATATACCATTTTGTACACGGCATATATATAAATAGACATTCCCCACAGTACAACTGTCGAAGATTAAAAAAAACGAGAAAGTGAGTAAATTAAAACTTAGACCTGAAGCTACTTCTGTCTTGTTATTAAACCTAACATCTCTCATTTTGTAGCAACAGAACATTATTGATCATTAATGTTATTTTGCACTTAGTTTGTATTTTACTGGTATATTTCCTTCACCTTGATAACTGTATAAGGGCCGTAAACATAAGAAATCTATACCTAGTTTTCTGACCTTTACTGAAAAATATTTATTTTCCACGTTCATATTTTACATTCTGGGGGCTTCCCTGGTGGCGCAGTGGTTGAGAGTCCGCCTGCCGATGCAGGGGACACGGGTTCGTGCCCCGGTCCGGGAACATCCCACATGCCGCGGAGCGGCTGGGCCCGTGAGCCATGGCCGCTGAGCCTGCGCGTCCGGAGCCTGTGCTCCGCAACGGGAGAGGCCACCACAATGAGAGGCCCGCGTACCGCAAAAAAAAAAAAAAAAAAAAAAAAAACAAACCCATATTTTACATTCTGGATGGTATTCGTTTTATGAAAAGAATTTTGTGGGTATCAAAACAGCCTCCCTTTCCAGGTAGAATTGCTGTAGCACCTTCTACAGTCTAACAATCCTGAGATTAGGGCTCACCTCCTTTTTTGTATAAAGAAAAAAGTTTTATGGTCCTTGCATGGAAAAGAAAAGGAGAACATACACATACGTGTACCTGAACAAGTGCTTGGCTCACCCTGATCTCCCCATAAGCCATGGTAAAGTGGGTTTGGTGACAGCAGTGAACCTGAAGACCAGTCATGCAAGACTTTCACCACCAAATTATTATTATCCACACCTGGAGGGGCCTGCCCTGATCTGTTATTGGCTTGATCTTCATATCCATCGCAAGAAGTCTCTGACATCCTCTACTTTGAGAGGATTCACTGAGCAATGAATGAAGTTTATTCAAGCTATGGAACTGCAGGCTATCCTCTAATTTTTAAAAACAACTCAGCAGACAACTGATGAATGACATTATTTATGATTACAAAAAAACTTTTTTCATGAAAATTAAAATGAAAGCACTTAATTTCATACTGTTAAAACCACTGTTAGGGCTTCCCTGGTGGCGCAGTGGTTGAGAGTCCGCCTGCCGATGCAGGGGACGCGGGTTCGTGCCCCGGTCCGGGAACATCCCACATGCCGCAGAGCGGCTGGGCCCGTGAGCCATGGCCGCTGAGCCTGCGCGTCCGGAGCCTGTGCTCCGCAACGGGAGAGGCCACAACAGTGAGAGGCCCGCGTACCGCAAAAAAAAAAAAAACAAAACAAAAAAAAAACACCGTTAGATGTATGAACCATTCTAAGTCATGAAGTAATGATAAGTGGACATACCTTGGTTTTCTTCAATTCTTCTAAAATCTCAGTGGTCACTTTCAAAGAATTATTGAGTTCTTCTTTACTGGACTTTAAGAGGTCTATCTCCACCTTCTGGGAGCTGAGACATTCTTCCATAGAAGTCAATTTCTCTCGATATGTCTGGATTTCCATTTCATACTAGGGCAGAAAAATGTTACTTAACCAGGAGGCTCAGGTGAAAATATTGTAAAGAAAACAAACAAAAAAAGGAAACTGCTGTTCCGGGGACCATTACAAATGGTCTTTGCAACTCCCTTACCATTCTACTCCAAGATGGAAATGTATTTTTTAAAAAATCAAGTCATAAAATAAGACGTGCAAGTAACTGGTGGAAAGATAGGGAACTTAATAGGATGGGATGTTCACAGGATTATACATCATAATAATAATGCAGAACACTGACCTTCTTGGAAAAAATGCCTCATCACCATGGTCAACACACTCTCTCCAGTTCCCCCAGTCACCAGACCACACATTTTTACCTGTTTGTTTATGTCCAGAAGCAAAGCCTGGTGTTTATTTTCAGCTTCCTGAAGCCGTAGCTGATATTCAGCTATTTCTTCTCTCATCTTCCCTTGCTTTTCCATCTGGTCTTTGTGTACACAATCCAAACTCTTCTTCAGTTCACTGTTTTCTAGCATGAGCTCCTTCAGTTGACCCTAATGAGAAAAATAATAAAATCATGGGAAGATAATTAAGAACCTGGATATATATATCAACATCTAGAAAATACTGAATACTGAGTACTGGATATATATATCAATATCTAGAAAATACTGAGTACTGAGTACTGTCTTGCCTGTAATAGTTTACAGGCAAGACAATCTATATAGAGTTAATGCTATAATCCTTAGCAATGTACAGTTGACTCTCTGTTTCCCCAGATTTCACATTCACTGATTCAACCAACTACAGAACAAAAATATTCCAAAACACAAATTCCAGAAATTTCCAAAAAGCCAAACTTGAATTTGCTGTGTACCAGCAACTTTTTACACAGCATTAACATTGTATTTACAACTATTTAGGTAGCATTAGGTATTTTAAGTAATGTAGAAATGACTTAAAGTATACACGAGGATGTGTGCAGGTGATATGCAAACACTATGCCATTTTATATAAGGGACTTGAGCATCTGCGGATTTTGGAATCTGGGGAGGGCCTAGAACCAATGCCCCGTGGATACCAAGGGATGACTGTATTCACTTTAAATGGCGATTTCACCTCCAGTGGCAATTTCCTTTGCTCCAGCCCAAGGTTACATCCACGGGCAACACAGAATCTCTGAAACCTCGGTTTCGCTACTAAAACACTCTGGACCAAACCCTCCTAGGCTCCCAGGCTCACTTATTTTTTTGTTTGTTTGTTTGTTTGTTTGTTGGCGGTACGCGGGCCTCTCACTGCTGTGGCCTCTCCCGTTGCGGAGCACAGGCTCCGGACGCGCAGGCTCAGCGGCCATGGCTCACGGCCCCAGCCGCTCCACGGCATGTGGGATCTTCCCACACCGGGGAACGAACCCGTGTCCCCTGCATCGGCAGGCGGACTCTCAACCACTGCGCCACCAGGGAAGCCCCAGGCTCACTTATTTAAGTACTTCTAGTGCAGTAATTTCTTGACCTCATTAGCAGCATCACCACCACCTTCATTCACACTCAAGCCCCTCCAGACTTACATCTTCTTCCTTGTCCAGCTTAGATTCCATCTTCTATCAGTTTAAGAATTTCCTTCCAAAGCCCCCCACCCCTCTTCTGCCCTTCTCTCCCTTCACTGTGCAGGACTATCAAAACTGCAGTCCTATGGCTTCCCTGGTGGTGCAGTGGTTGAGAGTCCGCCTGCCGATGCAGGGGACACGGGTTCGTGCCCCGGTCCAGGAAGATCCCACGTGCCGTGGAGCGGCTGGGCCCATGAGCCATGGCCGCTGAGCCCTCGTGTCCGGAGCCTGCGCTCCACGACGGGAGAGGCCCACGTACCGCAAAAAAAAAAAAACCAAACCCCTGCAGCCCTAGAGGTATCTGGCTTCTCCGTGCCTGACCCCAAATAGCTGTTTCTATATGTGTTTATATACATGCTGTGTCCACTTCCTCATCAACCGTTCACTCCTCAACCCACTCCAACCTGCTTTCATCCCAGCTCCTCCTGAAATGGCTTTTCACGGCCTCGTTAAGCTCCATGTTGGAAATCCCAGGAGCACTCTTCAGCCCTCATCTCATTCGACCTCCAGGTAGAATCTGCTGCTGCTGACCACTCCTTCGGTCTTGAGAGAGCCTCCATGCGTCGCTTCTAGAACATGACACTCTCCTGGTTGGCCTCATCTTGTCTTCTCAGTTTCTTTGCTGGTTCTTCCTTCCCCCATCTCACCCTACATGCTGGAGGGCATCTGGGCTAGGCCCTGAGCCATCTTCTCTTCTCCATCTATGTTTTCTACCATTCCCATAATTGTTTAAACACTACCTATATTCTGAACTAGCCAAGTTCATGTATCCACCCTAAACGTTCCCTTCAATCTCCAGCCTCGTGTTTGGTGTCACTTTAGATTCTACTCTAGTTCTTTACCATGCCTTTCTACTGCTCCAAACTTCTTTCCTAGTATTTTCCATCTGACTCCAGACACAATGACTTCCTTTCCATTTCTAAAATGTACAAAGATCTTTCTAATTTCAGAGATTCTACCACTCCGCTCTCTAGACCTAGAAGGCTCCTTTGTCTGCCCTGTTGGTCACGTGGCTGATGCCTTGCCCTGCACGTGACATTCTCTGGCCACCCCATCTAAATTAGTTTCTTCCTTACCCCACACTCCACTTCCCAAATATTCTGCAGTGAAGAATCTTGTTTCCTTTATAGCACTTAACAGTTTATGATTATTTGATATATTTCCTATGTAATGATTTATTGTATGTCAAGATGGTAAGTTCTGTGAGTGCAGGAAGAACCACAGGACAGCTATCGCCCACCATTCTATCCTCTGACCTTAGCCGTGTTTATAGAATGAATAGCCATTGCAGACGAACACGCTCATATGTATGGCCTTGAGGCTGAACACCTAGCTTTCCTTTTTAGTAGAGCCTATAAATGAAAGACAAATAACAATATACTTGGGATACTCCCAGGCTGCTCAGTACCAAAGGAGATTTTAGCAGATGCAGGACTCAAATATCATCCACAGGAACTCCTTCCACACAGCATTGCCAGAAAATTCCATGAGCCAATTGCTGAGATTAAATGCCAAAACTTTTCAATTTTCATTACATTAAATACCACATTTAAAGAAAAGCACTAACCTCCCCAACTCCTTATACAGGCCATTACAAATATCGTTTCAACTTTTTGTGATTACTCTGGGTCATAATCACAATTCTATTTTGCTGTCCTTTTCTGAGAATTACTTAGGGATGAAGTTGCACAAGGACTACATGAATATAGGAGTGTTTACCATTTGCATGCATGGTAGCTGCTACCTAAGACTTGGTGTTAAAGAGATTCAGGAGAAAGCGCATGAATCAGCAATGTCTATTGGGGACCAGCAGTGGGAGTGGCAGCCCAAATGCTATAGTTCTGCCACAACCTGCCCTAAAATAGCACCCCAAGACTGCTCCAACTTTACATCTTACTATGACTTTCTTTCTGTTACTTTGTAAGTTCTTTGCAAGTTCAGTGCATTTGTCTCTAGCAATGTTCTGGCTTGTAATCTGTGGCAGGCTAGGACAACGCCTACTGAAAGCGGCATGAAATCCATTTCTGGTATGCGTTAATGTAGTTACAAGGGTCATCTTCTATGAAAAAAATAGTTGGGCTCCATGACAGGTATTTTCTTGTGTTCAGGGGCCTCGCCTGACTCCTTCCGGGCTCATGACAGTGCTGGATGGCGAAAATTACTGCAGGTCTGATCATGACATAAACTTGGGTTACTCTTTTCAAAAGCTAAAAATAAAGTCTGGTACATTACAGAAGGTCTTAACAAAAACAAACAAGGAGAGAGTGCACAAGAATTATCAGAGTGTAATGAATCTGTCACAGAGAAACTTACTTTTCTGCTCTTTATTTCTTCTGACACTAATTTTAAATCTTCAGTTAGCCTGTTTTTCTCCCTACTAAATTCTTCTTTCAGCTCCGTCGTTTTCTGTACCATGGCATGCATTTCCTTCTGCAGCTCAGTTTCCTTCACAGTCATTGTGTTTACCTGAAATTTCATCTTCGTTAGGATCTGCTTATGGTTGTCTGTTTGATCAAATTAGTCACTCTTATACAGCATATTCACGACATTCGCTTTAGCCTCCAATAATAAAATAAAACCCAGCTAATCCTCCCTTTACTAATCCACTCAACTAATATTCTCAAAACCTACTGGTAAGCTTACCTTTTCTTCTCTGCAAGATTTAATAAGACAACAATAAGGAAAGGAATGACAAAGAAAGATAATACTACCAAGTCTTAAAATCCTTCATAGAAGTAATGATTTGAATTAAACTTAAATATCAGAGAACATTGTACGAGGCAGTGACTTAATCTGTCAGCTCTTGGATCTCTTACTAATTCTCCAATGCCATGCTAAAAAGCAAGAAACATGACTATGATTCATTAAAACCAGTTAAAGCAGCATTTTTTACATTCATCCCTATATCAGATTGAAACAGCCTGGTATAGTTTGTCTAACTGTCTCCACCCATAACTGCCATACAAAAACTTGAAATTCTTGGAAAATACAGAGGTATGATTGATTGTATTTTCTGGACAGTCTCTTAATATTTGT
Source organism: Mesoplodon mirus (assembly GCF_964341445.2). Classification (NCBI taxonomy): domain Eukaryota; kingdom Metazoa; phylum Chordata; class Mammalia; order Artiodactyla; family Ziphiidae; genus Mesoplodon; species Mesoplodon mirus. The sequence goes on along the minus strand of NC_138978.1, from coordinate 155,234,744 downwards.
CCAGTAAAAACTTAATTTGAAGGAATCACTTTCCTAGGTCAGTAAGTATAGGGCAAAAACTTAATTTTTCTTTAATAATTAAGCTTCCAGATGGCAGATTTTCCCTTTAAACACCAGCTAACAGAACAGGAGACTGCCCGAAGAGAAGGTACAAAAGAGGGAGCTGAAAGCACAAAATCCCCAGGACGTGCCCTGGGAGCCATGAGGGTTCTATCAGTTACAATTGTGTCAGTATCTTTAATAGTTCTTTCTCCTAAAGGCAAAAAAAAGGCAGGGCAGCAGCAAAGGGGATCCCTACTGATTCTAACTGATATCTGCTATACTCTCTACAGCAGTGGTTCTCAACTGGGTATGGGTATGGGGGCTACTATTCTGATGTACTATGAGAAAGGAACCATGCACAACCCAAAAGCTTCTGCCCTGTCCAGGTGCCACAGTGAAAACCATGCCAATCCATAGAAGTGCCCCACGGAAGTGTGTGCCAAAGCAAAGGGTCACCACTGCTGGAGCCAACTCAATGTCCCCACAGTTCAAGACCCCAAAAGCCTTTACAAAGTTTGGTCCAATACTGCAAACACTATCCAGAAGGAAACAACTCACACAGTGGTTGACCCTCCCGCGTGACAACACATTCAAAGGTACAGAGATAAAGCCACTTACTTTTTCAACAAAGGACAGTTTTTCCATTTTTGTCAATTCAAGCTCTTTCTCCAGATCCTTGGAAGAATTCTGCAGAGCTTCTAAGGTGTCCTGCAAAGTGTCATGTTTGGATTGCAGCACCTGGGTCTTCTGCTCCAATTCCACCATCTGATTTTCCAGTTTTGTTCTTTGCTCCTCCCAAAGTTGCTGTTCTCCTTCCATCTGCGACAGTTTAGAGACCAGCTGCTCTTGGTCTTGAATATAATTTTTTAGTATCCTGATTTCTTCATCCTTTTTCTCTAGTTTCTGTTTGCCATCTTCTACTTCTTGAATGAGGCCATTCACAGAAGACTGCAAAAGCATGTGATTGCTTTTGGCCTCGTCAAGGCCCTGTAGCAGTTGAGCCTTCTCATGTTCAAGGGAATCTACTTGACTACTCAGGCTCTGTTCTTCCGCCTTCCAGGTCTCCTGGTCATCACACAAGGCTGCTACTTCCTCACTTATCTCTTTCAATTGTGTTTGCAGTATCTCCACCACAGCTTTAGATTCTTCTTTCATCTGTTCTTTTTCTTGCTCTTTTTCTTGCAATAGATTTTCAAATGAAGAGTTTAACGTTTCTAATTCAGACACTCGCCCTTGTTCTTTTTGTAATTCTTTTGTCAGATCTTCTTTTTCTGACCTTGTATTGACGAGATCTAACTCCAAAGCTCTCAGATTTTGGGCCATCTCCTCTATTTTTGCTTTCAGGGTCTCTACCTCTGCTTTGGACTTCTCAGCCTCAAGAATCACATGCTCTTGGTTTTTTCCTGATACCTCTAGTTCTCTTTCAAGGTTCTCAACTGTATCCTTAAGCAAAGCTGCCTGATGCTCACTTTCCTTCAGTTTTTCTAAGATATGGAGCTGCTTCCTTTCATTAGTATCTAGGTGGACTTTCAGCTTTCCAATGTTATTTCTCAGCTGATGTACTTCCTGCACTGGGGAGTCCAGACTCTGTTCTTCCGCCTTCCAGGTCTCCTGGTCATCAAACAAGGCTGCTACTTCCTCACTTAGCTCTTTCAATTGTGTTTGCAGTATCTCCACCACAGCTTTAGATTCTTCTTTCATCTGTATTTTCTCTAGCTCCTTTTCTTCTAATACACTTTTCAATGAAGAGAGTAACGTGTGTAATTCAGACATCTGACCTTGTTTTTCTTGTAGTTGTTTCACCAGATTTTCTTTTTCGGACCGTATGGTGACAAGGTCTAAATCTAAAGTTTTCAGGCTTTCAGTCATCAATTCCATTTGTGTTTTTAGGGTCTCCACCTCTGCTTTGGAATTCTCAGCATCAAGAATCACCAGCTCTTGGTTTTCTTCTGCCATGTGCAATTCCCTTTCAAGGGTCTCAACTTTATCCTGAAGCGAGTCGTTCCTACGCTCGCTTTCTTTCAGTTTCTCTGAGATGTGGAGCTGCTTCTTTTCATCGGCCTCAATGCGGACCCTAAGTTTCTCAATGCCTCTTCTCAGCTGGTGCACTTCCTCCTGCGTTGAGCTCAGCCTCACCGCGACCTCGCCTTTCTCCATCAGTGCAGCCTCCAAGGCCTTGGCGACGGTCAGCTTTTCATGCTCCAATTCACTCAGTTTGGTCTGCAGGCTCTCGGATTCCCTTATGAGTGATTCTGTCTCTTTATTCAGTTGTCTGACTTGGTTTTCCAGCTCGCTTCTTACCAAAGACAGTGCCTGAGAATCCTTTTCCAAACTCTGCAGCTGCTCTTGGAGATGTAGACACTCATCTTGATGAGATTCGAGCTCTCGTATTTTCTCCTTCATCTTTTCAGACATCTGATCCAGCTCTTGATTTTCTTTTGACAAAGTATCTAACTCTCCACGAAGCTGGTCTCTCTCACTTGTGACCACCAAGAGTTCTTCCTCAAGACAGGTTATAACTTTCTGCTTATTTTCATTGTCTTTTTCTAAAAACAGCTTCTCTGTTTGAACTACCTCTAAGTTGGCTTCCGCAGAGAGGGAGTGATGCTCTGTGCTACCTCTCTCAGCTTTCATCCTCTGCAGCTCATTTTCCACATTGAGACATCTCTCTCTCCAGTTGTCGGTCACCTTGGCTACCTCATCTTCAATACCTTCATGTGACAATTTATCTGTGCCCATTTCTAAGTTAGAAGTGAGGCCTCCCGAACTTTCTACTCTCTGGTTATCACGAGAAAAGGATTCCAATTTTTCACTGAAATCTGATTTTTCTTTAAGTTCCTCAACTATTTTTTCCAATTCTATACATGTTGCAATCTTGGTAGTTAGTTGTACTTCCTGTAAATTGAGTTTTGAGTCTAACTCTTTGATTTCATTGAGCAAGCTTTCAACTTTTTGGTCACGTTCCTTTATGCCATGAAGTAATCTCAAGTTCTCATTTGATGTCTCTTTTACCTGCAGTTGGAGATTCTGAATGGTTACCTGATTCTCCAGAAAATCCATAGGTACCGAAGCATCAGGACCAGAAAGTGACAATTCGGAAATGCATTCTGAACAGCCCTGGGCTGTGTCTTCCACTGGGGTCCCGTGACTGGTTTCTGGGGGCTGCTCCCCGGACCACTCTCCTATAAGTTTGACTGCACTCGTCTTAGTTATTTTCTCCATCTCTAGACTGAGGTCCTGCTGAACATCTTTTTCACAAATCTGATGAATCTCATGCTTTGGTGTCCTCTCTTTAGTTTCTGAAGTATATTCTTCCGATTCTCTTATGTCACAGCTATCGTTTGCACCCAGAATAGCCTGTAGTTGTAAGATATAATGAGAAGGCACTTTATTTTTCAAGAAGAATCAAAATAGAATAAATAGGCTGAATTATAGTATTCTTTTTGAGAAACTGGCTACTTGCTTCTTCTAAACACATCTCTTCAAAGGGCATTCTTCCCACCAAATTCACCTCTCTCCATCCAAATATTCAACACAATTAAACAAACATTCAGTAAGTGTTCTCTATGGGCAAGATACTGGGTATTTATCATGAAGACAAACCCTTCAGGGTCAGTTACTTGATCATCTAAATTGTGATGTAGTTACATTTCAAATTTTTTTTCTTGCTAGCAATATGCTAGGTAACCTAAATATAAATTTTCTTTGGGATTATCAAATAAGAGGCTAACAAATTCCACATAAAATGGTCGGCTTCCATCTTCAGCATTTATGATATTCTTCGATAAGAGAAGGCAGTAGGGTTTCATGACCAGATTCCCAGCCCAAGGACTTAATCACAGATCCAGCACCTACTATATTGTTGGATAAATCACATGTTTGAACCTCACTTTCTCTTCTCTGTAAAATAGGGATCTGCTACTTTGACAACAACTGCTGTCACGTCTCACCTGCCCTCCCTACCTTACAGAGGTAGAGGGAGGGAATTAAGTGAGTCTCATTGTCTGTAAGCCATTACCAGTTTAGCTGGTAGACTAGAAAAGAGAAAGGTATAAGTAACTGAACAATTTCATATTCTGTAAAGAAAGAAATATCTCTTTGAATGACTGATATCAAATCAGACTGATATCAAATTTGATATCCAAATTTGTACCAAGCAAATTGTCAGAAAAGTATCCAGAAATACATAATAAACTGCAATATTTAGGTTCATGACTATAACTCTAACATTAAAAACAGTCTGAAAAAGGCAAGAGAGGTTAAAATTCATATCACCTTACAATTCCTAAGTTCCAATTTGATATTTAATGTGCTTTATCAACTCACAAAGAGTGAAAACACGTCCTGAAGAACATGTTCTGACTCTCTAACATGATTTTCTCCAGGAGTCTTTAAAAAACATCTTTAGTAATGTCCAATATAATAGTGTGTAAAGATAATCATGATAGAAATTTACTCCCCAAATAAAGCTGACTCACTTTCCTAAAGTTCTGGTCTATTTTTTCAAAACTTTGGTATATTTTGTTCTTATGTCCTTGAACCCTAAAAATATTTTAGTTTAGATTTAATTTCGATTTCAATTCAACAAACATTGATTGCGTGCCTACTAGGCACTTGATTCGAGAAATAGCATGTCAGTCCCACATACTTACATCTTCTATGTCGGTGCCAAGCAGAGACCGAGAGCTTAAGTCCAGACCTTGAAGCTGGAGTCGCGCTACTTCAAGCTCAAGTGTGAGGTGTTCCGTGTGTTTCTTTTCTGCCGCCAACTTGGACTCCATCTCTGCTGTCACGCTTGTCAGCTTCTGCTGCCACTGTTCATTTTCTGACAAATACTGCTTCCTGAGACAGTCAAGCTCTTCCCTTGAAGAACTTAGTAGCCGTTCAAGTTCTTCGATTTCCTTATTTTTCGTAATCCCTTGACTTTCAATTTTCTCTTCTAGCTTCTTGAAGGACTGCAGGTACATCTGACAGACAGTCTCAAGTTCTTCAACGCTCCTCACCGGGGCAGAGGGGATTTCTTTCTCAGTCAGATTCTCCTCCTCCAGACTACTGCAAGAGACCTCCTCTACACTGGAGTGGTTTGCCAAAACAGTCCTGTCTAAATTATTCAAAAGGGATGTTTCTCCCATATGCTCTAAAAGATCTTTGTAAAAAGAGGATTCTATTGCATTACCAGGGCTGTCAGTCACCCCAGAGAGTGACAAGGACAGAAAATGCTTCTCCCCAGGTCCTGGCATCACCTCCTTTACCAAGTCACCTTGAGAGTTTCTCAGACTCGTGGACAAGACTGAATTTTCAGCCTTTAATGTGTCAATGTAGGACTGTAGCTCTGACATCTTAGAGCTCATCTGACAGTGCTGATCATGTAAAATTTTGTGTTCACTCTGTAAAGATGAGAATTTCTCCTGTAATTCAGCAAAGTGCACGTGAACTTCTTTGTTTGACACTGTCAAATGCTCATAGGAATTACTGTCATCCAAAGGATTTAAGGACACAGACGTCTGCTCATCTTGCTGTTCACCAAATTCACTTTCTGGCATTTCTTTCACGAACTCACCTTGGAGAAGTCCATTTTCGTCATTTAATATTTTAACTTCATTTACTAGTTTCCCTACCTCTTCTGCCATTTTGCTAGTTGCTGTGACACATTCTGATCTTGAGTCATTTAGCTCAGATATGAGTTCAAGCTTTTCCACCTGCAACGCCTCACACATCTTCTCTAACTCGTCCAGCTTGTTCATTGCCGTCTGTAGAGAGCACTGCAGGTGGGCATTGTCCTGCTGACTTGTTGACAACTCGTGAAGCACCGAAATATATTTTTCCTCTGGATCTATTTCAAAGTTTCCAAGGCCGCTAGTATCTTGTGACTGAGTGCCTTGTTGCACATCTCCAGTTTCTAATTCTCCTCTAATTTGTAATCTGTGCTGTAGGTACTCCTCCTTCTCACTCTCCTGAAGTTTTAATTCCATGTTTCTCACTTTAGTTTCTACTTGCGCCAGTTGCACATTATAACTGTCTAGAGAAGCATCTTTAACTTCAAGGTCCATCGGAAGTTGAACATGACATGTATTTATCTTCCTCTCTGCTACTTTCACAGAGTCTTGAATTGGTTCCAATTCTAGATGCTGATGCTCATGTTTCATCTTCATTAATTCCATCAGGTGCTCCTTCTCTTGTAATAAGGCATTAACTTCCTGTTGCATCTTACTTTGTTCTTCCTTTAAAGTCATGATTTCTTGCTTTAAACTGTCAGCCTCCCTCTTGGAATTGCTTTGGATATCTGTAATCTCAGATCTCAGGGCCTGCTGCACTGTCTCCAACTCTAGTATTAAACTCTGGTTTCTTTCTTCAGCTAATGCTAATTGTGATACAAATGCTTGGTGTTCCCTTGCAAATGTTTCCTTTAGCTGTCCCAATTCATTTTTTCTCTCTTCACAAACACTCGTGCATTCATTCAGCAAGCATTCTAATTTAGAGTTCTTTTCCTGCTCTGCTTTATATTTTTCACTAAGATCCCGAAATGCATTTCCTGTTTCTTCACATCTTTGGAGTAAAGTAAGTCTTTCTTGTTTGTACTGGTCAGATAACTCTGAAATGCTTTTGTCTCTTTCATCTATACAGTTTGAAAAACTCTCAGTTTTTTGGAGCAAGTTCATCTTCTCTTGGGTTAAGGTTGCATTAATTTCCTTGAGAGTACCATTCTCTTGGGTCAGCTCTTCAATGTCCTTTTTATCAAGAGAAATGATGGAACTCATTTCCTTTTTCTCCAAGCTCAGAGTTTCAGACAAAAGTTGTAGCTCTTTTAGAGATTCCTGAAGTAAATCGTTACTCTTTCTTAATTCTTGAATCTCTGCCTGCTCAGTTTCTAACTTTTCATTCAAAAGTTGTAACTCTCTTTCCTTGCTCTCCAAGGCAACTAAAGTTTCAGCAACAACATTCTGATGAACAGAAGTGTCTTCTTGTAACTTACTAATTCGTTGACTTGTTTCAGCCACAAAACTTTGATGCATCTGTTCTGCTTTCATGAGATTTTCTTCAATTTCCCCTTTGATTTGCACCAATTCTTCACACTGCTTTTGCAGATCTGAGTTCATCTGCTTTTGAGACTCTAATGAAAATTCAAGAGAAACGACTCTGTTTTGTAACATGGATGAGCTTTTTGGACTTTGGTCTGTTTCTAAATGGCATTCGCTCCTTTCTTGTTCTTCAATTATATTTGCAAAGGAATTATTCACTGCAGACTGCTGTTCAAATGCCAAAAGACTTCTCTGATGAGGCTCATTTGTCACCACAGAGGAATCTCTGGATTTTAGCAGATCCCTGAGGCTCTCAGATTCAGCATGCAAGTCTTGGTAACGCTGGTCTTTGTCCATTATTTCACTTGACAGTGACTGAAGCTTATCTTCTAGATCTTCAACTTGCCCAGTAAGCTGAGAAATTTTCAAACACATATTTTCTATTTCCTTCTCATGTTTCTGATCTGAGAACTCGGCTTTCTGTTGTAGTTCTCCATAAGCTTGCTTCTGTGTCTCTGCCTCTGCAGTCTTGCTGTCTATCACATTGTGAAGGTTCCTGATCTCGACATTTAGATTTTCTCTTTCCATCTCCAATGTTCTTACCCTCTCATTATATTCGTGACTTTTTATTTGTTGTGTCTTAAGACAGGTTTCCAAGTGATTAATTTTACTCTGCAAGCTTTCCTTTTCTGATTCCATCTGATTTAAAAGTTGTTCATTTTCACTTTTCCAGCGAGAAAACAGAGTTTTCTCTTCTTTCAATTCTTCATATTCTTTCTTCTTTAATTCCAAAGCACTCAATAAAGCTTCGGACTCTCTCTCTGTTTTGCTTAACTTTTCATTCAGTTGTTCAATGTGATGTTCCCTTTTCTTCAAAAGGTCTTGAGAACAATCTCGCTGCTTTTCCAGATCAGCCAAGGCAAGCTTCAGTTTCTCTAAAGTCAAGGAATTCTCTTGCTGATTTATTTTTTCTTGAAGATCTCTTAACATGGTTTCCTGAGACGTATTCTTAGCTATGAAAAAAAATATTTTTTAAGTTGTCATGGTTTTAATAAATATTTATTCTACAAGAATTCTAGACTCTAAAAAAAAAAAAAATCCAAACAAACTAACAGCTTCTCAAGTCCTGTACAAACTGGCATTATTGCCTGCATACCTCCTTGAAAGTAGATCACCTGATAATTATCTAAGCTTATATAAAGACAATGAGAAAATTTTCCTTTTCAGGATGGCAATACATTTGTTTATCTCCTTTCTCAGCAGCTTAAGAAAGTGTTGTTGTATAAAATACCAAGGGATTATTTTCTTAAGCACGTGAAACTTTCTTTTATTCTTTTTCCTTGTATGTGTTTATGTATATGCATATTTTTGCCCTTTGGAAATACTTATTCAAGGAGAGAAAAGTGTGACAAGAGCAGCACTAAAATGGAAATATCTCAGGAATACTATGGAGTATTCCAGTTTTCTCAGAAAAGTAAATAACTTCTTCGCCATTTTAGCCAAAAAATACATAGGATCAGGCATAAGTACTAGAGTATAAAGTGCTACAGGGAATTATACTCAATATTTTGTAATAACTTATAAGGGGAAAAAATCTGAAAAAGGATATATGTGTGTGTGTGCATGTGTGTGTGTATATATATAAAACACAATCACTGTGCTGTACACCTGAAACTGACATGTAAATCAACTATACTTCAACTAATATATATATATCTTAATAGTATATGGTGCTATATATTAGTAACTCTCGAGGCCTACGTGTGAGTATCACTTAGAAGCAATATCTCCCCACATCCTGGCCCCTCACAGTGAGGGTGGTGCCTGTGAAGATGAGAATCATCAGGAAGATGTCACAAACTCCATTACCACCTGTCCTCTGCCTAAAAACTCCCCTCTGCCCACTGGCCTCTCCTAGTTGAGAATAACCACACTGCTTTCATTCAACAATAATGGGAAGGCTTCCCAAGTATGTTGAGGAAGAATAAAAGTTGAGAATCTCAATAGCAGATGAAAAAGGTAGCATGTATTATAAACTCAGATGTAACTAGAAATCATTCCTATTTTTAGCCCCCTAATCTCAGTCTACATACTGAGAGTGGAAGGCTGGTGGAGATATCGCCACAGGGGATATCAGTCCACTTTGCGTGTGAGGACCTCGAACAATGATACTGGTGACCATCACTGAAAAACGCCCTAACCCTTTCTTTTCCTATAGTTTTCTTTCCAAAAAGCTGAAGATTGACATTTCTACCTCCTGTCATGGAAAAATTGAAAGCTGTCTTAGGGAGACTGGAATTTAAAAAAGAAAACAGTCACAGAGAAGTGTGACACCCATTCCACAAGTCAGGTTAAAAGAAATCCAAGATGTGCAAATACCTCAGGGAGAACATAAGTGTAAGTAAAGACTCAAGGCACATATACATAAATGTGAAACGAACAGTGGATTCATTTGGTGTATACAGCATCATTCTATGGCTATACAGAGAATAAGGAAATAAAATCATTCAGTCAAGTAAGCCATCCCAAAACAATGGTCACTAAGGGCTGGGAAAACATGCATTTAACATAGGATTTTCCATTATAAGGGAAATGGCGAAGGGTGAGAAGATGCGCCGTCTGGATGTAACTAACAAACACATTTGAGACACAAAATAGCACTCTGGGGCGAGAGACAGCGCCGACAATTTACTTTTGTGTGGAAAATATTTACCCTTCTGGTTTCAAAGTGCTGAAAACCAGGCATCTGGGGACTCAGTGTGTTCCAATAAAATAAAAAAAAAAAAAGTCCAGCTATCACTCTGGAAACGAAAAAGTGGAAAAGCAAAAACTTTTTCCACATCAACTGCAGGCATCTCTCTCTGGGAGAAGATATGGAAAAATTCAAAGAAGCTTCTAATGATATCCATCCTCCCTCATGGGGACATTAGCCTAGAGAAAGAACTCAAAAACGCTACATTTACTCACCCCTCATTTCTTCTGCAAAGTTCTGGCTCTGACTCAAACGCTGCTTGGCCTTCTTCAGTTCTTCCTCCAGGTGGCAAACTTCTCTGGCCCTTTGCTCAGACTGACTCTTAAGGAGGCTGTTTTCCCTCTTCATTTCCTAAAGCACAGGTTTAGTTAGTTATCACCCAAGCAGATGCTCAAGCAACTTAGGACTTCTGCCTTGGTGAGGGTCCCTAATGGGACTGTGTGTGTATCTCACTCGGGGAGGAATCACACTTTCCCTTTGAGCAATGAAGTTACATAGTTTTACTTCAATAAAATGATTTTATAAATAGAAGTCAAAAGCACAAAACCCAAAACGGATGATAATCTTTTTACTTCGAGAAATATATATTTTTTGAACTTTCTGGGTGTCCCTACGGTTGTGAAAGTGTTTGTTCATAAGGAAAACCCTATTTACAAGCTCCCCAGGGCTTCCCTGGTGGCACAGTGGTTGAGAGTCCACCTGCCGATGCAGGGGACACGGGTTCGTGCCCCAGTCTGGGAAGATTCCACATGCCACAGAGTGGCTGGGCCCGTGAGCCACGGCCGCTGGGCCTGCGCGTCCAGAGCCTGTGCTCCGCAACAGGAGAGGCCACAACAGTGAGAGGCCCGCATACCGCAAAAAAAAAAAAAAAAAAAAAAAAAAAACAAGCTCCCCAAAGACACAAATGCTCCAAGTCCCCATCACACCTGAATGATCAAATATATCTTTGCAAAGTTCTAAGGTGCTATCGAACCAAAAAATTCACGTGACAAATTTTGATGTTTTGTTATAAAACCATCTTAAGGTTCACTGTTACGGGAATGTCTTTATGAGTAAAATTACCTTTATTAAATGTTTATTAAGAAAGTCTGCAATGTAAAGATGTTGGAATGGGCATTATGAAAGATGCAGCTACAAATTAAAAGAGTCTCTGCCCCCAGGACCAGGTACCCGCCAGTGGGGAAGATGTAATACCAATCACTTAATACACACCAAGATGCACTAAATCCTCAAGAGAGATGAAGTGTCCTATGGGAAATCAGAGGGCTGGAGCATGGAAGAATTAATTCTGGGTGGAGGAATCTGAGATTTCACAGTGAAAAAAGGTCCTTTGGGTACCTGATTAAATGAAGGACCCATGCATCTATGTGCCATAGAGTAGCAGAGACACATATGCAGCCCCATACTATTTTCTAGGGAGACCTGTCTATTTTTCTGAGTCTTAAAATGAAGTAATATTTGCATGCTGAATAAAAATGCTTCTTATTAACCACATGACTTGCATAATAAATATTATAAATCCTCTATCCATATTCCTCAACCCGCTGTTCAACCTTCAATGACATTACAGCTGATAAGTATTTCAACCTATATTATATGCCACCCTCTGGACCACTGGGAATTGGCATATATCATTACAAACTGACAGAATCAAGCAACTCCCATCCTCGGGGTGGGGGGGGATTCACAAGCCTGACTTTAAAACACACACATACACACACACACGCACACACACACACACTTAAAAAATATCCCTCTGAAAAGCTGAAAAGTAGGGGAAATTTTTGAATCTTAAAGAAACAATTAAGACCCATCCTCCAAACCCTACTGCACTGTTGGAAAACAGATGGCCCTGGCAATTCAGTGCTGGAAGCCTGCCTTCAATTATCAGTCTGGTTACTACCAGCAGATGGGTACCAACGTAGCAAAGCCAAATTCAAGAAGAGGGAGAATCTGGCTGGTAGAAAGTACTTGAAAACTTGCTGGCAGCTGCTGTGTTCATGTATATATGTTCATTTCATCACCAAAGTAAGACAGAGTCCGTTGTAGTTATATTTCTGTCTCCTTTGTCCTGATCCTACCTCCCTTCCATGAGCTCAACTGACAAGCTATCAAATTAAGAGATCAACCAGAACTAAAAGCCCGCTCCAACTCGTCTCAAGAGTGACGTTCATACCAGTCATTGTGAAATTCTGCAAAGAATGATCACTAAAGTGCAATGATGTTACTGACTTAAACTAGCATCATTCAACTAGAGAATCTATAATCGCGTGTTTGCTCTTCAGGCTCCAAGATAATCACCACTCAAATGAGATCACAGATGTGAAAGGAAAAATACCTTAACGTACTTTAACAAGGGTAACGGAGCATTGTCAGTAGTGTTTCTTCCTAAAATTTAACAGCAGCTCGATGTGTGTGATCAATGCTAAGATCAGCTAAATGAGCTCAACATAAGAGAGTAACTAGAATGCAACCATCTGAGTTGACTTAGCATTTTTATTTTGCAACTTATATTTTTTACCCTAAAAAAAAATCATCAAATCAAATGGCACCTACATCTAGAGGCGTGACAAGAAAGCTGACAAGACACTGTATGCAAAGCTGGGTGCATCCCAGTAGGAGGAAGGAAGGTGAAAAGGAGGAGAAGAGGTGGGGAGGGACCCCAGGAGGGAGGGTGCAACTTATGTTTATGTGTCTGTTCGTCTCTATCCATGTCTGTGTATAACAGGAGACATTTAAATGAATACTAAGCTCAACGAAAAGATTAACAAGTCTTTGTCTATTCTGGCAGTAGTTCCATAAATACTTGTTTCAAATGAAGAAATGTTCAGCCAATCCTGGGACCCAGCAGGCTTATCATGCTATGGCTATGGCCAACCCAAGAATTTTAAAAAGCCAGAATTTAGAAAATGAACATCTGAAAATGGAGCTGTAGGCTGCCACCCATCAGCAATTAGTTTTCTGCACAGCTTACAGCCACTTAAGACTTGACTGCGTGGCTCATTGCCAACGATGCATTAAGCATACAAGGATATATTCTCCTAGGCAGCTCCTGCAACCTCACATGATTTGCAGAGTTGGGCACTAGTCTGGAAAAACACAACAAAAAACCCTATAACCACAAGTCAGCCTTAGAGCTTAGGGAGCAATTCCAGCCAGATAAACTTTGGTTTAGGAGCAGCCAGGGAAGCATCATTTCCTAGGACCAGACAAAACAAATTTCAGTTACTGTGTGGCATTTCGTGATCCCATCCATGAATGAAGCTTAATATGTCCCCTGCTGGGCGAAGTCTATATGGTGAACCAGGGATGGATGCAAAGGATGTGTTTTTCCCCTTCCACTTCATCATTCTTGCCTGCCAGACCAGGCCCCTTAGCGGACCCCGTCGTAATACAGGTCCCCACGCTAGGGAAGGTACCCAAGCAAGTGTTCCCTCATCTTGGCTATCAAATGATGGTATATGATTGCCTAACCCCAATGCTATGGGGTTGGCACTGGATGCTGGATGAACAGCTTATCGAAGCCTTCCATTCACTTTGATACTAAATGCTAACTTTACCCTTGATTGGGCCATTAAATCACATTTCCACTACTGATAATTTCTCACTGTGAGCAGCATATTAGTTTGCTAAACATGGACAAGGAGAATTTCAGTACAACTGTCTCATTTTTTCGGCATCCAAAACCTATAAGCGTGCTAAACTTGTTTGTACTTATAATTAGACACAGTAAGATACCCGGTGCGATAAGACTAGAATAGGCTGTAATTTTATATGTGAAAAATCTCAGATGCCCTTTCCTTTGCCCATCCTTTCTCTGCCTATGGGTGACAGCAAACTGGTAGCATCAAAAAGTTACAACAGCTGTGAAGACCAAAGAGCCCTTATGTGCTGGGCACGGGTCTAAACATTTGACATACAATACTTAAGTTAATCATTAATGCAGCTCTGAAAAGGGAGGGTTAGTATTAGTCCCCATGTGCAGATGAGGAAAGTCAGACTCAGAAATGGTAAGCATTGTCCCAAGGTCACACAGCAGGGAGGTGGCAGAAAAGTGATGCAATTTCAGATCTCGCTCACTTTAAAGCCACCAAAATTTTACCTCGAAGTTATACCACCAGTCTAACTGGGTAAATTGCTTTTCTGATTCCAATCCCAATTCAAACTGCAAGAGCCAGCTAAACCCTTTGAATTCTTGATATCATCCTCAAAAGGCACACACACAAAAACATACATTAAAGACAAATACTAAATGAATTCCCTGGCCCTGAGCTACGCATCTCCAATGACTGCCCTCACTGGACACAGAAATCAATGAAATATTAAGTGCAACATGATGGGCATTTAGCTAGAGCTCATGGTGGACAGCTCCACAGCTGACAAACCAGGCCCTGCAGGGATGCATGAATCTTCAGAAACACCTGCAAGAAATGTCCAGCCCACTATGGAGCCTTGGCCAAGCAAACCGTTTGCAAAGTGTTTGGACTCTCTTAACCAGCCGATCGATTTTACAAAATGTTTCCACCAGGCAGCCAGTGGAGTCGTGGGAGAGTTCCTGGCTGAAAGGGAAGCTCACAGAGGGAAGAGCTTGGTGCCAGTCTGCCTGTGGAAATGTTAGCAGAAGCATCTGTTGGTTGGTCCCCACTGGCCAAAAGGCGAACATTTGTTTTGCTGAAACAAACGCTTTCATTTAAAAACGTTTGCTGATGAAACCATCATCTGATATGAAGTTTTCTTCCACTCGGGTTTCTGGGGCTGTGGCCTCCTCTCTCCAGCAGTATTACCCCTCTGAGGCTATAGCTGCTTTAACAACCTCTTCTTTGCTACTGACAGACGTTCTGATTTTATAACCATAATACACTCCTTGAAGCTGAGGGGATAAATATATTTAGACTTGCCTCACCTGGATAAATCACTATTCTTTACAGAGAACTTACAAAACAAACAAACAAACAAAAAAACTGTACAATCTAAAAAGTAACTGCAAAATAGCTAAAAGATTAATGAAAACAAATTCTTTCCTGTAACATTTGTTGGAAAAGAAACCTCTACTGTTCTGCTGTGCTTTTTCATAAAACTACAGTGCAGATTTATGACTCTATTCATATTGTTTCAGTCTATTAACTGTCCCTAAATGGTTCTTAATTAAGCCCTTTAAAATAAACTCCAAGCAACTAAATATATTCAGAGAGAAGCAAATTAAAGTAAGTACAGACACCTCCCTGTTGGCGCAGTGGTTGAGAATCCGCCTGCCAATGCAGGGGACACGGGTTCGAGCCCTGGTCCAGGGAGATCCCACATGCTGCGTAACAACTAAGCCCGTGTGCCACAACTCCTGAGCCTGCGCTCTAAAGCCCACGAGCCACAACTACTGAACCCGTGTGCCACAACTACCAAAGCCCGTGTGCCTAGAGTCCATGCTCTGCAACAAAAGAAGCCACCACAATGAGAAGCCCGAGCAACGCGACGAAGAGTAGCCCCCGCTCACCACAGCTAGAGAAGGTCTGTGCGCAGCAACAAAGACCCAACACAGCCAAAAATAAATAAATAAATAAAGTAAGTAAGTACAGATAAAATCCTATCGGTAGAAGCAACATCAGGGTACGCCCTGTACTCCATGCCATCGGGAAACCTCATCCACCATTTTGTATCGTTACCATGACTCTCCAAAGACACCGTCATGGGAATTCCCTGGTGATCAAGTGGTTAAGACTCCATGCTTCCACTGCAGGAGGCGGGGGTTTGATCCCTGGTGGGGGAACTAAGATCCCGTATACCATGCGGTGTGGCCAAAAAAACCCCAGCAAAGACACCATCACCTATGCCTGCACACACTCAACATGAAAGTTAATGTTGACTGCTGAAGCCAGAGTAATACAATTTACAATTACTTGATGTTTTTATAACAATATTAAATCTAGAAACTCTTTATCTGTAAAAAATTTTATATTTAAGTCTATCACTCTGCACAAGGTTTTTAATATTTGATGACGCAAAAGCAAACCCTTCGAAAAGGGATTTAAATTATACCTCCCATCACCAGTTTTGTTTCTTTCCATTTAGAAAATCCCTTGCTTTCTTCCATCCTTCCACCTCACAGGTTGTCTAAAACAATCTTAAAAAAAAAATCAAAAGAGTAGTACATGGTCTTAATATAAGTCATGCTTTCCTATAATTGCTAGATGCATATTAGTAAGTTATATCAGAATAGAAAGTGAAAAAAAAAAACCACATGTTCTATGTCATAGATTATATACAAAACACTTTGTAATATATACTTCTGGCAAATTAAAAACAAAAATGTAGCTATAATAAACTACTAGAAAATGGTACAGAAATTCTTTAACCCTCCCACTTCCTCCTGTACAGAAGTTGACAAATACTCTTCTCTACCCCTCACTTACCTCACTGCTTCTCCTCAGCTCATTTTCCTTGGTCTCACTCGCCTGTAAGGTCTGTTCAGTTCTACTGAACTTTTCCTTAAACTCTTCCAATTTTTTTTCCAGCTGGTGCTTTACAGATGTGACCTACAAATAGAAAACAAAGCAAAGCTTCATTTTTCTTTACTTTTTAAATAACTATTTATTCTTAAAGAAGAATAAAAAGGTCATGGAATATAAGAATTGATGCCATCTATTTTGGTTGAGACACACTATACGTCACAGCTTAATAAGGCCCTAGAAGTTGAACTTAAAATACCATCACGTCAACCTGTGACATTACTTGGCAGCAGCATATGTTGATGAAAAAGGCTGGGTTTGAGGAGGAAGCCACAAGGAAAACAATTAACCACAAAAAAATAAAACAACTAAATAGTAATAAACTAAATGTTAAAAAATGAGATAAGAAATAACAAAAGTTGAGAAAACAAACTGGGAGAACACATTTGCAATAAATACAACAGAATAAAAATGATATTTCCAAAATACAACACATAAAGCATATCTATGATTCAATATACAAAGAGGCAAGCCCATTAAAAAAAAGAGCAAAGGACAGAAACAGAAATGTTATACAAAAGATACAAATGGCAAATCACCTTCTGAAAGAAATAACCTCAATGGTAATCAAGAAAGTGTGAATTGGGACTTCCCTGGTGGTCCAGTGGTAAAGAATCCGCCTTACAATGCAGAGGATGCGGGTTCGATCCCAGGTCAGGGAACTAAGATCCCACATGCTGTGGGGCAACTAAGCCCATGTGCCGCAACTACTGAGCTCGTGCCTCTCAACTAGAGCCCACGTGCCACAAACCATAGAGCCTCTGTGCTCTGGAGCCCACATGCCACAACTAGAGAAGAGAAAACCCACACTCCACAACTAGAGAGAAGCCCGTGCGCCACAACCAAGAGCCCTCACGCTGCAATAAAGACCCGAGGCAGCCAAATAAATAAATATATATTTTTTAAAAGTGTGAATTAAAACAATGATAAGATAACATTTTTCACTCCTTAGTTGGCAAAATTTTTAAAACCTGGACTATCTCCTATTAGGAGGATGGGAGAAAACAGGCCTCTTACAGCTGGTGTCAAGTGAACTGCTACGACTTTTCTGGAGAGCAATTTGGAAGTACCTATCACACGTGAGAACACATATGCCCTCGAGGCCATCAGTGTCACATGTAGGAAGCTGTTCTACGGAAGCACCAGCAACACACGCCTTTACCTGCCCAACGATACTACCAATGGTGCTACATGAACCTAAACACCCATCAGTAGGGGAATGACTAAATAAACTACAAAACATCCAATAAAAAGAAGGCTCAGACACTACCAACAGAATGTTCCCTTTTAAACAAAAGTCAAAACCAAAAAAAAAAAATTATACATTTGCAAATGTATATTTTTTAAAGTCTTGGGAGGACATCCAATAAATAGTGCATAACAATTTATCCTGGCACACGAAGATTTTTTTTCTTTTTTCCAAACTTGGACAGATGGATAGATAAAGGAATGAATCTATCAGAACTTCAGATCCCATGTATGTAAGAGATGTCAATAAATGTTGGCTGTCCGCATTTCGCCTGCATTTCCCCATACCCAGCTCCTCTGCTACTAGAAATCAACATGTCCTAGGCTGCTATATCTTACATTTGGGAATTAACCTGTATTTTTCATATAATGAGACAACCTAATTGGTAAATCCTCACTTTTAGAAAATAAAGAAACAAACACTAAGAAAATAAGTATAACGCAAAAGGGAGGGGATATGAGAACATATGTATATGTATAACTGATTTAATTTGTTATAAAGCAAAAAAAATAAATAAATAAAAAATAAAAAAATAATAAAAAAATAAAAAAACAACAAAAACAAAACAAAACAAAACAACAAAAAAAGTGGACTCCAGAAAGATCCCTTGCCCCTTTGACCATATGAAGACATAGCAAAAAGACTGCAATCTGAACATGAGCAAGCTGGCTCTCACCAGACATCTAATCTACAGGTGCCTTGGTCTCAGACTTCCCAGCCTCCAGAACTGTGAGTAGTAAATTTCTGTTCTTTAAGCTACTTAGTCGATGGTATTCTTTTATAGCAGCCTGAATAGATTGAGAGAGAAATTGATATCAAGAAGTGAGGTGCTGCTATAACAAATACCTAAAAATGTGGAAGTGGCTTTGGAACTGAGTAATGGGTAGAAGTTGAAAGAATCTTGGGGTGCATTCTAGAAAAAGCATTCGTTGCTGTCAATGCACCAGTAAGGATGGTTCTAGCACAGGTCCAGAAAGAAAAGAGGAGAGCTGTAGAGAAAGCCTCAGTCTTTTCATAGAATACCTAAGTAATCTTGAACAGACAGTTGTAGACTGTACAATCAAGGCCATTCTGATGACGACTCAGACAGAAATAAGGAATATGCTGTTGAATAAGGAGGAAAGACCATCCTTGTTATAAAATGGCCGAGAACTTCTCTGAATGGTGCTCATGTTCTTTTGTTTTGTGCAAGGTAGAACAATGAAATTGTATATTGGCTGAGGAACTATCTAAGCAAAGTATTGAAGGAGCAGCCTGGTTCCTCCTGACTGCTTATGGTAAAATGTAGGAAGATATAAATGATTTAAAGTTCAAATTGTTCATCAAAAGGGAAGCAGAACTTAAGGCTTTGGAACATTCTCAGCTTATCCATATTGAAAAGAAGAAGAAAGCCTGTTCAGGAAAGACCTTTAAGGGTGTGGTCAAATGACCACTTGATAAGGAGATTAGTCAACAAATAGTTGGTGATTGAAGAAATCTCATAGATGAAATTGATTAAGAAAAGTATGTAGAACAGAATTTGAAGAGGACAGAGGTCAGAACTCTCTGTCCTATGAACAGATAAAGGTAGGGTAGAAAAAATAATAGAGTCCACAAACGGACTTAAGAAGAAATGAGCATAGAGGCAGATGGAGTAAAAGTGGTGTCACAGAAGCCAAGGGAAAGTCAACCCCAATATACACTAATATGTATAAAATGGATAACTAATAAGAACCCGCTGTATAAAAAATAAATAATTTTTTTTTTAAAAAGCCAAGGGAAAGTGCTATGGTCTGAGTGTTTTTGTCTCCCCAAATTCATATGTTGAAATCCTAACCTGCAAAAATGAAGGTATTAATATGTGGGGTCTTTGAGAGGTAATTAGGTCATGAGGATGGAGGCCTCATGAAAGGGATTAGAGCTTCTATAAAAAAGACCGCACAGAGCTCCCTCATCCCTTCCACCATGTGAGCATACAAGAAGTCTGCAACTAGAAAGAAGGTCCTCATATGACCATGCTGGTACTCTGCTCTCAGAATTTCAGCCTCTAGAGCTGTGAGAAATAAATTTCTGTTGTTTATAACCTACTCACTCTGTAGTAGCTTGCTATAGCAGTCCAAATGGACTAAGTCAGTAAGAGAGATGGGTAGATTTTACCCAAAGCAGCAAAGTAAGATAAAGGTTAAAAAGAAACTATAGACTTAGAGGTATGGACATATCTACACTACCAAACATAAAATAGCTAGCTAGTGGGAAGCAACCTCATAGCACAGGGAGATCAGCTCGGTGTTTTGTGACCACTTAGAGGGGTGGGATAGGGAGGGTGGGAGGGAGGGAGACGCAAGAGGGAAGAGATATGGGAACATATGTATATATATAACTGATTCACTTTGTTATAAAACGGAAACTAACACATCATTGTAAAGCAACTATACTCCAATAAAGATGTTAAAAAAAAAAAAAGAAAAGAAGTATAACTCTGACAACAGGTGAGTACCTGACATATTCAGCATAAAACTCTAAAATGTGTCACCCTCTCAGGGAAAATGGGTGAAGTCAAGAAAAGAATGAATTGGGAATTCCCTGGCGGTCCAGCAGTTAGGACTCTGCGCTTTCACTGCTGAGGGCCCATGTTCAATCCCTGGTTGGGGAACTAAAATCCCACAAGCCTCAGGGCGCGGCCAAAAAAAAAAAAAGGAAGAATGAATGACCGCATTGCTTCTTCTGACAGTAAAGCTCTGGATATTTAGTGCTTCCGCATTGCAGATAGAGCAGGAAACTAAACAGACGAGACCCTGTCCTCATGGAAAGATCTGAGTGATGGAAGGAAGATAATATCTTTTTTAATTTATTTATTTATTTATTTTTGGTTGCATTGGGTCTTCGTTGCTGCACGCGGGCTTTCTTTTTAGTTGCAGTGAGCGGGGGCTACTCTTTGTCGCAGTGCATGGGCTTCTCACTGCGGTGGCTTCTCTTGTTGCGGAGCATGGGCTCTAGGCGTACAGGATTCAGTAGTTGTAGCATGTGGACTCAGTAGTTGTGGCTCGCGGGCTCTAGAGCGCAGGCTCAGTAGTTGTGGCGCACCGGCTTAGTTGCTCCGCGGCATGTGGGATCTTCCCCGGACCAGGGCTCGAACCCATGTCCCCTGTATTGGTAGGCGGATTCTTAACCACTGCACCACCAGGGAAGCCCCAGAAGATAATATTTAAATAAACAAATAACTCTATTACATGTCAGGTGATAGACCTTATGGAGAAAAGTAAAGCAAGGTAAAGAAACAGAAAGTATTTGAGGGCAAGGGTCTATGTAGTGACCACGGGAAGATGTCATTCATAAGGTGACACTGGAGCAGCAAGGCTTCACAAAGTGAAGGCTCACACCCTACAGATCTGTCTGGGGACAGAGCACCCCCAAGAGCAAACCCCAAAGCTGCCACTTGCTGGGTGTGTCCCCCCATGGCAAGGAGGCCACATGGACAGGTAAGCAAGGGGAGAGTGGGAGATGGGGTGAGCGGGTAAGGTGGTAGGAAGGCCACCTAGGCTCCTGCACACATTTGGAAGGACCTGACTCTTACTCTGAGAAATGGGGAGTAACTGCAGACTTCTGAGCAGAGGAGTGACATGATCTGACCTACACTTGAAAAGACTCACTCTGGCTGCTGATTGAAAACACACTGTGAGGAGGAAGGGTGGAAGCAGGGAGACCAGTTAGGATGCTGGTACAGAAACCCAGGTGAGAGATGATGTGTCTTAGACCACATATAGAGCTGGAGATGGTGAACGCAGTCAGATCCAGTATAAAACATATAGACAGACAGAGAAGTCAGGTTTATTCTTAGCATGGAGGTATGTGGCACATGAAAGGTTTCTGGGGTAGCCAACAAGACTGTATCCTCTGACATATATAATGGTCACAAGAGAGGCATGCCTTATAGTAATTTATTGTTGTACATTTGTTCTATATAGATTTTGTGTTCTAACACACAAAAGTTTATACTATTCATATAATATACACATGCATGCAAATATACATATGCATAGATATACACAAATACACATGCACACACGTGTGTGTGTGGGTGTGTGTGTGTGAATAAATGTAGAGCCAGCAGAATTTTAATGGATTACTTTGAGGTGTTGAGAGGAAAAGAGGAGTTGAAGATGACATTGAGGTTTTAACCTGAGCGATGTGAAGAATGGAATTGCTATTCACTGGGACAAGGAAGACTCAGCAAAGAACAAGTCTGAAAAAAGTTGGAGTTCCATTAATAACATGTTTCAAGTGTGAGATGCCTATTACATGTGTGACTGGAAATATCAGATGCACACCCTCAAGTCTGAAATTCAGACCAGACGTCTAGGCTGGAGATATAAACATGGGTGTCATCATCACATGGATGACACAGAAAGCCATAAAAGCAGATGAGATCATTTGTGCAGGGAGTGTTAAATAATTATAATTTTCAGTGCTTTGACTATTTGGAAGCATAAATACTTGGGATAGCTCCCAGCTGGTGGCATGACCAAGAACCACTGGAATATCAGAGACGCCCACAGACCTTCAGATCTGAGATCCTCACTCACTGTCCTCCTTCTCTAAACAAAAAAACCCAGACCCAGAAAGGTTCAGTTTGCTCTCCACTTTGATAAGTAAGGAAAGTGAGGATAGAGCTTTTTTTTTTCTTTCTTTAAAGGTATCATATGTCTGCTGTGGTATAGAAATGACATGTATTAAAAAGGGGGTGGGGAGGTTAAGGATGGGGGAGAAATCAGTTAGCACCCTACTTTATCCAGTTCAGCCTGGAGGATGTTGTGCATGTTCTTGGCTTGCTGTAGCTCCTGGGTGAGCTTGGCTTTCATCTGAGTGAACTCTTGATCCAGGGTTTGGAAGGAACGCTGTTGACGGGAGAGCTCCTAAAAAGCAAAAGACAAATGCATCAGACTGATGTTGGTTAACAAGGGAGATCCTAGGGCGAGACCCAGTCTTCCTCCAGGCAATGCTCTTCTGTAAGAGCAGAAGATTATGGGAGCCTGTCTGCGACTACCTGATGATTGATACAGGTATCCTTAGCACGGGTCCCAGGCATCAGATCCGGGTCTCTGAGCGGAAGAGGAAGGAGTCTGCCAGGAGAACACATGGAAACTGGCCTGTTCCCGCCTCATCCCTGACTTAAATGAATCACCTCTGTTCTGAAGTATCCAGGGGCAAAAGAGTAGAGCCGAGCTGTAGCCAGTCACAACTCGGCTGAGAAATCAACACACTCAACAATGGAGTTTAAAATGTCAAATAGCTTATGCCACTGACCATTGAGAATGACAGGAAGGAAATACCACCAATTAACTTGGATAATCACACAGGGACACGAGGTTAACATTTCCAGTCACTCTCATTGAAAGACTATAGACCCATTTCAAGGCTAACTCACCTGAAACTGATACCAAGCCTTATGCAAGGGCATCTTCAGCCCTAATTTGTCTGCCAACTTCTTTCCCCTCCCCATCAATTACCTTTCTAATGTATTTGCCAACTCACAGCCTTTAAAAACACCTGGTGAATGTAATACAATTTCCTTTACAACACAGAGTGTTTGAAATAAGAAATACAATCCTTTCCTACTTGGTGTCAAATTTCAAACAAATCAGAAAATGTGGATAAAAAAGAACATTCTAAGTCCCTTCTCCAGTCAAAAACTAAAAGATGGAAAAGTGTGAAGGAAAATATAGTGCCTTTTCCACACAAAGCATTTCCCCTCTAGTGGAACATCCCAAATAACGACAGACACTCCTCTTTTCAAATGATCAAACTAGGAAATGCCAACAAGAGCCTTCTGGACAGACTCCTCATGAATCCATTTACCTTACCTCTTGGAACTCTTTTTCTTTTTCCTTGATTTTCTGTTCCAGAGAACATCTGGCACTTTCTGCATTTTGACGCTGACAACTCAAATCTTCAGTCAATTTTTTCAGTTTTTGTTCCAAAGCAATACACTAACAACAAATTAAGACACTCAGTACAAAACAAAATTATTCTTGGAAAGAAGCAAACATTTTGAATTTTAGAAAAATTAGTCCCATGATCTGGTTCAAGTTTAACATAGTGTTTTGACATTTTTATTTCATAAAAAGTTGGGTTTAAAACAATTAGTCAAGTACCAAAACCACTACAATTATTTTAGCACACATAAAATTTATATTTGGGAAATATTAGCAAGGATGTAAAGCATTAGACCATTTAAATAAATACTTCATAACTTGCGCCATGAAAAAAGAAATCAGCATGTCTGAATAATGATTCACCTAATTTTTGGGGGGGTTTTTTTGTTTTTTTTTTAGAAGATGTTGGGGGTAGGAGTTTATTAATTAATTTATTTATTTTTGCTATGTTGGGTCTTCGTTTCTCTGCGAGGGCTTTCTCTAGTTGTGGCAAGTGGGGGCCACTCTTCATCGCAGTGCGCGGGCCTCTCACTATCGCGGCCTCTCTTGTTGCGGAGCACAGGCTCCAGACGCGCAGGCTCAGTAACTGTGGCTCACGGGGCTAGTTGCTCCGCGGCATGTGGGATCCTCCCAGACCAGGGCTCAAACCCATGTCCCCTGCATTAGCAGGCAGATTCTCAACCACTGCGCCACCAGGGAAGCCCTCACCTAATGTTTTGTTGCACGGGAATGAGAGGTTAAAATGCAGTGATGTTGACCTGCGTAATTTAGAGGCTATAAAATAACCAGAGGGTACCCATTATCCTCATATGATAGTGTTTTTCAAGCACAACAGATTTTGTGGGAAACTTAAATATTAATATGCATCTTTCCACAATGCTCCCAATATGCCATTTTAAATGTCTGGAGGTTCACAGCACTCCAAAGAATATCACAATGGGTTTTAACCAAGCTGCCAAAGGCAACACGAAGAACATGCATTTGCCTTTTTGCATAGCCAGTTATCTTTTTTTTTAATTGAAGTATAGTTGATTTACAATGTTGTGTTAGTTTCAGGTGTACAGCAAAGTGATTCGGTTACACACACATACATATATGTTCTTTTTCAGATTCTTTTCCATTATAGGTTATTACAAGATATTGAATATAGTTCCCTGTGCCTTACAGTAGATCCTTACTGTTTACCTATTTTATATATAGTAGTGTATATCTGTTAATCCCAAATTCCCAATTTATCCCTCCTCCCACTCTCCCCCTTAGTAACCATAAATTTGTTTTCTATGTCTGTGAGTCTGTTTCTGTTTTGTAAGCAGGTTCATTTGTATCATTTTTTAGATTCCACATATAAGTGATATCAGGTGATATTTGTCTTTCACTGTCTGACTTACTTCACTTAGTATGATAAGCTCTAGGTCCATCTATGTGGCTGCAAATGGCATTATTTCATTCTTTTTTATGCATAGCCAGTTATCTCTCAAATAATTTTTAAAACATGAACTACATCAAAATTTAGGATGCTCTTCTAAAATTAAATCTTCAAGTGTTAAAACCCATTCCTCTGATGCTTCCCTGTGGTGTTCAAATCCTTGAACTGCCCTACAAAGCAACTCTAACTTCCCAGGAAAGAATAAGAACAACTCACATTAGTGGGGGAGAATTCCTGTTCCAAAAGAAATGTGCCCCAATTTGGCAAATCTCTCCACTAATGTATTTCTCTGAGACTCATTATAGTTCCATTTAGAACTATTAGAACTATTAGAAATTTAACAGAGAATTCAGAGGAAAAGAAAACATTATGTAAGACTTTCCTGGAAGACCAGACACCAACTATTAACTAACCAAAAATGAAAAGATAAAGCTGGTCTGATTTTGCAAATATCATAACTTTAAAATACCGGATTCAAAAATTAAAATATTGAGCAGTAGTTCAAATTAATCCACTGCTTTGAACATTAAGACACCTTTGTCATTAACCTTATTGTTCTTGAATTTTTAAATCCCTAAGGAAAAGTATGAAAGAAATTATTTCTAATAATAATAAATATGAACTCAACAAATATGTCTAGCACCATGCTAGGCACTGGGGATATAGCAGTAAACAACTCAGACAAAAATCATTGCCTAAATGATGGTCTAAAATGTTGACAGGGACTTCCCCACTGGCACAGTGGTTAAGACTCTGTGCTCCCAATGCAGGGCGCCCAGGTTCAATCCCTGGTCAGGGAACTAAATCCCACATGCATGCCGCAACTAAGAGTTCACATGCCACAACTAAGGAGCCTGCGTGCCACAACTAAGGAGCTGGTGAGCCACAACTAAGGAGCCCCTGAGCCGCAACTAAGGAGCCCGCCTGCCACAACTAAGACCCATCACAACCAAATAAATAAATAAATGTAAAAAATAAAATAAAATAAAATTCTGCCAATTTTCAGGGGGGAAAAAACATGCATGGCAGAGTAGATGAATGAACCCTTGGCACCCTCTGCTGGCACTCCCTCAAACTGCAACATATTCCACTATAGGATCTCAGAATCAATCAATTCTTTCTTATTAGAAACAGTAGCTTAAAAAAGAGCCTTTAGGAGTAATTTATATTTTATTTAGATTATTTTTATGCTGATATTTATGATGCACAATCCATGTGCAAGTACCTGGCCACTAGGTGTCATGAATGCTCCATAATACTCTAAAAAAGGGTCCAGAGTTCAAGTCCTTTAAAAATATACAGCATATGACCCTGGAGACTCAGTGCTCTGGGCCAATGAGTTTTTAGCTGTAAAATATGGGTGCTGAAGTCTAGCTTTGCTGCCAGCCCCAGCACTCTGTTTCTACATGAGTTCAAACCTTGCATCCCACAAGGTTTGTAAATACTTGGAAAAGAAGCATACGAGAAACAGCGTATGTTCACTAAAGCACGTGGTATTGATTTTGGCCAAATTAGCTCCATTTTATTTAATAGATAGTTCTAATGGTACATCAGGGAATAGCATAAACAAAGCATAACCTGATTTCAGCAACATATTGGACAAGGTCGTATTATCTTTAGAGACAAGATGGAGAAAGGTGGACTGAATTTTCAGTTAGGTGGGTTTGTAGTTTACAGGAAAAAAATGGAATACAAAAAGCATTGAACAAATGAGTCTTAAGAACCTGGAGGGAAGTCTCCAATAGAAAGAAAGCCAGAACTATATTCTCAGCACTGTCCTAGTCAAAAATTCTAATTCATGATCTGGTAAGAAGAGACTTCATCAAATATGCTAGTCAGTGCAAGGATTTGGTGACCTTGTCACACCAAAACCAACAAGACAAAATGTAAAAGGATAGGGCCTCCCTGGTGGCGCAGTGGTTGAGAGTCCGCCTGCCAATGCAGGGGATACGGGTTCGTGCCCCGGTCTGGGAGGATCCCATATGCCGCGGAGCGGCTGGGCCCGTGAGCCATGGCCGCTGGGCCTGCGCATCCGGAGCCTGTGCTCCGCAACGGGAGAGGCCACAACAGTGAGAGGCCCGCATACCGCGAAAAAAAAAAAAAAATGTAAAAGGATAAGTATAATTCTCCTATATGAGAAGGCGTGACTTGGCAGAAATGCAACTGAAAATGAGCTAAACTGACAAGGAACTTTATTGATATAATAATAACAACTATTATTATAAGTTCACCATGTGCCAGGCACTATATGCTAAAACCTTTATAAAAATTATCACAGGGACTTCCCTGGTGGTCCAGTGGTAAAGAATCTGCCTTCCAACGCAGGGGATGCAGGTTCAATCCCTGGTCGGGGAACTAAGATCCCACATGCCGTGGGGCAACTAAGCCCACGTGCCACAACTATTGAGCTTGAGTACCTCAAAGAGAAGCCCACATGCCGCAAACTAAAGAGCCCACACGCCCTGGAGCCCACACGCCACAACTAGAGAGAGAAAACCCGCACACCACAACTAGAGAGAAGCCTGTGCACCACAACGAGAGAGAAACCCAAGCAGACCACACGCCGTAATGAAAAGAACCCACATGCCTCAACAAAGATCCCATGTGCTGCAACTAACATGCGATGCAGCCAGAAAAAACAAGGAAAATAAATAAATAAATAAATAAAATATTTTAAAAAAATTATCACAAACTTTACAGCAATCCTATGACAAAGGCATTATTATTAACACCATTTTATTGATTAGGACACTGAAGTTCAGAAGTTAATTAAATACCTCCATAGCAACACAGTTGGGATGTAGTAGAGGCAGGGTTTGAATCCAAGTCTTTCTAACTTAGAAAACCAAATTACAAACCCAGATTGCACAAAGAGAATAAATATATGGATCGAGGGAGGTCATGTTCCTTCATACATCTAAGCCATAGTTATCAAGAATTTCTGTGCAAAGCACTGCACTAGAAGAATTCTAAAAATGAACCTGGCCTACCACTTCCAGGTAGATGGAAGAGATGAACATTTCCCTATACCTCCCACCAAGGATAATCCAAAACCTTGCACATTACATTAAAACAAACATAAAAAAGTCTGAAAAAAGAGAAGAAAGAAGATTAACAAGAGACTTTGGGGCCCAAGGAAAAACAAGACAGTGCTGAAAGAAAAAAACCGTTAACCTTTAGAATCCTATACCCTGCAGAAATATCTTCCAAGAATGAAGAGGAAATCAAAACATTCCCAGACTAAAGAAAATTTGGAGGATTTGTAACTACACTAAAAGAATGGTTAAAGGATGTTCTCTAAACAGAAAGGAAATAAATGAAAGAAGGAAATATGGAAGGAATCATGAAGGAAGGAACAGTAAGTTAATGAACAATAAACATATATACAATAGGCTTTCCATCTCTTCTTCAGTTTTCTAAATTATGTTTGACAAGTAAAGCAAAAATTATAACACTGTCTGATGTGGTTCTAAATGTATGTAGAGAAAACACTGAAGAAAATTATACTATAAATGTGGGAGGGTATAAGGACAAAAAGAGAAGTAAATTTTCGATACTTTATTAGTGTTGATAGAATGACAACACTAATAAACTGTGATAAATTGTATGTATACATACATTATTTAGAACAATCATTATAAAAGCTCTACCAAGAAATACACTCAGAAACACTATCGATAATTCAAAAGGGAATTCTAAAAAATGTTCAAGTAACCTACAGGAAGGCAGGAAAAATGAAACAGAGGAATGAAAAATGAAAGAAATAAAAAACAAAATATAAGATGGAAGACTTAAGCCATGACATATCAATAATTACATTGAATATCAGTGATCTAAATATACTAATTAAAAGACAGATAGTGTTTCTAAAAGGGAATAGTGTTTTAAAAGAGTGAATTAAAAAATATGACCCAACTATACGCTGTCCACACAAAACTCACATTAGGCCTATTTTTTAATTTATAGTTAGCCCATACTTTTTAATTTAATAGCACAGATAGGCTGAAAGTAAAAAGACAGAAAGAAATACATCATGAAACATAAACCAAAGGAAAGCTAGAGTGGCTATATTACTACCAGGTAAAGTAGACTTCAGAATAAAAAAAATTAACAGAGACACTGAGGGATATTGCATAATGATAAGGGTCAATCCACCAAGAAGACATAGCAATCCTAAATGTGTATGGACCAAACTACAGAACTGCAAAATAAGTGAAGCAAAAACTGATAGAACAGAAAGGAGAAACAGACAAATCAACAATTATGGGAGACTTCAATATCCCTCTCTCAACAATTGCTAGAGCAACTAGACAAGAAATCAGCAAAGATACAGAGGAATTTAACAAAGAACATTAACCAACAGACGCTAGTGACACTTTTAGAACATTCCATCCAACAACAGAATATACATTTTTTTCCAAGTGCCTATGAAACATATACCAAGGTAGACCATATACTAGGCCATAAAACAAACCCCCACAAATTTAAAAGACCTGAAATCATAAAGTATATTCTCTGAACACAGTGGAATCAAACTAGAAATCAATAACAAAAAGAGAAAAAGCTCCAAACACTTGGAAACTAAACAAGGTATTTCTGAATAATCAATGAGCCAAAGAGGAAGTTTCAAGAAAAAAAATTTTTTTTAGTACATTAAAGAATAAAAATTAAAATACAATATATCAGGGACTTCCCTGGTGGTGCAGTGGTTAAGAATCCACCTGCCAATGCAGGAGACACGGGTTCAAGCCCTGGTCTGGGAAGATCCCACATGCTGCGGAGCAACTAAGCCCACACACCGCAACTACTAAGCTTGTGCTCTAGAACCCACGAGCCACAACTACTGAGCCCATGTGCCACAACTACTGAATCCCATGCGCCTAGAGCCTGTGCTCCGCAACAAGAGAAGCCACCACAATGAGAAGCCCACGCACTACAACGAAGAGTAGCCCCTGCTCACTGCAACTAGAGAAAGCCTGTGCACAGCAACGAAGACCCAACGCAGCCAAAAATAAATAATTTTTTTAAAAAATTATTTAAAAAAATACAATATATCAAAATTTTCAGAGCACAGTTACAGCAGTACTGAGAGGGAAATTTATAGCATTAAATGTCTGCATTAGAAAAGAAGAAGTCTCAAGTCAGTAACCTAAGCTCCCCACCTCAACAACCTAGAAAAAGAAGAGCAAAATAAACCTAAAGCAAGCAGAAGGAAATAACAGAGAGGAAAAAAAAAAATTAATGAAATTGAAAACAGGAAATAGAGAAAAATCAATG
Source organism: Mesoplodon mirus (assembly GCF_964341445.2). NCBI lineage: Eukaryota > Metazoa > Chordata > Mammalia > Artiodactyla > Ziphiidae > Mesoplodon > Mesoplodon mirus. Next base: position 155,204,567 of record NC_138978.1, on the reverse strand, counting down.
AATTAAAGAGCTGACTCTTTAGTAAGATCAATAAAACAGCAACAAAACTGTCAAATTCCTAGCAATACTGACAAAGAGAAAAATAGAGAAGACACAAATATCAGAAATGAACAGGGAATAAACCTGACCTACAGACATCAAAAGAATAAGGAAATACTCTGAACTCCACATGCACAAATTTGACAATTTAGATGAAATTTCCTCTAAAATCACAAACTAATCCAACTCATCCAATGAGAAATAAATAATTTTAATAGCTGTGTAAGTATTTTTAAAATTGAATTTATAATTTTAAATCTCCCAAAAAAGAAATCTCCAGGCCCAGATAGTTTCATGGAGAATTCTACCAAATGTATAAAGATGAAATAACACCAATTCTGCACAATCTCTTCCGAGAAGAGAAGGGAATGCTTCCCAATGCATTTTATGAAGCTAGTATTACCTCTGACACAAATACCAGACAAAGACAGTACAAAAAGAGAAAACAGCTGAACAACATCCCTCACAAATATAGACACGAGAATCCTTAACAAATTATTAGCAAATAAAATTCAGAAATATATAAAATGAATTATACACCACGACCAAGTATGGTCTATTCCGAGGATGAAAGACATTCAAATATCTGAAAAGCAATCATTGTAACCCATCATATTAACAAGCTATTATTTTATACAACTACATGAATCTATAATTATCTTAAAATAAAAAGGATTAATTTGAAAAAAAAGACAGAAAGAGCCTGTTCCCAGGAAGCAAATAGAAGATACAGGTCTACCTACTACAGTGGTTTTTAACTAGAGATTTTATTAAAGGTAAATTCCATAGGCCCACTTCAGACGTGAGTCTAAGAAGATTAATTCTGCAGAGTTCTCAGTGATTCTGACAATTAGCCAAGTGTGGGAACTACAAGAGCTAGAACATAAATAACGACAATAAAAGGGTCATAATGGGGATGGAAGCCAGGAGAAAAGACCTCACCACACTAAGAAATGAGAGAAGGAGCTCACGGGATGAGGAGCACGTCAAAAGTATTCCAAGAGGCGGGTATGCCAAGCAGAAAGGCAACGTGGGCAGAACACTGACCCAGACAAAGATTAGGTTCAAGAAACACCAAATAACTGCAGTTGGTCCTAGAAGATAATTCGTCTTGCTCTACACTTTTCTCCTTATAGCACGCTATCTACGTGACTGGTACATCTACGTTACGTCCCCCATTATGATGAAGCTCCACAAGGGCCATTCTTTTTGTCTATTTACTCACTGCTGCATCCCCAGGTCTAGAACAGTGGCTGACATACAGTAGATGGTCAATAAATATTTGTCAAATGAGTCAGTGAATGAATGAATAATAGAAAAAAGAGAAGAAAAGACTAGAGAGGTAGGTTGGGGGCAAAGCAACAACAACAACAAAGACAACCCCCAAATAACAGGCTGCGAAGCTTGGCCTTAATTAGAGCCTTAGAGTAAATGGTAGGCGTGTATACACTGGATCCCAGGAGTAGGTCTATTCAGTTCTATCATATGTCCTAAACCTCTTTTAAAGCTCCATGACTTTAAGTGCCTCTTTTATATATTAGGCACCTGCCAGGCGCTGTACATACATAATCTTTATTCTTCACCACCCTCTGAGATATAAAAGAGATCAGTGACTTGCCCAGGTCCCTTGGCTGGGAAAATATACAGTCCGGATTTGACCCCAGATCTACCCAACTCTAAAAGAACTTACTGTTCAACTGCATCAATACTGCCTAGTATATAATAAAGTTCATTACTAATATTTATTTCACAAGTCTAAGTGCAGAGTACTCTTTCCAAAGAATTATATGAAAAAAATGGAGATTTATCAATAACTCATGAAAAGTCGAGTACCTTGGTTGATGCCTGGTCATACTGTGCAGTTGTTCTCACCAGTTCATCCCTGCTTTTGTTCAAAACTTTCTCTTTTTCGTTTAATTCCGCTTTTGCTTTATCCACTTGGAGTTGGAGTTCTTGAAGCTTATTCACTTGGCCTTTCATTTCTCTTTCTTGTCCTTGCAGATGTAGTTCCAACTCACTAATCTTGCTCCTTAGCTCTTAAATCACAAACAAAACCCACACTTCAATTAACATATTTTTCACAAAAGACATTTACAACTAAACTCAGAATGTATCAATGTTACTCTGTTCTGAAATCTTTGGTGAGTCAAACATAAGTCAATTCACACTAAACAAAGAAGCTACTTTATTTGGATTTAATTTCAATGTTTAGTCTTTATTGTTATTTGTATTCAAAAACCCTACAGAAAGCAGGAGAAACAAATTTTCATAAGTTTTCACAGAGAAACTTGGGGGGGCGGAAATGTTTTTCTAAAATCGTGAATAGTATCTTATCGAGACTGCAAAAAGTGTACCACATATAACACCCTGCACTAAAATTACCACTTGGTTTTATACACCCACGAACTAATTTTTTTTTGTGCCCATATCAATGCAAATGAGTGCTAAGCAGTGAAAAATTCACCCTCCCATATTCTCTAGTAGCTTGTCCTCCAGTAAAGAGCAACAGTGTGAACCTCCTCTATTGCCAAAATTAACAACAATGTTTTTTTTCATTTTTTTCCCCACATATACACAATATTGGTTCCAATGGCACTGGCCATGTGACAGGTCTCACCAGTGCACACAGATGGTGATTTTCAATCTATCATAGCACTGGAAATTATCATAGTCTGCAGACTAGATTCCAAAACACCACCTGGCACCCTTGGCTGTCAGCAGCAGCGTGGTGCAGCAGCCAAGGTTACAGGTTTCTCCCATACACACAACCTGGCAGCACACAGCAAAGCTGTCCTACAGACACATGCCACACCTCTGGCCAAAACTGGCTTGTTTCATGGGCCACAAAAGGAGCCAGGGGAGAGCCGTGGGGAGTGTCAACTGTAACCCACCTACTTGCCCCGCTCTGGAAAGTCAAAGCCACTCACCCTACTTTTCAAGTCTTCATGGCATCAGCTTTATAGTACAAATAAAGGTGCCTTTCCAAATGGTGATATCTTTTCTCATTATCCCAGAGACAGTATTTCAAATCACCAGGCTGGGATGTTGATCACTGATGGGTCTAACAAAACACATCAGCACTTTCTAGGGCTAAAAATGTCTAGAAATTTCTAGACTTCTGAAATTATCTCAGGAAAATTTAATTTAGCTCAAGAAGTTACCTTGATTCTGGGCTTTTAATTGATCCAAAAGATGAGAATTGCTAGAATTATCACAGAAACTACTATTAGCATCTCTATTCCCTGTTTGCAAAGTTGATCTACTCAGAGTCACTTCTTGTTCCCCAGAAAAATTAGATGCAGAGAAATCTCTCCTAATCGGAGTTTTTAGAGCATTAGATGAAAGACGACTTGGGGTCTTTTCTTGTTGCCATGAGAACACAGATGATGAAGCCTGATGTCGGGCAATGTCCCGGTGATTCATGGTGCTTTGGGGAGTAGCCTGGCTTGCTTTCTGTAAAAACAGAAACTCTTTAGAGCCCTTTAGAAGTCAAAATATTTAAGACTATGTACTAGACTCACAGACATAAAAAAGCAAACTTATGGTTACCAAAGGGGAAAGTAGTGGGGGTGGGAGGGCGGGTAAATGAGGAGTTTGGGATTAGCAGATACAAACTACTACATATAATATAGATAAACAACAAGGTCTTACACACAGGGGACTATATTCAATGTCTTGTAATAACTTATAATGGAAAAGAATATGAAAAAATATATATGTATATATAATACGTATATAACTGAATCACCTTGCTATATACACCTGAAACTAGTACAACATTGGAAATCAGCGATACTGCAATAAAAAAAAAAAAGACTACGTACTTATTTTCAAATAGAACATAAAGCCATGCCAAGAAGGTAACACTTCCACTGTGTACCAAGAAAGAACATTCATCAAGTCAAGGGAACCACTGAGTCCCAATAACCAGTGAGGAAATGTTCTAATGGTCAGACTTAGCACTGAAGGGTGAAACCAGTACCATCTGAGGCCCAATCTATTTTAAATGGGCTCAGTTTTTGTATTTATTCTGCATCCCTCATATACTTCATAAAAACACATGTGAGTTTGCCCGTCCTTGGTCACCTTTGCCTTCCTTTGCCCGTCCTTGGTCACCCCCCTCTGTAGCTTTGCACACAGGGACTCAAAGTTCAATACTAACCTAAAGAACTCTTTCAAGAATCTCACGTTCCACCATAACACTCTCCCCCCAAAAATGTCGTATGAGGTATTTTGTATTATATAATACACATTTGTGGATTTTCTGCTGTTTTGAATTCTTCTTTTTGTTCTTCTCTCTGCCTGCATTCTGACAACTATCAAGGTGTGGCTACAGAAGCTGAGTTAAATTTTTGATAGCAAGGGCTTTTCTTGCCACAGGGAAAGGTTTAATGCTTCTGGAGACTCACAGTCCTCCACAAAATAACTCTGGGAACAGATGTCAGGGCCAGAATTGATACCAATGACTGAACTGGATAACAAAGCACATATTTCCAAATCAGACCAGAGAATTATTGTTTAATTTTATTCATCTTGTAAGCAATGCCTTTGCTACATATCAAAACCCTGGTGATATCAAAACAAGGGTTAAAGATGTAAAAAGAATTAAAACTGTTAAAGCTCTAACAGGTATTTTTTTGATCCTCAGTATTTAAGGCATCTACGTATAAATTCAGCCTTAAACTGTTTGCTAAGTTGTGCCATCTCACCAAGTTCATATGTTTAGTGGAATTGTGCCATTAAGTGCCAAACTGGAATTTTTTAAAAAATAAATAACATCATGTGCACAGAAATGGGAAAGGTATATTCTATAGACACCAGGTATTTTCAGGGTCAGTCCTGAAACTAAAAGCTGGGGTTTCCAAAATACGCATTTTGTTTATTTTATTGATGTTAAACAAATCTTTTCACCCACCTCTCTCTGCCTTTTTTACCCCTATCAAAATGTAATTTAAAACACTTGTCAGCAACTTATTTAAAAGAACTGGGGAGATTACGTTGATAACATTCTCACCTGAAATAAACAGTTCATTAATAATGACCTCCAAACCTCATGTCCCTGGTAGCAATCACCACATTCCATCAGAAGGCCTGAACAGGAAGCAATTGCCTCCAGGTTCCAAAGCTAGTGAGTGTCAATTATGACTCTCGTCCCACCCTCTTCAAACTTGTTCTTTATCATTAGATCTTAACAGAGAAATAATTACATTACCACAGTTTCCATGGAATTCGGTGAACATTTAATATTTAGGGTTAAAGTCATCTCCCCAATCTTATTTTACTCCACTCTTACCTATTTTTAAATTTAAAAATACCAGGGGCCTCCCTGGTGGCGCAGTGGTTGAGAGTCCGCCTGCCGATGCAGGGGATACGGGTTCGTGCCCCGGTCTGGGAGGATCCCATATGCCGCAGAGCGGCTGGGCCCGTGAGCCACGGCCGCTGGGCCTGCGCATCCGGAGCCTGTGCTCCGCAACGGGAGAGGCCACAAGAGTGAGAGGCCCGCATACCGCAAAAAGAAAAAAAAAAAAAAAAAAAAAAATTTAAAAATACCATAACCAATGAGCCAGGAACTTAATTTTCTCAGTGTAAGAAAAATGTGTCAGCCCTATGTAAAGCAGATTTTTCTCTATCCTTGTTGCATTCTATATCAAAGTACTTCTTCAACTGCATACTCTATTAAAAGGCCCATAATTAATTTACCTTTGCCTTCAAGGCTTTCACCTCTGCCTCTAATCTTTTCCGTTCTTCAACTTCTTTATTATATTTTTCTTTTAGATCTTCATACTTGGAACCTAAACAAAGACATTGAGATACAGTTTTACTTCGATCACTGATTCTGCAAAGAATCATTATGATAGATCGTCTAGAAATGAGTATCTTAGTACATCAGATAGAAAGAACATTTTGGTTAAGGCAACGGATACCGATCAAATTACTCAAATATCAAAATACATGGAAACATAGGCGTTTTAAATATTCCAAAACTGAATTATGTTTGAAAATACCATAGAAGGATAAAGTGAAAAATTTAAAGGCTTACTGATGGCTCAACATAGTTCAACAGATACACAAATGTATATGTAACTAATGGCTGCTTTTTTTTTAATGCTAAAATTAGAAGTTGAATTCAAAGTTGAATGAATTCATTTCTTTGGCAGAATTAAAATCTCAATAAAAGAGCTCTGTATACAAAGGGAAAAAATCCTTACCGCTATAATACTGGCTTGGTGTGAGTGGAGTTGCAAAAATTTTTTGTGGTGTAATGCATGGACTCATAGAGCCATCTGCAGACTGTGCAGCTTGTTGGCTTCTTTCAAGTTCAGATTTACACCTGTGAGAAAATGACCGGAGAGGACGGCAAATCAGAACAACAGCTGTAGAATACCAACACCATACATTCTCAGAAAGCGATAAACTTACAAAAAACCAACCCTCTAAGAATTCTTACCACTTCATTTATCCAACAGATGTTTAATAAGAACTAATTTATGAGACAGTCCTTTGTCTTCAAAGGAACTCAGTCTAGTTAGGAAAACAGAAATACAAACCAGTAATTACAATGTGATAAAGATGATAATGAAGATCTGTAATAACCACCACAGTAGCAAAGAAGAGTTGGGAGGGTTGGGACACATTCCAATCAAATTTTATATTCTAGGCCAAAGAAAGACACAGTGCTACAAAAAAACAGAATTTCAGAAACACAGGAGGAAATTGGAGCATGGGCTCAAATCATAAAACCGGATGGCATTACTTATAATATTGTCATTATAAAAACAGATTTGATATACGTATCAGGTCTTTTGTGATATTTTTAAAACACATATTAAAACTCAAGTTAACGTAATGCATCTAGAAAAGATACTGGCAGGAAACAGATCCAAAGAACTGGAGAAAGTGAGCTATATACAGACGTCCTTGGGATCTGTGGGTTGTTGGTCCCAGGACACATGCAGATAACAAAATCTAGGGATGCTCAAGTCCCTTATATAAAACAGCAGTTGTACACTCAGCCCTCCCTATCTGTGGGTGCAGAACTTGTGGATACGAGGGCCGACTGTATTGTATATGTGTACAGAGTATCCCTACCATTTCAGTTGTAACACCCTTCAGAAGCAAACCTAAGAGGACTCAATTCTTGCAAGTCTCCAATGTCCCTGATTTTAACTTAACACAAGAAATAAAATGAACACCCTAGTAGAATGGCTAATGATGTGCACCATTCTCTTTGCCAAGGACACAGTACTCAAAGCAGGGAGTGAAGAAAGTAGTGAAGAAAGTGCCTCAGTGCCCTAGCTCTGCCTGCTCCAAATTCAATCCAGGAAGGAAGAAGCAATGTATGAGCTGAAAATGGCTACTCAGCAAATCAAATTGTCACATTCGAATTTACAACAGGTAAGAGTCCTCCAACAGAAATATTCTATTAGCATGAAAAAAGTAACAAGAACTAAATGAATTTAATCTTAATATTTAACTCAATATTTTCCATATTGTAATTTCAACTTATAATCATTGCAAAAATCATTAATAGGATATTTTACATGTTTCTGTACTAAATCTTCAGAATTTGGACTGGGTTGTGTCCTTCCAGCACACCTCAATTGACACTAGCCACATTTCAAGTGTTCAACAGCCGCATGTAACCAGTGGCTACCATATTGGACACTGCAGGTCTATAGAATTCCAAAGGTGTAAAAAGGTTGGTAGCTCCAGAGATGAATTTTGAAGAACTTTGCAAAACTGATGTTTCTTTGCCCTCTCAAATTCACATCTTTTCAGTAAAAAAAAAAAAAAAAAAAAAAATTATTAATTTTAAATATTAAATAAAAGTATATCCTATTGTTTTTATAAACCTTTGTATCTCCTGTCTCCTAGGGAGAGAAGAAACACAAACCACCACCACCAAAACAAAAAAAAAAGCACTAAAGTAAGCTGTTTTCTCCTAGGTTTAATTTAACTATATGAGATTGCTAATATTCACCAGTTTTTATTTGTTTGTTTTTGTTTGTTCTTTTGTTTTGTTTTAAAAAATAATTTTTGAGGTGAAATTCACGTAACATAAAATTAACCAGATTAAGTGAACAATACAGTGGCATTGATTACACTCACAGTGTTGTACAACCACCATCTCTATCTACTTACAAGCCATTTCTATCATTCCATAGTAAAGCTCTTTAACCATTAAGGAATTTCTCCCCAGTGCCATCTTCCCCCAGTCCCTGACAACAACCAGTCTGTGTTCTGTGTCTATTATTCACCAGTTTTTGACGAACATTTCAAATGTTCAACCTAACTCGTTCAAGATATACCTGAAATTGGTGGCCATTGATGGAAAAAATAAGTTCCTGCCCTGTACCTGAAGGTTACCAGTGAAAATTTTATAACTATACTCAGGGCTTCCCTGGTGGCGCAGTGGTTAAGAATCCGCCTGCCAATACAGGGGACACGGGTTCGAGCCTTGGCCCGGGAAGATCACACACGCTGCAGAGCAACTAAGCCCGTGCGCCACAACTACTGAGCCTGTGCTCTAGAGCCTGTGAGCCACAACTACTGAAGCCTGCGTGCCTAGAGCTCGTGCTCTGCAAAAAGAGAAGCCACAATAATGAGAAGCCTGCGCACTGCAACAAAGACCCAACACTGCCAAAAAAATTAAATTAATTAATTAATATAAAATATACTCAATAGTTATTGTAATCTATAGGTCTTATACCCTTAACAATTTTTATACTATAGAAGAGTATACTCAATAGTTTTTATAGTCTAAAGTTTATACAGTTTGTAAACTTTTATAAACATCTATATCTATCAACATCATAGATAATAAAAATATTTTTAAACTAAATGTGCTATGAGGGTATCCTAATCCCATGATGATGATGATAATAACTAACAACTGATAATAATGATAATATTAATGCTAACATTTAACTGTTGCTACATGTCAGGTACAACCGTGAACTTTATATCTGCAGGCATTGCTACCAAATGGCACTTTTCAATGAAATAGGGAAATGTATACAAAAGCATCTTTTCCTCAAATGTTAAAAATACTAACATTTCTGTCTAAATTAAATTAAATTATTAAAACCAATTAATAAATTAAATTATTAAAACCAATATTTCTAACATTGGCAGCCAAAATGTTCTTTTCAAAGAAATAATTATTCTAGCATACTGAAGTGAGCTTCCTACTTCCCAAGCACCTGCTTTCCAAAACAAATGCCTCTCTTTCATTCATTCATTCAACAAATATTTGAGGACCTACAATTGCCAGGTGCTAGGAATACAGTGATGAACAACACAGACCAGGATAGAGTTTAGAAAAACAAAGAACTCAACAAGACAGAAATTTATTTATCATTCTAACATTGCAAATTATAGATAGCCACCTTCCCACATGGATAGGAAACAAAATTAGAAAAATATTTCTGTGCACTTAAATTATCAGCTTCACCAAAAGACAAGCATATAGTTGTCCCTTGGTACCTGCAGAAGATTGGTTCTAGGACCCCCTTGAATAGTAAAATGTGCAAATGCTCAACTCTCATATAAAATCACATGGGTAGTATTTACATATAACCTATGTATATCCTCCTGTATACTTTAAATCATCTCTAGGTTACTTATAATACCTAATACAATGTATATGCTATGTAAATAGTTGCCTGCACGCAGCAAACTTAAGTTTTGCTTTTGGAACTCTCTGGAATTTTTTTTCAAATATTTTTTACCCTTGGTTGGTTGAATCTCTGGATGCAGAACTCATGGATATGGAGGGCAAACTGTAATTTTTAAACGTTTTAACTTTCAAAAGTATGTTTCCTTTTGTAGGTAGAATTAAGATTATTGCAGCTATGCCAGGAAAAAAAATTCTTGGCATCAGAATATTTATTAATTACAAATGGAAAAGTAGTAACTTTATAATGCAGAAACCCAGATAAACACCCTAACAAGCGATCGGTTTAAAAGTCAAATTAAATCATGTACACTCTGATATGATGCCTGTCACTACTATACACGTCACTATAAAGGTGTGTCACTACCTCTGTGGTATTCTTACCAAAAATTCATAACCTCAATCTGACCCAGTGATTCTCCATCCAGGATGAATTTGCCCTCCCACAGGACATTTGGCAATGCCTGGCAACATTTTTGACTGTCAAAATTTAGAGGCAGTGTAGGTGCTACTGGCATCTAGTGGGTAGAGGCCAGGAATTCTAAGTATCCTACAATGCACAGGGCAGCCTTCCACAACAAAGAATAATCCAGTCCAAACTGTCAATTCTGCTATTGTTGAAAAACAGCAGACGAACCCAAATTGAGGACTATTCTACAATAAAGGAGACTAGTGCTCTTTAAAAATGTCAAGGTCACAAAAGACAAGAAAGCATCAGAGCTTAGAAAAAAAAGTAACTAAGACCCGGCGCAGCCAACTAAATAAATAAATATTTTTAAAAAAAAAAAAGTAAGAAAACATCAACTAAATGCAATGTGGAATCCTGGATCAGATCCTGGAACAGAAAAAGGCCATTACTGGAAAAATGAGTGAAATTCCAATAAAGTCTGTAGTTTAGTTAATAGTATTGAATTATTAATGTTTATTTCTGATTTGGTCATTGTACTCTGGTTATGTAAGATATTAACAACTGTTTCTGGAAGTGTAAAGTTATTTCAAAACAAAATTTTTTCTTAAAATTTCTGGGTGTATATTCATGGAATTAACAATAGGGCAATTTGCTAGTCTTTTTTGCTTTTAGTGTTTATCACTCCTTGTTATTTTGACAAAATTTCACTACTAGAACAAGAAGACTCCATTTATAAGCTAGCAGTGCTCAAGTCCCATTAAATTTATTTTGAATAATGCCTCTAGTTGTTTGGGGGATTTTTTTTTAATGGAAAAGTAGTAATAAGCACCTTTTTTTATTGCCTAAATATAGAATTGATATTGGTGAATTGATTATGTAATGCTTAAGATGGAAGATGGGTGTCTCGGATGGGGATCTCAGTAAGAAAGTCTTCTAGACTTCACTTCCCTCCTCTCCAGCTGAGATTCCATGGCACCCAACTTCCATCACTTTCTTCCAATATCCTCAATTATTCCACTGTCTTCGATCCCATCACCCTCGCCCAAAAACCCTAAATCGATCCTCCTGTATACCTTCTCAGCATCTATATGCTAAAGAAAGGAAAAAAAAAAAAAACTCATTAAACGCTATGGATTGGTCCCACTATAAATTCCTGGCCTCCAATCTCAACTGAGCCCTCAGTGCTCCTCAGTCCTTTTGAAGTTCCCTAGTTCTCTCATTCTCTACAACAGCTTTTCCACGCAGAGAAAACAGAAGCCATCAATATAAGCCATGCTGGGCTTCCCTGGTGGCACAGTGGTTGAGAGTCCGCCTGCGGATGCAGGGGACGCGGGTTTGTGCCCCGGTCTGGGAAGATCCCACATGCCACGGAGCGGCTGGGCCCGTGAGCCATGGCCGCTGAGCCTGCGTGTCCGGAGCCTGTGCTCCGCAACGGGAGAGGCCACAACAGTGAGAGGCCCGCGTACCGCAAAAAAAAAAAAAAAAAAAAAAAAAAAAAAAAAAAATATATATATATATATATATAAGCCATGCTTTAACTTCCCTCCATCTTTTCAGTAACCACTGTTGATAGTTTTGGTATTATTTATTATTGCATACCCTAGTAACAAACACAGTGCCTGGCACATGAAGCAGCTTAATAAACATATACTGAGTAAGTAAATGAATAAGCTAGCAACCATTTAATGAATTTATATAGTACTGAGCCATGCAACAATAGGACTGAAGCATATAAGAAAAGAATTAATCTTCCTCAAATCATTGTTCATTCCACTGGAAAGAAAAAATTGCAATGTGTAATAATTATACCATAAAAGGAAAAGATAGCTGCATCTAATGAATATATACAAAGACATCTATAATAAATACCATTCCCAAAAAAGTTACCTTTTAAGTTCCTGTTCCAGTTTTTCTATTTGCTTTTTGCTTGAGTTCAGTTGTCCTTCTTGGAAATTCACTTGTGACTCCTTGACTTGAAGTTCATGAGAAATCTTCTGCTTAGTCTTCTCCAGATTTTCACATATTTCCATCAAGCTTTGGTTCTCCCTTTTCAGGTTTGCACCCTCAGTTTTTTCATTCTCAACCTAATGCAGATTATTCAAAAGGAACTAGGTCTCTTACTCATGAATTTACCAAATATTATCTGTCAATCTAACACTGATGACTAATTTTCTGAGATATGGTTGTAAAAATCCAGAAGTCAGTGCTTGATGTACACCGAAATTTTAGATGATCTCACTTTGAAGCCCACTGATAGAAAAGTTTTGCAAAGTCATGTATTACAGTCTTTGGTTAGGGCTACACAAACCCATCCTAGAAAGAGAGGCTTTAATATGCTTTCGAGAATTAAAAAATCAAAAATAAATCTTATAAACCCTCCCTTAGCTATTCACTTTCAAGTTCAGCTGCTAAAGCCAGTTACTGTAAGAAACTGAAAAATTCTCCCACTAGCAAAAACATTTTAGGAGCAGTAATTGTATTACTATGGGTTGGCTAATGCAAAGATATGAAAGAAGTACTATTTAAGTTTCCATTTACTAGTCCTGGAGAGAGGTGGGAATACCAAGGTGAAAAGCTCACTCTCAGAAAGCGTTATCTATTTGGACTGCAAAGTGCTCTAATATTGATCCCAGATTCGGAGCCAGAGATTTTCGGCCATGTTGGTGCATAATGCAAAAGCAATGCCCAATTCTTGGTCCTAAACAGAAGTGAAAATGGAACTCAGCAGCCCTACACATTAGCAGGTAAGCAGAAATGAAAACAAAGAACGGAGAAAATGAGGTAATTAAAATAAAAATGACTCAGTAGGGGAGGGGACTTCCCCTGTGGTCCAGCGGTTAAGACTCAGTGCTTGAGCTTCCACTGCAGGGAGCGCGGTCCCATCCCTGGTTGGTGAACTAAGATCCCACATGCCACGCGGTGTGGCCAAAAAAAAAAAGGCTCAATAAAGGAGAGGAGGGGGGATTACCACCTGAAGATAGCAAAATCATTTTTCTCTAAATTGAAAAGACCAAGACAAAACCATTCATCCAAATAATGAGAGAACAGTTTTAAATACCAGCATTTCAGTGATACCTTCTGTTTTTGCTTCTGCAACGCAGCCTCCAGGGTTTCAAGTTGAAACTGCCTTTGCTGCCTTTCTTTCTTCAGTTTGTCGAGCTGTCCTTCAAGCTCTTGAATTTTCTGAAGAGCTCTTGTAGGCAGGCCTTCCTTCCATTCTTCCAAAGCCCAGCTCATTTTGCTCTCCTTTATTATTCAAACATTTATAAACAAACTGAAAAGAATAAGCAGCCTGTTAGTCTTACTATAGTAAAAAGAAACTTACAGCCTCAGAGACTAACTAATCTACATAACCACCTCTAAGAATCAAGTTTCAAAACTTCATGTTTCAAAAGATAACAAAGTATAACTTCCATCTTCTCCACCCTCTGCAAGGCGACTACCAATAACTGACTGTGAAGTGTCAATAGTACACAATATGCTTGTTTGGCTTCCCCTTGCTTTCTGGTTTTCTTATATCTCATTTTTGACTCTTATATGGCTACCTGCTTTCTACCACTCAGTTTGTTTTCATTGTACAAGACATGAATATTTTGCTATAAGGTTTCTGGTGAAATAGGTCTTACAGGACAAATAAAACGCATGATAAGTTACTTTGCAAATGCTCTTCTTTCCTCTCTTCATGTCATTAATTCCCACTCATACTCTGTCCCTCTTCCTCCAGGAAGCCTTCCCTGAGGACAACCATCATAATCGGGTCATATCTCCCCATCAGCGTCTCTCATGGCACAGGTACCTCCTTTTCCTCCCAAGAGGTTATCATTTGTTGAGTCAATGCATGCATGAACAAGGGTGGATGCCATACTAGCACTAGAATCACTGCAAAATGCAGTAAAGTCATTCTCCAGACAGACCCTGACCAGGAATCAGGTATATAGCCTTAGTGATTCAAATCCCTGCTCAGCAACCTACAAGATGTGTGGTGTGACCTTGGGCATGTTATTTAACACCTCTGTGCCTTGGTTTCCTCATTTGTAAAATGTGAATAATAATGGTGGTGTTTCCCTAAAGCTTTAGAACAGTATCTCCTGATAAGCTTTCCATACACATTAGCAATTGTATTAGTCACTGAAAACGCTTTTTCATTTGTATATTGATGCCTAGGGCACCAAGACAGAAATGACCTACCTCTTTCTCAGATATATCTTAGAAAATTTAAATCAGCTGGGAGAAAAGTATGGCAATTATTCTTTATTCATTAGCATTTAGAACTTAAATGAAAGAAAAAGCATTCATTTTCCAATTATTTTAGCAAAAGGATGAGAATCCATTTCTTACTAAATGAAGTCCACAACCATTTTAGCGTTTTGTTTCAGTCCACTTTATCAATGAAAATTTTTATCACAACAATTAATAAATAGTTGGTGAAAGTACTAACTATAATAAAAACTTTTTTCCAAATATTAAAAGAGAAGGAAGGGTCTCGCAAAACACATAATTTAGTATCAAGCCTTGGAGAGCTGTTTTCTCTGCCATTCTCACCTCCCACCCCACCCTTTTAGTTCTTTGAACACAACATCTTAAACTCCATTCTCATTTACCCAAAAACTACTTAAAGGAGTCTCATGCCGCTCCACCAACAAAGGTCAATTTACACTGCCCCAATAGGCTACTCCTTCTATTCCAAACTAGCTTGCTCATTCAGGGGTTCACGGGTGGGTATATCATACCTCAGAGGCACACAAATACAACTCCTAAACAGTTCTTCCAGCCACTGAAATCATGACATCCATACGCCATAGCGAACAAAATATTAAAAGGAGCAATTTAAAAAGATGATAGAGATGATGGAAATAAACAGAAGGAAGACTGGCAAGTTAAATGCTTTTCCATTTCCAAAGTCTAAGACACAGCAACAAATAAATGGTTAAAGCAATCACCAGACCCAAGCAAATTTTGATTAGAGGGGACTTTGACAGATTAAGGCATCAACCATTCAACAATCTCTATGGAGCCACTGGGAGAAAAGGACAAAAAATGCAATCCTCAAAGATGTGAGGGGCAAAGGGATGGGAGTGGGGGCCGGGGGTGGGTGATGAAGAAAAGCCCTGGATATCGAGGTTCCTGCAAAAAGGAACTGCAGGACTATGCTCCTTCCAGAAAATGCTGTTTCTGTCTTAACCGTGGGGAGGACACTCTCCATGCCCGAATCACTCAACCCCAGAAAAGTGCCCGAGGAAGCTCTTTTGTGACCGTGTGACTCGCCCACCCCCAGCACGGCAGGCCCGTCTTGCGCTTTCCCTTTATCAGAATTCCCCATCTCCACCAAGAAACCCAAGTTCCCGCCTAAAGTGCCACCGCGGAGCCTGTGAATGAAAACTCTGCCTGCTCCTCTAGACCAGGCTCAAAGTCATTTATTTCTGAGTCCTCATCCCATAGCAGAGCCAGGAACACAGGCGCAGCCAAATGAACGTGGAAGGCGTGAGAGAAATGCTCTCGCAACTAACAATAGGCACACCAACCCGCTGCCCGGATCAAAACCCTCATAACTAAAGTTTGCATTTCCTCCACGCAACAAAGGACCGATGTCCAAATTTCAAATAGGCGCGGAAGGCTGCTAGTAAATACCTGCTGATCTCCCAAGTCTTTTACCTTACAAAGGAGGAAATTGATCCTCCAAAGGGCGAGCCCGTGACCGAGCAGGGCCTCCGGACACTAGTGCCAGCCCAGTATTACCAGGAGCAGAGGGGGGCCGACACCACAAAGAACTTGGCCCGGGGCCGATTCCCCAGTTCCGTCAGGAGGGAGGAGGCGGCGGCCCGCAGCACCTTCAGTGCCTAGGAGCGCGATCCCACAGGCATCCCCGCCCAGTAACCCCCTGCAGAAGGCCAACAGCTCCCTCACTCCCGCCGCCAGAGCCGGGACCCAAGCAAAACGCTCACCTTGCTGGCAGAGAAGGGAAAACAACCCTTCAGAGAGTCGGGTCCTAGTACAGCCGCCGCGGGCTGGAGCACAGATTCCGATTCAAACTGCCCGCGACCGCCACCCGTTTTCGATTCGCTCGCTTCCGGCCCAGACCAAACTCATCTCAAAGCCTATTGGTCACTGTCATCATCTGTCAGCCAATTCGCTTCCGCGCACTCGGAATGCCGCCTTTGATTGGTCCTTTCGGATGGATTTAAAAAGCCACACGAGCAGAGCGGCCGGTGCTGGTGCTACAGGGTTTTTTGTTGTTGTGGGGAGGCGGAGCCCACGTGCTTTAGCTAAGGCTGGGAGGCGTTATGAACCGCTCTTTCCGCAAAAGCCAGGGAATGGGCCGACTGATCGGAGGGTGAGGCCTATCGGCTACAGCCCGCGGGAGTGTGCTGTCTGGTGAAAACTGCACACACATATCTACTTATTTATTAAATATATAACTTAGGACATAAATACTAAGTACTGTTCTGCCATGTGTTCTTCATCCCGTGTCATTCTTAACAATTCTTTGAGGAAAATATTCTTATTTTTATTTAAAAGTTAACTGAAGCACATAGAAGCTAAGTCATTTGAAACTGAATCTAAAACATGAGGATCTCACTCTTAAGTGCTGTTCTCTATTGATCATATTCTAAACAGGTGATTCTGAACATCCGTTAGCTGGGATTCCAGGGGAGAACACTGTAGCCAGAAAAATCGTCGAAACAGGATGCAACCTCTCCTTTTCTATGACGCTCACTAGTATTGTGGGTATTTATGTACCCATTTTATTTCTCTCAACTAAAAATAAGCTTCTAAAGGCAGGAGCAAAACAATGAATTGTTAAGTTAATATATCTCTGATGCTGTTGTCTTCCTCAATAGATTCCAATCTTTCTGTCTCCCTCTCTTTACCTTTCATTAGACCGTTCCTGCAGCCCCTTACCTTTCACTGAAATTCTGCTCATCCTTCAGTACACCATTCAAATGCCACTTTCTTCTTAAAATTTCGCTATTCCCACCCACGCCTTAGAAATAATCATTTCCTAGGCCTTTCCTAGAGCTTGGTTTATACTTCACTTTTAGGATTTTTGCCGTGTCTTATAATAGATGGGTAGATAAATATAGCTATACATATAGATATCTATGTTTATGTCTGGCTCCTCTTCAGACTCAGAAATTCCTGTAGAGTAAAATCTTTTTAAATTCATCTTTGCATCCCTAGTAACTCCTTAGTAATTTTACACATAGAACTTAAAAATAAAATTATCTTGGGAAGTAAAACTGCCAGCTGGAGAACGGCCTTGTTCTCCGGTCTCCTTGAAGCCCCAAGGAGAGAGGAGGGAGCAGGTAAGGGAAGAGAATTTTATGAGACACTCTTCCTTATCAGTCTAGTATCTGGCTGTTTGGGGATTTGAACCAAACTCTGACGCCAACAACAATTCCAACTATGTTGCTTCCCAGGGTAATTATTCAACTATGTATTAGCTGCCTAAAGAAAACAGAACTAGAAAGACGTGTAATAGAAGATTCTCAAGGTTTGAATGAGAAATTTGCAGTTACTATTCTTTCATTCATTACTAAGCAGATGTCTATTAGCGAACACTGTATAGCCAAGCTTTGTGCTACACTATTCTATAATAAATAATAAATACATTCACTTCTTGGACAAGGGAATTATGTGATGGAGACTATTGTAGCAACTTCAGTGATATTTCTGTGACTTAAATTTTATGATTCCCTTCCCCTGCCTCTATTTTTCCCCAGCTTTGTTTTTTTAGGGGAAGAAGGGAGCAAAACCTAACCAACCCAATGTACATGTTTTTGGAGAGTCCATTTTCAGCTCCCTGCCCTTCTTTTTCAAAATCTTCTCCCTCACTGGGCCAGTTCACTCACTCTGGACCGTTCATCCTCCATCTCTGCTTTCTACCTATGAATCAGAACTCTTGAGTCTTTCTAACTTTTCCTTTCCAGCTAAGATGCAGTGCCCATCACAATTTTTAAAGGTTATACTTCATTTATAGTTATTATAAAGTATTGGCTATATCCCCTGTGTTGTACTATATTTCCTTGTAGCTTATTTATATTATACATAGTGGTTTGTACCTGTAAATCCCCTACCTCTATCTTATCCCTCCCCGCTTCCCTCTCCTGCTGGTAACCACTAATTTTTCTCTGAGTCTGTTTCCTTTTGGTTATATTCACTATTTTATTTTTTAACTTCCACATATAAGTGATATCATACAGTATTTGTCTTTCTCTGTCTGACTTATTTCACTAAGTATACAAAATCCATCCATGTTGTTACAAATGGCAAAATTTCATTCTCTTTTATAGCTGAGTAGTACTCCAGTGTGTGTAAGTGTATATACATATATACATATATAGGTATATGTCTCATATCTTCTTTATCCATTCATCTGTGGGTGAACACTTAGGTTGCTTCTATATCTTGGCTATTGTAAATAATGCTGCTATGAACATCAGGATGCATGTATCTTTTTTTTTCTTTTTTATTATTGAAGTATAGTTGATTTACAACATTGTGTTAATTTCTGTTGTACAGCAAAGTGATTCAGTTATACATATACATATACATTCTTTTTCATATTCTTTTCCATTATGGTTTATCACAGGATATTGAATATAGTTCCCTGCGCTAAACAGTAGGACCTTGTTGTCTATCCATTCTCTATCTGTTATTTATCTATTCTATGCATCTTTTCGAATTGGTGTTTTTGTTTTCTTTGGATATATACCCAGGAGTGAAATTGTTGGATCAGATGGTATTTCTATTTTTAGTTTTTTCCACAGTGGCTGCACCAAGTTACATTCCCACCAACAGTGTACAAGGGTTCCCTTTTCTCTACATCCTCACCAACATTTGTTATTTGTGGTCGTTTTGATGATAGCCATTCTGGCAGATGTGCAGTGATATCTCATCGTGGTTTTGATTTGCATTGCTCTGATGATGAACTATGTTGAGTATCTTTTCATGTACCTGTTACCCATCTGTATGTCTCCTTTGGAAAAATGTCTTCTCAGGTCTTCTGCCCATTTTTAATTGGGTTGTTTGTTTTTTGATGTTGAGTTATGTATTTTGGATATTTACCCTTCTTGGTCATATCATTTGCAAATATTTCCCGTTCACTAGGTTTTTGTTTTGTTTGTTTGTTTCTGGTTTCCTTTGTTGTATAAAAGCTTTTACGTTTAATTAGGTCTCATTTGTTTATTTTTGCTTCTATTTCCTTTGCCTTAGGAGACAGATAAAAAAAATATTGCTACAGTTTACGTCAAAGAGTGTTCTGCCTGTTTTCTTCTAGGAGTTTTATGGTTTCTGGTCTTACATTTAAGTCTTTAATCCATTTTGAGTTTATTTTTTGTATATGGTGTTAGAGAATGTTCTAATTTCATTCTTTTACATTAGCTGTCCAGTTTTCCTGGCACCACCTATTGAAGAGACTGTATTTTCTCTATTGTACATTCTTGCCTCCTTTGTCATAGATTAATTGACCATAAGTGGGTGGGTTTATTTCTGGGCTTTCTATCCTGTTCCATTAATCTATGTGTCTGTTTTTGTGTGAGTACCATACTGTTTGATTACTGTAGCTTTGTAGTATAATCTGAAGTCAGGGAGTATGATACCTCCAGCTCCGTTGTTCTTCCTCAAGATCATTTTGACTATTTGGTGTCTTTTGTGTGTCCATACAAATTTTAAAATTATTTGTTCCAGTTCTGTGAAAAAAGCCCCTGGTATTTTGATAGGATTGCACTGAATCTGTGAATTGCCTTGAGAAATGTGGTCATTTTAACAATATTAATTCTTCCTATCCATGAATATTCTTTTGCTAGTGTCCTCAACTCTTACTCCTTTTCTCTCAATCTCCCCAAACCTGTATGCATGCAACTCTCCATATCCCCACTAAGAGCACTGTTGCTGTAAAATGAGGCAGGAGAAAAATCCCAGGACTGTGCAGATAGGAGCCTTTAAATGTATAAGTTCTAACTGGGGCCTCAATGCTGTTCCCCAGCCCTTTCTCCCAATTCCAGAATTTCTCTAATCTCCTCTAGCCACCATCTACACTCAGGCTCTCAGAAAATGACCTCATCTCCTAGTATACAGAAAATGTAAGACATCTGACAGGAACATCTTCTACTTCCTGCCACCCAAATCTACAAATTTGCCAAGATGTAAACACATTCTTCCCTCCACTTTTCTGTTACAATCATAGGAAATGAATTTCTGACTCTTTCTAAGGCTAAACAATCTGTGTTCTGGAGCCCCTTGTTTCTCGGGAACTTCACTCTCAATTATGCACTTGCAAACAAGAATTTTTAACTGCTCCTACTTTCCTGGGTCTTCCTCATAGCACTTAAAGTACTCAAATCTTTCCCTTTAAAAAGAAATGCTTTCTCAATCTACATTCCCCTCCAGTGATCATCGTAACTCTTATCACATTTCATTTCCTTTTTAGACTTGACTAAATTTGTGATACTCCTTTTGATCCATTATTTTTCTCAAAAAAAAAATCCATAAAAGTACTTTCTATTCATGAAAGTTGTCTCTATCTCTAAATAATGAAGACAGTATAACCCATTATTTTAAGCAGCAGTTTATTTTTCATTATTTCATATTAATGTTTCAGCTATGTGAAGACAAAAAACACTTTACAATTATCCATGTATCTATCTAACTGTAAGACTGTGTCTCCCACTACAATGTTAGTTCCATGAGGAAAGAACCCTGTCTGCGTGGTGGTGGTGGTGATGATGGTGGTGGGTTTGATTTGGAACCAATTGTTTTTAGTACTAGATGGAATATATTTTTCCATCTTCTTATTTGCAACACTTGTATGTCTATACAGTTTAGATGCTTTTCTTGTAAGCAACATATGAATTTATTTTGGTTTTATCCATTCTGAAAATCTAGATCTTATAAAAAATCTTTATTGAGCTATACACTACATAAAGTACACTTATTTTAGGTGTTTAATGAGATGAATTTTGAAAAATATATACACCTCTCTAAGCAACATCAAAATTAAAAAACATTTCTTCATGCCCAAAGGTATCTTTGTGCCCCTTCCCAGTTATCTACACCAAAACCTCCCTGACACAGGCAACCACTGATTTGTTTTCTGTCACTAGACATCAGGGATCCCCAACCCGCGGGCCATGGACCGGTACTGTGCTGGCAGGCTTTAAGTCAGAATCCGACACTTATTTTAGTCCATGCATGGTCTGCCCATTATTTTATTTACCATTTCCATCTGTGCCTCTTTCCCGCACTGCACACTTGTCTCAGCCACAGTTTTGGTAAGCCCACAAGCTAACCCTAGCCAAAATGAGTAAAAAACAAACATCACTGGAGAGCTTCTTTGAAAAGGGGAAAAGACCCAATGAGGAGACAGCAGAAGACTCTAAGACTGCCAACAAAAAGAAAGCTGCATTTAAAAGAAAATACCAAGAGTCCTACTTGAATTATGGGTTCATTGCAACAGGTGATTCACATTCTCCAAGCCCACTTTGAATAATATGTGGCGACTGGCTATCCCATGAAGCCATGAAACCTCCAAAACTCCTTCACCACATGGAGACCAAGCATCCTGCATTAAAAGACAAGCCTTTGGAGTTTTTCAAAAGAAAAAAATGTGAACACAAAGAACAGAAGCAGTTATTGAAGGCCACCGCTTCATCAAATATGTCTGCACTGAGAGCATGATTCTTAGTGGCTAACCGCATTGCTAAAGCTAAGAAGCCCTTTACTATTGGTGAAGAGTTGATCCTGCTGCTGCTAAGGACATTTGTCGTGAACTTTTAGGAGAGGCTGCAGTTCAAAAGGTGGTATGCGTTCCGCCTTCAGCTAGCACCATAACTAGACTAATTGATGAAATAGCAGAGGATATTGAGGCACAACTGTTAAAGAGGATTAATGAGTCACCGTGGTACGCAATCCAGGTTGACAAGTCTACCGATGTTGACAACAAGGCAACAGTGCTTGTTTTTGTGCGATATATTTTTCAGGACCATATGCATGAGGATATGTTATGTGCACTTTTGTTGCCAACCAACACCACAGCTGTAGAACTATTCAAGTCCTTGAACGATTACATATCAGGAAAACTGAACTGGTCATTTTGTGTCACTATATGCATGGATGGAGCAGCTGCCATGACTGGATGGCTTTCTGGTTTCACTACTCGGTTCAAAGAGGTCGCTTCTGAATGTGAGTCTACAGACTGTGTCATCCATAGAGAAATGCTGGCTAGCCGAAAAATGTCAACTGAACTTAACAGCGTTTTGCAGGATGTGATTAAGTTGATAATGAACAATTATCAATATTATTATCAATTAATATTATCATGTATTAAAATACATGCCCTTAACTCATGTCTGTTTGCGCAGCTCTGTGAGGAGATGGACATAGAGCACACACGTCTTCTCTTGTACACAGAAGTGAGATGGCTTTCTAAAGGTAGATCACTGGCCAGAGTTTCTGAGTTATGAGAGCTGCTCTAGAGATTTATTTTAGAAAAACAGTCACTACTGGCAACACATTTCAGTGGCACAGAATGGGTCGCAAAACTTGCTTACTTGTGTGACATATTCCTGCTCAACGAACTCAATCTGTCACTTCAGGGGAGAACAACAACTGTGTTCAAGTTGGCAGATAAAGTGGCTGCATTCAAAGCCAAACTGGAATTCTGGGGGCGACGAGTGTACATTGGAATTTTTGACATGTTTCAAACATTAGCAGAGATTTTGAAAGAGACTGAGCCAGGGCCTTCTTTCTCCCAGCTGGTGCATGATCAGCTATCTCAGCTTTCAGAAGAGTTTGAGCATTACTTCCCAACCACAAAAGACCCCCCCGAACTGGGAAGGAATGGATCCATGATCCATTTGTAAATAAGCCAGGTGAATTGACTTTGTCCGTCCTAGAAGAGGATCAACTGCTTGAGATTGCAAATGACAGTGGCCTTAAAAATATGTTTGAGACAGGGCTTCCCTGGTGGCGCGGTGGTTAAGAATCCGCCTGCCAACGCAGGGGACACAGGTTCAAGCCCTGGTCTGGGAAGATCCCACATGCCGCGGAGCAACAAAGGCCGTGTGCCACAACCACTGAGCCTGTGCTCTAGAGCCCGCGAGCCACAACTACTGAAGCCCGTGTGCCTAGAGCCCGTGCTCCATAACAAGAGAAGCCACCGCAGTGTTAAGCCTGTGCACCGCAACAAAGTGTAACCCCCGCTCACGGCAACTAAAGAAAGCCCATGTGCAGCACGAAGACAGCCAAATATAAAAATAAATAAAATAAATAAATGTAAAAAAATATATGTTTGAGACAACTTCAAATCTCCATATGTTCTGGATTAAAGTCAAGGTGGAATATCCTGAGATTGCCACAAAAGCACTGAAAAGCCTGCTTCCATTTCCAACATCCTATTTTTGTGAAGCAGTTCCTGTTACACAACGTAGTGATTCGATAGTTCTACACATTTCAAAATGATCACCACAATAAGTCTAGTTGCCATGGGTGTTTAACTTTTTAAGAAACATCCTCAGTCTTTTCCAAAGTGGTTGTATATTTCACATTGCCACAATGTATGAGTGTTCTATCTCTGATCCACATCTTCACCAACATGTGGTAGTCAGTCTTTATGTCATTCTAATGTGTGTGTCTATTTCACACTGGAGATAATTTGCATTTCTCTGATGACTAACGACATTGAGCATCTTTTGACATGTTTATTATCTAGTTGTATATCTTGTGAAGTATCTATTAAAATATTTTGCCTATGTTTTTATTAAGTTGGTCTTCTTCGTATGATTTCCCATATATTCTGGATACAAAGCCTTTGTCAGATATATGTCCATTGCTTTTCTTTTCAATTTCTTGATGATGTCTTTCGAAAAGCAGAAACATTTGATTTTGATGGAGCCTATTCAATTTTCTCCTTTATACATCATGCTTTTTTTTGGATAAATCCCTTATCCCAAATTTGCAAAGACTGTTTCTTCTGTTTTCTTCTGGAAATTATAAAATTTGAGCTTTTACATTTAAGTTCATGATTCATTTTAAGTTTATTTTTGTGTATGGTGTGAAGTTAGGGTTAACATTTACATTTTCCTATATAGAGATCCAGTTATTCTACTACAATTTGTTGAAAAGATTATCCTTTCCTTATTGAAAGCACCTTTGTTGAAAATTAGCTGAATATACAAATATGGATATATTTCTCCCTCTCTATCCTGTTCTACTCACCTATATGTCTATCTTTACACCTGTATCACACTGTCTTGATTACTGTAGGCCTTATAGTAAGTCATGAAATTAGGTAATGTAAATCCTCGATTTACATTATGATCTTTTTAAAATTGTGTCATCTATTCTAGGGCCTTTATCTTTCAAAAATATTTAGAATGAGAATATTAATTTTTCTGAAAGTCTTCTGGAATTTTGATTGGGATTGTATTCCTAGGTGACAGATGAATGGCCAACACACTTGGGTTTCACTTGATTTATATTACCAGAAATATTTAAGCATTGGCCCAGCAGAAAGCTGAGAGCCACTACAGTTCAAAATCAAGGCAGGGCCCTGCATTTGGCCATATCATCTTCAAACCTAATAATACTAGAGAGAACTGTGGCCAATAAGGCCAAGCCTCTGGCAAGCCTCAAGGAGAAATTCATTGCACAGACTCCCTAGCATCCTGGAGCAAAGCCATGTTTCCTCCAGTAGAGAATGACTCACCATTTGAAAAAAGGCTCCTGATGTGCTACTGGCTTTATTAAAGACTGAGCACCTGACCTTGGAATATCAGGTATGTCCATCACTAGCTGAGTACTGTCAGATCCACCAAGTCAGGGGCTCTAGCGGATGCAGCAGCAAGCATTCTATGATGGAGCCCAAGCCACAAATAACTTACATAAATAAGTGGGCACAAGTCACCTGTTCTGTTTCACCAATGCTTTGTCTCAGTGCACATCTATGGTCTCATTGTGGGTTCCCCAAACAAGCCAACAGAGG
Source organism: Mesoplodon mirus (assembly GCF_964341445.2). NCBI lineage: Eukaryota > Metazoa > Chordata > Mammalia > Artiodactyla > Ziphiidae > Mesoplodon > Mesoplodon mirus. Next base: position 155,179,463 of record NC_138978.1, on the reverse strand, counting down.
AGAAAATGCCTGATCCTCATTCACAGATGGGTTGGCTTCATATGTTGGGGTGTCCTGAAAATAAATTGCTGCTCCCTACAGCACCACAAGGGGGGATTCCAGTGCACAGAGCTGTGAGCAGAACAGTTGATTGTCTGCTTCACATGGAAGAAAAGGTAGCCCAAGTTCAGGATATACCTCTGGGCAAATGATTTGGCTGACAGGTCAGGGGCCTGGATTACATTATTAGAGACATAGAGTTTTAGAGAAGAGGGTTTTGGGCAGACCTTACAGGAAAGAGAACAAAGAGTTTGAGTCTTTGGGTCTTATGTCAATGCCCTCTAGAGAGCATCCACCACAGAGAAGACACAACCAGATGGACAGGATGATTGGTCTGGTGGATTGTCCAATGGATGCCCTCAGTCACCCGAGTGCACAATGGTCCCATCATCAGAATAGCCATGGTGTCAGGGATGTGGCTACAGATGGGCCCAACAGCATGGGCTCCCTCTCAAAAAAGCTGGTCTAGCCACTATTTCTGCTGCATAATCAACCTGTCATCATCAGACCGACACTGTGTCCTCAGTATCCCAAGTAAAAACAACAACCAGCTTCCTGATGGCAAGTCAATTGTATTGGAGCCCTTCCTGTTTGAAGGAATTGATACCTATTCCTGATATGGGTTTATCTTCTTTTTCTGCAGTGCCTCTGCCAGAAATACTCTATGAAGGGCTTATAGAATACCTGATAACAGTCATAGAATCCTGCATAAGATTGCCTTGCGTCAAGGGACCTATTTTATTGAGAAATGTGTACATGACCATGGGATTTGCTGGTTCTACCATATCCTACTTTTTTCTGGAAGTAGCTGGTCTAAAACTGTTTGAGTTGAATTGTGTCCCCCATAAATTCATATGTTGAAGTCTTAACTCCCAGTACATCAGAATGTGACTTTAATCTGAAACAGAGTCATTTCAAGTATAATCTGTTAAGTTAGATGAGGTCATTAGGATGGGCCCTAATCCAATATGACTATGTCCTTATCAAAAGGAGGTATTTGGACACAGAGACAGAGACACAGAGAGAACACCCTGTAAAGAATAGAGTTACGCTGCCACGAGCCAAGGGACACAAAAGATAGCTGCTAAATGACCAGAAGCTGGGAAAGAGGCATAGAACAGAGTGTCCCTCACAGCCATCAGAAGGAACCAATCCTGCCAACAGCATCTCAAACTTCTAGAATCTGGAAAGTGAAACAATAAATTTCTGTTGTTCTAAGCCACCCAGTTGTTGGTACTTTGTTACATCAGCTTCAGGAAACTAATACAAATACCATATTGGAGAGACTTCCCTGGCGGTCCAGTGGTTAAGACATTGCCTTCCAATGCAGGGGGTACAGGTTCGATCTCTGGTCTGGTAGCTAAGATCCCACACACCTCGTGGCCAAAAAATCAAAACATAAAAACAGAAGCAATATTGTAACAAATTCAATAAAGACTTTAAAATTGTCCACATCAAAAAAATCTTTAAAAAAAAGTACCATGGGCTTTCCTGGTGGCGCAGTGGTTGAGAGTCCGCCTGCCGATGCAGAGGACACGGGTTCGTGCCCCGGTCCGGGAAGATCCCACATGCCGTGGAGCGGCTGGGCCCGTGAGCCATGGGCGCTGGGCCTGCGCGTCCGGAGCCTGTGCTCTGCAATGGGAGAGGCCACAACAGTGAGAGACCCGCGTACCGCAAGGGAAAAAAAAAAAAAAAAAAAGTACCATATTGGAATAGCCTATTAACAGCTCAGTTAAGGCAACATCCTATAGAACTGGGGAACTATCCTCCATAACACACTATCTGTACTGAACCAATATATCAAGCTGTGTCCCTCATAGCTCGAATATCCAGATCCAGGTGCCAGAAAGTGGAACAAGGATTAGCCCTTCTCGTTATCACTCATAATACCCATTTGTGTTTCCCATTCTAGTGTGGGCTCTACTGGGTAAAGTGGGGAGTGGGGAACACTACTCCCAGTGACACAAAAGCGTTCCACAAAATCTGAAGCTACAACTGGTCTCTTTGTTTTCCTTATGTGGGTGGAACAGCAGGCAAAGAAAGGAGTTACAATACTGGTGAGGTTACTCAACCTTGATTATCATCAGAAGCTAGAATTGTTACTATGTTAAGGGGACAGGGAAGAATATGTCTGGAACTCAGGGGACTCACTGGGGTACCCTTATGTGTTTGTGTATTTGATAATAATAGTGAACAAGCAATTGCAACCACTGCAGCCTGACAAGGGCAAGGCAATCTAAGGCCTGACCACTCAGATGAAGTTCTGGGATCCCCTACCAGCCAAATAAATTAGACCAGCCAATGCTGGCCAAGGATGAGGTAACCTAGAATAAGTGGTAGAGGAGAAAGTTGATGAATCTCAGTCATGGCCTTGGGACCAGCAGGCACTATTAGCTTATTCCACTGTTTCTGCTGCACAAAGTCCTTTCTAGAAATTGTGGCCACCGCTTTGAAGGCACAATGACAAAGCGAATTTAATAGGGGGACAAAGGGATCTGACTAGTGTAAGGCGTGGTCTATAGCAAGTACTTTATGACATCCCCTTGGCGCAGCTCTGATTTCAGCCACCGTTGTGGTAGACAGTTCTCTGTGGGCTCAGACTCTTTCTACCTCAACAAGCCATAGGTCGCTCCACCTCTGCTCCAGGGCTTTCTCTGAAGCTGAAGGAGGTCACAGCACAGCTTGGAAACATGGGGACAGTCACTGTATCCAGGAGCAATCCTCAATGAATGGGGTCAGGAGGCAGCAGATAAACATCCAAGGGTTCCATCTTCCCCATGGGCAATTCTGGTAGATGCTGGGAGAATCAAGCCACTGGCATCTACAGTAACAACTGCAATTTGTCACCCTTCTCTTGGCTTCTCTGCTTCCCCTGTCTCACTCTCGCTGCTCCCTACTTCCCTTCCTGGAATCATCACCCAAATAAACTACTTCCATTCAAATCTTTATAATAGTCTCTGCTTCTGGCAGAACTCAACCTAAACAGAAGTTGCCATACACGTATGATTTATTATTTTCAACAGGTGAAAACTCCATCGTGGTCCCCAATTTTTTTTTTTTCCGGTATGCGGGCCTCTCACTGCCGTGGCCTCTCCCGTCGCGGAGCACAGGCTCCGGACACGCAGGCTCAGCGGCCATGGCTCACGGGCCCAGCCGCTCCGCGGCATGTGGGATCTTCCTGGACCGGGGCACGAACCCGTGTCCGCTGCATCGGCAGGCGGACTCTCAACCACTGCGGTGTTGATGGTTTTAGACCAGGGGTTTCTGATAGGTAAGGAGCATGTTTTCTTTTTCTTTTTTTTTTTTTTTTTTGGCTGTGTTGGGTCTTCGTTTCTGTGCGTTGCGGTGAGCGGGGGCCACTCTTCATCACGATGCGCGGGCCTCTCACTGTCGCGGCCTCTCTTGTTGCGGAGCACAGGCTCCAGACGCGCAGGCTCAGTAGTTGTGGCACACGGGCCCAGTCGCTCCGTGGCATGTGGGATCCTCCCAGACCAGGGCACGAACCTGTGTCCTCTGCATTGGCAGGCAGACTCTCAACTACTGCGCCACCAGGGAAGTCCGAGGGGGCATGTTTTCATGCTTGGTTTGTACATATCTAAATTTTGTTTGACCGTGGAACCGTGAATTAACGCATTCTTTGGGACAAGAATTAATTTTCAAAGCTTAACATTAGGGGATTTCTGATCCCTCTAGAAAAGAGAGGCTTCGGGGTAAATATTTAAATATTCAACATATTAGCATGATTTAAATAAAGTTGATCACAAAAAATAAGTGTTCAAAATCTTCATATGTTTTAAATAAATTCATTGCAAGAAGCTTTCTCTATTTGCACCACTAGGGGATCCCCTATACTATGCCTTAGAAAGTCTTTAACCATTACTCCTGTCTCATACATCCTGGTTTACTACACTATCCTTCTACCTCCCACTCCACCTTCCCTTAGTGTATCTAATGTTCTTGTTTACTCTCTTTTTAAAATAACACTTGCTTGTTTAAAGTAGAGGAAAATAAAAGGAAAAAATAATAGCTCATAATCCTACTGCTTATAAAATCTTTCTTATTAACAAAATAATAAAACAATAACACGTGCACCTGATAGGAAATTCCAAACATTCAAAAAGTGTAAAAGAAAAATTCACGAAACTAGAATGAGCATTGACCATCCACCAGACTAAATCATTTTGTAGTTGAGGTCAGTGAGATCAAGACATTTCTAAAAATTCAGACAACTAGTTACTAACCCAACACCCCACCCCTGCCAAATGCAAATTAAGAAAATGGTGTAAACAGATAAAACATCATCATTCTGGTATCAGCCACCTTACAGAAACTCAAAACACATTTACAACCCTTGCAATAGTAATTTTTATGAATGAAATGAAATAATTTATATGTTTTAAAAATTTTAGTAGCATTTTTTATGGGAAAAAGGCTCACCTAGTGCTTATTTCTTCCAAAGTATTAAAATCAATGTTCATTATATTTTCTATTCCTTAGCTGTAAACCTGAACCTCAAAGAAAGAAAGTGGCTGGTATAGGTCCAAGTTCCCAAAAAGGAGATGAGGGGCTTCCCTGGTGGCGCAGTGGTTGAGAGTCCGCCTGCCGAGGCAGGGGACTCAGGTTCGTGCCCCGGTCTGGGAAGACCCCACATGCCGCGGAGCGGCTGGGCCCGTGAGCCATGGCTGCTGAGCCTGCGCGTCCGGAGCCTGTGCTCCGCAATGGGAGAAGCCACAACAGTGAGAGGCCCGCGTACCGCAAAAAAAAAAAAAAAAAAAAAAAAAAAAAAAGAGATGACATAGCCAAAAATAAGTTTTTCAACTTGCAAGACAAGTTTGCTCAAGGACATAACATTTTTATCACGTGACTGAATTTAAGTTCAATTTGTCTCTAGCTCATTTTCAATAATAGCTTTGATCCAGGTGTTAGATTAGCCATGGAGTAAAGCACTTGATTCTCCAGCCCTCTCTGACAAGGGGGCTTGACACCTTGGAATAAAAGGTGAAGGAATTCCCTAAACCAGGAGTAAAACTTTAGTGTCCCTAAGAATATCATGGAGGGAACTATACTCAATATTCGTATAAAAGAATCTGAAAAAAATTAGATAATATGTATGTATAACTGAATCACTTTGCTGTTCACCTGAAACTAACACAGCGTTGTAAATCAACTATACTTCAATTAAAAAATAAAATAAATAAAAGATTAAATAAATAAATTTAAAAACAAACAAACAAGAATATCATGGAGAACTTTTTCTAATGCAAATTTTGAGGCTATACCTTGTTCTGATTTAACAGGTTTGGAGTGGAGTACAGAAATCCATTTTATGAAGCACCCCTGTGGTCAATAGATAAGATGAATATACTTTCTGATTTACTTCAATTGTCCTGGCCTCCCTCTGGTTTAACATGTGTCCCAGAATTGTTGTTGTTGTTGTTTTTAAGAAAACATTATTAAAAATAATTGTATTAAAATAAACCAGGCTGGGTTTGGTAGATCACTTTGTACTTCCATATTCTACCATGGCCTTATTTAGTAGCATGTGAGCTGCATGTGCAATAAGCAGAGTCCAGCATTTAACAAGTGGTTATATCTGAACCATGAGTGATAACCCCCACCTCACTTTTTCAAAACCCGTCTTGACACTGGTAACTAACTCCACCATTTTAAGGATAGCATACAGGATGCTGGCTGATAAAGTGTGGTTGCATAAGGGCAGGTGGCTTGGGACAACTAACTTATGGTCCCCAGTGATGTGGGAGAAGTGTTTGCTTCTGCCCCTGGTGGCCATCTGGTGGATGAGTCGTTGTGCCTTAGTCCAGAGGGAGGCCTGAGAGAGGAGGAAGCCAAGTAGGCTGCCAGTCTCCCAGTGGGTGGTATCACTTTGAAACATGGGAAATCAGAAATTTGGTGCATGAGAAATAAACGTGGGAAGTGGGGGTGAAGCATGCCTGCAGTAGAGCTTGTACAGAGAAGTGTGAGCCATCCTGCTGAAGTGGTTTTGGCTTATACTAGCCAAATTGTTGTAAATCTACAACAATTTACAGCTATCCTCCGCTTTTCGAAAGTTCAGTTTACGCCACTTCTAGTACCTCTCTTTGCTAACTGAAACAAATCTGAAGAGGATTTTTGCTTTCACAAAAAAAGGGCAAGAAGCAAAAATAGCATTTTGTGTTTGTTTTGCAGAAGCCCATAGAGAGGCAGCGCATACCTGGAGCGTTGAGTGAGGCACCACCAAGCTCCTTCCCCAGGGACCACACTCAGCATCTCAGCATGAAGCCACCATAGCTTTGAACTGTGTCTGTGAGCATCTGTTCTTTAGCTGGATTTATCTTCCTATGAAAGATTTCATAGGAACACTCTACTTTTGTAAAGCAGGGGAAACCTGTATTTACTTTATTACTGTAACAATTTTTAAAGATTTTACAATGAACCCTCTCAGTAGCAATGAGCTCAAGAAACAAAGCTAAACAAAACAAAAACACATGTTTAGTGAAAATTAAGTACAAAATTTTTATTTTTCAGTAAAGTCGATAATAAATGTACAACATACATAAAATATTTGCCAACATTTACCATCTACCATGGGACCTGTAGTAACTAAAACTAGAAGGCATAAATATGTTATAAAGACCCCAGGGACTTCCCTGGTGGTGCAGTGGTTAAGAATCCACCTGCCAATTCAGGGGACACGGGTTTGAGCCCTGGTCCGGGAAGATCCCACCTGCCGCGGAGCAACTAAGCCAGTGTGCCACACCTACTAAGCCTGTGCTCTAGAGCCGGCGAGCCACAACTATTGAGCCCACATGCCTAGAGCCTGTGCTCTGCAACAAGAGAAGCCACCGCATGAGAAACCCACACATCGCAACAAAGAGTAGCCCCTGCTCGTCACAACTAGAGAAAGCCCGTGCATAGCAACGGAGACCCAACGCAGCCAAAAAATTTTTTTAAACCTCAGGACTTGCTTTAAATCTTAGACGTTATTTTAAGATTATCTTGGATAAGTATGAACGATGAAGAAATAGCTATTAATGTGTTTGGTTTAATTAATAGAAGAACTCTGCAGACAGTTAAATGACTCACTTTTTGTGTCACCAGTTATTTCAAATGAAAAAATTAATTCCAATAATTGTTCATTTTTTCATGAAATTCATGGAATCAAAGTAAAAAAAAGTTCTTCAGATCTTATTGTGAATACTATTGTAAATTCAGTTAAAAAGTTTAATTTTAAATATTTATTTATTTATTTATTGGGTTGCACCAGGTCTTAGTTGCAGCAGGTGGGCTCCTTAGTTGTGACTCGCCACCTCCTTAGTTGTGGCATATGTACTTTTAGTTGCGACATGCATGTGGGATCTATTTCCCTGGCCAGGGATGGAACCCGGGGCCCCAGCACTAGGAGCACAGAGTCTTAACCACTGTACCACCAGGGAAGTCCCAAGAAGTTTAATTTTAAAGATAAAGTTACTTGTTTTGTGAGGATCATATGAGTACAAGTTCTACATACAGTCTATCTCTTATCAATAAATTTCTTGCTAAATAAGAAATAGAGCAGAAATGTTCTTTGAAGCTTTTAGAGAATTGCAGTTCTTAAAAACAAAATTTGGAAAGTGGGAGATATTGAAATTTTTCTTATAAAAGCAAGGAAAATATTGAACAAATTAAATAATGAGAGCATAATCAATTTACAAGTTTTATCTTTGAAATTCTACCATTGCCTTGGAATACTCAGACTTGTGGAATAATCTTTTGACAGAGCCTCTTGTTTTCATTTCATAAATGTATACTCTGCCTCAGAGAGAATGAAACTGCAAAAGCTAACAATTTTGAAGCATCTAAATTACACAAAATATTTTAAAGAAGTATAAATAGAGACAAGTTACTGACAAGTTTTGTCTGGAAGCAAACATAAGGCACCTGTGAAAAAAACCTTGGCTGTAAAATTTATGCATTTCAAAATTTAAAAAATAGAATTGAGAATCCCTCCATTTAGCAGAATTTATTCTGAGTTTACCATGAGTCTCATCACCTGAAGAATAATTTCTCAGTTGAAAATATTGTGGGCTCCAGAAAAGAGTCAATTGGAAAAGTTGTGGCAATTTAATGAAAAAAAAGAAAAGATCATATTGAAAACAATATATTCTTCAGAAATATGTCAGTAACAGAGTATTAGCAAATGATACAGCTAAGAAACTGAAGAAAGTACATAAGTATAAACCAACAACAACTATTCTGCTCATATTATTTTTTATATCCAGATAAACAATATAAATGTTTCCAAAAGTTTGCTTTAATATACATGGGTATATATGTTTTGTTTTGTTTTTTCGGACATGCCGCATGGCCTGCGGGACCTTAGTAACTGATCAGGGACCAAACCCATGTCCCCTGCAGCGGAAGCACGGAGTTTTAACCACTGTACTGCCAGAGAAGTCCCAGTTATATACTTTTTTCTTTTTTTTTTTCTTTTTTTTTTTATTATTATTTTGTTGTTGTTGTTGCGGTACGTGGGCCTCTCACTGTTGTGGCCTCTCCCGTTGCGGAGCACAGGCTCCGGACGCGCGGGCCCAGCGGCCATGGCCCACGGACCCAGCCGCTCCGCGGCATGTGGGATCCTCCCGGACCGGGGCACGAACCCGTGTCCCCTGCATCGGCAGGCGGACTCCCAACCACTGTGCCACCAGGGAAGCCCCTATACTTTTTTCTTTTTAAAATTTTATTTTATTTATTTATTTTTGGCTGTGTTGGGTCTCCGTTGCTGCACGCAGGCTTTCTCTAGTTGCAGCGAGCGGGGGCAACTCTTCATTGCAGTGCGTAGGCTTCTCGTTGCAGTGGCTTCTCTTGTTGCAGAGCATGGGCTCTAGGCACGTGGGCTTCAGTAGTTGCGGCACACGGGCTCAGTAGTTGTGGCTCTTGGGCTCTAGAGCACAGGCTCAGCAGTTGTGGTGCACGGGCTTAGTTGCTCTGCAGCATGTGGGATCTTCACGGACCAGGGATCGAACCCGTGTCCCCTGCGTTGGCAGGAGGATTCTCAACCACTGCACCACCAGGGAAGCCCCTATATACGTTTTTAAGAGAGAATTTTTTTGGAAAGTGGTTTTTAATGAAAGTATTTTATAGATCCAACAATATAAAAAAACAATTTATTGGTCAATAAATGAATATGCTAAAAATGACACATGCTAAATAATTTTAGTCACCCCTTTTATTCTCAAAAATATTTGTCAGCTAAACTGTATACTCACTCTATTTTAAGCCCAAATTTAAGAAGCAGTTAAATCATTCATGCCCTATATTGGTTCTAGAATATTTTTAAATGGATTTGGATGGAGGTTCTTTTATTGTTATTTTAGGGTATAGGACATTGAAAAAAAGGCCAGAGAATGTAACATTTTAAAACTGTCTCGGGGCTTCCCTGGTGGCGCAGTGGTTGAGAGTCCACCTGCCGATACAGGGGACATGGGTTCGTGCCCCGGTCCAGGAAGATCCCACATGCTGCGGAGTGGCTGGGCCTGTGAGCCATGGCCGCTGAGCCTGCGCGTCCGGAGCCTGTGCTCTGCAACGGGAGAGGCCACAACAGTGAGAGGCCCGCGTACCACAAAAAACAAAAACAAACAAACAAAAAAACTGTCTCATTTGATTCTAAGCAAAACATAATCCTACTTATTGAGGTGGTAGGCTTAGCTTGTTAAATTTCAAGGAGCCGTTGAATGACCAACGTGACAAATGCCCAGGAGTGAAGAACGGTTTCCTGGGATGTGGGACTTCCAATGCTAAAACTGTGACAGTCTCAGACAAGCCAAAGTTGATGGTCTCCCTACATCTATTAAGTGAATTCAGACTCCAGTGTGTTTAGGTGAGGCCGGGATCGCATGTGAAGAAAGGAAATCATGAATACTGGGCCTGAGCCATGATTTCAGAAAAGGTACTCTTTACCTTTGCTATATCTCAAAATAAGTAGACATCAAGTTTTATGGCTCCCTTATATTCCACTCCTCACTTCTCAAACCAGAAAAACCCAAGACAAATATCGTATGATGATTCACTTCCTTCTCCTTTCTCCCCAGGGGAGCGCTGACTTCTGCTTCTTCACACCCTTAACCTTAAAACTACTCCCACCTATGAGAGCAGATGCAATATTTGAACAGTGTCTGGGGACTGCCTGACTTTATAGGAATCCATTTCCTCACATATCCACCAGAAAAGCTGAGCATTGAATCCTAGTTCAATGGGGGGCACATAGTAAGTTTCAATGAATATATGTAGAACTTGTGAATGATAGATCAAAGCGCCCCTGAAAGGTGGAAACTCATCCCAATGTACTCACCCAGCTATGTGGTGAAAGTCCTCCGGGGGGGAGGGGAGAGAAAAAGTTGGGGAATAACCATTTTCCTTTTTGCCCTGCCCAAGAGCTCAGTGGATGAATTGAAGTGCAAACAAACCACAAATGCATTGAGGACAACCCTTTATGCCTGTCTTCTTTGCCTCTTGGAAATTAAAGGAGGAAGAGCAACTGAAGGAACCTAGCTATCCTCTCTTGGCTGGTATCAGCTAGCCAGGTACCTGAGAGATAAAAGGTATAAAAGTACCCCTTATATTTTCCTTTTGAGGAGATTTTTCTTCTGGGATCCTAGAACCAGAAAATAGGAATACTGATTATTTAAAAACAGGTAACCAACCCTTTTTAGACTTGCATGTGACTCTTAATTACCAAGAGAAATGGTATTATTTCATGAAAAGTCAAAGATGACAGAATATGCATTCAGAACATATAAAGGTGACCTGTTGACCACAGCAACTGAAGAGTGTTTCCCTTGCTTTCTAGATTCCTATCCTGCCTGGTAACCAGGAGGCAGCCCAGTGCAGGGCTGTAAGTATCAAACTGAAGATCACCGCCCAGGGTACCACCTACCAGCTGTGAGACGTTGGGCAGATTATCCACCTAATAGTGTTGTCATGAGGATTAAGTGAGATAATGTGTGAAGCTCTTAGCACTGGGCCACATGGTAAGTACTCAGAAGGTACTGTTGGTGCTTACTGTTGTGGATAGGCTGTGTCATCTAATCACCTGTGATTTCTGCTGGAAGAACTAAGGTGATTTTTACACCTCACAGTAAATTTATAAGTTATATTAATCATAGGAAAGGTTATACCATGAGTTGGTGGTTGCCTAATTTGACGAGTCAGATTGTTTTCTTTTTTCACTTCTTTGTTGAAAATAGAAATTTAGGTCAAATTTTTGCTTGAGGCAGAAAAACCTTTTTATTCAGTTACTTGTCTGAAATGAGAAGGTAACCCGTTTTAATGTCTGGCCACCAACCCAGCCCCACAGCTGGTATTAATAGATTTCCTTTGGGAACCACAAGCAGGAGTGTTAGGACAGAGCCTGTATATGGCTCTTAAGCTAGGAAGCATAGATTAAAATCTAGTTTAGAGTCTTTTATCTCCAAGCCCATCTGAACTGAAACATTTAAAAACTCAGAACCCCAGAATTCTTTGGTTGAATTTAATAGGCAATGTATCCTTGTGAACAGCTACACCAGATCAGAGCTCATTAGTTCTGTTACCCTGGGGTGCAGTCAGGGAAGGCTACATAGGGGAGAATTTATATGATGGGAAACTTGAGGATGCCTAGGGACACCCAAGGTGGTCTTCCTACTAAGAAGAGCTGATCTAATGAATTGCTCTAATAGGCTTCTAGGTTGCTAACAATCAAACGGCCCTAATCAGCAGTAAAGGAGCACCTACTTAATCAACCCAAAGTCCCAAGGTAATGTGATCTAACAAGAAAGGTGAACTGCCTATGTCATTACCACTAAGTGACATAACTTTAACAAAACTGGCAGATTTTCATTTTCCCAGTGTTCTCCTTGGTGCATGAAACTGGGTGCTGGCTTAATAACCCTCAGCCATAAAATACTGTAACATGTTAGTTCATGCTGAGTGGCAACAGGTTTGTTTTTCATGATTATGTAATCTGAATTCTTCTTCCAAGAAAGGATTTGGAAATGAGCTATTACATTGGATTGCCAGCAAGTGTTTGGTCTAAATGCACATGTGTAATAGCTGCAGTAAACTCAGACCCTTTCTCTCAAACTGCGCCCTACCCCTAGACAAGACTGTAAACTATAAATCAAGTGCGACCCATGAGAAATGTCCAGTAGCTGGCTGAGGTTTACATAAAGCATTGAAATGCCTACTAAGGATTTTTAGGGAGGGTATTTGATCTCCCTCAGTCTTAAATAGCAACCTAATGAGCCAGGCGATCTGGGCCCTCTGTACACTAGTACCCATATTAGATTGGCTTTAAAAACTAATATGATGTTAAAATAGTGTGTAAAGGGTGCATACTGGAGTTGGTTCAAAGACTTTAGGTGCTAGTTTGGTATTTATTGACTAGAATGCTACTTAGAGGAGAGTTCACATTGTTCTTACCTTCCAGGACAAAGCTTAAAACCACAGCAAATAACTGCTTGGGGGTTTGCATTCCATAGTCCTGGACTCAGAGACAAGCTTCCTGTTCCCTCTTGGCTGGCAGACCCAACCTGAAGGCCAGACGGTGAATGGTTTGATTCTTATAGGACAATCCACTCTGGCTTTCAGCCCTTAGGGTTCTGGGTGCCAGACCAGGTGTGTTTTTTTGTTGTTGTTGTTGTTTTTAAGTTCCTTCTGGAGACTTGGATTTCACCTGAAGATAACAGGAGGAGAACAGACTGAGTTAGGCATTTGGGCAAAGGCCATATCTAATAAAGATCCACACACCCATGTAGATCCCATAGAGGAGTATTTCAGAATAACTAAGAACCAAACTTGGAAAACTGTAATCATTCTCTGGGATCTTCTTGGTAGGTTTCAGGAATTAAGAGGGAAAAAAAAAGAAGAGAAGAACAATACAAGATTCTTGGGGCAACATGATTTTTTTTTCTTCTGGGGAAAATGGCAGATTTTATTTCAAATGTTATAATTCTGTGCTTTCCTATGCAACATGTATACACAGTCCAATGTTTACAATGAGCTGAAAGTCAAACGTCAAGATTTCCTCTACTGCCTTCACCAACAAGTGCAGTGCTAGTAAACGGGCCCCAGGTCAGAACCTATGGAAACTCTGAGTGAGGGAGAGAGATTGTAACTCTGGCAGTGAGAGAGAGAGAGAGAGAGAGAGAGAGAGAGAGAGAGAGTGTGTGTGTGTGTAACAAAGAGAAAAGGAGAGAGAGATACAGAGGGAGAGAGAATTCCAGAACTTGTCCTTGTATGGAATAGTTATGAGTCTGCTTTGAATTTTTAGTGAAAAATAAAGAGAATACTAGAACACTCATTATTCAAATAGCATGCCCAAATTAATCGCTTAGGGAAAACCATTAACCTTTTCTTCTCTGCCCCATTATTGCCGCAATTTTAAAGGTCTTGTGGCCAAAGGACAGGATCTTGAAGGGTTGGTGGTGGGGTGGAGGAGAGCTGAATTTTTAACTCAGCTGAATTGGGGACTAATTTCCTTGGCAGTTCAAAAGCTCTTAATGAACGCTTTCTGCCAGACAGAAGCAGTGCAGGCCACTAGGCAGTCATGCTCAGGCGTGTCCCCGACCCTCCCTCAGAGAAGAAGAGGCTGGTGTCCTATTCCTCTGAGGCAGCCCCTCCCTTGGGTAAAACAAACAACCTTCCTCAACACTCCCCAACCGCTACCACTGTGCTCATTCCGACCTTTGTGCCCCCTTTCAAACTCTGCTTGGAATTCTCTCTCCCCACCTCTTTAACCCAATCTTTCGCCTCCTTCCAGGTCCATCTCAAAACAGCCTTACCTATAAAGAACTTCAACGCAGGGGTGCTCTGGTTCCTCTAAGCCATCATGAAGCTGCTGCAGTTTTCACTATTTCTGGTAGATTCTTTGAGCTAGCTAGTCAACTAGGGACAAAAGCCCCTCTCTTTCTTTCCTGGCTGCACTTTTCTTTCTTTTCTTAAAAAAATAAATAACTTTATGATCCCCTGCCTGACTTTTATCATTGTTTACTATATCCACAGAGGTGGAACATAACTGACTTTTCACTGCTGTTGCATCCAGGCATGATATTATTTCAGCTTAATCCACTGCAATCAACCCAAGTCCATATTTGGTTTTTGCAAAAGTTCTCTGACATTAGAATTTAAAAGCATTCTGAAAGAATGGAAGCTATTTCTCCAGCAAGGAGAGGAACTGAAGAAAAAGTGAGTACGTGGAGGGTATATTATGCTACTTACATTCCTCTACTCTACTCTGGGAGCATATGCAGAGAAGTAACCTAGAGGGACTTTTCAGAGATATGGTCCAAAGATACCACAGAAAACCCTCTATTTACAAAAATGTCTTCAAAACTTTTTTGGGGGGGGCGTGCCGCATAGCATGCTGGACCTTAGTTCCTCATCAGGGATCGAACCCGTGCCCCCTGCAGTGGAAGCACGGTGTCCTAACCATTGGACCACCAGGGAAGTCCCTTAAAGACTTTTTAGGGACTTCCCTGGTGGTGCAGTGGTTAAGAATCTGCCTGCCAATGCAGGGGACACGGGTTCAATCCCTGGTCCGGGAGGATCCCACATGCCGCGGAGCAACTAAGCCCGTGCGCCACAACTACTGAAGTCCGTGCGCCTAGAACCGGTGCTCCACAACAAAAGAAGCCACCACAATGAGAAGCCCACATGCAGCAATGAAGACCCAATGCAGCCAAAAATTAAAAATAAAAATAAAAAGATTTTTTAGGTGAAACAAAAAGTAGAAATATTTTTCTACTTGGGTCTCCCTAAGTTTTAAAATCTCCCTTAAAAGTAATAAAGGTGGATATAGGGAATAGAGAGTCCATGAGAGAGAAATAATTCTTTCTCATGAGTCTAGACTTCCCTACCTAGGGAAACCTAAAGGAAATTGAGTGCAGTCAACCTGCAAGGGTGAGCAGAGATCATTGAAATGCACTGATAATTCAGAACCTCATTTCCACCTCATTAATTTCAACCTCTGTTCCCTTCTACTGGTACTTCTACGAGGTAGACTAAGTTGAAGATAATATCCTGTCCCCACTCCTGCCTTCCCCCTCCCCCAAGGTGCTGTCAGTTGGGTGGAAGATCATTATCAGGAGAAAAAGGCAAAGTAAGTGGCCTACATGATTCACAACCCAGCTAACCTCCTCTTCATCACTTAATTATGCAAAGATTACAGGTGGGTATCACTTTAATATTAATGAGATTTTTAATATGAAAATTATTTCTGGTCTTGATCTGTTTCCAATTTGTCAATACCCTAGATTTTGCCAAGTTTGGGAACCTTAGCGTAATTATGGCTAAAGTCATTTGACTACAGTTAGTGAACTTCTGTGTTTTTAATCTCTCTCCCATTCTTCGGGAAGGGGGGAATTTTGCATTGTTTTCAATAGGACATGATTATTAATTATTGCCTATACTGGAAAGTGATTGAGGCGCTGCCTCTCCCTAATATTTTCCTCTGTCATTTTATAATGTGTACTCATCCTATTATTGTATAAGAATATGTATTGTATATACCCTGTTATAAATCATTATAAGAAAAAAAAACCCTATCTTCTTGCAAGGAAAATTTCAGGATTTACAAATACTAGATAACACATCTGGATGATAATCTGGGGAACATCAGACATTAAATATTCTAGAATAATCAGGTTTAAGTACAAAAAAGAATGTTCAGTGTCATAGGAAGCCATGTAAAGAAAGAGGAGGAAATTCAAGCAGGTGTAAACAGCAGGGACTAGATGGAAAAAGGGTCAGAGAAGGTTGTTTCCTATGAGAGTCAGAGTGAGTCCTACTCAAAACCGTGCTGTAGACAAACTTAACTTTCCCCTTTCCTTTTCTTTACAAAGACCAGCTTAGAATTTCCAATAACAGGATAATTATTACTACCACTTGTAGAGTTTACATTTTGACAGTGTTTGACACAAATTATCTCTAACCCGCAAAATTTCAGACTGGAAAAATATGGATGAAGGGAAATTTGTGGAAGAAATTCCCTAGCCCAGAAATTCTATTGCACATCAAGAGTGCCTTAGTCCAGCCTTGAACAGTAATGAGGAAAAAATTCTAGGCTCTGATCAAGGTACCTGGTGTGAGGAGTTAAAATGTGTATGCCAACCACATAAAAATAAAGATTAAAAAGAGTCCAATACTTCTAGCAGGGTATGCTGGTTAGCTTTATGTGTCAACGTGGCTAGGCTACAGTATCCAATTTTTCAATCAAATACTAATCTAGATGTTGCTATAGAGGTATTCTGCAGATGAGGTTAACATCTACAATTAAGTTGACTTTATTTTTTATTTTTTCAGTTGACTTTAAATAAAGGAGATAATCCTACATAATGAGGCTGGGCCTCATCCAATCAGTTGAAAGGCCTTAAGAACAAAACTGAGATTTCCCTGAGGAAGATAAGAAATTCTGCCCCATGACTGCAGTACCAGCTCCTGCTTGGGAGTTTCCAGCCTGCTGGGCTGACCTACAGATTTCAGATTTGCCACCCCCATGCCCCACCCCCCATAAAATATCTGTCTATTTACCTAGCTCCACCTATCTGTCTTTCTGTCCATCTATCTCTCTTTCTCACTGGTTCTGTTTCTCTGGAGGACCCTGATACAGAGAGTCACCAGGAAAGAACTCAGGAGGTGATAGTAAACTGACCCTCAATGAATAAGGAACCAACTATATGAAAAGTAGAGTTTAATTATGTTCCTTTCAGAGGGAAGAGCATACCCAAAGGCCCCGAGATAGGAAATAGCTTGGGATAAATAAGGGTGTGAAAAAGAAACCAGGATGTTTTAGCCACAGTGAGCAAAAGAGAGATGGCCCAAGATAAGGTTGGAGAGGTTTGCAGAGGTCAGATCATACAAGACTCTTAGTAAAATACTTGAACTTATTTTTCAAACTATTGTAGGAGGTCATTTAAGGTTTTTAACCTGGAGAAAGATGGCTGCCTGTGGAGAAGAGAATGGAGACCAACAAACACATAGAAGGTTACTATAGTGGTCCAGGTGGGTAATGGTAATAGCCTGGCCCAGTATGATGGCAGAGGAGATGGGAAAATGTGGGCTGATTCAAGGTTATATGATGGAATGAATGAAGAAGGTAGGAGGTCAGGGCATCACAGATGCTCCTATGTTTCTGCCTCATACAATTGGGTGGATGATGATGTTACTATATCCAATGGGGTAGACTGCTAGAGGAACAGGATTAAAGAATGTGAATTAAGAGTTTAGTTTTGACTGGAGTTCAGAAGAAAGATTTCAGCATTAGATATAAATTTGGGAGGCATCTCTTACAAATGGCATTTGAAGTCACATGAATAAACATGACTAATCAAGGAGAGAAGGAGATGAGACAGGGTAGAGAAAGAGTGGCTAGAGTGTTTCGAAGGGGGCGCGGGCGGAGAGGGTAAGAGTGTGCCCAGAGGTGTTGTGTTTCAGGAAAGAGGTCGTAGTCAACTCAGTGAAATACTGCCAAGAAGCCAAGCACAACTAGGACAGAAAAATGAACATAGGGCTTGATACCATGGCCTTGCTCTGTGAGTTCTGATGTCTGGTGTGCTTGCTTATTTACTTAACATGTTCTCATTTACCATTCACCATTTATCATGGTGACCACTATCATGGCTAAGTCCAGGTGATTACTGAATCTCCTAGGTATTGGTTTTCATAACTGAATGCACATGGGAGCCTAATTTTTTGTTTGTTTGTTTCTGAAAGAGAAGGAAGGAAAGAAGTTGGTTTCTGGGAACCTGGGGATGAAGAAGGAAGAGAAAAGAGAGGGATAAAGAAAGGAAGGATGTTCTGCATCCCCCAACCTGACCTTAGAGATAACATCTGCTTTTTATATAAGATGAATTGTTTTAGGGAATTCCCTGATGGTCCAACGGTTAGGACTCGGTGCTTTCACTGCTATGCGTCTGGGGTTCGATCCCTGGTGAGGAACTGAGATCCCTCAAACCGTGCAACGTGGCCAAAAAAAAAATAAAATGAAATAAAAATTTTTTTTAAAGATGAATTGTTTTGAAGATTCAAATATCCCAAGTTCTAGGTTACTCTCTCCCTTAATATTGTTTTTCACTTTTTCTTCATAGTATTTGAAGGTTAATTTTATGTGTTGACTTGACTGGGCTAAGGGATGCCCGGATAGCTGGTAAAACATTATTTCTGACTGTGTCTGTGAGGGTGTTTCTGGAAGAGATTAGCATTTAAATGAATAAACTGAGTAAAGAAGTTACTCCAATCTCACCAATGGGGGGCAGGGAGGGGGGGCATTTCCCAAATCACTGAAAGCATAAATAGAACAAAAAGGTAGAGGAAGGGGGATTTGCTCCTTCTGCCTGAGCTGGGACATCCATTTTCTCTGCCCTTGGATGTATGCACTCCTGGTTCTCAGGCCTTCAGATCTGACCTGGACTTACGCCATTGGCTCCCCTATTACTGGGCCCTTGGACTTGGACTGAACTACACCCCCAGCTTTCTTGGTTCTCCAGCTTGCAAATGGCAGAGCATGAGACTTCTTGGCCTCCATAACCATGTGAATCAATCCTAGGATAAATCTCTCTCTCTCTCTCTCCATATATATAATATATATAGCTTCTATTGGTTTTGCTTCTCTGGAGACCCCTAACTAATACACTCAGCCTGGCCTCAGAGATCACATCTGATCTATAGGAGACACCTTACATAAAAGATAAATTGTTTTGAAGATTCAGGTATCCCAAATTCTAAGTTAGGAGATTCATTCTCTCTCTCTGAATATTGTTTTCTTCCCCCCTTCATTACATTTAGCACAATTTGTAATTACAAACATATTTGGTATAACAATTTATTTAATGTTTATACCTGTACTAGATGTAACTTTCATGAGGCCAAAGCCTGTCTGGTTCTATCTACTTGTATCTAGTGTCCAGCACAAAGCCTGGCACGTAGTAAGAGTTCAAGATATAGTTGTTGAGTTAATAAATGATGATAGTTTATGTAGGAATAGAATATTAAAGCCATAAGTTTATAGGCATAAATAAATTTGTGAACTAAAAATCAGTAGTCTTCTATTTCTCCATATACATTAATTTGCTACCTTTTTATATTGCTCTCCTCTACTAATAGACAAGCGGGGGCAGCCCCTGGAAATTTAAGAGACTATTTGGAGAAACACAGCAAACTGAGAAAATTTTACATATTAACTTACTTTTCCAGAGATTTTTAGAAAAGACAACCGTTATTTTATTTTACCTGTAGAAAATCTCAGTACTTATGGAGAATTCTGTACTGGTATTTGGGAATTAAAAACTTATTTTTTATTGACATGTCCAGAAAAACCCAGATGTACAGTAGCCATAGGAACCACAAGAAGTCCACTACTTGTGTAGTTCCTAGAGCATTAGCCAAAACCACCGCTTTTCAAAATAAGAAGTTTGGGGAAGAGGCATATAAGGGAACTATGAACTTATGCCACCGACGTAGTAGAAGATTTATCATAGAGAAATCAGAGAATCATACAATTTTAGAGTTAAAGGAGGCTTTAGGCCAGTTTTCCTTACTGTATAGTTTGGGAAACAAGGGCCTATAAGTGAATTGTAGAGTCACATGGCCAGTTGTTACAACTTGTAATAATCTGATGTCTGACCTCAAGTCTAAATACTACATTGTGTGTGTGTGTGTGTGTGTGTTTAATTTGTATAAATATTGAATTCTGACGTATAATCAATACTGGTGCACATAATATAAATGAGCCTATGGTTAGAGCCTTGGCTATTTACCTTGAATGAGAAACAATCCCCCAATATATTTATTTCATAAGTTTGGAATTTTTTTTTTGCGGTACGTGGGCCACTCACCACTGTGGCCTCTCCCGCCGCGGAGCACAGACCCCGGACGCGCAGGCCCAGCGGCCACGGCTCACGGGCCCAGCCGCTCCGTGTCATCTGGGATCCTCCCGGACCGGGGCACGAACCCGTGTCCCCTGCATCGGCAGGTGGACTCTCAACCACTGCGCCACCAGGGAAGCCCTGGAATTTTTATATTAGGTTTTCTCCAAAGTGAGGCACTGCCGAACTACTCTGATGAGATCTCAATTTTAGTAGGAGTGAAAATGTCACTTTCTCCCCTTGCAAACTCTTGCAAAGACGTCGGTGAGCTCAGCAGGGGTCATCGAGTGAGGCCAGCACCCTGTGCTCCAGTGGCCCAGGCATGGCCATCAATAGCTCTAGTGGAGGATCTCATACACGAATCACATCCCTGTCCTGCCAACTTTTTATAACTCACTTATTTCTGTGTATTTTTGAGGAACTTGATAGTTTTATATGGCCATGTATTAATATTTTCTTTCTTGGTTACAGAATTTGGTTAAGAAATGACTACTACTCCAAATATAGGGAGTTTTCCCCAATGTTTCTTCTAGAGTACTTGCTTTCTACACTAAAGTGGGTACCAATGGCTTTGCTGGTTGCAAATCAATAAAAACGTGTATTCAGTCAGATATAAAACACACATAAAGATGTAACTCACTTTGCAGAACAGCTATTGTTTAGGCTAAAATTTTTCATTCCTTATTTTAACATTGCTTTCTTCTGTTGTACGATTTTCAAACATTAGGAATTTTGAAGTCAGACTCCTTTTATATCCTCCATTTACAGTTCTTACAGCAAAGTGCTAGTTTAGCCAGAAAGGGTGTTTTTGTGCTCCTACTAAGGACTATTTTCCTAAATCTTCATGCTGTTTTCATGATTTGATGATGTCATAACATTTTTTGAAGTTTTATGTCAAGGATCATTTAATCTGAATGATTCCTTTTAAAATTAAAGAATACAGAAAAATGTGGTAATAATGTTCTTTCAAGGAAAGTAGCTATTGAACATTTTTCCCAAGTTTTATTATTTTAAAAAAAACCTCCTTTCCTCTTTATCAAAAAGCTTGTATTCATTCATAATTCTGTATTAAGTATAGGAAGTTATCAAAAATGACAACAAAGACCTGCTTTAGTCTAAATATAGAAGATTGTTTAAAAAGTTCCCCCCAAAACATGTCTTATTCAACTGTATATTATGAACACTTAGCAAACAGTAAGGGCTTATTAAACACTTTTGAATTAATGTTAATATGAACTATGTACACAGAAAAGAGTAATTAACATTAGTCAATATTAATCTATATACCATCTATAATAAATAGATTAAATTTTACACAAATACAATCATATAAGTGTTTATAAGGAGTTTGCAGAAAAATTGGGTGGAAAAGATGCTCTCCTTAATTGGAAAAAGAAGTCTCACAAAGAGATTACATTGGTTTTAGAGAACATATGGAGCTGGCCTGGCAGATGGATGGGAGTAGGTGGTACCTGGCATGCAGAAGGGCCCTACAAGTCCATTTTTCTGCTTCTTGTCAGAAAAGAGATGATAGATCAATGCACACGCTAAGTGTTTCTCTCTCTGTTTTTAAATAAGGTCCATGTAGTTATGATACTTGGTCTCTATTTATATTCTTATGTTTGCTAACCTTTCTTTTTTCCTCTTTCCTGGACAGGTCTACAGTGATTAATTTATCAGCTATTTTAATAGAATATTTCTAGCTGAAACAGATAGTTTTAAAAACTGGGTTGACCAGTTATTTTGGTGCCCTACATACAGGTTACCTATAGACTCAGTTCTCCTGACTTCAAATCCAGATCATGGATCATGGGGTGTGTGCATGTGTGTGCATTGGAGAAGTTATGTATACATTTAATAAAATGTAAAAATCAAAATCAGTAGTGGGGGCTTCCCTGGTGGCGCAGTGGTTGAGAGTCCGCTTGCCGATGCAGGGGACACGGGTTCGTGCCCCGGTCTGGGAGGATCCCACATGCCACGGAGCGGCTGGGCCCGTGGGCCATGGCTGCTGAGCCTGCGTGTCCGGAGCCTGTGCTCCGCAGCGGGAGAGGCCACAACAGTGAGAGGCCCGCGTATGGCAAAAAAAAAAAAAAAAAAAAAAATCAGTAGTGGTGTTCACAATCTAAAGGAGCCCTAAGCTATACTTATGTTTACTTGTTTTAAGTGAAGATTCCTTCTTATCCAATCTAAAACAAATTTTTTTCTGAAGTTTGGAAATTTTATATTGTGTTTTCTCCAAAGGGAGGTACCTTTGAACTTATTCTGATACCTTCAAATCTCAATTTTACTACAAATGAAAATGTAGTTTTCTTCTCTATATTGTTTGGTATATATAATTCCAGACTTTAAAATAGTCTTGTGTATATCCCACCCAAAATGTAAGATGGCTGACAGCATTTTGTAGTAGCTAATGCCTCACTTCAGCTTTTTCTTGCACTTAACATATATATCTATAAAATAAAGCATAAAGCCTTTGTCTGTATCAGTATAGAATTAAAGTGATTACCTCCAGGGAATGTTAATATGAAAATGGGAAGTGACAACAGGCAACCCATCTTTTCATTATGTACTTCAATATTATTTGAAATGAGGACATATTGTTCTTATATTTTTCCTTTTAAACTTTTTATTATTATTAGACTTTTAACTTTATTATTTCACCTTATACAAAATTAACCTATTAGTATAATGAACTCCCATGTATCCATCAGCCAGCTTCAGCTGTCATAAACTACTTGCCATCCTTGCTTTATCTGTACTCCCATCCATTTCCTAGCTCCTGTTCTATTTGGAAGCAAAACCCAGATAAAACATTTCAACTATAAAATATATATATATTTAAAAGAAGAGGACTCTATTTTTAACATAAAAACAATATCAGTTATCACATCTGAAGTATTTCATAGTAATTCCTTAATATCTAATCAGTGTTCAAAAGTCCTCATAAACGGCATAGCTTTTTTGTTTTAGATTTTGTTTATTTGAATCTGGATACAGATAAGGCTACATGTTGTGAGAGTTGATATGTCTTTTAAGTCTCTTTTAATCTATAGATTACCCCTATTTTTTCCCGCCGCCATTGAAATGTATTTGTTTTTAAAAAAATGTTTTCGGGCTTCCCTGGTGGTGCAGTGGTTGAGAGTCCGCCTGTCAATGCAGGAGACACGGGTTCGTGCCCCGGTCCGGGAAGATTCCACATGCCGCGGAGCGGCTGGGCCCGTGAGCCATGGCCGCTGAGCCTGCGTGTCCGGAGCCTGTGCTCCGCAACGGGAGAGGCCACAACAGTGAGAGGCCCGCGTACCGCAAAAAAAAAAAAGAAAAAAAAGAAGTTTTCTTCTAGACTTTCCCACAGCCTGCATTTTGCCGATTGTTCATATGCTGATCTCTGAGGTCTGTTTGAACATATTCCTCTGACTTGTATTTTTTTTTTGTAAATTGGTAGCTGAATCTATCTAGAGGCCTGATCAGGTACAGGTTGTCTTTCTCAAAACAAAATAGTGACAGTCTGATGTCTGATTATCTCTTTTTTTGTGATGTTAGCAACCATTGAAGGTCTTGCCTAGATCCGTTACTTTATCAGAGGTTGCAAAATGGTGATATTCTAATTTTATCATCCCTTTTACTTGTTATGTAGGATATTTCCATAATGTAAAATCCCTCCTTATCTACTGCTTGGTTACCAGTGGTGTAATTTCTTAGGAAAGGCAAGAGGAACGATTTATTTCTATGCCTTCATTTATCATTTTTCAAAATAATGACTTGGTTCCAATGATGACTAGTTTTTTTCCTTTGTACTGTTATGAACTTATGGATTTCAACGCAGTTGAAAATGTATAACTAATTGTTTTTATCACCCTTATCGACGCTAAAATCGGTCCATCTGTAGCCACTGAGAGTCTCTTCAAGGTGGTTTCGGAGTCCTTTGGTTACAACCCTAGTGTTCTTTTGATACCTTTCTTGTACATTTCTTTCCTCAGACTTGGAGTTTGCCATTTCTCTAAGGAGCCCAGGTTCTGTTTAGTGGGAAAGATTTGGAATGAAATAATTTTTTAGTTGGATGGATACTTTGACCCAATCACCTTTCAGCAAACCCTGAGCATAGTATAGGGGTTAAAATCACAAGTGTTGGAGTCAAAAAGATCAAGGTTTGAATCCCAGCTCCATCACTTACAGCTTGGTGATCTTGGGAAGCCTACAGGGCTTCTGGTTCAGGGCAAGATAGCAAAGCAACACAAGTTGAGTGCTCTCCCCTGGAGAGATGCCACAGGAGATGATGAACGTTGGAGCTGTGCTCAGCAATTAGCTGTGGAAAGAAATTCTTGGGGTGGATAGAAGTTGACTTGATGTCCTGGCAGGGAAACTGGCCAGAGGTGGGTAGGGCCTGGGGTCACAAGTAGGGAATCAGTTTTGGGGAAAATGTTTTAGTTCTGTCTCTTCCTCATCCTTGTGCTGCCCTAGGTAGATGTGCCCCTCCTTTGGGTACTGTAGAGGCAGGATTTCAGCACACAGCTCAGAAGCAGTGGGGTAACTACAAGGCAGAGCTTGGATGGGGTATGGTTATGAGCAGATGGCAATGAGTGTATCTGGTCTGACCAGTCCCTGAGAAGGCCCCCTCCACATATACATCTCCTAGCTCTTATCCTCCTGTGGGCACCCACTTATAATACAGAGTGGCTGCCTCCAAGAAAAGATTATTCAGAAGTTCTTTGGAGACCAATTGAGCACAGTACTGTGCCTCTCCCACAAATGCACATAACAGACATACACACCAATTCATCTAGAGCAGCACAAGTTGTTATAGACATCTGCCCCCTCCACAGATGCATTTTGCTCATCAAGGCAGCTAATGGCCCCAAAGGAACAAGGATGAGCTCAGAGGGCAAACACTGAGAACTGTGAGTTTGAGGAACAACAAACTGAACAACCTATACCAGAGAAAACAGAACTCATGGAAAACAGGAAAAGAATTTAAAACTAGAATAATAAATATGCTTGAAGAGGTGAGAGAAGATACTGGAAACATGAAGTGAGAATAAGCAGTTCTTACTAGAAAAGTAAAAGAATTAGAATGAATCCTGACAGAGAAAGACAGTACTGATGGTATCACTTACATGTGGAATCTAAAAAAAAAAAAAGTCAAACTCATAGAAGCAGAAAGTAGAATCATGGTAGCCAGGGGCTCGAAGGTGGGGGAAATAGGGAGAGGTTAGCAAAAGGGTACAAGCTTTCATTTAAAAGATGAATAATGTCTGAGGATCTAATGCATAACTGGTGACTATAGTTGATAACACTGTATTGTATAACTGAAATTTGCTAAAAGGGGTAGAATTTAAATGTTCTCACCCCGACCAAAAGTAAATATGTGAGATGATAGATATGTTAACTTAATGGGGAAAATCCTTTCACAATGTTTACATATATCAAGTCATCACGTTGTATACTTTTAAGTATCTTACAATTTTATTTGTCAATTATACCTCAATAAAACTGAAAAAAAGTTAATTTTTCAAAAATATCCTGTAATTATTGAATAAATAATTCAATGGATTGCTTAAATAATGAAGGTGCATAGTAAATATGAGCTGGAAGGTTAGGTTGAGGAGTTTCCCCAGGAGACAAGGAAAGGGTAAGGATAAAGAATGGAAAATAGAAAAGAAATGTGGAGAATCAGGTAAGTGTCAAAGTATGTGTATTAGGGACCCCAGAAGGAAAAAAAAGAAATGGAGGGAGATCAAAAGTTCAAAAATTTCCCAATGTCACAGCTAATAAGTGGCAAAGCCAGGAGGTCAGCCCAGGCAAACTAGCTGGAGTACAGACCCTTAACTATAATTAACTGCCTCAGATATACTATATCAGATGCAAATCTGGAGGAGGAGAACCAAGTTAGGAACAGGGCATAAAGGGAAAACTTATAAAATAAGCAAAAGAGAGGCAGTGTATAAAGTGAGGAATGGAGTGTGTTCCAAATGGGGATAAGTCTGGATGTCTCCTTGTGACTGAGGTCCTTAAAAGCAAACCAACGTCAAAACCTCCCAAACACAGAAACCACCTAGAAATAACAACAAAAACAGACAAGTTATTTCATCTCTCTAATCTTCAATTTCTTCATCTATAAATGGGAGAGTGTAACCCTTACTTCCTAGGGTTGTTGTTAAGATTAAATAAAATAGTACCTGTAGAATTCTGAGCACAGGAAAATAACTGCATATAATCACATAAAAATAATAAAATTTTTATTTATTCAAACATTCAAAAAATATTTGTTGGGGATCTTCTATGCACTAGGCAGTGGAATACAGTGGTGACCAACACAGACAAAAATCTCTACTTGCGATGGAGCTTCTGGAGGGGCGGGGAGGGGCAATAAACAAATAAACACAAATAGATAATATAATGTCAGGTAGTGAATGTGCTACCAAGGAAACTAGAGCAGGGTAAAGGAATAGAGAATGGAGTGTGAAGAGGTTCTATTTTGATAGGATGGCTGCGAAAGATCTATCCAAGGAATGAAGTGAGGAACCTTCCAGGAAACATCTAGAGGAGTGGAGTTCTTGGCAGAGGAAACAGCACATGCAAAGGTCCTGAGGTGGGAGAGTAGTTGGAATGTATGTTCAAGGAATAGCAGAATGCACCCCGGGGGCAGAGGGAGACAGTAAAGAGTAGTTGGAAATTAGATCAGAAAGGTAGCTAGACAGTGGCCAGATCATTTGGGTCTTCCTCTATCACTAAAAATTCAGTTTCTCTTTCACCATTTAAAATTTTTGTCTTTGTGTATTCCATGACATCAAAGGTGCCCATCGTAGAGGGAAGCCCAGGATGCACCCTCCTACATTAGTAAGCTCTAGTGTCTAGAATTTAGGACGTCAGAAGTTACCTCTGTCTCCTAGTTGTAGCAGAAGATACCTCAAAATTGAGCTTCCTAGGCAATTTGCCTTTCTCCTGCTGGCCACTAGAAGTATCTTTCGATCTCAGTGGTCATTCCAAACCAGTTCTCTAATTGCCCTTGTCTAGGTCTGTGGGAATTACTCAGAAATGTTTGAAGTCACAGTGCCAGTCACACTCTGAGTCACCCCTCATTCTAGAAGAGGCAGCCAGGAAGCAGTCAGGTCTTAGGGGAGGTTTTGATTTAGTGATATTGGATTCACTTACATAGCCCTGCCCATACTTGGGGGTAACCCTATCTCACCCCTGCAGGCTGGAGCGTCCATGTTCTTTAGAAAGCCATCCCAAACACGACCTGATCCTTCCCTCCCCGCAAAAAGGTTGTTCCTTGTTGCTAATCACAGCAGAAGATTCCTTTCATGGCCCATACCTCTCAGAGGGGTGTTCTGGCTATAGCAGCTGATGTTAGAAACAAATGCACTCTTTTCTTGCTTAATTTTCCAGTCCTTTCTGAATTTGTAATCCATCTGGAAGTCCATCTAGTTTTTACTTCCATAAATCTGGTAGTACAGTTTGTATTATTATTTATTGACAGTTTCACCTAGGTGTTTAAATTAAATTAAAAAATAAGCTCAGAACCAAAGAGGCGAGGGAAAAACAAACTAATGAATTACCACTTACTGGGACCTTATTTTTTTAAATTAATTAATTTATCTATTTATTTTTGGCTGTGTTAGGTCTTCACTGCTGTGCGCGGGCTTCCTCTAGTTGCTGTGAGTGGGGGCTACTCTTCTTTGCGGTGCGCGGGCTTCTCATTGCAGTGGCTTCTCTTGTTGCGGAGCTCGGGCTCTAGGCACGTGGGCTTCAGTAGTTATGGCACACCAGCTCAGGAGTTGTGGATCCCGGGCTCTAGAGCGCAGGCTCAGTAATTGTGGTGCACGGGCTTTGTTGCTCTGTGGCATATGGGATCTTCCTAGACTGGGGATCGAACCTGCGTCCCTTGCACTGGCAGGCAGATTCTTAACCACTATGCCACCAGGGAAGTCCCTGGGGCTTTATTTAAATGTGGCATTTAGGACACTAGAAGAAGAGTCAGTGTGAACAGAAATGACTCCACACTCCCAGAAACTGTGACCTCATGCTAGTCGAAGGCGACCTCCTGTGTGCTAGAAGGACCATGGACCCAAATTGCCACTTCTTGGACTTCATGTAGCTAATAAGTGAGGACATTAACTCGTGGGAATCTTGGGAGCTAATGAAATAAATAGTAGTGAGAATTAGAGTTCTTTGAAAGGATTTGCTCCCTGATCATATGGCAGCAGCTTCCCTTCCCCTTTTTTACTAGGTGCACTCAGAAAAATATGGGAAAAAAAGGGTTTTAAGATAATTGAAGATACGTACCCTGGATATGTGTCTTCTTATTAGTAAAACTTAACATCAGCCAAGTAGAGCTGTCCTCTGATCAACTACTGTAATGGGGAATTTTGACACTACACTTTTGATGGTTTTATTGCCCCTGTTTTACCGTACAAGCTTGGCCACCACCTAACCCTATTCCTGACATATAATGGTACTCAATAAAATTTGTAGCCACAGGATGGTTTAGAAAGAACATGAACTTTGGAATTAGAGAGGTCCATATTTGAATCTTGGTTCTGCCACGTACTTAGGTACTTAAGTACTTGTCTAAATACTGGTACTTAATGTCTTGAGGTTTCATTTTATTTCTCTGTTAAACAACAGAAATGCTAACCTCAATGTATTAGTCTGCTAGAGCTGCCATAACAAAATACTACAGACTGTGTGACTTAAACAACAGAAATCAATTTTCTCACAGTTTTGGAGCATGGAAGTCCAAATTAAGGTGCTGTTGGGCTTGGTTTCTGGAGAGACCTCTCTCCTTGGCTTGCAGATGGCCTCCTTCTCGCTGTGTCCTCACATGGCCTTTCCTCTGTGCACGTGTGGAGAGAAAGAGCTCTGGAATCTCTTCCTCTACTTTTATGGACATCAGTCCGATTGGATTAGGGTCCCACCCTTATGACCTCATTTAACCCTAATTACATCCGTAAAGTCCTTATCACCAAAGATAGCCATATTGTGGGGGTCAGGACTTCAACATATGAATTTTGGAGGGACACAATTCAGTCCAAAACACGCAAACACTGTCACAAGGATTACTTCAGACTGTGTATATACAGGACCTAGCCTTGCTCCTAGAGCATAGCAAGTGCTCAATGAATATTGGTTCCCTTCCTTTCAGCCCTGTGTCACTCGCCTCCTTAGGGGGTCACTTTCTTCCCTACACATGAGAAGCCAAGTTTGGCCCTTTTCGTAGATGGTGTAGACAATTATAAAGAGTGAACAGAGGTTTTCGAGACTTGACTTTGGTAAAAAATGTCTCCCTTCCTTTATTATTGTGCTTTCAGATGCCTCCCTGGCCACTCCTCCTTTCTGAGAACAGTCCTTCCCACCCAAAGGGCTGAGCCCAGCCACAATAGCCTGTTCCTTCTTCAAGACCCTAGACTCACAATGGAAGCCATATTCTTTCTCTTGGGAATTTGGATTTGAGATTCAAATTTGGATTTTCCGGCTGAAGGCAAGAAATCCAGTCTGCAGAGACAGAAGGACATCAATGATAATATTAATAGGTCACATACTGAGAGCTCAGTGTGTACCAGGTACTCTTCTAAGGGTTTCCTACCGATGGACTCACTTACCACAATCTTACTACTACTTATTACTACAACCCCATGAGATAGATATGTTCATCATTCCCCTTTTTACAGGTGAGGAAATTCAGGTGTGAGAGCTTTAGTACTTTGTCCAGGGTCACATAGCTATCAAGCCTGGGTACAGGCAAAAGAGTAAGATAGTATCCCCCCAACCAAAGGGAGGAAAGCAGAGTACCCTCAGGGTTCTCTGGTCCCGCCCTTCTTTCTTTCTTGTTATTCCATGACATGTTCCAGTATCCTGCCTATGTCTTCCTTTTTTGCTTGAACAATATGGAATTTGTACTAAGACAGTTGGCCCTAAGTACCAGATCCGTTGCAGCCAACATTAGAGTATGCTTTTGAGTTTATCAATCACGTGTAAATGACTATGAAGAGTCTTCCCTCCTTCCTTCCTCCCTCCTTCCTTCCTTTATCTCTTCTTTCTTTCTTTCTCTTTCTTTCTTCTCTCTTTCCTTTCTTTCCTCCCTCCTCCCTCCCTCCCTTCCTCCCTCCCTCCCTTCCTCCCTCCCTCCCTCCCTTCCTTCCTTCCTTTTTTTAATGACTCTATTCCATTACAAAGTTTAAAGTGATTTAAATCGAAATGAAGAAGCCCTCCAGAAGAGATTCTGGAGGTAGTGAAAGTCTTCTTCACTGGATGGATGGTGGATGGTTTTCAGTAGTAAGGGGTGGGTACACTCCATTGGCAGCATGCCCCACAGAGGATATGGTGATGACTGGACGTGTGTGTGCACATGACAGTGTGGGAAGTAAGCTGTGTGTTCCCATCAGGGCTGGGAAAGCTGGAAGACAAGGTTGGGGCCGAGGGCAGCAGGGAAAGTCAGCAAGCGGAGACCGGTGAGTATGACCAGGAAGCTTGTACCTTTAAGATGTGATTCAAAGTGTGTTTGTCATGCAAGGTGAAATTAGTAGAGAATAATGAATACATTGAAATGGGCAAGATACTTAATAGTGCCTAGGTTTTCTTTCTTTTAAATCTTGCTGAAAGTAGTGATAATGTGTGTGAATTATCCTTTCTAGAGTATACTTGATAAACATATATTGCTGTCGTGTGGAATTTTTAATAAACAATTGGCTGCATCTTGTACATTTTCCTTGGAAAAACTAGTGACCTGCCTAGAGTGAATCTTCTTGGTGTACATGACTCTAACTGATACCATCGCCCACGTGGTCAACCACAGTTGCCAGGGGAGCTGGCACAGTGTCCCAGAGGACAGATTTATCTTTCTCCTCCCAGCTCGAAAAAACAAAACCTAAAAATCTTTGGAATTCTTTCCAGAAGGAAGTAACAAGGCAATAATTCATTTGTGGCCTAGGTTGACAGCCGTGGATCTGGGGTCCCTCATTTCTTTGACTCAGGTCAGAGGATAGTCCCTTTGGAAGGCAGGGAGCCTTTTCCTGAGAGATGGATAAAGGAAAGAGAAATGAAGTGGAGAGGTAATGTGGTGACCAGAAGGCTTGATGGCCAGAGATGACAGTATATAAGGAATGGCAGGGTTGAGACATGAGGAAAGATGAGGAAATGGAGACAGTATGGGACATAAAAGGGTGCAGGTATGGCGGGCCTCCAAAAGAGGCTGGAGAACAAACCCAAACAGATATTTTGCACTTTCATCTTAGCCATGCCTCCACAAAAGTCTCCTGTTATGTTACCAATATTTGAGAAGAGTGTGACTTCCTGCCTTTAGTCAACGTGGGGAAATCTGAGCTTTAGAAAGTCACTTTTTGGGAATTCCCTGGTGTTCCAATGGTTAGAACACTGCACTTTTGCTGCCGAGGGCATGGGTTCAATCCCTGGTCTGGGAACTAAGATCCCACAAGCCGCATGATGAGGCCAAAAAAAAAAAAAAAAAAAAAGTCACTTTTCTTCCCCAAACTGAAAGTCCTCAAAGATGCAACCAGGAGGGAAGGACTCAGTCTTCTGTGTCAGAAATGATTCTTCCAAAGCAGACTCCATAAAGTTATCTCTAAAACGAGAACTCCTAATATCACAGCCACCATGGTGCACAACTCCAGGGGATGCCATTCACACTAAAGACTATTTGATCCCGCATGCCACACGGCGAGACCAAAAAATGAACAATCTCTCTCTCTCTCTCTCTACTTATATATGTCTTTACGTTTTGTAGAAGGCCCCTAGAGATTGTCAGAGTTTTCATAAGAGAGCCTGCTGACTTTCCGGTTTTCTTTGATTGGGGAACTTATTTTGTTTTGCTTTTCAATGGTTTTGAAGGTATAAAATTAATAAATTAATGTGAGGAACACTTTGGAGGTGGGAGGAATCATGGCAGCCCATGAGATTTGGCCTGTATTTGTAGTTTAAATTGGGCTTAGAAACAGTTGAAAGATTTGGGGGGGTATTTAATACTGACAAGTTCCTAAAATTACAGAGCTTTAAATAAATGTGTAGTGATGCGTTTGGGGCCTATCCCATCAATCAATCTCCTGTTTATTCTGATGCATATTGAGAAGACTCAAGTGTAATGCAGACAGGAAATGGGTTGCTTTTTTCTTTTATGAAAGAAGCTTGTGACTAGCTTTTATATATTTATCTAGAGAATGAAAGCCTTTTAAAATTTGAAGTGGGACTTCATATTTAAAAAACAGTCTTACTTGTATTGCCTTTCTGTGATCTATTCCAAAGAAAGAGAAATGTGGCTGGTCAGATGCACTTTATGGGCTTTTAAATTAATAATGGGTTAATTTTTTTTTAGAAGTAAAATTATTTAAAATAAAAATGAAGCCACAGGAGTAGTACTTAATCTTATCTGATGGTTTTCTATTTTTTTGTTTTTTGTTGCCATTGAACACTCAGCAACATTCTCAAAATTCATTTTGATTCTGAAGGCAGTGTGAAGTCAGTCCTTTCCCCAAGACATCCTGGCTTTATCACTTAGCTTCTTCCATAGGTATGCCATCTGCCTGGAGGAGTATACATTCATCCCAGTTCAGACTGGGAAAGACCTCAGAGATGACCTCCTTCAACCAGGCTCTGACCTCCATGTCACACTCCACTTAAAAATTAAACTCAGGCCTAGAGGTGAAGTGGCTTGCTCAGGGTCACACGGCTAGTCAGCGGCAGAACCAAAACTGCGTCTGCAGACAAGTTCTTTTTCATCTATACCACGACTGTCTCAGCTTGCTGTGCTCAAGAGTTTGGTGTCACAGTGACTTTAAAGCAAAAATATACAAATGCCACTTCCTTTCCTGGAAGACCTCAAGAGGCCTCTCATCTCTCCTACCTTGAGAGCCTGTAGGTCTTTCCTTATCTTTAATCTTAACCCTATTTTGGTTAAATTTTGAAGGGTTTATAAGTTTGCATTTTGGGGCCAGACAGACTAGGGTCCATTATCATAGTTTACTTGCTCTGTGACCCTTGGTGAGACAGGTAATTTCTTCACACTTCACTTTCCTCATCTCGGAAATGGGGATAATATACAAGAGCACATAAAGTGCTTTCCACACTTCCTGGTGAACAGTAAGGCACTCCTTAATTTTCTTTGGAAATCCAGCAAGCCCATATTGAAGCTATCCAGCTATTTCTTGAAAGCTGGAGAAACTGATCTTAATTCCCTTCAACCTTTTCCTTCCATCCCTTTAAGTTCTCCCCTTCTTTGTAATTTTGAAGATTAGCAAATGCTCAGAGAAGTGAGTTTTGTGACCACAAATTTGTACATGATGGCTGCCAGAGGCTCTGCCCCAAGAGTCCCGGAATTTTTCTGAGCTGTGGGACACTGAAGGAATTTGAGACAACATCCTCAGTGGCAATGACTTCAAGGACCCTATTCAACCTAAGAAAGGTTGAAAGGACTGGGTTTGAGTAAGACAACAGACTCCTAAGACATCATTTTGGCAATGCAAAGGACCACAGAAAAATAGGCAAATCCTTTAATCTTACAGCTACAGAGGTCAAGGTTTTCAGGAACTGGGACACTCACTACAGGGCAGGTCGGAAAACCCGGGTTCCCTGGCCTGGCTCGGTGCCTGTTCCATCTTACCAGCTGCGTCTCTTTAACTCCACCTCCGAAAATGCTAAGGAAGTTCCCTCCCAGTGCCTACCCAGGCTGGGTGGGGCGATTCTGTGGCACGGAAAGAACCGGGAAAACGACATAGTCTAACTCCCTGCGTGCACCAACTGCTTTTGCGATTCAGGGAGGCGGCGGTGGGGTTGGGGTCTGTTAAGACGCCAGGTCCGGTACCCAGAGGTTCCAGGTGTCCTGGACAGAGAACTTTAAGATTGCCTACTTGGGGAAGCCACCTTTTCCCCTCATGGTCTGTTTTCCCTCTGCGGTGGCCGCATGGGGACATCCTGCTTGGAGGGTCCCCCCAAATAAGATAGACTGTCCTTGCTCCTGGTCGGGGTGGGCAAGTTCCCGCCGCTGCCCCGCCTCTGCAGGTTGCGGAGATCTAGGTGGGATTTTTTCCTGCTCCCCGCTTTCGCCCCCGCCGGGAGCGGCACTAGGCGGGGTCGCTGTGGTAGCTTTGCCTTCCCCACTCCCACGTCTCTTACTCCTGGGAGTTTCACCCCGTCCTCCCCGCTCTGCCCTCACCTTTGAAAACCTTCTCCAAAGCCACCACATTAAAAGTGCGCGACTTCCCCCGGGCCTGCAGAAGGAGCTCCTGCAGCCCGGCATTCCTCGGATTCCAGCGCTGTGACGTCCCCAAGGACGCGCGCCTGGGGCTCGGGAGCTGGGGCTCCCCTTTCCGCGCCGCCCCCCGCGCCCCCGCGCCCCCGCGCGCGCCCGCCCAGCCGCATTCCTCCCCG
Organism: Mesoplodon mirus; assembly: GCF_964341445.2. Lineage (NCBI taxonomy): Eukaryota > Metazoa > Chordata > Mammalia > Artiodactyla > Ziphiidae > Mesoplodon > Mesoplodon mirus. The sequence goes on along the minus strand of NC_138978.1, from coordinate 155,145,174 downwards.
CCCCCGGCGCGCGCGCAGTGTTCCCCCCCGCGCCGCCGAGCCCGTCCCGGGGGTGGGGGAGCCGCGGCCGCTGGCGCCTGCTCCGTCCCCTCCCACTCGCACGGCCCCTTCCTCCCTCCTCTCTCGGCCGCTCGCATTTCCTGCCGCTCTGGCTCTCCCGGCCCCTGAAAGTTCGTCCCAACTTTTTCTCCCCCGGCCGGGCGCGGCGGGCGCAGTCCGGGGGCAGGTTGCTGCGCTCCTCCTCGCTCCGTCGCCTGCCCTCCCGGCGCTGGTCTTCGGGGAGCGGCCGCCACTCAGTGGCCCCTGTCGGTCCTTCCCCTCCCACCTCGCCCATCCTCCCGGTCCCAGCCTCCCTCTGGCGGGACAGACCCGAGCCTGGGTGGTTCTCCTTTTCCCCTTCTCCGAGCGCCCCCGCGCCAACTCTCGCGCCGGGATCGCGGCGGAAACCTCCCTCCTCTTTCGCCTCCTTCGGCTCCTTCCCTCCGCCCCTCCACCGCCAGCCACTGGAATCAATTCTTTGGGGGAATTGGGGCTTCGCCGCTGCCGCCGCCGCGGAGGACAGCCTTTCCGCGCGGGACTCCGGGGCACCGATAGGGCCATGTAAGCAGGTAAGCGGCGTCTGGGGCGGGGAGTCGGGCCCGGGGTTGGGGGCCTCTTGGGCGCTTCGGGCGCCTTGCCGTGACTTGGGCAAACGCTGGCAACGCCGACTTGGGATCGGCGGCCCGGGACGCCTGGCAGGGCAGCGGGGGCGCGAGGTGGCCGGGCCGCAGGAGTTTTAAGTGGCGGTGGGAGCCGCCCGCTGCGGCGCACAGCTTGTCTGGGGAGTTAGGTGGAAGGTGAGCGCTGTCTGGAGAGTTGGTGGTGAAATCCACACTCTCGCCCCCTCTTCCCCATTCCCTTCTCCTTTTTGGGAACCAGAGAGGGCCTAGTGAGGGCAGCTGGAGATACCCAGATGGTGCGGGCCGGAGGATGGAAGCCAAAGACGTTGCTGCCTCTCGGGCTGGAGAGGGACTCTCTCCGCGACCCTCCTCTGCCCTCTAAGGAGACAGGACCTTGAGAGGGAGAGGAGTTTGCATGCTCTCCCACTAGGCCCCAGCCTAGCCACCAAATCCCAGGGCTTCTCGGCCCCTACTTGGGTGGTCGGGCCGGCCCATCGGGAAAACCTGTGGCCGCATAATTTCAGAACAGGTCTCCACCGCGAACTCTCGAAGTTCTGAGTATTAACAAGTTCTGAGGCTGTTGTTAGTGCACCGTCTCCCCTCTCTCCTGGCATGACCGCTACATCTGGGGTTTGAATGCTTGTAAGGGATTTTCCACCTTTTGAAGGGAGCAGTGAGGGAACGCCGCCCGTGTCCCCCTTTGCTCTCCTCTTCCTCTAGTTGCCGTCACCCCCAGCTACAACTTAAGGAGATTGTGGGGTTTCGTCTTTAGTCTGTCCAGGGACTGGCTGTTGCAGGCTCTTTGTGAAGGTGAGGAATTCTAGACTGCTGGCTGCGGGTGGGTTACACGATTTCCACCAATGTGTGAATTTCTTCGAACGGGTTAGTTCACCCATTCATTCAAGGAATCTAGTATTGCAGTTTCCCCTCTGGGCTAGGAACAAGGGATACAAAGATGCTAAAACAAGATCTAACTGCAGCGTCCCGGAGGAAACCCTCAGGCTGATCTAGAAGTAGAGTGTATTGAGAGGGCCTGGGAAGCCTTGGTCCGGAGGTGAGGGGGCGAGGTGTGCGCTGAGCTGAGAGGATTGAGGTGTTGCTCACCTGGAGGGCCGATTAGGAAAGTGCATTTCGCGTAGAGGAAAGAGCTTGTGCAAGGTAAGAGTCTCCAAAAGACGAGTACAAAAAGGTCATACCTAGTAGCTAGCTGGGGGCTGGAGGGGGATTTATGGCCAGGTTGGTTCAGTGTAGCCGGGGTAGCATTTTTTTTTTTTAATATCAGAAATTAAAGTGGAAGCATGTACAGGAACCAAGTAGCTTCCAGAGGAGCACACATCTCTCTTTTTGGACACGCCTTCATGCCTGATGCTGTTTCTACAACAAGCAGTGGTTGTGGGACCATCTAAATTTTCATTAGCACTAATTGGCCAGGCCTGGTTTCATTAGAATGGTATTGATTCCCTTTTAAAGAGCCACCTGACAGCAATAGGTGATAATACTGTAGCTTACAGAGCCCCGTATTAAAGTTGCCTTGCCTTTTGGTGATGGCCTTAAAAGCTTGTGCCTTAGAATGATAGGTTAATGAATGGGAGCTGAACAGCACAGTGCTCTTTTGCCTAGTCCAAATGGGTGGCCATTGCTGTGCAGACTGAGTTCACGTATGTGTCACTGTGTTTGTTGTAGTATTCTCCACTTTTCCAAGTCATTACTGCCCCAGTACAGTTGGAAGGATGACTTTCCCTTCCTCTGAAACTTTATGAAAAACTGAATGTCTTCTAGGAGATTGTTGTAGCCTAATCGTCCAGGAATCAGCAGATCCTGCCTAGAAAATTTTTTATAGTACGGGAGCCTCCTGTACGTGGTTTGCCTCTCAAGGGTGCCACTTCTCGGGGCTGAAGTGGCGTTGTAGTATTATTCATAGTGGCTGCGTCCTGGCTGAGGTGGCAGAAGTCCAGCTTTTGGTGACCTCAGGCCAGTCCATCAGAGTGAGAAGAGCACATTGACTTCCTATGGTGTCGGGTGTTTACCTAAGCTCCTCGCAAACACCATACCTTATCTCAAGAACAGCCCCTTGACGAGGGTTTTCCTGAAGGTATAGAACCTGCTTGAGAGAAATAGCTCAAGGGAAGCCTTTTCTTGCTAATCCCAGGTAGCTGCCCAGCCTCCATCATTGCCTTAAACACATAGTTAATTTTAATGCTTTAGTTATTTAGGTTTGTGTGGACCATGTGGAACGGACAGCTGTAATGGAAAGGGCAGTTTGACTATTTTCACGTGGAGGAACCTAAAGAATTCAGAGGAAAATCAGAATTTCGGGGAGAATTCTTACTTGTCCTGAATGGAAGAGCCAGAAGTCGAGAACTATGAAAATTTTTTTTTGTTTCCCAGTGCCTTCCCTCCTTATTAAGGGTTTCCATTTTTGGCTCCAGGGAAGCAAACATAAACCCTTTGATTGCACATTGTCCCCCACCTGGGTTCCATATTCTTATCCTTTGTCAGCTGTGACCCTGCATTCAAACTTCTTGACTTAGTCACCAAATGCTGTGCGTTTTTTGGAACTCATTCTAAGCCTCAGAACAGTACTGTGCACTTTGTTAGAGATAAGGCAGGAGAAAGAGATGAGATGAACTCTTTAGTCAATTCAGTTATTGCTGCTTGTGCTGACTGAAAAAGAACGAGGGAAAACAAACCAGTTTTGGTAGAGAAGAGGTTAAAGTTAATGTCTAAAATAAGACTCTGTGGTCTCCTCTTATTGATTTAATTCTCTCTTCCCCTGTCTGAGCCCCGGGGAGGGCTTATTAAATGGTCCAAGGGGTGTGTGTAGCATATTTTGCAGCTTTTCCAGGCTATCGATATGCTGGTGCCAGGGATCCAGGGTTGGGAGTACAAGATATAGCTAGGTTTGTATTCCAGCTCTGCCATCGTTTAGCTGTGTGGTGTTGGCCGAACTTCGCAGCCCTTCCAAGTCTCCATTTCTTCATCTCTTAGATGGGGCCAGTAGTATTTAACTTGCCAGGATATTTGTGGGGAATTCTGTGTAATGCTCTATGTCCCTCTGCTAACAGTGCCTCCCTCACAGAGTAGGTGTTGGGTCAAGGATGGCTATTTATATGTTCCAGGAGTTATATGTGGCCATGAATGTGCTCTTTGTGTGTGTCATTTTTTCCCCAGCAGCCTGAATTCACATGTGTGCCAACATACACATAAAGCTTTGTCTTTGACCCTTTTTTTTTTTTTTTTTTGGTCTATTGGCTCAAAGCACACGTGTTGGCTGGCAGCTGCTGGCCTCTCATATATGAGGAGGTTGAGCGTTGCAGGACCAGGCAGTAGGATAGTTGGGAGGGAAAGCCACGTAGACAAGGGCAGAGAAAAGGATTCTTTTCCTACTTACTGTAACTAGGGTCCAGTGCTAATACAAGGATCCTTGTGTTTCTAATGTTGAAATCCAGTTAATTAAATGATGTTAGAATAAATCCGCCTGCCTTTATAGCAAGAGTGCAAAAGCTAGCCGATCGACACAAATGAGTGTCTTTGCAGCCTTGCTTTCCTTCTATGAAGCCCAAGTATAAAGAGGCAACTGCAATGCCTCTCGTGTCCTGCCAGCTGCAGGTCGCTTGAACTTTAACGTTGCCTTTCATCCGAGAAGCCTAAAGTATTTTGACAAACATTAACTCACTGATCTTCGTATCAACCTCCCAGCAGGAGGGAATGTTAGAAGAAAGGAACAACTCCTAAAACATCAGTAAGGCAGGTGTGTAGTAGCTGTTCTAGAAGCAGAATGGATTGTTACAGTCAAGAATTGGCTAGATCCTGCATACGGGATTGCAGACTGGTCCCAGGTCAGAGAGGACCCCTTTGAATGGTCGAGGGAGAAAGTTTAAGAAAATGCAGATCAGGCTGGGATTTTTGCAGTGGAAGGGGAGAGGAAATCACATTGCTAGGACCAGCCATTGCCTTTGCCATGTATTGCATGCACACCGATTATGAAAATAAATAATCTCTGAATTATTTATAATTTTGAATGAAAGGATATGATGCAATGCTGTGGATGAGGATTTAGAGTAGCTGAGGGTAAAAGGTAATAGTAACTAAGTACCTTTTTGTGGGATAAGGGTGGTTATGTGTCTAAGTTGGATTATAAATGGCGTATTAACATTGTTTTAATTTCCTTTCCCTTTTTCCTGTTGGTTCCATATGCCTCGGCTTGGTTTTGTTTTACTCTCCAGTCAAGCTTTTGTTGGACTTGCTTTATGGTCCTTGCTACTGGAAAAAACATACTGTGGCCACGCTTAGATCAATCTTGTGTGTAAGATTTGATATGTGGGTGATTTAACTTAGTTCCTTAGGGGACTCCATTAGGCCCAGCTCAAGGGTTTCATCCTGGATCTGGTCAATGAGCTTGACCCAGAGGCCTGTTGCATATCCAGAGATCCTGTAACCCTAGGCGACCATCCCATAAATGCTTGATGTTGCTCAACAGGGAGGTGTCTGGTGAGAAAATGAGAAAGGGTTCGCTGGTGGTGTGGCATCCTCTGAGAAGCAGAGCATCCTTTTCATGTTTGTAACGTTTGAGATTTTAGTACTGAATGATATTCCTAAATTAGAAAGCTTTACGGTGAGGACCACTGGCTTGTTCTCCTTTGCTTCGCTCTTGAAAATTAGCGGGCTTCCCTGGTGGCGCAGTGGTTGAGAGTCCGCCTGCCGATGCAGGGGACGTGGGTTCTTGCCCCGGTCCGGGAGGATCCCACATGCCGCGGAGCGGCTGGGTCCGTGAGCCATGGCCCCTGAGCCTGCATGTCCGGAGCCTGTGCTCTGCAACAGTGAGAGGCCCGTGCAACGCAAAAAAAAAAAAAAAAAAAAAAAAGAAAAAAAAAAAAGAAAATTAGCAAAAGTTCCTGGTGCTTGTCTTCGTGCAGAGTGTATCCTTTCCTAACATATAGTTTCCTCAAATCTTTGGAAACCTGTCTCCTGGGAGTTCTTTCTTTCACACTCCATTCCCCTCAAGTAATTGGGACATTAGCTAAGGCTGTAGATCTCAACGTCTAGTGAGTCTAGAATCACCTGGAGGGCTCCTTCACCACAGATTGCTGCTCTTCCCCACACCACCTCAGCTTCTGATTCTGTAAGGCCTGGGGTGGGGCCTGAGAATTTGCATTCCTAAGGAACTCCCAGGTGGTGTTAATACTGCTGGTCCTCTGATCGTCTGCATTTTGAGAATCGCTGAGCCAAGGAATCTCATTTTGGTCCATCCATCCCAGTCAGCCTTGGGGTGGTCGTCACTTAAGTTTTTCACTGTATTGGTTTGAATGATTCTGTTTCTGGTTGCTTTAGAGCTCTGGAGAGACTGGCAGTCACTTAGTGGCCACTTATCCCTAGCCAGACCCATGGCGAGCATGAATTAGATGCTTACATTTTAATGGATTTGCTTGGCTATATCTTCTCCCATCCAGACCCCTCCGCTTGGTTCCAGACAGTTTGGTTTATCTGGTACTTCTCTCCATCTGGTTATCCGATATACATGCCCAATTCTACCTGTCTCAGATTGAACTCATTGGTTTTTTGCCACGAAATCTGCTGCTTCTGTATGTCCTGTCTTAGTGACATCCACTGAGTTGGCTGTTGAAGCCAGGCAGTTGGAGTTCTCTTCAACATGTCACTCTTCGTTAGCACCCCCCAACCCTGACCCTCAAACCCCAATAACAGACCCAGTCAGTCCCTAGATCCTTTGAGTCTGTGTCTCTAAAATATCCTTAATTTGTTCCTTTCCCTCCATCCCCACTGCCTCTTCGGATTGTTCAAGAGTTTCAAAGGCTGTCTTTCATATATTCTTCATCTACTCTTTCAAAGAGTTTTTTAAAACACAAATCTTTTATGGTATTTAAATTCTTATTTTGCTTCTTATTACCTGTATGATAAAGCTTCTTTATTCTGAGTACCTTCCCATTCCCATCTGCTGTTCTTCCCCTCCCTCCCTCCCTCCCTATCTCTCTCTCTCTCTCTCTCTCTCTCTCTCTCTCTCTCTGTCTCTGTTCTAGGGCCCTAAGATTTGGTGATGTGTAATCCCCTCTCCTTTGTTCCTTACATTCCGACCCTGAGCGACCTCTTCCCCTTTGCCACCTGCTTAGTCCCTGTGCCTTCAGCTAAAGCTTCTCCTTCCTTAACACGCCTTCCCATGACCAGTTAGGCATTCCTTTCTTTATAGCTCCAGAGCGCTTTGCACTTAGCTCTATCGGTAAGTTCTGTCTCACCATATTATATATGTTTACCTCCCTGTTTCCCCTACTGAGTTATAAGCTTCTCCTGGCAGGATTCACGTTTTACTTGGTTCAGAATCTCTACCCTGTATGGAGGTTGGCTAGAAAGAGCCACTGCTTACCTTTACTGGTGCTGACTCTATCCCAGTGTTCTCAGCACTTTCGATGATTTTATTATGTCTTTCAACAGCCCTGTGAAGTAGGCACTATTATTATTGCTGTTTTGCAGAGAATGAAAGGGAGTTGACTTTTTTTTTTAAGTGTTTAAAGAATCAATGAATGAATGCATTTCTGAAATACTGACCTGAAGGTTTAGAGTTTGGTGTGGAATTTATTCTTTAATAGGAGGTGTGGTGCTCTGGGAAGATTATATCATGTTAATGACTGTAAGTGATTTTAAGTTAAACAGATATCAGTGCTATTTATGATACACATCTTATTTGTTCATCTGAGGAGATGAATCACATCCCTGAGCTTTTTTTTTTTTTTTGCGGTACGCGGGCCTCTCACTGCTGGGGCCTCTCCCGTTGCGGAGCACAGGCTTCGGACGCACAGGCCCAGCGGCCATGGCTCACGGACCCAGCCGCTCTGCGGCATGTGGGATCTTCCCGGACCGGGGCATGAACCCGTGTCCCCTGCATCGGCAGGCGGACTCTCAACCACTGAGCGACCAGGGAAGCCCCTCCCTGAGCTATTTTATCAAGTCACTGATACTCTGGTCCTTATTGTTGTTTTGTTTTACTCGTATACTTTCAAAAACATGGTAATCTTCTTCCTCATTTTTCAAACCTAGGAAACCTTGCAGATCAAGGGGCTGTAAATATCACAAAAAGATTAATAAGTTGGAATACTTGGGGGTTAAGGCATAAAACAAAATTGTTTTCACAAGTTTAGATGTACTATTGACTAGAATATGCTTAATTTCCTTTCTATGCATGATTTTCTTTTGTACCTTATGTTAAAGAGGAAAAGGCAAATCACTCATTATTCAACCTCTGGGTTACTAGTTTTTAAAATGAAAAGGAAAGAGACCTTTCATGACACCGTGTCACAGTGGATACCAACCTATCCTTAACCAAGATGGCCTGTTCTGCATACAGAACCATGTAATAAGCAGCACTGATGTCACTGACGTTATCACCAAATCACGAGATTGGCTCTGGTCATTATTTCAGTTCTCAAGGAAAAGGGACTAAGGCAGATTTCATGGTCATGAAAGTGAGTTTGTTATGAATTACATGTATACACTATATATACTTCAGATTGATCTTTAAGGTTCTCCACAAGTAATCCCCAAATGGTCCTCTGATTTCTGCAGATTTATGTCCCACTATTCCCCAGGGTTCTGCCAAGCTGCAGCTGTTTCTTGAACAAGCCCAATAACGTGTCACCTATGGGCAGGGATCGTGATGCTCAGCCATCCTAACCTGTCAAAAGCATCCTCAAGGGCTTCCCTGGTGGCGCAGTGGTTGAGAGTCCTCCTGCCGATGCAGGGGACGGGGGTTCGTGCCCTGGTCCGGGAAGATCCCACATGCCGTGGAGCAGCTGGGCCCGTGAGCCATGGCCGCTGAGCCTGCGCGTCCGGAGCCTGTGCTCCGCAACGGGAGAGGCCACAGCAGTGAGAGGCCTGTGTACCGCAAAAAAAAAAAAAAGCGTCCTCAAGGTCCACCTTAAGTACTGCTCCTCTGGGCGGCCTTCCTGATCTCACCCCCTGGCCAGGCCCATCTGCCGCTTTGTCTTGGCATTTACCTCTTTGTGCCTTGTGTCCTGGTTAACCTGCCTCATCCCTGTTATTAGCCTGTCAGCTGCCCAGTAGCTGCCACCCACCTCACTCCTCTCCATGTCCCTCCTCATCCCCAGCACAGACTGTCCCAGCCTGTTGCTTCTCTTCTGCGGCTGGTCACCTGTAACTGTTCATTCGGGTCTGCCTCCTGCTTGCCCCAGGAATGCACTCCGAGGCTGAGTTTGCCCTTCCTCTCTGCATCGTGACAGTCCTTCAGCAAAGACAGTTATCTCGACATCTCTTTGTCACCTGTCCTGCCGCTGCCAGTGCAGAGACCAGTCCACCCCGTACACTGCAGAGTCTTGTTTTAAACACGTCTGATATTTTCAGTCTCTTGCTTGAAATCTTTCTTGCCACTTGATATTGTTTAGAGACACATATGTCTGTTGTAAAAGTACAGTTGACCCTTGAACAACATGTGGGTTAGGGGCGCCAACCCTCCACACAGTTGAAAATTCTTATGTAACTTATAGCTGTGCTCCCTCCACCCCAATATCCGTGGTTCCACATCCACAGATTCAACAAACCACGGGTCAAGTAGTTCTGTAGTTACTTACTATAAAAAAAAAATCCAAGTATAAGTGGACCCATGTAGTTCACACCATGTTGTTCAAGGGTCAACTTGGTAAAGAAATGCCAGAAAGATTAAACACCAAATACAAGGGATGGGTGGTGGCAGAGGTGAGGAGAGATGTGGTATTGTTTTATTTCCTAAGCTGGGTGGTGGGAACATGTATGTTTACTATATTCTCCTGTATGTCTAAAATACTTAATTTTAATACTACATGAAACTGCCCACAGTCAAATGCAGACTTCTTAGCAGAGCATTCAGGGCTCTGCATGCATAGCTCTTTTTCCCACCTAACCTAACTTTCTAGCCTGGGCTGGCAACATTTCTCATGGTTGAAACACTGTGGATTTGACTCATGCTGTTACTGTTACTCTTCCCTTGAATTCCTTTTCCCATCTGGTCACATCACAATTTCCTCTGTTCCTTAATGTCTAGTACGAGTTTTACATCTTCTTAGATGTTTTGTCTGACATTCCCTTTTTATCATCTGGGAGAGTTCATTGTCCCCTGATCTGTCTTCCCTTGGTCCTCTCCCCATTCTTTACTGATAAGCATCACATTGGATTATAGCTGTTTGTTCATCTATCTCCCCAAAGCTGTGAGCTCTTTGGGGACATGTTTTGTGATTTATTTATTTTTGGGTTCTTGGCACCTGCTGCAGAGTAGAAGTTCAATAAATGCTTGAAACTGTTGAGTCATAGATGTAAGATTAATGTTTTTAATTGAAGTAATTTTTTTAAAAAGAGCGTGTCTGAAAAAACTTCAAATTGAAGGGGGAATATCTTGTGGTCTCAATATCGGAAATGTAGACTGTAGATTGAATTGATTTACACATGGATGTCCTAATTCAAACCCATGATTAGTTTTAGAAATGATTTCTTCTGCTTTTCCCATTTACCTTATGGTGATGGGTGATGGTGTAATTGTTTTGGTTTGTTCTTATTTTTTAGTCCTTTCCCCCCGTGACCATGGAGTATGTTGATGGTCTCTGTAGCAGTGTCCAAGGGATGTGTGAGTCTAGGTTTTGAAGTAGATCTGGGCTCTGAGGTGGTACCACTTGTTGTAAGGGTGACTTATGCCATCAACGCTACTTGCTCTGGGATGGAGAAGCGACACATCCTTGTAGAGGAGAGGCAGCAAAGTTTATTTTTGTGGCAGACGTGTCCCACTGCAGAGCTATAATAACTGTAATGAAGGAGGATTATGCTGTGTTAGGTTTTTGAAGGGTGTACTGGTCTGTTACCAGGGTCAGTGGTGACAGCTCAAGCCAGCAATTAGGTTTCATTAAAGATTCCAGCAGGCAATTAGCATTCGTTTCTGCCAATGAAATCCTGTGATCTATTAAGCATATTCTTTTCCATTAGACATTTTGTAAACTGTGCTTTACATAACGAAGGTACACATTTTTTTAAGACATACACAAGTCTCCAAATTATCATTTGAAAAATGGGGCTGACTTTTAGACCCCCTGTGTCTGAACCTGTCGGTTATACTGTCATTTTGGGTGGATTGTTCTGTTTTAAAATCTGTACGTTTTAAAAAGATCATATAAATTCTTTTATTCAAAGGCAAGGAATTTGTTATGGAATATTATATAATTATGTGATTTATAAGGGGGAAAAAAGTGTGACTGATGTGAAATGAATTAAAACTCCAAAATAATGAAGTGACACCTACCGGTTTTAATTATATTCTTTAGAAAATTATTGTTTTTCTTAAGAGGCATCTAAAAATAAAGGCTGGGAAGGATGATTTGTGCTGTGTTTCTGCCGAGCAGCTGTTTGGTTGTTTTCAAAATGAGGCTTATTTTCCAAGGGCTAGGTTTGGTACAAGTGTGTGTTTCATGTCGCTTCATCCTCATGCACGTGTTTAGGCATTTAAGCTTGGCCTGTGAATATGAAGTGGTGTTTACACTTTACTACATTATTCAGATAAATTTCCTTCCTCCTCTCTTTCTCCCTACTGCAATCCTTTCTCCTCCCTTTTTTCTCCCTCCCTCACTCCCTTCCTTTATAATAAATTGCCTTCATCTGGAGGATTCTGATAGGTTAATTACTGTATATGTATCAGGGATGATAAAAGGGAGAAATGCACAGTGCACAGCCCATCGAGCCAGAAACTCAGTGCAAAGGTCTGTAAAGATGTCTGTTTCCATGGGATAATTATAGACTATCTCCCTGTTGTTTGATTCTCTCAATTCATTATTAATTTTTCTCATTTTTAGACTGCTAGAATGGTAATAATGGCTGAGCATAGCGGTTTGAAGTCTGTGTACATGAGCGTGTTAAAGACTCCAAGAAGTCTTGCAATAAACAAAAATGTGTTGAAGCTGGATTTATTTTAGTTAGGACCTTTCAAAAAAATCGATTTTATGAAACACATGTAATCTCAAGGCACATGAATATTATATGAAATACTTTCTAGAAAAAGTATCTCAGTTGAGAAGGTCCCTGGAATAGAGGAGACTTGTTTGTTGTCTTTAAGAAACTCAACATCTAAATTAGAGAGTAGAGTGACTTGGATTATTAATACGAGTAAGCATTTAAAGTCTTCATTAGCAGACCAGACTAACTTTATACTTTTTATTAATTGAACTTTGGGGGGGACAAGCACAGAACAAGAGCAAGTTTAAAATAAAATATCAGGAATTTATTCACAAAACCAACCTTCAGGGAAAGTTTTAGGAACAGTAAACATTTAGTCTCATTTTATGTATTTATAATACAGGGAAGAGTAATGTTCAGGTTGGATTTGAGGCACTACATCCTTCAAAGAAAGATCCATATATCTTCAGTAATCCATGTGATTGAGGCCAGAAGCTGTGATTAATATATACACTCCAGAAAAATCTTGATTCTCCAAATTCTGGTGATCAGCGCCACCCTCCTCCCACCCCCTTACTTATCATACTGCCAAAAGAAAGCAGTCAGGCTAAGGAGGTATAAACCATTGAGGGCTTTAGAAATGTCAGTGCAATTATTTTATTAATAGCTGCCACTGTGGCAGTTGTTTTGTGCAACTGGGCATTTAACAAAGATTCTATGACTATCACATGACCAGTTTTTCTCTTCCATGACCTCTTTATTATCTCTAGCTAATTATTAGCTCAGCATTTCCTTCATCAATTTTTCCCACTCTCATTTCTGACCTTTTACAAAGCAGAGCTTTCGGTATAGAAAACTCTTCTTCTCTACAGCCTTTCAACTCATAACAATCTTATGAAAGAGAGGTTATTTTTATCTATAGTTTATCCTTGAGAAGTATGAGAGTTAAAGAGGTTATTTGCTAATGTCTCACAACTATGAAGTGGAAGAAGTGGATTTGAACTCATTCTCTCTGGCCCCATAGTTCAGTTTCTTAACCACAACCTTAGGCCCAGAAGTCTCTGTAGGTTAGGGACATCTGTTCTTCCTCCCTTCCTTCCTTCTTTCTTTCTTTCTTTCTTTCTTTCTTTCTTTCTTTCCTTCTTTCCTTCTTTCCTTTCATCCATTCATCAGTTTGTTTAATAAACACATTTTGATGTTTTCGAAGGTGGGGATGTTTTTCTGCTGTCCTAATCTTTAAAAGACTAAGCAACTCATCAGGTAGCCACCAGGCACATTGTGACCATTTGGCATTTGAAATGTGACTAGTTTGAGTTGAGATGTGCTGTATCAAGTACACACCACATGTTGCAGAATTAGTACAAAAAAAGAATGTCGAACATCTCATAATTTTAAAAATTGATTACATGTCAAAATATTTCAGATATGTTGAATTGAATACAGCCTATTATTAAAATTAATTTCATGTGTTCTGTTTTGCTCTTTAAATGTGACTACTGGAGATTTTTAAATTACCTGGCTTGCATTTGTGGTCCACATTATATTTCTTTAGGACAGGACTGTTACACATGGTTATCCAACTACTCCTAGGAGCCCTATCCCACGAGTGATGCCTGAGGACTGAGGGAACAGTGGAGAGAGATGGAAATTAGAAGTCATTTTTGGTGGTGGTAAGAAGCAAGCTTGATGCCGCCTTAGATGACCAGCAGAGAGAGACTACTATTAGCTGGCATTTATTTACTACTTACCATTTGCAAGTACTTTGTCAAGCACTTTAAATGGATTATCTTTTTGATCCTTATAACAACTCTGTGAAGTAAGTGCTCTTGTTGGCTTATTTTATAGATGAGAAACCTAGGGCTTAAAAAGGCTGAGGCACAAGGTGGTACATTAGTAAGTACTAGTTTACTGTGTAACACCTTTGGCATGCAAATACGAGTACATAAATGATGGAGCTCAGTGTCAAATCTGGGCATGAATCCAGAATGTGTACTTGTAACCACTCTGCATCACTGCCTTTCAAAGGCAAAAGAGAAAACATTACCTAGAACCAATCAGCAGTAGTTCTTTTGTTCATTCAGTGCCTAGGAAGGACGCACACTCTTCTCCCCAGCACTGTCAGAAATATCATCTTTGATTTAGGGAATATAGTACAATAATCGATGACCTCAAGTTATCAAGAAATGATGAAATTATGCTTAATACACTCTCTTTACTAATCCAAGCTTGCCTTAATTAGAAAGATATTTATCAGAAATTGATTTTAGAAACTTTAAGCATACTTCACCTTGCTCTTAGCTGAGAGACCTTGATGTGTTGAATATTTCATAGCAAGTACAGATTTTGTAAATATAAGCATTAGATTTTTCTCTCTCCTCAATTAAAAAAATTGGTAAAAGTTTATAAGTCTATTTCAAAAATTTTTCATGTTTTTCTAGTCTTTTCTCATACGTAGACATATTTTTATAGTTTTATATACTCCCTCACATATACGCATGCTTTTTGTATTTCTTATTGTCTTAATAATTAATATTTTATATATCTACATATAATTGACATACTGTGAATTCCTTTATTTTTTTGTTGTTGAAAATATATACATTTATATTTCTTGCTATTCCACAGAAGATGATTGTGAGAATCTTCACATTAACAGTTTTTAAAAATCATTATTGAATTTATTTTAGGATAAACTTCTGTGAATGAGAGTGCTTGTTATAATGAACACTTATGATTCTTGAGTCACACAAATGTAATGGAATTTCAAACAGGTCATAAAGATAAATTCAAAGGTAGCACAACTTTATTTTCAGATAGGTGATGTCTTTTCAGACCTTGCCGTTGCACAGTGATGACTAGGGAATGGATTCTCCCGGCAAATAACTCTTGCTTTTGTCTGGTTTTTTTTTTTGCACTTCCCTTCCTTGTAGTCTGACAAAAGAATTTGATGAACCCTGAATTCATACCTTCAAAAACTGAATAACCTTTTGCACTAGATTCATTTTTAGCATATGTGTGCACTAATCTGTACATCATTTAATGCAGAAAACAGTGTGTTGCATAGAATTACTTCTGTTATAAATATGATCTGTATAGAATTACTGAAAATATATTGGTATAAAGGTAGCATTTAAAAGGGAATTAAAGATTTATAAATACATACTTCATTTATAAAAATAATTATAGGGAATTCCCTGGTGGTCCAGTGGTTAGGATTTCGTGCTTCCACTGCAGGGGGCACAAGTTCAGTCCCTGGTCAGGGAACTGAGATCCTGCAAGCCGCGTGGCGCAGCCAAAAAATAAAAAATTATAAACTGTTACATCATTCTAAGTTAGTTAATTTCTGGTGCTTGTTGGCTTGCTTTATTTTATATAGATGTCTTTGGCAAATGCCTATTAGTTTTATCTTCTACTTTTTCACAAGTTTTTTTCAAATATATGTCTTCCTATATCAGCGATTCTATAACTTGCCATATTTTGATGACTGTTGTATTAGCTTTTGATATGGTCACAAAAAAGGTTCCAGCATCTCAGTGGCTTATGACAACAAACATTTATTCCTTGTCTATGTGACATGGGTGCTGCAGTGTGCTGCAGCTCTTGGTGGCTTGACCAGGCTTGGTGCCGCTCCACACACATGTCTTCTCATTCAGGAACCCAGGCGAAAGGACAGCCCCTGTCTGGGGCCTGCTGTTCTCATGGCTGAGGCAGGAATATAGTGAGAAGCATGCAATCTCATTTAAAGCTGCTGCGTGGGGACTTCCCTGGCGATCCAGACTCCGTGCTTCCACTGCTGGGGGCACGGGTTTGATCCCTGTCAGAGAACGAAGATCCCACATGCCTCACAGCGTGGCCAAAAAAAAAAAAAAAAAAAAAAGGCTGCTGCATGGAGGTGGCAAATATGCTGTCTGCTCACATCCCATTGGCCAAAGTATATCCATAGCCAAGCCAAAACCCAGTGAGTTGGGGACCTATACTCACCTTGCAGGATTCTCAGGCAAGTCACAGGGACATGGATGGGATATATTACAGGAGGGGAGGAGGGGAGCAAACAGTTGGGATCAATAATCTCATCTTTTATACCATCATTGACTTAACTCTTCCCTTATGGTTTGGTATTTGGATTGTTTCCAACTTTAACAATTATAAATAGCATTGCAGTCAACATTGTTGAACAAATTACATTTATTTGCAGAGTATTTTCTTGGGATACAGTTTCCAAAGTAGGCCATCTGGGTAAGAGGGCATGAATTGCTTGTAGATCTTGTTACATATGGCCAGATTGCTCTCTACAAAGGCTATCAGTTTATAGTGCCATCATCAACATTTAAGTATACAATTTTCATCATTGCTTATAGCTTAATTTTTGTAATTATTAAAGTTGGTATTTTAAAACAAAAACTTTTAGAACAAATTGTATTGTTATTTTTTCTATTAAATCAAATACAACTAGGGCCACTTATAATTTCCTTTCCTGGTTTCTGAAAATCATTATAAAGAAATACTCATTTTTGTCATCTTTTCTTTCTTGGTCCCATGTTCTTCTCAGTACACTGTTTCTGAAACACATCTTTATCCTTACATTAAAACAGTAAAAAAAAAAAAAAAAGTAAAAAGAAAACATACACTTGATTTGAGGTTTTATAACTTTTATCCAAAGCAAATTGTAGTAATTATTACTGTGGAACTCGGTAAAAGGCTGAACCTACTCAAATTGCTGAATTTTGCTGCATATTTCAAAGTCTTAGGAGAGGAGATTTGTTTATAGTTCTGTTGCCTAACATTGGACGGCTTTCATTCCACGGTGTTCAGATTCCTCTATGGCCTTATGGTTTATATAGCAGAAAATACCAATTGAAACTTAAGAACCAGTCTTTCCTACAGTTTTCCCGCCTCAACCTGTAAACTAAAACTTTTTATTACCAACTGTATCCTCTCACTTGGCTTACTTTACAAGTGTCCTGTTGCCTGCTGCTACACTTGTCTTTGGTTTCTGCTTAGAAATACTAGTATCTAGACATGCCCATCAGTGTCCTTGGTTATATTTCCTCATGTAAGGATCTGAGACCTCACAGCAAAGGCAATAAGACTTGCAGAGCAGATAAGAGAAATCCTCACGCCACTCAATCCAGAGTCCATAGGCAGAATAAGCAGGCGTGTGTGTGTGTGTGTGTGTGTGTGTGTGTGTGTGTGTGTTTGTGTGTGAGGATGGGAAGTGGTGTGCTGGAATTTGGGAATGATAGGTTGGATTTTGCAACTACCATTGGAGTGCAAATGCCTCCCACCTCATTTAGTGGAGGAACGTCAAAAATCCTCAGAACTGAGAAATCCATTTTAGAGGCAGCCTGGTAAAGCTTGTAAGAAATACTACAACTCAGTGGGAAACAAGTTGACACGTGAACCAGACATCAGTGTGTGAACCGGAGTTTATTTGAACAGTAGTAGGTGCTGACTGCAGAATGTTAAAAGTGTGAGTATTTAGAGTATTAATATTGTGAATAGTAGGACTCAGATTAGTGTTGAAGAAATAATGAATTTGAATAGATTTGCCATGAAAGTCTTGGGTTTTTGTTCCTGAGATGGTTTCCTATTTCAGTTTAAGTTCATTTGGTGTAAGTCTTGGAATTCATTGCAAATTTCTTTGGAAGATGAGGTGAGGACCCGTTGCTTTATGAAGTTTTGATTTTGTAATTAAATCTTTTGGGAAAATTTGGATTCTGAGGCTCAAAGTAAGTGAGAATGAGGATGCTTTATGTTAATATAGAAGAAACCCAGTAATTACAGAACAAAAGCTTTTAAAAATCAGTGCAGTAAAATAGGATGCTTGTTTTATATTGAATGGTTACATATCTAGGTTGAATTTACAAGCAGAAAGTTACTACTGAACTTTTCTCAAAGGTTGTCATGCTCATTGTAAATGTTTTCTTAAGCTGCTAATAGTTTTTTTTTAATACATAAATTTATTTATTTATTTATTTGTTTTTGGCTGCGTTGGGTCTTCGTTGCTGCACGTGGGCTTTCTCTAGTTGCGGCCAGCGAGGGCTACTCTTTGTTGCCGCGCGCGGCCTTCTCACTGCGGTGGCTTCTCTTGTTGCGGAGCATGGGCTCTAGGTGTGCGGGCTTCAGTAGTTGTGGCACGTGGGCTCAGTAGTTGTGGCTCGTGGACTCTAGGGCGCAGGCTCAGTAGTTGTGGTGCATGGGCTTAATTGCTCCACAGCGCGTGGGATGTTCCTGGACCAGGGCTCAAACCCGTGTCCCTTGCATTGGCAGGCAGATTCTTAACCACTGCGCCACGAGGGAAGTCCCAAGCTGCTAATAGTTTTAAAGACAAAAGAAGTGCTTATCTTTGCAGTGTGTTCCTCTTTACCGATTTCTGTATTTTGAGAGAGTTGAGGCTAAAGGTGTCAAATATATGTGAATATAGCTTTTAGGTCTGGGGTTGATAGTCCCACCTATAGGACCCTGTACAGCATTGCCCCAAATTAGTTAGTGTTACCCTGTCCACTGCTCAGTACTTTTTCCTCTCTCTTCCATTTTCCTTCCCTCCTTGCCTGTGTGTTGGCCTAAAAGTAGAATGCACTTATATAGTGCTGTGGTCTGAATGTGTCCCTGCAAGATTCATATGTTGAAATCCTAACCCCCAGAGGTGATGCTGTTAGGAGGTGTGGACTTTGGGACATGCTTAGGTCATGAGCGTGGAGCCCTCAGGAATGGGATTAGTGCCCTTATAAAAGAGACCCCCACAGAGTTCCCTAGCCTCTTCTGCCATGTAAGGATACAATGAGAAGTCTGAAACTTGGAAAAGAGCCCTCACCCGACCATGATGACACGCTAATCTCAGACTTCCAGCCACCAGAACTGTGAGCAATAAATTTCTCTTGTTTATAAACTACCCAGTCTGTGGTATTTTGTTCTACTTAACCTGATGGATGACTGTCAGGCACAACTTTGTAGTTATTTACCTAAGAAGACCTGTGACTACTAGACAATTTTAACATACCTGAATCCAGCTGACTCTGTCTTTCACCAGCATTGAATGTTCAATGCTTTTTAGATATAACACAGATTCGGGGTTCTTATAACCCATTGTTTGTCATATAGTAATTAGTACATGTTCGTTGATATCCATGAGTTGCTTGAGGTTGTTCATAAGGAGGGCAGCGGCAAAAACCATGTTGATTTCCCTCCTGTCTTCTTGCTGCAGGTCCCCAAGAAAAGCATAGGCAATACACTCTGTTACACTGGTGTGCTCAGTTGTCAAATACAGGTGCATTTGGGGAGTGGGGTAGCTACCTTTTGAGTGACCCACCATCTTCTCTTGGCTGCTTTGAGGACCTTGGTCTCACAGGCCCATACTTTGCTTGTGATCAGGTATCCATGACATGGGATTAGGACCTACTGTCCTTGACTCCTGTGCTTGTGGGTATCACACTGAAGCCCATTTTTTAAAACAACCGCACTTCAGTTCTTAAAATGTCTCAAGAATCTTTACACCAATTATCCTACCACTCAAACGTGGCCACTGTGTTTTTATATTCTTTCTAAACTTTATATTAACTGTATAATTATATTCATGTCCTATATATAGAATAATATTCAAATAGAATAATATATTGAGAAAATACTTTTTATTTGGCTTTGTTCCCCACTTATCTTTTTTGGCATACTTTCCTCTGGTTCTGTACCATCTTTTTTTTTTTTTTTTTTTTTTTTATCGCGGTGCGCAGGCCTCTCCCGTTGCGGAGCACAGGCTCCAGACGCACAGGCTCAGTAGTTGTGGCTCACGGGCCTAGCCGCTCCGTGGCATGTGGGATCCTCCCGGACTGGGGCACGAACCCGTGTCCCCCGCATTGGCAGGCGGATTCTTAACCACTGCGCCACCAGGGAAGCCCAAATTATTGATTGATTGATTGATTGGCTACGTTGGGTCTTCATTGCTTTTTTTAAAAAAATTAATTTATTTTTTGTCTGTGTTGCTGCGTGCAGGCTTCTCATTGCGGTGGCTTCTCTTGCTGCGGAGCTCTGGCTCTAGGCGCACGGGCTTCAGTAATTGTGGCTCATGGGCTTAGTTGCACCGTGGCATGTAGGATCTTCCTGGACCAGGGATCGAACCCATGTCCCCTGCATTGGCAGGCAGATTCTTAACCACTGTGCCACCAGGGAAGTCCATGTACCATCTTAATGTCTGTATAAATTTAACGGGTGTGTATTTAATTCATTGAATTTCCATTCCACAGCAATTTCCATTTATTGATTATTTGGATTATTTCCAGGGTTTTTGTTATTATAAATAAAATGCCATTAACATCTTTGTACGTGTAGTGTCTTTCTTCTTTCAGATTATTCCTTTGGGTTGAATTCCCAGGAGAACAATTAATGCATCACAGAAAATAATGTATATATTTTTATATTCTTTGTTGGAAAAACCACTCCTCCAGGGATGGGCCAATTTACATGCTGCCAGATTTTATAATTTATAAGGCTCACGTTTAGTCATTGTTTTGTTATATAGATTAATATTAAATACATATTATTAGGATATTGTTGACTTGATGTGAAGGTCTTTTTTTCTTTTCTTTTTTTTTTTTTTTTTGATGTGAAGGTCTTTTATTCCATCATTGGAATAACTGAGGTGCTCAATAAATTTTGATTAATTGAGCTTTAGAAAGAAGTGCTTATCACTGTTAGCATTTGCAATCCTGTAACCATTCATCTTTATGTGTATATTGACTTATTAAATGTTTTTACAGATTTTTCTGCGGGCCAGGTGGGGGAAGCAATGAAGAGAAAAAAAATTTAAAAACCACCAGACAGCTTTTGTCCCAAAGACTTCAGACCCTGCTTAACTATGTTCCCCAACTACCTTTTAGATTTTTCTATTTGATTGATTGTGGTTGGTTAGGTGTATCTCAGCATGCATTTCTGTGCTACTATGAAATCCAGTCCATTTTTAAACTACTTGACTATTCAGAATCTTGGATGTACCTGCTAGAAGGAAATATTGTTATGCTGATAGGAGTTTTTGGTTGATGAAAGGGAATGCTAAAAAAGAAGAATTAAAAATGTAATTATTGTTTAAGGGACACCCTGAACAGGCAGCAGAAGTATCAGTGCATGTAACAGGCTATGTTTGTTTTGTAACAATAGGTAGAGTGATCTATTTCTCTTTATTTAGAATTTTTGAGTACTAAACTGATTTGCCCAGACATTAGTCCTTCTGGGTTGAGAGTGAGCAGAGTCCCTTTGACAATTTGGCTTCTCAGTATAATTTCTCAGTTGACATTGGTCACTTCTGGTTGAACTCAAAATCAAGTTCCTTAACAGGCAAAGCAGAAGACCAGACCTGATATGTAGACAGAAGCCTCTGTTGGCCCCCAGACAGAAATCTCAGATATCCTGGAACATCTGGTCTGAGTCTTATGTCTTGACTAGAGCTTTACCCGCATTGAAGGCAGGGAGCTTTCCTGCTGCCCTCTTGGATAATAGACACCATTTTGCCTTTCCTGGCTTTTATCACCTGCTGTCTTTACCACTTCATTACTTTCTTTTCTTCTAATTTTCTGTTCTGCCCTCCGGCTCCCTTCTTTCATTTATCATTTCTTCCACACATCCCAGGCTTAAAATAAAAACAAACAAACAAACAAAACCCCCTAGATTTTCAAACGTCTTGCCAATCAAAATACCCCTTCTTCTCTGCTGTGTCTGGGCCAGTCATTGCTGGGTTAAGATCTTGGGTAACTTTCATTGCTGTGTTTTGTTCCTGGGAGCTATGCTCGAAGAATTGCTTTTCTACTAACGTTAGCTCTGTCTCTCTCAAATAATATGTATCTTTCTGGTGTCTGAGTACCTACCATGAGTTGTTACTAAAACAGATTCTAAAGGTAGTTTCCTTATAGTGCATATTTTACTGGTGATTGAATACATTAAAACGATATTTTTCCGTAGATTACTATTTTACCTAGAAAACCAAATAGACTTCTTTGCATGGTATTTGAGTTACTGTTAGTATGTGTACACTTTATCTACAGCTTGATTTTAATCACTTTGATTACACATATATCTAAAAATCCACCACCCATTAAAAAGGCAGCACCATTATGAAGTGACTCTAGCTTGTTACATGAGAGTCCCTTAGGCCATGTAAGACGAAACCACTCTGGGCAGATGTGTAATGGGCCAAGTCCATTTTGAATTTTGGTGAACTCTCTGGCCATCCCCCATCATCACCCATGTGGTCTAGTGGAAAGTGCACTCCTGTGGCATTTCAGAAACCTGAGGCTTACTTCTGCCACTAATTAGCTATTTTGGTTTTAGGCAACTTACCTAGCCACTCATGACTCAGTTTCCTTGTCTTCATCATGAGTTAGTTGGCCTAGTTGGTCTCAGGTTCCTAGCTTTTACACTCCTTCGAAAATTCAATAGTTCTGGAAAATTTTTTGTTTCAACTCTGTGGTTGAGTTTGTGGTCAGAGCAAAGAAGGAAACCTCGGAGCTGTTACTCTCCTCAGAAGAAACTACTAATTGCTTGGTTTATTTTTGTCCAGGAAAAGATTTAACTAGCATATTTAAGTATTAAACTTTTTTTGCAGTGATAGTTAATTTTATTTGAATGAATCTGTGGTATTTACCTCTGATCCTTCCCGGGGGCTATCCTGTATGTTGTATATGTACTTATTATTGCATTCATTTAAATTAATACTAATTTTGTTTGGATGTATTTTCAGAGTTTCGCCCTGGTCGTTGAGGTCATTTTAGATAGTGTTAAGTGTTGCCCTGTCAAAGCTTGGAAATCACTGGGGTAAGAGAATGAGTAGAATTTAGCAGAAGTATCTTTGTATTGTGGAAGAGGATTCCAGATCTCAGAGATTTAGTGCTGGTTATTGTTACTGTGTAGGTCTTTAAAGTGTGCATTGCTGTATGTTATTAATACATATGTGCCTCTTTGGCATCTCCTGAGCTGTGATTTGTATCCTTTTGGGAATTGCAACATCATCTCCCAGGGTTTTAGGTTTCCTGATGCCCTCCAGGGCAGATTTCTTTATAGCATACACTTATTACATTGATTTGTTTTCAGAATTTCATCACTTATTTTGAAATACTTTAAGAGACTCAGGGTGTTTCAAGCTCTAGGCTGGAAATCTCTTTTAGAAAGCAGTAGGTGATAGACAAGAGAGACAAGAGAAGATTGGGGGGGGTGGGTCAGTGGTTTCCAAACAGAGAGCCAAAGCTGATGTGTAGGAGTTGCAGGATAGGGGTAGTCTGAAAAAATAGATTTCACAGTATATATGCGATCTTTATTACATAAAGATCCTATTCTATTTTGAGTCCTTTCATATTTTTAAAAGCATACCGTATGTTGCTTACTCTCCACTCTCATTAGATTTTAATTTAACCAAAGTCTTTATTTATTTTACACACACACACACAGTTTATTGATACAAATTGTCATTCTTTCGCTTTTACTACTTTGAAACATGCATCCTGTTTCAGCTTCTAAGCCCACTTTATCAAGGATTGATTCAAAAGTTTGTTTGTAAATCAATTAGCCGGGAACCAGGAACTGATTATCCTATAGAAAGATGTTAATTGGTGCTTTAAGTTCTCAGCTACCTGGAGAAAAGCCCATTTCCTCTTAATGTCGCACACTATAGAATGAAGCTCCTCTTTTAAATACTATTTCAGTGCAAAAAAGAGATTCCTGGGTCTTTGCTCAGTAACCAGAGCCAGGAGGCTCTTGGTCAGCCCCAGCAGGAGGAAGGGTTCCAGACTTTGTAGTGGTGGCCGGTGCTCCTGGGGCCAGCTGTCTGGGGAATGCTGTTGGACCCCTGGGGTCCCTTTCTTCTGGGCACCTTCATTGAAACTGCCCTCAGGTCCCCCAGTTGTCAAATCCATGAAGCCAGTTAAAGTAATTACTCTGGTTCATTCTTGGTTAGGAAAGACCACCAATAAGGGATGTATAGGGAAAATGGGAAGATAGGAGAGGAGAGGGGCAGCAGATGCGCTCCTATGAGAGACTATGTTGACCTTTGGATACAAGGTCCAAGGTCACTGCCTCTGTAAAGATGGGTCATGCCTGTCCCTGCAGATCCTGTGCTATGAAAATGTCAGGATCACTCAAGGATTAATAGTGTATTCGTCTCCTGTATGCTTAGATGCCTCATAAGTATGATTAAGTCAGAATAATTTTCATTATTTTGGTACTTAATCAGCTCCTGATCACCACTGCAATTAAAAAAAAAATCTTCTATTGGTATTTCCATGCTTTTTTTTTCTCCATTTTTAAAGATTAATTAATTAATTAATTAAATTTTGGCTGTGTTGGGTCTTTGTTGCTGCGTGGGCTTTTCTCTAGTTGTGGCCAGCAGGGGCTACTCTTTGTTGCAGTGAGTGGGCTTCTCATCGCGGTGGGTTCTCTTGTTGTGGAGCACAGGCTCTAGGCACACACAGGCTTCAGTAGTTGTGGCGCGCAGGCTTCAGTAGTTGTGGTGCACGGGCTTAGTTGCTCCGCGGCATGTGAGATCTTCTCGGACCAGGGCTCGAACCCGTGCCCCCTGCATTGGCAGGCGGATTCTTAACCACTGTGCCACCAGGGAAGTCCTCCCTGCTTCTTAATAGGTCTAGTGGCTGCTTCTTTTTCCTCTGTCTTATCTTGCCAGCATTTTAAATGTAATTGATATCACTGACAAGTATTAAGTATTAAACATGAAGTTGCATGTTAAATCATTAAAAACGCCATGGCGTTTATTTTCACAACTGGTTATCTTTTGTTTACAAGTAAAGTTTTTACAGCTTTCTTGCTATTTTTTTCCCTTCTGGTGCTCTTCATTTATGCTTTCTATGTCCTTTATTGAAAATAGCCTGGAGTTTCCTAACTGCACTTCTAGGCAGCCTTCTCCATTTCACACCATTTGGTTTAGACTCAAGGAATGTTAGCAATTTTCTTTTTTTTTTTAATGCTGGTTTAAGCCAAATGTAATTAGGAAAGTGAGTTTGTTTCAGAATCTGATACAAAGCATGCATTGCATATGCATTCTTGGTTTCATTCTTCTGGTCTGGATGGATGTTTGTATCCTGCTTGTTCTTTTTTCTGAGCATAGGAAATTATTGGTGTTTGTTGAAGTAGCTAACTGTTGGTCAGTCATTTTGCAAGTTTTCCTTTTTGAAAAGAAGATGCTTGTTTAATCTAAAGCTTGTCTTAGCAGTGATTGTATCACCTCCCCACCATTGGCCATCCCATATTAAATTACAGCTACTTTTGAATCTTTCAGTTGCTACAATACTGATACGAAATCTTGCATACTTGTGAAAAAAATGATCTAAGAAGTTTCTGATTTGTGTTTTCTTGCAAATTAAATATAAACAAAACAAAACGAAAATCTCATGAAACAGGGTTTTAGGTGCCTTTGTCAAACAATTGGGGGATCAATGTTGCCCATATTTTCCCCCACGGCTTATTTTGCCTCTTTTAATAAATTTCTTACTAAACTCTTTTTGCTCTTGTTTCTATTTATTTATACTGTCATCAGTTTAGTACTCATAATGTATTTTCCTCACTTGGCAGGGATCTGCTCTTTTAATTGGATTTGTTGTTTTTTTCAGAAAGTTCTTTTCTGTACCTGGGCTGGAGTGGGTAGCTAAAAAGTCCTTGTTGCCACTAACTAAGGGATTATCAAATACTTATGGAAACAACATACATGTGTATGCGTTTATACGAGAGGTCTTTTTATTTACACTATTAATGTGCCATGTGTGCCACGGACCTTGCACTGATTCATGCCTTTTCAACGAAACTTTTTTTCTTAAAAATTGCATTTCGCTGCTTTTTTTTTTTAGACTGCCACTTGCAAAGATAAATTTTATTCTCTACTTAGGAAAACAAATGACTCTCTTTCCCTAAAATTCCTTCTGTGAAATGGTATGTGGACCTGGCAGCCATTGTGAATCTGTTTTATTTTCCCCTTGTGTTACATAAAGCAAAGAAGGCATTTTAGCCCCTTTAAGGAGATACTAGCCTGGGGTAAATAACCATTTAGTCCAGGTGGGTAGAAAAGAATGCTTATGACATTCTTTTCATCGGCTCCATGTGTAACCTCCACTCAGGAGGTCAGGCAGTAAAACATTTGAGTGAACTGGTGAAATGTTTTGTATTTATTTACAAGGCTCTTAATCACAAGACTGATCCCAATAAACTCAACAAGTCAAAGTGATGGAGGAAAGTATATGAGGCATGGAGAACAGTAAAAGTGGAGACTGGAAGGGGGCTTTAGATTGCATTTAGCCTGCTCTTCTGTTTCCACTGTGGAATGACGGCCATCAGAATCTCTGGTGCAGTGCAGTGGTCATGGGTGGATTTGATGAAGAATGTAATTATATCCATTCTATTCCCACCTGCTGCTGAACTACTTGACATTTTGCTTTTAAGGTTCCAGACATCCTGAAGTACTTGAATTCTGTTTTGCTAAAAATTTGCAATTTTTTTTTAACCTTCTCTGTCCCAAACCTGTCTTCTCTTGTTCCCAGGGTATTCTGTGTTTTCTGTGGTGCTGGAGTTGATGACTTGATTTCATTGCTTATTATAGTCTGGTTTAAAGCAAAAGCATTCGAATACCTTCTAATTTTTGTCATTTTTATTGTTACCTTCTTTTAAAATTTTTGTTTAGATGTAGCCTGTAGAGAATAAAATTAGGGAAGTGGCAGTGCCTCTAGATAAGCAGTCCCTAACATTTTCACATAGTAAGCTCTGGGGTTAATACACATTTCTTTCTTGTCTTTCGTGCATGATCCTGTTCATCTTATCATTGCATCTTATCGTGACAGAGCCACCAAATGACGGGCAGGGCTGTAATTCATACCTGACAGCTCTGCTTTTTTATACCTCAAAAATTTCATGGGGTAGGAGGGTTAAACTCTCTGTGAATATTAAAAATCCAGATTAATGTGAAAGAACTTTCATTTTATATGCTACTAAAAAACCGCTTTAGACAAGCAATTGTCTAATTTCTCTCACCCAGCAGAAATCTAGGCAGGATAGATTTAATGAGTAAGTAAGAATAATTTAGTGTTAGCCTATTAGACGAATAGGAGTGCTTTAGTATTGGGAATAAGATTTTGTTATTATTTGGACATTTCTTTTTTCAAACTGACTTTGGAAAATATTAATGAATATTAGGCAGTTACTTCAGTTTATGATGGACCGGCAAACATTACTGAGAACTGACTGTACTGCAGGTATGGTACAGTGACTATGAAAATGAGTGAGGTGCTCCCAGTTGGGGTAGGGGTGGGGAACAGGCTCAGAATCAGATAATTGTACTAGAATGGTGAAAACTTGATACAGGAGTGCAGTTGATGCTGCTCTAGGAACATGCTTCCCACTTGCTTCTGGAGGGAGGTTTTTTTTTGTTTCTTTGTTGTTGCTGTTTTTTAACAATTAAAGGCGGAATAGTTTACAACAAACATTTCTGGAATATAAAACAGAACATAGGGCAGGCATTCTTAGGACATTTTCATCAGGTTACCATTTATTTTATTTTGTTGTTTGAATGTAGTTTCGCTTTTTAATTTTTCCTCTATTTTGTTTCAGTATAGTTGACTCTAACTTAAAATAGAGTGCATGTAGCACAGGGAGGTCAGCTTGGTGCTTTGTGACCACCTAGATGGGTGGGATAGGGAGGGTGGGAGGGAGATGCAAGAGGGAGGAGATACGGGGATATATGTATATGTATAGCTGATTCACTTTGTTATAAAGCAGAAACTAACACACCATTGTAAAGCAATTATACTCCAATAAAGATGTTAAAAAAGAAAAGAATGCATAGCTGTGGTCTTTAGAGGTAGAGCAGATAACAGACAACTGTAATCCCTTCCTTATTTTCTCCCACTTGGACCCAGCTGACCCATGTGTCCAATGGGATTTTCGTTGGTTTAGATGATTTCTCTTGAGTCCTTGGCTCAAGAAAAACCATGGGAATTCGCTTTTGAAGCTTCATCCTCTCTGTGTGAATAAATTACTTGATCATTAGCTACTGTTTTTCATTTTGTGAAAGAAAGGAAAAAAGAACTGGAGGCAGGGAGAGAAGAGAAGGAAAGAAAAGAGACTTAAAATATACCTAAAGCTTATAATAAAGCCCTCTAAAGAAGGGACTTAGAATTCATCATGTATAATAATGGATAACGGAGAAGAATAGTGTTCTAGACAAACGAACTTATATTTGGAACAGTTAATGTAATACAACATTTACTCCACTTCATGACTTTAACTGAACAAAGAAGTGAAATAAAATATTGTTGTCCTGGCAAATAATTTATCAAATTCTAAAGAAGATTGCCTTGAATCTGCCCAGGATGTCTTTTATTAGTCCTGGTGAATAGAGATTCCTGGCTTGGGTATGCTGGAGTCATATTTTCATGGGGTGGAAATCTCTCTGACATTTTACATGGTGTGGTGCTTCTCCATTTCCCCCCCTAAAACAATAATTTCATCCTTGGGAAAAGAAGTCCATCATGGCTGGATTTTCAGTTACAGCACCCAGGTCAATCTTTTGACAAACATTTGCTGTTTACCTTGTGCTAGGTGAATAGCAGGGGTAGTTGGGGGGTTAAAGAAGATAACAGAGCATGATTCCTTCTTTAGAGGATTTTATTATAAACCTTACATGTTTTTTTTTTTTCTTTTTGCGGTATGCGGGCCTCTCACTGTTGTGGCCTCTCCCGTTGCGGAGCACAGGCCCCGGATGCGCAGGCCCAGCAGCCACGGCTCATGGGCCCAGCCGCTCCGCGGCATGTGGGATCCTCCCAGACCGGGGCACGAACCCGTATCCCCTGCATCGGCAGGCGGACTCTCAACCACTGCGCCACCAGGGAGGCCCTAAACCTTACATGTTTTAAGTCTCTTTTCTTCCCTTCTCTCCCTGCCTCCAGTTTTTTTTTTTTTTTTCCTTCCCTTTTCCATTTCATCTCAGAAGAAAGATGTGCTTCACCGGGCTGGTGTGTTCTTGCATCTTTTCATTTATGGCTCCTGGTTATTGCTGCGATAAGATTTTTGGATGTGGGTGGTTAAGTGACATTTCTTTCTTGAGCTGTTTTCGCTGTGTTATCCTCAGGAAGTTTGGTGAGTTGACCTAGAAGCAGCATCTCAAGCGTCTTCAGATTCAGTGTATGGACTGACTTTGTCTTTAACTAGTTTTAATCTTGATGGTTGGTGTTCATTTGAGATATACTTGAGGAAGGAGCCTCCTTTTTCCACTTAGGTTTCTTAACTTCTGGTGCAGTAATGATTTCAGGAAGGGAAAAATATCATGCATTTCTTAATGCATGCATGAAGTTTGCTTTTTGGGGAAACTTCTACAGTGCACCTACCATGTTTCACAGAAACAAAGGCAACAGGAAGAAGATATGCAGGGTTGACGATTGCTCTATAAATGACATGAATAAAATATTGTGAAGCTTAGAGGTGGGGCTGGTTACATTTGCCTGGGTGACATGAGACAATCTTAGCAGAAGCAAGAGCTGGGTCTGGAAGGATGAGGAGGACATATTTATGGGGAAGACAAGAAAGAATGTCTCCAGGAAGAGAGATAACAAGAGCTGAGACAGTGGTGGAGTGTGGATGCCTTAGATGCAGGGTATATTCAGGAAGCCAAGAGTTGAGTATGTTTTGTTCCAAGGGTGGGTGGAGTGGGGTGGAGAATGGGAATTGCTTTCAAGCTGGGTTATGATGGTAACACAAGAATGTGTATATGACTTTTCTCTTTGGAAAAATAAGAAGTTTCCTGGATGGGACACTTAGGACCTGCCTGTGTCACTGATTTTTTTTTTCTTGTTTCCAAGTCAATCCTGTGTTTTCAAACATAAACTGCCTTTCTATTTCCATTTGATTCTGTCTCCAGAGAAAATAAATATGTACAGTCCTGGTAGCAACGTGGATTGCCCCGTAAGCTTTTCGTAGTCGGTAACTTCAAACACACTTTACCAAAACACATTTTGTGTTTGCTTTGCTCTGGTGATAATCTGGCAAGCATGATGCCCAGCAGGAAAGTCGACATACCTTCATAAACCATCTGTTGTACAGGAATGCTGGGTTTCTGGCAAATGTACCATCTGCCTGGCATGCATTGTATAGCGATGACTCTTTTAAACTTGTTCTGGTGGGGACAGCAGTGTATTTCATTGGTCACTGTCATCCTTGTAAAGAATAGTCTAGAGAGCTCTACGTTACTTTTCAATTTGTATACAGACCTCAGCCTCTTACACTGTAAGTGTAAAAACCAAAGACAAAGCAGAAAACATCACACAGAAATTAATTCTACCGTGTCAGTTCTGCGGCGTCACCTGGTAGAAGTAGGTGGTGGGGAACCCGGAGAGGCAAACGATGTGTTCTTATTCTGTGACTGGTTTCGTCAGCTATGCATGTGCCAATACAGGGAGATTTTTCTTGAGAACCTGGGGTTGGGGTGAGCCCAGCTCCTCTGGGGTGAGGTGGAGGTGTACTTCCTGCTTCTATGGTTGGGCAGGAGGGGTTCAGGAGAATTATACCCAGATGTTAGGAGTTTCTTTGAAAAGTTGGCTACTACCCTCTTTATCAGATATAGGACAAGGCCTAGGTGAGAGTATCAGCCCAATTGCCGTTTGGCCAGAAAAGTTGTATTTTGCCAAAGGCTACTTTTCCAAGGGCAGTGATATAGCAAGACATTTCCTGAGAGAGGGAAGTAAAGAGGAAAACTCCCTTTTATGGAATTAAAAATTCAAAGAGTATGCTGAACACAGTTTCTAAAAACTCAGATAGTGTGTGTAAGTTTTTCATTGTCTTTTAATCCCTGAGATAAGGCTTTTTCTGCTTATGGAGGGATCTTTCTGCGGAATTTTGAGGAGTTGGCTGTTCAGAAGACATTGAAGAGATGCCATTCCCTGGGCATGTTGCCATTTTGATAAGGTTGAAGACGTATTGGGAAGAATTTCTTTTCTTGCTGTTAACTGCACTCGGTCATTGGTATGGATGGTGGAGAGAGAGGGACAGTTAGTTGTTTATGGTTGACTGGAGAAGAGACACGGCCAGGAGACTGAACAGGGTGAAGAGGGTTTCTGCTTAGTATGTGACTTACAGAAATGCCTCTAGTACCTGTTCTGGCCCTCGCGCTGAGCTTGGGATGCTGTTACATGAGATCCTGAGAGCATACAGCAAGCACGTCTCTTTTAGAGTTTTGACTGTGTGGTCTTGTGCACAGTACAGCAGTTGGTGAGCTACGCGATGGGGTGATGAAAGCTGGATCCGATGGTGCAGGAGTTGGCACCCTTTGGTATTTCATCGAAGTCCCAACTCTGCCCACCTGGGAACTCGTTAAAACTAGGTTCCTGCTGGGAGTTCCCTGGTGGGCTAGTGGTTAGGATTCCAAGCTTTCACTGCCATGGCCTGGGTTCAATCCCTGGTCAGGGAACTGAGATCCTGCAAGCCTCGTGGCACGGCCAAAAAGAAAAAAACAAAAACAAAAACAACTAGGTTCCTGCAAGGGCCCCCGGACATGGTGAATCACACTCTCTAGTGTGAGCTCCTTGGAATCTGCATAACAAATTCCTAAGGTGCTTTTCATGTGGAAAATTGCTGGTTCATACTTACACGTATCCACAACTGCTCTAAGCTCATTTTGCAATTTTGAAAAATCTTTCCCCAAATGATCCAGCTACAGGGGAGAGGGTGCATGAGGGGCCCAGAGTGGTTCTTATGCACCAACAAAACTCATGTATGCAGCACATCCTAAAATCATGGTCACTTTGTGATATCTTTGCAGAGAGCTTGAGAGTCTATTTCAGGCAGTGGGTTTATTGCCTTTTAAAATGTGGTGTTTTCAGACTATTAATTTTGCTCCTCGGGGCTATATGTTTTTGTTTTTGTTTTTGTTTTTTCCGGTACGCGGGCCTCTCACTGTTGTGGCCTCTCCCGTTGCGGAGCACAGGCTCCGGACGCACAGGCTCAGCGGCCATGGCTCACGGGCCCAGCCGCCGGCCTGTGGGATCTTCCCAGACCGGGGCACGAACCCGCGTTCCCTGCATCGGCAGGCGGACTCTCAACCACTGCGCCACCAGGGAAGCCCCGGGGCTATATGTTGAATATGCTTGCTGCTCTGGAATCTGTAGCCTGGAAGTGGCCGGATGGTAGAAAGACCACCTGGGTTTCCTAAGTCAGCTCTCAAAATTATCCTGGGTTTGAAAAAAAGAAAAGGAGAAAAAAGAAAAATTGTTGGGAGTGTGGGTGGTACAGGGAGGGGTCTTTCACAACTGGATGTGTCCTGGGATTCCCTCCAGTCGTTTTTCTTGCCCTAATAAGAATGGTAATGATGATGAGAGTAACAACAAAAAACCACACGCAAAAATAAAAACAGCAAGTATTTAATGAGGACTTACTCTGTGCCAAGCACTGTGCTAAACCCTTTGCATCCATTGTCTCATTTAATTTCTGTGACAACCCTATGAAGTAAGTACCATTATTATCACTTCATTTTACAGATGAGGAAATTGAGGCAGAGAGTTTAGCTCAAGTCACTTAGCTAGTAGTGGCAGATGTGGAATTCTAACTCTGTGAAGTCTGACTTGGAACCCTGGGTGCAAAATACAGTGCAGGTTATAGATTCAGCGCCTCTAGGCCTTGGCTGGAAGAATAAATGAAGAAAGCACGCCTGTAGTCACAAAGGGAGTGGTGGGGACCACAGCAAACGAGAGAGTCCTTCCCCTGGCAATGCGGTAGTCACTGCAGTCCCAGCTCCTTGTTGCCAGGCTGAAATTCAAGCCATTGCTATCAGATTTTTTTTTTTTTTCAAGAGCTAATGGAGATCTGCATTTTGGGGTGAGATGTCTTGGTTTTTAAATAGGGGCAACAAATTCAAATTTTAAAATAAAAGTATCTGGGTCAAACAAAACAACAGAATGTAAGCAGGATCTTTAGTCTGTTTGGTATTGATGCTGTAATCACAGCATCTAGAACAGTGCCTGGCATATAGTAGGTGCTCAGTAAGTGCCTGTTGAACAGATGAGTCAGTGAGTGTTGGTGGACTGCATGACATTCTCAGGCTGCCAGTTTTTAACCTCTGCACTACTGCTTTCCCCAACTACCTTTAGGTTTTTCTGCTGCTTCCTATTCCAGACTGGATCATTTTTTAGTTAAATATATAGATCAGATGTACTTCAAGGGTTAAAATCCCTTTAGTTTGGCGTTTGAACCAGCGTTCTTTTTTTTTTCTTTTTTTTAGGGTTTTTTGGTTTGTTTTTTAAATTCTTTTTCAAGATTTGTGGTAGAAAACAAAATTTACCATTTTAACCAGTTTCCAGTTAACAGCTAAGTAGCATCAAGTATACTCACGTTGTTGTGCAGGAGATCTCCAGAACTATTTCCTCTTGCAAAATGGAAACTCTATACTCACTAACAGCAACTTTTCCTCCCCCCCAACCTCTGGTAAGCACCATTCTGTCTCTATGAATTTGACTGTTTTAGATACCTCATAAAAGTGGAATCATACAGTATTTGTCTTTTTGTGACTGGCTTATTTCACTTAGCATAATGTCTTCCAGGTTCATCAGGTTGTAACCTTATCAGAATTTCCTTCCTTTTTAAGGCTGAATCATATTTCATTGTAATGTGTAGACCATATTTTGTTTATCCATTCATCTGTCAATGAACACTTGGGTTGCTTACATCTCTTGGCTTTGTGAATAGTGCTGCTATGAACATGGGTGTGCACATATTTCTTTGAGATTCTGCTTTCAGTTCTTTCAGTTATATACCCAGAAGTGGGATTGCTGAATCATATGGTAGTTCTATTTTTAATTTTGGGGGGAACCTCCATACTGTTTTCTTTAGCAGCTGTACCATTTTACACTCCAGTCAACAGGGTACAAGAGTACCAATTTCTCCACATCCTTGCCAGCACTTGTTATTTTCTGTTTTTTTGATAATGCCGTCCTAATGGGTATGAGGTGGTATCTCACTGTGGTTTTGGTTTTCATTTCTCCAGTGACTAATGATGTTGAGCATCTTTTCACGTGCTTATTGGTCATTGTTTTGTATTTTACTATTTAGTAGCTTTAAATCTGTGAGCTTGCTTGCCTTGGTGTAGCGTGGGGGAATTTTCTCAAGGTGATTGTGTGTTCTCTTCCACACAGAGATGCAAAAGTTTATTCAATCAACCTAACTCCAGGAGCCATTAAAGCATCAGAAGCTAATGCTAGGAACCCTGGCCCTGGCTTTAACTGCTTAGAAAACGTATCATTCATTCTCAGAGTACCTACGGTATACTGGCCTAGGTTTAGAACCACCCAGAAAAAGTGCAAACAAATTGAGAAGGTCTCTAGCCATTTGCCCAATGTAGAGGGGTCATTTTTGATCCCAAGAGCACTATTCCGTGGAATCTGATTAAGATTTTGTGTGTGTGTGTGTGTGTGTGTGGTACGCGGGCCTCTCACTGTTGTGGCCTCTCCCGTTGCGGAGCACAGGCTCCGGACGCGCAGGCTCAGCGGCCGTGGCTCACGGGCCCAGCCGCTCCACGGCATGTGGGATCTTCCCGGACCAGGGCACGAACCCGTGTCCCCTGCATCGGCAGGCAGACTCTCAACCACTGCGCCACCAGGGAAGCCCTGATTAAGCTTTTTGAGGTGAGGTTGTAGGGGGCAAGGGAGGTGAAGAAGGAAGAGTTGAAGTGACTGTGAGCTTTTTTTTAATTTCCCCCAGAACGCCGAACCATCTCATAGTGGCAGAGCCTAGTGTATTTAGAAAGGATTGATAAATTAAAGTAGCCATATAAGAAATGTAAATGAATGATCTTTCCTCCTACTGTATTGCTAGTTAGTACTGAATGAAGTTAGTTAGTACTGAAGAAAGTTGGTGGAATCAGTGTGGTGAAAATAATGGTAAAGTCTAAAACCCCCACATCCCAGCGAAGGGTAAATTTAGCTCTGTGACAGCTAATTTGTAGTTTCAGGGTTAAAAGCTGTTATGTACACCTCTTGAGATTTTCATTCTAGAATTTAATATTCCAGGGTGAACCTCTCCTGACTCAGGATTAATTGAAAAAAGGTACATATGTTGAGGTCTTGACTTCTGAGATGTTCTTTATTGACAGAGCATTGCTGTGGGATTAACCATATCTGCAGCCTCAGAAACAGGAGGCATTCCCGCCTTTTCACTGTCTGGTTTGCAGGCATGAGGGCTGGGAAGGATTGTCGGGGCTTTTGTTAGGCAGTAAGTTAATGGTTAACTCCTGCAACATGCCAGACATAGCACCTAATCTTTGATGAGACCTACTGCTCAGAATGAATAATGGTTAACCATTCATTACCTTTGACTCAGACCATCTACCTTCCATAGTTTGTTCTCTTAAATATGTGGGACTGTGAAGGGTTTTTTCTTTCTTTCGCAAATAAAATTTACAAAGCACAGTTTTATGAGTCATTACTTGCAAAGAAAACAGGTGCTATCTATGAATAGTTTGGTGTTTTTTTCGGGACTAGTAGAATGATTGCTTCTGAATTTTTGTTTAACTCGATCACAGCTGTGTAGCTAGAGATCCATCTAAAATGGTCCTTTCCTCGGTGTAAAACATGAGTGCTGTTGTGAGCAGATGTGTCTTTTTGTCTGCTGTGCTGCACGTGACAGTGAGACTTTCTTATTTATGGTGACCAGTCACCTGGACTGAAAAAGATAAAAACTAAAAGCAAACAAAGGGAGCAAAGAAAAGTTAGAGGTCTCTCTCCCCTCACAGGGGGCTGTTTTGGGCTGGGTGGGTTGCAAGGAGTCAGCCCTCTATTCCTGGTGAGTTAGCGGTGGTCACCCAGCAGAATACCTCCACCACGAAGAGGCAGTTTCAGATTTACCGTGTCTTATGGCCAACTGAAGCTTTTGGTGCTCTTGCCTACTTAAGAACATTCTATAAACATTAGAAAGAGCCTTTATCTTTCCAAAAAGAAAATTAGTTTTTGCCAGTTCTGAGAAGTTGGTCCTTAATTGTGTTAATGGTTCCACACTCGTTATCAGGGCCCCGGTTTCCTTTCTTAGTAATCTTGGTCTTAATTTCGTTTCTGCAGAGTAATCTGTTGTCTGAGCCAAGGATGCGTGGCTGACACGGCCAGTGTCTGTCTGGCTTGGATTTACCCCTCGAGAGTTCATTGTAAATCTGTTCTGAACTGACAGTTCAGTCCAGGTTGGAATATATTTTGCTTATACAAACTCTTAAAAAAGAGAGAGAGACTGGGCAGTCTTTCCTTTGTAGCTAAGGTTTTCGAGAAAGTTCTGAGGGATGGCTGCATCTCTCATTCAGACATTGGCTCCATGCCTATGGCTGGCAGAGGGGCCAGTCATCTCCTAAAGGCTAGTGCATATTTCTCAGTTCTCATCTGATTTGACCTTCCTTTGGAATTTGACATTGACTATGGCCGCCTCCTTGAAGCATTACCTTCTTGGGCCCCCCCTGATGTTCTTCCTCCCCTGGGTGTTCCCTTTCACTGTCTTTTGAGGGTTCTCCTCCACTGCTCACCTGTTGAATGCAGGTGTGGTCTCACATGTGACCTTCTGCTCTTCTGACACTGTTTTCTGAGCTCGTCTGTAGCTCAGACCCTTCTCTCTTCTGGGCAGCCACATTCCAGCTGCCCATTGGATTTTCCATGTGATTGACTGCAAATATCTTAAAGTCAGAATGTCACACACAGAGTTCATTGGCTTTCTCCTCAAACCTCTTCCTTTTCCTCTATTCCCACCCTGGGGGACGGTGCCACCTCCTATCGAGTTAAACACACTACGGACTTGAGTCAACCTGAATTCCCCATCTTCCTTTACCCGCTATGTGCATAACACCAAACCCTTTTCCTTGCTCTAAAGTAGGTATCTTTTTCCTAAATGGAGCCGATTCTACTGTCCTTCAGAGTTCGATCTGTACCTTACCTCATGCATAAAGAGCCCCTAGAATTCTGGACCTAGCCCATTATCCTGGGGTGTAGTAAATCTTGATTACCTGTTGGTCTCTGCCTCAGTGGAACTCAGCCATGGCTGAGCAGAGTGGTACCTTGGAACTATGTAATCTAGTGGCGGGCTGGGACATCAGTCTGCGGACTTCCTGTTTCTGAAAGCCTGTTTCTCTGGTGCCTGTCATTTGGTTGCTTTAAGTTGGATGTGACAGCTATGGGAAGCTGATAGAGGGCAGGAGGCAGTTTTGGTTCGGTGGGAAGAACACAGACTTCCAGAATGTTGCTCTAAGGATTAGGGGAGACTAATGTATCAGGAGCTCCCGATGAGCTGGTTCTCAGTCATGATAGGTTTGGGCAGCTCCCCACTGCCAGGGCTGGGCGAGGTGCTTGGATGCAGCAGTGAGAGAAAGGGTCCTTGTCTGGCTAAATGGTGATTGACTGGGGTCACAGTCCTCATGTATTTTCTCACTCCTCCAGTGAAGTGTGAAGGTCATTTCAGAGGTAGGACTCAGGCAGAGGCAGGGGCAGTGCTTTACGTTCTGTAATGTAAGTTGGAAGACTTTAGTCTTAAGTTGACTCTCCCTCATTTCCAGAACTAGTGAGGAGGAATTGGGAAGTGGTGACATCACTGGTAGCATTCTAATCACCATTTCCTAGTTCTGCATTTGAGGGAAGGTACCTGAGTTTCCTGACTATTTCTCACACTTCCCAGGAACGAGAAAGCACTGTGTTCAAAATGCATAGAGTCCCAGAAACTACCTGTTGCCTTAGGCTTGTCCTTACTGGGAAAGCTCAGAGACTCAACTGTAAGCTAAGTTAAACAAGTAAAAAGACATAAGGCAAACCTTACTGGAGTATGTGACATCAGGTATGTTTGCTCCTGAACAGATAGAAATATTTTATATGCAGATAAAATGAAATGACTCATAATTATTGCTGATGTTAGTCTCTGCTCTTCCTGCAGCTAAATATGTCATATGATTTTTGCTGATTGCCCCAACTGGTTGTTCATAGACGGACATTGCAATAGTAGGAGCACAAGACTATGTATTAAGGTGCTGCACTTTGCTTTGAGAGGAAAGAACGAGCCCCTGGGGAGTCGGTGGAAATGTAACAATCCTGAACCAAGATTTGAAGTGAAAATGCAATGCTGGATTTTATTTTTCTGCTCCTTAAACTCTGTTTTTAAAGTTTATCTTGTCTTGCAACTATGCACCTGCATATTGGAGATAAGAATGGAAGAGGGGAAGCTGTGTCTAAATAAGGTTTAGTCCTCTGATTACTGAGCTATGACAAAGAAGCCATGCCCAGAATGTCTTCTAACGTCTTCTCCCATGCCAGCCTCAATACTGGATATAAGTTTAGGTCAGATTACCTCTTATGTATCATTGGAGATTATTTTGAAGTTAGTTCTTATGAAGTACTTAGAATAGTATCATAGTAAATACTAAATAATAACATAAATAGTGCTTGCTCTCTTATTGTTAATACTATTGTTTATTGTTAATACTATTGTTTATTTTTAGCAAAACCATATTTATATTTTTCTTTAATGGTAGATTTCACTAAATATAAACTAATATGATTATTTTTCA
This sequence comes from Mesoplodon mirus, assembly GCF_964341445.2. Taxonomy (NCBI): domain Eukaryota; kingdom Metazoa; phylum Chordata; class Mammalia; order Artiodactyla; family Ziphiidae; genus Mesoplodon; species Mesoplodon mirus. The sequence continues at coordinate 155,107,047 of NC_138978.1, read as the reverse complement.
CAGTTTGAATTTAAAACTCAGAATCCCTCTGTTAATTGGATTTTGTTGTTTTGGGTTGGAATTTTCTTTCGAGATACTTTACTTTTGTAGGGTTAGGCTACTAATATATATTACCTATAAGATATATTAGTAGGTTTTTAATTTTTTTATTGAAGTATAGTTGATTTACAATGTTGTGTTAGTTGCTGGTATACAGCAAAGTGATTCAGTTATACATATATATATATATTCTTTTTCATATTTTTCATTATAGGTTATTATAAGATATTGATAATAGTTCCCTGTGCTATACAGTAGGGCTTTGTTGTTTATCTATTTTATATGTAGTAGTTAGTAGGTTTTTTAAATTACAAATTTCAACAACTTCTCATTTAATTTTTCTACTGTCTTGTTAAAAAACTTTGAGGGAAATCTGGTTACATCCTATATAAATAATTGATATAAGAATGATAACACTTTGGGACTTACCTGGTTACGCAGTGGTTAAGAATCCGCCCGCCAGTGCAGGGGACATGGGTTGGAGCCCTGGTCTGGGAAGATCCCACGTGCCACAGAGCAGCTAAGCCCGTGTGTCACAACTACTGAGCCGAGCTCTAGAGCCTGCGAGCCACAGCTACTGAGCCCGTGTGCCTAGAGCCCGTGCTCTGCAACAAGAGGAGACACCACAATGAGAAGCCCAGGCACCGCAACGAAGAGTAGCCCCTGCTCGCCGCAACTAGAGGAAGCCCGCGCGCAGCAACGAAGACCCAACATAGCCAAAAATAAATAAATAAAATAGATAAATAAAAAAAATAATAATAACACTTTCATTTATGTTTTCCACATATATATTTTCTGTGATATTATTTTTAACATTGTGCTACGTGTCATTATGGAACACTTTCACATAATCAAATAACTCTGTTTTTGATAATTTCTTGATAATTTTCTTTGATAATTTCTTCTAATTCCTTGACCTTCAGATGCTATATTTCCCCCAAAGCTTAGATGAAAATGCCTATCATTTTCCTTAGTTTTTTCTTTTTGCGGTACGCGGACCTCTCACTGTTGTGGCCTCTCCCGTTGCGGAGCACAGGCTCCGGACGCGCAGGCTCAGTGGCCATGGCTCACGGGCCTAGCCGCTCCGCGGCACGTGGGATCCTCCCGGACCTGGGCACGAACCCATGTCCCCTGCATCGGCAGGCGGACTCTCAACCACTGCGCCACCAGGGAAGCCCTCCTTAGCTTTTAAATGATAAAAATATTTAATTAATATAACAAATATTTTTCATTGCATATATTTTTTCTTATTTAATCCTTGCCACTCTCTGAGTTGTATTGTAGCAAGAAGAGGCTTATCTTGCCCCTGGGAAAACAGGCGTGTAAAGCGTACATCATTTACCTGGCTAGTAGGAAACAGAACTGGGTTAAACTCAGATCTCTGTCTCTAAAGCCCAGACTCTTAACCAACACAATAAAAACATTTCACAACAATTTCTCTTAGAATTGAGTACATGGCATGGAAAATGGCTTTAGGTTAATTTTTCTCTATTCTACACCTGGTGATCTCAATTCATTTCCTTAACAAGTGTTTGTTAAGCTCCTAATATGTTCCAGGCACAGTGTTAGGTAGAAATTCAACAGGGATAAACATGAATAGGGTCCCTTCTTAAAGAGTTTATAGCTACTTGTTCATAGAATTCTTAGTACGTTTTCAACGATTAAGTTTTCTCTGTTTAACCAGCTCTCTCATGGTTTATGAGACTATAATATTATTATAGTCACACCCTAATATAATCAAAATATGAAAAGAAAATTTAACATTTTTTCCAGTTCTGCCAGATGAATATCAACTGTTTGTCCCAATATTCCTTGAACTTTGATGTTGACTTAAAACTGCACAGCCTGTCAATTACAATACTTTTTAATCTTTACAGTAGTTAGTTTTCTTCAACTACTCTTGTTGTTAGTGTTTGACATAGTTCCTCACAGTAATGAATAATTAGCAAATACCAGGTGTCTTTTTTTTGTTTGTTTGTTTGCGGTACGCGGACCTTTCACCATTGTGACCTCTCCCATTGTGGAGCACAGGCTCCGGAGGCGCAGGTTCAGCGGCCAGGGCTCACGGACCCAGCCGCTCCGTGGCATGTGGGATCTTCCCGGACTGGGGCACGAACCCGTGTCCCTTGCATCGGCAGGCGGACTCTCAACCACTGCGTCACCAGGGAAGCCCCAGGTGTCTTTTAATCTTTCCTCTAATGCTTGCACTCACCCCCTGGAATGGCTCTGTGCTTTCCTCATAGTCATAATGCAGGACCCGAGGCACCGTGACATGCCCTACAGGTGTTGTCATGCCAGGCCAGGCAGGCCTTGATGGCTTCATGTTTCTTTCAGACTTTCTTATGAAGACCTTAGATAGGCTGTAACAAATTATCCCCTCATCCGCTCTGCTTCTGTGGTAGCCAAGGTTCCTTATAGACGTGGAAATCTGGTGAGACCAGTGGTGAATTGATTGCTGAACTTTCATTTCTGTCTGCCCCTCGGTGGTCCTGATACCTTAGGACATTGGACTTCCCGAGAGAGATTTATTCAGTAAGCAACGTATTCAGGAAGCCACTTGTCTTCGAGCCACTTGTATTAGGAACCAAAGAAGAGTTTTCATTTACTGAGATGGAGGAGGATGGTATTGCTGCCAGGGCGGCTCTGATTCTGAGAAGCCTCAAGCAGAGAGCGCTCAGGAGAGGTGAAGCTGAGTCCTATGGAAGAACGAGGAAAGTTGGGGTGTTTGAACAAAATTTGAGTTGCCTTGGGGATGTTGAATAGGAGACTGCACATTTGCCTGGCAAGGGAGTGAGGGAGATCTATGGCCCCTTCTAATTGGGAATCTGGGATGTGACTACGCCTTTTGTCCCAGACTACTAAAGGATAGTTTTTCAGATATCTTTCATGATTGCCACAAATATACCAGCAGCATGGACACATGTGAGTATGTGGTACTTAATTGGGAGAATGTTCTGCGGAGAACTTTTATTCTTGGGCACATCCTCACAGTTGTCTTAGAATTAAGTTATACTTTATAAGCCAAAATGCCATCAACAGGAATTGTGATTCGTTGCCTACAGTGAGAAAATGTCACACAGAGTTGCTGGCAGACACTCGCAGGTAGGACCGTTTGCCCTTTCCCTCCTCAAGGGGCTGGTACAGATGTGTCCCCAGGACCAAGAGTTCCTGTAGGAAATGTATTGGCTTTTGAAGTTGAGTTTCCTGTAATATGAAGAGTGTTTTCTGTATCAGACATCAAACAAAGCTGAGTATTATTTTCTTTTTTGGAGTTGTCTCAGGCATTTTTTGAAATTTTATACTTAAATTAGAAGTCTTATAACAACTTTACAGAGAGTTTAACATATTAACCATTTAAAAAATTACAGTGACGTGAACTTTGGCAGACTTTCTGAGTTCACACAGATGGGCAGTTTTACTACGTAAAGTGTTGGCTTCGAAGTTTTCTTTTGAGGGCAGAGATAAAATGTATTAAATTTAAAATTTAAATTATATCTATTTTTTTTTTTTTTTTTTTTGCTGTACGCGGGCCTCTCACTGCTGTGGCCTCTCCCGTTGCGGAGCACAGGCTCCGGACACACAGGCTCCGCGGCCATGGCTCGCGGGCCCAGCCGCTCCGCGGCATGTGGGATCTTCCGGGATCGGGGCACGAACCCGTGTCCCCTGCATCGGCAGGCGGACTCTCAACCACTGCGCCACCAGGGAAGCCCCTATATCTATTTTTATTTGAAGGGGTGAAAGATGAACAAAATGCAGAATTTTAAACGTACCCTTGATCCCCAGCCTCAGGTTCCCCTCTTAGAGGCCAATTGTTAATAGTTTTTAATGTAGTCTTCCAGAGATATTTTGTATGAATACAAACGTATATATCTCTCCCCCGACTGTTTCCACAAACCTAGTGCATCACTCCTGCTCTTATGTCAGTGTTGTCTCTTATCCTAGAAGCCATTCATTTCAGCTTATATAGGGCCTCCTCATTAATTTTTCCATTTTATGTACACACCATTATTTCACCTGTCCTCTGTGATGGGGTTTTAGGTTGTTTCCAGATTTTGCAATTACAAAGAATCTTTTCACACACATATGAGTCTTAGAATAAATTTCTAGAAGTAGAATTGCTGGGTCAAAGGGTTTGTGCATTTGAAATTTTAGTAGATATTGCCAAATTGCTTGCCATGAAAGTTATACCACCAGCAGTGTTACCGGGATACCTTGTAGACTGTTGGCCTTGAAGTCTTTCTTTTTGAGGTAGGAATTTGAGACATTAAAAATATACACTATTAAATATATGTGTGCATATTTAGATATGTTTCAGTATATATTTCATTATTATGGAGTCATATATGAGTGTCTTTTGGGAAGCTAGGTGTCTAAGTGACAATTTTCAAACATTGAGAGCCATCAGATTGAGAAGAGATGAACAGTGAGTTAATTGGAGGGACTTTTGGGTTCATGTCCTCTTTTTCTCTGAATTCTTTAAGATTCAGCCCAATGTTGCCTTCTTCCATGATACCTTCTATAATTATTCTAGGTCTTAGTGACCTGGGACAACGTTTAGAGCCTGTAGTTAATTATATGCTTTTATTAAAATTAATCTGTATCATGGTTGTGAGCCATGTCTAGAGAATCAGAGTTAAAATGGAAAGAGCAAGGAGGACTTTGCCCTAGGTCTAGTTCTTGGGACAGAATTCTAAATACTGTTATATTCAATAGTTATTATATTATACTTGGGACAGGAAATAAATACTATTTTTTCAAGATTTTTAAAGCTCCCGCAAGCACTTCATTATCACATTTTAAGCATAACACGATATTTTTCTAAATATAAAAGTAATAATGATCATTGTAGACAGTGTAAGAAATATAGAAAAAATTTTAAAGCAGAAAATAAATCACCCAGCATCCTACCACCCATGAATAATCACTACATCACCTCTTTTGTCCTTTTCTGTGTTGCATGTATGCATGGGTATGTGTACGTGTGTGTATGTGTGTTTTCTTAAATTGGGAACAACGTGCTGATAGTAGTTTGTATTTATTTATCTATCTATCTGTTTATTTATTTATGGCTGCATTGGGTCTTTGTTGCTGCACGCGGGCTTTCTCTAGTTGCTGCGAGCGGGGGCTACTCTTCGTTGCGGTGCGCGGGCTTCTCATTGCGGTGGCTTCTCTTGTTGCGGAGCATGGGCTCTAGGTGCATGGGCTTCAGTAGTTGTGGCACACGGGCTCAGCAGCTGTGGCTCGCGGGCTCTAGAGCGCCCGCTCAGTAGTTGTGGCGCATGGGCTTAGTTGCTCTGCAGTATGTGGGATCTTCCCGGACCAGGGCTCGAACCTGTGTCCCCTGCATTGGCAGGTGGATTCTTAACCACTGCGCCACCAGGGAAGTCCCTGATACAGTTTTATATTCTCCTTTTTTCACCCTGCCAACAGCTGACAGTTTGGGGTATGTCCTCCCAGACCTTTTCTTATGCGTGTGCATAGACAACATGAAATGTAAAGAAAATTTTAAAAAACAAATTAGAAACTACATTGGGCTTTTGTCACACAGAGATGTGTGGTAATAGCTCCCTGTCCTGTGAGTATGTACACATCCTAGTTCTTTTAAATGTTTGCACCATGTTCCATACAAAATTTCAGTTGTATCAAGTTTTCCCTATTATAAATAATGCTAAGGCAAACGGCCTTTTACATAAATACATGTAGAATCTTGTAGGATAGATTCCTAGAAGTAGAATTACTGGATTAAAGGTCATGCACACTTTTTTTTTTTTTTTTGCGGTACGCGGGCCTCTCACTGTTGTGGCCTCTCCCGCTGCAGAGCACAGGCTCCGGACACGCAGACTCAGTAGCCATGGCTCACGGGCCCAGCCGCTCCACAGCATGTGGGATCTTCCCGGACCGGGGCACGAACCCGCGCCCCCTGCATCGGCAGGTGAACTCTCAACCACTTGCGCCACCAGAGAAGCCCAATGCACACTTTTTAAGTTTTTACAGGTTTCCCTTAAAAAGGTCTTACCTGTGTCTGTTCCCATAACAAGCACCATATTCTCATAGGCACTGGAAATGATCAATCTCTAATTTTTTTTCAACTTGAGAGTTAAAAAAAATGGCCCCTTATGTGTGTTTAATTTACATTTCCCTGATAATTAGAGCATTTGAGTGTCTTCATATGCTCTTTAACCCTGTGTCTTTCAGTTATAAAGTGTCCATTTTTCTAGTTTCTTATAGATTAATAGGATTTCTTTGATATTGACTTTTTGTCTGTTGTATATGGTACAAGTATTTTCTCCCAAGTGGTTGTCTTCTAACCTGCTTTATGTTTTCTTTAGCCATTCAGGAATTTTAGATTATGTAATAAAATCTGATATGGTTTCTGAGGTCAGGATCTTATTTAGGAAAGACCCATACCTTCACATTTGTAATGTATTTTCTTCTGACAGTTTTATAACTTTTTAAAAAAACATTTAGATTGAGCTAGATTGATTGAATTCTACTATTCTTTTTTCCCTGTTGTTTAACCATGAAAATTGGTATATTCTTGTGCAGATTTTTTATGATTTACCAAAGCAATTCTGTATAGTAAAAAAACCAAGTTAAAACTGAATGATGGAAATTTACATGTTCCAGATAAATTTTTCTTGAGGGTCTTCCAATCTTTCTCTAGCTCCCATTTAGTTTGTCTTTTCAAGTTGTGTTTTCTGGTCACTTTAGGGGTCCCAGGACTTGGGGCTAGGTGTCAGAGCGGGGGAGCGTCATAGAGGATATATGGGTGTCAGCAAGTCAGTTCTGCTTTCATCTGTAATGTTTTATTTGAAAATAAAGGTGTTGCTTAAAAAAAGAAACAGAAAACCTCTGATTTGCTAACCTGTTTGAAGTTGGGGAAGCGGGGCAGGTAATAGGAACCCGTTTTCCCCTGGCTGAGGTCTGGGTGGGTTTCCAGTACTTGGTGTTAGTCCTGCATTCGGTCTGTGTGCTCTGGAGCTAGAATTCCTTGCCTTGAGGACCTGGGCTGAGCTCCCCAGGCAGGGCTGGGCTAAGCCTCACTCTGTTTCCAGCCCTATCCTGTTACACTTATAAAGTAAAGTATGTTCCGTTGCTTGACCTTCTGCTCTAGAACATTTTGCACACTATTCCACATTTCCTCTCGAATACCTTTCTCATCTGTACACTGGGATATAGTTAAGCAGAAGCAATAAATACTTCAGAGCATAAATATTTTTGTTAGGAACTGAAGTGCATTTCTAAATCTGTGAGCACAAAAGTGACATGGAAAATTACTGAGTACATTCTAAGCTCAGGACCATGAATGCCAGTAGAGTTTATTTTTATGTTTAGAAAAGAAACACGAAGTGTTGTTTGTCTGTGGGTGTGAAAAATATATTAGAATAGCATTTGCTAACTGTGTCGTGAAGCTTTCTTCCTGACCTATCGTAATCTGATAACTTGTTTAAATATGTTTTCTCCTGGAGTAGATTGATGGCAAATCTACTTCAAATTGATGGCAAATCTTTCTTATTTGGACTCCTTTGAGTTATTGCAGACATTTTGACTGTTTAATTCTTATTTCTCACCTTAACGTTATTTAATTATTTTTCAGACATTATCAAATAAATTTTAGTTCTTAGAGTCACCTTTCAAATCTTTTTATTTCTTGAGTGCTAATTTTTTAACCATCTTTCCTCCAGTTGTAATAGCTATATTAATAGAAACCTCATTAGGGTTTATTTGTGGTCCAAATACTTGAACTGCTTTACATGTATAGTCTGATTTAATCCTTCCAGTAACCCTGTGAAGTGTAGTCACTCTTACTTTCATCTTACAGATGAGGAAACCAAGGTTCAGAGAAGTTAAAATGCTTTGCCCAAGATTTTACAGTTAGTTAAAATTCAAACTTAGTATTCAAATTCAGGACTTTCTTACTTCAAAGCCCAAGCTCCTGAGTCTTTAGATCTTTTTCACCTTAATGAGTAACTGGATGTGTCTCCATTCTTTTACGGGATGAGGCTAAGGAGAGAGAAAACATCTCACCACCAATGCTGGTCCCAGCTCCCAGACTGTTGCTGGTTGATCTAAAGTGAGTTAAGTAATCTTCAAGACCTGTTTAGTTTCATGAGTCGGACAAGAGGAACTCCAGGTCTTGCAGGCGTCTCTTTCCCTTAAGTTTACTTGTGGTGAAGATGACACGTGGTCATCGTTGCTAATTATGCTTCATTCCTTCCTTTCCTTGAATCTTGTCAAGGAACAGAATCACCTGCCCTCACTGCCTCTCTTTCATCCAATAGTGTAGTAGTGGCTCTTGGCCTTAGAAATGTCAAGAGAGGCCATTCTTCCTTTACACAAGTATTTTGTCAGCTTTCCTTCTCTCTGCCTCGCTGCTGTTCAGGTAAGAGCTTCCTCTGTATAACCAGTTTCCTAGCATCTTCTCTTTCCACTCCTTCAGAAAAAAGAGCAGCTCTAACTTCTTAAAGTTAGATGATGGAACACAACGGAGCATACTGTTTGTTGGTTAACTCAGCAGGTAAAGAGAAGTATATCCAGGGCTGGCTCCTATTTTGACCAGAAAACATGAAAGCATAAGTTTATATGGCAGGAATCCTCAACCTCTGTAACCTTGGGGGTGCTAGACCATGCAGTAGGCTGCCAAGACCACTAGTATAATATAGGAAGAGAGAAGAAGAAAAAAGAGGAAAAGGAAGGCACTACAGATGGGAGAGAGGACACTGGTGGAGTGTCCCAGCAATTTTATTTGGTTATCTTCACACAAGTTGAGTGCCACTACTTTAGAAGTTGTTCTTACTTTCTTTGACACATGCCTATAAGAATATGTTCTGTAAAAGCTGCTCCCAATATAATCATTCTGCCAATATTTCAGATTTGAGCAGCTTTTCATCATATATATATGTGACCTTGTATGTGTTGCTCTTCTTATACATAAAATAGGTCTAACGCATGGGCCAGCATATCAACTTACAGCATCTTCACTGATCTCACTGTGCCTCTGAGTAGATTAAAATTGTGTATAAAAGGCAAATTTCTTCCTTAATGTTCTGGTTTTTTAGACTAAGATCTACTGTAATAAATAAGCCTTTTGTTGGAGGGGGGCGGTGTGTACAAGAACAATGAAGCATGGAAGGAAAAAGGTGCAAGTTTGCTCTGGCCACTACGTAGATGAGTACCGCATCTCATCTGGTCTCTTTCCAAAACCAACTTTCCATGTCCTGAAGTTTTCATTGTAAGCCTAGGAGGGGATGCAGTGGTGCTTTATCAAGGCCGGTAAATAAAAGTTGGAATATTTCAGCAGCATTGGCCATCTGCAGCCACTGTAGAGCTCTTAGATTGCAGTTTTATCCATGAACTAATATGGCATTACAGCGTCAAGAGAACATATAAAATGAGGCTTGATCTTAGAATTTTTCCAGGCCATTCCTAGTCCTACATAATTATTGTCATGAAATCTATGGAGTTTTAAAACCTATTAAAGAAAATGTAATTTGAAAAGCAAATTGTTCCTGTGGCACTGAATATGGGGTTAGACCATATTAAGCAAATTACATTTCTTAAAGTAGCATAAATATAACTATGAATTCTGACATCTTTCATGGTGTTGTCACTTATATATGCAAAATGGGAAACGCTCTGTGGTCTAATTTATAGCCAAGGATGTCTTGACCAATATGGTATGAAATGACTAAGCTTTTAAACTTGAACCAGTGATCAGCATGATACAATCACTAATAGTGCTCTGTCAAAGGTAGTTGTTAGTGTAGCAACTGCTTTGTTCTGAGCTAGGTCATGAGTTCCTAGGGAAATGCTTGTCTTGGGAGAAAAGGTTAAATTCAAGGTTATGTGTGAAACATTTTTTCCCCTCAAAGCTTTATTGAAAAACCTAAGTAATTTTTAAATGTTTAGCTCTGGAAGGGATCCGGCTTGCTTGTGGAAGTGATCTCTCCCACCCTGTAGCCATATTATAGGGGGAGTAACTCTGTATCTGCTCAGAGCCTTGAGATTGGAGGGAAGAGAGGAGCTAGGTACCAAGTCCTTTACTACTGGTGAGTTGGTTTTTGACCTGTAATTTACTAGTACTAATAGCTGACATTTACTGAGCCATACTATATGCCTCTTACTGAGCTATGCTTCTAAATCTTAATCCTCAGAACAGCCTTTTGAGCTATATGCTACTCTTAGCCTTTGTTTTATAAAGGAGATTGAAGCTTAGAAAAGTTAAGGCGGGGGAAAAAAAAAAAAGAAGAAAAGTTGGTCAACTTGGTAAGAAATCAAGTTAGGACTTGAACTTGGGTATCTCTGGCTCCAAAGAATGTTCTGGAATAAGCCCTTAACTTCAGTTCTCTCTCCTCAATCATTTGTTCAACCAACCAGCACAGTTGATTTGATGCCTGCTTTGCATAAGCGCTCCACAAGGCTCTGGAGCTCCAAAATTGAGTATGAAATGACCCATGACCTTGAGCAGCTCAGGGCTGAATGGCACGTTCTCTGAGAGAGAGGGCCCGTGCCCACGCGCTGGGGAAATCCAGAGAAGAGACATCAAACCTTAGAGAGGGGCAGTCTAGAAAGTTTCCTAGAAAGGTGACACCAAATGAGTTCTGAAAGACAAGTAGGAGTCAACTGGGTGAGTTCTGGAAAGTAGGACCTCTCAGAGGCAAGAGCACTTAAAAGCTTGGGGATTAGAAAAGGCATGCTGGGCTCCTGCCCCTTGCAGGTGGTTGGTGCATGTGGGGAAAAGGCAGCTAAGGGAGGGCGTGGTACACTGGGTAAACACCTGGGTTTGGCTCTGCCACTTTCTAGCTTTGTGTCCTTGAGCAAAGTCTCTACCTCTTCAATCCTCAGTTTTCTCATCTGTAAACTGGGGATTAAATAATAGACCTATCCAATAGGGCTCTCATGAGCATTAAATGACAATGAGCTGAGACTGCTTAGCACAATGCTTGATACATAGTCAATGCTGAGTCCATTGAAGCTGCGATTATCAATCACTATCATTATTATCACCATCCTCTTCCTCCTCCTCAGTATTCAGGAAGGCACAGACCGGATATCTTAAAGGGCCTTCTTCATATCACCTTATTTAGTCTTTGGGAGCAGCCTTTAGCCACACCACAGACCAGGGAAAATTCAGATGTCTTTGAATGCCCTAGTGGGAGGGGAGAGTGAATTTCGTAATTTGAGAAGTGGCAGCAAGCTTGTTTTGATGAAGTACATTCCACCATAGCAGAGAGGTCAAGAGCCTGCTCTGATGTCAGAGCTTGCAGTGGGGAAATTTGTAAGGAGAAAAAGGCAATAATATTACTCTGTGTCAGTTTTGCAAAAATCTTCTTGAACACAGCTCGCAGACCTCTTTCCAGAGAATGCTCTTTGCCCTCTCTGATTCTTAACAATTCATCCTTACTAGATTATGAGCTTCCTGAGGACAAGAACCGGACTGTACTCATCTTGGTATCTGCAGTGTCTGCAGGGTGACTCAGTGGAAATGAACCGGATAAGTGAAAGTTAACAGTATTCCTTAGTGTTCTGGTATTTGACATTTAAAGAAGGGCAAATGTCCTTAAGAAAAAAGATGAGACTTATGCCAGTGCATTATTTGGTGATTTTTACGTGCTCAGCTAAGATACTGCCCTGCTGGGATGCTTCAGTGATTTCAATCTTTTGAGTGCCTGTACAGACAGTTGTTTTAGAGATTAAGGTGTTTTATGGTAGGTGGGCTTCTTGAGGACAGCACAGCCGTATCTGTTTTAAGTAGTTTTACCTGTACTGTGTAGCATGGTGCCTGGCACATTGTAGGTCCTTGATAAATATTTGCAATAATGAATTTCTTTTAAAAATGTGGGTTAGGCCATTGTCCTAAAATATAGCCTTAATTTAATAGAGACAACAAATTTGACTCTTATTTACTTCTCTTGGCTCATAAGTGGGAAGATGGCCTGTGGTCAGTACAAAATTCATGTTTGGATAGAAATGTTCTTGTGTTTCAAAGGTTGGCTTGAATGCTGTATGGTGTACACAGAGCCTTCACTTTCTCCCCCATGTCACCAGTAGCATCCTCTCATAAAGGTGAGGTCTTTGGACTGAATGGGTTCAGCTTAGGTGTGGACTTTTGGTCCCAGCTCTGCTATGTATCCGTTTGCCCTCGTTACTCTGCCTGGACTATTGGAGGGATGTCGTGGCAGAGTGGGAAAGCCATCCTGCAGTGCTTTACCCTTGCCCTCCCTCAGATGCAGCTGATTATGTGGCCTGAGGATCATACCCACAGCATCCGCTGCCTCTTCTTCCCAGGCATGTCAGAGAGAGGCCTTCCCCCGAAGCCGGCTTCTCTTTAAGTCACTGTTAAGCATGTTATGTCTCAACACGATGCTTTCCTACCTTTTTCCTATGTTATTTGCAAAGGGTAGGTTGATTTAAGGTTTTTCCCTGTTGCTTTCATAATTGGATTTCACAGTCCTTGATTCACCTTCCTTAATTCTAGTCTATTTTTTGAGACCTCTCAGTAAGTTTCCTGTTTGGTCCTTCCTTCATTTTCCTTTCCTTTCTCTAGTCATATGTGAACTACCCACGAATCGGTGACTTTAGGATATGCCTTGGCAAATAGGTCTAATTTACTTGAATTTGTTTATTTTATTTTATTAATTAATTTATTTTTAAAAATTTATAGCAGAAAGTAACACAACACTGTAAGCCAACTATAGTACACTAAAAATTCATTTAAAAAACTCCCCTTTATGTTTATAGGTAAAAGATTGCAGTAAAAATGATACACTAGGTCTAAACATTTTCAAAATAAACTTTCTAGCTTTTTCAATATTTGTACTACAAAAATGTCTGGTTCTACTTTTGTTCTCTTAGTTTTCTTTAATTGGGTACCTTTTTTTGTTTCCTATATGTTTTTATAGATATTTTCTCTTTTTTCTGGCAACTCGAATTATTTAATAAATGCGTCTACATAGATGTCATTTTTAGTATATTTTATTTTTTATTTAAGTATAGTTGATTTACAATGCTGTGTTAGTTTCAGGTGAACAGCAAAGTGATTCAGTTATACATACGTGTGTGTGTGTGTGTGTGTATATGTGTGTGTATATATATATATATATATATATATATATTCTTCTTTTCCCTTATGGGTTATTACAAAATATCAAGTATAGTTCCCCATGCTATATAGCAGGTCCTTGTTGGCTGAATTTGTTTTAATATTGGCATTAGCTTAAGAAGAGTGGGTGCAGTGCAATTTGTGTTCACTTCTGCATTTACGCATGAGAATATAAAAGCATATAGTTTTTTCTGGTATTATTAAAAACTTTTAAAAAATCAGCTTTATTGGGGTATAACTGACATAAAAAACTAAGATATTTAAAGTGAATACCGTGGTGATTTGATGTACATACATATTGTGAAAGGACTTCCCCCATCTAGTTAACTAACACATCTGTCACCTCACATATTTATCTGGTATTTATTATTCTGTTGGTAGAGTGAAAAGACGCTTTGGAGAGTTTGACCAAAGTGCACAAATTAACATGAATAAGTAGAAGGTTGGTGCCTCTTGGTGACAGTGGGTCAGCTTTTCCAGATTTCCTGAGAAGTGCCAAAGCTAAAACTTGGGATGTGCCAGTTTGTTGTGTAAATGTCTAAGAACTTTCCCACATTTTGGTTTATTTTTTCAGTCAGTCCTACGGTATCAAGATTAGCCTCTGTTCATTAGTGGGAGGAATGTCAGGATCCAGGGAGTTTGTTTTTGTTTTTGAAACAGAGGAGGAACAATACTGGTAAATGCCAGGCATGTGTCTCAAGCAAACGCCAGGCCCACATGGAGTAAAGACCTGGCTTCTAGCCCTGCACTCCCTCTAATCTCGGTTCTTTCTTCTTCCCCTGACCCTGGGTCATCTAGCAACTTTGTTCCTCTTGTCCTAACCCTAGAAATTCAAAGAGTGCATTTCTCTAATGTGGTAACTAATTGTATTCAACACTGTCAGTAGGTCATGAGCTCTGAGTTATATATATCTCCACTGGTAGAGATTAATTTCCCTGTATTCCTCCAGACTCTAGAAGAGTCATAATAGAGGCTCATACTGTAAGATATTATGGAATATGGAAACCACATGGCCAAATGGAGACTGTGTGAATTCCACTGCTAGCTAGTGTGTTGTCTTAGGTAAGTTACTTAAACTTTGTAAGCTTCAGTTTACTTATCTATGTAAGATGGGTATGATGCCTAGTACAAGGTTGGTGATGTGAGTACTAGAAATAATATATGCACAGAGTTTAGTGTGGAGGAAATGCTCCATAAATGGTAACTATAATTTCTGGTAAAACTAGGAGTTTGGCTTTTGGCCATGAACACTTAGTGACCAGAACTCACTGACCTTCACTCATTGAACCCATAAAGGTGCCAGCATCTGTACATGTCTGTGCTCTAGGAATCACCACTTACATATAAAGCCGGGATGTCTTTAGCCCTCATGGTCATCCGTCTTCATGGATTTAGGCTCAGTACAAAAGCCATCTGTATTTGCATTTAGATTAGCCTCTAGTATTTGAGTGGTGGACATCGGGAGTTGGGGGTCTAGGTCAGCTGTATTTCAGATTTCTCTTCGGGTCCACTTCTTCCAGCTCAGTGTCCATGGGCCCTTCTTTATTCATCTAGTCTCTTCTAATGGGTCCCTGTTCCTGGCGTTTACCACAGACTTCCTGAAACTGAGCGGGAAGCTCCTCTTCTCGCTGAAGGAATTCCAAAGGCTGACTTCAGGACATACAAGGGGACCTTTCCTTCCTAGAGAAACATCCCTCTTTTCTCAGTCTGGGAGGCTTCATGGTGCCTTTTGTGTGGTGGCAGCCTCCTGACTCCCGGGAGAGACAGGAGGCCAACTAATAAGTGCTCAGTCGTTTAAAAAACTAAAAAACACAGTAAGTGTTCAATAATGTTAGCTAGGATGCTGGTGGTGGTGGCAGTGAGAGGTAAGGACTTGAGCTCACTTAGACTGAGTCTTCCTCGCCACCATCCTTCCAGAATGATTAGCAGCTTGAATACTCTGGTTAGACTCAGTCCACTGCTTTCTATTCAGTATAAATATGTTAAGTAATGTTTACACTAAGCCAAGTGTGGTGTTGAGATTGCATTTTCTTTTTTGAACACATTTTTGTTTTTCCTCGAGTTGGTAAATGCTTCACCTTTTCCTTTGCTTGGTTTTCTTTAAACATCTAAGTCTTCCCACACATCTCTAATGGCTTTATGAAACTCCTCTTACACAGCTTTCCACATGATCCAGTCTTGTCGGATCATTTCACACCCCTCTCCCTTCCTTCTTCCCTCCTGGAGACCTCCCTCTTGGAGCCCTCCGACTTCCTGTTCCAGCTAGACCGGGAGGAGTAACACTTCCTTATAAAGACGTTCAAGCAATTGCCCTACTTCCGCATCTTCCTTACTCACAACCTACACACTCGCAACGCAAAACAAAACACCTGCTACCTTATGCCTCCCAGAGGTAGGCTAACAGAGGGCCAACTTAACCTGCTCTCCCAGGTTTTTTCCTTCTGGATTTGTATTTTTTGTTGCGGGGTTTCTGAAATCCCCTACTTTCATCAAACATGGAGCTTTTAGCATTTGAGTCTTGTTCTCCTCCTCGGTTTGAAGTGATTTTTCAGTTGGGAAGTGATTTTTCAGTTAAACTCAGCGATCTCCTAGCTTCTAGCTCTAAATTTCTAATTATTGACTGGATTAAAGTAACCAGATAGAGCAAGGAATTAAACCTACATATTCCAGACCTATTTTATACTTTCTTTTTAGTTTGTCCTATTCTTCTTTATGTGATACAAATCAGAACAGGACTAGGTTGGTTGGTTGGTTTGTTTTTTGGTTTCTTCCTCTAGTGAGATACCTTTTCCTTCAAGTGAAGATATGGGAAAACTCCACTTGTGTGCGCTGTGTTTTCTGTTGAAAATGAGATAGGTTGTAAAGATTACTTGTCTTATTTCACTTCTGCAACTAGAAGAAAATAAGAATTTAGAGTTAATAGGGAACTACAGAGATAATTAAAGGGCGATGAACCTAAAAAGAGAAGCTAAGAAAGGAAAGATGATTTAAGTTGGAGAATCTGAGGCAGTGCATGTCATACTAAGTATTAAATGTTTGAAGGTGTGATGTAGAGATGATGGTTCCCAGTTGCCCTTTTCAAGGTGAAAGACTTTAAGAGGAAATGGATAAAATTAGAATTAGAGAGTTAAGTATATTTTACACAGGAGAAATTTCAACACAGTGAAGATTGTTACTGGAATGAGTTCCTGAAATATGGTCACCCTGGGTAATTTTTCTTTGATGTGTTTAGCCACCATCTAAAAGTTCTAACCTTGTATATCAGTGACGAAGTGTCGTCACATTTTTCCAAGTCAGTTCACTCTCTCTTCAGGGTGTTCAGGAGCAGGTAGTAGAATGGAATCTTCATTCTTCACTTCTTGCCTGTTTTAGCTGCTGTATTACCATTTACCATTCTGACTTAACCGCTCTTGAGAACTAATGACTATGGTTCCAGTGTTTGGGTAAATGGAACAGTTTCAAAATATCGTATGTGATAGTAAGATCCGTAGAGTATTCTAATTTTTATTCTTGTGCTGACTGTGTTTGGACCTTCTATTTCTTCTGTCTTAACTATTGTGTTTATGTGAGATAAAATGAGCTTGGACAGAACGTTTAGCCACAATCCTCTGCGTACTTGAAGGTCTTCTTGAGCCACGAACCTTTGTCATTTCCCTTTCTACCTTTTGTAAGTTATCCTGAAGCCTGGAAGTCTCCAGATGGTTGGTGTGCATGTTCGTCTACTCCTTCTTTCCGTCTCGCCCTTGCTCTGTCTGGGCTAATCTCTTCCCAGCTGCGCAGTGTATCTGCTGCTCTTGGTTTTATCCTTACCTGGCATTTCCTACGACTCGGTAGGCAGAGAGGGTGTCTTTACTTGTTCTTTGAGATTTCCCACAATTAGTAGTCTGTGCTGAGTGAATAATAGTTTTTGAGGAAATGATATATAAATATAAGGAAGTACAGTCATTTGATGTCCAGGCCAAGTAATTTCCATAGTTACCACTTGATGGGGGGCAACATGTTCTATTTCTCAAAAGCTATCCTTAGAACTGCTGCTTCTGAAGTCGTGGTATGGGACACAGCACTGTAGCTCTGGAGAGAAGGGATCCCATTTATTGCAGGTTGGATATTGGGAGGCGTTCTGTTGCCCAGACCTCCTGTCATATGGGGGCATTGGGGCTTTGATGTATCCCTTGTGGATTGAAATTTTCCTTTACTGAAGCTTTTCTGCCTTTTGGGGAGTCATGCTGAAGACAACCCTGTAAGAGAAAAAAGCTTTAACGTGATCTTGGTTCTTTTGACTCCACGTTTGATTCCTTTCTGTTTACCTTATGCAGCTTTTAATGAAAGTATTTAAGAAAACGCAGTATTTCAGTCATTTTACAGGTAAAGAATTGGAAGTCTTAACAATTTGTCATGGCTTGTGCATTTTACAGTCCTTTGGGAATTGATTTAGGAGTACGCAATGAGACTTCTAAAAACGTATAGCTTTTGACTTGATAACACTCCTTCTTAAGAATCTAACCTAAAGAAAGGATCAGAGGTCCAGGCAAATCTTTTAGAACGATGGCAAAAAATCAGAACCAACCTAACATTTCAGCAATGGAGAATGATTACATAAATGTTGATCTATCCCATAGAATATTATGTAACAGTTTAAACTTGTTTTTGAAAAATTTTTAGTAATATGGGAAAATAATAAGTAGGAATCAGACAAAAGAAAAATCTCAGTGTTGTACAATCCCAACTATGTTAACAAATTTAAAATACACTTAATTAAAAGAATGGGATAAAATATACAAAAGTTTTAAATTGATTTCTGGATGGTGACATTATGGGTGACTTTTATTTTTTCCTTTTAGTTTTCTATGATTTCCAACTTTCTTATAATGAATTTATAATCAGAAAGTATTAAAGATTATTAAAAGTTTTAAAGTAGAAAAAGAATGACATTTTGAACTCTAATAATTCAAAAGAATGAAAACTCATGCAAGTTCCAAGATTTAAGTGGTTTTAATCAGTTCTAATTTTGAGAAGGAATGCTTGATCCCAAGCAATTTTCTTTTTTTCCTTTTGCTTTTAGTCAAGGGATGATTATATATGGTGCTGAAAGCCATGTGGTTAATGAGACAGTGTGCTAAATATTGATATTTATGAAGAGGACATATATAGCAAATGTGCATCTTACAGTATAATCTAATGATGAAAGACTGGGCTTGGAGGGAGTCTCTGCCACCTGATGGCTTTGGGACTGGTTATGTAGCCTACAGGTTATGTAGTCTCAGTTTTCTTATCTGTAAATAGGGATTTTGAGGATTAAATGATATGAGGCCTGCAAAAGTCTTCAGCCCAGTTTTGGCACATAGTAATCACTCAGATAATACTATAGCTGAAATGATACATGATAGCTGATATAATACTACTCCTGAAGGAGGACTTCTTCCAAATTGCCTTCACATAGAATTTAGGAGAGGCAGAGGCTAAGTGGTTTAAAATACCTTTTTTTGGTCTAATAAGATGTTAATACTCCAAAGGCTGTAAAGACAAAGTAGATGTTCTGCTGCCCCTTTCATCCTCCTGAGGATGGATGGAAATGTTCTACACCGTCCTCCAAGCTTAAATAACCATAAACATGTGCAAGATGACTGGCTTTGCTTTGTTTCTCCCTTACGTATTACTCTGCAACTTTTCAAACAAGCCAATAGTTACAGAATTTTTCATGGCTGTTGCTCTGAGTTCATAGGTTCAGATGTTACTAATTTTTTAATAACTGTATAATACCCCAAATAATGTGACAATTGCAGAATTTATTTGGACATAACTCTACTATGGGTTGTTCTTAGTCCCCACCCTCTACTACAGATGATGTTTACTGCAGCATCCTTATATGTAATCCTTAAGATTCATTGCTTTTATTTCCAATTAGTTTCCCCAAAGTGGCATTACTGAGTCAGAGTATGTGTTAATTATAGTGCAGAAGGATTTGGGGTTACAAAAGTTGTGTAAAACATTCTTGGTTCCTGCCCTCTTACAATCTAGTGGAAGAACAGATATGCATTTATTTTCCCAGGAATTTCTTTTTCTTTTCTTTTCTTTTTTTTGCTTATGTACAAAGATTTCAGTAAATGGTGTTTATTTCTAGGGAAATTTGAAATCCTTAACATTTTGAAACATAAGTATAAATCAAGAGAGCAAAGGGGGGCCTCTTAAATGAGGTTTACTCTGTATAGTCTTTGCTGCATTTATTAGATATGAATTTGTTAGAAAGTGTACATGTGTAAATTTTTCAGTTTTTAAGAGCTAAACGTCCCACTTGAGAACTGAAGCAGTTGACATTTGCCCTCCTGGTCCTTACCAGGCTCACATCCCACAGGGCACAGATGTCCCCCATGCAGGGGGAGAGACAAGACGGACAGCGTCTTGTCTCCTGAGGCCCAGACTTGCTCCGCGAGATGCAGGCAGCTGAGAAGATCTTCAGGTTTGAGGTCACTGATGGTAACAGGAATCGTAGGATGAGAACAAATTGTTTTTACAACGTGAAGTTACTCTGCTAGAGGTAGACAGACGCCTTTTCTTTGTACTGTTACTGAGAGCTACTTAGTACAACATAAGTTTTACCAAGTACCCACTTAAGGCGTGTGTATGTGTCTACCTACCAGGTAGGGGACAAAGAGAAGAAAGGACAGTTAGGATGGGTTTGCCATGCATGTGTGTACGTAGTCTTCTTACATGAAGGGACGTACGTGTCGCATGACCATCTATTTAGAAGCTTTGTTTTCTCCCATTAGTGATTAACATTTGGTTACATCAGTTGAGATTATGCAACTCTTTAATAGCTGACACTAGTTCATACCTGTTTTCATTCTTTCTCCCCCCGGATTCAGCATCTTGGCTCTGGAGAAGTGATTGCATTATAACACTTTAGAACCCACTTGGTTGTATTCTTTTTTTTTTTTTTTTTTTTTTTTTCGGTATGTGGGCCTCTCACTGCTGTGGCCTCTCCCATTGTGGAGCACAGGCTCCGGATGCGCAGGCTCAGCGGCCATGGCTCACGGGCCCAGCCGCTCCGCGGCATGTGGGATCTTCCCGGACCGGGGCATGAACCCGCGTCCCCTGCATCGGCAGGTGGACTCTCAACCACTGCGCCACCAGGGAAACCCTTGGTTGTATTCTTGACTCACTGGAGTGGTCACATATCTGAAACCCACTAGGCACCCTGTCACGGTTCCCAATCAGTGGGACCTGTAGTTGCTTTTCATTCATGGTCTGTCTCCTTATGATGAATAGCCTTAACTTTAAACATTCTGTAACTATTGGCTTGTTGGAAAGCAGATTTTTTTCTCTTCTGGGACTTAGCAGGTGCTTTGGGTTTCCTTAGGCTTCTGCAATATTTAGTGAAATAGCAACAATAATAAGGGCAATGAGAGTAAACATACATAGTGCCGACCACATGCCAGGCGCTGGACCAGCACCCTATATAGTAGTAACTCCTATAAGTCCTCCAACAACTCTGTGTGTTGCAGGGGGACTCTTATCACCCCCATGTTATGAATGCAGAAGGTGAGGCAGCTGAGCCATGGTGATAGAGCTTATAAATGGCTTGTGCGTGGAAATTACTCCACATCGGGGAGAGAGAGGCTCACTGGTGGGGCTGGAGAAACCCAGGAACAAGGCAACGCACCCAGGGAAGCGGGGCACTGGATGCGCAGACCCAGGGGGAGAGAACTGGCAGAGATGCTTTGGCCGCTGCTTATGTTTGGAGAGGAAGTGACACAGATGAGTCCTCCCATCCGAAAGCCCTGGACTTGTGAGGGAAGTCGAGGGAACTCAGGGCAGGAAGGAAGCGGAGGAAAGGGAGGTGTGGAAACTTGGCCGAGGGACGTCACTTGCAGCAGCCTCTCACGAAGAGCCCCTCTCTTCATGGGCTTTGTGCCTTCAGGGCGCAAATCCCAGAGGAGGGTGAAGCAAGTTGAAGGTGTGTTTACCTTCAGCAGTTTCTTTTGTTTTGACAAGTGAGTCCTTTGACCCGGCTGGAAAACCTCTCCGGCTGCTCTTGCGATTGTTTCTGAAATTGGTTTTTGAAGAGGTTGTGTGTGACCTGCCAGGATTACCCACACTGGGCGGCACAGACCACAGACCAGGACTGTAGCAGGAAAGCCGTCTAGGTAAGAGGCATTGGGGGTGGCGGTGGTGTGACTTGAACAGGACCCTGATTCTTCTGCCGTGCCCTCTGGATATGACATCCTAGGGCTGAAAATGGGTCACCTGCCTCAGGATCCATCTCCACCGTAGCTGAGTCAAGTCCACTGTGGGTGAGCAGAGGCAGACTGCAGATGGCATGTCGCAGTCTTCCTTATAGAATGTGGTGGCTTGCTTTTGTCATTGTTATTTTTATATCACCAGGTCATGGTTTCCAACCCACTTTCCAGATATTATTAGAATGATTCATTGAATAAGAACGTGGTGGGTCAGATAGTGTCATTAGTACCTAGCAGGTTCTTGGGCAAGTTCTTAACCTCTCCAGCCTCAATGCCCTAGTCTGTGAAATGGGGTATTAGGAACAGCCATCTCATAGGGCTTTTGGAGGTAAAGCTCAGCAGGGTACCCCGGCATCGTATATCTCCTTTAAACATGGAGGTGCCCCTTGTTGCCTTCGTGGGGTTCTGACACATGCAGGAATCTCCTATTCTGGTTCCTGGTTGTGATTAGCTCTGACATTCCAGGACACACATCACCATGGGTGTAGACACTGACAGAAGAAAGAACTGGAATTGAGAGTTGCAGATTCAACGGTCTCCCAAAGAAGGGTGGAGTCTCTTAGGACAAAGCATTCCTGGCATGAATAAACAGAGAAAGCTCATTTGAGGAGGAAGCCCGAGTCAGGTATTTTGATACAGGTGATTATGCAAGTTGGACAGAGAAGAATCCCTTCTCTTAGGTCTGATTGATTGTTCTCTGTATTTTATCCAACTTGTCACTTTACCTACAAAACTTTTCCTGTCATCTTCTAAAAATGAAATGAAAAACTCCTACTCTCAATTTGATCTAGTTAAATACAAGTTTTATTTTGGAAGGGCAAGAAGGGTTTAGGGTAGAGGAAAAAAGCTGACCCTTTTTTTCTGTAAACACCTCTGCAAAGTGGGCACTGTTATCTGTTATACCAGGTTAATTTACAAAGTACCATTTAAGAAATACTTCTTTATTAAAAAAACAAACAAAAAACCCCCAACCAAACAACAAAAAAAACCTGCCAGCTTTTTAATACGGAAAATTTCAAGCACACCCAAAACTGTAGAGAGTGGTATGAGCCCTGACATACCTGGCTCCCACCCTCAACAGCTGTCAACTCATGGCCAGCACTGCTTCATCTGTAACCAAACCCCCTCCACCACTGCGTGCACAGTTCCCCCACCCCGTTCCTTTTAAGCAAATCCTGACGACGTATTATTTTATTTATATTCAAGATGTATTTTCAATGCCTTAAAGGTTTCAGTAACGTGAAAAATGGAAATTTTCACATTTTAAGGTCCTTCTTGTGGGAAGATCATGTCTCTCTAGAAACCTCAGAAAGCAAGGAGTGGGGAAATGATGTTTTGAAACATTTACCTGGGGGGCTTTTTCAACTCCGCGTTTTCCCAGAGTTGCCTTCTGCAGGCCTCCTCCCCTCCCTCCATTCCCCTCGTCTCTCCCTTTTCTCCGCCCTCCCCTCCTCTCTCCCCCCCCCTTCCCTCTCCCCCAGTTAAAAATGGCAGTTCTTGGAACCAGTTCTTGAAACTGGTTTGCTTCTGAGTGTTAGAGCAGGAATAAAAGATAGGGAGCCACTTGCTTAGGGAAAAAAGTGATTCCAGGTAATGGAAGCTTTACCTCTCAAGAACCATTTTTTTTTCTTGTTATTCTTAACCACCATGAATGGGACTGTTTAAAAATATATTCATTTTCTGCCTTCTTAATCCGAGTCCGCTGGATGTTATTTAATCGTTCCCATTTACTACAGGGTGTTTTCAATACAGCTTTCCATGCTGTGGAGGGCTTATTTTTACAGTTTACCTGTCACCTCTCTCATTGCCACTTTTGTGCCCTGTCAAGGTGCTTTTCCTTATCTAAAATCTGCTAAGGGCTAAGAAGCAAGGTATGTAAAGTTACAGTGAATGAACTGTGAGGGTGTTTTTTGTTTCCCCAAGCAAAAGTATATGTTGTTGGACTTAAGGGCTTTGTGATATATGAATGCTCAAAGGCTGTTTTGGCTCCATTTCCTGATTTTCAGTGATATTCTATATAGATGTTGCTGTGTAGCTACCTTTCATGTAGGTGAGGTATCCCTGTGATGGGGTTCTATAGCAGGAATCTTTCTTCTCACCTTAAATACAGCTTAAGAAAGGCTTGAAAGGTCAACCACATGGTTAGTGCCTGGGAATGTTGGAAAATGTGTTTTGGGACACATTTTTCTCCATCTCACCGTTGAATGTTTGAGAGTGAGTTAGTAGGAGAGAAATGAAGGGATTTTAAAAGGTGACCATTCTGTTTTTGTTGTTGTAGTTATTTAGCCACTAAAAGTTAGAGATTTGTGTTTTAGACCTTGCACAAAACTTTTACTTGGCTAAAAATAATTTGATATATGGGTATATATCAAATTTATAGTAGAAGCTAATAGTCTGATTTTTCACTGGACAAAATGAACTTCCTGTCTGCTATTCTTTAAAGGGGGAATCAGAGAAGACATTTTCATCCCCGCTCGTGCTATTCTTTCTTAAAACTCTCCTTAGGAAAATGACATAGTATTTTTCAAAACTAAGCTGTGCCTTATGCAGGTTTATACACAGGATGGACTAGTTGCATCAATTTTTCCTTTCTCACACCCAGACCAGGGTTACATAGTTCTGTGAGGTGTGCTTGGGGGTTGTAATAATATGGAATACTGGAAAAATTCCAGAGGCTGTTGGTAAATAAAGAATGCAGCTGAACAGCAGTTAGCTTCTGCTAGTGATTTCAGAACTTACATTTAGGAGAAAAAAAATGTCAAGTATGTGTAATATAGCATGGGAAATCAAGAGAAAGTGTGATGACCATCTTGAAGATTTGGGTTTTAATTTCTGTCTTTCATTTTTCTAAAGACTGTACAGGTAAATCAATAAAGAAGATTAAGCTGTATTTGGTTGACATTATGAAAGATCTCTCTACTTTTAACCCAGCTTATTTAAAGATTTATTAAATCAGCCAAACAATTTTTTCTGTATTATGAGAAAGCTGTCTTTGCTTTGTGTTTTCAACTTGCAGGGTTTTCGTTGATATGTTTAAGAAAAAGAAGAGTACAAGGTACTGGAAATTCACAGCTGATAGTCAAAGATGGATATATACATATTAGAGGTTTGGGGAATCTGATGGGCTAGTCAGGAGAGGGTTTTAGAAGTGACTTTGAAGCTTTCTGTATGTTCTCTCTCACTGTTGCCTATTCCATAAAAGGCCTTTAAGTGTGGTGTTTACCCAGCAAATATCCCAACAAATTGCTCTCGGCAGTCATGGGCACACTAGAATACTATCCAATCGGTAGTTCCGTTGTCGTTTTCGCATAGAACTTCCAGGGGATATGGCATCTCTCTAGTCTTTGAGACCACCCCCAGGACAAGGCACATTAAGGGCTGGAGAAGGGAAACTTGGGTGGTGGGAATGTTCTTTTCAAAATCTGGGTAAAATTTTTTCCCCCAAAAGTACCAGTGAGCTGAATAACTTCTCATCCCATTTCTCCACAGTTTGAAGCCTCTCTTAAGCGCCCCCAAGTCAGTCCTATCTGAGGCTTCAGATTCCTCAAGTTTCACTGGGGTCACCTGGAGGCCCCTGTCCTACCTTGGTTTCAAAATCTCAACTATTTTTAGGATTCATTCTTTCTTTCATTGTAACAACAAATATTTATTTAACTTTCTGCCATGTACAAAGCTCCACTTTAGGGTCACAGGAGACCACAGAGCTGAATCTGACAGAGAATCTGACACAGATCTTTCCCTTCAGGATTCTAACTGGGAACTAAGACACCTATGGGCGATTCTTCAGTGTGAGAGAGACTGGGATACGCTAAGCAGCTGTAGAGACACAGCCTAGTGGATTATAGGACCAAAGACAAAGGGGGGTCTTTAGTTGCGGCTTGTGGGCCCTTAGTTCCCTGACCAGGGATTGAGCCCAGGCCCCCTGCATTGGGAGCATGGAATCTTAACCACTGGACCTCCAGGGAAGTCCCCCAAAGGCAGTTTAGAATCAATCTTCTACCAAAAAAAAAAAAAAAAAAGAAAACCCCAAAAAGCCAGTTGCTGACACCAGACACTATACACATGTTATTGACTGAAATAAGGGATTAAGGAGAAGGCTACAGTCTTCTAACCCACTGAGAATGGGCTCGTAATGGGACATTTCGTCGAATGAGCGGTTCCTCTCTGCTCCAGATGTCAGCTGGGGGAATGACAAGGTAGCAGTTCTGGGAGAGTCCATGGTTCGTTTTACACTTGGTCAAGTTTCCCCGTGGAATTGTCATTGCTTCATGTTAAACTCTATATTCCTTGTTTTGCCTTTTTTCTATTTAAAAGGCTTTGTCCACAGTAGGTGGCAAGGTACTCAAGTCCTTTTCACACCTGCTCTGCTATCCTTTGAGCAAACCCAGCTCACTGTGAGGGGCATAGGAAGGGAACACGCCCACACTTACTGAGTGCACCCCGGAAACATTTTCTCATTAACTCCTCACAAACTTGGGGTAGGGGTTATCTTTCCAGATGAGTAGACTGAGGCTGAGGTTATCTTTCCAGATGAGTAAACTGAGGATTAGTAACTGGGCACTCACTCCAGGCCTCTCTGGGTGAATCCAGTTCTCACACCAAGGTTTGTGAATGTTCTGTTCCCTGAGATTAAACTTTGGCTCTTAGAGAGAACCGCTCAGCTCAATTGCAGTTCTCCCTCCTCTCATCACGTGAGTGCCTTTTTACCCCTAAATATATCCACTGGCATCTCCTAAAGCCATTCTCCTAGGTAACCACAATTCCACTATTAAAAACAGAAGAAAGTTAACCATCATATGTTCATATCATCTCATTTCTACTCTCTATTTCAGATTTCCCTGATGGTCTCATGTGTTTGATAAATATTTTTTTCCAACCTGGGTTTGCTTAAGGCTCACACATTGCATTTTGCTTTTATAACTCTGGAATTTCTCTTACTCTAGACCAACCTGCCTCCAAACCCTCCTGTTCAGCTCTTGTTTCGGGACACTGACTTTTAGAGGGACCAGACCAGTTTTCTTATAACCTTTTTGTTGACACTTTACCTGGCAAGTGTCTTGCAAATTGAAGATTTTAAAAGTTATTTAAACCTAAAATAGGTATTTTCTAGGAGATGTGTTGCCAAATTGTCAGATGTTGCACCTGATATATATCATTTTCTGTAGCTAATATATTTTAAAAGAATCTTTATTTACAAACAAGGCAATTGTAAAATGCTAGAACAATTCAGAAATACAGTTGGCCCTTCGTATTCACAGGTTCTGCATCTGCTGATTCAACCAACCTTGGACTGAAAATATTTTTTAAAACAAAATTCCAGACAGTTCCAAAAAGCAAAACTTGAATTTGCCAAGCTGGCCAACTATTTACATAGCATTTACATTGTATTAGGTATTATAAGTAATCTAGAGATGAACTAAAGTATACGAGATAGGTTCTTTGCAAAACATTATGCCATTTTATATAAGAGACTTGAGCATCCTCGAATTTTGGTATCTGCTGGGATCCTGGAACCAATCCCCTGAGGATACAGAGGGATGACTATATATGAAATATAAAATAAGAGTTCCGTTTGATACCGTCACCATGTAGCCCTGAGATAACAGTCATTTTGGTGAACTTATATTTTTTTCCCGTTTATTTATTTATTATAAAAACTGATCATCTGTACACGTTGTGCGGTTTACTTTTTTTTTTTGTGGTACGCGGGCCTCTCACTGTTGTGGCCTCTCCCATTGCGGAGCACAGACTCTGGATGCTCAGGCTCAGTGGCCATGGCTCACAGGCCTAGCCGCTCCGCGGCATGTGGGATCTTCCCGGACTGGGGCACGAACCCGTGTCCCCTGCATTGGCAGGCAGACTCTCAGCCACTGCGCCACCAGGGAAGCCCATGCAGTTTACTTTTTATCTCACTAACTGCGTTGTGGATTGTGTCCTGTCAAATATGTAGCTGAGATTGTGTTTAGTAGTGCCTGGGATAAAAGTGCACCAAGCCAGCCACATTCCTTCCTAGGTGTTCAAGGCGAGACACACCCAAATGTAAAGTGCCCGGCCCAGGATGAGAAATGTGACTTGTGCCCACAGAGCAAATATTTTTCTCTCTTTGAGGCTCTCTAGCTAATATAGGAGTTGAATCTTGGTGTCTTCTGCCCTGTGTTTTAGCAAGTTGATGGAATGTGGGAGTAGTAAACTCTTAAGGACTCTGTATTTAAATTCTGATACTCTATTTTTTTTTCTTTTCTGGGTGGGTCCCTCCATATTTTTTTTCTGCAGATACCAGGAGATCATCAGGTTGGCCTACCTTGCAGGTAAACATGATACTCTGCCAACATTAAGTGATTTAGAAATGTTAATCTATTTTACCAAGCCCAAGTCTCTAGCATATGTATTTTAAGCCATCATAAAACACGTACCTGTCACGCTAAGGAATGTGCCGAGGGCAGGCATCAGAGACTGGCCGAGGGAGTCTCAGGAGTGTGTTTTACTGTGTTGTAGGGTTGTGTCCTGACAACCTCTGTGAGGCCTGGGGTACTGACAAGGAGTGATTTCTAAATATTGAAGCCATTTTACTTATTAATGCAAGAATTCCTACACGTAATTATTCCTGTTTGTCTATCCAAGTGTCAGGGGGCTCAGAGGTAATTCTGTGGATAAAGGGCTTAAAGCCTGCCTGACTTAGGGAATCCAATGAACAGAACAATCATATGAGCAAGAGATAGTCCTTTGCGCTTCATGGAGAACGGAAAGTTGAACAGAGAGACCGTGTGGACATTTCTGGCTTCTTTGGAAGCTAAGTTTAACGAGCCTCCCAGTGAGAGAATTGCTGGCACAGGGCGGAATGGTAAAGCCGCTTTTACTGTTGTTATTTTGTTCTCGTGTTGTCCATGGCAGTAATGTCATTGCTGCCATTTGGTGGGACATCTGGGTGTCAGTAAATCTTGTTATTAGTAAGTTAAATTATCTGTAATTTGGTGATGGGCTTTTGCATCAAGAATTCTGTAAAGGAACAAAATGATTGCAGGGTGGTTCCCCACATCTGTCTAAATATCTGGTGAAAAAAGGATAGAGTTGTGATTTTAAGTGCATTAAAAAATTCATGTATTCATTTTTTTTGAAAAAAGAAAGTTGCTGAGTAGTTAATCATTAATTACTAATTTATAATTAGTTAATAATTAAATGCATATTCACTCCATTTTCTATCATCCAGTAATAAGGTAAATAAGATAAAGTAAATGAGAAAATAAGTATAAATATTAAAATAAACGGAAATAATGTTAATGGAAGTAAAGAGGCAGTGTTGCAAAGAGTGAGGAATAAGATAAGATTTTAAGTTCAGGATCAGGGAGTTGCTTAAATCATTGAACCCCACTTTTTTCCTCTCTAGAATAGGGATTGTACAATCGACACCCAGGGGGTTGTTAATGAGGCTGAAATGAGATAATATATTTAGAAGTTTAAAAAAAACAGTTCAAATTCTACTTCTGCTTTCTTGAGCAGACAGGCTTGTACGATGAAAAACATGTGAATCGAAGTCGCATAGACACTGGTGTGAATTCTGGCTTGGCCGCGTGCGTTCTTAGATGAGTTCTTTTAATCTCGCTGAACGTCAGTTACTCTAGCCATAAAGTGGATCTTATCATATCACCCTTGTAAGGTAAGGTCAAGTGCACGGGTTAGACCAAGGCGCTTGGGAGCAACAGAGTCTGCGGGCTCTTGAATCTGGACATTCATCTATCAGGGGCACCTGCTTGTGTGTGTGGAATATGTGCCGCCTGGAGCTTCCCTTCCAGGTGATGACCTTGCTGCTGCTTTTCTGTTTGCAGCGACCCTCCAGAGCACCACGCTGGGCATGGACGCCTTTTCCCGCACTTGGAGGAGCACGGGTGCTAGTGTCATCGCCCAGTCACAAAGCTGCTAAGGCCGTCTCAGGGGCGTGGGCGTCAGGACAGGAGGGCAGCATCCGAGGGCCACAGAGCCATGCCTTTCGGCCTGAAGCTCCGCCGGACCCGGCGCTACAACGTCCTGAGCAAGAACTGCTTTGTCACCCGCATCCGCCTGTTGGACAGCAACGTTATCGAGTGCACGCTGTCTGTGGAGAGCACGGGGCAGGAGTGCCTGGAGGCGGTGGCCCAGAGGCTGGAGCTGCGGGAGGTAAGGGTGCAAGCATGGTGGGTGGATGTGCCAGAGCTCAACCCCAGGGACCAGCCGCCTTCTCTTGGCACCTGCCAGGCTTTTCAGCCTCAGCCTGGTTTCGAAGCATCCTGTTATTCTTAGCACGGCCTAGATCTTAACACCTTTCAGTGGATGCAG
Source organism: Mesoplodon mirus (assembly GCF_964341445.2). NCBI lineage: Eukaryota > Metazoa > Chordata > Mammalia > Artiodactyla > Ziphiidae > Mesoplodon > Mesoplodon mirus. Next base: position 155,077,359 of record NC_138978.1, on the reverse strand, counting down.
AGACCTGCTCTGATGTTGTGAGAAGCAGGGACACCCCCTAGAGTTTGCACGGGGCACGGGCTGGGGGCTGGGGGTGGCGGCTCCCCTTTGCTTTCAGCCCATGAGGAGGTTGTTATGAGACTTTCCTCCCCAAAGCCATTTACTCTCTTTAAAACAATCAAGTGGGTAGCTGGGGTTTTGTCATTCCGGCTGCATATCAAGGAGAAAACCACATAAGTGGTGGATGCAGCTGCTTTTTTGTTTGTTTGTTTGTTTCCATATTTTCCTCTTCAAAGAGGGAAAAAAAGAAAGAGCATTTAAAGTGAGCATGACCAGCGAGGCTTTTTTTTGTGGGAGCTTGTAAAATGGGGGTTTTGTTCCTTTTAAGATTCCTCATGACCTTGTTTTCTTTGGGCTTTAAGCAAACCCAGGGTTCACCATTAAGACAGTCACGTTATCTCTCTTTAGAAGAGATTCTTAGAGCAATGTGCCCTTTGTAACCAGCAAGCCCTGCTTTTTTTTTTTTTTTTTTTTCAGTCTTACAGACATTTAGGACAAGGGACTTTTGAGAGAAACCCCCTCAAGCATCTGTGTCTTGGGAGCATATCGCATGTGGCATATGGGCTGGTAGGTAAGGGGGTGTGGTTGAAAGGTTGCCAGTGCTGGAATGACAGCAGACCCCTGAGAGTCAAGCCTTCCCGAGGGCAAGGAAGAGCTCTGTGATTGTCCTGGGCCCTGTGACACCATTGCCCAGTTCTCAGGGTGATGCAGAAGAGGGGAGCGGTCCCTATTGAAAGTGATCTTATTTGATCTCTTTGCTCACCTCTCAGGATCCACCCTTTTTCCATTTGCACAAAGGAGTTGGGGTCAAGGAAGGTCTTCCTCTCCGCTTGGCATCTTCCACAGGCTGCCTCTTATCCTCTGGGGGACTGTTTCACCTGAGCACTTCTGTTTCCTACTGGTCTTCGTGTTTATACTTTGGTTTCAGTGTTCAGGCCTTCCTTTGACATTTACCTTCCTGTGGAGGAGACTGTCCTGCCCAACAGGTATATGTAGCTTGGTAGCTGACACAATAAACACGTGAAATGTTCTGACCTTGCTGGTTGATAATTGGCTCTTTTTTGCTTCTTAGTAGCACATTAGGGTGCACATATTTAAACATATGCGTGTGTATCGGCATAAAGGAAAAACCTTAATGCTCTTGTCAGTTGGCCAAGAGGCTGGTCTAAATTCTCATAAAAATTTTCATTATAGATCATTTGAAAATATATGCAGTGGTTTTTACTTTTGAATATTCCCAGTAACTTAAATGAGAACAACTAAGTATTCTTTGCATGCATTAGAAGCAGTATAGTATGTGGTTAAGTAGTTACAAGTGCAGGCTTTGGAGTCTTGAACTTGAGTCAAGTTATGGTTCTGTCACTTACTAGGTAACCTTGGAAAAGTTATTGAACTTCTCTGGAAATCAGTTTTCTCAGCAATAAGATGGGAATAGTGATACTCACCTCACTTACGTTACAGGGCTGTTGTAAATATTAGAAGAGATGTAGTATGGCAAATGCATAGGGCTGTGTCTAATAATGTATAATTGTTCCAATTTGAGAGTTTTGAAAAACATTTTTTCATTAAAGAAAATACTGAACAACTGCAGTGTTCCAGACACTGTTTTGGGACTTGGTGAAACTAAGATAAATAAGTTGTAATTTTTCCTTCAAGATATGCACAGACTAGTAGAGGAATCCAGCATGTAAAAACCAGCTAAGACTGAATGTGATCCGCACTAAATGCAATGCAGGGGCTGGCCTGAAAGGCAGTGGCTCTCCTTAGAGTTGTGCAGTGCACGGCCTGCTCCACTGAACACCGCAGCCCTAGCTAGGGGAGAGGAAGCCTCAGTGAAATATGAACAGAGCCCTCGCATTTTGAACAGGGACTTGAAGGATGCCCAGGAGTTCAGTAGGTGGAAAAGAAGGCAGGTCATTCTGGGCATGGGGAACTGGATTTTTGATGATCCATGGATGTCCATGGATCAGGCACCATTCTGGGAGCCTGAGAAGGCATCTCTGTGAATCACCAGGTAAAGCCAGAGTGTAAGGTGCAAAGTGAGGGGTGTCTGGAGATGTGTATGATAATAATAATTAACTTTCAGCAGAGTATTGTTTCTCTCAGTGAGAGGGCAAAGGTCAACCCTGGATTATCCTACAACTGGGTTGTCACAAAGGACAGAGCAGTGAAGTCCAGATTCTACTGTCCAGTGTGTGTTGCAGGGTGATTGATCTTCTAATGCTAAGATGGGGTTTGCGTTTAATGTTGGCTTTATTTTGACATGCTCTAAACAGGTGCATCCACATTAGAACAAATCACTTTCTCTTTTGGTTTTATGCCTTCATTCTGTGACAGATCACATTGAAGGTATTGGCCTTTTGTGAAACAGTCCTATAGAAAGTCTTCTTGAATTGAAGGATGAGATAGAGCAATGTAATACTTTGTTCTTCATTTGCCCAGACACACCTCAAGGAGGAATGCATGCTCCACCCAAGAGCAGAGGGTAGGGTGTGAACACGGGGTCTGCCACAGTCACTTGACTTTGTATGTGGGTCATTTTTCAAATAGGGCTGATGGTGCTTTAGAGAAGAAAGAAAAAATTCATCTAAAATACAATGAATTGTTTAGTCTTTATGAAGTTTTGGAAAGTAGAGTGGGGTGAATTTGCCATTAGAAGTGTTCTGTAGTTTAGGTGTACCCTAAACTTGACAGTGGATTTATATTAGGAAAGGAAAATTAATTTTGATTTAATTTTTGATCTATGTTAATTATAATTTATGTTTTATTAGATAAGTTAAAAATAGATTGTAGGGAATTCCCTGGCATTCCAGTGCTTAGGACTCCATGCTTCCATTGCAGGACACAGGCTCCATCCCTGGTTGGGGAGCTAAGACCCCATAAGCTGCACGGTGCGGCCAAAAAAAAAAAAAAAAAAAAATTGTATTTTTTGAGGCAGTTTTAGGTTTATAACAAAATTGGGTGGAAAGCACAGAGAGTCCCTTATACCTCCTGTCCCCTCCCCCCAGGCTCCCCCACTGTCGACACCCCCCCACCAGAGTAGTCCATTTGTACAGTCAATGAACCCACATTAACACATCATATGCTCCAAGTCCATAGTGTAGGTTAGGGTTCACTCTTGGTGGTGTACATTGTGTGGATTTTGACCAACGTATAATGACGTGTGTCCATATGGTAAACTCTTTTTTTAATGTAATAAACTGATTTCTTAAATATTATACGCAAACATTAATTGAAAAGTATACATGTTTCAGTGTTAAACACATATTCCTCTTCCAACAAAATGAAATGTCATCCTGAGTCACCTTGGGTCACCGAAGGTCTCAGTTGACTCTCTACTAGTAGTTGCCCGTGTCCTGTATGACTTCATCCTCCTGTTACTGAATGCAGGTTCATGGGCTTGATGCACAGTGAGGCCAAACAAACCGAAACGTCCGAGTTTGGAGCAAAGAAGTGTTTCTTGCAGGGCCGAGCAAAGCGAACAGAACAGGTGGCTCATGCCCAGAAATCCCTGAACTGATATGCTAAACGTTTTCAGGGTCAAATTTGGTTTTGAATGCACAGCTGTGCTGCCATTTCCTAGGGCATCCAGAGTGCCCAGGCCTGGCTTAGTCAGCAAACACAGTCATCCCCTGGGGAAGCAGAATATGACAGGGTCCCTGCTTCCAGAAACCCTGGAGTTGGGAGAATAGGAAAAACAAGAAAAAAAACAAAGAGAACAGCCTGTGCCGAGGTACAGAAACAGGAAAGAACATGGAATTTTCAGGGAAGGGCAGAGTGCAGTTTGCACAGATGTGTGTGTGTGTGTGTGTGTGAGTGTGTGTGTGTAGGGGTCATGGAGGGGAGGATAGGAGTGTGGGTAGGTAGGTGGAGTCTGCTTTTGAAGGGTTTGATGTACCTGGCTAAGGAGTTTTAACTAGATCCTGTAGAACATTGTTTCTAAAATGTGTCACAAAAATAATCACCACCTTTTAATGTACCACATCTTGTGCTGAGTGCCTTTCAGAGATCAACTCATTTAAATTTTCTAACAAGTCTGTCAGGTGGCTGCTCTTGCTGTCCCCATTTTATGGATGGGGAGACCACAGTGTAGTCACTGGACTGGCTCAAATTCAGGTAGACTGACTCCACCGCTCTAATTCCCAGGGATGTGTAGTGGCAGAAAAAGGGGCCGTGGTAAGAAGATGCTTTGGGAAACACTCTCCTAAGTTCTGCAGTTAAGAAAATAAATGTGTTGAGCTCAGTGTTTCACAATTAATTTAGCCTTCTAGTAAATACTCTTTGAATCATTTGGGTAATAAAACACTGCCTGGAGATGGAAAGCCATAAAAAGATTTCAAGGTGAAGCATGACATGATCACCTTGAGTTTTAAGAAAAGAACCAAATAGCCGAAAAACGATGGGGATTGGGTGACAGGAGGAACAGAGATGCTAATTAGGTGGACATAACAATAACCTGGCAAGAGGAAATAACGTGAACCCCTTAAGAAAAAAAATTTTTTAATTGTTTTAAATAAGTTCAGAAAAAAAATTAGGTATGAGTTTCTGGCTGGGAACTCTATTTAAAGGAAGAGGCTCGGAAGATACAGGAGGCTCAGAAAATTAGAATTCTGATAATATAGTTACAATATGTTTGGATCAATGGATTTCCTCTTCCCCAAATGAAATCTTAGGTGGAACTTCAGTGTGTAAAATGGAGCTGCTCTGTTTGCTGAGGGAGTGGATAGGGTGTCTGGAGCCCCATCTCCTTGTGCCCTTCCCACACACACCCCAACATGGCTTGAAAAATCATTGCCCTAGATTAAGAGAGAAATAGCTAAAACAATGTTGCCTTATGACTAATCCTTATCTTTGAAAAATAAATACATGGAGAAACAGCAGAGTTTAGTGGCTAGGAATGAGAGTTTGGACCAAACTGTCCGAGTTTGAATCCTGGCTCTGCCACTGATTTGCTGTGTGATCTTGAATAGTTACTTAACCACCTTGTACCTCTGTTTTCTCATCTGTGAATGAAGATGGTAATAGTAGCAGCCTCCATAAGTTGTTGGGAAGATTAAATGAGTTAGTTTTTGCAAAGTTGCCACCGTATCTCAGTGCTGGGCACATAGGAAGCACTTAATAAGGTGGTCTCCTCTGCAAAACACTACTCAGGTCAGACAGAGAAGGAGAAATATAGTATGTTATATGCAGACTCTAAAAAGAAATACAGGGACTTCCCTGGTGGTGCAGTGGTTAAGAATCTGCCTGCCAATGCAGGGGACACGGGTTTGAGCCCTGCTCCGGGAAGATCCCACATGCTGTGGAGCAACTAAGCCTGTGCGCCACAACTACTGAGCCTACGCTCTAGAGCCCTTGAGCCACAACTACTGAACTTGCTCCCCTAGAGCCCGTGCTCCGCAACAAGAGAAGCCACCACAATGAGAAGCCTGCACACTGCAACGAAGAGCGGCCTCCACTCGCTGCAACTACAGAAAGTGGGCGCACGCAGCAACAAAGACCCCAACGCAGCCAAAAATTAAAAAAAAAACAAAAAAACAAAGAAGTGATACAAATGAACTTGCTTACAAAACAGAAGCAAACTCACAGACTTAGAGAACAGAACTTATGGTTATGGGGTAGGGAGAAGGGTCAGGGGGAAGGGATAGTTAGGGAGTTTGGGATTGACATATACACACTGCTATATTTAAAATGGGTAACCAACAAGGACCTGCTGTATAGCACAGCTCAATAATATGTAACAACCTAAATGGGAAAATAATTTGAAAAAGAATAGATACATGAATATGTATACCTGAATCACTTTGCTGTACACCGGAAACCAACACAACATTGTTAATCAACTATACTCCAATATAAAATAGAAAGTTTAAAAAAAAAAAAAGACACCACTCAGGCTGTCTAGACCCCCTACAGTCCCTCCAGAGTCTGGGCTCTCACCCTTTTGTAAGTCTGCTCATTCCATTTTTAGATGGCTTTGATCATTAGAAGCTATGATCTTCCACTGAGCCAAAATCTTTCAGTTCCTTGAACAGTTATTAATTTCAGATTGTGCTGCCCAGTAGGATAGCCATTGGCTACATGTGGCTATTGAGCACTTGAAGTGTGGCTAGCTTGAACTGAGATGTGTAATAAGTATAACATACACAGCGGATTTTGAAGACCTAGTATGAAAAAAAGTTAATATATCTCATTAGTCATTTTTATAATAGTTACATGTTGAAAGCATAATATTTTGAATATACCATTTTATTTTATTTTTTAATTTATTTATTTTTGGCTGCATTGGGACTTTGTTGCTGCACGCGGGCTTTCTCTAGTTGTGGCGAGCGGGAGCTATTCTTCGTTGCAGTGCACAGGCTTCTCATTGCGGTGGCTTCTCTTGTTGGGGAGCGCAGGCTCTAGGCATGCGGGCTTCAGTAGTTGTGGCACGTGGGCTCAGTAGTTATGGCTCGTGAGCTCTAGGGTGCAGGCTCAGTAATTGTGGCGCATGGGCTTAGTTGCTCAGCGGCATGTGGGATCTTCCCAGACCAGGGCTCGAACCCGTATCCCTGCATTGGCAGGTGGATTCTTAACCACTGTGCCACCAGGGAAGTCCCTATACCATTTTAAGTAAAATTTATTAAAGTTAATTTTACTTCTTTAAAAAAATTTATTATAATTAATTTTACTTCTTTGTACTTTTTAAATGTAGCTACTAGAAATTTTTAAATTACATATGTGGCTCAGGGACTTCCCTAGTGGTCCAGTAGGTAAGACTCCGTGTTCCCAATGCAGGGGGCCCAGGTTCAGTCCCTGGTCAGGGAACTAGATCCCGTTTGTATGCCACAACTAAGAGTTTGCATGCCGCAACTAAGAGTCTGCAGGCCGCAACTAAGAAGCCTGCATGCCGCAACTGAGTCCGCAGGCTGCAACTAAGAAGTCTGCACTCATGCTGCAGCAAAGATCCCACGTGCCACAACAAAGACCCGGCACAGTCAAAATAATAAATAAGTAAGTAAGTAAGTAAATAAGTAAATAAATAAAACAAAGTAGTGTTAGCATAATAATTTTTAAAAATTCAGGTCACATTAAAAAAATACCTGGCTCACATATTTCTACTAAGCACTGCTGTTCTAAGAAAAGCAAGGAGGCCATGTTAATAGTAATAAGGAATATAAAGAATTCCAATAAGACATAAAAATATGCTAGAATTATTTCCTTTAGGGATAATCGTGACTCTACTTTTAATTAAAAAATAATAAATGGAGGAGGGATAAATAATTTAACACAGGTATGTGAGAATACTCTTCATGGCTATACTCTATTCAAGGTAGAGAACTGTTGTTTTATTAGGAAATCCAGCACTTCGGGGAAGAATAAATTTGATAACTCTTGGGCCTCTTCTAAGGCTAAACTAAGAGCCCTGGTTTTTAAAGGAGCCTAAAAAGAATCCATAACAATTTCATAGCGTTGGTGATTATCCTCTAAGTTATTCCCCTTTTCTTTTGCAAATTTATATTTTCATCTTTACTGAAAGCTGATTTATCCAGAGCTATCAGCCATGGTAGAAACGTCTCACATTTTGCTCTTTTCATAATGGCTAGAGCTTACAAAGATACAGAATCTTAACATGCATTTCCTTTCATCAAAGTAAAGCTAACCTACATTAAGGACATTTCTATGGCTTGATTTTTTGTTAATCTTTTGGGAATTGGAAATTTATCTGTGATAATGGGTGTACTCGAACATTTCATTCCCTGGCCCTGTCAGATAATAGTGGAATTTGCTGTAATTTATAGCCAGCTTAAGTATATCTATATATGTTTGTATCTGCAGAGGACTAAAATAATCAACCATAATTAAGAACTGATTAAAGAGTACTCTGCTGGGGAAACTTCTGAATTTTGCATTGCTTTTTGTCTTTGTAAAGATTATGATATGAAATCTTACTAGCTTAATGTCAATTCTGTAAGGTAAATTGGTGCCAGTGTCTATTTTCTAGTTACAGATTGTAGGTGAAGTAATCCCCTGGTCTTCATCTTTTTGTATATTCGGAGTGAGTCGTGCAGCCTCAGAAGAGTGAATTTTCTTGGCTATGAGATTTGCCTCTTGGGTCTGTGTTACTCTGCAGTTCCTTTTCCTGTACTTTTATGAAAAGATTGACTAGGAAAATGAAGATGGTGCAGTTGTTAATTATAGACGTGCCAGTTATAGAAATTCCAGACTATCCAGAGTAGAGGTTGATTGCATGCAAGTTGTTTTTTGCAGTTATCCAACTGATGTATGGTGGTTTATTTTCCAAAGCATTTGGAATGTAATTGCGTGAAGTGCTGTTTTCAGAGTCTGTGTCTAGTCATCTTTTGAAGTATTTTCCATGCCTCCGTGAAAGTTTGAATGCTTGTATGTAATTCCTATATATTTTATGTGAAGGTGTCTCAACCTTTTTGTTTCTTAATTTACAACTGAAATATACTGGCTACTACAGGGACTATTACAGCCTAATGGAAAGTATTTTAAACTTTTGCTTCTGGATGATTAACTCTTCAAAATGCTTGAGATAAGATCGTGAATTTAATCCCTAGTAATTGCCAAGACTGTGTCTGTAACCCTTATAAATAGTTAGCATTAAAGCTGTGTCATTGTCATAAAACTAGAAAAACAAAACCCTCAAAAAGTATCTTTCCCTATTAATAGCTACCATGGGGGATAACACCATATTTACAAATAAATGAAGAAATCAATCAAAAACATCCCAAACTGTTTTTAAAGGCCTTATTTACTACAATCTTTTCATGATACCGAAAGAGGGCTCTTATTATGACACCGAAGGATTCACATGCCAATCTGCCACTGAAGAAACTAGCCTGTTTTTGAGGGCTCACATACATTTATCCTTCCTTGTTAAAATGCGAAACTCCAAACCAAATAAACCAGGAAACTACTCATATGAAAATGACAATTTATGTGACTCTTCTTACATTATTTTTTTAGTAATGCATTTTTGCATTTTTAGCAATTGATTCAGAGATGTGGTTCCTCTTCCTGGGAACCGGTTCTTCTGTCTTTTCTTTTCTTTTTTTAAATAAATTTATTTATTTATTTATTTTGGGCTGAGTTGGGTCTTTGTTGCTGCACGCGGGCTTTCTCTGGTTGCAGCAAGCGGGGGCTTCTCCTGTTGTGGATCATGGGCTCTAAGCACGGGCTTCAGTAGTTGTGGCTCGCGGGCTCTGGAGCGCAGGCTCAGTAGTTGTGGTGCACGGGCTTAGTTGCTCTGTGGCATGTGGGATCTTCCTGGAGCAGGGCTCGAATCCGTGTCCCCTGCATTGGCAGGTGGATTCCTAACCACTGCACCACCAGGGAAGCCCTGTCTTTTCTTATTACAATGAACTCATTGCAGAATTCATGGCAACAGAGCTGTTTTCTAAAGAAAACTAGAGAAATAAAATGGGATTTAGAGTCCACACAGAGGTATCCTGAGGATTAGATGGACCTGGTTTATGTTTGGTGCTTTGGAGATAAACCAAACAAGTGTCTCAGGCATTTTCTTGGGCAATACTGTGGAATCCTTTTGGTCATGGAGGAGGTAGCCATTTCTACCATTTCTATTTGGAATCCACCACATTTCCTTCAACCATCTGGCAGTGTTTAGCAGCGAAGCTCAGCTTTCAGAATTCAGCTGGAGTTGAAATTGGCAAGTCAGGTATGAACAGGCCTGGTGTGGTCTCAGCTGGGCTTGATGGGAGTAATGGCCCCTTGGCTGATACACAGGAAGTTGATTGGTGCACATGTTAGTTTAAGTGAGTGGTTAGGTTCTGATTCCATTTTCTGTGATGCATTTTGTAGACATGGCTGAATAAATGTGTTGCCTTGTGAACTTGAACAGAACAGGGTAAGAACTTTGAGACAGGGTCTTTCTCCTCCATTGAATACTCCAGAGCAGGGATGTGGCTAGGGGAAGAACGGGGTGGGGGGATGGGGTGGGAATGGAGAAGGTTACTTGGGGCAGAGCTTCACAAAACAGTGTGCGGATGGGGATCTCATAAATGAACTTTCCTTCCTCCTAAATAACTCAATACAGCACTTCTAAAACTAGGTCGTTCTGGCCATAGTATGTAGAAACTGTGTCCTCCAGATTACCTGCCTCTGCATTGGAACCCCATTTCTTGAATAGTTAAATAATTGTTTCATTGGATAAATGCATGGTGAGTCACCCAGAAGTACCCTGTGTCCTCTGGAAAAGACTGTATTGCAGCAACAAAAATATCTTACGCCATGGATTAGGTTTTGGCATTGGAAGTGGTTTACCTTGTTATTTGGAATTCTGTACTGTTAATTATGGCTCAAGACTATTATCATACAATGATTTCTTTTGTACCTCATCATCTTCCTTTTCTGTGTGTGCACGTGTGCCTGAATGTATCTTTGTGTATGCATGTATGTGTATGTGTACTCCATGGAATATTCTTAGGGTGTTTTTTTTTAAAAATTAGTTTATTTTTGTCTGCATTGGGTGTTCGTTGCTGCGCGCGGGCTTTCTCTAGTTGTGGCGAGCGGGGGCTTCTCTTCATTGCGGAGCAGGGGCTTCTCTTCATTGCGGTGCGTGGACTTCTCATTGCGGTGGCTTCTCTTGTTGCGGAGCACGGGCTCTAGGCGTGCGGGCTTCAGTACTTGTGGCACGCAGGCTCAGCAGCTGTGGCTCGCAGGCTTTAGAGTGCAGTCTCAGTAGTTGTGGTGCATCGGCTTAGTTGCTCCGTGGCACGTGGGATCTTCCCGGACCAGGGCTCGAACCCGTGTCCCCTGAATTGGCACGCAGATTCTTAACCACTGTGCCATGAGGGAAGTCGCTTTTTTTTTTTTTTTTTTTTGAAGCGGGGAGATCAGGTCTGGTTTAATGATTGGGTGGGAATGAGAAAAGGAAATTTAAAATACCGGCCTTCAAAGCATAGGAGAAGTAAACGTTAAATCTTTTTTTTTTTTCAAAATCAATTGTAGAATGTTTATGCAGTTATTGTGGACCCTTTATAGTTTGAATGTTACTAATTTGAGTGAATGTTACAATTTGAATGAAGTATGGACCATAAAATCATGCCTCCAAATGTGAAGACTCCTTTTAGTGAAAGATAATAAATCATGGTTGGCTTGTTAAGCAATTGCAGAGTTTGCCCTCCCTTTCTCCACCTATGCTTATAAAAGGGCTCTTTTTCAACTAAAATAATTATCACATAGCCTGTCACTGTTTACATATATTACCTCATTTATCATATGCAAACTCACTACAAGCCATCCACAATATGGTGGAATACCCTCATATGGTGCTGTGCTCCATGAAGGAATTCAGTATAATGCAGAACTGCCTTGGACCCTTTTCAGACAGTTTATTAAGTACCCAGACTGCCTCATTTTAAGGTTAGCCTAAGCCCCCATGATAGATCCCCTAGGAAAGCATCAGAGTGATGTTCCAGTGTCCCATAAACACCTATAATGAGACTCTAAAGAAAATCTTTGGGGAGGCACTGCTTTGTGATTTTTTTTTTCTTATACCTTTTAGATTTTTATGTTATTCATAGGCCTTCCAGCTTCTGCTTTTGCTTGCTTTTTCTCCTTTATCTTTAGATAACTTGTTTTCTTTTTTTAACATCTTTATTGGAGTATAATTGCTTTACAGTGTATTGTTAGTTTCTGCTGTATAACAAAGTGAATCAGCTATATGTATACATATATCCCCATATCTCCTCCCTCTTGCGTCTCCCTCCCACCCTCCCTATCCCACCCCTCTAGGTGGTCACAAAGCACCGAGCTGATCTCCCTGTGCTATGAGGCTGCTTCCCACTAGCTATCTATTTTACATTTGGTAGTGTATATATGTCCATGCCACTCTCTAAGTTCGTCCCAGCTTACCCTTCCCCCTCCCCATGTCCTCAAGACTGTTCTCTACGTCTGTGTCTTTTAACTTCTGTTTTCTGATTCTGTGGTTGATAGAGATGCCAATAGCACTGATGACAAAGATTCTTGAGGCTTGCCTGCTTTCACTTACTGAGGACAATGATCATGGTGATAATAGGAGCAGCAACAGAAGTCACCATTTATGAAGTAGTTACTTAATGTGGGCCACGCACATGTGGACAGGCATTAAGTCATTTACACCCCTAACAGCCTGTGGGTGATGGGGGTAATCACCATCCCCATTTTACAGATTAGGAAGCTCTGAGCCCCTCGGAGGCTCCATCACTTGTATAAAGTTATCAAGACAGAGAGTGTAAAAGCTTGGAGATGAACTGACTTCAAAGCCTATTTTCTTTCTGTTCAGCCACATTTCATTTCCCCTACATCATCAGTCCATTGGAACAACTAATGGGCTCACTGGAGCTGGGAAATGAACAATAGGGTCAGAATTCACTCAAGCAAGTTGGTCTAAGTTCATAGAAATATAACCTCGGCTCTGTTCATTGGCATTTTGTTGCTCAAGAAATGCATAGATTTCTGGTATGGACTTGCCCTTTGGAAAATCATGGAGGAAATGGTCCCATCTGAAAGTAAAAACCCGTTTAAAAATATCCTTTAGAGTATTTTGGATCTGCAGCTTTATGTAGGGAAGGATGTGTCTGGTTTTCTGGTAAAGTCAGAGTCAAAACTTGATTACAGATTTTGGTGGGGTGGTGATGGGGATTGATCTATAGTATTGTTGAGGTGGCAGCCAGCTGGAGTGGGAAGGTCGGCACAAAAATGCCTTTGGAAATTAAACATTGTAATGAAATGATTCCTTTGAAGGCAGCTTTCCAGGTGTGCTGTAAACCATTCTAGGCTATAATTGAAATGTAAAAGAACGCTTCAAAAGCGGTGATCTATTTTTTAGCGACTGTTGTGCTAATCCTGAAATCCTAGCATGAATTAATGTAAAGACAGGATTGGATGCATAAAAGTACCTGTTTTAATCATTTAGCACATTGTTCAAAACTAACCTGGTTGAGGCTTCAAGTCTAAGGGTGAAAATCTCACTCTCATCTCTCAAATCCCCCCATGATCTGCCAAGAACAACCACCAGGGGCTCCTGTGGCAGCTGTGAAGAGGGGCTACTTCCGCTCTCCCTGCTTAATGCGGGGGAGGGATTCGCTGCAGTTCATGTATAATGAAGTGGTCGCGGCCGATGTTTTTTAAAAGTACTTCATTAAAGCCTAAACAGTGAATCAATTTTCTGTTCCAATCTGGTACTGTATGAAAATATCTACACTGCTGTAGCTTAACGTTGGCAGAAGGTTTCATCTTTGGAGTTGAACCGTAAGTTACTTTGTAGCAGGTGAGAGAGCTGTGTTTGCCTCTGCTCCTGTGCTTCACTAGCACAGGGAAGTCAGCCTTGAGATCTTAGAATAAGTCCACACTGTCCCCACTCTGCATCACCCCCGCTTACCTAGCATAGGTGCATCAGTACCCACATGTACAAACAGCAGCAATGGGTAGGAATACTGCATCTGGAGACTCAGGGTAGATTACAGTACTGGGTACCTGTGGTTTCTTTTCACGTATCCCAAAGTTCAAAAGTAAAAGCTGGATCCTTGTGTACAGGCTGAGGCACCAAAGGGGAGGTAAGGTGCTGGAGTCTTATTTCCTGTGTGGTCTCAGGATGCCCCTTGTAAGCGTGAACTGATGCTGTTTTATCCTTTTATCTAGACGCACTACTTTGGCCTTTGGTTTCTCAGCAAGAGCCAGCAAGCACGATGGGTGGAGCTGGAGAAACCTCTGAAGAAACATCTGGACAAATTTGCTAATGAGCCTCTGCTTTTCTTTGGAGTCATGTTTTATGTGCCAAATGTGTCGTGGCTTCAGCAAGAGGCCACAAGGTAGGTACATTTTTTCCTCCATGTTCCACGTAGGATGTGGATTAACTGTGAGGCTTCAGATGAAATAGATGAGCTGGTTGATTTAAGGGTGTGTGTGTGTGGGGGGGGAAGAGGGTGGCATAGTTGGGAATTGTTTACCAGTTGCTTTGCAGCTTTAGAATTTTTGTTTGAATCTGTGTAGCTAACCCCAGCGGTTCCCTATACTGCTAGTGAGGTAGCGGTGATCCTGAAGCACGTAGAATTTTGTGTCTAGCAGCATAGACTGTGGGTAAAATCAATATGCTAGGATTTCATAAAAAATTAACCACCTAAAACCGTTTGGTCCAGTCCTTCCCTCAAATGTCCCCAAACAAAATGCATCATCAGACTCTGGATTTGAGGATTGAGAAGGTAACTGAAGATGGGAATAGAGTTGAGGAAAGCTCTGAGAGGGTAAGAGTTTTGGTTTCGTAGTTTGAATACAAGGAGGCAGGAAGCCAACAGCAGAGCAATCTGGGGATTAGCCCCGCCCTCCTGCTCATTGGCTGCTTTAACTGGGAGAGAAACCACGTGCCATCTTTGAAGTGCTATTTTTCCCTCATCTGTAAAGTGAGGGATTTGAATGGGTCCCAACCATTCTGATAGTCTGCGATTCTGTGAATGAAACGAGTGTGTTTTTGTTGGTGTTCGTTAAAATATGCAGGTGTGGGGGGGTGTCTCCTTATCATTGTGTTATTTCTGGTAATGAAGGGAATCGCATAAACCCTCTACTTTAAGCCTTTTACTTGGATCATGGCATTCAGAGTGCTTGGGAAGCAATGCCAGTGGCATCCCAGGTAGAAGGAACAGTATTCTACTTGATTATTGCATGTGTCATTTCTTAGATTTTAAATGTCTGAAATAAAGATGGAGTTGAAATTTTTATTTACATTTTAAGGTGATAGTGTCCATCTTCTTCTTTTTTTAACCCAAATCATTGTTAAATAGGTGGTATTTCTATAAACACAGGCCACGAGAGAGCCGACAGTCTGACCCAGGACACCTATGTCAGTCTTTCAGGTGTCATTCATTTGAAGCACTTGATTGTGTACCATTGTGCAGTGTTTTCAAGGGATTTCATTTATTGAAGTCCTTTCTGTCCAAGAAATTATCTCCTCAAATCTCCTCAAGTCAAATCAAAGCAAGATGATTTCCTCCAGCTTTTGAATCCTTGAGTACTTTACACAGTGTTAGGAACACAGCATTAGGGTAATAAGAAATACTTGCTGATTCATGGCTCTTGGACCATTAAATGCAAGAGAATGAGTGCCAAGGATGAAACATGGACTATAAATTAATGCATATTGGGAAAAGTACAGCCCGTAAGAAAAAAAAAAAATGAAGTGGTGTTCCTCTAGACAGATTTATCTTGTAAGGTCCGTTGAGGAAGAGCAGTTGAAATGGTGAGGGACTCAGAAATTGTGCTTTATGAAGTTAAAGAAAAAAAGCTTGTTTAAGCTTAGAAAAATGAAGACTTGCAAGGGTACAGTAGCTGCCTTTGGACTCTCATGGGGAGGGAATTCTGTGTCAGCTCCAGAGCACAAAATTAGGGCTGGTAAGAATGAAGTTCAAGGAGTTGAAAGACTTTGGTTATCTGGCTCGACATAAGAACAGACTTTCTAATAATAAAGCCATGTAAAAGTGGAGTAAGCAGACTTATAAAAGGGCAAGAGCCCCAGTCTCTGAAAATGCTGTAGCACAGAGTGGTAGCCCATGTAGTGTCTTATAGAGGAGACCTCCATATTGGGAGGAATGTTGGAATCATCAGTGGTTCTCAAACAGACCAGGGGCTACTGGATCATAATTACCCCAAGCATTTATTATAAATATGGATTCTAGGGCCGCACCAGAAGTCTGAACTGGAATGTCTCAGACTGGGGTTCACGAGGATGTGTTGTTTAAAATAAACAGTATTCCTCAGGTAGTTCTGATGTTCATTCAGACTTGGGAATCAATAAGTTAGTTAACCTCTAAAGCTCTTTACAGTTTTAGATTTTCCAGATAAGTAAACTTAATGCTGCATTATTTGATTGTCAATACTTGCATTTATAAGCTGAAACAAAAAGTGTTTAAATCTCAAAAACTGAGGTATAGAGTAGGAACTTTTGAATTTCTTTTTGCTCAGTTAGGTTGGTTCACTTAAGAAGTTTTTGGTTTTTTTTTTGGTACGCGGGCTTCTCACTGCTGTGGCCTCTTCCGTTGCGGAGCACAGGCTCAGCGGCCATGGCTCACAGGCCCAGCAGCTCCGCAGCATGTGGGATCCTCCTGGACCGGGGCACGAACCCGTGTCCCGAACCCGTGTCCCCTGCATCAGCAGGCAGACTCTCAACCACGGCGCCACCAGGGAAGCCCTAAGAAGTTTGATAAGGAAGGAAAGAAGTGTTTTTCGACACAGGGTTTTGAAGCAAACTCTGTTACTGTTGTTTGATCAGAAAAACTAACAGAAAATAATTCAAAACTTTGAAGGACATTTTTTAGACTTAAACACTGGAACTAACCTATGTAGATTTCAGGTATAACCTTCTCTTTATAGGAAAGGATGTTTAAAATTAGGAGCCGGTTTGCACGAGGAGTTTTTTTTGGTCCTCCCCCTCCCCCCCCCAGCATTGCAGGAATTTTTGTTGTCCCCAGGGGCCCTAAAACTGGAATGTGCCGGGGGGGTGGGGTGGGGTGGGGGTCAGAGCAAGGGAGGTGGAGAAATAATAGAGAAAAGTGTTGTAAATAAAGAAAGGAACATTGATAGAGGGAGAATGAAAAGAAAAAAAGGAGGGAATTCCCTGGTGGTCCAGGGGTTAGGACTCAGCCCTCTTACTGTGGGGGACCCGGGTTCAATCCCTGGTTGGGGAACTAAAATTCTATAAGCCACATGGCATGGCTGGAAAAAAAAGAAAGAAGAAAGGAATACATATACTTGGGAAGGTTGGGAGACACCAACAATGACCCAGGTGCAATCCACTGAGACTCACCCTGGGTTTTAGGCATACAGACTAGAGGGTCAAGGAGACTGGTTTGAACAGAATAACAGTTCTAAGTGCTCAAGATTTCTGGGTTTGATATTAGAGATGAACAGAAGAGCTGAATTCAAGGTGAAGAGTGCTACCAATAGTCAATTAACAGCCCTTGGGAATCTGAGCCTTCTTGGGAGGTTTTAGAAGCATCTGGGGTCTCAACTGAATATTGAAACTGTCCTCCAGGCAGAGCAGCCAAGGAGAAGCAGTGGTGGGTGCGGGATTCCAGAGGAATGTTTGATGGAAGGCCCCAGCAGCATTCACAAGGAGCTGGTTAGTGACTCACTCCCCAGTCAGCCCCTGTTACCTGAGTTACCAGGCATCTCAGGTGGAGGTGGACTTTGGCTTCTCTGAGAGCACCTGGGATCCGCAGCATCTGACACAGAACAGTTAGTCTTTGTGATGCCCCACAGAGTAAGATGTTGGCATAGATTAGAAATAGAAATCTGTCTTTCATTGTGGGCAACCGTTTGGAGGAGGCAACCATTCAACCATCTGTGCTTAAAAAATAAGCCTTTGTCTGGAGCCAACCACAGTTGTTTTCACCCAACACATGTTTGCAATGGTTTGGCTACTTCTCTTTGAAAGTAAAACAGGTTCTATAGCATTGGTTGGGACCAGCCATTTCTTTTCTGATTAAGGACAAAGAGCTTAGAATTAATACTCTGTGTGTGTGTGCACATGTGTGTGTGCGTGCACGCACGTGTGTGTGCCTGTGTGTGTGTGAACCCATATAAAGACACACAGGGGTGAAAGATATATTTAAAAGATGTATATTTCATTTCTCATCTTCAGACAGTCTTACCCTTGAAAACTTGCAGGTTAATACAGTATTTGGAACAATACAACAAAAATTGGAGAAGGATGTTGATTGCAAACTGTTTAAGAAGGTGATTGACTTAAGATGATCAAGTCCAGGTTTTTAAAGTTAGAAAATCGAGAATCTTTGTTTTTTGACTTTAATTTTGATATGCTTTGTCTCATCTCGTTCCCAGGATATGACTTTTGCAGAACAAATCTCTTCGTAAGTGAGGGAAAAAGGCCAAGATACTATGGGGAGTAGGGGGCGACATGGACAGTTCAGGACCTACGTTTAGGTGGTAACTGAATAGAAGACCAAAGATATCAAAAGGAGAATACACACAGAAGTACACATAAAGGGGGAAAAAACAAAACAAAACAAAACTCCTGATAGTCTTACAGAAGTGTGAAAAAGCTGGTGAAAAGGATACACTGACAGACAGATGGAGGATGAGTCGTGAAACCATAGGAATTAAAGAGATTAGGAAGAGAGTTTGTTAGCCCTGTTCCAAACTGTAAGATACATTACCTTGGGGCTTTAAAAATGTTAGTTTTCCTCCTTTGGTTAAAATGACTCAAGGGATGGGACCACCATATTTTTTTCCATTTTGCTTTGTTTCTCATCTCCCTTTTTGCCAGCTTGTCTGCTCAGCAAAGGGACTCTGGCTGGGAGTTCATCTTCCCCCATCCTGTCCTCCTCCTGACTCAAAGGAAAGATTTTTGTAATGTGTTTTAATGATGTGCATAGCAACAGGCTCATTATAAACACATGGTTTTCAGATTTTTTTCTGGACACAGAAAGAAAAAAGATGGTTTGTGAGAGGTGGAGAAATTCTTAGTCAAACAGAAGGATCCTTAATAATAGCCAGGGGAAACCAGAAAGCTGTTGGCCAAGATCACTGCTTTTCAGTTAGGTCTGGGGATTTTCCAAGTCTTCCTCCAGTGAGGAAGTCCATCTTTAGTTTTTTCAATACTAAAGAGAACACTTTTAAGAGAAAAAGTAATTTTTGAAGAGTGAATTGGCTTCAAGGTTGAAGTTGCTGACTGCATACATGGTTTCTAAAATTTTCAATTCTGGGACATTTTTCTGTTATCAGAACATGTTTGTCTTTGCATTATTCCTGTTGAATGGTCTGTTTGCATAGTGCTAAGGGGCTTCTAATTGTCCTAATGAGGGCAGATAACCTTTCCTACTTTTCCAGAACACATTTGTAGCCTGCTGTTGAGGTGCGGCCATCCGCCTTCCTAGAGGTAAGCATCATTTTGATGCAAAGCAGTGGAACCACTGCTGTGGCCAGCACAGTTGCTCTACTGGCCAAGGACAGTCTTGACACGTTGTGGAATTCTGGTGGAAACTTCAGGTCTGTGGGACCTGTTCCAAGCTCCCTCCATCTAGAGGGTGCTGCCTCTGTGTTTTCTGCACTTCTCAGCCTCTGTGGGTCACTCTACTCTTGGAATCACCATTCTCCTTACACGTCTCAAGTTCTCTAAAGTACTGGACTATGAGGCTATATTCTAGTCTGCTTGGTAAAACTGCCTAGCAGTTATTTCCAGAATGATTTTGAAAAATACTTCATCTCTGTATGGGCTTGTAGGGGGCATTCTACAATGTTAAATGTAGCTCCTGTCTGGGAAGAACTTACTGGACAACGTGTCATTCCACTAACTGCAAATAAATGCCCACATTGAAAGCTGCACTGTTTAGGTACCATAAAGAGCGTGAGTGCATTTTTGTTGTGATGGTGAGTGACAAGAGAGTTACGTTATTACATTGTTAGACTATCGTGGTGGGGGGCAATGGTAACCCCCCTTTTCTTCCAATTACATAGTTTGGGCCTCTGGCATATTATATTGATGGCAAAGCCAGATTAGATGAAGCCTTACATCCCCATAAAGGTCAAACTGGTGTTTTGATTTTTTTTTTTTAAACTAGGTTTCAAGAAGTGGTTCCAATGACCTTACAAAAGCTTTCTTCACCTTACCTTTCTAGTAAATACCTATGGTTTCCCTTTGAGTCTCTTGCCATCTGCCTTGAGTGCTATTGTAAACAAGTCAGTGTTCAACCAGTGATTAAAATGTCTCTTTTAAAAGCTCTAATTATGGTAACGTTTCCATTTCCTTTTACAACACCATTTATTTTGTTCCTCCATTCTGTGAATTCTTTTATTATTTTGAAATGTCATTTTAATGGCTATTTAAAGTTTACCCGTGGGCTGGGAAATAGGGACTCTCTTCAAATCAGACTTAAAATTCAGCATGAATTCCCTGTGGATAATATAATTTGCTGAGAATGGCAAACCCTCCTCCTGGCCAGCTCCAGCGGGTGAATGAGAACTTGTTCTCTCTCTGCTGATGACTGAGAACGGAGTTGTTTCTGCCAGATATTTTAGATATTTTAAGATGCTGTTTATACTGGGATTTAATCTCAAACATCATTCTGTGTGGGCTAATGTCATGTATGATGAGATGAGAGAGGAAAATGGCTGTCTGCACCAAGCAGAGCAATCTTGAAGGGGAGAATTGCTTTCCCAAAGGAGATGAGTTGATGAAAATGTTAGTTGCCATTTGCATTATTTTTCATTTCAACCTTTATTTTAAGTACCTGTTCCCTGTGAGACACTTTGCTAGTCAGTGGGAGTACGAAATGAACAGATCTCAACGCGTCCTCTCTCTCCTGAAAAGAGCTGTATCTCCAAGCAGCTTTTATTTCATCTCCACATATTTGACTTACTGGAGATTGGAGTTTGTTTGTAAAGCTTACCCAGGGAGCCTGGTAAGTGTCTTCCAGGACCAGAACCAGCTTCATGGACCTGTGACCTGTGCAGTTAGTTGCATGGAGCCCCACACTCAGAAAAGCCCTGCACTGGGCTTAGTGCACTGCTGTTGTTCTTCTGAAATTCTTAATAAATTTTTTTTTTTTGGCTGCGCCTCGGGGCATGCGGGATCTTAGTTCCCCGACCAGAGATCGAACCCATGCCCCCTGCAGTGGAAGCACGGAGTCTTAACTACTGGACCGCCAGGGAAGTCCCTGAAATTCTTAATTTTTGAATAATGAACGCTGCGTTTTCATTTTTCACTAGACTCTGCAGATTTTGTAGCCAGTCCGGCCCAGGACAGCCTCCTACCTCCATCCCTGTTCATTCATCTCTGCTTGTTTTATTGTTGCCTTGTGACTTGCTCTTAGCTCTGGGTAGATCTGAGTCTTCTGTTATGGTTGTGATCAAAGAGAAAAGGTAAACAAACAAACAAACAAACAAAAACCATGGGGGAACACAACATTTTCACTGTCTCTGCAAATATGAAAATAAAATTGAGGTCCTGGTAACCATTTCTGCTCCTGGACTTGACTTACCGGAAAATCCTGCAGAGTTTGGGGAACTGTTATAAAATCAATTGAATTTCCTTTAGGGAAGCTGATCAATTAGCTTATCTCAATCCTCAACTAGGATTTCCTCATGTTTTGCTTTGAAGAAGATGACTCCACAAAGTTTATACTTTTCTTAATTAAATCAAAAGCACACCTTAGTGCCTACCTCATCATACCAAGTCTTCCAAATGCATGGAATTACTTTTTATCCTTCTCTTTCCCCTCACAGGAAAAAGATATAGTTTGCAAAAATATGTAGGGAGATAGCTATTGAGGCAACACACTGCCAGTAGAACAGTGAGGTCTACACAAATAAAATGAAGTTAACACTTAAACACAATCTGGCTGTTTCTTTGATATTCTTTCCCTTTAGGGGAGAGAAAACAAATGGTAAAATAAATCAGTGTTCTTTAATAATATCACTTGACATTATTATTATTTATTGTAGGTGTTCTATAATAAATGGAAAAATCGGAATTTCAAATGGAAATAGGTCCGTGGCATCATTCATATTTCAAAAGGAGCCTTCATGTAATGTTAGGTTTCTTTAATGCATCTGGCATTTGATTTTCACCCTTTGTAAAGCAAGATATGCTTCTCTATGCTTTAACCATTAGTAAAGCAAAGTTTCTGCCAAATAGGTGAAGTATCAATAGTATACCTCAAAAAAAAAAAACAAACCCTTTGCTTTTTTTTTTTGCTATACGCGGGCCTCTCACTGTTGTGGCCCCTCCCGTTGCAGAGCACAGGCTCCGTATGCGCAGGCTCAGCGGCCATGGCTCACGGGCCCAGCCGCTCCACGGCATGTGGGATCCTCCCGGACTGGGGCACGAACCCGTTTCCCCTGCATCGGCAGGTGGACTCTCAACCACTGCGCCACCAGGGAAGCCCAAACCCTTTGCTTTTAAAGTGTTAAGATTCTCATTTTCAATCGTACGGTTAACGTGTATTTACTAGTATTTGATGGTCTATTCTGAAATTGTCAAAAGCAAACAAAAATCATGTGCTTCTCTTGAGCTGTTTGGAAAATAACTTGATATCTTAAGCCAGGGTAATACTTCTGTTCTTTGTGTATTCCTTGATTTTCAGACGTACATTTCTTCATTTGTTTATTCACTCATTCATTGATTTCAAATGGTTCTTTATCAGAGTTACATTGCAGAAGACTGAAAAAGATCCAACATTTGACTCATGAAACAATAAAGATTTATAAGAGAGCAGGGTTTAAAATTTTAGAATATTCTTTTTTTTTTTTTTTTTTTAAAAAGCTGGTAGAACATGATGGTCCCACACAGCAGTGTTTACCTTCAGCTGAGGGGTGGGGAGGGGAAAAATAAACAGAAGCGATGGGAAGAGGTGTTTTGTCATGTCAAAGCATGCCGGCTATGTTCTATGGATTTTTAAAAGACATCCACTTCCTTAGAAAGTATTCCTAGGATTTGCAGGGGCATCATTATAATGGGTGGGGTTGGGAATGGTGTGTTCATTTCAATACGGGGGTTTTAAAAAAATCTTGCGGGGAGAGGCACAGGAAGTAGTAGATGTTTTAGAATCCTTTGCTCTACTTTTTCTGGGATCTCAGTGCAGGGACCTTAAGTCGGGGCAGAGTGGGTGGGGAAGGAGGACGGAAGTGGCAGATGTGCTGTATTCCCACGTTAAAGAGGCCTACAGTGTCAGAGCAGCAGCAGCATCTAGAAAGCACAGAATCCTTTTTTGTGCTTTATGGTATAGCTGTTTTCTGGCCCAGTACAAGACGGCCAAACCTACCCAGCCTGAGAATATGATCATTCTGTGAGGTTCCATGGAAGAATGTAGTTTGTATTCCATCACCTGATAGCATTTAATATTAATAATCATGAGAGTGGCTAGCATTTATGTACGAGGTGCTGCACTAAGTATCTTAAGTGATTACCTTTTTCGGTCCTCACTACAACCCTATGAAGGGGGCTCTATTATGATTCTCTGAAAAAGGATTGTGGGTTTTTTTCCCTAATAGAAGTTTTATTACTAATAAGCGGGGATTTCGGCCATCAAAGTAGTTGAATCTTTCACATTACTTTGCCAGAGAAATACTCTTTTCCACATGTCCCTCTACTCCCCAGCGTTACCAGAGAAATGGGAGGTGGGGCCGTTAGTTCCTACTGAAGTGTCAGCAAAGAAATCCAGAGGGCTGAAGTACCCGTAAAGTCAGAGATCATACGCTGGCAGCACGAGAGCTGATTCTGGTCTACTGGTGGGTTTTGTTTTACCTGGACCTTTTTTTTTTTTTTTTTTTTTTTTTTTGTGGTACGCGGGCCTCTCACTGCTGTGGCCTCTCCCGTTGCGGAGCACAGGCTCTGGACACACAGGCTCAGCAGCCATGGCTCACGGGCCCAGCCGCTCCGCGGCATGTGGGATCCTCCGGACCGGGGCACGAACCCGTGTCCCTGGCATTGGCAGGCAGACTCTCAACCACTGCGCCACCAGGGAAGCCCTGGGCCATTTTTTTAAGAATTGAATTTGGATGCCTTACAGATAGGTATAGGCTGTCTAGTTTGCCCAGTTCCCCGACTCCCTGTGGTGTTAACAGTCAGCGACATGGACTCCTTCACGTGACCTGCTGGCCCTGTAGGCATTTAGGTTGTGACTGCTGATACTTGTGCTTTCTATATAACTTGAAGTGCTTCTCAGTACTGGGATCAACCCATACCTCCGCATTGGCCCAGTCGCGTTTATGCCACTCAGAGTCCAGCCGTCTTAACACTTTAGCCGCCTACCAGAAACTGAAGATGGTTCAGCTGGATGTGGGAGTATCATTTTCCTTACATCCTCATCTGAAAAGTTTGTTTCTATGTCAGATCGCTCCAGGGTGCTAGATGACATGTTCTGTACTTTATGTAGTGGAGATGTAGCTTAAGTCTTTCAGAGTTTTCCCCATTATTGTTTCAATATCTGCCTCATCTCTGACTACTCATAAAAGATTCCAACCGTCACAAAGGTACCAAATGTCCTGTAGGCCAAAAAAAAAAAAAAAAAAAAAAAATCACCCAAATCTTAAGCAAACATAGCCTATTTGAGAAAGTAGTTTGCCATCTATCAAGACAGATTTACCAGAATCATAGTTTTACCAGAATCATAGTTTTATATCCAAATGTGAAACGCCACAGATTCCAGAGACCAGTTATTTTATCGTACAGGTGAAAGAAGTAAGAACTAGAGAGATAAAGAGGCTTTGCCCATAGTCACACCGCTGCTTAGAGACAGAGAAGTCGGGCTCTTCAGCCAATACTGGAATGGTTTTAGGTGAACCAAGAATGCAAACATGGGAGAGCCCAGGGAGAGGATTTATTTAAACTTCCAAAAGCCTTGGCCCATCCTCCCGTCCCTTGCCCTGCAATAGCTAAGACACCCTGTGGTACTAGAAGAGATGTGTTTTGTCCAAGGGAAGGAAGTAGTTTAGACAGCAGAAACAAAGGGTACGGGAAAACAGGCACTTCTTTGAATGGGGTGAGCATTATGTCAAGATTGGAACTGAGATGGGTTTTATTTAACATTTTTATCAGTGATCTGCTGCCCTGGGCACAGAGTGAAAGTGCCAAGCTTTCAAATGACACTAAGCCCTTTAGAAGAGTGGAAAATTGAGACATTGGAAATAAACAGTAGAAAGGTGTCAGCTGGTGTCAAGTTCCCAGGTGTGACTGTGAAAGGATGATACTATTCTTTCTGGTGTAATTTGTGAGAGGAGGGGAGGAGTCCTCATAGCAGGGGCACGTTGCAACGTGTTTCAGTTTACAGCAGCCCAGCTCTCAAGGTTAACACGTCAATCTTGTGCTGCAGCTGGCCAGAGTGAGTAGATGTGTCGCCAGCGTAAAAATGTTTCCTGCCAGCATAAAAAGGTGTTACCGTTATTCAGAGCAAACCCCAGCAAATTTTACGTAAGTTTCACTGACATGCAAGCCAGACTGCATGATACTTTAACAGACAATCAGAGAGATGGAGCAATGTTAGAAACAAATGTTTTTGACCAGGACAACAAATGTTTTGAAGAAGGTCTTCAGAAGACCTGAACAGTGATCGCTAAAGAGAGAAACCCATAGATCGAAGGAAAACTCGAAAAGGTCAGTAATTTGGATCCTTGAAATAAATGACCAATTGTGAAAAGATGGATACTGGTGGGAAAATATGAATGCAAGTTATGTATCTGCCAGACTGCATTGTGTGTATATTTTGAATGATTGATGGGATCAGCAAAGAACTCATATTCGGTCTAATCTTCAAGGAAAATAATAGCTGGGAATAAAATATAGTTCAAAAACAGAACTGCTGTAGTAGGAGCACAGATTTGTAGTCAGAAGACCTAGTTTGCAGGTATTTGTTTCTTGGTCAGGCTCTGTAAACCTCCCCAAACTCGGCCTTTGTGTTTATTGTCAACCAGAGATGATACCAGCATAGTTACTGTGACGATTAATTCAGAAAGCACATAGTGGGTTTCAGCACATAGAGGGTATTCAAATAATGTTTGTTTTTTAAATAACAAAGATATACTGTAAGGTAAGGAGAAATTGCTGTGCGGATAGTTGTCAGTCACCTGGTAGAAGAATCAATCCGGGCCCATGGTAACAGGAAACATACAGGGAAGAGCATTCTGGGAAGTGTAGTTCAGCCTAGCCAAGTTGTGACATCACAGTGCTACCAAGGGGCTAGGTACCTAACTGATGATTAGCAGAGCCCAAATCGCTATAAACCCTGCTTTAGTAGAAACTCTTATTGAGTACAAATTTGGTACTGACACATGAGTGCTAGAAGTCAAAATTACCCTCCAAAGACAAAGTATTTGATGTCATTGAAATTAAGTTCAAATTTGTCCCTTATTTCCTCTGGCACTTCCTAAAGTTAGAGTTGCAAAAACTAATTTAAGCAAAAACTGTATTGTTATCATCCTAAGTAGATTCCCCACCCTTGCCCCAGTCCCATACAAGGGAGCAGATCTTGCCCAGAAGGCCCAGGCTGGTCCTGCTTTCTGGGCTGAGGTTACAGGCGAGTGTGAGGAAACAGGATAAGGCAGGCCTGGCCTGCAGCTTCACAGATGGTCAGAGCAGCTGTTCAGGGTCATGAAGCCAGGTTGGCTACAGCAGGATGGGCCAGGATGACCTGATGCTAATCTTGCAGTACTTGTAACTTGAAGAGGGTGTAGTTTGAAGAAGATAAACAGATTCCAAATAAAGATTATTTAAGGGGATGATAGGCTCTTGGTAAGTGATGATTATTTTAAAAAAAACAAAACAAAAGTAAGAAATTGGGTTGGTTGAATGTTTAAGTTTGGTCCTTAGCCTGCATGGCTCAGAATCACCTGTGGCGTTCTTTAAAAATGCATATTCATATATATATATATATAAAACTGAGTCACTTTGCTGTACAGGAGAAATTAACACAGCATTGTAAATCAACTATACTTCAAAAAAAAATCAGTACCTTTAAAAAATGCATATTCTTGAACCCCACTTCTGACTGCCTGAATCAAAATCTTTTAATTAGTGCCCCAGGTGAGTTTTATGCTTTTTTTGGTTAAATGGAAGTAAACTCTATCTTGATGTTCTTTCTGCTGTAGCTGGTGTTTTACGTTAGTAAATAGATGTTAGAGACTCTCAGGATGGATTGGAGGAATTGGGAAGGAATTAAAGAGTCTCAGTGTTTGTTTTAGGCTGAGGAACTTGGACGACAGATGGTGTGGTCTTACTTGTAGACTAACTGTGGGCATCTTCATGGGTTCCTGGCCTGAACACAATGGAGAACTCAAGGTTCTTCAGCAATTTTGGTCAGTTTTTATTTCGCATACTTCAGAGTCTAACATTTTAGTCGTTTAGTTAAACTTTGATAATGCGTAATAGATCTTACATACTGTAATGTATGATAGATCCCTAAATAAGTCATTAAATGTTATTTATTGTACAAGAATTTAACATTATGTGCATCCTTAATAAAAGTGGTAACAACAACTGGCCTAAATTGTGTATACTACTCTAGGACCCTAAAACTCTGTATGAGACCTTTTCCAGTGTTTACTCAGGCTTTGAAATTGTAAATTTAATTTTAATTAAAAAAATATTTAAAAACTGAGAATACTGTATATGGATTTCAGTAATTCTCTTGCCATTCTTTTTTTAAAAAATATTTATTTATTTATTTTTGGCTGCGTCTGGTCTTAGTTGTGGCATGTGGGATCTTTCATTGCAGTGCGCGGGCTACTCTCTATTTGTGGCACGTAGGTTTCTCTGTAGTTGTGGCACACGGGCTCTCTAGTTGTGGCGCGTGGGCTTAGTTGCCCCACGGCATGTGAGATCTTAGTTTCCCGACCAGGGATCGAACCCACATCCCCTGCGTTGGAAGGCAGATTCTTAACCACTGGACCACCAGGGAATTCCCCTCTCTTGCCATTCTAATTTGTCAATTTCTACTGAATTTAGGTAAATGTAAGATGAAACAATAGGTGAACTGAAAAACGATAATAAAAACATCCAGCCAAATAAAATCCCAAAGCTGTAAAAACATCAAAGTTTTCATGATTAGTTTTTTTAAAAAGGATATTATTTTTTAGACTGGTTCATGGAGTCCTTGATTCCAACTACCAACCAGAAGCACAGTATATTTAAATAATAAAAAATTTAAAGGTAGAAATGCTCAGTTCTAGATAGGAGTTATCTTAATTTTCTGAATCTTCTGTGACCTCCTCCTTACTATATACATGGAGAGGCTTTGTGTTGCATACACACACACGATGTTTGAAGTACTCCCCTTTGTTATGAGTACTGAAAGTATTATTCTGAGAGCTAATTTTCTGACACTTTCCCAAGAAAACTCCACTCTTATTAAAAAAAAATATGGCTTGGAAATGTTTTTATCCACAGGAAGTTGGAAAATACAGATAAAGGAAAACTGTATTCTTTACATCTGGTTCATTTTCAAAAGGGTATCATGAATTATATAACCATTATACACTAAAGGAGGCATTTTTCCTTTCTGATTTAATGTGATTATTTGCTAATTTGTAACATTGTATAATTATAACTACAGTATGATTGAAAATCCATTTAGAGCTTTGAACATCTGCAGGAGGGGTATGTTGAATTACAGAGATTCTTATTCATTGCTCTGCGATGCTTGCATTATACCTGAAAACATACATACATGCACACACACACCAGGACTAAAACATTTTACCTCTCTTTACCCTTGACCCAATATATAAATAATTGGATTAGAAAGCATTAAAATAAATGAGAGAGAATCAATCTAACTTTTGATCATCAGGAATGAAATACTGTGTGTGTGTGTGTGTGTGTGTGTGTATATATATACATCTATATATGTATATTTAATTGTCTAGAGTAATGTTTGCTAATATTTTGAAGGAGACTCATTTGGCCATTGTACAGATTCTCCTTTTATGGTTTTCATTTAAGAAACACA
This sequence comes from Mesoplodon mirus, assembly GCF_964341445.2. NCBI lineage: Eukaryota > Metazoa > Chordata > Mammalia > Artiodactyla > Ziphiidae > Mesoplodon > Mesoplodon mirus. The sequence continues at coordinate 155,048,866 of NC_138978.1, read as the reverse complement.
GAATTTTGTCATGATAAAGGACAGTACAAATCATCAAATGTGACTCTTCTTTAAAGAAACCAGTCTGATCAGATCCAGAGCAAAGAAGCCCAGGCAGGTGTCTGCTTCCGGAGTGCTGTCCTGTGCCCACATCCTTGTTTAATATGTTCCAGCTGCTGCTTCTCTACTCCCACCCTTCACCCGGGTCCACGGACTGGGCGTTTGCTGTCTGCAAGCAGGTTGACCCTTCAACCTTTTTTCTTGATTCTCAATGCTTTCCCCAATCTGGGTCCAGTTTCTGGTAATTTTCAAGTATCTTTAATATCTGCTTCTCATAGATTCCTTGCCTTCTATTTTCAACCAGGCTTTTTTTTTCTATTTCAAAAATTAATCCCAAAATATTCATTTCACAGCTTTTTACTTCCTAATTACCAGTTAAAATCTCTCTTACCTTCAGACGCCTGGTGTTCCTGCATGTATTCTGTTTATTTACTTACTGCTTCCATTATTTTTTGTTCATCCATTCCTTCTTGAACCCTTGAGAAATTATGTACGTCGTTGATTTGGCTCACATGGGCCCCTTGAAGGTTACCACGGGACACCCCACCTTAGAACCAGGGGCCTTTTCCACTCCTATTCTCTTTACTCCCGGTCAACACTAGACATGGCGAGTCCACTCCTGAAATTCCCTCCCTCCTGGGCTCCTGGTGCCATTCCCTTATCTGGTCCTCGCTTTGCCAGAACTCTGCCCTTCTAAATTTTTCTTTATCTATGACCTGCCATACAGCTTAATCATCTTCAGACTTTAGAGGTAATTTCTGACAGATGTCTTAATTTTGTACCACTTACCCACATCTTATTCTCGATTTCCTGTTGACAGAGGACAGTCTAGAACACATTCATGAATATACTGAGTATCTACTGTGTGCACGGCACTGGAGTATATGCAAAATACAGCCTTTTTCTTAAGGAACCTACGTTCATGGGAGCCCCTCTGCTTGCATGTTATAGTCTTGCTTCAGGCTCCCTGGGGTGATGATGACAGTACCATTTGTTGATCACCTCTACCTGGGGCACTTCGCACACTCTTGCGCAACCAAATCTTGTAGGATCCAGAAAGGCAGACAGTGATGAACTGTTACCCTCCTGCTACCTCTCCTGACCTTAAATCCTTCCCTACATACCTCATTTTTCTGCAGGTAGCTCCGTGATTCTTTCCCTGTCATAAATTGGCAATTACGGTCATCCAGGGCTCTCTTTCCTTACGTCATTTGTTATACCAGGCCCTGACCATTCCTCCATGCTCTGGTAGTTACTTCCACTTGGAGTCTCATTGTCATCTTCTTTCTCTACCAATAATCATTTTTAAGGTAAATTTTGTTAAAGGGTGACACATACAGGCAAATGCAGAAATCAAAGGGTACAGTTCAGTGAATCTTTGCAAAGTGAACACGCCCATGTAACCAGTCCTTAGATCAAAAATTGGAACATCGGGACTTCCCCGGTGGTGCAGTGGTTAAGAATCCGCCTGCCAGTGCAGGGGACACGGGTTCGAGCCCTGGTCTGGGAAGATCCCACATACCACGGAGCAACTAGGCCCGTGCGCCACAACTACTGAGCCCGTGAATCACAACTACTGAAGCCTGCGTGCCTAGAGCCCGTGCTCTGCAACAAGAGAAGCCACCGCAACGAGAAGCCCGTGCACTGCAACGAAGAGTAGCCACTGCTTGCCGCAACTAGAGAAAGCCTGCGTGCAGCAACGAAGACCCAACGCAGCCAAAAAAAAGAAAAAAAAAAATCGGAACATCACCAGTCCCTCACATCCTTCCTCATGTTCCCTCTCAGTCTATCCCCCCAGAGTAACCATTATCCTGACTTCTAAAAATATAGATTAGTTTTACTTTTTTTTTTTTAACTTTTTAACTGGAATAATACAGTATGTTCTCTTTGGTGTCTTACTTCTTTAATCACCATTTTGTGAGAGTCATCCATATAACAATATATGTATAGTTAGATCTCGGTCCTTTTCATTGCTGCCTAATATTCCAATATATGCATATGCTACAATTTACACATTCTACTGAGAGGACATTTGGATTGTTTCCAATTTGGAGCTACTATGAACTGTGCTGCTGTTTACATTTCTAGTATGTGTATTATAGACATTCTAGTACATATCCTATGGACATTCTTGCATATGGCTTTGACAAGTGGACTAATTTCTGCTGAACATGCATATAATAGTTTTATCTAGCAGTTCTGTAAAATTTTTATTACTACCAGGAAAATAAAAAGCAAATTTTAAGGCTGAAAAATCTTAGCTACTTGATCTTGCTTTCTCTTTGCTCCCTATATTGAGTTCATTATTTATAAAATAAATATATATTGTGTGCCTACTGTGCTTGAGGCCACTAGGGCACATTAGTAAACATAAAAGCAAGTTGCAGATCATTACAATTACTGATCTTTCTTAATATTAACAATAATGACTATTGACATTTGTTAAATGTTTACTGTGTGCCAGGGCACAGTTCTAAGATCTTTATATGTATTAAGTCACTTAAGTCCTTACAATAACTCTTAGAGTTAGTACTACTATTTTTCTAATTTTATGGAATAGGCAACTAAGGCACAGAGAGGTTGAGTAACTTGTCCCCAGATATGAATAAGTGATAGAGCTGTGATTCAAACCTACACAGTGGGGCTCCAGAAGCTATGTTTACCCCTATTGTACCCCACTTTCCATTTAAATCCATTCCAGCTTACTTTGTCCCTGCTTTATGTTTTCTTACCTCTGGCCTGAGATACAGTGAAGTGGTGAGGACAACTGGCTTTTGAGTTGGACAGACTTGGAGTTGAATTCTAGCTCTGCTACTTGCCTTCTGTATGCCCTCGGGTGAGTTATTTATCCTTTCTATGATTTAGTTTCTTCACGAACAGATCTCGTGAGGATTAATCTGGTTAGTAAATGGAAAAGTATGCTTTATAGTACCTGACACTATTATCATAATTATTATTTGGCCTCCTAACTTGTATCTTTCCCACCCATCTTGTGGTACGTACCACTTACACACCAATTCTAACCTTTTTTTTAAGGGTGGTTGTTTTCATCGTTTTCCTTTTATCAGAATAAACCTTTTTGATTTGAGGGTTTACCATTGCCTCAAAGATAAACATACACCGGCATTTGAAGCATTGCAAGGCGGTATCTTCCTTACTGCCTTCTACTTCCTTCTGTTCACCTTTTATACTTGTTTGGCTGGTCTATTCAATGTTTCTTGACACCCGAGCTGCTCAGTTCTTTCTGTTCTTTGCTAGTACTGGAAGTATCTCCCTCTTCCTTTTTCCTTCCTGCTTTGGAAGCCTCCTCTGCCTTCCAGACTCATCTCTGGACATTCATTCAGCACATTTATTAGTCCCTAAGTGTAAGATGCTCTAAAATGTAGAGTGGCACGAGATGGCGCACCTGTTCTCTATGGGTTTTTCAGTCTATTAGGGAAGATTAGATGGTCACATAAAAATATCTGAAGGTATCACTAGTATACCGTGATGCCAACTGGCGGTACCTTTCGTGGGTGGAATGGTAAGAGGAAACTTTGGGAAAGTGTATTAGGGTTCTCTAGAGAAACAGAACTAACAGGATCTGTAGCAATGGAGGGAGATTTCTTTTAAGGAATTGGGTCACAGGACTATGGGGGCTGGCAAATCCAAAAGCATCAGAGTAGGCCTGCAGAATGGACACCCAGGGAGGAGTTGCAGTTTGTGTCCAAAGGTGGGTGGCTGGCAGAATTCCCCCTTCCCTGGGCCAAGTCAGTCTCTTTCTTAAGGTTTTCAACAGGTTGGATGAGGCCCTCCCCACATTATGGAGGATAATCTGCTTTACTCAAAGTCTGCTGACTTAAATGTTAATCTTACCAAAAAATCAGCTTCACAGAAACCTGTAGAATAGTGTTTAACCACACATCTGGATACGATGGCCTAGTCAAGTTGACAATAAAGGTAACTCGAAGTGTGAAGTGTCAGTGGACTTTGAATTGGACTTTGAAGAAGGTGTTGGATTTTGATAGGTGAATCAGGACCGTTGGAAGGGAAGACAAGGTGGTAGGCTGTCTTCTCCCACACATAACTAAAGGGTAAGGTAACTCCCGTAAGTAACAGGGGCTCACTGATGGGTAAAGGTGGAGGATCTGAAGGGAGAACATTCCTAGGAAATTATATGAGAGGAGAAGAAAATTGCAGTGTAAATTCCTCAAGGGAGTTCTAAAATGTGGTAGGAAGTAGCTACATTGTAGCAGAAAGAGCCCTGAATTTGTATTTTGGCTTCATCCCTTTACTCCTTGTAAATCATGAAGGCTCTCTACCCTCTGAGAGCCAGTTTCCACATCCGTAAGATAGAGATGATGAAGTTCATTTCTCCTCTCTGCCAACAAAGACATATCCACTTGTTGAATCCTATTAAATAAATGTGGTTTCAGCCAGAAATAGAGAAGACCAGGAGTCAGCAGTTCTGCATTGCTTTTGGTGCCCCTGTTAACTTGCTGTGTGACCTTGGGGAAACCAGTTAGTCTCTCTTGTTATTTTCTTAATCTGTTAAATACTATCTCCTATACCACAGGAGAGGTTAAAAATTTCTATCTTATAGAAATAATTGTATCTTTTTGAATCAGCTTTTTGATTTCTTGGAAAAAAGAATTTTTTGAAGTTCAAGATTTTCCTGTTACTATTGGGTCACAGGTTCCTGGTATGAAATCTGTCTCTATATCCTGGAACTAAGTTATACTGTTTCTTCTTTAGAGTTTTAATCTGGTAGTCATTGAGGAAAAATGCTATCTTTAAGTCTAGAGTACTCAGTATTTTCGTTATAAAGAGACCACTTTTACTTTTTCTTCTCATCATAAAACCCTATGTTTTGAAAAAAAATTATCCACCTTTAGTACTTCCCCAAAATATTTTATTATTAAATACCACATATTTATCCTTAGCATGGAATAACTAGTATAACAACACAATTTTTTATAGTTTATATTTGAGTTAGCTTAGACAACCATTTTGGGCAATATACTAGTCACTTAGGTTTTTCATTCACTCATTCATGTGTGTGTGTATACATTCAATAAGTATATCCTGAGCATCTGTTGTGTGCTAGGAATCTTCTAGTAACTGGAGATACAGCAGTGAACAAAATAACCAAAGTCCCTGCCTTCCCTCACGCAGGTCACATTTTTGAAATATTTATAGCTGTTTATGAATGTCTCCTTCCCTTTTATAAAATTCAGGGAATTATAAGAGCATATGGCACCTAGTTAGCTGAATGATTAAAATCAGATACCAAATTCTCTAAAAAAATTGTGAAACAATGTTGTGCAGTTCCCCCAAAATGGTTTCTTTTCACATAATAATTATTACAGGTCCCTTCATAGAGATGATAAGCATATAGAAGGTATTTATATAAATATATATATATATATATAATAAACTATAGAAGGGTCCACTATGTTTGTTCTTCTTTAAATAAGTTTTTAGTCAAATTCTTCTTTAGATTTGACTTAAATCTATGGTTATGACTTTGATGAGGAAATGTCTGTCTATAAATCAGTCATTCCTTTATGTAAGAATTGTTGGAAATTATACAGAATGTACTAACTTGAGAAAGTGGAGAAATGCTTGGGACTTAGGTCTATGTGGAACGTGTACAGGACTTAGTTGCCAGTGTAAAGAGGATAGTGGCTCTAGATGAGTTTTCATAAAGGTAAAATTTAAGTAACAGAAAATGCATGGACTAGTAACTAGTAATTACACAGTGATTACACTTGGTTTTTCTTTCTCCCTAATCTTTTCAGTGCATGTTTTTTCATCAAGTTATACTGCAGATTTTTTTTAGTGTTATTATTCTTTAATTTGATGATGAGAATGTTGTTTTTAAAGTAAGGCGGTTTTATAATGGAGATCAAATGGGAAGTGCCCATGATTTGGGCTTCGCAGGGGTTTTGCAGATGCTGGATGAGAGTAGTATTTCATTTCCCGTTTCCTACCACGTGTCCTTTTGCTCACTCCACGTTTGCTACATTGGCCTTCTTGATGTTGTTGATCAGGCCTCAAAATTCAGATCATAGAAAACAGGTAGAAATATCTAAGAACTTCATTCTGCTTTTACAGAAATACAAAGCAGAAGATTTGGGGGCGGGGGGACAAGGGAGAGGAAGAAGAAGAAAAAGAATGATGAGAAAAAGAGTGAATCCATTACTATATCAAAGACACCCCCCTCCAAACTTAAAAAAGATTAAATCAGATGTTTGAAGTATTTTGATGAACTTGTAATAGTAAAACATAATCTGGTTATAATTTTTTTTTAAACCAACAGTTAAATCCATTTCCCCCAAATCTATTTGTTAAAAAGTAGTCTACCAGTTGTCCAAAAAGGAGAGGCCTTTATCTAAAGATTTTAGTTTAGTTCCTTAGGTCAAAACTGTTGCAGTCATCCTTGAATTCTCTCTTTCTCGTACACCCTGTAGCCGACCTTCAGAATATGTCCAGCATCTGACTACTTCCCCCATGTCCATGGCTGTTGCTCTACCTCAGTCCACGGTCATTTCTACTGACTGGTGTCCCTACTTCCACCCTCGCCCCTTACAGTCCGAGGTCTATACAGCAGCCAGTACCATCCTTTTAAACGTATGTCCGTTTATGTAGCTTCTTTGCACAGCTCCTTCGACTGATTTGCCATCTTAGAATAGTCAAAATCCTGACCTTTTGCGCTAGGAGCCCTTTACGATCTGTATCTCTCCCTGTCTTTCATCCGCCTTTTCCTGCCGTTTGACCTCTTGCTCACTCTTTGCTACACTGGCCGCCTTGCCGTTCTTGAACACATCACCACACATTTTCTTGCAAGCCTTTGTATTTGCTGTTTATCTGCTTGGAACGAGAGCATCCTCCACACTTGCCCCCCCCCGCCCCCCGCCAATGGCTAGCTCCTCATTTCTTTCAGATCTCTGCTCAAAGTTCATCTTATCAGAGAGAACTTTCTTGACCACCTGCACTTGGTTACTCTCTATACCTCTTACCTGATTTTATCTCAGCGAACTTATTTATTAATTAATTATTGCTTGTCGTTCCCCACCAGAATGTAACCTACATGAACGAGAGCAGGGATGGGGACTTTTTAGCTACTGCTGTATCCCAAGTGCCGAGAACCACTCTTGGCATGTAGTAGGTGCTCGTTAAGTTTTATTGAATGGATGAATACATAATTGAATATATTTATTTGTACATTTCTAATATTTTACCAGTAAATTGGGTCTATGTTGGCTTTACTTTTGAATACAAGTGTTATAAGAAGTTCAGAAATCATTGTAGTAATAGAATTTGACCACTTTTACTATGATTACTAACCAATGGATTTTGCAGTGATTTCATGAACATATGAACAAAATATAGCAGGCCATATATTTTCCGCAGTCATAATTTTTTAGGAGAAGCCCGCTGAGCTTTTTGTTTAAGGGGGAGTTTGTACTTTTCTGTAGGAATCCTGTCTTTTGAACATGGCCTCAGGCCCCGTGCAGCTACTGACTCTGCAGAACTGGCACCTTCTTGGTTTTGTGTACCTAGGTTTTTGGTTCCTAAAGAAACATTTGATGTGTTTTTACTCTGGTTTCTAATGAGAAAAATTTCAATTCTTAAACTGAGTGAAAAAGAGAAATGTGTTTCTAGCAGCCTTCTGCATGAAATGGAAGAAATGAGGAATGAGGAATTTTCTTTGATGTGGGAATTACAGTCCTCTGCTTGACAGTCCCCTTTCCCTGCCCCCATACCTAAACAAAGGGCTTCTTTCCACCTGTGTATAGTTCATTGTCACTTTGGGTCATCATTTTCTTTTCTAGGAATTAAAAGTTCCTACCTTAAAGTCTACTAAGTACTGGGGGTTGCGTAGAGACTGGGGCAGTTAGTAAACTGAAACTCTAACAGAAGGAAGGACATCTAAAATTATTGTAAAATTGCATTCAACACATGGAGTATCTAGTCCTTTGATCCTAGAGCCCCAGAAGGGGTTTGAAAGGAAGAATTGTAAAGAGACATTTTCATGCCTGAAAACATCAAGGACAATTTTGGCAGAAAGCACAGCATAGGAAGATGCTAGATTCTTGGGCAGTGAGATGTTTGCTGGTTTGGTATTTTATCTTTGGCAGTTGTTGCCACATTTGATCTTCTTAGCTGCTTTTGAAGATTCTGCAAAAGAAAAGTAGTATTCATTTCCAGCAGTAAAAATCCAGTAAGTGGTCAGTGGATTCATGTTGTAATGTGTTTACAGTCTTCTGTACTTTTTTTCTTCCTTCCCATTTTTCCTTTGAGGTTTATGCTCCACACTTACAGAAACTACAGACTGTGCCAGTTTACTACGCAGGTGCAATGTTGTCATGAAAGAGCACTTGACTGTAAGATCAGAAGTCTTGGCAAGTCACCTTGCCCCTGTGAGCCTCCCCTTCCTCACGGGTAAAAGGGAAATTGTAGTGACTGTCTTCAAAGGTGGCTGTGTATATGAAGTGCCGTGTCGTATTACACATGAAAACACTTGGAAGACAACTCTACAAATGGAAAGCACTGTTATTGTTAAAGATTATTTGAATCTTCTGATTTCTTAACATCTAGAGAAATTGATGAAAATTTCAATCGTGGAGAATTCAGGTCTTCCATAGGTTTTGATGCACATGTGGTATGTTTGTATTATTTCTTTCAGACAACCCTAGGAACAATGTAAAGTTTCTTTCAGCTAGTCTGTAATTAACTGGCTTTTAGGTAAGGCCACATCATGTATGATTGGCGTGATGTCTTGTTCTAATGTAGAGGTACAGTGAAGACCTACTTTATGCTACATGTTGAGGTGAAATACAAAGGTGTACAAAATAAGCTCATACAGTAGCCCAGGTGACAGAAGGAAATCCCCATAATTAAACACATTGCCTTGATGAGGCATGTTAGAGTTACCAAATGCTGTGGGAACACAGAGGATGGAATGAATTACTCCAGTTTGGTGGCTGGGAAAGGCTTTATTATGCATTACCTGGGGAATAGGTGATTTGGGGGTTTCGCTTTGCTGCTGAGTCTAGTATTCTTCTGTGCCAACTATTTGGGTGGCTGACTTCCAAAAAAAGCATTCTGTTTTACCCACTGGGCTTCTCTGAGTCAGTAAATGATCATAGTGTTTTATTGTGCAGTTATCATGTCCGGGATCATCTGTTGGGTCTGTGAATCACTGAACGAAGACTGGTGTGTTCCTGCCCTCAGAGTGCTTATGGCTTGATAGAGATGATGAGCCTGTCATCATTCGAAATATATGAAGTCTGTGATTTTGAAGTGCTGTGACTGGGGAGAAGTTGAACATGAATCTCATTGGCCAAATAGAAAGTGAGGTGAGGTTGGTCATAATAGGCCCACACAATGGAAATTTCGATCATCCATCAGGATTTTAAGGTATCTCCTATATTTCTGACCTCTGAGCAGAAATAGCTGTTTTGCTATTTCTGATGAACAACCCATCTAGCTTATGTGGTTTTTTTTTTTCTATCAGTGTTTTAAAATATACTTTTAATATGGGTCACCCTGTTAGGTCTCAGGCATTTTTAAGCTGTGAATATGAGGAAGTGTGCATTAAGTGACTAAGAGAGCATGGGGTAACTGGGCACCTGCAGAGTTTAAGCACTAAAGCCTGAAGCCTAGTGATGAAAAATATTTAAAACGTAATTGGTCAATAAGTAAAAACAGCAGCCAGAATGTAAAATTAGATTTGGCTAGTCTTAGTTAGGGACAAAACTGGGTCCCTAACTAAGAGCTAGCACAATGGATTTCATCATGATTTCGATGACAGAGATGCTGGAAGGAAGACAGCTAAAGGCAGGAAGGATTCTCAGCCCATCACTGTGAATGGAAAAAAACCCCACAGTCAGTGACAGATTATTCCCTTCCAACACTTATTTTAGACTAAAGTTTCCCACAGCTGGAGGGTGTTCCCTTGGCTTGCCTTGTCATTTGCCTTGTGGCCAATATAGAATCTTCAGTTGTTTCTTGAGTCCAGTGGGTGTGTGAGAGTTGGGTAGACCAGCACATTTCATTTATAAGAACTGAAGAAGGCCTCCATTTCGTGCTGTCCTGCTCTGATAGCAGGAAAATGGCTTGAAGAAGATAGCATTCTAGTACCCAGTGGTCTCCCCATTCACCTCTATCCATACTGAGTTTCCTGGTCACCAGTAATAATCAGATACCCTGTGGGTCTAACCATGTGACTTAATATAGGCTGGGAACTTCTATTTTTATCATAGTCTCTCTGGATTTATAATAGTTAATTACTTTCATTCCATCATTCATTCATCAAACATTTATTAAGCCCTTAGTATTTTCTCCTCATTTCTGGGACATTACCTCATCGACAGAAGAACTGGCTTCGTTTGGCAGTTGCTGAGTTGTGGGAATGTAGGAGATACCTTTAATTAGGGATTATAGCTCTATCTTATTTATCTTTCCCCCCTGCAACCACTGACCTTTTTACCGTCTTCATAGTTTTGCCTTTTTTGTTTGTTTGTTTGTTTGTGGTACACGGGCCTCTCACTGTTGTGGCCTTTCCCGTTGCGGAGCACAGGCTCCGGACACGCAGGCTCAGCATCCATGGCTCACGGGCCCAGCCGCTCTGCAGCATGTGGGATCTTCCCGGACCTGGGCACGAACCCGCGTCCCCTGCATCGGCAGGCGGACTCTCAACCACTGCACCACCAGGGAAGCCCCGATAGTTTTGCCTTTTTAAGAATGTCATATAGTTGGGATCATACAGTGTGTACCCTTTTCAGACTGGCTTCTCTCATTGAGTGATAGGCATTTAAGGTTCCTCCATGTCTTTCCATGGCTTGACAGCCACAGAGAAGATCCTCTTGCCTCCTATTCACTGATTTTTATTTATTTTCTTCTTCAGATCAGGCATATCACTAACAACAGTACTGCTCTTTCATCTGCTAGCTCACCAAAATTTTAAGAATATTATGCAAACTTTTTAGCCACAAACCTGGCTCTTTACCAGGAAGGCAGACCTTGGGCAGTTGACTCACCCAGTTTCCAAGTGTAATTAAGTGTTTTTTTCCCACACTGGAGTTGTAGGTAATGTTATGAACACCTGATTTTGGGGGCAGGCAGGTGAGTAGTTGAAGCTGATGAGCTAAGACGTTATCCCTGTTGTAAGGGGGCTACAACTCCTATTTTACAGCGGCAGTGTAGAGGAGGCGTTAGAACGTGTAGAGTGCTAATTCGAACGAGCTTTGTTCCTCCTTGACTTGTGCTGCTTTTGCCATCACGAGGGTTTGCTTCATGCTGTTGTTGGTCATAGACTGCAGTTTATCCCCAGGCGCCTTCTTTGCTGCGTGGCAGCTCGGAAAGCAATGTAAGTAATTTACAAGTAAACAAATGGTTCACCTGCTAAAGGAGTATTTTTGTTGTTGTTGTTAAGTCTTTTCTTTTTTCTTTAGTAGTTTTGGGTTTATAACAAAACTGACGGAGAGGTACGGAGACTTCCCATATACCCTCAGCCCCAGCACACACACAGGCTCCCACATTATCAGTATCACTCACCAGAATTTTTCCCCAGGAGACCTACATTGACATATCATATTCACCCCAAATCCATAGTTTACCTTAGGGTTCACTTCTGATGTTGTGCATTTTATGGGTTTGGGCAAATGTGTAATGACATGTATCTATCATTATATTATCAGGTAGAGTATTTTCACTGCCCTAAGAATCTGTGTGCTTTGCCTATTCATCCTCCCCCTTCAACCACTGACTTTTTACTGTCTCCATCGTTTTGCCTTTTCCAGAATGTCATATAGTTGGGATCGTACAGTATATAGCCTTTTCAGATTCGCTTCTTTCACTTAGTGATACGCATTTAAGTTTCCTCCACGTGTTTTTATGGCTTGATAGCACATTTCTTTTTAGTGCTGAATAATATTCTAGTATCTGGGTGTATCACAGTTTATTTATTCATTCACCTACTGAAGGACATCTTGGTTTCTTCCAGATTTTGGAAATTATGAATAAAGCTGCTATAAACATCTGTGTGCAGGCTTTTGTGTGGACATGAGTTTTCAGTTCCTTTGGGTAGATACCAAGGAGCACTATTGCTGGATTGTATGGTAAGAGTATGTTTAGTTTTGTAAGAAACTGCCGAACTGTCTTCCAAGGTGGCTGTACCATTTTGCATTCCCACCAGCAATGAATGAAGAGTGCCTGTTGCTCCACATCCTTGCCAGCATTTGGTGTTGTCAGTATTGTGGATTTTGGCCATTCTGATAGGTAATGCAGTAGTACTTTGTTGTTGTTTTAATTTACATTTCTCTGATGACTTATGATGTGGAACATCTTTTCATGTGTTTATTTGTCATCTGTATATCTTCTTTGATGAAGTGTCCGTTAAGGTCTTTGGCCTGTTTTTATTTTTTAAAATAAACTTATTTATTTATTTTTGGCTGCTTTGGGTCTTGGTTGCAGCGCGCGGGCTTCTCTTTGCGGTGGCTTCTCTTGTTGCTCAGCATGGGCTTCAGTACTTGTGGCACGTGGGCTTCAGTAGTTGTGGCTCACGGGCTTTAGAGCTCAGGCTCAGTAGTTGTGGTGCATGGGCTTAGTTGCTCCGTGGCATGTGAGATCTTCCCGGACCAGGGCTCGAACCCATGTCCCCTGCATTGGCAGGTGGATTCTTAACCACTGTGCCACCGGGGAAATCCTGGCTTGTTTTTTAATTGGGTTATTTGTTTTCTTATTCTTGAGTTTTAAGAGTTCTTTATATGTTTTGGATCAGACCTCTATCAGATGTGTCTTTTGTAAATATTTTCTTCCAGTCTCTGGTTTGTCTTGTAATTCTCTTGATATTGTCTTTTACAGAGCAGAGGTTTTTAAATTTAATGAAGTCCAGTTTATTAATTATTTCTTTCATGAATTTGTGTCTTTGTTGTTGTATCTAAAAAGCCATTGCCATGCCCGAGGTCATCTAGATTTTCTCCTGTGTTATCTTCTAGGATTTTTATAGTTTTGCATTTTGCATTTAGTTCCGTCATTCATTTTGAGTTAATTTTTGTGAAAGGTGTAAGGTTTGTGTCTAGATTCATTTTTGTGCATGTAGATTCACAGTTGTTCCAGCACCATTTGATGAAGAAGCTATGTTTGTTCCATAGTATTGCCTTTGTTCCTTTGTTAAAGATTAGTTGACTGTATTTATGTGGGTCTGTATCTGGGCCCTTTATCCTGCCCCATTGATCTATTTGTCTTTTCTTTTGCCAATACTGCACTGTCTTGATTACTGTAATTTTATAGTTAAGTCTTGAAGTCCGGTAGTGTCATTCCTCCAGCATGATTCTTCTCCTTTAACATTGTGATGACTATTCTAGGTCTTTGAAGGAATATTGTTTCCCTTTGCCTAAAAACAGATATGTGATGGGTTACATTTCTGAAACTTTCAGGTGCCTCTTTCATACCATAGAAATAACATCTAATAATCTTCCTTTGAGGTGACTAGTCTCGCTTCCTCCCTCTGTCTTTGTTTCTCTGTCAGTATTTCATCTACTCAGAAACATTTATCGAGTGTCTAGTTGGCACCAGGTACTGACATTAAATGGTAAGACCCAGTCCCCAGTCTGTGTGGAGCGGGAGAGGTGCTGACAACAGTGCAGGGTACCACCTGGGTGACGTGCTTTCAGAGCTGGGAGAGGGGTTCACTAACTGGATGAGAGGATTTGGGAAGCTTTTACAAAAGGACATACATTTCAACAGGGCTCTGAAGGCTGAGTAGATGATGGTCCAAATGGAGAAGGATGGGCAAGGGCATTCAGACAGAGGAAACAGGAAGGGGGTGGTATTGGGAAGCACAGTAAACTTATTACAACTCAAGTATATGCTGTGTGGTGAGACATGAAATTAAAAAGAAAGTAGTTCTAAGTGGATCATGAAGAATCTGGTGTTCTGTATCAGGAGTTTGAAGTTTTTCCTGATTAGGGTTATTGGATATTTTGTTTTGTTGAGATAAAATTCACATAACATGGTATTCACTATTTTAACCATGTTAAAGTATACAATTCAGTTGTTTTTACTATGTATGCAAAGTTGTGCAACCATTCCCACTATCTAATTTCATAACATTAGTAGTCTTTCCCCCTCCCCTTGTCTCCCAGCCTCTGGCAACCACTAATCTACTTTCTGTCTCTATGGATTTGCCTGTTCTTGGACATTTCATATGAATAGAATCATACAATATGTGGCCTTTTGTGTCTTGAGTTACTTCACTTAGCATAATATTTTCAGAGTTCGTCCGTGTTGTAGCAATGTATCAATACCTTGTTCCTTTTTATGGCTAAATAATATTCCATTGTATGGATAGACCACATTTTGTTTATCCATTCATAAGTTGATGGACGTTTGGACTGTTTCCTCTTTTTTGGTTACTATGAATGATGTTGCTCTTCGTGTACAAGTTTCCTTGTGAACACATATTCTCAGTTATCTTGGGTATATATACCTAGGAGTGGAATTGCTGGGTCAGATGATAACTCCATATTTAACTTTTGAGGAACTGCTGAACTCTTCCAAGTCATTGGAGATTTTTAAGCTGGAGCAAAACAGACTCAGGTTCTGTTTTAACATCACACACTTGAGGACAGTGTTTTCTTTTGAGCCTGGGTATTTTCTAGTGCTGTTGCCTTGTCTTCCTAGTTCAAGGCATCACAGTCCACAGCAGTGAAACCTATTTGGCTCTTTAAAATTCCATTGGTGTGATTGCTATAGAGGAATCTGTACCCAATAGCGTAGAATGGGACAGAAAGAAGTGCTGTCAGGGTATTCATGCTCTCTCTCTAGGATGTATTGTAGAGAATGAGTTTTTCTATTTTAAAGAGTACCCCTGATTAAATTATAAGCTATTATTAGGGAGTTTATCGTACATATAAACTGTACTTGGATTCCCTGTAATTTGTTGTAATTAATGCAGGAGTTCAAGAGCAGAAAGCAAGGATCAGGTTGTGGCGTGCTTTTCTCTTTTGCAACACCTGGCTATTATTGGCCTTTTTTTTCACTAGCATTAAGGCCTGTGTGTGTTTGTGTGCATTTAAACAAACATTATCCTTTTTAGGAAAGAATTGCAATCCTTTGACTCACTGAAACTTAAGGAGTCTCAGTAAGAAGTTAAGTGTCTCTGGCAAAATAGGATATTGATCAGTGAATGTTGAAAACCTCTGGAACTGAATTTCTGCCAGGACAATCTTGTCTGTATGTGTTTGAGGGTGTGCACGTGTTTGTATTTTCACATACGCACGTGTGTTGGCTTGTGGTGTAAATAAGGCAGAAAGAAAAACTTTTCCTTTTAAGGTTCTCTTTGTCGAGTTATGGTTTTAGCCTTTTCCTTTCTTTTCTTCCTCCCTGTTGGTTTATTTCGGTTTTGCATAGTTGCAGGAACGTTGACTTTGTCAGCTGCTTGATGATGCAGAGTTTTAATTGACTGTCAACTTGAACATTCATTAAATAGAAAAGATTTTAGATAGTGCGTGGCTTAGGAACCAAACACGTTATTATATCTGAATAATCACAAACTGAAATCTTCTCGGGGGCTTTGAGGACAGAGGGGCCGAGGGAGGCAAGCCTTCCCGTTTGTCTGGTTCCATGCCCGTGTATGTACTGTTTATCTGGCCCTGGCAGGTGGAGAGCAGGGTGGGCCACCCTGTCCATTATCTGGATTTACAGCTGTGAACACTCTTTGAAATGGCTGGAATGTGCTGTTTCTCTTGTGTTGGTACCTCTGTCAATCTAAGAGTTAAAATTATGCTCTTGGCCATCCTGTGTCCCAGAATTCTAGGACAGCTTGTCCCCAACATCCCCCCACCTCCCACGTTTGTCTTTTATGGTAGAAAGCGTGTACATTTATTTCTTATTTGCCCAATATAATGCTGACCAGAAAGCAATGCGAGCGTTTTGGTACCTACTGCACTGTCCTGGGAGAACTGGGTTTCCAGTACATTCTAGCAAGACTCTTCTGATATTGCTGATTGTAAAGGGAGTTTTCTAGTGAGGAAAGGACATTTTAAGGCTCACCCTTTTCCTTAATAATAACAATGACAAAACAATCTGGTTTCTCTCTCTGGTCCTCCCACCCCAGTAGTTTTATGGAAAAGCTTCACAGTCTGAGGAGTTTAAGGATGGTACTGCTGGGCTCCCTCTCTCTAAATTGTCACATCCCTACTGACCATGCACATGGGAAGAGATAAGAGGGTTTGACTGACCTTGAACTGTAGAGGAGGGAAAGGCAGATGTAGCTGTCTGACAGCAGCAATGACACTGCAGGCCCACAGTTAGAGCACGCAGTGTGCCTCCACGGACCTGTTTTTAACTGCGAAAGAGCGTTTTCTTTCTGTCTCAGATATCCTTGGGCAGTGGGGGTAAAAGAGATCAATGCATGGGTGGTATGTGCCAGTCAGACAGCTTCAAGTGTTATTAATACCTTAGTAGGGTGAAGTCTGGGTAACTTCACTGACAGAGTGAAGTCTGGGTAACTTTTAATGATCCATAATATAGAAGTATCTTTACTCAAAGCAAGGCAGTCAAGACTGTGTGTGATACTGATGATGAACTGCTGTTTACTTTTTTTAAAATGTTGCATTTGGAAACATATACATTTAAGGGCCCAATTTGCACCGGCTTCTGCGTACAGCCTCTCCTTCTAGGTAGAAGCCTATTAATTGGAGACCCCGATCTCTAGATTTTACTTTTATCCCTCTGTGCATCTTATGAAGCTGTCAATGAGTCGTTAGAATGCATAACTCAGTCTCCTTTCCCTTTCTTCTACCTTCAGGAGGAAAGTGAAATATCCCAGAAACTGCTGCTGGGAGAAAAAAACAGATCTGAATAATCCAAGGGCCAAAGTATGAAACATGTCCCGTAACATGTTTTTACAGAAAAGCTTCTGTGTCAGTGCTGCGGCACAGACGAGGGAGGGGAGGGCAGCTTGGTTGTTGAAGCCCTTCCTTGGAAGCATTGGGATCGTGAAAATCACCCAGCAGTGGTGTTTGTATTTTCATTTCTATTTTTAGACTTCAGTGAAATTGATGACTTGCCTTCAATGGCTGGGAATCCCATCCCACTCTCATCACCTCTGAGGTTGCCATGCAGAAAAGGAGCTCCAGGCTCTGGTTTGTGTCCTGCCTTCAAGGAGCAGTGTTACCTTGGGCAAGTCATTCTCCTTCCTCAACAGAGTTTTCTTCTCTAGAAACAGAAGAGCTGGGCGTGAGATTTTGAGATCCTTCCCTTATTAAGTAGCTTACACTAAGTCATGCTGCAATAGTATATGACCTCCACCTCTCTGTGGCTTTCAGAGCCAAAGGCTCACTTCTTGCTACCTTACATGTGTGCTGTGTCCACTGCCTTCTTCCCCTGGTGCTCAGGCTAACCAGGCAGCAGTGCTACCTGGACACTGCAGGTCTCAGGGCAGAGGGAGCAGAACTGAGAACCAGGCACGGGCTTGGAAGGCTTCTGCTTGGGATTGGCATGTGTCACTCCCTCCTCCATTTCACTGATCCCAAAGCTAGTCGCAGAGTTAATTCGGCTGTGATGCTCTGGGAGGGGAGGCCCCATGGAGAGTGGCAGCATTCAGAACAGTGACAGTGGCCTCCCATCCTCCTGTCTCCACCATCCTGTGATTTAGGCTGAGTTATGTTGAGCCCTTGGGTAGAAGCATAACCAAAATCACATCTTAAAGTTTTCAGATTTTCCTGGCTATTCCCTATTTGAGGCATTTCTGCTGAACTGGACTTGGAGTGAATATTTCACGTGTGAGAGGGGTGGGAGGAATATTTTAAAAGCAGCACGTACTCGGCCTCTGGGTTCTCTTGCCTTATTTGTGGTTCTGTGGCAGTACAGTCCATACTTTCCAGAATACCGTGTGGAATTTCTCAATCTGAGAAGTATTAACAGACCTGCCTGTGAAATATACTTGCATAAGAGCTTAGATAAAGCCTTCATATATAAATTAAAATAAAAGATGAAAGATCTTAGCGGTCCATCTGTAAACATTGAGGGTAATGTTATGGGGAGTAATTTTGAAAGAGTCCTTTGATACCACTGGCAGAAGTACTGAATGCATGCTGTACTGATTTAATTCAGTGTGGCATTTTTTTTAAACTTGCTTTTCAAAATCTTAGGGGGAGGAAAGAACACGGAGAAGTCACATATTTTCTTGAGTTTGGATAGAAGTATTCCAGATAGATGAGACCTCTAGGGATGGGTTTATAGTGTCTGTCAGTTTCCTGATAAATAGCACCAATTATCAGGAAGCCTTTACTGCTTCACTCAGAGAAACTTGCATCCAATCCATAAATTAATCTCTGGAGATTCAAAACAAAACAAAAAACTGAAAATAGAAATGTTACCCTTGTTCAATAAGCATAATTATGTTCACCAATTCTTAGGGGGAGAGCAAAATCTTCACCTAAAACCATTCATTGGACCTCAGCAGTCAGATGGACTATTTCCAGGTCTTTGAGTATAAAAAATATTTAAAAGCTTTCCTTGTGGGTTTGGGTTTTCAAAGAGGATCCCTTTGGAAAGTTGGCAAATACTTACTTTCCTGGCACAAGGATTGGTTTTTTTTCTTTTCCCCTCCACCCAAAGCTATGACAGGGTGGAGTGGAGTATACTTCCATGAAATTGCATGTTTCCAAAATAGGATTCAGTGTTATATTTTACTGCTGTGAGAATTGAATCTCTAATCAAAAATAAGCAAAAACCAAACATTCTAGAAATAGCATTTCAGCTCATATTCTCTAATTTGGTCTTCATATAGGATAGAATTATTATATCTTATAAAAGTACCTTTTGAGCAGAAACGTAGCAAACAATCAATTAGCAAAGTGGTTCAGATTCCATTCCTGTTTCTGTGATCTCATATAGTAATATCCACAGTCTCAAATGGCAATCACACCATATCATTAACGCTGTTCAGATTCTCTCGTAGTCTGGATGGCTTGCAGGAAGGGGCATTGCATTCTTCAGCTCCTTGGTTTTGCTTACCAGCACAAGCCTACATTTAACCTAAATGACCGGGAACAATCCTGGTGTTCCTTGCTAGTGGATTGGGGTTCGCTGTTGCCTAGCGTGGGATGGATCTATAATAGATAGAACCTGCTTATACATTTTATAGAAGTGATAATTGTGGATGAAAGTTGGGATCAGCAGGGTAAGAAAACTTTAACTATTGTTTTGCTGGGTGCTGTGGATTATATTTCCCAAGGTCTCAGCTGATCATTTTTGCCTCCAAGGTGACGTGTAAAAGGCCCTAGCTATGGCAGATAATGCTAGGATAACACCTTTTAAGATGCTTTTCTCGTTGGTTCTTAAACATTAAGCCCTTATATAGTGCACTGGAGAGAGAAACGGGACAGCAGTGGCCCGAGAGATGATGAGCATCCCTGCAGGGCAGACTGTCTTAGACTTCTCCAGGATGTCCTCAGAATCTAGCCGACTTAGACGTACAGGAAGTGCTTAATGAATATTTGTTAATATCCATGTGTCTCCTGGGCTTGGAGAGCAGAAAATGAGTCAAAACAACTGCAGATACGAAGCAGTGAATGCATGTAGAAGAGTTTCAAACTCTGTTTGAATAGGACGGAGGAGTAGGCAAACATTACCATCCTTTCCCACCTTGAAATTGTGTCTTCTGGTTTGTTTGGGTTTTTGCGTTTTGTGCGTGTTGTTCTTGCTGTTGTTTTTAGACTCCCATTGTACCTTCCTTTAATAAACACTAACATTCCTTCCTATTGTGAGATTTTGTTTTTTTTAGTTCTTTGGTTGTTTTTTTTTGTTTTTATTAACAAAAAAAATTAAATATCCTTTAGTTTTTCTGAAGAAAGACACAGCGGGCTCCTCTGGCCATAGGATGATGTCAACACTTTTCGTCATCCCTCTTTTCTTCTTATTCCCCCAGTTTTGAAAGTATGGTCTTCAGATTCTAAGTGGCTCTTCTTCAAAGACCTATCTGCTTTCACAGTGAACTCTTGGTACTTAAAAGGTCTTTGATGACTAAGGACCCCCTTGCTTGCTTGGGTTTCTACAGGAAGGTTTTCTCCTTTTTGAGAACTGGCTAGGTTATAAACATAAAAGGTCTTCCATGAATGGCTCCCAGGCAATTCCTAAAATCTCTTGAAGGAAAAGTTTCCTCACATGAATGAGTGGACCTTTTACTGTTTCCTGGAGAACTGGCCCTGAGGCACAAGGCAGGCACCAGAGGAAAACCGAGAACCAGTCTGGGGACAGGGAAAGAGCATGGCAGTGGGTACTGAGGAAAAACCATGAAGGAAGATGGAGGATGCAACCGAAAACATGTGCTGTAGCTTTGCATGAGAAGAAGGCTTCTGAAGTCTGTGTTTCCCTCTTAGTTCAGGTTTTACTGAGCTTTCTCCTAGGAGATGAACTAATAGTGTGCATCATTAGATTATGTTTTTAGGCATAAATCTGTAAGGTTATAAAAGCCCTGAGCTTTGCTTGGACTCGATAGGGTGCACACTCCTTGAAGCAAAGGTGCTAGTGTAGAGTATTTTTGTTGGAGCTCTTGGTTTGCTGAATGAAACCGTGGAACCTGCGACCCTTGGCACTTGCCATGTGCAGGCTGGCTGTCTCTTTCCCCTTGAAATGGGAGACATGCAGGCACACAGCAGGTATGTGGATCATGGGAATGCATGGGACCACCCTTCTGTGATGGTAACTCACCTTGTGTGAAACATTTGAAAAATATGCCAGAGCTTGGGGACTTGACCTTAGTGAACAGGGGAAGAAAGGAAGCCAGAAGGGAACATGGCATATTTTAACTGCAGCAATTCAGGTTTCTTTAGTCTTCAATACTTTGATTCATTCTCATGCTGTTTCTTTTAATTCGTTTACAATTATTGCTTCAAAGTGTTTTCATTTACTCTGATTCTCTCCTATGAAGAATGAAGAGGCAGGTCATGACTTCCCCTTTTCCCTCTATCATATATTATTGCCAGAAACTCCCTCAACAAAGAAAAAAAATACACACACACACACACACACACACACACACACAAAGGTGGTGCCTTCAACTTCACAGGATTTTTCAAAGTATCCTATCTAGTATTAGCTGCAAATTGTGCACATTCAGAAACAGCAGAGCTGCTACTTCATTACCAACAAAAGATTTTAAATCACAAGTTCTTATATGAAACCTCTGTTCCTATTTGTTAGGATTTAGAATCCATGATGCCTCTAACCAGCTAAGGATATAATGACTAGGTGAGGTCAAGGCAGTGTCCACTGAGCTCAGAGTGGTGAGTGGACACAAAGGTTTTCTACAGGTACCAGGGACTTGTCTCTGAAAAGCAGTGAAGGTACTTGTTATGTACATACATCGATTTAGTCAACTGATATTGACAAGAAGTCAAATTATTGGTTCGATACTGGACCCTGTAAAATGATTTTGAATATTTTAGGTGAAAGATAGAATGGTAGTAGGAAAAATAGGTTGTTTTTCTATTAAGACATTAAGTTTGACTAAAAAAAACTTTAGATAACTCCGAGTGTTGGTCCTTCTAATTTGAGTGTAGGTTTTCCCACCAGAGACAGACCTGGTTGTCTTTACCCTGTCCCGTAAACCCAAGAGGAGAGAAGTAGAGACTATTTTGTCGAGCCTGATTCTTCTGCTCAAATAGGTGTTGGGTTGATATGTAATGATGTCCGTGATACCAAGGTAGAGGCAGTAATAATTAGCTCTCAGGGCTGATTGCCTCTCTCCAAGAGAGCTGGGCTTTGGGTCACTCCTGAGTTCCCTTGATTGACATGCCAAAATTTTGAAGAAGTACAGAGTTATGGTTACCAGGAGCAAAAAGGTTGTTAGCATTTGCCAAGAATTAATACCTAAAAAGTGTGACTGTTCTAGAGGTAGCTGTGTTCTAAGAGTATGGTCAAAGGAAGTGGAGTCCTGGGATGTAAAGGCTTGGGATGAGGAGATTTCTAAGTGCTTAGGTAATTCTAAGTGCGATTTTACTGGCGAGGAAACAATAACGCTGTATTAGTTTCTAGAACAGTGGTCTAGTCTGAGGTTGATGTTGTGCATGGGCACATTCTGTCTGTCTGAACTTTGCTGCTTGGAGGATGTACTTTGGGTTGGAAGGCTCTGTATCACATTTGATTAGATTTTTTGTGAGTCACAGACGGGGAGGGTGAGCCTGGCTCTGAAAAGCTTTATCCTGTCCATGAGCAGAATTCTCAATGATTTGGCCTATTTGCCTTCTACTCTCCCAAGCCTTGGGGTTAAAGAAATGGTGTGTCTCCAGAAGTTTTTCAGGAGTGCACACACTGTTGAATATGGCTTTGGCAGCTCTGCTCTTGTGGTTGTCGAAGTGTGGAAGAGCGTTTTCGTTCTTGGTCTCTTGTTGTGAAGAGCTGGTCCTTATCAGTAGTTCATCCTGCCGGCCCACAGTGAAATGATGTGATGAGAACGCTCTCAAACTCAGAGTGAACGGGACGTGGCACCTGCCACATCAAACAAAGATAAACACAGGCAGAGGTCACTTTCCATCTTCTGTAGACCTGACCTTTATCGACATCACCTGTGTATCCTGCTGTGTACATAAGGTTTCACATCCAGAGGCATCGATGTCGTGGGAATGTATTCCAAGTATGTGTTTTTAAGGTTATTTGTCCTTCTGTTTCCACGAACAGATATCAGTATTACCTGCAAGTCAAAAAAGACGTGCTTGAAGGGCGGTTGCGATGTACACTGGAACAGGTGATCCGGCTGGCGGGCTTAGCTGTGCAAGGTAAGAGAGTGGGGACCGGTGTGTGACAGTCCGTCTTCTGTTGGATGCTGGTGTTGCTGGCCTCTCTGGAAAAGTTAAATTTACTTAAACGATCCCTTAGTAACTCTCACTTTTCATTTCAAGGTATCTTACATTAAAAATGCAGAGATAGTGATTTTTGGAGGCAGGATGTTGGATTTCTCAAAGCTGTTTGCAAATTGCTCATGCTTGTATAATTTTAGTTTTATTTGAAGAAACAGCAGCTTTCATCCCGCCTCTAAGTAAAGCTACATTGCAGGGTTGGTGGAACATTTTCTTAGAATTTTTTCACTGCCCAACGTGGTCATATTTTGTGGCTTGACGCTATGGCTGTGACTTTCACATCAGTTTCAAGTGTGAGAGCTTAAAACATTGTAGTGTAACTTATTCCGACACAGTTAAAGAGAGACATTTAAAAATGCAAGCTTGTAATGTGGAACAACAAATGTGTGTTAGAGTACATTTATCTTTCAACTTGTCCTACTTAGATTGACCAGACACCTATGTTTTTATCTTCTCTGAATTGTTACACATATTTACGTAACACACCATGTAATTTTTTACATATATTTATACATTACTCTTTATTGAGGGGTAGCTTCATTGTCTTTGGTCATGTTGAAAACAAGATAAAAGTATAATTTTTAAAGAGAGACAAGTTTCCCTTGTAGTCATGATTTTCTTTAAAATCAGGTACCGTCCAAATGCAAGCCTGCCAGCCGCCAAGTCCTTGCTGTGTGGATTGTTGTTGTAGAAGCTGAGAACTGAACTTCCCATCTGTAACTGCACTGAAGTTAAACCTTTTGGGTTTGAAATGTCTAAAGAGGCAGCCTTTCCTTGATAACTTTCATTTTGGGGGTATTAGCGGGTTAGCGATTTTTGTTGGACGTATGATTCTTAGTAGTTAGCTTCTCCTGTTCCCCTGTGGATTGGAAGTGCGCAAAATATGTTGTATCTCATCTGTTCACCTAACACTGGAAGGGGAAGGAGCAATGCCCAGAATGATATAACGAAACCATCCGTGGCTATAACTGAAAAATCATTAAAACAGTGGAGAAGACACCCTTAGTGGGGAGAAGAGAGAGAAGATCCAATGGGTCTCTCATCTTCATATTGGGTCTTTCTCCTTTAAAATGCTTCCTTTTCACTCACTCTCTTTTTTCCCCTCTCACTCTTTAATCATTGGGCTCATTACAGGCATCCTGGATATTGGAGGACCCTAGTGATAGCTTTCAGGCTGAAGGAAGTTGGTGAACTTACTCTGGGTTCCCTTTTCCTTGGGTCCTTGAAGCTCACTGTTCAGTCTGATGAAACCTCCTCTAGCTATAATATTTGTAAAATAATTTTTCTGAGAACACTTATTGGGCAGTTAGAAAGCCACATCAACAGAGATAAAAGTTGTGATGAAATATGACAACAGATAACTGACCTTGGAATTAGGCAGAGCTCACGATCTTTGGTGATCCTGAGTGCCTCACCTTGTTAATTAGTTATGTGCTGAGTTTGTAGATGCATCTTTGCCTTCTTGGTAACGGCCTTCTGTGTGGATCCCCTCACTCTCTAGTTCTTGTTACCTAAAAGATACCTGAATCCATGCCTACCTGATGCTAAACATTTTACATGAAATTAAAATTTCATGCTGCTTTGAGTTTTTTTTTTTTTTTTGAGAGCAAGTAGGATTAGAAGCAAGACATTTATAGATTTATGATAGAGGCTCACTGTATTCATTTTACATGTGCTCAGACTTACAACTGTGAGATGAAAATAGGGCAAAACAGAACTTTGGGCATCTTATAACATGTGGAGTTGTTTAGGAGGTGTAAAAATTTGCAAGGATGCTTGCCAAGGGTGATTTACAGTGGGAATTTCCAGCTGCAAATATATGAGGAGATGCAGATGGGTTTGGCTCTTCAGTTCTCTGAATTAACCTTGAGTTAAAAAGTCCCCTTGGCAGATATTATTAAGATATGTGTTGGTGAATATTTAATAAAAAGATAAATATAGATTTGTTTTAAATTTTTAAATAGCTTAGGAATCACTTTCAAATTTCCCCATTCTTTCTAGAAAATTATGTAGCAGTGCTCACGTGCTGATATTTACATTATTGCTATGTAAAAGTGGTAGTAACATCAAATCCATCTTGGCATTGTTTTTATTTAATAATAGTACAGAAGTAGGATAAAGTGGCGAGAGTAAATGTGGTGATAAATTTACCCTATTTTATTCCATCTTTAATGTCATATAATAAAGACTACCCTCCTTCCCCTTCTTTTCTTTTCAGCTGATTTTGGAGACTATAATCAGTTTGACTCTCAGGATTTCCTCAGAGAATATGTGCTATTTCCAATGGTAAGTGTAATTTCCTTTTTCTTAATTAATTTTCTACCTTCTTCGGATATTTAATTCTTTCGTTTGAAAATCTCAGAGGAATTTACACACATATTCCCTAGGGAGAATCTCCCTGCATTTATAAAGTAGGGACAAGTTTTGTAAGACACTGAGAAAGGTAAAGATGCCTCTTCATACCTCCTCAAGACACTTCCCTGCCCCCGGCCCCATCACACTAGCCTCCACTGCTATGTTCTATCTTCCTTTCTGAGCACACCCAGCTTGGTCCCATCCCAGAGCCTTTGTACTGTGCCTCCTTTGCCTGGAATGCTCGACCCCAGGTCTTCTTATGACTTGTCATTCAGGTCTTGATTCAAATACCACCTCCTCAGGGAAGCCTTCCTTTTCCTTGACCATCTGTATTATACACTCCAACCATCCAGCACTTCCTGCCCTTTTATGTGTGTACTTCAGAGCTCTTTCAGTATCTGAACGTGTTCATTCTTTCATTTTTATTGTCAGCTGGAATGTCAGCTCTATGGTCCTTAAGCAGGGACCCTATGTATCTCATCCACTGTTGTCTGGCACATACTTTGCATGCATAAAAGTCTGTTGAATGCGTCCATGAAGTAAAATGTTTATTCCTGGGTTAAATTAGGGATGAGGCTAGGTTTTTATCCCTGGAGTATTTTTGGTTGTTTTTTGGTAGCTTTGGAGTAATTGAGAAGAGCTTTCACGAGGAAAGTTAAAACATTTGAAAAACCATTTTAGGGAAAGGCTATACCCACTCCAACATTCCGGCTCTGATTTTAGAAATCACGAGCATTTACCGCTTTTTTTTCCCCCTGAGGGATAAAGTTATATAAGAAACGGTGCTTGTTCTCAGGGCGACGACAAAGTGGCTGAGTCAATAGGAAGTTTGCAAAATCCTAATGCAAATCCAAGTGTCACGAAGTATGATAGGGATTCTATGTGGGGAGAGGTTACCTGTTTTGGGAGCTGAGGGTAGGTTGAAAGGCTACTGGCGTGTGAGCTGCATCTTAGAGGATGAGCAGCATTGCAGCAGGCAGAGAGGGAAGGAGCAAGGGATGCTCTAGACAGAGGGTGGAGGAGCAGAGGCGAGGCGGCCTGCGTAACTGGGTGGGAGTCCGCTGGCCAGTCTGACGGCCGCTCAGGGGTGCGGAGGGGAGCGGTGGCAGAGAAGCCTGAACCATCTGAGGAGTTAGAACGTGTGGGCTCCGTCCAGGGGTTCCAGACCCCACACTTTGAGGACTGCTGGATTAGAGTAATGAGACTGTTTGCGGAAGGACGTCAGGTAAGAATCTGTTGTGGTGTTCTCGGCAAGACACAGGAATTAGGTGTTGGCAGTGAAGATAAAAACGAAAAAACAATGCAAAAGATATTTTGGAAGTACAGTGGGCAGAGCTTGGCATCTAAACTACTATGGCATATGGGAGAAAGTAGAGGGTCTGGCGACAAAGGTTTTAAGTTTTGAGAGACTAGGGTAAGTAAGGTTGCAGTTATTTCCTGTGTCAGTGATGAGATGAATCTAATTGGTCCAAAACTTAAAAAAAAACTTTTTAAAAATTTTTATACAATTCTTAAAGGTTACTTTCCATTTACAGTTATTACAAAATGTTGGCTGTATTCCCCATATTGTACAATACATCCTTGAGCCTCTCTTATATCCAGTAATTTGTACCTCCCATTCCTTCCTCCCCGACTCGTAACCACTAGTTTGTTCTCTATATCTGTGAGTCTGCTTCTTTTTGCTATATTCACTAGTTTGTTGTAGTTTTTTAGATTCTACATATAAGCGATATCATACAGTATTTGTCTTTCTCTGTCTGACTTATTTCACTTAGCATAATGCCCTCCAAGTCCATCCATGTTGTTGCAGATGGCAAAATTTCATTCTTTTTTTATGGCTGGGTAGTATTCCATTGTGTGTGCATGCGGACACACACACACACACACACACACACACACACACACGCATCTTCTTTATCCATTCATCTGCTGATGGACACTTAAGTTGTTTCCATAGCTTGTCAGTTGTAAATATTGCTGCTGTGAACATTGGGGTGCATGTATCTTTTAGAATTAGTGTTTTCTTTTTTTTCAAGATACATACCCAGGAGTGGAATTGCTGAGTCATATAGTAGTTCTATTTTTAGTTTTTGAGGAACCTCTCTATTGTTTTCCACAGTGGCTGCACCAGTTTACATTCCCACCAACAGTGTACAAGGGTTACCTTTTCTCTAAAGTGGTCGAAAACTTAACCTTATTCTTCTAGGTTAGGGAAATACTGCAAAATCTCTAACTTTTTATGAATAGCTCTCTCCTTATTCTTCTTCCCACCAAGATAATAGCAGTATTATCTGCTGGGCCTGCTGTTTTTTATGCCTTATTAATTCCACCGATTAAATCAACCTCCATTCAAAGAGATTAGCGTATTACTTAGCTGAGAAGTTCTTCATAGGACTTGGTGTCAATATCTGTAACATCTCAGAAGCTCACTCAAAAGTCAGGATGTTTTCTGGTGTGCTCGGCGGGAGGAAAGTGAAAGTGATACCTTAGAATTTTAGAGAACGTGTATGTTTGTGTCAAATGGAGACAATGAATTGGGTTGATGATTTTTCACAATTTTTTTTTGTTTTTTACCTTTCTCTCATTAAAGGTCTTTATCATATAGCCTTTAGGCAGAGATCAGGAGAATTTTCAAAGGTGATTACGAGCATGAGATGTATGAGTTTGTAGGTGGTAAAATGCTTTGACAGGTTAAAGTGCTGTAAAGCAGCAAAGGAGTTATTTTGTGTATCGTACCTTTTTCAGAGTAAGACCATGTCTGCGCTGGGCTCTGAGCAAATCAGTTTTTAAAACAGCAAACACCTCATTCAGTCTCATTGTGCCAGACAGATATTGATGTGGTTGTCCTTGGATCGAAAACTTCCCTCTTTGGTATAGTAGCTGCTAGTGACAGGTGGCTATTTACATTCAAATTGAAATTAATGAGCATTAAATAAAATTAAAAATTTAGTTCCTCAGTTGCATTAGCTACATTTAAAAAAATGTTCAATAGCCACATGTGGCTCATGGCTACTGTACTGGAAAGCTTGGGTATAGAACATTTCCATCGTTCCAGAAAGTCCTGTCGGACAGCCCTCAGAATGACATGGCAGAAGCTGATGTCAACATGCATATCTGATTCGTGAATATTCCTAGGCTTCTGCCATCAGTCATGTATCCTCTCCTCCGCCCCACGACCCTGACCCCTGTTGTAGCCTCAATACACTGTGGCCTGTGGTCAGGAGGTTTAGAGTATAGGGGTCAAGTGTTCTGTGCCCATATCCTGGCTGTGCCACTTACTGGCTGTACAAACTTGGGCAAGTTATTTAACCAAAGCCTCCATTTTCTCATCTAAAAATGAGGATAACAAGCCTAATCTGACTGTGAGGATAAAAGGAGAGAATGCATGTGAAGGATTTAATCGGGCACATGGTAAATTCTCAGTGAGTGTTTATTTAGTTGTCATCATAATCATCGTTGTCCTCACATTATTATTATCATCAGCATGATTTTTTTGTCTCTGTTAGGCAAGCACAGGATGCTGAAGAGTGTGCTTTCCAGGCAACAATACTCTATGCCCTTTGAAATGTGAGCAGACAGAGGACAAGCAGAGTGCATTAATTATCATTCAGCGGCTTCGCATAACTTGAACTCTACTCAATACCCTGTAATGGCCTATATGGGAAAAGAGTCTAAAAAAGAGTCGATAGGTGTATATGTATAACTGATTCACTTTGCTGTACAGCAGAAACTAACACAACATTGTGAATCAACTATACACCAATAAAAATGAAAACAAAACAGAAACAAAAAAACTCTCGCTTGACAATATGAAACTGACACGTTGCATATTGAGCTCAGCTCAGCTCAGTCAATGTTTATTGATCGTCTACTGTATGTTGAGAGTTTATAAGCTGGCATTGTTCAAAGCCCTGAGATGGGCCCTGGAGGCAGTGTGGAGGCTTGCTGACCTTAGGTGCCTGTCATCTAGTAGAGGGAGGGAGACAAGGATAAAGGGTAAGATGAGTGTCCAAATAACTATGTAAGAAAGACAATAGGTAGACTTTGGTAAGAACTCTAAGAGAGACACACAGGGCAGAAGAGGTGGGTCCAGAGGGGGAAAGGCTTCTGTCCCACGTGAGAGAATATGGAAGCCCTGTCCAGGGAGTGGTAGGTGCATCAGGACCTGAAAGATGGGGTGAGACGTGAAAGCAGTTTGTGTTAGGAAGAGTCGGCCTGAGGTCTTGAACCCTTGAGAGAAGAGGTCTGAAGGGACGGCTGAGTCACACTGAAGAATGGTCTGAATGCCAGGCCCAGGTGTTGACCTAATTGAGTAGGCAGTGGGGAGCCATGGAAGGTTGCAAACTTTCTGCTTGGTTCCACTAGAGCTTTCAAAGGGAAGAATGCATTCCTTTGGTGGGGGAGGGAAGATGGGATGAATGGCTGTGTTTGATCTTATAAAGTAACCGAATTTGTCAAATGGCATTTCTGCAGCCGAGCAAAGAACAAAGTTAAGTACACAGGGCGCTCCCCAGGTGTGCAGCTGTGTGCAGGCTCGCTCTCTGCCATTTTTCATCCGAGCGCAGCCACTCTTGCCTGGCCCTGTGGTGGGACCACATACCTCAGGGAGGCCCCAGACACAGATGGAGGCGGAGGGGTTGAGTACAATAGCAGAGGGGTCCCTTCGGACTTTTTCTTCTTTCAAAGTAGGAAACAGCAGTTTATTGGAGCACTTTTTGATCTTCAGTTATCTTTATTTTATTCTATTGCCACATGCCTTTTATTAGCTTTTCAAAATTAATATTGAGTTATTCCTAATACTCGGTACCTAGATGCACAGACACAGCTGGATTCCTAAGCCACGTGGCATCTTTGTGATTCCACAGCATAAAACTGAAAACATCGAGCTTGTTTCCTATCATGGACTTGAGTTGTTTCAGTGGATGGCTAAACAGAAAACAGCAAATTAATCAGTAACACATGAAAAATGAGAGCTGCCAGCAATTCCCTCCGTCTTCTCTAAGGTTTCTCAGGACCATCTGCAGAGCTATAGAATTTCCAATATATAGTTAGGCTCGCATGTTCCAGCTTTAAGAAATACTGATTTTCTCCAGTTGCATCATTTGAGATGGGATGTTTCTTGCAGTTTGGGGGGTAATGTTTCATGAAAAGCTGTTAAATTGGACGTAATCTTTATATAAATGATATTTTAGAACCAAGGGAATGAGGCGTTTTGGATGTTTTCTGTGAAAACATCAGTCCCCCGCCCCCTCAAGTGTCTTTGATGAGCCTTGGAAGGCTCACCGGGACACACAGCTCGGAGCCCCTTCTACGCCCCCTCTGGAGCTCAGAGGAAGACGGAGCACATCTGTGCCCTCCTTGGTGCTCACCAGCCTGGGGGGCGTGGAAGTTGCACCTGGGAAGGGCAGAGGCATCTGGGCCGGAGCCACCGAAAGGGATGGGATGAGCTATAGAATCTCCATGCCTGTCAGTGTCTCAGGAACTGATCGGTCTCCCCGTCTTGGATGTATTCCTCCAGACTCCATCTCACTTTCCTGCTAAATGTTTAACAAGCCCTTTAACTACTCCCGCCGTCATTGAAGGGGAGTTGGGAAGCAATGTGTCCAGTTGACGCTAATCCCGTGGGAGCCAGCACAGCACGGGTCCAGGGGCCTGGGATTCAGTTGGTCAAGACACCAGCTGGTCAGCTCCCCACCTGTTACTTTCTGGAGCTCCGCTGCGGCGGTTGAGCTGTCGTGGCCTCTTTTGCTCCCAAGGCCCCATCAATTGGTCTCTGAATGAGCCAGCTCTGACTTCAGGTGGCTCTGAATTAGTTTGCTGGGATTGTGCTGGTGGATAAAAAGGCCAGGCACAGTCCCTTCTTGGGCTCCGCTTTGGAAGGGATGATGACCTGGAAACTCATTTGCCTGTATATCCTCATTGTTAAAAACGTATAAGCACTTACAGAGGATTTTTTTTAACTTTTAATTTTATATTGGAGTATAGTTGATTACCAATGTTGTGTTAGTTT
This sequence comes from Mesoplodon mirus, assembly GCF_964341445.2. NCBI lineage: Eukaryota > Metazoa > Chordata > Mammalia > Artiodactyla > Ziphiidae > Mesoplodon > Mesoplodon mirus. Next base: position 155,017,606 of record NC_138978.1, on the reverse strand, counting down.
CAGGTGTACCACAAAGTGATTCAATACATGTACATGTATTTATTCTTTTTCAAGTTCTTTTCCCATTTAGGCTGTTACATAATATTGACCAGAGTTTCCCTGTGCTATACAGTAGGTCCTTGTTGGTTATCCATTTTAAATATAGCTGTGGGTACATGTCAATCTCAAACTCCCTAACTATCCCTTCCCCCCCACCCTACCCCCTGGTAACCATAAGTTGGTTCTCTAAGTCTGTGAGTCTGTTTCTGTTTCTTACAAAGCATTTTTAATAAAAGTCCAAGAGGCAGGCAGATAGGGAAGAAGGTAAATGAAAAAAGAGCTATTCCCAGATCCTCCAGAATTTAGATGGCAACCCCAAATATGCCTTGAAATAGCCTGTTATAGTGGAGAGCCCTGTTACAAAAGTAAAAATGAACCTCTGTCCTAAAAATGACCACCTTTAAGTCAAAGGAGTCAAGGGAGACTGAGGAAGTGAAGCTAATCAGGAACAACTTCTAGAAAAAAGAGAGCTTCTAAGGTTTGCAAGCAAAATAGCAAGTGACCTTAACTGCTTTCCATTTTGATAGGATTTGGCCCTGGAAGAAGCTGTTCTGGAGGAGCTGACACAGAAGGTGGCCCAAGAACACAAAGCCCACAGGTAAGTCGGGGGCTGCCAGGTTCAGCACGTGGCCACCGTCCTGTCCGAGGCAGGAGACATTTGGCCCCTCCCCGCAAGCCCCGGCTTGAGTCAACACAGTTCTGTTTCTTGTAGCAAGTGATTCAGCTCTGTTCTGAGAGTGCATGTAGATTTGAAAACTGTGCTACCATTCCCCTTTCTTTTTTTCTCTCTCTCCCTTTTGTTTTTTCCTCCTCCCTCCCTTTCTTTTTTTTTTTTTTTTCTTTCCTTTTTCCTTTTTTTCTTTAACACCAATTGGCCCACATGTTGGCCTGAGGAATTCCTTTCTGTGATCTTCCTAAAACTGTTGCCAGACCTGGGAAGCCTGGGACTGCTTGGGCTGAGTGCAGACCTCAAGAGCTGCTTTGGGTGGGAAAGTCAAGGTCAGCAGGGAAAAGAGTGAGATTTAAGGCATCCCTGAGAGCTTGATCAGGGCTACGTGGAGCTCTTTGGGACATGTGCAGTGGTCCTAGACTCTTATCTTGGTTACTTGGCTCCCAAAATGTCATCCTCAGAAACTTTTGCCTTTCTTCCTTTTTCCTTCTTTCTTTTTTAACAGTGGAGATTTTTTTCCCAGGTGGGAGAAAAATACATTTTTTTTTTCAAGCAGGCAGCATTATTCACCAGGATGTCTGGAATAATTATTTAGTGTTTATAGGGCTGTGGCTCTTAATTAAATATTTTGCCTTCCTCTTATTATTCCCTGTTGAGTAAAAGGCTACTGAGGAATATGTTAATGCATTACTTAGTAATGCACCATGCCTGCACAGTTGGTTGGGTGACAATGGCTTTTCCCAGAACTAAAACCACAGTTCTGGAATTTGCCACCAGGAGGGTAGGATCTTCCACTGACTTTATTGCTCTTAACCATTTCCTCCTTTGATGCTCTTTTGATTTTAGTGGAATCCTGCCAGCAGAAGCTGAGCTTATGTACATCAATGAGGTGGAACGTTTGGATGGCTTTGGACAGGAAATCTTCCCTGTGAAGGTAGCATACCCTCTCCTTGCTTCAGCCATCTCAGAACAGCACAGGCATTTGGAAAAACCAGTGTTTATTGAGAGCAGAGAGCCAGAAGGCTTGGCTTTCTTACTGCTACATGGCATTAGCTGGCAAGTCCAGTTTACTTTAGGTAAAGCAAACCCTTTTTCGTAACAGAGAGAGTTTGAAGCTTTCCATGGTCTTCAGCAGAATATCTCATTTGTAAGACAACCTTCTGAGTACCAAACACCAGCCCATTTGGTACCAAGAATTTATCGAAGCCACATCCAGCCTTCCAGTGGGACAAGGAGCAAACATCATGCGTGCCTTAATACAGACCCTCCCCAGCAGTTTTCTTGCCCGTGCTTCTTTTCTTTTCTCTTCTTTGGGCTGATGCAGTGATAACTGTTTGTGAGGAAGAATAACATTTCCTGTATGCAATCATACTTTATTTCTCCAGCTCTACAGAGCCTCTGTTGTGGGTTCCCAGCCCCTTTGGTGTTGTCTGGAAACTATGCCTAGGAAACGGTTACAGCACATCCCATCCTTTGCAACAAATCCACCTCCTGAATTGGGTGTGGTTGGGGGGTCATGGTGCAAGGTCATTTACAGAGCTGAGCCCATCATCCAAACTCATTTTCCTCTCTCTGCTGACCCACTTTACAAAAGTTAGAGTTTTATCAGAAACCTAAAGCAACTGGCACATCTCGGCAATTTGGGAGATGCCTGCAATTTCAGCATAAACATTTCACTCCAGACTGGCTCCGCTGGCTGTTGTATAAGTGTTCTGTTCCCCCTCTGTTGCACGCTTGCAATTTGCCTTAATGAGAACTGCCCATGTGTATCAAGTAGAAGCGAGCAGGGTGTCCGCAGCTTGCAAAAAAGGCTAAACGGCTCTTTTTCAGATTTGTTTAATTTTCTTTTGCTTCTCTAATGGCTGCCTTTCATAGGGTTGTAATCCATTTTCCTTGCAGTAATACCTTATGAAGCCATCTGCATCCCACTTCCATTTCACCAGCCCATATATAGTCATGACATTTTGGAAAATCAGAGTAAACTTTTCTCCACTTCTAGAAAACTGACTTCTCAGGCCCTGGAAGTTGGAGGTTTTGTCATGGTGGTCATTTGCTTGTGTTGTCTTCAGTCATTCTGAACTGTGGGAAATAGAGGCAGTGGAGACAGTGTTGAAATCCACCATGCTTGGTTCTGATGTGTTTTCTAGTCTGTCCTTTAGTGGGAAAAGTACAAGGGAGATACCAGAGCTTAGTCCGAGTGGGCAGATAGGCACGGCTGACTCACTGCCAGTGGGTGTAACTCAGCTGGGCTGCTGCTTTTTTTCTTCCTCCGCCACATATCTGTTCATGACTCAGGTGACCACCTACAGACCACATGATTCCTGGCGACCCAAGGATGATGGGTGGAGCAGCAGTACCCCTGTGGGCAGTGATGGGGTCAGCTCTAAGTGAAAAAGCCACCAGGAAAGTATGCAGGGGCAGCCTGCACATGGGGATGGGGTCCCTTTGGGTTAGTACAGGTCCTTCTTGACCAAGTAACGTTTAAAAAGTGTGTTATGGATATGTCCCAGGGAAGAACCTTTATGTGTAGTGTGGGTTTTTCCATGAGTGGTTTCTCAAAAATTTTCAAGGCTCAGGGCGGGGGTCCCTTCCATTTCCTGACAGGTCTGCCCCTCCCCCTCCACAAACACAGGGCTGGCCGCAGCCTGCATCCTCCTGTACTGTCAGAGCACGTGGGCATGGAGGGACGGAGCTTCTGGAACGGGTCATGGAGAGTCTGGAGCCTCAATCCTTGGCTAAGTTGTTCTGACGGGTATCCGTTCTGTGTTTTTTCCATTGTCCCACCCTGGTGGCCTGCTCCTCCCATGTCCCCATCCACTCCCACCAGACCTCTGCACCCACCTACTGGCAACGTGCCCAGAAATGTCTTTCTGCAGAATTTTCCTTTTCCTTCCCGTCTCTACTTCACCTGTCTTCTTTTCCCTCACAGATTTTTCTGTAATACAGCTTACCTTTGAACTTCTCATAATTACCGAGGCCCTCTTTTAAAAATTTTATTTATTTATTTATTTATTTATTTATTTATTTATTTATTTATTTATTTATTTTGCTGTGTTGGGTCCTCATTGCTATGCGTGGGCTTTTCTCTAGTTGCGACGAGCTGGGGCTTCTCTTGTTGCGGAGCACGGGCTCTAGTTGCGCAGGATTCAGTAGTTGTGGCTCACGGGTTCTAGAGCACAGGCTCGGTAGCTGTGGCTCGTGGGCTCTAGAGTGCAGGCTCAGTAGTTGTGGCTTGCAGGCTCTAGAGCGCAGGCTCAGTAGCTGTGGCGCACGGGCTTAGTTGCTCCGTGGCATGTGGGATCTTGCCAGACCAGGGCTCGAACCCATGTCCGCTGCATTGGCAGGTGGATTCTTAACCACTGCGCCATCGGGGAAGTCCCCAAGGCCCTTTTTTCCTCCCCAGTTCTTGCTGTCTCAGCTTTTGCCATCAGTAGTTGTCTTTCCCTTTCTCTCTCTCTGTTAGAAGACGCCTACTTGAATGGAAGCTTTGGGAGGCGGGTTGAGAAGAGGTCCCTGAGAAGGGACACTGTCATCTTTGTGTCTTAAGTGGGATCAAGTATTCTGAGGGAGGTATCTTTTCCATCTTAGGCCTAGTTGGGCATGGCCCTCCACTTACTCCACAAAGAGGTTGTACCCCGAGTGAAAGCAGGAGGCTGGGTGACAGTTTACTCCCTGGATGCTGAGCCTTGCTCCCACTCTGCTCTCAAGAACACTGGCAGCCGGTTTATACTCTTCCAGGCGGGAGACTGGAGGCACCTGACTGGACCAAGAGACCAGACCGAAGACCTCTGGGTTCCCCCAGACAGGGCCCAGCAGGTTGCCCGACATTGAAGTCTATCATCCACATGCCCTTCCTGTGCTCACAAAGGTCCCAACCAGCATTTAGCATCCCACCCTGGAATGTGAATAGACAGCCGAGCATCATCAACCCCCATGATGCCCTAATAGGAACAATAGAGGTCAACCCAATGAGAATGAAGCAGTGTGAAAGAGGCAGAGAGTCTGCAGGGTGAAGGGCCCCCTGCCCAAAATACCATCCTATGAGCCTCAAGGATAAAAAATAAAAATATATTACCTTCTTGAAGGAATAGAGTGCTTTTAAAAGGGAACATTCGGCAAATAAAAAAGAACTCTCAAAAATTTAAAATATGATATCAGAAATGGAAAACTTAATAGATAGGTTAGGAGATTAAATTAGGAGAAATCTCACCCAAAAAAACCCAAAGTAATGGAATGTGGAAGGCAGGAGATAAAATTGGAGGGCCAGCCCAGATGTCCAACATCTGAACAGTGGGAGTTCTAAAAGGAGTGAAAAGGGGAAACAGAAGGTAGTAATTTGAGAAAATATCCCAGAACTGAGGAACATGAGGTTCTAAATTGGAAGGCCAAGCATGGTGGATGCAAATAGACACACTCTAGGGCTTTAAGTGGTGGAAGTGGATGCCTTTAAGAGAGAGGAAATGGTGGGTCCAAGGCTGCTTTTAAATAAGATCTAAAGAGGATTCAGTTCTTCAAACTGTGTGCGTAAATAATTGCACATATGCAGTATGCAGATATAATCAAACTATGTGCATGTATAATTTTGATTTAAAAAACCAAAAACTAGGGTTAGAAAAGATATTAATAGATATTCATGAAAGAGAAAATCTTAACTGCCAACAAATCTGAGAAAATCCTAAAATTCTTTCTTAAACAGGAAATGTATTGTGACAAACTGAGATAAAAGAAAAAAAGGTATCTATGTAGTCTGTTAGGATGTACAGTGCGATGCGTCCCTTCGGACCTAGTGGCTTTTCTGACCCCATTCCGTTCTATGATTCATTCCACGTATGGGCGAGAAACGGGGTGTGGTCCCCATGGGTAGGCTGCCAGACCGCTGGGGATCTGTTTCATCACAACGATCTTTTGTTGATCTTATGCAGGACAATCATGGAAACAGTGTGCACCTGGGCATTTTCTTTATGGGGATTTTCGTGAGAAACAGAATTGGAAGACAAGCAGTAATATACAGGTAGTCTGATTTGTCTTTCTCCTTTTTCCCCTCGAGGTGCTTTAGCAAACCCCATGGAGTATGAAAGTTATACGGATGAGTTAAGAGGCAGACCATGGATCAGAGTTGAGCTTTTCTCAACTCTGATAAGATCCGCCCCCTCTGCAGGATTTAAGTGGTTATGGAGAAATTCATCTCACTTTCCCTGGGGGTTGGTTTGGGGATGGGGGATGTTCTTTCTTTCCACCTGACCCCAAGAAATGCGTAGCTGAACCACCACTGAGCCAAAGAGTGGAACAAAACTCTATGAGTCTGGTTGGAGATGGGCTCTTCCATGAGTCAGGCCCCCATGGGATTACCTTTGCCTCGATTACCCATGACCAGTCATTAAATCCACACTGGCTTCCTTCCATTGCCCTGAACCCTCTACCTAACCACATGTGCCAGAAAAGTGCAAACTAATTTTTCTGTTAACGAAAGAGGTCTATTTGTGAAAGTCTGTTTTGAAAAAGCAATCAACTTGTTATCATAACTGAAAGGACTTGGGTACTTTTTATTATTTTGACCCTTCAACCTTCTTTTCCATTTAACGTGAGTAGAAGCAGCATAGGGAAGTGGCAGGGTGTCCCCTACATTACATGTCAATGAGCTTGCTTGTATGGGTGCCCACAGATCCCGTCTTAGTATCAACAATCCGAAAAACTGCATGCTTGCTTTCATTTATGAGGGCAGTATGGCCTATTATTTACCGGAAAGACAGCTTTCCTGTGTGTGCATCTGATAGGCAGAGCTGCACGTGCAGGGCAGATGATCAAAGACAGATCTTAGAGGCAAAGCACGGTCCACTTTCTGGAAGTGAATTCTTGGCCAGCCGTGTATTTTCTGGATCAGCAGTTACTGCAGGTCATTTTGAAAAAGTTTTCCCACTAAAAGCTTCCTAATTGGCTTTTATTTTCCTAGGTCCCCACCCTGCCATTATTTTTGTCCATTTATTTTCTCTTGCTCTTTGAATAGAGACATTATTGAAACAGGAGTGGGGAGAGAGCTCTTTGGAGCTACAGAATAAGCTTTTTGACTATTGGACATATTCAGTCAACTCATATACCTACAACAAATTAAACAAAATATATAAATATGTGCAGAGTTGTAACTATACACTTTTATGCCCATGTAAAGCTATCCAGGCATTTTGTCCCACACAGTTCTTTGTAGCTAAATCAGTGCTTGAGTCTGGAGAAGAGAAGCAGACACATCTTGGATTCTGGCTATCTAGATTAAATAGAAAATAGCAATTTGAAAGTTTGTTGATCATAAGCACCTCACAGGTTTTGTTCAGTTTCCTTAGGAACTGCTTCTAGACTGCTTCCTTTAGCCCTTGCCTTGAAACCCTTACAAGATGGAAATTTACTTCTACTACAGTGTCATGTTAATTGTGCCACTAAGGTGAAGTCATATGGTGGAGTGAGGAGTGGACCCAGAATTTTGGCAGTTGATTTGAGGGAATGGAGCTAGAGGAGACCACATATCTCTTATCTCTTGAGACCTTCACTAAGGAGCACATAGCTGTGAGTCCACATAGATGTGATCTAATGGAATCGTAAGTCAGCAGACAGCTGTGCAGAACACCTGTAGATGTATGTAAAAACAGGTGGTACTGGTGTAACGGAAAGCTGATCGGAGGAAAACCTGGAAGGTATAGAACTCATCCGTCCCTGATGAGCAGAGTGAGTGAGGCTAAGTCATCCCCTTTGGCCTGAATTGCCTCATCTCCAGGGTGGAACGTAAATAGCCGCCTTGTCTACCTAAGAGAGTTGATAAAAGAACTGTACTCTATACAGATGCGAGACAACCTCATTACTTTTCATCATTTCAGCAAGCATCTATTGTATGCTGTGTGCCAGGTGTACTTGGTGCTTGGAATACAGAGGTGAAGAAAGCAGAATCTCTGCCCGGGGCACGAGGGCCTATGATCGAGTTTGGTTTAGTTAGGGATCTGGTCACAGACATGAACAGTTGTGATACAATGTGGTGACTGATAGAGGACTACACTAGGCTCTTTCCTGGCATGTGGGTGCTTGGGGCTGAGGAAAGGCTTCCTGGAGAAAGTGACTTCTTCTGAGTCTTAAAGGAATCATGCAGGCAGAGGCAGAAGTGTAATGAGCAAAAGCAGGACGGTGGGAGAAGGCGGTGGGCAGGGAATTATAGGTCGGGGAGCAGAGTGAAGGGTAGGTAGTGTAAGAGATGATTAGAAACTGGCTCCAAGTAGAATGGGAAGCAGGAGCTTACCTTCCCTTGTCTGGTGGTTCTTTCTGTGTATCTCATTTTAGATAAGATCTCCATGAGGAAAGGGAAGGAAATGTGTGTGTGTGTTTAGATCACAGAAATGTAGGCACATTAAACACTCCCTAGGCATTTTTTCCAAGTGGCATAATCAAATCTGTAGTGTACATTGCAACACAGAACCTCTGTGCGTTCTTCAGCCTAGATTCCTGGAGACACATGATTTTTTTTTTTTTTTTTTTTTTGGCCGCGCTGCATAGCTTGTGGCATCTTAGTTCCCCAACCAGGGATCGAACCCAGGCCCTTGGCAGTGAAAGCACGGAGTCCCAACCACTGGACCGCCAGGGAATTCCACACATGACTTTTAAACGACATCCCCCTCCAGCATTGAAAACGGGGATCACGGGAAATGCTCTGTCCATTTGGAAGTGTGAAAACCAAGACAGTGGAAGTCTCTGGCATATTTTCCTCCTAGGTCGTAAAGGAAAGTGTACTTTATTAACAGCAATATCTAGACGTCGTTTACATAGGATTTTTAGCTATTTAAATAGATGCGTGTTGCATTTTATTTCCTTTTCTGCTTTGAGAGGAGGGACGTTTAGCTTTTAAAAATATGGTTAAATCATAATTTGTAAAATGAGACTCAGTAATAACAGGTGACACTCCTATACTGTCATAAATGCCTAGAAAGTCTTTGGGCAAACGCCGTTGGCTTTCTTCTGTGCAGGTGGAATGACATGGGGAATATCACTCACAACAAGTCAACTATCCTGGTGGAGCTCATCAGCAAAGAGGAGACTGCCCTCTTTCACACGGTAAGCAAAACGGACAGGTGAAGGCAGGGTCCCACAGGCAGCTTGCTGTTTGTCTTCTCAACTTATAATATCTTTTCCTCGCTCTCCATGTCATGAGAGAACAAGTATTCTGTTGAACCCATAACTTTCCAATACTTGCCCAGTGCTGTCATCCCTCATTTCTGGAAGGTGGTGGGGACTTCATGCTCACAATGCTGGGGTTTCAAGCTGAGTTTTGTCTCTAGGGTTTGGGTTCCTCCACCAGCCTTATTTGTGGTGGATCCCATTGTCTGGCATGCCCTTGACTAGTCACCCCTGATGATATTGCATGGTATTTTCTTTTACTGGCTGGTTTGGATTTTCTTTGCCATCATAGTCCAAGGCTGATCCGAAGCAAACTGGGTGATTGCCTTTCTGTTGAGTGCCTATTTGAGAGCCAGGGCACTCCCTGCACCTCCCTGCCTCCCATGTGATGATGCTTGGCGTTCGTGCTACGCTCTGCCTTGATTCATTTACTGATTTTTAAAGCACTTGGTTTAGCATTATGTAAAGACACGCCAGATCATCAGTGTAACCCCAGCGCGTTGAGCATAAAGGATTCTTTAGCAGACAGTATTGTCTGCCATCCTTGGGTGGGCTTCATAGACATGACCACCACTGAATTTCAGCACACTGGTTTCTGGCTCAGGGGGTTATTTTGTGCTTGACATGAAGGGAGGAAGGGACGTGTCCCTGCTCAGAGGAATCCTAGTGAAATGCATATATTTGGATTGGCCAAAAAATTCCTTTGGGGTTGTACGGCAGAACCCGAACGAACTTTTTGGCCAGCCCAATACAATCAAACAGACGTTTATTTTTCCCCTGTTTCTTCTTCTCCAAGGATGATATCGAAAATGCCAAGTATATATCTCGATTGTTTGCTACACGGCACAAGTTTTACAAACAAAACAAAATCTGCACTGAGTAAGTAAACATCTTGTCCACCCTCTCCCTGGATCAGCTTAAATTCTTGTGCTTTAGGGATGGTGTAGATCGCTTTTTATACTGACTCTTTTTCCTCATTCCTTGTAGAAGCTAAAGGGGCAAGTTAAAGCCGGGTGGAAGGGAAAGAGCTTTAATGATGAAGACTGTCTTGTGTAGTCTACATGCCTAGGGAGAAAATGATTTGCAAATTGACTGTGAATGCTTGACTTCCTGAACGGATTGGCCGACATCAGTGCCTTTCCAACCTCTGCCATGAGTTTGGAGGAACCGAGCGGTTCCCTATTTGCCGGGGCGCCCCTTCTGTCAGATGTGGAGTATGTTCAGAAGCAGGTAGCAGAGTGACGAGCCAACTTGAAAGAGAGGAAGCTGCTGTCCTCCTCAGCCCTGTGTTGCTCACACAGTTGGCTGACCTGCGTGTGCTTCTGGGTCATGTCACCCGCCTGTAAATGAGAGGCCAGGGTAATTAGAGGAAGACTTGGAAGACGCTAATAGATGTCACAAATCCATGTGTGTGTTTTTCAATTTAATTTGGAAATAAAGATGATAAAGGGAGTCTGATGAGGGAACTTCACTGTGACCTGACCTTGGATATAGCGTGCCGGGCTCACACTATCATAGCCTTTCCTTTGGTTGCCTTCAAAAGACGTTCCTCAGCAGAGTACGTCAGCAGTTGGGACACCCAAGGTGCTTAATTTTGTTTCAAAGAACTTCGGGATGTAAATGCAGGAGAAGAACTGCTTTCCCACTTCCCCAGTGGACACATGCAAGAGTGTGAAAATACTGTCCTAGAGCAGTTCCTGCTGAAGAAGGTGCTGCTTTAGAACTGGAGCATCAGGTCCTGACAGACTTTTTTCTCTACGTGATGGAGCTCTTTCAAACCAGTCTTTGCCATTGGCCACTGTCAGAGTCTGAAAGTATATTTGATAGTACAGTTGGCCCTCTGTATCTGTGGGTTTCATATCCGTGAATTCAACCAACCGTGGATCAAAATATATTAAAAAATATTCCAGAAAGTTCCAAAAAGCAAAACTTGAATTCACTATGAACTGCAGCTCTTTACGTTGTATTAGGTATTATAAGTAATCTAGAAATGATTTGAAGTATGTGGGAGGATGTGCATGGGTTATATGCAAATGCTATGCCAGATGATATAAAGCACTTGAGCATACATGGATTTTGATATCCGAGGTGGGTCCTAGAACCAATCATCCTTGGATACCAAGAGATGACTATATAGTATTAGGTCTGCCAGCAAAGTTTGCAAACGTAAATCAGAAGAGCACTAGTTAGAGAGCAGCAATTTAAGCCACCATATCTGTTATAGGTACACACGTGCATACACACGCATGCGCGCATAGACACACACACCATTCTTTTGAACAGATTCCCTATAGGTCACATCTTTGCAGTTCTCTGCTGTTGCCTTTGATTTGTTGGGGTGTCTTTGACATTAACAAGAATTCTATAGTTGACTTCTGTCAGGTGAATTTAAAAACAAAACTATTTTGAGAAGTGTAGTCTTCACTGTAGTCTTCTGGTTTGATCATTTCTTAGCAAGTGACTTTAACATAAAATGTTCTGAGTATTTGTATTTCTTTTGTGGCCTTTTCTACTTACATGAGTGAGCATCACATATATGAGTGAGCATCACATATTAGACTGAAAATTAAGGAAATTCTGTTTTCCTTTCTACTTCTGTAATAATCATTCCTTTCTTCTTCATAACCATGTATGGAAGGTTCCTAACCTCTTATCTGATAAAAACTGGGACTCTCTAAAGAGCATGCCCCCTACCCCACATAGACAGTAAATTCTGTATATATTGATAGTTTCAGAGCCTCAGCATGGGCTACATGAAGGCTTGGGATAGCCCTCTGGAGTTTTATGAAATCAGCATCATCTGAACAGCATCCTTCTCCAGAGGTCTCCACTCTCTAACCTCTAAAAGACTGTTGTTGATTTTTATTTCCCTTATAATTTGTCTTTAGAAATAAGCCTTGTTCTTCTAATATTACTTTGTAAAACATATTATAAAAGTATCATATGTTCCAGACATTTTGAAAATAAAAAAAGAACAAAAGCGAAATTGAAATTGTTCTTAGCTTCAGCACCCAGAAATAGAAAATGTTTATGTTTTGCTGTAATCCTTAACTCATCTTTTCTCCTTTCCCCTCTTCTCCCTCTCTTGTCTATCTGGTCTTCCTGTACATGGTAAATAATCATAACCATCCTCATTTTTTTTCGACTTTTCATGTAGACAATCAAATTCTCCACCCCCTATCAGACGCCAGCCCACCTGGAGCCGGTCCTCCCTGGTATGTATGAAATCTTCAGTTATCAAGTCCTCTGACTGTCGGGGTGGGAGTGTCCCTTTGTTGTTAACTTGAGGAGAGGGATGACTGACTAGGTCATCATGACTAGGTCATGACCTCATGACCAGGCGAGATATGGTGAGAACACAGAAGGGTATCAGTCTGCTATGCAGGTGTGATGCACACCCATTTTGTCCCTCTTGTGCCCGCCCATGTCCGTCACTTTTCTAAGTGTGACTCAGGGTTCACCCCCATGAATTTTAGTCTGGGCTGATGAGACCATGTTCCTTGAGCACGCAACCTACTGTGTGTTTTTTTCCACTTGCTTTATCTATCTTTATCTATCTATCTTTATCCACTATTTCTGATTTTTGCATATAGACATGTCTTCAGTTATAATCTCCACAAATTCTTTTATATTCATTGTCATAGACAGAGTTTAATAAACTAGTCAGAAAATGTCTACTTTAAATGAGCAAAAATTGAAGGAGTCTAGTTGATGGTCTTAGGTAGAGTGTTCAGTGGGGAAGAAAATTAAAATTAACTAATTTTCTAATTTTAAGGCCAACAGAATTTGAGTTGATCCACTTTTCTACCTACCATTAGCCTTTTTAAAAAAACTGCTCTACTAATCATGTGAATAAGGAAACACAACTCATTTCAATGCATGTGTTCTGTCTTAGACTGTGTTTTATTTTGGGAATTACTTAAGGATGATATAGCAAGACGTGGGAGAGTTTCCTTTAAAATGTCTACTTGTTTTACGTCATAATTCTTTTATTTTAGATTATGATTTATTTTACACAAAATCAGAATAAACATGTGACCTTTAAATGTTTGTAGGTTGAACAGTTCCTTTGAGTTGATGGGAGAATAAAATTGAATTTTTCTTTATACACAATATATATCCTATAGCACATCTTTCACTTGTCTTTTAAAAGGAACTGTTTTAGGAATTTTTTTTTTCTTCTGGAAAATGCTTTGACATGAACTCTTAGAATTCTAGAGTTTGGTCATCATATCACATAATATTGATAATTCCTGCAAACCCATGTGAATATTATTAATCTCTGTGTTAATGCGCAACATCTCACAAGAGGTCTTTGCCTTGGAGATGTAGAGGGCTGCTTTGGGCTTCTCCCCTGAAGTACCAATAGATTTGTTCATGGCACTGGTTTCCTAATTCTTCTCCTTTGTTGATATTATTTTCCTTTTCCCTTCCTTAAAGTCCACATGTCTTTACTAGTGAGATAAATGTTCACTTGTGTCCATGAAACACCAGGGGAAGCAAAGTGTTTTAGGGCTATCTTGTGATTTGATCTCATCCTAATTACCTAGAGAAGATACAGAGGCTTTCCTGTTTTGTTTGGATGAAGATAATCTACAGGAAGCCAGATTCCTGGCTTCTCCCTTTCCTCTGCCCCTTAGGATTAAACCATTTCAGCAAGAGTTCCTTGGGATGAGTGAGAGTAAAACCAGAGAACATTGTCTCCTTTGGGCTTCCTGGCTGATAACAAGGGCTTCTAATTGTTGTTTTTCTCTTGCCCTTCTGGCTCCTATATTGTGGCATCTAATTTGTTTTTGTGTTAGCAGATCTGGAAAGAAACAGAATAATATGTTGAAATATATAAAGAGACAATAAATAATCCTGAAATGGTGTTTGGAGGATTAGCTATTGCTATTTCTCACTTGTATTGCTTACAGACTTATGCCAGTTCATAAACAGTCACCTACTTACAGGATTTTTCTTTGTTTTTTTTAAATAAGAGCAAGAGAAGGCAGAGGTGAGCCAACTTTGCCTTGCTGTATATTTCTGTTCCCTTTATGAATCCCTCCCTACTGTTTTGTTTTGTTCTGTTTTGTTTTTTTAAACCTAAAAACTGGCTGTCCAATCATGGAAAAATTGAGTTGAATTACGTATTATCAAAAAGAGGAAAAATATTTTTAAATTGCTACTCAAAAACCAGCCAAGAGAGATTTGGGAATATTTAGAAGAGCTGATACTCTGAACTACTTTCTTAGATTAATTTCAATTCTTTATTTCTTCTACCCTGATTCTCTTTAATTTTTGGATTTCTTGTCTTCACTACCTTCTTTATTTGCCCCTTTGATGATTAAACATTATTTGTAGCAAAGGAAATAGTAGATGAGTTATTTGCCCAGCCTCGGACTCTGCGTAGTGTTTTTCTTCTGTTGAGGAATACTGAGAAAGTGTGACCCCTGCTGGCTTTGTGGGGTTTTTTTTTTTTTTTTTGACTTGATCTCAGCTTCTGTCCCAAAGCAGTAACATTTAAACTAATATCTATAAGATTAATTTTAAAATAATCAAATAGAAATATAAGAGATCATCCTGTCTGGTGGTTTACAAGCTTAAAGTTTATTTTTTAATATCAAAACTCTTCCTTCAAACACATTTTTACCTGGAACCCTAATATGTGAATAAAATGGATAATGTTGGAGGGAGGAGACTGATTTGAGTGACAGGAGCTGAGACCTACTGAGGTTAAATGACTTGCTCTAGACCGTATTAGCCATTAATCATATTTCCTTTCTCAGCTCCCCAGTTAGTGAAGCTCTCTAAGCATTTTGGTGTTTTCTCTAAAAGTTTCACCCTCCTCTGCAGCACGGAGTTATTCAGGTTGAGTCTAAATGTCCATCTTTAAGAGTCTTATGGCGAAGAGTCCTCACTGAAGAGCTAGATGGTTGAGCTGGATCCTCTGCAATGGGAGGGTCAATAAGTGCTCCTGGGACCTGCACGCTCATTGTTAGGGATCACATTTCAGATTTTATATAAATTTGCAAGTGGGCCCATCGTAACCCTCCCCTGTCCCTATTTGAGGCTGATGTGGCCCTGTGAACTAGGGTCCTAGGTACAACTATGCTGATGGGTTCGAACTTGTGGCTTCAGGAGGGACCCAATTTTGAATAGAAGGAAACAGGCTTCCCCCTTACTCTCATTATGTTTTAGGTGGAACATAATAAAATACATCTTCTGAGTTATTCCTTTAAAAAAGGCATTGGGAGCCTTGCAGGTGTGTTAGAAAATACGTTATAAATAGGTGCCTTCATGTTGATTACAGCCTCTTTCTCACCTTGAACCAGCCTCCCCATTCCCCCCTTCTTGTTTCTCCAGTCCTAAGCTTGGTGATGAGATGGGGGTGCAGATGCTTAGGGAAGGGTTGGGTTGAGTGTGGAGGGCGGAGCATCTGCAGCGTGCCTCCCTGCAGGCGGGGTGAGCGACGGGGGCCATCGTGTGCTTGCGCTGGTACTCGTGCGTGTTACGGCCGTTTGTGCCAAGGCCTCCCACCTGTGCTGTGTTCTCTGTTTCAGCCCCGGCAACAACCGTACATCTTGCCTCCCATGCACGTCCAGTGTGGCGAACACTACTCGGAAACACACACTTCTCAAGGTAACTGGCTTGCCGCTGTCCCTTCTTAAGACGCAAAGTTGAGAACTGGTGATGGGCACTGAGACTTTTTTTGGGGGGTGACCGTGATACTTTCATTTTAACTTTGTCATGGTCTGAATGGCAGCAGGCAACAGCTTGGATTTGTGAAAGGCATGGAATATCGTTTACCCCTGAGAGGAAAATTTCCCCAGAATTGACTCCAGAGGGACTTGGGGGAAGGCAGTGAGCAAGTTCCTTTCTCCTCTTCCTTCTTGTAAGCGGGATAGAGAGGAGAGTGACAGCTAAGCCCCACAGAATACTCTTCACCCTCCTGGTCAGTGTCAGAGAGCTTGTAACAGTCAAGCAGGTTTTCAAGGTGACAGAGAACACAGGCATCCAGAATAACTGGAAGAAATACACACAAAATCTCAGCCCCTCATTTTTTTTTTTTTTTCGCGGTACGCGGGCCTCTCACTGTTGTGGCCTCTCCCGTTGTGGAGCACAGGCTCCGGACGTGCAGGCTCAGTGGCCATGGCTCACGGGCCCAGCCGCTCCGCGGCATGTGGGATCTTCCCGGACTGGGGCACGAACCCGTGTCCCCTGCATCAGCAGGCGGACTCTCAACCACTGCGCCACCAGGGAAGCGCTCAGCCCCTCACCTCAGCCCCTCATTTTAACTCTCCTTTCCGATCTCTCCCACTGGCCCCTTTCTCAGTGCACTTGTTAAACTGTTTTATTCCTCTTTTTCTCCCTAAACACTCCCATGCAAAGTGTGTAAAAAAACCCATTCCAATAATAATTATTCTGAGAATGAGCATTTATAGAGCAATTCCTCTCCTTAAGCACTTGTTCTGAGCACTTGCACTGTATTGTCTCATTTAATCCTCAAAATAAACCTAGGAGATACGTACTGTTATTATTTCCATTTGACAGATACAGAAACTGGGGTACAGAAAGGGTACTGGGGAGCTTGGATATGAATATTGGTGTCTTGACTCTTGAGCCAGGCTCTGTAATCATTACATTAACTGTATGTCAAAAAAGGAATGGGATTAAACATTGGATGTTGACAGTATGGTAAATGGATAATTTGTTTCTGGGTTATCATATGCTAGCTGTTTTGAATCTTTCTGCACTGTCTAAATGTGACCATGGAGACTAAGATAATCAAGATGATGTAATTTAGTAAAACACAACTTTTTATAAGCAGACTAGCAAAGTTACCCTGCTTCTATGGAAGGGCACCAAACCCCATTAAGGTGGATAAATACAACATGTTCTCCTAGTTTTTCTTGCCTATATCATCTCATCTGGTCTGTGTTCCCACCCTTCCTCTTCAGGCAGCCAAGTGTTTTGTCACCTTTTCTGCTTTTTAATCTTTTCTGCCTTTGCTTTCTTCTACTCTGCTCGTGCTTAAATCTATAGTGTAAAAAATGAATATACTTTGCCCACAGAAAAGTGTGTTGGCAAGAGGTTGCCTGCCTAGGGGTGTCTGTGTGTGTGTGTGTTAAAGGAACACTGGACACCCAGAATGGGCCTTACTTTAGAAATCTGCTTTTTATCTCTTTAGGTACCACTTTAAAGTATTATTAATTTTCATGTGAAACTGACCTCAGTGATGAAACCAACTCTAGAGGAGGGTTTTAGACAGTGGCTAAAAAAACCTCCTGATTCTTATTTTGCTGTCCGTTGGTTGCTGATCAGAATGAAGCAGCCACGCAAGCTGGCATCCTGACTGTTATTTGCCTTGTGCCTTGACGGAGGCTCGGCAGTCCCTCAGATACAGGGAGTTTTCCCGTTGCAGTCAGGAAGATCAGCTCCCAGTACTCAATAATTTCAAATCTATTGCCCTATTAAAGTTCTTGACTTCCTGGCCCAAACATCCAGTTCTGTCACTGAGCCCTGAACAAGAGGACAGGTCTCCCAATGTGAGGGCCATTGTTGGTGCCTGATTTAAAAGCTCATGGCCAAATCAAGAACTTAACCCAGGTGATAACGGTTCCGTATGTGCATAGCTTTCTTTGTTTAGATTCACTTTTTCTTTTTAGTGTGCTTTAAAATGTTCCTTCCATATGTTGGCATCTTGCCCAAGAAATTGCCAGTTTTTCCATGGAATGTGTGGGTGGAGACCATGAGATTTCCCTTTTTATGACTTCTGTAAGTGTGAGGATGAACTTGATTGAAGCGGGATGGTGTGGACATTCATGTGCCTCTGTGTGACTTCTTGCAGACAGCATCTTCCATGGGAATGAAGAAGCCTTGTATTGCAACTCGCACAACAGCCTGGACTTAAATTATATAAATGGCACCGTCACCAATGGCAGTGTGTGTAGCATTCACAGCGTCAACTCCCTCAGTTGCTCCCAAAGCTTCATCCAGGCTTCTCCCGTGTCCTCCAACCTCAGCATCCCTGGGAGTGACATCATGCGGGCTGACTACATCCCGAGCCACCGGCACAGCGCCATCATCGTGCCGTCCTACCGGCCGACCCCCGATTATGAGACAGTCATGCGGCAGATGAAGAGGGGGGTCGTTCACACGGACAGCCAGAGCCAGTCCCTGCGAAACCTCAACATCATCAACACCCACGCCTACAACCAGCCAGAGGATCTGGTGTACAGCCAGCCCGAGATGCGGGAGAGGCACCCCTACACTGTCCCTTATGGGCCCCAGGGGGGCTACGGTAACAAACTGGTCAGTCCATCGGACCAGATCAACCCAAAGAATACCACGGTGCCAAGCAAGCCCGGGGCAAGCGCCATCTCACACACGGTGAGCACCCCAGAGTTGGCCAACATGCAGCTCCAGGGCACCTATAACTACAACACGGCCCACATGCTCAAAAACTATCTCTTCCGGCCACCACCCCCCTACCCACGGCCCCGCCCTGCCACCAGCACCCCGGACCTCGCCAGCCACCGCCACAAGTACGTCAGCGGCAGTAGCCCCGACTTGGTGACTCGCAAAGTGCAGCTGTCCGTGAAGACCTTCCAGGAGGACAGCTCCCCGGTGGTGCATCAGTCTCTCCAGGAGGTGAGCGAGCCCCTCACAGCCACCAAGCACCACGGCACGGTGCACAAGCGCCACAGCCTGGAGGTGATGAGCAGCATGGTGCGGGGCATGGAAGCCATGACCTTGAAGTCACTCAACATCCCCATGGCCCGCCGCAACACTCTACGAGAGCCGGGGCCGCCCGAGGAGGTGCCGGGGAGCCACGAGGTCCCCCAGCTTCCCGAGTATCACCACAGGAAGACTTTCTCAGATGCCACGATGCTGATCCACAGCAGTGAGAGCGAGGAGGAAGAGGAGGAGGCTCCGGACCCAGTGCCCCAGATCCCCGCGCTCCGCGAGAAGATGGAGTACAGCGCCCAGCTACAAGCCGCCTTAGCCCGCATTCCAAACAAGCCCCCACCGGAGTACCCCGGACCCAGGAAAAGTGTGAGCAACGGGGCGCTGGGGCAAGACCAGGTGTGCCTTCCTCCCGCCATCGCCAGGGCCAGGGTCCTGAGGCAGGGGCCAGCCAAGGCCATCAGTATCTCCCGGGCTGACCAGATGGCCATCAACGGGTCCTCTCTTGGTCCATCCATCTCAGAGCCCGACCTGACAAGTGTGAAGGAGCGGGTCAAGAAAGAGCCTGTGAAGGAGAGACCTGTGTCTGAAATGTTCTCCCTGGAGGACAGCATTATAGAAAGAGAGATGATGATCCGGGTAAGTGGCTTCCTCTCCCAGGGCATCTTTCAAGGGACAGTTGAACAGGCTGATTTCCACCCTCGCCCGCAGCCCCCCTCTGCTCCTTTTCCATGATTTACACATACATCCTCTGGGCACTGAAGAAAGCGCAAGGCTTATTCAGGGAATGTGGTAGGGATTTAAACATCACTTGGCATATAAACAGGTAGTGTTTCATGTCACACAACTTTGTTTTCACATAAACCTTCCATTCTCATTCATGGCTTCTCATAGGTGTGCTTGGTGCAAAGTGCTGTGAGAGAGTCAGGATATTACAGGTTGGTGGTGTTGAGATTGGTGTCTGGGCCAGCATTTGCTGTTTATTCAGGGTCAGACTTCCCATTGCATGAGCTGCCAGGAGCTCACCTTCCTCCATCTCCTGGTACTTTGGTTTTTCCAGGGGAAAGCATTTTTCCTCCTCCAATTAGATATTAAAAGAGCAACATCCCTTCAGAGCACAGCTTTCTGTGTAGATCTAGATGTCAGGATCGTTCATCAATATTGTCCATGATGTATCCAGCTTTATTTTCAAAGCTTCTTTCGAGAGATGTTTAACACAAATCCAAGAGAATTACAATAAACCCAGAAGTTTACCGTTGAGCTTCCATTAACCACTTATTCTATCAAGAATTCACACATGCATATTTATACACACACCACACTTGTCCTGCAAGTATTCACTCCCTTAAAAAATTAAAAAATCCTCTCAATATAACCATTCAAACCTAGACTGACTTCTCCTCTGCATGTACCACAGCTGAACTATAAGGTAGCCAGGGCTTATTTTAGGAACTCCAGAGCAGTTGTAACTTAAAATGGGCTTTGATGGAGTTCATTAGACTTTCTTCATTTATAAGTCTCCCAGTTCTCCAGAGGGAATCATCCTGTAAAGAAGAGTAAAGAGCCAACATTTTAAGGATGCCAAGTCCCTCGGTTTAGGAATCTAGTCCATAGCAACGTTCCTAGTTTAGACAAACCTTAAGAACATTCTTAGCCTCTCGGTTTTGGCCATCCGTGGAGTATTGCTAAGAATTTGGTACAGGCGTAACTTTTTCCACCTAGAGGGAAATTGTGAAAGTTGTGCTGTGCCTGTGGGAAATAAGACCATTGGGGCTGAGATGCGGGGCTAGGTGCCTTGCGGGGGAGCTTTTTCCTGGGGATGGAATGAGATGCTGGAATGAGATGCGGGCTGGGTGCCTGGGGGCAGAGCTTTCTGAGTTTGGGAAAAGTAATCACTGGTAGAAAGGGATTTTCAGCACTTCTTGGCCTCACACCCCTTTAACACAACTCGGTATCAAGAACCCATCAGTCTAAGCTAAGCATTCAGCTGCTGCCTACATGGTCCCCTAGCCTCACTTAGGTCGTATTCATTCTCCTCTCTTGTTACCTGTATTAAACAAAAGCCTGTAGCCAAATTCATGGCACTGGTTCCCTACATAGTGCTTCAGGCATTATCCCAAAGGAGCAAGGGCCTTTTCCACTGTTTCCACGTGTCCTCGCATCCCATCCATTGGGTAAGAGCGAATAGCCAATTTTACCCCTTAACTAGTTCGGGAACATCATTACCCCAGACCTATGTAATTTTTCCTGATTTTTTTTTAATGTGTACCTTCTTCTTCTTTCTTTTTTTAAATTTTTTTAATTTTAAGAAATGTTTATTTCTTGGCTATGCCTCGTAGCATGTGGGTTCTTAGTTCCTCGACCAGCAGCTAAGATCCTGGTCCCATGCATTGGAAGCATGGAGTCTTAACCACTGGACCGCCAGGGAAGTCCCTTCTCTGATTTTTTCCCAAATCCTACACACTTGTGAGCCCAAGGGCTGCCGCCCTTGGCTGGTGTCCCAACCTCAGCGTAGGACTTGGAGGGTCTTCAGTGAGCCAGGCAAGGTGGTGACCACCACTGGCACTGACTCTTGGGGTGGGTCTCTATTGTCTTTATGAAGAAACTCACCCCAGTGACCTCCCCACATCTCAGATGGCTGTCTGTCCCCCCCACCCCCCACCATGGGTAGCCCTTGCCTGGCTTGTTAGGCATGGCTAAGAAGAGAAGGCTGTCAGGGCCTCCCTAGGATAAGAAAATGAGAAAATGTAACCAAATAGGAACTGGAGGGAGACAGCTATGGTGAGAATTTGCCCTGCAGGCAAGTCTCTCCCTCCAATTCTGGAGCTGCTTGTCCATTTGATGGATAGTTCAGGCCTGTTGTCTTAGCTTCCCCTGGCTCCAGCTGCTGCCTGGAAGACATTTCACTGTCTTTAGTCACCTAACCCAAAATCAGGTACTGGGAAGAGAAAAGACCAAATCAGATCTTTGAATTAATTATTTTTGATCTCTGGTAATAAGCTGATAGGATAAGTGAGGAGGAGCTAAGAGAAATAGGTTATCACTGGGGTTTCAGTTTTCATTAGGTAAGTAGTAATCCTTTCCCAAGAAAGACAAATAGGTTTCTTTGGGCTTTGGGCCCAGTTGGGGTTACCTTATGGTGCAGGTGGGAAGGATGCAGAAGGACTGTTGGGAGGACCTCAGGACCATTTATAAAAAAAAGTTTGCTCTCTTACAACTTTGCAGAGGAGTAAAACATTCTCAACTAAAAGAGATAATGGGGGGAAAATTCTCCCTCACAAAAACGAACTAATAAACAAGTAAACTAACACCTCCCCCCTGCCAACACACCCCACCACATTTAAATCCAAAAATTTCAAAATCTGTCTGGGGTTGAGAAACCAGGGCCATTCTTAAGAATATTATACCTTTGGGACCTTTCTCACTTTCTCACAGTTAATCTTCCTCTGAGATGCTCCTTTTGTTTGTCTGATGGGTCAGCCCTGTCACTGGACCAAGCATCTTATTGACAGAATCACTCATAAAGGCCAGGGCTCCATTCTTTTTTTTTTTTTTTTAACTTTATTGAAGTATAGTTGATTTACAATGTTGTGCTTAATTTCTGCTGTACAGCAAAGTGACTCGGATATATTTATATACATATATATTCTTTTTCATTATGGTTTATCCCAGGATATTGGATATAGTTCCCAAGGCTCCATTCTGACTGTAGGTGGCCTTGAGGGGATGCATGTAGGGGTGTAATGCCATCCCCTACACCCACAATTAGAATAATCTGCACTGTGGCTCCATCAAGATACTTCTCTGGGGAGTAGATGTCTAAATGACAGACTAAGAAAAAAATACCTAAAGGTTTGAAAAAAGAAAACAGGAATAAGATGACTCCTTCATCTGTGGCAACCAAAGGAACCTGCAAATTGGTTTCACTTTCGTGTGGATCAGAATCATAAACTCTGTAAAACTCATCTGTTTCTATGCTTTATGAAGTCTCTCTGTTCTTTTGTCTTCTAAGACAAAATTATTTGGTGGAAAATGCTCCCATTGCCTTGCCTGAAATGAGTAAATGGAGGTTTGTTGGTACCTCAATCAGTTTAGAGGGCGTGAGGAAGCACAGCCATAGACCAAATAACAGGAGCCCCGACGGATCCAGTTTCAGAGTGTCTGTGCAGGTGAGATAGAGAGGAGTTGAAAAGCCACAAACAAGGGCCAGGTGTTAACAACCAAACCTTCCCCTAAGTCCTCTGCTTGGCCCCTAGATCCATATACTCCCATGGCTTAGTCACATCCAGTGGTGCTCCACCATGGTCACTGGGGGCCATGGTGTCCATTCCTGTGGGTCTTCTGGATGAAGCATGAAGGGTGCTGCTGGGTAGGGCATCTCAGGTGGCCCCAGGCTGTGGTATTAGTGACTTTGCTAAACCACAGCAGCTCTCATTTTGGGGATGATATCCCGGGGACCAGAGAGAGTCAATACAGGATTAACACCCTCAGTCTTAGCCCCTCTGAATGGAAACTTGGGAAGGTTTTTGTCTATTTATGTATGTATCCAACCTCTTAAGAATGCAGCAAACAGTTTTTATAAGGTTTTTACTGTTTAATCTGTATAAAAGGTCCATCAGTGGGATTAAGTTTGATTATTCATGAATCTCTGTTTCTCTCTTCCTTGTCCTGTCTTCCTTCAGCCCTTATCTTCCTAAAGTGTCTCATGTACACTGTTTTCTTGTGAGCCCCGTGGCAGGGTGTATTTGTATGGAGTCTTTGCTCTTGTTTGTTTGTTTGTTCGTTCATTCCTCGATTTTAAATAAAAGCTCAGGAGGCCTGGAGGAACCGGCTTCCTCCGGCACAGTGGGAATAATGGGAAGACTGTGTTTGAATTTGCCCTGCTAATGGTGATTGTCTGCATTCCTTGGCTGGGGAGTTACAGATTTGGGGAGATTAAAACACATTCCAGCATTCTCCTGGTATTACAAACAATGAGAACATGCCTTTTCTTGCCGCAAGAATCTAGAGAAGCAGAAGATGGCAGGCCTGGAGGCACAGAAGAGGCCACTGATGTTGGCAGCCTTGAACGGACTCTCGGTTGCTCGGGGCTCGGGGCGGGAAGAAAGTCGCGTTGATGCCACCCGAGTTCCCATGGATGAGAGGGTAAGCGCTGGGCTTGTCAAACATGTGACTCATTCTCTGTGGTCTTAGGATTCCAACGCTCTCTCCTCGCCCAGACATGCCAGCACGAAGGCGTGTTTGACGAATTCATTCTTCAAGTTGAAGCTTAGCAAGACCTGGTCTGTGCTGTATTAAATTGATCCTTTTCAACATCTCATGTTTCTTTGTCAGGTTGGTGCCATGACGACCCCTAAAGACACCAGCCCTTACCTAGCTGTGTGGCCTTGGTCAAGTCATTCAATTTCTCTGGGCCTGTGTCTTTATTTTTTTTTGCAAAGTGGAGAAGTTAAGCAGTTGCTGTAGCTCTCAGTTTCTGTGATTTTTGTGAACAAATACCCTTTATTAGGGAGTGATTCTTTTACCCACGCATTTATAGAATTCTTTAATACGCTGGCCCCTTGTTTGGCTATAACATATGGCTGATTTATAATTGTTAGGGTAATGCACTGTGGGAACTTTGGTTTTGAAAAGTAACCAGAAGTTGCGTGGTAGTGTTTCAGAGGTGAAGAAACATGTTCTTTTAGTTCCTGAAATTGCTGTCAGGTTAAGAAACAGGTCATGTGAATGTCATAGAGTGCATTACAATAAGATTAGGGTTTTAGGTTTTGCCAGCATGTATGAAGTATTAGCATGTTCTTAGAGCCAGAAGGGTCTTTAGAGGGATCATTTAATTAATACCATGTTTTGTTATTAGTAGCTTGACCGTGGGAAAAATAAAAGGTGGGGCGTCTAATCCTCACGACTAGAGGACTGTGGACCAGTATCATCATAAAATTTAGCTAAGAACAGCTGTGTAAGTGGAGGGACGGACGTTTGGGTAATTAAGATGAACAATCTCCTTATCACTAGAACTTTAAACAGAGGTGATAATAACAAAAATACTAATTTTGAATTTCAACTCTTGCCTGGTCTGGCAGATTTGTTCTGTTTAAGGTATGAGTGAGACGGAAATTGGTTATTGGACAAGAGACACTAGCAATATGGTCAGTAATGAGACCGAATAATCAAACCTTAGTTGTCCATCTTGAAACTACTTATTAGCATTGTCACTGTCAATATTTTTAAGAAATCTGGTGGCTTGGTTGGAGTGTTTGGATAAGATAATTCAGAGAGCTGGAGATCAATTTCTGTTGCAGTTCAGAACCCTGAAGAAGAAGCTCGAAGAGGGAATGGTGTTCACAGAATATGAGCAGATTCCAAAGAAAAAGGCAAATGGCGTTTTCAGCACAGCAGCTCTGCCAGAAAATGCTGAGCGCAGCCGTATCCGGGAGGTTGTCCCCTATGAGGAGAACCGCGTAGAGCTCATACCGACCAAAGAAAATAACACAGGCTACATTAACGCCTCCCACATCAAGGTAAGAAGTGGGAGGTGGAGAGGGGCGTGTTGGGAAGGCTGGTTGAAGATTGCTGGGTTAACGTTAAAAAGGCAGGGAGGAGAAAACATACGGGCTGCCACTGTGCATCTTGGCTTCTCCCCAAACCCCAAGGGAGTGTTTTTGAACTCCTGTGCTTTTCTTAGTCAACTGCAAGGCCATGCCTATCACTGCACAGAGAGAAGGAAGCCCAGCGGCCTCAGGGAAAAAACCTCAGGTCAGCTATTTCTGAAGCTTGCTCATTACAGAGGGTTTAACTTTTTCTTCTCTCTGTGCGTTGTAACTCTCCCGAAAACTCACAGGTAAAGCTGAGGATTAGCCCTTTCAGTTCGTAATTTGCAGATGATGGAGAATTTGGAAATCACAGGCATTATATTTCTGTCACTGGAGTTATGATGTTCACGAGCCACAGAAACTTACTGTTTCTCCCTTGTAACACTACTGGTTAGGCATTTTAGAGCTCAAGTCCCAGAGCTCAAGTCCCAAATTTGCATGATATTTAGAAGAGTGCGCTAATTTAAACATAAGCCATAACGGTGTGGTTGATAATGAATCTTGCAAGATGTGCCACATTATTCAGTGCATTTGGGTCATTAAATTTTTGTTACTATTTCAGATACTCCAAATCTTCATATCTCAGTATTTCATAGACTTTAAAATTGGTCAGCTTAGCTTTACTTCAGTTAGATTTTAGAGTTATGGATACATGTGTGCATACAGTGAAGTGTTTCCTAAATAGCTTACCTTCCTCAGGGCTTGTAATGACAGAACATATTTGTTTAGAATGTCACCATTTGCTCTGACCTCTGAAGTAGGGGAATTATCTGTGTACTAATGTGAATTGTATTAGTATAATTGTTACAGTTGTTACAGGATGCTTTTCAACAATACAAGGTTCAGATTCGTAGTCTGCTGTGATCAGTAACCTTAGAAAACCTGTATCTGGCCTTATTTCCTTTCTTCATTGGACTTTTCAACTGTAGCCAAATTATAGGTAGGTTCCTTTGAGCCTTTAAAATACAGCCAGATGTCTGGCCCATGTATCAGTTCTAACGGTTTTGATACAGAATATGGGAAGTGTACCATGGTTGGGTGTAGTGTTTTTGTTCACCCAGCATAGATAACCACATATATTTTTTAAGTGTCAGAAAGTCCTGTCTAAAGACATAGGATGGCGTAACTCTCATGGATCATATTGTGTATTCTACTCTTATTTTTCAGAGTGAGAACTCTCAAAACAATGAAACAGTAAAAACTGAGCCCCAGGAAACTCTGAAGGAAACTGACGGTGGTGAATTTCATGGGCTTAGTTTAGATAACGAAACAATGACCAAAATAATGCCTGCAAAGATGCAGATCACACAGCTGCATCTTGCTAGACTGTCTGAGAAAATCTTCCACAGCTGTAATATACTATCTTCTTCTTTTGGCCAGATCGCCTCCCCCATTTTCCATCTGCTCTGTGGAAAAAGCTGTCAGTCTGCATGCGCTGTGCCCAGTGGGTGTTGTAAACATCCCTTCCATCCCTTCCTCCACATTCTCTGAGGCCCACATTTCATCTTGTGGATCCGGGTTAGACATGGGTGTGTTTAATAGACCCAGAGAGCTTGCAAGAACTTGTCCTTGTGTTTTTGGAAGAGAGTTGTATGTCTTGCCAATGTTTTCTCCCTGGGTTCCAAGCAGCCGTTAACACAGAACAGAGATTTATTTGCTCCAGACGAGGAATCACATCTGTGAAATCTACCTCAGTAGCTTTGGTGGTTGTGTTTTTAATGCAATTTTTAATACCCTCCTGTCAATACTTGGGAATATGCTGAAAGGCCCCAGGCAGCAGCATACTCTGGAAGTATTTATGGCTCCTATATGTTGGGTGCCAGAGAGGCTAATGTTTAAAATCACAATTCCACAGATAAGCCAAACTCCTAGCCAGCCAGCCAGCAAATGTATGAGTGTTATCTCCCACCAGTACTGGGAAAATGGATTTTGCTTGCCAGCTTTGACCTAAACATGCCTTGTGTAATGAGACAATAACTGACATTGTTTTTGTTTGAATCAAGTTAGTATATAGTTTCATAAAATAAATGAGAGAAAAAGTTTCAAAAAGTGATCACTTCATTGCCCCTAGCACCATCTTGAGACCCCCACTGGTGAATGTGTAAGGGAGCCTGACTTGGCAGTATCAAGGCACAGGAATGGAGGCAAACCCAGAAAGAATCCCTCCGGAGGCCACCATTTCACCCTGATAGCATGAGCTTTCACACTTGAGGCATGACTTTTTATTGATGCGTCTCTGCTGCTAATATTTATAGCTGCAGAATTATCCTCCCAAGATCACCCTGAGCTGTGTGGGGTAATGATTTTATTATCCAAAATCATCTAATGACTCCAAAGTTCAGTTGGATGCTGTGGTATTGTACGAGGGGAAGGTGATGATAAAATATCATGTACTGTTGGCTTAAGTACGTTCATGATACCTCTACTGTATGTGGTACAGAGTAGCGGGTACAACAGAGGTTTAGGACACACTTCATACCAGGGCAGTGGTAGAAAGACATTGCTCCCAAAGGAGTGTTTATTCCATGGTAGACTTTTCTGTTATTTAAAAGGATGTCATGGAGTACTGTTTCTCAGACTGTGGACCACAATATGGTAGTGGTATATGAAATCAATTTAGTAGTCGAGAGCAGTTGGGGTTTTTTTTTGGTTGTTTTCTTTTGTTTTTTAATGGAATAGACTAGAAAAAGGAGAAAAGAATGGCAATTATCAGTACATTGCACATTGGAAACATAACTATTATTTCTGTAACAAATTGTTAGGTTATATACATATATTCATGTAATATTATATATGTGGGTATATATATATATATATATATATGTTTTATATATATGTTTAATATGCACTGGTTTGTACATAATTACTGTGGGTTGTAGACCAAAAAATGATGAGGTATATTTTAATAAGCTTGAGTGGCAAAAAGTATTTTCATGTGAGCATGTGTCACTAGCCATCCATGGTGTCAGGGCTTTTGATGATAGCACTAACACATCTGGCCTAAAAACATTATTCAGGGTTTTCAGGTGGCTACAAAACGACCCGTGGTCAGCATGTAATTCTATCCTGGATTTGGGGTTTATTCACTAATGCTTGCCTTGGTTTCCAGGTGGTGGTTGGTGGGGCAGAATGGCACTACATCGCCACTCAGGGGCCTCTGCCGCACACATGCCATGACTTCTGGCAGATGGTGTGGGAGCAGGGAGCGAATGTGATCGCCATGGTCACCGCAGAGGAGGTAAGGGGGAATGGCCGTACAGCCATCTGTCCCGGCGGGGGCGGGGGGCAGAAGATGGGCTTTGTGTCGATGACTTTGCTGCCTCATCCTCCTTCCGGCAGCACCATTTCTCTGCAAATCCTTTTCTCTCTGACGTGCATCTCTTTTCTCTCCTTACTTGCATATAGGTTTGTTTTGTTTTCCAAAGATAATTTATTGTTATATCCCGTTTTTATCCAGCTCTTAACTCTTTTCCTTGGATCACCATGAACTAAAATTAAACAAACAAGCAAACAAAAAAGAACCAAACTTCAGTTCAGCCAGCTCACTTCCGTGTGCCAAACAAAGCAATGATCTTTCCACTGGAGTTTGAGAACTTTGGGGCTGCTCTGGGTAAATCGGCGTATATTCCCAACCCCGGGCGTGGCCAGCTCCCATGCCCTCCTGCTTATCAGCTGAAAAGAGACCAGAGCTGTTGTTCCTGTAGAGGCCTCTTTCTTTGGGGAGAGAAAAAAAAATTCTTTTTCTTCCTTTGCCAAGTCAAACATAGTTTTTCCCTTGTAACTAGAGAAGTCTACGTGGTGTTCCAAAAACTGGCATATACCCCCATTCCGTCTAGCAGTTCGCTTGGAGCTTGCTGTCTTGGGGGGAAGACGTTTTGGGTTTCTTCTCTTGTCACAGTCTCGATTTTTTTAAAATTTTATTTTAACCACTTCCTTTTGTTCCTTTCATTAAATTTTAACTTATGTTTCGAAGTCATTTAAGGAAAAAGGGTTTTCTGTTTGTTTGTTTGTTTTTTACCATATGTATGGTATTGCATATCCCTTTCCTAACAACTTTAAAAGGATGGGGAACAGAAAGAACTGGAAACAAAAAAAGTCATGTTCCCTTCGGTAACTCTTCTGAGCAGATGCTTTCCAGAACAGCCCATTAGAAGGTAGTGATGAAAGACTTTGGGCTCTTTCGGGCCAGTTGTACTTCTCTAGGCTGACCTTTTGTCCCACCTTCCCACAAAGAGTAAATGTTCCTGAAAATCTCTAGTTTTATCACTTTATCAAAGTACATCCTTGGAAGGGATTCATTCAACTTAAAACAGTGTACTTACCATCTGTGCTGACCCCAGGGTAAACACAACAGGCATGATCCTTGTCCCCAGGGAGCTTACATCCCGGTGGGATTTACAGTAAAAAGTGAACAAAGTCAGCTCGGGTAGTGGTAAGTGACATGGAAAAAAATGAAACCAGTAGTGGAATGGAGGGTGACTGTGGGGCTACTTTAGATTAGACTGCAGCCCAGGGGCCTCTGAGGAGGTTGCATTTGAGCTGAAACCTGAGTGACAAGAAGGGACCAGTCTTAGGAACAAAATCCAGTGATCTGTGAGGCAGCCAGAGACTTAACAGTCTTTTGAAATCTGTAACTGATGTAGGTATTCAGCAGTTCTATAAATTAAAGGCCTCAGATAAACCTACTTTCACAGGATGCTTAAATAAAAGAGGCAGGTGTGCTTCAAATTTAAGAAGCCTCAATTCAACCAAAAGAATCAGGGCAAGATGACTTGTGTCACCCAAAGCTGTATTGCTTTGTGAGCAGGCCAGCCTTCCCTTGCCACTCATTCCCCCAGCTCCGTGCGCTGGGCATTTCTCCTCTCGCACCACCCCCTTCCGCTGGGTCCCCTTCTAAGCTGCCATCTCTTCCACCCCCGCTCCCACTCCTGTGATATCAAAACTGTGCAAAACTTTAAAATAGACCCCATTTTGTAAATGGTTGAGAATGCATACCCCCAGAAAAGATTATAAAATTAAGGGAGAGAAAAGAGGGGTAAAGCCAGTTTTCCTCTGCTTCAGTTGTCAATGGAACTAAAACAAATGGGTCAGGCTGAAAAAAACCGTGAGATTGACACTAGATGATAAAGACAGTGTCAGTGGCTGGTGGGGTGTAACAGAGAGAGCCCAGGGCCGAGCATCCGATATGAGAAGCATGACCTAGAACGATTACTGGGATCTGTCACTCCTCTGCTTAAGGTCACTTCATCACCTTTGGATGGCTTCCCACTGACCGTGGGGTGAAATCCAAACTCCCTACCGTGGACCAGGAGGCCTTCTAACCTCCTCTCTGCCATCCACACTGAAGACCTTTCTGTTTCTTGAGCACACCTAGCTTGTTCCCACCTCTGGTCTTCACCCTGGCTCTTCTCTCTAACATTCAACTGCAGCCCAGTTGTGAATCTTTAGATTTTTCCATTGATATAACTGCATGGTAAATCTTGTTATTGGTGTTAGCTAAAATGTATGGGTATCTACTCTGGGATAGACACTGCATGATGCTACTGAGTCAGTGACTTAGAAGCCATTCAAGTTTTCCGCTGTCCTTAGATTTTAAGATTAAGAGGATAAGAGCTTCCCCTGACTCATGTCCAATTTTGCTTCTGTGTCTGACTCAGGAAGGCGGACGAACCAAGAGCCACCGATACTGGCCCAAACTGGGTTCCAAGCACAGCTCAGCCACCTATGGCAAGTTCAAGGTCACCACAAAGTTCCGAACAGATTCTGGTTGCTATGCAACCACAGGCTTAAAGGTCAAGCACCTTTTGTCCGGGCAGGAAAGGACAGTGTGGCATTTGCAGTATACTGATTGGCCAGATCACGGCTGCCCAGAGGATGTCCAAGGATTTTTGTGTAAGTCTTTTCTTCCCTGTCGGGGTTTTACCAACAGTGATAATGGTCTTATCAGTTGGAGGTGAAATGGAAAGAGAGTCTACTTTCTCTTAAGTGGCAAAAGTATTACAACATTCAGTATATAATACTTCAGTAGTATGTGTAGAACAGAGAAGACTAATACATGGCATTTATCATATTCTCTTTACCATTTATGCAGATGAGCCAATGTGGTAAACTAATTGGTTCTACCTTGATTTAGACCTTTAGTATTCTGATAACATGTCACGTGTCTGAACCTTGAAAAGCTAAATAAAATAAACCAGACACAAAAGGACAAATATGTGATTCCACTTACATGAGTTATCCAAAATAGGCAACTTCATAGAGATAGAAAGTATAATAGAGGTTACCAGGGGCAAGGGGGAAGGGGAATAGGAAGTTACTGTTTGATGGATAGAAAGTTTCTGTTTGGGACCATGAAAAATTTCTAGAAGTGGATAGTGGTGATGCTTGCACAACATTGTGAATATACCTAATGCCACTGTACACTTAATGTAATGTACACTAAAATGATTAAAATGGTAAATTTTTATGTTATGTATATTTTACCACAACCAAAAAAAAAAAAAAAAAAGAAACACAAAGCAATAATAAAGAAAAAACGACCTTAAAAATTTCTCATGAAAATTTATATCTCGGAAGCCCTGTATTTCCTACAGCAGTAAATCCCAATTAGTAGTTTCTCATACCTACGATTAAACATACTAAGAATTATTGAAATCAACTTGTAGTATTTGGAACTATCATTTTTGGATTCATTAATTTATGTGTATTTTTCAAGCTATGGTTATCTTAGAAACTAATTCATCCAGATTGTATGCAGTACTTTATTTGTAAGGCCAAAAGCTGGGTGTGTGTCCACCATGTGCCAGGCACTGAATCGGGCTCTTAGAACGCAGAAATGAAGCAGTCTTTGTTTTAAAGGCTCTTGCGGTCTCATGACGAAGACAGGCCGGTGATCACAGTCCAGAGGTGAGATCTGATGCTCTTGGTGATGGCTGCAGCAGCCTCCTTCCCTTCCACAGACTTGCCTAAACATCCTCCACTTGCGGGAAACCCCGTTCCTTCCTCACCCAGCTAGGAAGGAGGCCTGAGGGTGCCTTGCAGTTTACTACACCTGCTGTGTTGTTGACTCACCAGCTGGCAGAAGACCTGTGGCCACGACAAAAGGAGGTTGGAGAATGTCAAAACCTTGATTTTTATTTTGATATTCACTTAGAGTAGGAGGGGTGGGGGAGAGAAGAGAGAATAGGTTTTCAAGTACCTAAAAGTACCATTTCACAAGTTCCAACAGAAAGATTCTGACGCACACTTATTTGTCAATGCAGCTATTTCATTTTTCATTAAAGTGATGATGGTTCTTAAGGAGTCGGACACTGAGAGTTAAGAAAGATGATTGGAATCAAAGGATCTAGAATGAGATCTAGAGCAGGTTGGTGGTTGGCCTGAGGTCAAACAGTTACCTGCAGCTCAAAATATTAATGAGCACAGTGGCCTTTGCAGAGCTTTCTTTCCTCATAACAGTGTTCTTTTTGTTCCTTTCTGGTACTGTTTTGCTAATTGCTTTATTAGAAGCAAGACTCAGAAAATGGAAACAATAAAAGTAGATCCGTTTGATGACTGGCTAACAGATCTGATAAAAGGTTTTATAAGATGGTTAAAATTATAATCAAATCTTTTAAATCAGAACCAATTTAAGGACAGCCAGTCTAAATTACAGAAAAATACAGAGAATATTTTTAAACAGTATTTATTAATGTACCTTTCTAAGAAACTCAGGACAAGTGTGCTGAGCAGGGTCTTAAGAAATGTTGGCTCTTTAGGTTTTTAAGAATTTTAGGAGATTTTTGTTTTTGTTTAAATGAGATTACTTGGATGCAGAGGAACTGGGTCAAACTGTCTTCCAGAGGTCTTCACTGAGTTACACCTTAAGGAACTTTATTAATATGATTGCTGGAGAAAGAATCTGCTTAAATCTAATTTCTCTGTGTTTCATGAAATTCCCCTTGATGGTGGCATCAGCTTTATTGATCAATATTCCTTTACTTCTCTTCTTAAATTTAGCACAAGAAAAGCCTTGTCTCTTGTATGTGAACGTTGCCTGCCGTCAGAAAATGTTATTGCCTAGTATCTTTTCCCCTTTGGAAAAAAAAATTGTGAAAGGAATTCCATGCTCAGTATTTAGCTCATGTTGGTACCAATAGCAACTACCTTATCTAGTCACCTCAGATTGCCTTCCCTCTTTTGTTTTGTTCTATCTCATTTTACATTATTAGTGGTGGTGATGGTGATGGTAGTAGACGTTTATTTGGGTAAACTATTTCAGATTACTAATTAAATAAGATTATAAAGGAAATTGGAGTTCTTAGTCATTGTGTGTAAACAGGTGCTTTTAAATTACGAGAATGGGGACTTCCCTGGTGGTGCAGTGTTTAAGAATCCGCCTGTCAATGTAGGGGACCTTGGTTCGAGCCCTGGTTGGGGAAGATCCCACATGCCTCAGAGCAACTAAGCCCATGAGCCACAACTACTGAGCTTGCGCTCTAGAGCCCGCGAGCCGCAACTACTGAGCCCGCACGCCTAGAGCCCGTGCACCGCAAGGAAGAGAAGCCACTGCGGTGAGAAGCCGGTGCACCGCAACAAAGAGTAGCCCCCTCTCGCGGCAACTAGAGAAAGCCCGCGCACACCAACGAAGGCCCAATGCAGCCAAACATAAATAAATAAATAAATAAATAAATAAATAAATAAATTTTAAAAAATTATGAGAATGGTTTGGATGCTGTTTTCTCTTCAGCAGTTTGAGTTTTTCTCCTCATTTGGTTTTACACTGCTGCACTGGGATGAGATTTTCTGAGTATTAGGAACCTTCAAATCTGCTTCTCCCCTGAACTAGCTACTATAAAATCTCAGTTACTAATTGACTTTTTCCGGTTCTTGGATTGTTTGAGGATTACATTTATATACTTTTCCTTTTTTCATGACCATTAAAAAAAATAGTCTTTAAGGCTTGGGTTGAGCAATTTTCTGTTTGTGCCCAGTTGGAGTAGTAAACAGTCTCCTGCACAGCCCTGTGGGGCTAAGCAGATGTTGACGGGGCACGTGGCACACACCCCACCCACATGTTGCCTCCAGGAAAGGGGGGTTATCTTGAGCTACTCATATAACCACATGGGATCCAAGCTGAAAATCAGGCTCCCCAAAGTCTATTTTATAATCTAAAAAATGGAGTCAAGCCTCAGCTGACATTCACTCATTCAGTGAGGGGAAGGAAGAAAGGGCAGATGGACGCTCTTCCCACCAGAAATTGGCTCTGACAGGCGGGCATTTCAAGGGGACCTAGCTGGTGTCTGATCCCAGTCTGTTAGTAGTAGGAATTGCTGTAAGTAATGTCGAGAATCATCTGCTTGGGGGACTTTGGGATTTGCAGAGGGGAAGGCAGAATTTAATTTTTAAAAAAGAACTATTTAATTTAAAGAACAAATTCTCCCATGGACTAATTGACTCCCAGCTGGTCCTTTCTGGATCCAGGACTGTAGAGTGGGTACCAGCCAAATAATTAGTGTCTTGTAAGTACTCTAAATTATTGTCACTTAAAAAAAAAATTCACAGTCAGTTTTTTTTCCCCTCACTTGTATGCAAAGCGATGCAGGACATCAGTGACAAGATTTGCATTTTGTCTTGCAGCCTACTTGGAGGAGATCCAGTCGGTCCGTCGCCATACCAACAGCATGCTGGAAAGCACCAAGAACCAGCACCCCCCGATAGTGGTCCACTGCAGTGCTGGGGTGGGAAGGACCGGCGTGGTCATCCTTTCTGAGCTGATGATCTACTGCCTGGAGCATAATGAAGTAAGTCATTCTGGGCTTCTGAATCCTCCACCTTGGGGACCAATCTACACCACGGCCAAACCTTCACTTGTGCCCTTCTATTTCCACTGTTTAATTTCCTCTCTCCTGACGAGAGTTTTCCAGACCCATGATTCCTAGTTGGACTCTGACATTTACAACCTTCCTGATCTTTTGCCTTTCACTGCTCTGTGTAGAGACCCAGATAATATAGAAAAAGAGTTGAAACTGTGAGAAAGGCAACATTTAGAAAATCTGATCTTCGCTGGCATCAACTTCCAGAAGTCTGCAGTTTCGTAGAAGGTCTGGTTTTATTGTGGGTAATTTTCCACAGTGGGTTATTGGGTCGCATATAGTATAGATGTGTCTTGCATTTCTGGGATGTGTTTTGGCCTAACTCCTACATGAAAATATGTGTACTTTAAAAACATTTTTCATTCTTTAGTGGGGAGTTTTATTGAGGGGGCTCTTTGCTCTTGTCTAGACTGGCAGTGGTGTGTAGCAGAGCCAGGTAGATAATCCGAGGGCACAGACGTGGCCTGCCTTCGCTGAGGCTGGAGGCCCAGCTTTTCTCCCATAGACGCGGGCTGCGGCTGAATTTGTGCCCACACGGTGTGTGGCATTCCCTTCTTGCTGTAGGTCAGGGAGTTACACCGAGGGGCTTTTGATTTTGTAGAGATGAGACAAATAGCAATCAAAGGCTAAAGAACAATTCTTCTGCCTTCTATTCTCACAGGGAGCTTTAGGGGTTTTAGATGGCTTTCACTTTTTTTTTCTTAGGTTCTTTAATCACCGCTAGCAGCACATGTCCCGTTCCTGTTTTACAGATGAGGATGCTGAGGTCCAGAAACAATCTAGTGGCTTGTCCAGTGCCAGGTGGCTCTTAAGCAGTGGTGCCAAGGTTTGAAGTGAGGTCTTTCACCTCCTGGCCCTGAGTTATTTCCTGTCTTCACTCTGCCTCCAAATGCCAAGTGTCATTTGATTCTTGTTCAATTTACAAATTGTACAGCTTGGAGAATCAAAGGAAACTTCTGAAGTGGTTTGATAGTTTTAAAATCAGGAAATGTTATAATCATGTTCTGTGAAGGAATTTATATAACAATATATGTATTTACTCAGTGGTTTGAAAATCAGATTAAATATTGCCCCATGGAGTTTGTTATATTCAAACTTCTCGGAAAACAATAAATGCCAAGTTTAAATATGTTCAAAGGATTTTTAAGTTCCCTGCCTATACAAGGTTAATTTTGGAAACTTTCAGTCTGTACATATGAATGTTTGTGCTGCTAAAGAGTAGAAGAGGAGTTATATCATGTGTCCTATTGTTCAAACAAACAAACAAACAAACATTCTATTGGGGAACAAAATGCCCATCATGGAATCACTTGAGTCTACATAACAGAAATCTCATCATCTATGAGTTTTTATCGTTTTGTCTCACATGAGATTTCTTGATTGTTTGCTTCTCTGTCACTACTAGAAGTCTCTAGGAGTTTCTAGTAGAGTGAATAGCTCGCCACTAAGTCCCAGATCCGCTCACTGCTGGGAAGATGGACGAAGATGCAGTGGAATCTGGGTACATGTGGCTCAAGCATAGCCGAGCTCCACTGGCAGCGCCAGTGGGTTCCTGGGGAGGAAGAAGGGTCTCATCATCCCCTCCCCACTTAGAGATCTTTTCCTCATGTCAATTTCTTCGCCACATTCCCCTTCTTTTCTGCATTCCCCATGTGCTCTTCCTCTGTTCCCCCTTTCTCCTTTTCAACTTGAGAAGCTGTTTTGTCAGTCTGGTCTGACATGAAGGATTGCCGTGTTCTGAGAGCCCTTTGGAGACCCATCAGAGGCTGAGCCTCAGTAACACGATGACATGAAGGCTCATCGATCACCAGATGTCACTGGCCCAGTGGAACATAACAGATGTCAGAGCCAGCGTGGTACAGAGTAAGGGGTTCAGCCACTAGGGCCTTGAGTGGACTTGGTGAGGGCTCAGGGTGATTAAATTCTTTATGGTGTATCCAGACATAGCAGATTTCCTCAATGCCCAGTTGCATGCCAGAACATTTACTGGAATGTGGTCAGTCCAAAAAGGACTTCTGTTCCCATTGATATTCAAAGATAGCAAGATGACTCATATTTTTCACTTCCCTTCCCCTAGCACATGTAGCCAGCCTTATCTGTCCCATTTCCCATAATTGCTATTGGTAGACGGCTAGGGAGAAAAAAGGTTTCTACTTGTTCTGCTTCAGACCTGGCTTGTAAAATTCAAACCCTTATTTTAGAAGAGGAGTGGAACCGTTTGTTTTTTAAACAAAAGATTTTGCTACATCAATAGAAAGTTGGTTGTCCCATTTTTCTCCTGTCTAAACTTTCCCGTCTTCTTTCCATGGCTTCTGGATTTAGGATACTTTATATTTTAGTCTATAATCCATAGAGTTTTAATTTTGTCAGTGAAATGCCTTTTCTTTTTCCTGGAGCAAAGATGCTTAACCGTGAAGTCGGGTAGCTGCGAGGGGATTCTCCTGGGCTGCCCTGAGAAGCTTCTTTGTGCCCTGTTGTTTTTGGTCACTGAATGTTAGCTGTAACATTTTAATGCCCATACATTTGTTTTCAGAACGTACCAGTTTCATGGTTTGTGATACTCTCTCTTGGCCACCTGTCCCAGATTAGCTATATTACAAAAGGTCAGGTTCTCACTAGCCAAAGAGCAAGATGTCTTGATCTTGCTGCTTTTCTGAATTGGTTATCCCTCCTTCATAGAGTAGGGGGTGGGTGGGAGGATGTCTTTTAAGCAAGATGGAGCAAGCATCAGCTGCCTCCGGATTCCTTGGGGTAGGGACAGTGGGCAGCAGAGCCTGTGGAAGTGCATCTTCAAGGCAAGCTGAAGGATTCTTTCATTGAGGACCGGGGGGAACTTTGTCTTGTCTCCAAACTGCCCTATATCAGCTAGTATACTGTCCTTGAGTCAGCCTGAGGGGCTGAGTCTTACAGGCTATTGAGATGGTCATGACCATGATCATAGTGGTGGTGGCAGAGATGGAAGTGGAGGAGATGGTAGAGGTAAAGGAGATGGTGGTGGGAGAGGAGGTGGTGGTGGTTGTGATGATAACGAGAATGAAAATATTATAATAACCACAGCTAACGTGTATGTAGTGTTTACCATGTGCCAACACTATTTCAAGAGCCTTACAGCTCGTAGCCTTCACAATGACCCTACGAGAGAGGTTCTGTTATACCCTCATCTAACAAAGAGAAACTGAGGCACAGGGAGATGACCCCTTAGCTTCTGTGTGACCCTGCCTCTCTTGTCAAAGCCTTTGATGGGTATGAGGTAGGAGCAGCCTTATTCTATCCTTATATTCAGTGCCCAACACAGGGTAATGCTTATCATGCATTAGGTTAAGTTCATTATTAGGTGCTCTGTGTTGTGTATCATGATGTCAGTCACTTTGGAGTAGAGTTTAGGCACAGACCCACTAGTTACCATCAGAAGCTTATGGTCTAGGCTCTGTATTTTGACTAATAGTTTAAGGATCCACATGCCTTTTTCTCTTTGTGTGTTACCAGGGACTTGTCCCTTTTAAATCTGTGGTATTACTTAACTAGTTTTGGAGAAGAGCGACTAAACAGGATGGCATGTATGGTATTGTAGCTACACAAAGTTTGGAAATAGCTGAAATGACTTTTGAAAGTA
Source organism: Mesoplodon mirus (assembly GCF_964341445.2). Taxonomy (NCBI): domain Eukaryota; kingdom Metazoa; phylum Chordata; class Mammalia; order Artiodactyla; family Ziphiidae; genus Mesoplodon; species Mesoplodon mirus. Next base: position 154,979,023 of record NC_138978.1, on the reverse strand, counting down.
AAGTAAGAAAAGACATACAGCTGAGTTTTTATTATTTTATTTCTGATGCTTGCTCAGTCCTTGGTAACTTCATGGGTGTGGTCGTTTGCCTGGATTAAGGGCTCCCAGAGCATGGGGAAGTATACCAAGGCCATGATGGCACATTGACTCCATGGTGCTTCTGCCTTGGCTGGTCCAGGAGGATGAAAGTGACACAAGTGAGGGGACACCATGGCACTAATGATCTGTTGTATTAATTCCTTTCCATTGGAGATCTTCAAAGAATTTACACATTGGCAATCTCATTTAATACTCAAGATATCGTTAGTTAAAGACTTTTACGCCAAACATGCATGACTGGTGTCCAGAGATTGTGCTTTGATGTTTTAAAGGTTTACACGTAAATTATCTCACTTGGTTATGCCTGCGATCCTGTGGGGTAGCAGGATGGGCATGAGTGTTCTTATTTCATTAATATTAATGAGACAGTGAGTAGTCTTTATTAAGAGCCTACTATGTGCCAGACACTGTGTTAAATGCTTTACATGTATTTCTTCATTTGGTCCTCTGAGGAGGGTACTGTTTATCACCCTGTGTTATTGCCGAGGGAATGTCACTAACTTGGCCAAGGCCATGCTGCCATTGGAGGAAAGCATCATTATCCTTATTTTACAGATGAAGAAACGAAGACCCAGAAAGGGCTTAAATCCTACCATTGGGCCATGGTAGGGTTAAGAGTACCAATCGGGTTTAACTCCAGCCTGTTTTCTCTAGTGGACTGGTCTGTAGTTAAAATATCACACCAGTGGTACATGACGACCAGCTTCTCCAGTTACTATTGGGGTCTTTCACTGGGATAACCTAGAGGGGGCTGTCTTTGGCTTTCTCCTGGACCTGCACAGGGGCAGCGAGTGAATGCTTCCTGGATGAGGGAATGAGAAAGGAGCCAAGGGAAGCGCCCCCATCCCCCCCCCCCATCTCAGGATCTTCTTCTCTTTTCTTGCAGAAGGTGGAAGTACCCATGATGCTGAGGCTCCTCAGGGAGCAAAGGATGTTCATGATCCAGACCATTGCTCAGTACAAGTTTGTCTACCAGGTCCTCATCCAGTTCCTCCAAAACTCCAGACTCATTTAACCCCCCGCTTCAGCTCCTGGAAGAGGCACTCAGCTCCATCTTACAGATGGGGAAGCACCTCCAGACAACATCTGCTCCCCCAGCAGGGCGCGGATGGCCGGAGCAGGCAGGTCACGGGCTCCCTGAAGACAGGAGCCAAGATCATTCACAAACATCATGTATTATTTTATATGAGATAATTTATTTTTCCCCCCTTTGGAATAACTTTTGTGAATCATCGTAATGCAGTTTTCACAATAATATAGTAGTTTTCATCTGAACCACATTTTGACTGATCTGCATTGTAACAGGTCAGTAGGGAGGGTTGCCTGGTGGATTATTTGGGGGACAGAGGCATAAGGGAACACATCTCTAGTGAAGTTGCAGCCAGATTTGTAACCAGCCCTGAAATTTGTCGGCCTAATTGCTCACGTCCAAATCAAAGATGGCAAGAAAATGAGTTCATCCTAAAATATAAAGATAAGGGCTAAGACCCTTTCCTGAAGGAGAAGAACAACACTCTTTTCTTATATTTGGGGGCTCCTGCGGCTTGATGGGCAGTTCCTTCCCTTTCCCTTTTTTGCCCTCTCCCTCAGTAGTCTCTCTTTTCCTCCCAGGCTTGAGTTAAAGACAGGAACAGCTAGAGGAAATGCTCCCTTTCCAATGCAGCGATTGCCATTGCCCGGGAAGAATGAGGACTCTGTGTTGTATCTTTCTCAACCACTCCTTATTCTAGGCTCCGGAGCCTGTTCCCCTGCTGGAGACTACACCCTTGATATTTGCTGCTTCTCCCTGTTGGCTCAGTGGACCCTAGTCTGGTGGCCTTCGAGGCCCTGGGCCAGGCCGTCTGTGCAGCTAGGCTTCTTGCCTGATTGAGAGAAGATAACAGACCAGTGTGGAAGAGAGAGGAGACAGGGGGGATCTGAAGGTCAAGGTGCTGGGTGGCATGGAAAGGTTATAAAGGGAAAGGTTGGGAAAGCTGATGTATGGGGGCTCTTCGGCACTCAGGTGGCAGGGGCCCTGCCAGGAGCCACCCCAAGTGTTATCCCCACTGTGCTGCTAGCATCTCCAGCCTTTGGCCTGCAGGAGCAGAACTAAGCCCACCCAGGACCTTGCAGTCCAAATCTTGGCCCACCTGCTGAAAGATGGTAAGATTTGTGCTGCTTTCCTTTTCTCCATACAGTGCACTCTGATCAGTTGTGGTATTAACCCTGCCCTCAGTTTGAAGCTCAGTCCTTAGTTCGTCTCCTTCTGTGCCTTCGGTGGTCACTGTCCTGAATTTTGTAGGTTAGTACATAATAAATCATGTTCTGCACATTTTCCCTCTTGCTGACTTCTGGGGAATTTTTCCCTCTACTGTCTAGTTTTTCTTGATGCAAATTTTAATTGTGGCTTTGTTCTTAAAATTGACTTTTGCGGGTGTTCCATGATGCCTTCTTCCACTGCTCCCTTTTTTTTTTCCTCCTGAGGTGCAAATGCAAAGAAAGAATGGCATCCAATCGACCAGAAAGAGTGCGCCTTTGTGGCTTCCGGTCACCACAACAGGCGGGTGTGGAAGCAGATTCCTGATGAACTACTTTGGAGTTTGAATCAACTTGGTTTCACATCTGGCCAGGTGTTATAGTGGTGGTTCTCTGTATTTGGACTCAGTATCTGGCGATGGAGGGCCTCCTACCTTCTCTTCCAAGGTCTAAAGAATCAGTCAAGGAGTAGAACTTCAGCTGAGCGCCATAGATTCTGGAATTTTGCTGTGTGATCTGAAAAAGAAAACCATTAGTGTGACGTGTATTTTCAGTGGATCAGAGCTCGTAACCCTCACTAGGAGACACTCAGAAATGGATCATCAGCAAGCAAAGAGGTATTGTTTCCTTTTCCTTAGGGACTATCTATCCTTGGGATACTCCGCTGTTAGGGATGTTTTAACAGTTGGTCTGCCGTTACTGGTTTATTGTTTGAGGAACCACATCGGTATTTCTCTTTCGTCTCTCAGGCCCCAATGTGGGCAGTGTTAAAATGTCTCGTGTGGGCAGCGTGTAGATCTGCTGTCTCTGAGCTTATCACTCATGGCCCTCTCAACTCATCCACTGTTGCCACTTGGTGCTCTGGGAATATTCATGAACGCACAAAATGCACAGAAGTAGGTTCAGTATCTAATTTCCTAGCCAAAGTTTGTATTGAAACTCAAAGGAAAACATTTAAAAGTGATTCCCCATATTTTGTCTTTAAAAACAAATGCTTTTGGCCCTTGAGCCCATTTTGCCTTCCTTTTCACATCTCCAGTAAATGCCAACCTATCTCCTGTTAAATTAGCAGCAGCCATTTGAAGTCCTGTCAGTGTCATCTGCATAATAATTGCCCAGAGATGCTTTATATCTGGGAAGCAAGCCAAGGAATAAACCTTGAAGCAAAGTGTATTAAATTAGTTATCCAGTTAGAGCTTTTGGAGTGAGTTCCTGACGATGTATCAAGTCTGAAGCTGGAGCTATCGGGGTCTGTTGCTGCAGTTTCGACTTGAAGGGAGAAAATCAAAAATGGAGGGGAAAAAAAAAAGATACCATCTTACAACAAAGCCATCCAACACTTTCAGGCCTCTGGTTTTGAAGTTTTTCCAGTGGAAATGTTTTGTTTCTTTCATCCACTCCCATTTGGATATATTGACCCAGTGTTCATCCTTGTTTACTGTGGTCCCTGAACCAGGGGGGCTGAGTTTGACGTCTTCATCCTTGAGCTGAGCTAAGCCTGCTTGAAAAGCCAAACCGTATCCTGTTGTGCTTTACTGGCTTCCTTGGGCTTTAAGGGGACACCACCTTTTGGTCTCATTTACATTTATACACCACTTTCCCTGGATAGGAAGTAAAGGAGGATTTGGCAGCTTTAGGCAGGGATGTCAGACGTGGTATATTCTGAGTAATAAACTTCCGAGAACCCTAACTAGAGAGAATTTTACTTCTACAAGTTTTGTGGTCCTAGATTGAGAAGAGGAACTATTTTTGGACTGTAATTAGTCAGTTATTGTTTGCCTCCGAGTCCCATGGCCATCTCTGGCCCCTTCCCCCGTCGGCCTGGAGAGAGGGTCTTGGTGGGCTCCGCTGGGTGACATCCTGTGGGCCTTGCCCACTGGCTTGCCCAGGACTCACTTAACCTTTACCCTGCCTACACTCAGCTTTTGTGGTTCTGTTAGAAACACCAGTGGGTACAGTAAGTCAGCACTTTTATCCAACTGCCTACCTTTCTTATCTTTTCCAGCTTAATATAGGTTGACCCTTATGAAATTTCCAATATTTGGATCATATTTTACTTAGAATAACAGAAAGTTCACATGGATCAACCTAACAGTTTGTTTCTCCTCCCCGATTAGTATGGATCCCAGTGCACCATATGTCATTTCTCAAGTGCTAATGAACACGAAAGCATGTACAGTGGGTGGCTTGGCTCTTTTTGTGAACTCATTGCCTTGCTACGGCAACCCTTGCCTCACTTGAGTGGGCCATCTCCTGGGGCTTGGAGTCACTCTTTGCAGAGTGCGCTTTGGATTCTCATAGGCAGGGTTGGCCATCAGGCACATGACTATGGGGTTTTCAGCTGCCATCCTTTCTTGATGTACCGTCTGTATTAGCTGACCTCAGCCCAGTGGTTATGGAACACAATATGTGGGCCCGAGGTGTCCAGAGTCACAAAGCAGAATGTGCTTTTGAATCTCTCTTTCCCACTTCCAGTGGTGCGTGGGATGGAGAAAGTGGGTATAGTTATTGATTTTCTTTGGGGGGTAGATCTGTCAATCACTTGAGGTCAGGGGGTGGGCAAATGCAGGGACCTTCTAAGATGTGTCCCAGGGAGCTTAGACTCAAGGGTTGGGGATTGAGGCAGAGCCGTATTAGTGTTAATCTACCCTTCATTCCTCCTTCGTATCGGGAGTAACTGTCAGGATCCCAGAGTAAGAAATTTCCAGAAGCACCAAGTAATTACTGTTGGGCTCTTAAGGTGGCTCTTTGTGGGAATACAGTGTCCTCTTGTTTTACCAAAGATACATCTGCAACTGTGTTTTATTTTATTGCCTATGGATTTTATCAGACACTCATCATGCTCTTACTTAGTGATTTCTTTTTGTGAGCAAAGTAACAACTCATTTAGCACTGATTCCAAATGGAGAAATTCGGGGTTTTCATGGAGACTGCAAAAATTTTCCATTGGTCTAGAGCTTTACGGGTGACAAATTAGTTGGCCCTATAGGGTTGAAATAATCCTACTCGGCCCTATAGGGTGGAAATCTCTAGGATGTTAAATTATGTTTGATACTTCCCGTGAACTCTGAGCAAGCAAGCACAGTGGTTCTTGTCTTTGCCTCAGCTTCTAAGACATTTGGGGCAAAAGACCTTACTGATGCATCTATTGAAAGTAACAGCAACATGCCTGGGAGAAATGGACAGGTATATCCAATCAAATTCTGCCAACTCATATGTGTTGCCCCCAAAATTGCTGTTCTTCATGGGGTCCTAAGAACTCGATGGCCTGCTTGCCCAACACTCAACGTTTATCCTGCCTGCTCTCAGCTTTTGCATTTCTGTTAGAAACTCAGATGCGTGAGTGTTTTTATCCAACTTACTACCTTATTTTTTTTCCAGCTTAAAATAGCTATGTCTTCTTCCTCAAGGCCAAACTAAAAGGTTCTCTATTAAAATGTCCATGAGCCTGGCACTGAATATCTGGCATTAATCGATTTCACAGGACTGCATAATTTATTGTTGCTTGGTGCAGTAAAAAGGAGGATGTGCATCAGTTCCTACTGTTTGGAGCTTTGATCAGCCTTCTCATTTAAAAAATAAATTCAAGGAGCTTTTCATTTTAAGACAGGAGGGCAAAAGCTGATGGGCAGCCTGAACATGAGAACGCATCTATCTAGAAATCACTGTTCCTTCTGCCATGCTTTGGGCCATCAAGATCATTCTTTCCGAAAAATGCCATAAGCTTGCCCAGAGAAGAGCTATAAATGGGAAGAGGAAGAGGAAGGCTTTTCAGACCAGCCTTGGAGTTTCTATCAAAAAGTTCTTGATTCACAATTTTCTGAACTCGGGGATGTCTCTCCTACTCCCTCCCTTTCTATAAGGCCAGAGGGATGGAGATGAGGTGGTGATCCTGGGAAAGACCACGCTGTAGTGGGGAGATCTGTTTCACCCTCACACAGTTTTTTTTGTTTTGTTTTGTTTTTGGCTGCGTTGGGTCTTCGTTGCTGTGTGCGGGCTTTCTCTAGTTGCGGTGAGCTGGGGCTACTGTTCGTTGCGTGCACAGGTTTCTCACTGCGGTGGCTTCTCTTGCTGCAGAGCACGGGCTCTAGGCGCACGGGCTTCAGTAGTTGTGGCTCGTGGGCTCTAGAGCGCAGGCTTAGTAGTTGTGGTGCACAGGCTTAGTTGCCCCATGGCATATGGGATCTTCTCGGACCAGGGCTCGAATCCATGTCCCCTGCATTGGCAGGTGGATTCTCAACCATGGCGCCACCAGGGAAGTCCGTACCCTCGCTCGTAGTTTTAAATCGTGTCCTCACTGTTGCAGTGGAGCTTGACGAATGTTCTGGATTCTGATGCCTGCCTAGATTTGCTGCTCAGAAAGACCACCTCCCCTCACTTGCTGGTGGCCCTCCCTTTCCTTGCAACCTTATTAGCAGAAGATTTGCTCAAACACACGGCTCTGGAGTTAGCTATCACAGCTCCTGTGCATCTTTTTTTTTTTTTTTTTTCGCGGTACGCGGGCCTCTCACTGTTGTGGCCTCTCCCGTTGCGGAGCACAGGCTCAGGACGCACAGGCTCGGGACGCGCAGGCTCAGCAGCCATGGCTCACGGGCCCAGCTGCTCCGCGGCATGTGGGATCTTCCCAGACCGGGGCACGAACCCGTGTCCCCTGCATCGGCAGGTGGACTCTCAACCACTGCGCCACCAGGGAAGCCCCTCCTGTGCATCTTGATGTGCCTCTCCTCCGGCCCGGTGGTGCTGCAGAGCGGATCCCCCTTCCCAGCACATCGTGTTTCTAATCAGGGCATAAAAAGCAGGTAGACGTCAATATATCAGTAGTAACGGCAGTTCGTTGTCTCACTTGACGACACAGGTGGGACTGCTTTGTGATGTCACCCTCTTCCAAGAGCACCCCATTCACTTAGGGCTACGCCGGCCTTTTCTTGTTTTTCATTTGCTTTATGGATCAGCTCTCGACAGCACACCTCTTCTTTCCTTTCCCTACCCTTTTAGCAACCCCTACAAAGCAGCTGAATCTAGTCATAGGTAATCACTCTCTTAAATCTCTCCAAATAATGTAATTCGAAAATCTAATTTTAATCCTGAAAAGCCTATATAGTTTCAAAAAATAAAATTTGGCATTTATGTAGTTTCAAGGAATGAAATCTGGCAAAGGGAAATCACCATAATGAAAATAGCTAGGTGCTGTCGGCAACCAGGAAGCTGTCTTTACCCCTTTCTCCCCTTGGCGATGGGCACTGTCAGTAGTAGGAGTGGGAGACAAGCTGGATCGATGGTCCGTCCTGTTTAGGACAAAGGTTGCACCACTCCCTCAGGCTTCGAGGCGCACTGACATGGAGCCACAGCGGCTGCATTTGGCATCATGATACGTGTAGTCGGATTAATTCGTTTCTAGCCTTCTCCAGCTGACTCTGTTCCCTTCACCGTCACCTCTACGCAGCCTGGCCAATCTGGTGAAATGGGTGAAGCTCTGGGCTCTGCAGGGACATTTATACGTTACCTTGTGATCCGTTCTCCACTGTCTAGGGAGGGGCAGGACATGCTATTCATCCAGTCTGCAATGTGTCCTATTTTTAATTCCTCACCTCCTCCTTCAGGGAAACACAGAGGCTGCTTCACCTGACACAGGTTTTGGGAAAAAGCTGAAAACATTAGATTGGGGTCTTTTTGTGCCTTAGGGTGGAACTAGCTTGCTAACATCTCAGGAACCCCGCTCTGCATTGAGCTCAGCTGGCTCTCAGAGCAGAGGTGCTTGGCGTTCTCAGCATTTCTCAGGGGGCCTCCCACCTCCCTGAACTGTATGTAGTGTTAGCTAATAAATACCTTCAGCTTAGAACTGAGAGCTGTCATTCAGAGCCATTTTTTCCCCCAACTTGGAATACCGTAAAATGTTATTGCAACTTCCTTTGACTGAACTTTCTTGCCAGTTTGAAATCTTAACAATCTATTAACCTTATCCTTTCAAAAGTAAGGTTCCTCTTCACCAGAGATGCTTTCCTGTGTATGTCCTTTGTTCCTTCAATAGTCAGCTAACTTGCTTGAGGACATGTAAATGGGGAAAAAAAGGTTTACATATGCAGATGACTATTAGATAACCTTAAGTAATTTGTGTTACATCAAGTAACATGCTGATCTATTTTGTTTCACTGGACTATTGTTGTGAGACTTAATTCAGTATTTTGATGCTTTCCTTGGTCTGTGTTTTATAAAATGTTGTGAATTGTTTTATCATTCAAACCAACTGACATTTAATAGGTCTCATTTCGAACGTACAGACAAGTCCCTCATGTAGAAACCAGTTTGTTCTTAAGGGTCTTAGGTCAGCCCACAGAAGCCTTCTGATGCCCAACAACACGGCTGAAGAGCAGGGCGGTGTCAGCCAGATCTGGCTGGCATGGGCTGACCTGGACATTTAACCACCTATCATATTGTTGCTGTGAGAAATGCATTCCAGATAGGGGCTTGGGATCCTGATAACACATTCTTCTCCCTGTGGTGGGCACTTGCTACCTTGCAAGATGGAGGCCCAGTCTCTTCACTACAAACTAATTGTAAGGGGAGAGAGGGAGTGAGACATTTATAGGACGTTCCCTAAGTTGGGGAGTGATTGATTAATACTCACGTGTCAACTTTACTTTGGTATAGACTCCCTCTCAATTTAATAATATTAAAAGCCTTAAATGAAATTATGCATGCTATTCTATGTGCTTTTTTATATCAGTAAATAAGCTTTTGCTTGCCAGTTTTATACACAATTAAGAGGTGTATGAAACTGACTTTTGACAGTATTTTTGCACTGTTTCCTATCTGTTTTTATAAAGTCTTTAGCTATTGGTCCTAGTTGTGTATTGTTTATGTTCTCACTGCCCTTGTTATTAAAATGTTTCATATGTGCCTTTACAAATGTGAGATCTTTATTCTAACCTTTTTTGTAAAAGATATCTATTGACTTCCAAATGCAATAAACTTTTTTTTTTCCAGAGAAAACAGCTGAATCTTTTCTGTCCTATGTATGTTTGCATTCATTGAAAGCATCTTCTCTCTTAGGATTATTTTCATAGGCAAACGTATCTGGGAAGATCTGCCTTTTCACTTCTTCAAAGCCCATTTATTTCTACCCACTTTTCATTCCTGTATAATTGGATCACACTGAAGAATCAGTTTGAAATTTCCAAAAGTCATCATAGTTAGTTAGGAAAAAGCTGAAAGGGGTGATTGTTAGGTAAATGGAGCGAAGAACCTAGAAGTGGAGCTTACTCACAGCTGCAGTGACAACCCTTATTAAATGCCAAGTCCCCCCGCAGCTGTCATTTATTCAGAGCCCGAACTGCTGGCCCAGAAGAGCCAAGCAGCAGGCTGCTATAGAAGACCTAAATCGTTGCTTTTGTCTTTCAACTTTATCAACAGCACAACTCATCTCTAGCTTTAAAGGTGGCTGCCCTGCCCCATATTTTCAGCCACTCAACTGCCACAGACACATGTGGTGAACCCCGGGTGATGAGGGTGGATACTTTACGTCCCTTTGATGAGTAGCAGGGCATTATAACCACTAAAGTGAGGAACCCACTTTCAGCCCTATCACTGTACAAGGAGTCATTCGCCTACAGAGGTCCCGGCTTGTTTCACATCATGAAAATGAGGATACTGTAAACCACACTGGGTGAAAGGAGATGACAAGCAAATTTCACTAAACACATAGATCGTGCTGTACCTAGGCTGACTGTGGCAATAAAACAATGATAGTTTTTAAAAGAAAAACTACATCAAGTGTGGGAAAAAAAAGATGATAGGAGAGCCCAGCAAGATGGCAGAGTAGAAAGACTCTGAGCTTACCTCCTCTCACGAGCACACCAAAACCGCAAGTATCTGCAGAACAACCATTGATGAATAAGATCAGAACATACCAGAAAAGATCTTCTACAACTAAAGACATAAATAAGGAACCACAACGTGAAGGGTAGGAGGGGCAGACTCGTGATATAATCGAGTCCGATACCCGCCCCGGGTGGGGTGACCCACAAATTGGAGAATAATTATACTGCAGAGGTTCTCCCACAGGAGTGAGGGGTGTGAGCCCCACATCAGGCTCCCCAGCCCAGGGGTCCTGCATTGGGAAGATGAGCCCCCAGAGCATTTGGCTTTGAAGGCCAGTGGGGCTTAATTTCTGGAGGCCCACAGGGCTGGGGGCAATAGTGACTTCACTTTTAAAGGGCACACACAAAATCTCTCACACATTGGGACCCAGGACAAAAGCAGTAATTTGATAGGAGCCTGGGCCAAACCTACCTGCTGGTCTTGGAGAGTCTCCTGGAGAGGCTCCTGGAGAGGCAGGGGTGGCTGTGACTCACGCTTGGGACATAGACACTGGTGGCAGCCATAGCGAGGTGTATTCTACTGTGTGGACACTGGGGCTCGTACCATCATGGTATCCTACATCTAGCTCATTAGTGCCAAAACCTGGCCCCAGCCAACAGCCTGTAGGGGCCAGTGCTGGGATGCTTCAGGCCAAACAACTAACTGGGCAGGGACACAGCCCTATCCATCAGTAGAGAGGCTGCCTAAAAGCTTCCTGAGGCCACAGCTACCTCTAGACATGCCTTTAGACAGGGCCCTGCCCACCAGAGAGGAAGGACCCACTTCCACCCCAACAGTGGACAGGCACCAGCCCTGCCTAGCCTGTAGACCAGCCATGCACTAACCTCTAAACCAGCCTTGCCCACCAGAGGGCAGACACCAGACATAAGAAAACCACAATCCTGCAGCCTGCAGACCAAGCCTGCCCAAAAGAGGCCAGACCCTACCCTGGGACCAGCTGGGCCCTGGCACTGCCCACTAGCAGGGCAACACAAGCTTTGGGACACCCCAGACCCCATACCTAACTGTGTCAGTAACTGGTCTCCACCTCTGCCCCACCCACCCCAAACAGCAATCTGACACCAGCTCTAGGATCCCTGGGCCCTGCAGCCAAACTCCAGGACCAGCCCTGCCTGCCAGTAGTTCAGCACTAAATCCAGGACATGGCTTCACCCACCAGTGGGCAGGCAAGACCCTGACTCTGCCCATCAGTGTACCAGCACTAGCCTGGGCTGCCTAAGGTTCTGCAGCCAGCTGCCTCGCAAGCAAGCCCTGCTAACCAGCAGCCAGCAGCATCCACACAAGGCAGGGCTTGGCAACCAATCGGGATAGGGACCAACCAAGCCTACCAGACCATCCACATAGCCAGCCTGCCCCAACAGAAGGACCCACACAGCCCTCTTAGGGGGAACCCCTAGAGTATATAGCTTGGGTGACAAGAGGGGAGTGTGCTGCTGGGACACATAGGACATCTGCTACAGAGGGCCACTTCTCCAAGGTCAAGAAACATAACTAATCTACCACATACGTAAAAATACACATAGCAACTTAGACAAAAAGAGTTGGGAGAGGAACATGCTCTAGACAAAAGAACAAGATAAAAACGCCAGAAGAACTAAGTGAAATGGAGATAGGCAATCTACCAGAGAAAGAGGTCAGAGTAATGATCATAAAGATGATCAAAGAACTCAGGAGAAGAATGGATGCACAGAGCAAGCAGTTCCAAGTTTTTAACAAAGAATTAGAAAATATGAAGAATAACCAGAGATGAAGAATACAATAACTGAAATGAAAAATACACTAGAAGAAATCAATAGACTACATGATACAGAGGAACAAATCAGTGAGTTGGAAGACAGAATGGTGGACATCATTGCCACTGAACAGAAAAAAAAATAATGAAGAGAAATGACATTTTAAGAGACTTCTGGGACAACATCAAGCACACTAATGTTCACATTATAGGGGAGTGTCCCAGAAGAAGAGAGAAAGGGCCCAAGAAAATATATGAAGAGATAACAGTTGGAAACTTCCCTAACCTGGTAAAGGAAACAGTCACCCAAGTCCAGGAAGTGCAGCGAGTCCCATACAGGATTAACCCAAAGAGGAACACACACACCAAGACACACTATAATCAAAATGACAAAAATTAAAGATAAAGACAGAATATTAAAAGCAGCAAGGGAAATAACAAATAACACAGAAGGGAATGTCCATAAGGCTATCAGCTGATTTTTCAGCAGAAACTGCAGGCCAGAAGGGAGTGGCACAAGATATTTTAGATGATGAAAGGGAAAAACCTTCAACCAAGAATACGCAGCCAGGCTCTCCTTCAGATCTGATGGAGAGATCAAAAGCTTTATAGACAAGAAAAAGCTAAGAGAGTTCAGCACCACTAAATCACTTTTACAACAAACGTTAAAGGAACTTCTCTAGGTTAAAAAGGAAAGGCCACAACTAGAAACAAGGAAATTACAAAATGAAAAAGCTCACCGGTAAAGGCAAACATACAGTAAAAGTAGGAAATCACCCACACAGAAAGCTAGTAGGGAAGTTAAAAGACAAAAGTAGTAAAATCACCCAGATCCACAATAAGCAGTTAAGGGATACACAAACAATTAGATTAAAAAATATGATATCAAAAACAGTAATTGTGAGGGGAGGAGAGTGTGTGTGTGTGTGTGTATGTGTGTATATATATATATATATATATATATATATATATATATATATATATATATATATATATATATATATATATATACTGCTAGATAAAAACCTCATTGTAACCACAAACCAAAATTCTTTAATAGATACACACAAAAATGAAGACAAACATAACACTAAAGGTAGTCACCAAATCACGAGAACAAAAGAAGAAAAAAAAGACCCGCAAAACCAAATTCAAAACAATTAACAAAATGGCCAATAAGAACATACATATTGATAATTACCTTAAATGTAAACAGACTAAATGCTCCAACCAAAAGACACAGAGTGGCTGAATGGATACAAAAACAAGATCCATATATTAGAATATGCTGCCTACAAGAGACTCACTTCAAATCTAGAGACATACACAGACTAAAAGTGAGGGGATAGAAAGAAGTATTCCATGCAAAAGAAATCAAAAGAGAGCCGGAGTAGCAAACTTATTATCAGACACAATAGACTTTAAAATAAAGACTGTTGGGCTTCCCTGGTGGCGCAGTGGTTGAGAGTCCACCTGCCGATGCAGGGGACGTGGGTTCGTGCCCCGGTCCAGGAAGATCCTACATGCCACGGAGCAGCTGGGCCCGTGAGCCATGGCCGCTGAGCCTGCGTGTCCGGAGCCTGTGCTCCGCAACAGGAGAGGCCACAACAGTGAGAGGCCCGTGTATCGAAAAAAAAAAAACTGTTAAAAGAGACAAAGAAGGACACTACATAATGATCAAGGGATTGATCCAAGAACTAGATATAACAGTTGTAAATATACTGGGTTGGCCAAAATGTTCCACTGGGTTTTTCTGTAACATCTTACAGAAAAACTCAAATGAACATTTTGGCCAACCCAATATATGCACGCAACACAGGAGCACCTAAAATATAGAAGGCAAATATGAATGGACATAAAATGAGAAATCAACAGTAACACAATAATAGGAAGGGATTTTTAACACCCCACTTATATCAATGGACAGATCATCCAGACAGAAAATCAACAAGGAAACACAGACCTTAAATAACACATTAGGGCTTCCCTGGTGGTGCAGTGGTTGAGAGTCCACCTGCTGATGTAGGGGACATGGGTTCGTGCCCCGGTCCAGGAAGGTCCCACATGCTGCAGAGCAGCTGGGCCCGTGAGCCACGGCCGCTGAGGCTGCGTGTCCAGAGCCTGTGCAACGGCTCCCTCCGCAACGGGAGAGGCCACAATAGTGAGAGGCCCGCGTACCACAAAAACAAAAAATAATAACACATTAGACCAAATGGATTAACTGGTATGTATAGAGCACTCCATTCAAAACCAGTAGAATACACATTCTTTTCAAGTGCACACGGAACATTCCCCAGGACAGATCACATGCTAGGCCACAAAACAAGCCTCGGTATATTTAAGAAAACTGAAATCATATCAAGCCCCTTTTCTGACCCCAATGCTATGAGACTAGAAATCAACTACAAGAAAAAAATTGAAAAAACACAAACACATGGAGGCTGAACAATATGCTACTTAAGAACTATTGGATCACTGAAGAAATAAAAAAGGATAACAAAAAGTACCTAGAGACAAATGAAAATGAAAACATGATGATCCAAAATCTATGGGACGCAGCAAAAGCAAAAAGCAAAAGGGAAGTTTATAGTGATACAAGTTTACCTCAGGAAACAAGAAAAATCTCAAACGACCTAACTTGATGCCTAAGGCAACTAGAGATAGAAGAACAAACAAAACCCAAAATTAGTAAAAGAAAAAAAATCATAAAGATCAAAGCAGAAATAAATTAAATACAGATGTAAAAAATAGAAAAAATCAATGAAACAAAAAGCTGGTTCTTTGAAAAGATAAATGAAAGTGATAAACCTTTAGCCAGACTCATCAAGAAAAAAAAGAAGGCCCAAATCAATGAAATCAGAAATGAAAAAGGAGAAGTTATAATCAACACCACAGAAATACAAAGGATCATAAGAGACTACTATGAGCAACTACATGGCAATAAGATGGACAACCTAGAAGAAATGGACAAATTCTTAGAAAGGTACAACACCACAAGACTGAACTAGGAAGAAATAGAAAATATGAACAGACCAATTACCAGTAATGAAATTGAATCAGTAGTTTTAAAACTCCCAACAAACAGAAGTCCAGGACCAGATGGCTTCACAGGTGAATTATACCAAACATTTAGAGAAGAATTAACACCTATCCTTCTGAAACTATTCCAAAAAACTGCAGAGGAAGGAATACTTCCAAACTCATTCTAGGAGGCCAGCATCACCCAGATACCAAAACCAAAGACATCACAAAAAAGAAAATTACAGGCCAATATCACTGATGAACATAGATGCAAAAATCCTCAACAATATATTAGCACACTAAATCCAACAATACATTAAAAAGATCGTACACCATGGTCAAGTGGTATTTATTGATATCTCAGGGATGCAAGGATTTTTCAATATCCATAAGTCAATCAATGTGATACACCACATTAACAAAGTGAATAAAAACCATATGATCATCTCAATAGATGCAGAAAAAGCTTTTGATAAAATTCAACATCCATTTATGATAAAAACTCTCCAGAAAGTGGGTACAGAGGGAACCTACCTCAACATAGTAAAGGCTTTAAATGATAAACCCATAGCTAATATCATACTCAATGGTGAAAAACTGAAAGCATTTCCTCTAACATCAAGAACAAGACAAAGGTGCCCACTCTCGCCACTTTTATTCAACATAGTTTTGAAGTCCCAGCCACAGCAATCAGAGAAGGAAAACAAATAAAAGGAATCCAAATTGGAAAAGAAGAAGTAAAACTGTCACTGTCTGCAGATGACATGATACTATACATAGAAAATCCTAAAGACACCACCAGAAAATTACTAGAGCTCATCAATGAATTTGGGAAAGTAGCAGGATACAAAATTAATACACAGAAATCTGTTGCATTTCTATACACTAACAATGAACTAGCAAAAACAGAATTAAGGAAACAATCCCATTTACCATCACATCAAAAATAATAAAATACCTAGGAATAAATCTACTTAAGGAGGCAAAAGACCTGTACTCTGAAAAGTATGAGATGCAGATGAGTGAAACTGAAGACAACAGAAACAGATGGAAAGATATACCTTGTTCTTGGATTGGAAAAATCAATATTGTTAAAATGACCATACTACCCAAGGCAATCTACAGATTCAATGCAATTCCCATCAAATTACCAATGACATTTTTCACAGAACTAGAACAAATAATTTTAAAATTTGTATAGAAACAAAAAAGACCCCAGATGGCCAAAACAATCTTAAGAAGAACAGAGCTCAAGGAATCATGCGCCCTGACTTTAGACTATACTACAAAGCTACAGTAATCAAAACAGTATGGTACCGGCACAAAAACATATAGAGATCAATGGTACATGATAGAAAGCCCAGAAATAAACCCACACACTTTTGGTCAATTAAGAGGCAAGAATATGCAATGGAGAAAGACAGTCTCTTCAATAAGTGGTGCTTGGAAAACTGGACAGCTACATGTAAGAGATGAAACTAGGACATTCTTTAACACCATATACAAAAATAAACTCAAAATGGATTAAAGACCTAAATGTAAGGCCAGATACTATAAAAATCCTAGAGGAAAACATAGGCAGAACACCCTTTTACATAAATCACAGGAATATTTTTTTGGATCATCTCCTAAAGGAAATAAAAGCAAAAATAAACAGATGGGACCTAATTAAACTTAGAAGCTTTCTACACAGTAAAGGCAACCACTGATAAAACAAAATGATAACCTACTGAATGGAATAAAACATTTGCAAATGTTATGACCAATAAGGGATTAATATCCAACATATATAAACAGCTCATACAACTCAACATCAAAAAAAAAAAAAAACCCTATTAAAAAATGGGCAGAAGAGCTGCCTTTTTTCCCAAAGGAAATGCAGATGGCCAACAGGCACATGAAAAGATGCTCAACATCACTAATCATCAGGGAAATGCAAATCAAAACTACACTGAGATATCGCCTCACACCTGTCAGAAATGGCTATTATCAAAAATAACACAAATAACAAATGCTGGCGAGGATGCAGAGAAAAAGGAACCCTCGTGCACTGTTGGTAGGAATGTAAATTGCTGCATCCACTGTGGAAAACAGTATGGAGGTTTCTTAAAAAACTAAAAATAGAACTACATTCCACTCCTGGGTATATATCTGAAGAAAACAAAAACCCTAATTCGAAAAGATACATGCACCCCAACATTCATAGCAGCATTATTTACAACTGCCAAGATATGGAAGCAACCTAAGTGTCCACCAACAGATGAATGGATAAAGAATATGTGGTACATATATACAATGGAATACTACTCAGCCATAAAAAAGAATAAAATTTTGCCATTTTCAGTAACATGGATGGACTTGGAGGGCATTAAGCTTGGTGAAATAAGTCAGACAAAAACAAATACTGTGTGAAATCACTTATATGTGGAATTTAAAAAACACAACAAACTAATGAATGTAAGAACAACAAAAAGCAGACTCAGAGATATAGAGAACCAACTAGTGGTTACCAGTGTGGAGAGGGAATGGAGAGGGCAATATAGGGGTAGGGGATTAAGAGGTACAAACTATTAGGTATAAAATAAGCTACAAGCATATATTGTAAAACAGGGGAAATATAGCCAACATTTTATAATAACTGTAAATTGAGTAAAACCTTTAAAAACTGTGAATCACTGTATTGTATACCTATAACTTTTATCATATTGTACAGCATCTGCTTTAACAGAAAAAAATATTATACTAGACAAAATACCAATGAACATGGAGAGAAGTCAAGTAGAATGGCAAGAGAATAGGTACATACACTAATTTGTTTTGTCATTCATGGAATGAGTAAATGGACTCAGTTTTTTTGGTTGATGAACAGAAAAAGTAGTCTTACCCTATAGTTTAGACATAAAACTAACCATGAGTAGATAGCCCTGTTTACTTCCAAATACTGTACTAGCAGGAAGCAAATTAAAAAACAGAGAAAAGAAAACTCAAAAGGGGAAAAGATAAATATAAGAAAAACACAAATATGCAATAAAATGACAAAAACAGGATCAAACACATCAATTTCATGTGATTTTACTTTTTTTAAATCTTTAACAACAAATAGGGAAAACCTGTCAGACTTAACAGTTAAGAAATATATAGAAGAAAAGAGCTCTTTCCTAATAGCTATAGAAAACATAAAATCTAGGAATTAAGAAGAATGTGCAGGACCTGTATAAACGTAACTAAACTACTTCAGAGGCAAAATGTAGACAAACTGATAAACTCATCACATTCTTGGATAGAAAGACTCATGAAGAGGTCAGTTCTCTGAGTACCAATGAGTTCAATGCAATTCTAATAAATATTCCAGGAGTACTTTTGCTGGGGGAGTAGGGAAAGGCCATGAGAGGACTTGGCCAAGTGATTCTAAAGTACTTTGTAGGGTTAAACATGGGAGAATGGTCAGAAAGACTCCAGAGAATGCAAAAGGATTAGCCCTAGTAGATACTAAAAGTTCTGCAGTGCAACAATAATTAAAAGTACTTTACTTCTATAGTAGACGGATCAATGGAATGAAACACTGCTGAAATAAACCTAAGTCTTAGGGAAATGATAATGGTATCATTTCAAATCAGCAGGGGAAAAGAAATCATTCCATAAACAATGCTGGCGTAAGTGGCTAGCAATTTTGAACATTAAAAAATTTAGAGTACTGGGGCTTCCCTGGTGGCGCAGTGGTTGAGAGTCCTCCTGCCGATGCAGGGGACGCGGGTTCGTGCCCCGGTCTGGGAAGATCCCACATGCCGTGGAGCGGCTGGGCCCGTGAGCCATGGCCGCTGAGCCTGCGCGTCCGGAGCCTGTGCTCCGCAGTGGGAGAGGCCACAACAGTGAGAGGCCCGCATACCGAAAAAAAAAAAATTTAGAGTACAATTAGATCCCTTAACCATGAAACAATGTATGAAATAAAACGATTCCAGATAGATCATAGACAAAGTTGTATTTCTTTTCTTCATTTACAAATGAAAATAAAATCTGCCTTAGTACAAGTGTCATGAAAAATAAAGTTAATGGACAACCAGGGGAAAATATTTTCAACACGACAAAGAGCTAATATCCCAACATACACTGAGATCTTAGAAATTATTATGAACGGCATAAATAACAAAATGGGCAATGGCTGTGAATATCAGCTCACAGAAGAAACACAATAATTCCTAAGTATATGAAAAAGTGCCCAACGTCATTAATAAATGCATATAAACAAAATAGTGCACACATTATGTTGGCAAAAAAAATTTAAACAATACAGTGTTATGAGGGTAGAGGAAAACAAATACTAAAAATATTATATTCTATTGGTACCTGATACAGTTTTTTAAAAAGGAAATGTGGCCATACTTATTCAAATAAAAAAAGTTTCCACTATTTGATCCTGAAATTTCACTTTTAGGAATCTGTCTCCAAAAACGGTACCCCATGTCAGCAAAGGTATATGTCTAAGACTGTTCACTGTGGCGTCCTTTATAATAGCAGCAAAGTGGAAAACCCACATGTCCATAAATAAGAGAACGGCTGAACAGATTATGACATACACATTCCATGCAATGTTCTGCCTCTAAAGAGAATGAAGCAAATCTGTAAATGCTGAAATGAAAAGGGTCCCTACTGTTAGGTCAGAGAGGCAGACTACAAAATATGTCAGTACCATTCTGCCTTTGTTTTTCTAAGTCTATTTATACAGAGACACTATACGGGCGTGGAAAACACTGCGGCCACATAAGCAAACTATCACAGTGGTTACCTCTGGGTGGTAGGACTGCTGAGAAAGAAGGAACAGCTCACTTTTTCATATAATTTAAAATTATTGAGAAAGTATTACCTTTACAAATTTTATAAAACCTAGACAGATGTTGGGCTAAGCTTATTTTAGGCCTAGCTGCAGAGTAAATTTGCATTCTTAAAACACTTATCTCCCCAGGGCCAGGACTATGCCTTCTTCATCTCTATGCACTTGGAGCATGTTTTGCATATAGTAGGTGTTCAGTAAACATCTTAATGCACTTTCACTGAACAAGAGAAGGCATTCCACCTGCTGAATCCGCTGTGTGCAGTTAACTGCAAGTGAGAGATGTGTGTGGGTGTCTGTAGATGAGGAAGGAAGGATAACAGACCAGATTCACAGCTGTTTCCAAGCTGTTTGCAGACCATGAATCTGAAAGAAAGCTGAGTGTAAACTCCATCAAGCTTTAATTATTACCTAATGAGGAGGTTCCTCTCTTTGGATCAGAAGAAACTCATCTAAGAAACATCCCTGCGCTGTGGTGCTCAGGGCTGTGCCCCTCTCTGCAGCAGCCGCTGAGAAACTTGCAGGTTGCTGTGGTCCAGGCTGTGGCGAAGCTGGATTCCTGCCGGCCGTGCAGGGAGAGATCAGCGTTTGCTCAAGAACATGGAGTCGGTAAGGAAAAAATGTTTCTCCTGCTCAGGCTTACCCTGAGCACAGAATCATTATGCACTGAAGGGATACCAGACACTGGACAGAAAAACCTGAAACTGACGCATTCTCCTGCCAGGGAGGGGCACCCATATCACTCAACTGCTCTCAGCTACTGATACCTTTCTTCCCTTCTTGCACCTTCTCAGTCTTGGGTCTTGTGGTCCTCCATGGGCACTGTATAGGGAAAGCAGCTGCAGGCTAACGAGGCTGCAGACCCCACTCCTGGGGGTGAGCGTGCCTGAGCTCCCTGCCTGATGCAGAACAGGTGCAACATCCATGCCAAGACCCGGCTCCATCACCACTTCGACATCCCCTCCCCCGGCCCCGACCGACAGGGGAAAACACAAACTTCATATACTGTTACCTTTTTTAATTCTCTTTCATCATTCATGTTTGTTTAGAACATTACAGTAGGCATGAAGGGAAAATAACTGCATTTTAAAATGTATATTATAATATATGAAACCATGCCATTATCTTTTAGGGGAAAAAAAGCATTCAAAAATTAATTTGATATTAAGGTTAAAGATTAAGACCAACATTCAAGTAAGCCATTTGTAAGGTTAAGTGCAAGTCGTGTTTTCATTCCAATGAGTTTACAGAGATGCTGGCATGACGTGTATGATGTGAAACGGTCAAATCCTCGAAGGTTTCTGCACTTGGATTTAAATAAAAACTAAAATGTCAGCATAGTTTCAGTGGCTTTCAATTTCCTGTTTGATCTCAGAAATGTATGGATGGTCTTTGCCATGAGCTACTTCCATGATGGCAATGGCCTAGGAGAGAGAGAACAGGGGTTGAGAGCCTGAAGCCAGTCCCCTTGCCCCTCCCCCGGGCTAACTTTAATTCAGGCTGGACCTCTCTGCTTGAAGGCACAGGATGCAAACTGGCTTTCAGAGCCTGTCTTAGCCTCCAGAGTCTGGCTTTTTTTTAAAAAAAGAAAAGAAGACAAGATTCTCTCACATCCAACTAGTCACCCAGTCTCTACTGCTGAGGAAAACATTCTTCAGTAGCTGAAGAAAGGATAGAGAAATTGATTTAGGGACAAACCTTTTTGATTTTAGTTCATATTACTAATGTGTAAGACATGACTAAACCGTTTTTCCCTTTCAAAAAGTGCATGCTTACATCTTTATACATATTCTTTAAAAACTTAAAAATAGGCACAAGTTTCATGTGAGAAATCCAGAGAGCACATATTTAATAAGGTTTCTTTAAGTGCAAGAGTTTCCAGTGGCTCCATTACTTTCTAGCTGTGTGACCTTGGGCAATTTACTTAACTACTCTGTGCCTCACTTTCCTCATCTGTAAAATAGGAATAACACATACCTCTCAGAGTTGTTAATACACATAAAGTGTTCAGAATAGTGCCTGGCATATAGGAATTACATATCTAATGTAATCCATAATAATTTATTTTGCTCTTTTGTATTCAACTGTATTCTTCACAGATCGAAAAACTTAAATTATTCCCACCTCCCCCAAACAGGGAATTTTTGATGCCCTGTGAATCTGACAGGCCTTCCTTTCTATTCTACCATTCTCTTCCTAGGTCTCAAACCAACAGGAGTGCAAGCCTTCAGGAATCGCCTGGTTTAAATGTCTCTCCTTGCCCTCTGCATTCACGTCAGAACTCGTGTTCCTTCCTCAGATCTACTCTATCCTTCAGGGATCAGCAATTCGTTACTTAACAGCACTCTGCCGTTGAGACCTAACTGGTTAATTTTTTTCCAACCTCACCAAAGCAATAAATGTCATCTTAGAAGACAAATTCCACAGCTTAGAAACAGAAAATTTTATCCTTAACTCCCACTTCGAGGCTGGGTCAGCCCTGGCCCTTCCATTTGGGACGTCGGACCTTATTCCATCTTCCCGTATACTGTATTGGGAAGACTTGGGGAATCTGGAGAATTAGGCATCCAGGCCTAAGTCCACGGCCCCAACTTTCACAAAGATTCTCTTAACAGGTATAAACAGATTGTCCAAAGGTTACAGTTTATCAACTTTTGTCTTCTACATAAATAATAATTGTCCCAAAGATTGTATTTCATCAACTGTTGATTCCTATATAAACAGCGATGAGAACCAATACTCGGGATGGTGGCTGTGCTTCTGTGAGCGGCAGGGCCTGGTCCCTGGCCCACTGGCAGGTCCTGGCTCATAACCATACTCAATGAATGCTAACAATGATTATTAAGCCTATTTTAGAAACTGCAAATGGTTAATCCTCATGCTGAGGGCCTCTCCAGACCCAACTGCCTTGATTTCACCACAATCAGGCATCACGAATCTGTAAATCCTAAAGGGCAGAAATTTGGAGAATTCCCTCACTACGGTCTCCTGACCTATCCATGGCCCCTTTTTTATTTTTTCTTTCTTTTTATCAGTAATAGTGGACCAGAAAAGACATTTTAATAATGCCAGCCTCATACCATGATCACATACTTATAGCACTTCCATGGCTTCCCAGGGGACAAAGGGCAAGTACCCCCTTCCCCACAGCCGTGAACCTGTAACCACAATGTGGACACCCCTTTCCCAACAGAAGGGTCAGGATGCAAACATGCCAAAGGCTCAGTTACTTACTACCCTGTCGCCTGCTGAATCCAGCCCCCTCCCACTCCTGTGGCCGGAGGGCGGCCAAGGGCTAGTCTTTCTCCATGACTCCGTCAGTCACCCGAGTCCTGCAGGAAGGGAAGTGTGAGGAGTCCGTCAGGCACTGGGCCTCCTAACCTCACATCACACACATACCTTCTTCAGAGCTCTCTCCCCAGCAGCTTTGTTCTCCAGGCCCATGTACAATCTTCCCAGCTTCAGCCACATGGAGGCCACGTTGAGGGAGTACAGAGGATAGTGCTTACTGGAAGGAGAGAAGAGACAACAGGCCACCTTGTCAATGGCTGCTGAGAGCCCACAGGCTGGGTGCAGTGAGCTGTGGTCGCCCAGCTGATGGCCACACTCTCCACAGCAGCCAGGCTCCTCCAGACCCCGGCAGGTGCTGGGTGGAGGGCATGGATGGTTCAACCCCGTCTACCCATCGTGGATGCACTTCATTTTATGCAGTTTGTGTGTTTCTGAAAAACCATGTAAAAACTACAGGGGAGATCCTATGGAAAAACATGTATAAACACAACATTCAGTCCCAGCCCCAGATTTTTGTCTTTTAGGTGCACGCATCGCAGGGCACTGGGAAAATTCCCTCTTTATGAGGACAATAGGCCTATCCCCTCATATTAAAAAGACAGTATACTTAAAGATACAAACATACCAATGTCTCAAGACCTTGGCTTTCTGTCACACTCTATGATATCAGTTGCTTTGGCAAAATTATAAGCTCTCTGAAGTCAAGTACACACCTCCTACTTCTTCTAGATATTCCTTCTCTATTGCCCAGGAGAAGGCTTTGTAGACAGCAGGTATTCTCTCTGGTTTTAACTGAAGGCTGACTGATGGGGCCTGCCTAGGAAGGAGCCATCTCCCTAGGAACAGAGACCAGGAGGCAGCTGGTGTGTGTGTGTGTGTGTGTGTGTGTGTGTGTGTGCGCGCACACGCACACGTGTGTGTGTTCAAAGTGTTTATTTACAGGCCGGTCTGTTCTACCTGCTCTATCCTCAAAGTCCATCCAAAACAGACACATTCTAGCTGTATTCCTAGGCAGTGGGCAACTCGCTGCCCAGAGGGATCCCTAGAGCCAGCAACCAAGAGAAGGCCAGGGCTGGGCCCCCCGGAAGAGCTCCCTAAGCTAACAGAGGGTCCAGCACAGCAAGCCCTGCTGGGAGAGCAACCACAAGGCCAACATTCACTCTCATTCTCTGTCTCTCTCCCTACAGATCTACAGAGGGAAGTGTACATGGCCTAGAGGACTTCCTCACCCACCTCAGGAAGAAGGACAGGCTTTGAGGTTATCCCTGAAGTATCAAATTCTGTTTCCAGGAGCAGATTTTAGGAGCTGGCTTCCCCCACGGGCTCCCCCTGCTGGCTAATCAGGGCACTGTGAGGTAAGTGGAGGGCCGACTGGGCAGTGGAAATTCAGACTAGACATAAACTTTACAGTCCCCAATCTTAGAACTTGAAGAAGTACTGAGGGCTTCTCAAAAGCCCTCAGGGTGCTTCTGGAACACAGAGATTTCAAGTCCAATACCCAGAGATTCTGATCCACTTGGTCTTGGAGAGGACCCTGTAAATGCATAATGTACATGTGTTTAACAGACGCCCCAGTGGTCTGATCTAGGCCATCCAGGCCCTGAAGTGGCTACTCAGAGCCTCCTTCTGTCACCCACTTTAAGGTTTACTAACCCTCTCAACATGGAAACTTCCCCACGGTTAACATTCATTATTACTACAAGTTAAAACCCAACTTATTTTATTCCGATCTAGGGGAGGATATTAAATAACCACAGACAACACACCAGTCCCAGAGTTTCCCCATTTGCAAACCTGATGCTGCACCCTGAAAAAAGCAAAAGAAGGGGAGAGAAAACCACTAATGGTTTACTAAGTGCCATTTAACTTGGAAGGCACGGGAAGGAAACGAAACAAACCGGTGGCTTTTTAATACTGGTCTGAATTAACTACTGTGGACGGAGTACCCTGGATGGGTCCTGGGAGGGATCCTGCCCCAGCACCCCCTGCGTCACCTCAGCCTGCCTCCCTGGGCGCCTCTTCTGGGTGGTGGAGGGCAGCCGGGCCCAGCAGAAGCACCCTGTGCCTGCACCTCCAGATGTGTACAGAGGAGAGAAAGCTGCTCCTGGCATGCTCCAACATGACAGCGTCAAGACAGAACAGCCAAGGGACCATTCTAAATCACCCACTTCCATCCTGTGCTAAGATGATGGGAAGAGCCACTGCAATCACCTGTAGGGCTGGATGATTTTCTGTCCGTACCGCAGGGCTCCCTCCCAGTCCTGCATGTACAAGCAGACGCCCATGGCCTGGTACATCATGTGCAGCATGTACACGTTACTGTCCTCAAACACACAGCTCATCTTCTCCTGGCTGAGCTCGCAGATCTCCAGCAGCTCACTAGGGGGTGCTCTGGAGTCAAGGAAAGGACAGGCCTGGCAGATTGGCTAGGAGGCTTCCCAAGGCCCCAGGGGCAAGGAGTTACTATTTTGTTCACTCCACCCCTAGCTTCACCCTCCGAAAAAGTAAATTACAGAAAGCCCAGCAAAAGTGAAAGGAGTCATATTTTTCTGGAAGAAAAAAACTAGGAGAAACGGGAGACCTCAGCTGTTAAACACAAAGAATTTTAGCCACAGGGAACAGAGCCTCCTTTCAGCTGTAAACAATGTTGATTAGAATCAAAAATCTTCAATTTTGGGCTCCCTGGTGGCGCAGTGGTTGAGAGTCTGCCTGCCAATGCAGGGGACACAGGTTCGTGCCCCGGTCCGGGAGGGTCCCACATGCCGCGGAGCAGCTGGGCCCGTGAGCCATGGCCGCTGAGCCTGCGCGTCCGGAGCCTGTGCTCCGCAACGGGAGAGGCCACAACAGTGAGGCCCGCGTACCGCAAAAAAAACCAACCAAACAAACAAACAAACAAAACCCTTCAATTTTCTAGTTAAACTTATATCCTCACCCAAGCTGAGAATTTTCGCTAAAGTTCTTAAGGAAAAAGTCCCCACCATGGGAACGTTCTTTTTTACACTCAGAAGAAAATGTGCCTTTTCCAGTTTCCTGTCACTGGTTTTCTTTCTTTCTTCAGTACGAATCTAATGCCTTTTCAACACCCAAGAAAATGCTATACCATAGCGGTTAAGAATATGGATTGTGCTAGCAGACCTGGGGCAAAACCTGGCTCTGCCCTGGTGAACTGTGTCCCTTGGGCAAATTACTTGCTATCTATGAGCCTGTTTCCATCTGTTACACAGCAAAACCCTTGGTGAGGTGCTTTGCCCAAAGGAAGATACCCAGTCAGTGAGGGTCTTCAAGGAACTGTTCTGCAGTTTTAGACAATAAAAGTCTTCCACAAGGATGCGCTCCTGAGCAAACTGGTCAAAGGAGGAGAAACAGATAAGGTCAACATCATGAAATGCTGATGTAGTTGCCTCCAAGTGATGCATGGCAAGTAAGTCTCTAAACATTTACCAGGACACATCCTTCCTCCAATATTCAGGATCTGAAACCCATTCTTCTCCCGTTCCCCGTGCCCAACTCCCCAACACCCCCTGTAAAGGAGGGTTGGTTGTAAAGGATATATTTGTAGTGCTTGGCCCGCCGGAACTCCTCAATGACATTGCGTGCATATCTGACCATGTCACG
Source organism: Mesoplodon mirus (assembly GCF_964341445.2). NCBI lineage: Eukaryota > Metazoa > Chordata > Mammalia > Artiodactyla > Ziphiidae > Mesoplodon > Mesoplodon mirus. Next base: position 154,952,324 of record NC_138978.1, on the reverse strand, counting down.
GATGGCTTCTGCCTTTGGGGGATCATTGAGCTTCCGGATTTCCACCTTGGCCTTATCCTGAGGAAAATGTCCACAGGTTACTTCCCACGGAAACCATACTGATGGGGAAACCTCTCAAATAGCACGTTTTCCCATGCAGAGGTAGAGGCTTACCCATTCTAAAGTTACAAAAGAATGAAAGGGAATCAGGCAGGGGATCTAAGAGAAGTTCAATACTCATTACTTTCTTACAAAAAAACAAAAATATTAATTTTCTAGACCCTCCTTATCTAGGCAAGACACCGAGAATCTGTTTGCTGTGGGCAGATATGTGTGTTCAGACATCTGTGAAATCAAGAGAATAGAATAAGGAGGGGTGCCGTTGACAAAATAATTTGCGCAATGCCAGAAAAAATGCTTCAGATTCTGCTGAATAGGTGGGAAAGCTTGAAAATGTTTCTTTCTCATGTGCTTTTTCCCTTCCCTCTCTTTTGAGCAGCCATTTCTTTTCAAGACATAGCAATTTGGCAAATCCTTCTCTTATCTGAACAGTGTGATGGAAATGTTTTCATCAGCTGCGAGAATCAGGTTTGAACAAAGATCTGGTCTCACTGGATTCCCCCGGGGCTAATGCTAGTAAGGCGGGTTTAAAGCCTCAAACATACGACAGGAGGAGACGCCCCAAGTCAGACAGGGGCGCTCGTTTGGCACAGAGGCCCCGAGAGAGAGCGCGCAGTCAACACTTGTGCTGGGTCGGGGAGTTTACCTTGTCTTTGGTGGTGCACTCCTGGCACTCACAGGTGAAGAAATAAGAATCTCTTAAGCGGTCATTCCTATCTTCTGTTGGGTACAGGAGGTCAATGTAGCTGGTAAAAACCTAAGGGGGTCCAAAAAGTTGATGCTGCAGATTGCTACAGGCCAACTCACGCCTTATCCTGCCTGTCGCTCTGCAAACGTTCCTGATGCTGACCTTGCAGGGACAGGAGGGCCAGAGCTCAGGATACAGTCTTTTACCTTAACACACTGAATTCCTTAAACTGAGCACCCGCTAGTGTTGTTCACCTCCTTGTGGTGAAAAGAAAGGGCTTCTCTACCCATCTCCTACAGAATCAAGGAATCACTAACACGGTAATTTGGAAGGTTGGAAGCATCCCGTTTCCTTCCTCCCCAGAGAGCAAGCTGTGAATCTGGCCCAGCAGTAGATGCCCTTGTCTTGTGTATAGAAGCAAAGGCCACGATGGGCAGAGTCTACTCATCCTTGGGATTGGCCCTGCCCTCTCTCTTCCTGGTCTTTGTTTAGCCTCTTTGATCTCACAACCCGGAACGGCCTAGATGCACTGCTGGGTGGGTGCAGGGGGGACATGGACACACACATGGTAGGTTTCCCTTTATCCTGCCATCAGCTGGCAATGGAGCAGGAAGCTCGGCTCAGCAGGCCGGGAGAGGCCAGCACAGGGAGGATGCAGCTCCTAGGCCACCAGCAAGCTGCTGCCTTACCCAGCCGGGCCAGAGAACTTGGAAAAGTCCTACCTTTGGGCTCATCAAGTTCTCCCGTCCTTGCTTTTTTTCTAACGGGCTCTATAACAGACTTGTAGCATATGGAGGAGGCCGGCATTTAACTGTCCATTATCTACTCACTGGGATGGCACTCGCTGCTCGTCCCACACCATCAGGCAAACGTCTGACTGAACAGATGGAGGTCCCAAAGCCGTCACTGTGCCAGTAACCTCGGGCACTGGCAGGCAGGCGAGGGTGGGGGACCCACACAGGCCAGGTGCTTGCAGGTGCCCTGAGCTCTCCCCAGTGCAACAGGCAGTAACAGAGACCCTGTGGCTCATCTGACACCTCAGGGAGTGGCTTTTTCCCCTTGGTAGAGCAGGTAACCCCCAAAACAGTGACTGGCCCAAAACGAGGAGATTGCATGTCTGACCTGTGACAGCAGGAGGGCAAAACAACAGGAGCAAAGCCTTGCCCTGCCCCAGTGGCCAGAGCCTGCCTCAGCTCTTTGAGATGACTGATGGGCACATGGCGCAACAGACAGAAGGGCCCAGAAGATGGCGACAAAGGCCGCTCGCGGCCCAGACGCAGCCAGTCCAGGTGACAAACTGCTCCAGGCAGCCCCAAGCATGGGTCCTGGTGACTTAGGTTTCTACGGACTGCAATCGGCTGTTTTAACAAAAGAGGCACCGGGCAGCCTCCACGAGACACTCAGAAACCAGGATACCGACTCAAAACAAGATGCCTTCCTCAGGACGAACTCCACAAAGGGTGGAAAGTCTGATCTGTACCTGGGGCGTGGGGCTCCCAGTTTAGCTGTGGGTTAGTTAACAATGTCCAGAGAAACCGAGGCCCCTATCATTTCCTACACTAATCATGATATTTAAAAAATTCGAAATATCCAGACATGCGACTTAAAAAATAGCATTAGAGATTATTTAAACTGAAATGTATCTAAAGTGGGTGATTACATGCCCTAAAAATTCATGTGTCTTGCTAGGGATATTAAGATTTACTTTAAGAAAGTATAGCATACATCTGGCAAGGCCTGGCCAGCGTTCTCAAGGCACCTGACATGGTAGTTATGGACCCACAGCACAGGAAAGGAGAGGGAATCACTGACCAGATTCGCTCCATATCCCTAAGTTAGGGAGGGAAGCTAATGGTGGCCTTTGGCCACAGACTGCCTCTACCTGTCCCATCAGTGTGTATACCCGGCCATCTGCATTCCATTCCTAGAAAGTGAACCCTCCCAAGTTCAGATGTGGAACTGATATGACGTGAACCGTTGATGTCATTTGGAGTTGTAACTTGTTAGCTACTGCTGGGTTGCTTTTCTCTTTGCGGGCCGGGGGGGAACAGGCCAAAATTCATGAATCAAAAATAAACTCAAACCCAATTATTTGGAAATGGGAATACACAGACTCTAAGATTGCATTTTGGCCATTTTGGCAGTCTCAATTTTCTATAAATCTCTGTGAGGAACCTTACTCGAATCTATTCTTCCCTGGTTTCTTTTTTTGGCCACAGATGGACATGGCGAGCGCCAAATGGAAGCTGAAAGTTTGGATCAAGCCACAGGTCTGATCCTGAACCCTGGAGGGACTGAGGATGGTACTCACCACCACGGCTGCCCTCAGCCACGCACTCACCTCCTCTCCAGGGTGGATTTCCTGTACAGCTCTGACTTCTGCCAGGGTCCCCTTGTAGGTCACAATGACATTGGGGCAACAACTATGATTCATCAGTGCAACACTGTCAATCAGAAGAGAAAACCCAATGTCCTCAGGAAGGCAGATGGACTGTTCAGGTAACTCCTTGGCCACTTACTTGCTAAGTTACAGAAACTGGATCTTTGTAGGACATTAAAAAAAATCTAATAGCTGGCCATCAGAGTCTAAGAGGTTGTTGTGCATGCATTTACGACAATATCTAACATCTTAAATTTGAACAATACTGAAAAGTGAGATCTGCAATTCAAAACGGTGATTTCTAAGCCAAAAACAAACTCCCAACACCCCTGCCCCCCAACAACGATAAAGACAGCAACAACAACAAATTCCTTCCTGTTAAATGCAGGACTCAAAACTCAACACCTACAGTGAACAGCTCTTCCACTGGACACTGTACAAGACAAATGGGCTGTCACTGCCAGGCAGCTTTTTATATCAGAGGATGACTTCTAACATGCTGTCTTTAGATGTTGAGAAATCGCCACCGCGGGAGATACCGGCTTCCTGAGTGAGGGTGTGTGATTCCTTGAGAGACCTGGAGGAGCCCAGTCTGAGTCTCTGCACCTCAATTTCCTCATCTGGAAAATTGGGACATTGCTGCTCCGGCTGCTTGCGGTCTGCTTTGCAGGGACGGTGAGGACAGAGAGAGTCGCCTATGCGAGGGCTTTGAGCTTTCTGATTATATCAAGGTCAAAGTTCTGAGAACAGAAATTTCTAAACTACAGGGGAAAAGTGCTTGATCTCTGAAAATGCTGCCTTGGAAATCACAATGCTGATATGATTTCTGCCAAAGGGATTTTTTCCCTCCAATTAAAACTGCCTGGATCCAAACTGGGGCTCAGATGGGCACTCACATCCCTGTGCATCATGGCTCTGGTGGCCGGTGTGACTCGTCTGACCCTCAGTGACCAAAACCCCTTCTCCTGTTTGCTCCACAAACACACAAAAGCAAGCGGGTTGGAGAGCCTGATGCAGAGGAGTTGCCCCCGGATTGCTGTGTACCAGGGGAGCGGCTGCTAGAGGTCTGGGTGAAGGGGGTGGCTGCCATGGGCAGGGCCATGCGGCAGCTTCCCTGTCTTGTCCGTGGGGAGGGTCACCTCCACCCTGCTTCCCGGCAAGTCATGCACAGAGAATCAGGCACTAGGAAATCGGATAAAGAAAGGCACCAGAAGTTGTTCTTAGTGGAAGAGCAGGTTTCTAGAACCATTTTGCAAAAGTACTAAGTGACTCATTTCAAGACAGTCTCCTGGCGATCTTCCTCATGAAGGCGGGGGAGCTGCCCGAAGGCAGGACACCTATCACAACTCATGCTCTTGGTACCGCCGTTCTCTTGGCAACTGCTGGACAGGGTGAAACCTTAAGCACCACCACTCTTAGCCTTGCTTTTGATCTTTCACATACCAAGAGCAGACATTCCAGAGCTCATTTCAGGGCTGAAGATGTCAGGATGAGCCTTCTAAAGAGGGTCTAATCACCTTTCTCTTCTTTTTCTCCTTCCTTTTCCCAAGGGCAAAGGTCCCAAAGAACCTTTCCCCAAACCACTTCTTCCCTCACCATCAGAATTCAAACTGTAGATAACACCATTTTGGCCACAGAAACAGTAATACTACGGAAATAAACTTTTTGTTTCTCTGGTTCAAGAAAGCCTGTGACAGCTGATCAGGGGACATAGACCTGAACAGATTTTTCTCTGTCCTTCAGACCCGTACGATGCACAGAGCTGGGCAGCAACAGACAGACATGTAGGGCTCACGTGCCATCCATGGCCAAAGCATGGGTGTTAAGGGTTTCCTGCAAGTGCTTCAACCTAGAGGCAGAGGCTCCTGTAGTTTATATCAAGCAACATCACTTTAAATGAAACTAATTTACAGGGTGGAGGAACTCAAGACAGGGGATGCAGGAAGGGCTCCTTTGCTTCATCTGTGAAGCCAAGGCTTGATGTCAGGGGACTGACGCATGTATGGACAGGAGACTATCCTGTCCATCAAATAGATAACGACAAAGCCATGCTTGGCAGTCCATTACAATCAGAGCTATAATGATCTCCATTGCTCAACTGGCTGGCCTTTCTTGAATTACTTGAGTATTCCTAACATAAAGAAAAATCCTACAGTTCTTTGAAATTTTTCCCTAGTTCACTACTTTAGCATATCCTCCCTCCAAAATGTGCTGTTTCTATACTGGTATTTTTCAAAAAGGACAGATGGACAAGAAGCTTACATAGTCTCTACATAAGTCTACAGCCAATTCTTGGCTATTAATGTTTTCCTTTGAGTGCAAGAAACCCAAAGATTCCCAGAACCACAGATATGCAAAAAGCAAATTTCTCAGCAGGGCCTGGGCTGTTCCTTCTATGCACACTCTCAAATATTCTTTAATAACAACTCTCTACCTAGCAGGACTTACCAAGCAACTGTTGTCTTAACTACTACCTTCAGATCCTTAAATGCAGGGGAAATATTTTGAAATCTGGCATAATTTAAAAGGGGACTTAATTCACTTGGAGTTTCATGTCTGCCACATGCAGTTAGGGAGCTTATTTAAAAATCAAAAAAATTCAAATTAGTGATAAATAAGTAAAAAGAAAAAAAATGAAGTCACACTCAGCCTACTCAGGAAATACTGCTGATCCCAAATGAGAAAGTTCTTCATCTTCAATTGTGAAGCCATTACAGTTAACCTGTAGTGAGAAAGGAGGGGGAGACAGAAGAATTTAAAAAATGAGCTAAAGCTTCTCTCTGGATAGAAATCATTTCTTTAATTTTGACCTTTAACAAATTAACTAGGAAGATGTTTGATTTAGTGATTTGAAAACCTTTCTTTTGGCCAAGATATCTTATGTTCAAACACAGCTTACAGATCAGTCTCATGTGTAAACAAATATAAGCAGAACTGTCAGTGCTGAAGCACCCTTAGTCTAGCCCACCTGCCCACCTGCCCATGGTAGCCCAAGAGCACAACAAACCACTAAGGCTCCAAGGACTGAAGTCTGCAGACCTGCATGGGAGTCAGGACATCTGCACTCTAATCCTAATTATGCCACAGACCCGGTGTGGGATCTTAAGCCCATCGCCGTGTCCCTCTGCCCTCGGTTCTCCTCCATTAAAAAAAGGAGTCACTTAACCTGGTACCTAGCTCATAAGGTGAGGCAGCCAGTAGCCTTTACGTAGCCAATCCAACTGCTGTCCATCCCCTTGAGAGGCAGGGGGACCAAGGCCCTGAAGTTACTTGGGACTGAGAATGTTCCTTCATGCCTCAGCCACATCAACTACTGGCTACTTGTTCATCTTTGAAAAGAAATATTACATTGAAAATCACCAAGGGCAGCTCTCAACATCCTGGAAGTCTAATTTAGAGCTCATAGGCTGAAAATAAGGACGATACTTCCCCAATTTCAGGCTGTTTCATAAACTCACTCTTTCCACAGACATCCACTGAGGAACCCTTATATGTTGGGCAACTGTGCAGAGAAGGAAGAACGGGCCAAAATCCGTGCTCTCCAGGAACACCCAGGCTCCTGGGAGACAGTTAATTCGGTGGGTGTTTTTCATTTGGATCTAAAACTTCACAACTGGAAGGGGATTCGGTCGTTTTACTTTTCAGATGATGAAAATAAGGTCAGAGAGGGGCAGTGACTCACCCAAAGCCAGTGGCAAAGGCTGAGAGCCCTGCCCTCCCCCACAGCTATGAGGTTGTCTGTGAAGCCTGCGTGCTGAATGATTTCAGCCCGTGAGCTGCAGCCAGGCTCCTTCCTACCAGACACACCACACTGGCGCATTTCAGGCCAATGGATGGGCTTTTTAAAACTAGCACCCACCAAGCACTTACTCTGGGCTAGGCACTGGGCTGGGTGCTGCATATTTACCCTCTCATAAATCCATACTACTACTCTGGCATAACCCATTTTACAGATGGGGAAACTGAGGTTCAGGGAAGTCAATGATTAAGTGACTTGTTCAAGGCCATATAAGTAGCAAGTGGCAGAACAGGAGTCAAAATTCAAACTAGACATTCTGATAGCAAAGCCATCAGAAACACAAGTGTTTCTTTTCACTGTACCATGCTTCTTCTAAAATTGTTCTGATCTCTGATTCTTAATGTTTCAATTTTACTTAAAATTGAAGGGCCAGTGTCAAAGGCTTGGAAATCTTGGCACACAGAGAAGTAAAGGCTCTGATGGGTTTGACTTGCAGTTTTTACAATTCAACACATTTACAATCAGTATTTACAATTTTCAACATAAAAAGAGATGACTGTAGGTTAGGAGAACAATATACAGTTTTTGAAATGCTGAGGTGTTGGGCATTTTTATGTAGAAGACTTAGCATACTATTTTTTGTGCCAGCTTCAGGTACTCTAACCTATTCTGTCATCAGGACATTAACCAACTATCATATCATTAATCAGTGACCATCAACCAACATTATGTTAAGAGGAAATCAGCACCTTCATTCATTCAACAAAATTTACTGGAGCATGAACTATGCGTCCCGCACCGTACCAGGAACTGAATGCTCTATACCCAGTCTCAGACTGGATACTAACATGCCTCAGCAGTGGCTGGTACCCACAGGATGACAACAAACGTCTGCAAAGTGGAAGAATGAATGAGAGAATTTAGCAATTTTACCACTGATCTAGGGACCGACAGCTCTTGCCTAGCTTTGGGAGGTCGGGGAAGGAGACTTGCCCCTTTGCTTCGTAATCTCTTCCTCTTCGAGGTTCTCAGCTGGACTGTCTATGACTCCAAATGCTTTCAGGCTTCAGTGGTGCACGACCACTGGTCGGCTTTATTCCCTCTGCCGCCCTCCTCTCACTGTGGAGGAGACAGTGTGTTTCTTCATTGCAAAGAACGGCTCCTGTGAGCACAAGTGCCATCACTGTTCCTTTCTGGGAGGTGGTAATGGTGTTTAAGCCAACTTGCATAGCAATTTGCCTGCTAGCTTTCCCTCCCTTCTGAAATATCCCTAGGGAAGAAAAGTGAATTTGCCTGTTAAGAAAGATGCATAGGCCATCGTCCGTTTTTTCAAGTCAAATCAGGCGTTAAGTGCCTTACTGAAGCTATTCTCATAATCAGCATTTAGACTAGATGTAGGCTGCACACCAAAAATACATTTCCCAACCATGCATATGTTCCCGGTGATTAAAATGCACCTCGGCGCTGCCGAAGGAGTGCAGTCACCTACTGCTGCCAGCTGCTGCTGGGCCACGAGTTAACCCACAACACCCTCCCACGAACCAGAGAGAGGAAAGGGCTCAGAGGCTGGAACAGCAGACATGCAGCTGAGGGCTGAAAGGCAGGACCAGAAGGCGGTATGGGGCTGGAACAGCACTTTTCAGTTTTGCTTTAAAGTTGTCTTTGAGGGTACTGAATGTCCCTTTTCAAATTTATATATGGAAAAAAGATATGTATGTGTGCGTGTATGTGCACCTATGTGTACACACACAATCTCAGAGTGGATATTATGATTTGATAAGTATAAAGTCTTTCAAGGAATTAATTACCTATAGTTATATATGTGTGTGTGTGCATGTGTGTGTATATATATATATCTGTCTCTATCTCCAGGATTTTCTGAGTCAGTCCAAATTTCAAGGACTCTGAGTCATTTTCAGCACAAATATATTTCTGCTTGTGACACCAAGTGCCTTGATTTTTGGTAACTATGGTCCCATATCTACTATGTCAACATTGAGAAGTCCCATCAGCATGCATTACTGTGTTGGAAGAAAGTTATTTTTTCCACAGCTAGCAGTGAAAAGATACCTATATTTATTTCATCTCTCTTGCTTTCTCACAGAACCATGCCTCATCTAATCCAGAAAAGAAGTCATGTATCTAGCTTTTTAAAAAATGTAAGGGAAGTCAATTCCCCAACTTTGTACTGTCACCCAAATCCACTGTCTTAGGATGCTTAGGGAAATATGCTGTAATAATCCCAGGATCATATAATGAAATCAGGAAGGTTTTTCATTATGTCTATTAACACTCATAACTTGAACCCATTTCTTCTTTTACCAAGAACAGCGTTTTTTTCTGATTATGACAGTCACACAATAGAAATATATCCACATAAAGTCTATCAAGGAACTCATCAAACTGTGTTTCTCGCAGAGGGGTTGAAGTAGGTGAATGAAGTGGTGATGACTCACTTCTTTCTTGATATGTGCAATTTTTAAAGTGGGAGAACTATGGGTGCTTTTCATCGTTTCTCCTTTTTAGTATTTTCTTAAGTTATCCATGCTCATTGTAGAAAATCCAGAAAAATCATCCAACAAAAAAGCAAAAATTTTCCACAACTCAGGAGATAACCAACAGTGAACTTCCATTTCAACGTTTTTTTTACATAAGTAAATTTTCATATTACACATTCCCCTGCTCTTACACTTAACGTTTTATCATCAGTGTTTTTCACATCTTCAGATATTCTTTGAAATGTAATTTATAAAGGCTACGTAACCTTCCATCGTAAGGCTAAGCCAAAATTTATTTACCAAACTCCTACGGCTGACCATTTATAATATGTACTTCCTTTTATTTTTCTCTTTTTTTACTTCTCATTTTTTTTTTTTTTTGGTTTTAAAAAGAACCACGCAATAGACAATTTGCATGTCAATTTCTGTCCATAATCTCTGATTACTTCCTTAGGCTAGATCCCTAAAAATGGAATTAGTGGGTCAAGGGGTATATAGGCGATGCTTACTCTGTCCTAAGATGAAAATGTGTAAGTATCTACCCAAGCTCTTTTATCCATCTAGGCACTGAAGGCTCTGGCAGGGGAATGTAACTACTTGTGCCCACAGAGCAGTATTCCAGTATCTCTCTTTCTGGGAAGGTCACCTTCAACTACACGTTCAGCTTGGAGGGGAAAACGCAAGGGTACGTTAGGGAGAGAAATCCGATCTGGTAAGTCATGCCAGGGAAAGCCACCCTCACAGTAACAGAAGACTGATGCAGCCAGACTGCGTTCAGCCAAAGGGTGCCGGCTGCACTGTCTTCTCGTGTCCTAGCCGTGCCCAACGGAGCCTCGGCCTTTCCAAATGGCTGATTTGGCAACCAGCCTTAGCACCTTTCAGTTGCTCTTGTCTAGAAGACTCTTTAATTTTTTTTTTTTTATCGTATCTGATTTTGGTAAACCTAGGCTCCTCTAAATAGGATTTCTTAGCAACCATCAGGAAAGACTTCCTGTACGTAGACCCACTTGGGCCCCTCTCTGTGGTGACTGTCCTTCCTGGGGCCGTCTGCATTTGCCTCTATTTATCCATACAGTGTTGGTAGGAGGAACAAAACAAAACAAAACAAAAACAACCAACCAAAAAAAGCCCACTGCTGTCAGAAGGGAAGGTTTAAGAGAAGAGTAAAATTTAATATAGGAACCTCAAATGGTCTTTTCTATTCAAAGAGCTTCCAGTATGCCATGGTACTGAGGCACTGGCAACTCCTCTGTTTTCATAAACCCTTCCTGCAGCAGGAGGCAGAGGTAGGGTGAATTTCCTATGTGCCACCATCAACTTCCTAGGTGCCACCCTGATCTGCTCAAGGACACCTGGCCAGGTGATGCAAAACAGGGCCCGACAGTTCAAGAACCATGTTGCCAGGCAGATGCCATCATTCTACTTTCGTTCATCTTCACCGACCACGTGCTGGGGAGAGGGACTCAGGCGGGGAAAGGTTAGGCTACGTGTCACTTGATGCTCACATTCTTACCTGTGCGAAGAGAACTACCAGGCTATGGTTGTCAGGGAACTCAAGGTGCTTGGAGTAAAAGTGATGGAGAGCAGCAATGTCACTCTGAATCAAATCTTTCTTCTCATTGTCTAATTTATCCAGATCTGTGGATAAACCGTCATTCAGCTGGGAGAAAACTCTGGATTTCTAGCTATATCCTTTTGGTACTGTAAATGGCATGAAGCGGGAAAAGAAAATACGTGGAGCCCCCAGGAAATATTCCTCCTCCTCATTTGGTCTAACGGATAAACCCTAGGGCAAGAAAAGTGCGCCATTTCTTTCTTCTCTTCCTCTGACAACTGGAAGTCACTCAGGACAGGGAATTTCAACTGACCATTAGCAACGAGGTCAGGAATGAGTGGTGATGACCGATAACTAGCTTGGTCAAGTCAAGGGCCCCCCGAGTGGCCCTGGAGTCTATGTCATGATCGAGAAAGGGGACAGCCCTTGATTTAATGCCTTTCAGTAAGGACGTCAGCTGTTTACAGGACTGCAATTCAGCAAAGATCCAAAAACTACTCAGCATGCCAGGAGAGCCAGCAGGAGATAGCGTAGGATGTAACAATTCATCCTGTAAGTTCCTACTTCCCCTTAATTATTTCCTAGCAGTCCTAGCAACTCAGGAAAAAAAAGTTATATTCATTTTTCAAAACAGCACACAAGTCAAAATAAAAACTGGTAATTGTAAAATTCCCCCCCACCACTAAGAATCCAGCTATCTCTTCCTTTCCTCAATCCTGTCTAATTCACAGATAATGTGTGGGTAAGATAACTCCTCAGCCAGTCACAGGGAGACTTACGTGATTCAAACTCCTTCACGGCTAACAATTTCTCTGAAGGTGTTCTCTCTGGGTGGATTTTCTAGTAATTGGGGAAGAAATCACACAGACACAGATTTCAACACCTCGTGCAAAAAACAGTGCTTTCACTTGTACATCAACATGAAGAAAAAGGCAATAGTTCTGAATGAAGTAAAGAGAGCTGGCCAAGGAGTCTGCCATTTGGGCTCTGAGAGCTTTTGCCTAAACATCCAAATCCAAAGGACGCTTTTGAAAAGCTTTTTAAAAGCATCTGCCACGTTCCTAGCACCCTGATAATGCCATGCACACAGTAGGCTCAAAAATGCTTGTTATGGGAAAGAACGGCGGCTAGAAAACAACTTTTTAGGTCCCTGACTTAAAAGGACCGAGTCTACAGATGAACCGTCCCATTTATTATTTCTCCTTCTAAAAAGGAACAAAATCAAACCCCCCATCCATTTTGCACTTTCTTTAAGCATAAGCTAAAATGATCTCAAATTCCATGTTTTAAAAAGAACACTTTGGGTTGTATCCGTGAGCCCAGATTCACTTGAAACATGTTGCCGGCTTTGTTCTAGACACCCCAAGAGGAGCTGACAATAGTAAACCCGCCAGGCTTTGAGAACATGAATAAACTTGGTGTTGACAAGAGTTCAAACGCGGAGCTCAAGAGCTGGCCCAAGGCCGTGTCTTTGTAATCGGGCTATTCAACTTGGGTATACAGGTGGTCCAGCCGGGCGCTCTCACCTTCCTAGTTAACATGCTACGCTTCCCCTTGGTAGTTGGGTAGCCTGTCTCCCCGAATCCTTTGCAAGTGACTAGAATACAAATGGTCTGGGTTTTTTTTAATCATCAAGTCCTATAGGGATGAAAAGATGGCCAGGTAACTTGTCATTTAATAGACTATTAGTCATAGTAGTAATTATAATAAAAGTTGAATGAAACTGGTATAAACTCATCATAGCTTTCAGACTACCCTCCTGGTGCCAAAACATTTCAATAGTTCTTTTTTAGAGCGGAAATCTTCCCATTCACGGGATCCATTTCTATAAGATTAGGAAGTCATTTTGCCTGGGAAAACTCTTCATTCAGAAAGGGCACCAGCTCCTTCTGAATTCTTAACCACCACACTTTCAATAACGTCAGGAGGTGGGGCTGGGGGGGAACCAGCAGACTGGTCACCCAATCCTCCCAAGATGCTTATGGGTCAAATCAGATGGCTTACTTACCCTGACACCTCACCCAGTCACACCATTTTCTCCCACCCTTTCCTTCCGACCAAGTATTTGGCATATATTTAAAGATGACACTTGGTAAGGACCCAAAAGTTAACCTCCTCCAGCAAAAAAGCATTCTGATTTTTCGGTCTCACTCTACAAGCCAGCTTTGATGCCAGCGAAGGCGCATGTCTGCAAGCACCTGACCCAGGCTGAACATAACAGAAGCATGACTTCAGAGGTCAGAAATGTCCTTCTGTTTACGATGCTGAGGAGCCTGACTTGATCTGGGGACAGATATGAGCTCGTCATGATCACATTTGGTTTCGATGAAGGAAAAAACAAAGTTTTAAACGGAAGGAGGTGGGGCGGGGGAAGACAGAAAGAAGAGGCAGGTGAAATTTCAGCTTTAAAAGAGTTACAGTACCGAGGCCCTGCCCCCTGCTTATCACTAGCAAGCAGCTCCGTGGACAGACACCTTCTAAGCTCCGTGTGGCCCATTTCATCGTGTCACAAGGACAAGTCCTATGGCATTTTCCGCCCCTCCTTTTAGTTTGGTCCTGTCAAGATCAGGCGTCTCATTATCATGCAATCAATAAGGCCTGAGCAACCTGGGGGGAGTCAGGACCGCCAGCCCCGGCTTCATCTTTGGAGGAAACTGTTGATGGCTGTCTTCATCCCCCCCTCCCCCCCTCCCCTTGCCTCGATTTCTACTTTTCTGCTCCTTTCCTTTCTCCTCTCCTTGCACACGCCATGCTGGTTGTTCTACCCCAGGGCAGGGCGAATAGCGAGGACGAGAGGAGCAGGACCCAGCACAGGACGGGGGCGGAGGGAGTGGGGAGCAGCGTGCACTCTGTGTCTGGGGAAAGATGGGAACAGTGCAAAGCTTCGAAGGCCGGTCTGGTTCCCTAGGACGCTCTAATTATGGTCAGTCAGGTTTTCACGCCCTGAAAGGCCGTAGTTTTCTATGTAAACCTGTCTCATAAAAAGCTCAGAATTTAGTAACTGTGGCTATGTTCCTGGCCTGGGGTAAGTGACATCCTAGCTGCACAGGTCAAACAAACCAGCTCACACGTGCAGCATTGTTCCCAACCCCATGCATTTGGATGTGACCGGAAATGGGGTCCCAAGGACACTTAACGAGAGATGATCACATGGGTCACTCACTCATCTTTCTGACCTTTAAGAAAAATAAAAATAAAACACACTTGAACGTGATCCCAATTCCTCACCTGTTTGGCCAGAATCCGTGCAGTTAGCCTTACAGTCTCTGAGGGATTCCAGTTTTCTCCCAAAACAACCATGGGAGAACATTCCAGCTTGTGCATGGGCCAATCTTCTCTCTGGGAAAGTGAAAAAAACAATTATTACACACACACACACACACACACACACACACACACACACACACACATACTGCAATAAAGTTCGAGAAGAGAGGATGCAATAAGTCCTACTAAGGTCAAGTGAAATATGTTTCCTTTTGGAAAACACGATGATGCTCACAAAAGCTAGAGATGAAAACATCCTTTAAGATAGTTGTGGCTGTATAACCTTGACTCAGGCCTGGCCAAGGTTGTTGGCAAGAGAAAATTTGCTTTGTGTTGTTTCATCAAGCATCTCGTGCCCCTCATCATTCCAAACAACACACATACCTTTCCATTATCTCTGGTTGCTGTCAAGTCACAGGGGTGAGTGACTTTGGCATTAGCCATTGCTTTGGCTCTGCTACCTACGGTTCTGTTCTGGCTCTGTTCTCACATCAGGGCAAATAACCAAGAAGTGACACACACAGCACCTAGTCTGTGTGTGTCTACACAGACACAGCACAGCGCCCTTTCACAGGTGATAAAAACAAAACACAAATGAGGGCTTTGTCAAGGGCCCTCTAAGAGTCTGGCCAGGGCAACTCTTGGGAATATTTAGGAACACAGACTTCCTGAAGAGTCATTTGATAAAAGAGGAGAACTGTACTCCTTTCTATCCCTTGTCTTGAAGCTTTCTGCCCCAGGTTGGGGGGGTAAAGGGCGTGTGCTCACTCCTGGAAGGGTGGAGATGCCCCCTTCGAGATGGGAAGGCTGAGGAAGGTAGGAGGACGCGGGTGCCGTGGAGGAAGGCACTGAGCACAGGGCATGAAGAATGAAGCCGGCACCAGTGACAGGGTTACTGTGGGGTGACTGGGAACTGCCTGGACCACACGGGCTCCAATAAAAGCCCACCGTGGTGGCGTGATGGGGCTGAGAGGCTGTGGGAGAGGACTCAGTGCGAGTCTGCAGACACTCTTTGTCGCAACGGAATTGGGTACCGTTGTGTTCTCCCCTCCGCCTTTCCTGCCTCAGAAAATGGCAAGTCTGATGGTTCAGGTGCTCAGGCCAGAACCCTGGAGTCCTCCTGGCTGCCTCTCTTCTCTCCCTCCCACTCCACATTCATCTCCGTGGCAAATCCATCCTGTCTGCCTGCAGAATACACCTAGCCTCTGATTACTTCTTGCCTCACCGCCCCCCCCCCCAACCTTTCTACTGGGTTTGCAGACCCGACACCTCGCCCGGTGGCTACTCGCCTTCTGCCTGGACACCTGCCTCTGCCCCCACCCGACTCTGCTCCAGAGAGCAGCCAGAGTAATTGATTCTGCAAAGCACAACTCAGATCCTGCCATTTCTCAGCTCAGCACCTTCTAATGACTTCTCACCTCAGAGCGAAAGGCCAAGACTTAAAGATGACCCGTGCCCCCCCGCTTCCACTACTCTGAGCTCATCACCACCACCATGCTCCCTCACCTCACTCCACGCTGGCCACCACGTCTCCTTGCTGCTCCTTGAACAGACCATGCTTGCTCCTGCCAGGAGATCTCTGGCACTTGCAGTATTTCCTGGCTAGATGCCTCTTCCCCTAGACATCCGCCTCCCTCCCTCCCTCCCTCCTCCACGTCTCTGCTCGGATGCCCCTTTTCAAGGTACCGGCCATGAATACTCTGTCAAAACCAGCACTCTCCCCAACACTCTCCCTTTCCTTGCTTTTATGTTTCTTCTTAGTACTTCTCACCACCTGACATATTACACACTGATTAGTTGTTGGGTTTACTATGTCTCCCTCCCGCTCCCACTAAAATAAAGGACCTTATTAGTCTGTTTTGTGTACGCCTGTTACCCCAGAACCTAGAACAGTGCCTGGTATTTACTAGGCACTCAATAAAGTTGTTGAATGAATGAAGATGTCTCTCTCCCCTCCCCCATGCAAAATATAGGAAAGACACGATGTCACAATGATTTAAGGCAGCCCGTGGCACAGACCCTTGGCTCAAGTTCTGTGCCAAGATGTTCTGCGCCAAGATGTTCTGCAGAGTTAAATAACACCATGCCAAATATAACTAAGAACAGGGGGAGAAAGAAATGACAAGATATGCACAAGGGAGAAGGGGATCTGTTTTCAGCCAAAGCCTAAAATGAGAGCACGGTGATGAGGCAATGTGGTAGGAACAGGTGGGTCTAGCTCCCAGCCGACAAACCAGCTCCCTCCCCAAATGCAAGGCAAAAAGGGAAAGTCAAAGAGGGCTTCAAACCTGGCCTTGGGATATCCAAGGGAAGTGAGGACCACCAGCTGGGGACAGATGGATAACTGACAACTATGAACACACACGTGTGCACTATGACCCCAGGAACGCTAATACAAGGTCTCTGCAGGGCCTTGAAGATGTTACTTTTCCGAATTGTAGGTGGTGTCTTTTGGTGTTTAACAATGAGCTCCTGGGAGAAATAAGTTTAATACTAACATTTCTTAATATGACTTACATATTATTAATAGAATTAATGTCAAACTAATGTGAATAAAAAGTAACATACAATGTAGACATTTATTGATGTTAATGTCTTCAAAGGGAAGGGAACCTAACTACCGGGCACGGTCTGGAGGCGAGCAGAGTGCTGTGAGGTAAGAGGACACTGGTTTGGGGCTTGGGGAGACCTGCATTCTCACCCCCGCTCTGCAGCGAAGCAGTTATGTGACACCAGGCAGGCCTCTTAATCCCTCTGCATCCATATCCTTGACTGTCAATAACATGATCCCTAAGTTATTTAGCAGGTCCAGAATTCTGAGTCTATGATTTTACGCTTTCCAACGGTGATAATCAGACACAAAAGCTTGAAGACTACCAACAAATATAGGACCTTCAAATGGGATAATTAGGCATTCATGCAACCAACCACAATGGGTCATTGTGGGGATCCAGCAAATAAGCTAACCCACAAGAAGCATTCAGACCAGCGCCTGGCGCACACTGCGCTCTCAACAAACGCTGGTAATTGTTCATTTGCTGGTTCTTTCATTCATCCAATAAGCCCTCGACTGACCGTAAAGGCAGAGGTGGGAGACAGAGTCTTTGACTTCAAGTAGTTTATGACTATATCGGAACACAAGGTAAAATTAAGAGCACCCGGAATGTGATACAGCCCCACACAGAGCAGTTAAATCAGACAGCTGGGTAAATTCAAGGACGTGCAGAATCATATAAGTTTCATCAAGGGAAATTTACTAGGTGATAAAGAAGTTTTCACTTTCTGTCAGAAGGTGGAAATGACAGAGATGTGCCACAATGGCACTACTCGGTTTTAATTCTTAAAAAAAAAAAAAACAGCAGCGGGGAGAAGAACATCTGGTAGAAATGTCAGATAGGTTCTGAGCATATCCTGA
The DNA here is from genome assembly GCF_964341445.2 of Mesoplodon mirus. Classification (NCBI taxonomy): domain Eukaryota; kingdom Metazoa; phylum Chordata; class Mammalia; order Artiodactyla; family Ziphiidae; genus Mesoplodon; species Mesoplodon mirus. Next base: position 154,934,683 of record NC_138978.1, on the reverse strand, counting down.
TATAATCTGCCCCTAGGTTCTGAGCATATCCTGATATAATCTGCCCCAATTTTCCCCATAAGAAATTATAAACAATCATATTGGACAAAATTGAAACAAAAAATTAAGCTAACCTGATGGATAGGAATAAGTCTTATCAATTAATAGTGCTTTATTTGTGTTTTGTTTTGTTTTTTAGTACTGGAAGTTTCATTGTACACAGAATGATTTTGCAACGCTTTATGCTTTTAAAAACATTTTTGCCCATTTTTCCAAAACTTTCTCTACTAGTTTTCTTCAAAATTCAAGCTGTTACTCCTTGCCTGATTGCAATATTTATAAAATTTTATATAAACTCAAATGGATCCCATTTCCCAGGAAAGTAATATACAAATAAATGCACAGGAAGGATTCAGAAAGACACATGCTAAAGTGTTACTAGTGATTTTCTCTGGAAGGATAAAATTATGAAGTATGGCTACTCTTTCTGTTCTTCTTTCAGTCTTTACATTCTGATTTTTCTATATTGAGCACAGGTTATTCATGCAATTAATTTGAACAATTAAATCTATCGTAAAAGTAAGGGAATTTTTTGGTACACTTTTTAAACTTCTAGTTCATTTTCAGCCAATGTAATAACAGCTCTGCATGACTTTCCTTTTTGCGCATGGAGAAAAATGCTTAAAGATGCGTAAAGAGAGTTGCAAAACTGTTTCATGGTACACCGGCACTTCCAACACTGGAAGAAAAGAGTGATTGTTATGTCATCCAGTTTTCTGCTGAGCAGACGATATATTGCCTCCCTGCGTAAGAAGACCGGATTTTTATTGTGACGTCCCCTTTTCTAACTCTCGCATTTGGTGTTTCTCTTGTTCTAATGGGGCTTTCAATCTAGACCATGTCTACTTGTACACACACATAGGTGATTTCCTGCAATGTGGAGCAGCACGCGTAGGTGATTTCTTAAAATGTGGAACAGTAAGAAAATATCAGGCTTGCTGCTCTCTCCTACCATTCTCTGCGAGAGGAAGAATGAAGAGGGAATCAGGGGCTTAGTGACCATCTCACACCAAGATGACAGACACTGCTGAGCCCCCATCACAAGGACATCTGCTTTGTTTTCTCTTCCCATAAAAGAGTGATTGGGATGCACTCATTCATTCCTACACGTTTTTTCCTACTGGTGATATTAACCATTTAGTAAAAAGAGTGGCTCTGTTGAAGATGGTTCCTGTGTCTGGGTTAAGAAGACAAAGCGAAATTAACCAGGACTAAACCTATGACTCTGGCCCCACTCACTAATCACCCAAACAACGACAGGGTAATGGGAGCATCTCTTGGACACTTTCTACACTTCAGTTACTTTCTAATCAATGATAAAAGTCAAGAATGTTCGCGAATCTTTGATCACAAGCTCCTCACACATGCTTTTTAAAATCTCCATTGGGATATGCCCCTTCCTACTTTCAAAAGCACACTCATAATCCTATCACCTCTACTTACAAAACACAAATCATTTTCTTCTATTTGTTAATGTTAAGAAATAATACCCTAGAAAGTTCTACTCCACAATTCCTCTATGTAATAACTTCCTAAAACTATTCTCTTCAACGTGTCATAGTACGATTTAATGAAAAAGTCTTAAGTGAGTGAATAATACACTTAGCTTTCCAGGCATAGTTATAAAAATAAATATAGTTCATTAAAACAGACAGGTTACAGGGGCTTCCCTGGGGGCGCAGTGGTTGAGAGTCCGCCTGCCGATGCAGGGGACACGGGTTCGTGCCCCGGTCTGGGAAGACCCCACATGCCGCGGAGCGGCCGGGCCCATGAGCCATGGCCGCTGAGCCTGTGTGTCCGGAGCCTGTGCTCCACAACGGGAGAGGCCACAACAGTGAGAGGCCTGCGTAACCCAAAAAAAAAAAGCCCCAAAAACCAAAAAAACAAAAAAACCCCACACAGGTTACAAACCAAGCCTAACTAAAAAGGAATTCCTATTTCTTTTATATTTCCTCCCATTACCCTTTCATGCATCGTCAGTTAAAATCTTTCCTCTGGCAGGATCACACTGAGCCACATGAATGAAGAGGAAAGGAAATGGGACAAGACAGAGCCAAACTGTACACAACAAAGCACGATCCTAAAGCCCTGCAATTAGAGAGGAGGGCCCGGGGAGAGTAAACACAGTGCTGAGGGTCTCCTAAGATGCTGCGCTTGTGGAAGGATGTGTGCCTTACACTCTTGGAGAGGTTTCTGGAAAGACAACACCACTGGAAGGGGTCTTCCCTTTCACCTCAATGAAAGGCCACTTCTCAGTCTTTGATACATTCCCCCAGTGCCTCTTCTCCTGGAGGGTCCTCAGCACCCCCAAGCACAGTGTTGGAAAGCAGTGAAAGCCCTCCCCAGGCAGCCTGCACAGTCTGGTCTCGGTTCTGCTGCTGTGTCCCCTTGGGTGGGTCACCCAACCAGTGTGGGCGCAGTTTTCTCATCTGCTGATAACCTCCTTTCCAACCCCATCCTCTGATGTGTGGTACCGACCCCCTGGTGACTCCAGGTGGGTGGGGTCTGCCTTTGAAGAAGGCCCAGTGAATGACTAGCAGCTGAGGGCCATGCTTTCTTAGGCGGAGAGTCACTCATTTACCTTCTTCCTTGCTGCTCTTGTTCTGTGCCACTTGTAGCAGAGTCTCCGCTTTGATCCTATCCAAGCAGTCCCTTGGGCAGAACCCTGAATACATTTTTGTCTGGAGCAAATGCCCCAGATTCCTCCCTAATGATTTTATGGATGAAGCCCTTATACAGCCGTTTATTTCTAGGCACTTACTTTGATTAAACCTTTACGACCATTCTATCTCATTGTAATACAGTGTCCTGCACTTATTCAGTTCTTCAGTACCATAGGATAGAACACCTTAATGACTATTAGCCTCTTCCTTCCACAACAGGAGAGAGATGAAACAAAAGCGAAACTTACAGGTCAAATCCAGCCTCACCTCTAGAAAACGAGTGGCTCTGGGAGCTGTGTTATCACTTGTCCTCTAGGAGGCTACTTCTGTCACGAGAGATGCTTCACAGAGCACAGGAAAACTGAATTGCAGAAGTGCTCTTGAGGACTGACTGTGTCCTAGCCCCGAACCTGGGCGACACGCGGGGAAGACTGCACGTCACGAGGCTGGACACAGCAAGCTGTCTTGGCCCAGACCTTTAACGTGACTTATAGTCACGGCACTGTATCCCCCATCCTGGGATTCCTTGCTACAAGCAATAGCATTATGCTTTAACCTGTACAATCTGTCTACAGGAGGAGAACGTACAGACTTCAAGCTGCTTACTGTAAAGTAATAAAGAGGCATTCTGGGGGGCTTCCCTGGCGGTCCAGTGGTTAAGACTCCTCGCTTCCACTGCAGGGGTCACGGGTTCGATCCCTGCTGGGGGAACCAAGATCCCGCCTGCCGCGCTGCACGTCCAAAAAATTAAAAAAAGAAAAGAAAACCTTCTTTAAAAAAAAAAAGAAGAAGAAAAGAAAAAAGAGGCATCTGGTTAACATGGGTTGATGAACTCGATCACTGTGAACCTTCCAAGGCAGGGCACCTCTTACTGTGAGTGTGCAAATCTGGGAGACTAGGTTCTAAAGCCAGGGGGACCACAATGGCCACCTCAAGACCCCAACCTGGACCACGATGATTCATCAAAACAATGCCACCTGGTGAGGCCTAATGGAAGACAGCTCAGTGGCCCGATCAGGAGACCCCGAGGTAGCTCAGCATCTCACAGATTCTCATATTTTATACTAATGCGGAGTTTACAGCGCATCAGAGAAGTTAACAAGCGTTTTGTAACAAGCATTACTCATACAACGTACGCCATTAGGGATCTCAAGTTCTTAGAAACCATCCATTCTCTTAGGTGAAAAAAACAAGCCCCTCGGGTGGGGGGAAGGGACAGTCAGGGACTTTGGGATGGACATGTACACACTGCTATAGTTAAGATGGATAACCGGGCTTCCCTGGTGGCGCAGTGGTTGAGAGTCCGCCTGCCGATGCAGGGGACATGGGTTCGTGCCCCGGTCTGGGAAGATCCCGCATGCCGCGGAGCGGCTGGGCCCGTGAGCCATGGCCGCTAAGCCTGCACGTCCGGAGCCTGTGCTCCGCAACGGGAGAGACCACAACAGTGAGAGGCCCGCGTACCGGGAAAAAAAAAAAAAAAAAGATGGATAACCAACAAGGACCTGCTGTATAGCACGGAGAACTCTGCTCAACGTTATGTGGCAGCCTGGAGGGGAGTTTGGGGAAGATTGGATACATGTATATGTATGGCTGAGTCGCTTTGCTGTATACCTGAAACTATCACAACACTGTTAATCAGCTATACTCCAAGATAAAATAAAAAGTTAAAAAAAAAAGAAAAAAACAAGCCCCTTAAATCTAACATACGCTGTATACGTTATTCTCTGCATACAGCTAAGCTGCAGTCCAGCCTGAGTTACTGTAATATTATTATTTATAAGCCCTCACGCCTGTACACAGCATTACAGTTTACATAGAACTTTCATATCTGTCAAATCATTTGGTCCTTACAAAATTCATCAAGATAGGGGCCACTGTCCTCATTTACATTTAAAGAAACGGAGACTCTGAGATGTCCTTTGAATTGCCTATGTCCTATGAAGTTCCTAGAGCCAGTCATTTGCAGAGCTGGGACCATGTCCTCCTAGTCTTCTGTGTTTCAAAAGTCTGAACTGTCTGTAAGTTACTAGCTTGCTTCTTTAAAGAACCAGAACGTCATGAGTTATTTCTTCTCTAAGTGTTTAACTTAAATACAGAAACAGCTAACTTATCAGGCCTGGAACCAAATCATGTCATTCCAGGGCTCACTGATCTCTCCAATGTCGCAGCAATCTAACCACAGAATTCTCTGTGTATGATCCGTAGGGGCAAAGTATGATCTCTCCTCTTCAAAAGAAGCCACACTCCCTAAACACTCAACGACAAACCCATCTATATTCTCACTGCCCCACAGGCTGACAGCCTCTGGAAGCCCACAGGGAGAGGGACTGTGTACGTGGCCTTCAGAACTAAGGCTGACCTTCCCAAGCCAGTGACTCAGCCTGTGTTTCATTCTCGCCAGGGCCCCTGTGACAGGAGCTCTACGGTTAGATGACACTGACATGCTAGACATCGGAGCTTAGCAACCTCTCCCACTGGCAAATAACACTCTTTGGAGACTTTCAGAGACCAGCTGCATAGGGAGAAGAGAGAGAGAAAAAAATGAAATCGTGGGTAATGAGGCAGACCAGGGAGGGGGGAGGGGACAGATGGGAATGACACCAAGTATGGGAAGAAAAACAACAAAAAGAGGTACAGATATGTTGAAAATCCTCCCTGTCATACAGAGCCATTGTTTAATGGCATCAGCATTTCCCAAGGAGTATCAGCAGGTTTCCATTAAAAAAATAGATTGGGGGGGCTCCCCTGGTGGCACAGTGGTTGAGAGTCTGCCTGCCGATGCAGGGGACATGGGTTCGTGCCCCAGTCCGGGAAGATCCCACATGCCGCGGAGCAGCTGGGCCCGTGAGCCATGGCCGCCGAGCCTGCGCATCCGGAGCCTGTGCTCCACAACGGGAGAGGCCACAACAGTGAGAGGCCCGCATACCGCAAAAAAAAAATAGATTGGGGAGGGTATTCTGAAATCAAAGATCATATTCTCCCCAAATTCAAATTGCTGGAACATGGAACACTTTTTCTGTAAAATATCTATGAACATTTTGTATAACTATATAGTATCAAGTAGAAAAGTTTGGAAAACACCACTCCTCGTCCCTCAAAGAATCTACCAAGAGCTCCTCCAAACTCCCCCTTGAGCTTCCCAGTCCCGTGTTCCGAGACTCCCTTGAGACGTATCCATCAAGCCAGATGGCCCATGGTCTACATGCAACCTGCCTCCAGGACCCACTCAGCACTGATGGCTGCCGAGGCACCATCCCCAGGTCTCCAGGTCCAAGTTCAGAGCAGCTCGCCTCTGGCTGTACAAAGGCTGTGCCAGGGGCTCACCTAAGTCTAGCTGGAATCAGGCTGGGTTAGACCAGACCAAGTGCAACGTGTGGCCTGCTAGAGGGACATATACAAATACAGACCTGTGATAGTAAAGATTAAACAATTTTAAAGATAGCATTTTAACATTTTTCATCGGTCATCTTTGCATGTTCCGTCTGTTGCTGGTAGTCTTGGGGGGCAGACTGTCAACCTTAGTGATACACATGCCTGTATCCAACATGGCTCCCCTATTTCTGATCTTCTGTGTGGCCCCAAAATGCTACTGCTGGCTGCCCGTCATCACTGGCAGCACACAGGGGGACCCAGCCACTTCCTATGCCACAAGGAGGCTTTGTAGCTCTGGCTGCAGGAGGGCTCTGGGATGCCGTGACAAGGACGAGAAGGATGTTGGGTCCCGATCTTCCGAGGAAACAAGGCCCTCCCTGCCAGCTGGCCCAACACCTACCTGACACTCCACATTGCAGTAAAATGCCTGCTTGCATCTTCCACATTTGGACAATCCTTCTTTCCTTAAAAAACAGAAAGGGCACTGTAGTGTCGAGAGGCAGGGAAACGTGAAGCTGCACATTTTATCATGCAGTAGCAACAGCCATCTGGTCCGAAAGCAGAGCCAAGAGTCACCTTACCTTGCTCTCCCACGGATAGGTGGCATTTTCCCAAAGGAGAGTTTGACCAGATTCAGCCCTTGAGTAGGAGTGAGTTAGTCAAAGAGGACACGCACCGACATTTACCGACCCCGACAGCATGAAAGGCACTTTCCAAAGAGACGAATGACACGCTCTTTGACTCATGAGCCTGGCCTGGGACACCACAGCTGTTAACATCACCTGCACTATCATTCAATAGTTCGGGGCAAGTCAAAGGCTCTTACATCCTGATTTTCTCACCTGTTAGACAGGGACTGAAATAAACAAAGCCATCTTGGAAGTTTGCGTCTGTACAGATGGAGGACCGGGGTCCACCCACACTGGTGAAAATGCACTGTGAGTGGCAACTTTTAGTATTTAGAGACGCAAGTGATGCAGAGGATAGGATGGAGGATGTCAGGAACTCAAATGTTGTCCGGGAAGCTAAGTTTAAAAACCATGCAACCCAGCAAGTGGGAACATATTCCTGAATAAAATATTCCCAGGTCTGACTGGTACGCACATCCACGTTGTCGGTATCCTATTGAGCAATTCTTCTGCCTCGTCAGAATTAGGTCGGTCCTCCCTGTTCATTACCATATTATTTACCTTCCTGCTTCCCACAGAGGACAGGGATATTGCTGTTTCCCAACTGTCAGGTGCTGGTATGTTTGCTGCGTTAGACAAGCCACAGTTTTTTCAAAAACTGTGAAGCCTCTAAGTTAAACCACATACGATAGAACTCCTAAAAATTTTTTTGAGGCGGGGAACCACCACATGGTTAAATCAGAGCACTATCTGTAAAGCTCGCTGTCTGATTCTCACCCACCACACTGAAGCCAGCTTTCTGACTTACAGAAATGCTGATGCCGCGAAGAGCACTCTTGCTACCGTCAGGGGTGCCCCCTGCCCTGCAGCGGAGCCCCCTCACACCCATCCCTTCTGCAGCTTCCCCGGAGAGCTGATATTTCATGATATACATATAATCACGCTGCAGAGTCCTCCTCTGCGTCTCGTCAGCAAGTGGTAGTCACCACACTACTCCCACGGAATCAGCAAAGTGTTCCAAAAGTGCTACTGTTGGAACGAAACAGACTGCCTTGCAGTTTTCATGACAGCGCTTGGGTTCCAAGAAGCAGACTGAAGAATGTGTGGGAGAAAAACGCATCTTGTGGTTGAGGTATAAATAAATGTTCCAAGTTTGCACATCTCAGTGGTTCAAAAAGGAACCCACTGATTTGGCTGAGCATATTCTCCAGCCTGAAATACCCTCCGAGGAGATACATCTGGACGAGATGAACGGTCCCTGCCCTCCTGCATTTTATGCCAAGAGGAAAAGGACAGATGTGCGTGAAGACAGCCATGAAGTGAGCTGTGAGCAAGTGCTAAGTGACATGGACCGTGAAGGAATGCCAAAGGGATGGCATGTAGAGACGGGCAAAACCAAGGAGGGAACTCTGAAAATTCTTTCCAAAAAGAAGTGCGTTTGGAAATGGGCAATGGATGGGTAGGTCCTACCCATAACAACGTCCATCTGAAACAACCACTAGTTAAGGTCTGGTTTTGCATGGGGGGAGATCACAAAACCTCTCTGAGAATCTGAAGCTATTAACTCTCCCCAACAACCCACCTTCTCCCCAACCCTCCAAAAAACAACAGAAAATTTTATGAAATTTCAAAGGCTCACGAGTCACCTGAAGTCTATACATGGACTAGCTCTGAAACTAGAGTTAAGACCCCTTGATATAAAAGATTAGGAAATTATAATGTCTTTATTAGCTCTACACCATACAAAACAACAAGGATTATACACAGAGATCTTCCTGCACAAATGCCAGCAGTAAAGCTCATATGAAACCAAGGTTTGTTTTCAGTTTCAAGGTAACATCCCAGAGAGAAAAAAAGCAAACGGGCTCTGGTGAGCTCGGGAAGAACTCTAGTGGGATTTCATCAACATGATAAATCTCCCAAAGGCCGGGTTTCATTCAGCCCAGCCAGTCACCAAGTCCACGGCCACAAACAACGAAGATCAGGGAGAAAGAGCTAACGTGTCAGGATTGGCGAGAGGTTACATAATTCCTACTGTCCACCCCAGTGGTTCCCAAGATGTGGTCTGTAGACTACTGGGGGCCCGGAGACCCTTTCAGGGAGTCCGTGAGGTGAAAACTATTTCCAGAATACTACTACTGCCTTTTATGTCTTGACATCTGCGCTCTAGAAGGTGTAAGGTGCCTGGAGGGTGAAACCTGCAATGCTTTAGTACAAATCAAAGCAGTGGCACCAAACTGTCCGAGTGGTCACTGTATTCCTCACTTCCACACACTACAGCAAGGGGGGGAAAAGCCAGCATCACTTAAAAATGTCCCTAATGAAATCTAAAATATGACACAAATGAACTTACTTACGAAACAGACTCACAGACATAGAAAACAGACTTGTGGTTGCCAGCAGGGGCGGAGGGGTGGGAGAGAAATGGATTGGGAGGTTGGGATTAGCAGATGCAAATTATTATATATAGGATGGATAAACAACAAGGTCCTACTGTATAGCACAGAGAACTATATTCAATATCCTGTGATAAACCACAACGGAAAAGAACATGAAAAAGAATGTATATAGATATATATATATCTCAGAATTACTGTTATACAGCAGAAATTAACACAACACTGTAAATCAACTATACTTGAATAAATTTTAAAAAAAGATTATCCCTAATGAAGCAGTAACAAATATTAATGTCACTAAACCTCAACTCTTTGGTATGTGTTTTCTTTGACATCCTGAGATGAAATGGGAAGAAGGCAGGAAGCATTTCTGCTCCTACTGAAGGATGAGAGCTGTCTCAAGGAAGAGCTCTTGGCCATCCCTGGAGCCATAAACTGAACTAGCCACTGTTTTCCTGAAATACCACTTTTACCTGAAAGAACAACTTTAGACAAACTGGTTATTCAGACTTGTGTATCTGGCAGCTATATTATGGAAATGAATGAAGTGAGCCCATCACATCAAGCAAAATAACTAGCAATATTTGTTGCCAATGATAAAATTTGGGCTTTTGAGCAAAAATTAAAATTTTGGAAACATACATCTGTCGCCCTAGGCTTGACAGTCTCTCGTCTGATGAGACTGGTGGTGGTTTTCATAATTATGACTTTTTGATGTGGTTTGATGAAATAAAGTTTTAGAAGGTCTACATAATTTAGTGAACCAATGTTTTCCAAATGACCAGTGTACGATGTTTTAAAAATTACGCATGGGTAAAAGAGTCATTCAAAGTACAAGACGGACTAAGGGATTTTACGTATCAGAGTACATAAAATTCACAGATGGCTTCAGATTGCACATTACAACTAGTCTTTAAGACAAAATCACTTACTGAGTTCTAGTGTTGAATCAAAGAATATCTGCAATTAACTGAAAAGGCTATTAAAATACTCCTTCCCTCCCAATTACATATTTATTTGAGGCCAGATTTCCTTCACATACTTCAACCAAAAGTACATAATTCTCCAGACTGAATTCAGAAGCATATCTGAGAATCCACTTGTTTTCTGGAAATCCAGACATTAAAGAGATTTGCAAAACTGTAAAACACCACTATTCTCATTAATTCTTTTGTTCTGGAAAACAGTCCTCATAAAAAAAAAAGTAACATTAACAGTAATGGTTGCTGTCATTTTAAAATAAATAAACGCTTTATAATACTCTTTATTTTAAATTATTAATACAAATATGGTATTGATAAATACCAAGGTAAATTTAAAAAGCTCTTTGGAGTTCTCAATTTCTAAGGGTAGCGAGGGCTCTTAAGACCTTCGTTATACATATATACAGTGGAATATTACTCAGCCATAAAAAGGAATGAAATTGGGTCATTTGTAGAGACATGGATGGACATAGAGACTATCACACAGAGTGAAGTAAGTCAGAAAGAGAAAAACAAATATCGTATATTAACGCATATATGTGGAATCTGAAATTGGTACAGATGACCTTATTTACAAAGCAGAAATAGAGACACAGACTTAGAGAACAAACATATGGATACCAAGGGGGAAGGGCGGGGGTGGGATGAATTGGGAGACTGGGATTGACATACATACACTATTGAGACTACGTATAAGATACATAACTAATGAGAACCTACTGTATAGCACAGGGATCTCTACTCAGTGCTCTGTGGTGGCCTAAATGAGAAGGAAATCCAAAAAAGAGGGGATATATGTATATGTATAGCTGATTCACTTTGCTGTACAGTACAAACTAACAGAATATTGTGAAGCAACTATACTCCAATAAAAAAAAGACCAAAAAGTTTGAAAGCTGATCTCTTGCAATAATTCCATCAGCTGTGAAGAAGTTATTATTCCCGCTTTTCAAATGAAGATATTGAGGATCCTAGAGGTGAAATATCTAACCCAACATGGTTATTCAGAAGGTAGTAGAATCAGAATTCACACATCAAGGTACATACTATGTCTCCATCGTGAAAAAAATATCCTTCCTTGAGTACTGTGACATGAAACAAAAATAATCTATGTGTCTGGATAACAGTAATAACAAAGTATAAATAGAGGCATTCTTTACTCTGGTCTGCATAATGTCCCAGCTCCAATGGTATCCCATTAATGCTACCTGGCTTCAAAGATGCAATGGGGAGAATCCAGGATCATTTCTGAAAATGAGATCTGGGGAGGGAGCATCCCCATAGAGGGTCTCTCAATCAACTATTCCAGAGGAATCAATATCATCTGAAGCAGACTGGAATAAAATAAGGATTAATTTTGTATTCAGTCTGTGCAAAGAAGGTCCCTCTGTCTCATTCAGTGTGCTAAGTCCAGGTGTTTCTCAGACACTGGGCCAGTCCAAGCAGGACTGTGTCCTCTGGGACCTGGGTGATAGAACACTGCAGCTCTCACAAACAACAGAAAAGCCTTGCCTGGCTCAGAGGCAGATTTTACTGTATATATGCTTATGGAGTCATCTACCTGGCTAATGTAAATTTTCTTAGCAAAGATTCTCCTGAGCCAAACTGCCTTCACAGTAGAAAAGGAGAGAAGCTAAGCCAGTTACGGAGAGTGAATGGCATAAGAATCCACTTTGATCTATTTGGTAATAGCAGTTCTCGATGAAATGGGGTAGTTTCCCATAGCTTTTCATAGGGAGAGGTGTACACGTTTCTTAAGTCTAATGGTTGAAACCCAAACTAAAATTTGCTGAGCTGGAACGTGCACTGTGTATGTGTTTGAGAGAGAAAGAGAGAGCTCCTGTGAGAGTTTGACTATTGCTGACTGCAAAGTTTAGCCAGAGAGAAACTTCATATGGGAGATCCATTTTCACTGTAGGAATATACAGGCTTTTAGAATAAACTCCGTTCCTGCAGAAGACACAGCTGTAAATCTTTCATTTGCAATGTAACCTGATCTGAATTGTCCAGGAGGTTTGGGGAAAGACTGCAAAAACCAAGAAAAGAAAACTGCCCTCAGAGAAAAGATTAATAAAGGTCATTTGGAGGAATGAAGCGAAATAACTGAAAAGGAAGGGAACGAAAGGAAAGTTACTGGTGAATCACACTCATAACCTCTCAACCTCGGCTGCATGTGCCCGTCTGGGGGTGGGGTTGTGTCTAGCAGTTCTCAGCAGACTGATTTGTGTTGGGAGTTTTAGAGAACTACCCGGATCTAACGTGCTTCCAGAATGCAGAACCACTGGCCTAGGCCTGTGGTCATCCATTTGGGTTGAGTGTTTCTGAGTGCTGAATTCACCTAAGAAGAGTGCTGAAGCATTCTTTGCTGCAATGCAGACTTTACAATGTAACTCTTCTTAAGAATGACTGGCACACACAGGATGTATTAGGTTGTTTAGCTACCTTGATGATGGTCAGAATAAAGTGGCAGACCCCGTATTTTCTAACTCTGACGAGCAAATATTCTAGAAGCCAGGTGCAAATTTTAAAAAAGAAAGGCTCAGCTTTCTTTCCGCCTCCTCCTGATTCCCGCTTCACAATGTAGGATGGAAATGATGAGTTACTTTCCCTACTTCCCTAACTCAAGTCCTTTTTTCTTTCTGGTGCTTGAGGTGCTGTGTGATCTTGGGCAAATTATGAATGCTTTCTGAACCTGTCTCCTCCACTGTAAAGATACAGTTTCTACCTCATAGGTTTGTTATGCAAATTAAATGAGAAAATAACCCGTGAAGCCTACGACTACTAGACTTTTAATTAGCCTTCATTCTTTTGTGTGTGTTTTTTTTAAGTGATGTCAACTCCTGAAATATATTCAGTACAATGTCACTCAGACTCATAGTTAGAGGATTTATGCTTCTAAAGCCTTTGTTTTACAGGCAAACATCTATCCTGCTGTGAATGGACGGGCTCTTTGAACTTAAGAAATGGTTCTATCCACAAAGGGAGGAAAGAAATGTTATAGGAAAACACAAGTATCTGATTATTAGTGACTGGGACAGAACTTAGAAGACGCGCTCCTGTCATTTTCTACTGCAGGAGACACACGCCGTGATTAATTTTCTTGCTTTTAAAATTCGGAAGCCACGAAGATCAACAAGTTAGGGTTGTAATTAACAACTCCTGCTAGTTAAATGCGTTGCCACAGGCGCTGCTGGTGGAGATCAAAAGGATTTGATCCTGCAAGCTCCCTCCTTTCTGCTACTGAAATGAATGCTTCGTGGGTTTTCCCCATGAAAGAGAATGATACTGGCATGGAGTGGGTTTGCAATAACAATTACTTTTAACTAACGGTGACAGAAGAAATGACAAGTAGGCTCTGTTGAACAGAGGCAGTCCCAGCCAAATGAAAAAGAGAAAAGGAAAAAAGCCCCAGTGGCGCAATGTAACTTCTCCACGGGTTGAAATAAGACAATCAGAAACAAAGTTAGCCTCCCACCCAGACAGGGTGGTTACACTAGCAAATTTCTATTTGAGAGAAATAAAAATTGGAGAAATTGCGGCAGAACCCTATTATAACCCTGGTCAGGGGACAAGGATAATATCCAGGGTACTGGTTTTTGTGTAACAGTGAAAGATGCTCCACATAGCACTTTAATCCACAATGTAACGGTGAAAATGGGACCACTTGCTGGGGGAGCGTCTTCCCAGAGCAGGGCTGAACCTTCCCCTGGGCATCAGGCTTTGTTCTGAGGCTTGTTAAAAGTTAGAGCCCAGGGCCTCTGGGGAGGCGGGAAATATTTAGGGCAGTAAGGCAGCAACTAATAGGTTTTCCCCAATATTGGAATAGGAGCTGTGATTTACACGGAGAAAGCTGGGCTTGGTGGTCAGCACTGAATGGTTGACCTTGTTATAAAATGATGACCCTGGGGGAAACGGGGTGACGCAGGTCAAAGGGTATAGTTTCGGTTGTAGGAAGAATAAGGTCTGAGGATCTACTGTACGGCACAGTCACTACAGTTAATAATAGAGTACTGTATGCTTGAAAGTTGCTAAGAGTTGAGCTTAAGCATTCTTGCCACACAAAAGGAAGTTACCAAGGTGAGGTGATGGATGTGTTGATTATCTTGATCTTAGTAATCACTCTACAACCTCTATGTATAAACAACCTAATACATCGTGTGTGTGCCAGTCATGAGATCATCACAACAGACCTGCCTCACTTCCTTTGTTAATAGACTCTATTAAGAAAAAAAACAAAAACACAGTTTTAGGGACTTCCCCAGCAGTCCAGTGATTAAGACTCCGAGCTTCCACTGCAGGGGGCACGGGTTCGATCCCTGGTCGGGTACAAAGATCCCGCACGTCCTGCAACGTGGCAAGCAATCAATCCGTTTTAGATTTACTGAAAAGTTAAGAGTACTGAGTGCCCTCATTACAGCCCCCCACATACACACACACAATCTCCTTTATTGTTAACATCTTACATTAGTTGTACATTTGCTACAATTGATGAAATGATATTGATACATTATTAACTAGAGTACATAGTTTGTTCAGAGTTTCTTAGTTTTTCCCCCATGTGTTTCTTCTGTGTCAGGATCCCATCAAGGATGCTACATCACATGTAACTGTCCACCTCACTTTTTCATTCTGAAGGTGCAGTACTGAGAGAGGAGGTTAAAGCAGCACATAATTGCTTAACTTGTTCTAGGCTTTAAGTCTGAGAAAATGCTAGGGAGGAGGCTGCCGCTGGGGGCTGCATTTTGGTGTTGTGTCTGGCAGGTGCCAGCTGAGTGGGGCACCGGGTCCTGGGGAAAGGCAGGGCCCTGAGGAGGGGCCTCCCTCCAGAGCGACCCTTCTCAGAGTGGCCCCTCGGGTTGGGGTGATGGGAAGTTATGTTTAGAGGATAGGAAATTTCTGTCTGGGGTGATGAAAACATTCTGGACATGGATAGTGGTGATGGTTACACAAATTTACTTAATACCACTGATTGTAAAGCATTAAAAATGCTTAAGTTTTATGTATATTTTACCACATTTTTAAAGCTGAAAAAATAAATACGCAATTTAAAGAAGAAAAAAAAAGGAAAGAAACAACCAATGAGTTCTCTCATATAGGAACTGACAATACGCAACAGCCACCATTTCTTCCAATGGTACAATAAATGACAGATGTTATCAACAGTGCTTTGTAACGAACACAATACTAGATTCTCCTATAACTGCTGTTGCCCTAAGTTCTACAACACCGAGGTGATTAAATATCAAGGAAAAGGACAAAATCAAAGTCATACAAATGTAACTATTTAAAAGCTTAAAATGTTCTTAACAATACCACTCACTTCAACATTCTGGCCACAGAGTAGAAACAGACCATGTAAAAATACCTTTATAACCTAATGATAAACCTAAGTTCCAGAATATGGTCAGGCCGTCGGCAGCTAAATATGAGTATTAACTCCTGGCCCAAGAAACATGTGACCTGCTCTAACTCTTGCAAGAAAGTGCACCCTAATGGGTTACAGAAGAATTTTAAGAGGTGACACTCTCATCCTCTTCATTTCTTTTTCCTACAGTCAAACAATAAAAAATCTAATTGTCAATTTACTTAGGTGAATTAACCCAAATTTGGACTGTACCTTGATAACTCAAGATTATATATGGTTTGAACAGATACAAATAAATAGTAAATAGTAAACTGTCAAATAAACATAAAGTACTAACTAAATAAAATGAAGAGAGTGTGGGCTGAAGTACTCAAGAGGAAGCTTCATAAAAAGAGATGCAATGTGGGGAGTTCCCTGTGGTCCAGTGGTTACGACCTGGCGTTTTCACTGCTGTGGCCCAGGTTCAATCCCTGGTCAGGGAACTAAGATCCTGCAAGCCTCATGGTGCAGCCAGAAAAAGAAAAAAAAAAAAAAGAGATGTAATTTGAGCTGGGTCTCTGTTCAGGATGAACAGACTTAGAGGAGAAGGCCCTACCAGGGAAGAAGTCAGAGGGTAAGTAGGGGAATAATGCACAGAGGAGCATTCCTGGTTCAAGGGGACACTGGGAAGAATAAGGAATGACACAGCACCTTTGTGGGGTACTGGAAAGACCACTCAGATTTTGTTTAGGGTTTAAATGAAAAAGTAGCGAGGGATAACGCTAGACAGGGTGGGAAGAGCACTGAATACGGAGGACTTGAGCAGTCAAGATTTTGTCCTGAAGAAAACAGGGATCAATGAAGGGTTCTGTGGTTACTTATAAGGATTCATTTCCAAGAACAAGCAGAGCTGTATATATATTGGTACATGATGTACATATATAGATAGGTGATGAGGCCTGTCCAAAGAACCGCTAGTAAAATAAGTTGCAGAAATGAGACTATTCATTTAATAAATATTTACTGAGGTTATGGGGTGCCAGGCCTCAGGCTAAGTGCTAGGCTACAAAGTTGAGTAAGACCTGGTTCCTGCAGTCAAGGAGCGAGTGTGATGAAGGAAGTATGCACAGGGTGCTATGGGTGCAAAGACACGTGAGTGTGTGTGTGTGTGTGTGTGTGTCTATGTACCACTATAAGCAGTTTGGCGCGGCTGGAATGAAACTAACACTGCAGAGCAAGCTGGACCCAAACATCACCCCAGATGCCCAGCCCTGGGAGCGTGCCAGCAGGCAGCACTGACCCTACAGTGGAATTCTACCAGGGCCACTCTCTGAAGACGCACAGAAAGAGAAGGTGGCAGTGGGCTGCTTTCCCCCTCTGTGCCTAGAAAATATTTAGCAGCTAGGTGTCTTGAAAGGCCTGAACACGTGCCGAAATCAATTAAATATTGAGTGAAATAAGTGGACTGTTTCTAAATCTCTACTACTTTGGGAGCCTGAAAGTTTTTAAGGTGAAGAAACCCTGAAGGTTTTTTTTTTAAGTAGTATTTAGAAATATTTATTCAGGTGTATGAGTAGACTAAATTTCATCAACTTCTAAAAAATGTCTATCCAAAGTGCTGCTATTTTAACACAATGCAGGGGTGCCACAATTTTATTAGACCAAACTATTATCTGATCAAAGCCCTCCCTTAGTTTGCATAAGTCATGAACCAGCGTGTGTGGTGAAACTTCTCTGTTAAGAGTTTTCTTTATGACATACTTTATCAGTGTTCCATAAAAGAAAAACACTCAACCCAAAACCTTACTGCCTTTAACAAAAAATCTGCTAAAATGACAAAGTTCAATGCACTACAGTGTCAACTAAAAACTGTCATTGCCATCTGCCTCTACAAGGATGAAGTCACTAGCCACTGCAGTCGTTGACCTTCGACACCCCCGAAAGGAGCTCAGGGGGGAGATCAGGAACGAGGCACTCTGTGCTCTGGAAAGAACTGGCAGAACAGGCCTTCAGATACTTAGAAATTTTCAGAAGATTTTATGAGCCCAATTTCTGACACCTTCTCATATCCAGAAAAGCACTGAAATGATTAACAGAGACATCTGCTCATCGTGACTAGCAGCCACCTTCCTGAGACTGGCGGGAACCTTCTGCCAAAATGTGTGCTTGACTGCATGTAATACGCCCCTTCACCAAAATCTCACATACACTGACCTTGTCACACCCCACCTGCTAAGAGCAGTTCCTCAGAGCTCTCTGAGAGGCTGTCTCCCGGGCTACAGTCCTCATTTTTCCCCAAATAAAACAACTCACAACTCTCATGTTGTGCTTTTCTTCAGTCGACAACGGGTTTATAAAGGTGAATAAAACCTACTGGAATATAAGCTCTGTGGAGGGAGGGTGTTCCTTTTCTGCACAGTTGTTTCCTAGGGATTCAGAACTCAGCGAGGGCTCCATAAATATAAATATTTGCTGAATACATTAAAAACAGAATCCCTGCTCTCAGGGAGTTTACCATCTGCTCATAATTAAATGTCTCTTACTGTTCAGATTTTAAGAACATGTGAAGCTATCACTGTGAACAGCAATCATCACTCTGCTACAGATTTGTGCAACTGACAGATAAGAGATTTGTCGGATCGCACAAGGGTGTTTCTTATACAAACATTGCTGTGGTGAGGAAAATCAGCAAGATGTGAGCCCAGGGCCCATATCCCTTGAAGAGCCTTTCCTGGTCCTCACAGACTGAAGAGAAAAAGCTCCTCCTGTCCAAGATCTTTTCATTTTGCCACAGATGGCAACGTAACTCCTTTCAAGTGCCTGGATATAAAATCCTTGAGATTTTACTTGACTCAGATGAAAAACTGCATCTTGTTGGTCAGCCAGTTTCTTTCCACCTCTCCCCCCAGGATATGCCTATGTCTTCAGGCCTCAGTGTGAAATTCGCTTCTTGGTAAGGGAGTCGCCCTTATTTCTCCTCTCCCCCATGGTGACTGCAGATTCCCTGGGCTCTGAGACGCCTTGTTTGTCATGGTACACTTGCTGATACACGCCGGTGGCTCAGCTATCACAGCCAGCGTTTATTTTGGTTTCTAGGGACTATAAACTTGCCAAAGATAAGCACTTACGGATTCTCCTTCTTTAAAAAGCAAACCCAATCCATGTTAATAACGTACATGCCATATTTCCACTCAGTCATCTGAAACCTTCCACTTTGTCCCTAGATTTTATGTTAATAAATTGGCACAGGAAGTTCCATAGTATTTTTAAATTTTTGATTGAAGAAAAATCTGAGACACACAGCTGGATTCTCAGAAAGTGCACGGACTAGAAAGATAAGTTGTTTCCTGAACCCTCAAGACGTTTCGGTATTATTTTCCTGCTAAATTGCATATTTCTGGCCTTCAGAGAAGTCTAGAAGAGATCTGGTTTCCTTCTGTTCTATTGTGTTGGTGTGAACGCCTTTGCAATTGAAAAGGAGGCCTCTGAGGGTGGTAGGAACAGAGTCAGCAGAAGTTACACAAAGTGAGGTGTGTGGCTTTGTGGCTGGTTAGAGCGCCAGTGCTAATGAGGCCAAGGTCACGGGTTCAGCCCCTGAAAAGGCAGTTACTTCAGTCAATTCCCCGCTGGAGGGCTGCACCCCTAAACTACCACAGATTTGCTAGAAATCCAGAGATGCAAGGGTTGGGGATGTAAGTGGGAGAGTGATGGTGGTGTACAGAGGCTGATATTGCGAATCCCTTGAGAGGGGACAGAGAGACCTCTAGTGCCAGAGCTGGCCCCTCTCCACGGCAAGAGGACTGCTCCAGAAACCACCTAGCCGCCAGGCTGACCAAAGGATGGCGCAAAGTCTGCATCTGGTCAAGTACAATCAGGGTGGCCTGTTCCATGTCTGTCTAGTTCCCTGGAGGTGATCAGGACATATATACTCACAGGTGCAAAGACAAGTAGGCAAACCCAGAGAGGGGCTGTCTGTGAGAGAACAGGAAATGGGAATGCAGAATCAATAACAGAGGAGAAATTCATTTCAGTCAAATTGTCCTTACGCAGATCAGATGAAAGCATGCCTTGAACTGAGAAATGTGATTACTCCACATCTGACGTTCAGAAAACAAGGTGTGTGTGTGGTGGGAGTGACCTCAGTTATTACTGATGACTCCAGTTACATAAGGGATATTGGTAATTACTGATTGCCTCCTTGGGAAGCAGAAATAAAGTGGCTTAAAATTGTAATTATTTCATATTTTCTTTATATTGACAAGAAAAAGAAAGGGGATAATAACCTCAGGCAAAAGAGGTACGTTTCAAACACCAAAATCAAGTAGAAACTTTCTTTGCATTTTTCTATCTCAAGTTCTATAAGAGACAACTTCACTGTCCCAGGTTCTCACCCGTTCTGAGTTCCCCTGAAGACCAGTTGCTGCCAAACTACAGCCCTGAGTCCTGGATCTTCCCAAAGAACTTTAAGATATTTCTGAGGATCTTTTAAAGAATCTTCTGACAGATAGTGTGCCATATGCTTGTCCTACAGGAATACCATCCTGGGGCCTCTTAGCACAGCTGCACCATGAATTCTGTTTCCAAACCATGCCCATTTAACCTTGCACAGAGTAGAGTTCTGAAGACTGGGTATGTTTAAGGAAAAAAAAGGACGGGGGGTTTATACTCTCATGCTGCCCTACCAGAGGGCACAGAAACAAACTCTTTATACATAGCTATAAAGACTAAGATGGTAAACTCGTCTTAAATAACTCGAGCATATTGAAAAATGTCCCAAACCCACAAAAGGACCAAAGCCTTGTATTTCTTTTTACATTTTATCAGGTAATAGTGGATAATACAGAAGAATATATGTAGCTCTTATGCAAATTCCAAAGTATTGGAATAAAAAATCTCTGAACCCAAAGCAGCACAAGATACAAGACAGCTGAATCAACTTCTCTGTTGAACTTTTAGAAACAATGCATTCATCTGTTGAATTATCTCTTGGGGGAAGGGGAAGCAAAAGAAAAGAGGTGATAAAAATTGCATTCACTTGAGGAGAAATCAGAAGTGAATTAAGTCCTGGTGTCCAGGTGTGAACCACACGGTAGATTCAGGTCAAAAGGGGCAGGGAAGGAAAACAACACTCAGAATAGGAAGACATGGTTCCCTCCATGAAGGACACAGAGGCTGGCCCTAGGACGCGCTCAATAAATATCTGACCCCAAAAATGTGAAATTCAAGGAAACAACCTTTCCAGCCCTCACTTACTTCCTACATAAAATGGGATAAGGTCTTTTCTACACAAGCCATCCTTGGGAGGATCAAAATAAGAATGTATTTGGAAATGCTTTATGAGCTGCAAAGAGCAACACGACTTAAAGGAACGTCATTTTATATGGGATCTTCAGATTTTTGTGAGAGGATTTTGTGCAATTGCTTTTGGGAGGGAAAGGTGTTAGATGGTGGTTTTAACTCACCAGGGTTTGAATTTCACTTCAGGATATCCTGCTGCCGTTCTGTCTCTTTCATCTCAAATCGCTTCCAGATGTGCAGCTTGGTCACTGAGCCCTGATAAGCTATAACAGAAATTATGCTCCCCGCGTATGAAAAATGTGTGTGTTCTGGCACTCAGCACATCTGAAGTCTTGCAGGACAGCTCCTTGCCACAGCTGAAAGAATCATGCTGGAAGCAAAGAGCAGAGAGGAGCCATGGTATCCTTGCTAGGTGGAAAATTCTGGTTTCCTCCATTTCTCTTTTCAAACATTTGTTTAATCCCACGGTAAAAGAGTATTAAAGTATCTAAGCACTTTGGAGCTACACGAGCCTCATTTTTTTCAAAAAGCTTTATCCGTGTTGGCTAATCATATCAGTTCTGTCAGGTTTCGAAAAATACTGAAAATTGATTCCAGACACCCGTTATTATGCTGGGGGACCCGAGGTTGAGAACTGCCACTTTTAACTCTGGGTCAACATGCCATCTGAATGATGACTCCACTGGCCAACAAGGTACAGTATCTCCTTCCCAGTTTTCCCCACCCCAATGCCACCACCATAAAAAAATGTCCCTGAAGTAAGACTATGTTATCACACTACTTAACATTTAGCCAAGAGAGCTTATCAAACACGTCCGTACAAGCAAGACACGGGGCCAGTTCTGACAGCTCCCAAAGTGTCTGGGCCGTGCTAGGCACTTGACTTCACTGTCTCAGGGCCAGCTCAGTAGGTGGGTGTTAATGTGCACAGTTTACAGATAAAGGAACCCGAGAGTTCAGAGAGGTTAAATAATTTGCCTCAAGACAAACCATCGGGAAGGGATGAAGCTGGAATTCAAACCCAGTCAATCTGGCCCCAAAGTCCCTCCTTTGTAGTCTCTAAATAAACGAAAAACTTGAAATACTGAAATGTTGAAAATGGCAACCCAATACCTCATTACCTACTATACAGATGGCTTAACTTTATATTCTTTCATGTAACTTTTTAGAGGAAATCTGTTGTCTGTGTATTTTAATCTTCCTACCCATTTCTTAAAAATACATGTAAAAAGATGGAGGGAATCCTTTATTGGAGCATGTGTGAACAATTTTTCATTCAGAGAACAAGATAATTTGAGAACAATCTGAAGCCATTTCTCTCCTCAGAGACTCTCCAAGTCTCACAGAATGTTCTCGGCATAAGCAGAATCACAGCAGCCCTGGGGATGACACCCCCTTCTGAGAGCAGCTTCAGGCCCAGGGCTCTTTCAGAGAACCTTGAGAACAGGATCAAGGGTTCACATCTCTTAACACTGATTAAGATCAACTAAAGATGACTTCAGTTTGGTAAAACAGTGGGGAAGAGATGAATGCTGCTACAGAAGAAAAATCGGGGGGACATTACACCAGTATAACTGCTGAAATAGGCCATCTCAATCACAGTATTTTGATCGTGCAAACATTTTAATATTTAAGTCAACTGCTCTGAGCCAGACAGAATATAAATTTCCTGAAACCAGGTTCCAACAGCTCTAGTCCAAGGAGGTGAAGTGGGCCTTCCTACTTTGCCCCGATACACTGAACACACAGACAAAAAAGACAATATTCCTGCCTTTAAATGACCCATGAGCCAAGAGAATGAAAGATCAAGAGGGGTACATCCGCCCTCCTGAGGAACTGCACACACAATGAATATTCAGATGGAACCCAGGGTTACAGATTTTTTCCTTTCTGAGACAAATACTAGCAAGCGTTAAAAGATGTCAAATACCAAGTGAAATATAATGTAAAAAATGTGCCACAAAATGTTGGCCAGGCCAACGTGTGTGTGTGTGTGTGTGTATGTGTACATAAAACACATCTGAGAGGTCTGATGAGCACAGCTCCCAACTGGAAGACATTTATATTTTTAGGGGCTGCCTTCTAGCACCTGAGGCAAGATACACATCTTCCCAAGTGTCACCCTGAGTAAATGTGATACACATACAAACTTTTGTCTGCATTGCCCTGACAGTAAGAATCCCACCCCACTGTGACTTAAGAGAATTCCCATTATTTTTCAACTTATAGAACATACTTATTCCTGAAAAAAATCACTTATTTTCCTTCAAAATAAGTCAAACCCTGATACAATTAATACGATAGGGAAGATCTGTAGTGGCTCATTTGTCTTAAGCAACGTTATTTACCTTCAACTTCTGGCACAAGAAACGATAAGGTGTAGTTTTCTTTTTATGGGAGGGGAGGGGAAGTCGTGGATTTTGCCCTGTATGCTTCAGTATTTGAGAATTCTGCTCCTACCCCCTGGGGGAATCGTGGGGACATATATGCTTTCCTCTAGTACAGCTGGACATAATAATCTGTCCTTGGTCTATACAGACAGTTGACAGAGGAAATGGTGCTAAATCTATGAGAATGACCTAGCCACTAATTCCAAACTGATCACATTTAATGGAAACCAGAGTGGAGTACAAATATATCTCTAATTTCACAGGTATCATGATGTCATCATTTCTTGTGTGTTATTTTAGTTGATTTCAAATGAGTCCTTGGGGAAAGAGAGGAAAGGAGCTGTGGTTGTTGACAGAAGTTCACCTAAGCCAGAGAAAAGCGGGGGGAGGTGCAGCAGTCCCACCCCAATGCAGGGAGGGGGTAGCCCTGGTGAGGGATCTAAGGCAACAGTGACACTGATGAATGTCATTCAGAAAAAGGGAAAACAAAGGTGAACACTGTCCCATATGGCAGGGTGATTTGCCAAGTTGCACCTGACTGTACCTTCCTGTTCTAAGGTCGGGGGTGTGTGTAGGGTTTGGAGGCTCACAGCAAAAGAGAAGAATCTCTCAGCTTGGCTTCTCCAGTGAGAACCCAGCTGGATTTGATCTTTAATTCACTGGAGGAGTGGTCAGGCAACTACCATCTGAGCACCTACTATGTGCCTGGTACCGCAGTCTTCTCTCCCACGCTGGACCCCAGGAATCACCAGGATCCCTGATGGAGGGAGGCCCCTTCTGTGCTGGGTGACCTTGCTTTGCTCCTGCCACTCCAGACACCCACACTGCTTCAGACTCTGAGCCACAGCAAGGCTCAGAAGATCAAGGGACCAGACACAGCAGCCTTTTTAACTTTGGGAAAACCCAATGCTCACTTCACTCAAACGTCGCAAAGTGGTGCCATGACCCTTTAGCTCTTGGCTCACCAATTCAAAGAGCCACATCACATACAGCCCTTAAGCTGCCCACGGCATGATTCTGTGTCTAGTTCCTTTCCAGGTCCCCCCAAGCGGAAGACAGCTCTGGCAGGGAGTCTGGACAAGACTACTACAGTATTTAGCTTTTGTCCCTTCTTTTGCTCTGTCTTACCGTGGAATGATTGGAACACGTCTCGGAGATTGAGTACTTCAGCGTGTGTTGGACTTGAGACCTGTATTCCAAAAGTACCCACAGGAGCTCAGGTGGGCTTAATCTAGCCCAGGAATCTCCACTTCAAAGATGAAGAAACTGAGGTTCAAAGAAAGTAAAGCAGGGTCCTGGAAGGCCCTGTACAAACTTAACTCCAATGCCATGCTTCCTGCCTCAGTAATTTTATTGAGCACTTAACTAGGTAGGAAATGGGCAGAACTAAAGACACCAGACTTCATTTTCTTAACTATGGGTGTGACTACACATACACAGTGACACTTCCTCTCTGGGCATTAGTTTTCTCCCCTGTAAAATGGAGTGTTGCATTCATGATTTCTAACGTGACTTTCAGGTCTGAAACTATCATAAGGCTTGAAGATATAATTATGTGTTGGTGTATGTGAAGATATACACATAAACACGCATACATGATATGCTACAATTAAATACCAATTCCAGACATACGTTTTGCCCCATCCCCCCGGCAGCCATGTTTTTCCAATCCCAAACCAGGGCTAGATACGTCCCACCAGTGCAGCCCCTCTGAACCACGGGTGTGTGGTCAGTACTCCTCTGGCTTCTCTTCAAATACCAAGTGCAGAGGGTGACAGGAAAGAAGAGGGGCCATGTACTTTACATGAAATATTAAGTGTCATTAAGTTCCTTGGAGGAAACACGGCAAGTCTGCGGCAGAAGAGACTGTGGGGCACAGAACACATAGCAGGAAGCACAAGTTAAAGGTGACAGGCTGTGGCTGCGCGAAGCTGGGGCCCCTCTGGCAACGCACCCAGTGGGCAGTGCGTGCCAGCGCTGGGAGCAAGCCTGGCTCCAAGCCCACGTGTGAGGGCAGGACCCTGCACCTCGCCAGTTTGCACATCCCGCGGGAGCGAGTCGGAAAACAGGACGCGAGGCGAGAACTTGGCTGGTCTTTCCTAACGCACGTGGCACAGCCGGTCCGGGGTTCAAGGGCGCAGCCCGCCCCCTCCCCCGCGAGCCGCCGGCGCTAGGACCCCGCGGGCCGCACGCACTTCCTCCCGCCGCGGTCCGCCCGCCCGTTCGTGCGGCGCCCCAGGCTCCCGCCCGCTGCCGCCGCCGGCCCGCACCGCCCTACCTGGCGAAGCAAAACTCGCAGTGGTTTCCCCGCTCGTTGACCGTGAGCACGTAGGCGTAGGCCGGGCAGGAGAAGAGCAAGTCCCCCACCTGGAAGGGCTGCAGGGCCCGCAGCCCCCGGCCCTTGCCGGGGCTGCAGAAGCGCTCCAGACCGCCGTCGCCCTCGGCCCTCATGCCGGCGGCCGGGCTGGCGCGGAGGGTCCCCGGCGCCGGTGGAGCCCCCAGCTACGGCTCCCCGCGAGCTGTTATTGGAGAAGCGTCACCCAGAGCCGCGGGGGGACTGGGGTGGAAAGCTGCCCGGCGGACGCGGCGGCAGCCACCGCTCCCCGGAAGGGACGGCGGCCCCGCCCGGTCCTCGCGCGCCCCCGGGAGGCGGGGGACCTGCCCGGCGGCCCCGCCCCGCGTGCGGGACCCTCGGCTGCCGCCCCGCACGCGCCCGGGGCCGCTTCCGGTGTGGCAGCTGCCAGTATCTGCATCCCAGGCGGCTCCTAGAAGGAGGGCGGGAGGCGTCTGCGCCTCCGCGGCGTCTCCACGGAGAGCGCTGGACGCTGCCGGCTTTCCGGTGGGCGGGATGGGGTCGCTCGGGGTCAGGTATCCAATGCCTCCGGGAGAAGCCCGTAGTGTGACCCGCGCTTGGTTAATTGAAGGGCGGGGGGCCCAAGATGCTTCTCAACCTTAAGTTCAGTTCCACTGTCCTTGTCAAGGACCCTAGAAGGAGTCCTCGGGGGACACCGAAGAGAAACCGCAGTAGCAAAGTTTGATGTGCGGAGGGTTAAAAGGGTGCTTCCCCAAGGTTAAAGATGTTTAAACCCTGTGAAACTTCAAACCTTCCAGAGAGTCTCTTAAGTATTCATTGTGAACCTACTCTGCCTCTGCCCCTCTGGTGGAAGTTTCTTACGTAGACGGAAAAGGAAATGCACTGGTCAGGCTTGCTCACTCAGTCTCTGCATCCAGGCAGCGATGCGGAGAAGGAAGGAGATAACCTTGCAGTCAAGGGACTTAGACTTGTTGGG
Source organism: Mesoplodon mirus (assembly GCF_964341445.2). Taxonomy (NCBI): domain Eukaryota; kingdom Metazoa; phylum Chordata; class Mammalia; order Artiodactyla; family Ziphiidae; genus Mesoplodon; species Mesoplodon mirus. The sequence continues at coordinate 154,908,276 of NC_138978.1, read as the reverse complement.
GGCGATGCCATGCTGTGGCCAGAGTACACGGCTAGAATCTGCGGTGGTTCTAATCGGTTTGACCACGCACTGTCATTTTAGAAAAGTCAATCAGGTTATAAGTCTCAATAGAGGATTTAAGACACGCAAAGCTCATAGAACAGGGCTGAGCACGTAAGTCCTATACACTTGCATGCGATATGAGAAAGAAGGACATAATCTGTTTCACTGAGAAATGTGTAAAGGCTGAAATAGATGTGCATGCAGTAAGGACTCAATGTATGAAGAGACAATTTAGCAAAAAACACTAATACTTAAAACTCAAGTTTGATCGCATTATGTTGCATGTGTAAGTTAAGGACTGGTTTAGCAAAGGGAAAGATAAATGTGATTTGGAGTATGTCATAAGGTTAGGAGAATTTTTGACATGTCAATAAAATTCCTAAAATGAATAAGCCTTTGGCCTACCTGAAAAAAAAAAATAATGGATACTTTCCCATTTAGGCACTTCAAGAAGCATTCAGTGAGCATCCACTATAGCCAGTCACTGGGGTACAAAGATGGGCAAAATGTAGGCCTGGTTCTTTGCTTTTGACATGTTCACAATCCAACAACAATTACCCTTAGTTAATGAACATTATGGGCCAGGCATTGTGCTAAGTGCCTTAAACACATTATCTCATTTAATCTGTAATTCCCACTGCCCAGTAAGTTAGGTGTTATATATCTCCCATTCCCAAAACTAGGACACTAAAACTCAGAATAATTTCCAAGGCCACACAACTAGGTTGCAGAATTTGGTTTCAACCTCCAGTCAGTCTGAATTTGAGGCCCATGCACTTAAACCAAATGTCCCTCTGCAAACAAAGACAGCTCTCTAAGTGTTATTATGGTGGATTGTACAAAGTGTTCTGTGGGAATACAGGCAGGGAGTGACAAACTGCCTGGAGAATGAGGGTTTGGTCAAGGCGGGGGCCACATTCCAGTAACGTTTGAGCTGAGTCTAAAAGATAGATGGGACTTTGTAAGTGCAGGAGAGGAGGAGAGTTTTCTGGGCTGAGAGAATTGCATGGGAAACAGGTGTCTAGTTGCAGCCCCCTGAGGAGTTCTGAGTGGAGCATGAGTTCTCAAGGAGAGGGCAGGAGGTGAAGCAGGAGCAGTGGAAGGGCATCTTCTCAGGAGGTGAGTTTTGTCCCAGGTGGTGTGGAAGTCACTGAAAGTGTTTTAGCAGAGGGGCGCCACGATCAGTCCAGTGTTACAGACAGTTCTGCTGGCAGCTTTGCAGATAGACTGGAAGAGGAGAGGACCAAACACAGGACCACCAGTAAAGAGAGCAGTTGCAGTATTTTAAATGAGAGTAGAGGAAAGCTGGAATCAAGGCGGTGGCATGAGGGCAAAAGGCAAAGGTGTCGAGGGTAATTCTAATTTCTAGCTTGGCATATGGCTTCTCCACGGCAGGCAGATAACAGTGCTGGCTTTCTAGCCTAGTAAATCTTGGAGGCTTAAAACAGGAACCATAAATATCCTAGAGTTTGGGGAATGTAAGAGGCACTTTCTTACTAATGAGGAAAGTGAGACCCTGTGAAGTTAAATAACTTGCCTAATAACCCAGTGGCAGAGCTAGTGTGAGATTCCATGACATATTCGTTCACCATTTATTTATGATATGCTTACTGTGTTCCAGCAACAGTGATAAAGGCTGGCGATATAACGGTAACAACAACAACAAAAAAACTGACTTATTCCCTGTCCTCACAGAGCTTTGTACAGTCTGGCAGAGGAAGCAGACATTAATCAGACAATCATATAAACAAATACAAACTGTCAGCAGTCTCAAGTGCTAGGGCAGTGCTTAGAGGATATGACCTAATCTAGGAATGCTTTTCTGAGAGAGTAATGACTGAACTAAGATCTGAAGGATGAATAGAATTTAAGAGAAGAGGAGGAGGGACAAGCATTCTAAGCAGAGGGAGCAGCGTGTGTAATCGAGCAGGACCCTATGGAGCCTTCTCAGAACAGACCCCACCCCCACAGGGTCCCCCGCCTGCCTCTTGTCTGTAGAAAAACTTTAGCCTCCTAGGCCTTCCCCCAGTAAATTTAATCAGAGAAGTGAGAAAATGCAGAAAGAAAGGAAAACAGTCAAGCAAGACAAAATAATAATAGTTTAGACATTAAACAAAGTCAAGGATCCTTAGTTCTTTCTCAAGGAACATAGATAATATTCGGAGCCATATCCTCTGGGCTGCTTTGCAGATACAGAAATCCCTACCAGGTAGAAGTTAATTAACTTCATGCTCACCACAAGCACGTGGACTCCAGACTGGTTGGAACCAGGAAGTTGATGATGTTGACTCCCGATTACCTCACCACCAACCAATCAGAAGAATGTCCACTAGCATGCATCCCCACAAGCCCAACGGCCCCATCTTTAAAAACCTTTCCCTGAAAGTCACTGGGGAGTTCAGGCCTTTTGAGCACTAGCTACCCAGACTCCTTGATTGGCACCCTGCAATAAATGCTGCACTTTCCTTCACCCAACCCAGTGTCAGTAGATTGGCTTTACGGTGCATGGGCGAGCAGATCCAAGTTTGGTTTAGTAACACATGTCCGAAGTTTCATTGACTGCAAGAAGTATGACCGCCATGAAAGGGTGACTAGAGCAGGACTAGAGGGAGAATGTTGTTCTAGATGTTCTTAGGAGGTAAGTAGGTCCTGTTGGACAACCTGCAAGGAGTCCTCTCTGATCAAAAAAACCTCTGGCAGATGCCAGACTACGTTAGATGAGCTTTATGCCAGTCGCCATCACCTAAATCGATTTTGACAATTGTGTTTTATTACAGATGGATGTTGTATGTTAATGAAAGAATTTTCTCAAGCCTCAGAAGTTTCCAAATACACACCTCCCTAGGCAAATCTTAGATAAATTTGGGGACTCTATTTTTTTTTAACTTTCTGATTCCTGGCGGCTCTAACCAGCACAAAGATGAAAAGACCGACATAGAAGTAAACAAACAATTATAATGCAGTAAACAATTGACTGTTTCAAGGATTACTTGTGCAAAGTAATCTGCTTGTTTACTTTATTGCAAGTCATTTTTTCCTCTTTCACTGAAAAAGATTTCCAACAGCTGAGCAAAATAATCATTTAATGGCTGAGTTGTCTTTCCAAGTGAGTGGTGGCTGGAACAGACTTATTTTTATCGTGAAGGTGGCTATGATTTTAAGAACACTGGAAAAGAAACAGCCTCATTTCAAAAAAATGCCTGTACTGAACTCAAATGACTCGAGACGGAGAAATGGTCAGTTAAGTAATAGCCATGAATTTAGGAGCTTAGCTTATGAAGAATACTGTGTTTAAAATAAACGGCCAAGGAATGGCAACTCACCAGCCCTGTAGACTGATGACAGAACTCTTAATGCAGCTCATGCTTGTCAGCCAGCTACGCAGCATTCTCACATTCTGGGAAAGTCGCCATTCAGCTGCCAGGGCCCCTCCACCTTTTCCACTACCTCTCACCCCACGGCTTGGAAGGAATGGAGTTTGAATGGAGTTTTTTGGTTACTTTGCCTCACCATAGCTCAGAAGAAGCGATGAGAGCATGAAGGCCCCCTTCACTTAATTTCTCTAACCTATAAGTTGATCTGATTCATGCGTAAAATATCCTTCCAACCACAGATTAGCACATAAAAGAAATAACTCTGGCCTGGGGAAATAAAGCCTTAGCCAAGAAGGAATACCAATGACCACTGATAGTGGACCCCTAGCCTATACCACTATACCTCTGCGTGTATTTTCATTTATTGACTACACATCATGTGCTTACACTGTGAGAGACCCTTATTATACAAAGGTGAAAAGACCAACACACATGCAAGCAGTTCTGTAGTAGCTGAATAATGGCATCCAAAGATATTAGGCCCAAATCCCTGGAACCTGTAAATGTTACCTTCTGTGGTTTAATAGGGTCTTGCAGATGTGTTAAATTGAGGATCTTGAGTGGCGTGATTATCTTGGATTATCCAGGTGGGCCCTCGATGCAATCACAAGAGTCTTCACAAGGGACTTCCCTGGTGGTGCAGTGGTTAAGAATCAAGTATACTTCAATAAAATAAATCAGAAAAAAAAAAAAAAAAGCAACAAAGACCCAAGAAAAGGCCCATTACTGACATACTTGGTCCTGATCTAGACTTGTAAACTTTTTTCTTTATCTCTTGCTACCTTTTTTTCCCCATTTAAAAAAAGTACTGACTGTAACAAAGTTTAGAGATTTTGCATACTTCCGTCTTACTGAGAACTGTTAACAACTTTCTTATTTTGGGGGAAGCAGTGTCTCTAAGTGGCCGGAGGAGGGGTGCTGGGTACAGAATTTGACTTGTTACCAAAGGCCCATAACCATGAACAACTCCCCTGGAGGCAGATTTTCAGGGTTTTGCGCTACGTGTAAAATCCCCACCGATTTACGTGAGGGCAGAAGAGTTCCACCAAAAAAAGAAATGAGATATGATATTTTTAAACCTTAAAGCCTGAGTCTACCCCTCTTATAGGTTTAATCTTTACACGGAATTTGAATATATCAGTATAGTTTATTTCTTTTATAAGAGGGAAGAAAAATACAAGAGGAAAAATGTCGATAGCTGTGAATTGAATTCTTGAAGAAGAATCCGTGCAAAAATGACTGTCATCATCTCAACTGCGAGCTATGGCAACACTTTGAAAAAAAATCTTTGGTTTAGTTTTCTTTCCTATTAAGCATTAAAAATTAGTAAGATTAAATGTTTATTAAATCATGAAAATTTAAGGTAAATACAATATATTTTCTTAAGCTGGAAAAAGAGGATTTGTGACTTTACTTGATACAAAATGAATGTATGCAACAGTGTTTTTAAATACAGCAAATTTAAGACCCCAATAATTTTTTGAATGATTTTGGAAAATATACACAGGTCAAAACATTTTCTTATCTGAATATATTTTAAAGGCTACTTTTTATGAAAAATTAAACATTCAGGCATTTATTTCACTGACACATTTCTGAATTATAGCACTTTGAATGCAACAGATGAAATGTGCATTTTTGCTCCATCATTTGCTAGTTTTCCTCCACCACAAGCCTTCTCTCTGTTTTTTCTCATCTTCAGGATTTTGTAAATTGAAATCAGCAAAATTGAAAACTGAAAAAAGAACAGATTAAGTGGAAAAAAGGGAAAATGATTAATAAGTGTGGTTCTCAGGGTCAAAGTGTCAAACAAACCAAAGAGCTATGCATCCTTTTCCTAGTCAATTATTTACTGATATAACAGTGCAAAGCGCTCCCTTGGGTGCTATGGAGGAGTCAAAGTTACATTAGAGCCAGATCTTGTTCTCTAGGGACTTAGAATCTAGAAGAGGAAACATGCCATACACTTAGAAAGCAACAAAAATCTACTAGAGTGTAAGCCTCATGAGCACAAGGAATGTTGTCTGTTCTGCCCACTGCTTTACCCAGGCAGTGCCAGCTACAAGTTGGGCACCCAAGAAATATTTGTTGGATGAATGGATAATACCAGGTAGAGAGTGTTGAGCCATTTAAGAACCATTAAAAAATTGAAACTGGTAATAGGAGAGTTAGGTCAACTTGCAGTATCTTTAAAATTATACATGTATCTTACAGACAATTAAGCTGACAGGTCCTGAAGAGATTCTGTGCATTGCTATTGTTTTTCAAGTCCATTAACTGCTCTGCCATCCTCTTCAAGTAAGATCATGAACACATATGTAAAAAGCACACTTTTTAACATGCTGCTCCTCAGTGAAATGAGGAAGTTAGACTAGGTGAGTGTTTGTGGAGACAAATAGGCAAGATCCTTTAGATGGCAGAACGGTTAAGTGTGTACACTTGTCCATCAGATCTCTGGTTTCATAGGTTATTATTGCCTAGGAGAGAGGCTGAAAGGAAAAATATTTAATAAATAATAGTAGAGGTGTTATGCAAATATGACAAACCTTGTAAATACAACACATAAATGACATGTTTGGGAAATGGGAAGAAAGATGATTCAGTTCATTTTCGTTTTACTGTCTTGTTATTTAAATGAACTTCAAGTGGAAGAAAAACTGTCCTTTATCTAACCTAAATAATATTAAACTTAGTTCACTTTCTTAAATCCTCTGAATCGTTTCTCAACAACTTTCTGAATAGTTGATTAAATGCACATAGTGTTTGTTTGTCCTGGGTTTTGTTTTTTGTTTTTTTTAAACAGGAACCTCTTTACTAGATAACTGACTCAAAAAACAGTGCTAGTGCCTGCTCAACTTTCACCAGTCTACAGTAAAATGAGACAAGCAGGAACAATGTACTGCTTATATTTATAAAGCTAAAGTGACTTTTCCTAAAGGACTTAAAAAAAACCTGAGATTAGGATCTTTTTAAGTTTAGAGTATCTTTTCTTTTTAAATGATGGAGGCTGTAAGTGATATATATACTTCTTAACATCTTTATTGGAGTATAATTTACAATGGTGTGTTAGTTTCTGCTTTATAACAAAGTGAATCAGTTATACATATACATATGTCCCCATATCTCTTCCCTCTTGCGTCTCCCTCCCTCCCACCCCTTTAGGTAGACACAAAGCACCGAGCTGATCTCCCTGTGCTATGCGGCTGCTTCCCACTAGCTGTCTATTTTACGTTTGGCAGTGTATATGTGTCCATGCCACTCTCTCACTTTGTCCCAGCTTACCCTTCCCCCTCCCCATATCCTCAAGTCCATTTTCTAGTAGGTCTGCATCTTTTTTTTTTTGCGGTATGCGGGCCTCTCACTGTTGTGGCCTCTCCCGTTGCGGAGCACAGGCTCTGGACGCGCAGGCTCAGCAGCCATGGCTCACGGGCCCAGCCGCTCCGCGGCATGTGGGATCTTCCCGGACCAGGGCACGAACCCGTGTCCCCTGCATCGGCAGGCGGACTCTCAACCACTGCGCCACCAGGGAAGCCCGAGGTCTGCATCTTTATTCCCATCTTGCCCCTAGGTTCTTCATGACCTTTTTTTTTTTTTTTTAGATTCCATATATATGTGTTAATATACGGTATTTGTTTTCCTCTTTCAGACTTACTTACTTCACTCTGTATGACAGACTCTAGGTCCATCCACCTCACTACAAATAACTCAGTTTCATTCCTCTTTATGGCTGAGTAATATTCCATTGTATATATGTGCCACATCTTCTTTATCCATTCATCTGATGATGGACACTTAGGTTGCTTCCATGTCCTGGCTGTTGTAAATAGAGCTGCAATGAACATTTTGGTTGACTCATTTTGAATTATGGTTTTCTCAGGGTATATGCCCAGTAGTGGGATTGCTGGGTCGTATGGTAGTTCTATTTTTAGTTTTTTAAGGAACCTCCATACTGTTCTCCATATTGGCTGTATCAATTTACATTCCCACCAGCAGTGCAAGAGGGTTCCCTTTTCTCCACACCCTCTCCAGCATTTATTCTTTGTAGATTTTTTGATGATGGGCATTCTGACCGGTGTGAGATGATATCTCATTGTAGTTTTGATTTGCATTTCTCTAATGATTAAAGATGTTGAGCATTCTTTCATGTGTCTGTTGGCAATCTGTATATCTTCTTTGGAGAAATGTCTATTTAGGTCTTCTGCCCATTTTTGGATTGGGTTGTTTGTTTTTTTTGATATTGAGCTGCATGAGCTGCTTGTAAATTTTGGAGATTAATCCTTTGTCAGTTGCTTCATTTGCAAATATCTGTAAGTGATATTCTTTAGAATATTCTAGGCAAAATAAAAATTGTCAGTCTTCTGGGGATCCCATCAGCTTTTTAATAAATTATACTATTTTGTGAAATTTAGAGGTGTGAATGTTAAGAAGGGCTTTACAGTGTCATTTCAGAGACTACTTGGAATTATTCCTTAGTGCAGAATGGTGAGTCTTCAAATAACCCAATGCTAAGTATTCAGAATTATGGCATCTTGATTTTCTTTATTCTCCTCTTGGTCATGGACCCTGGGGCTTGTCTGTACCATCTAATGTACAGACTACCGTGGATCAAGAAATATAAGGCCACGTTCAGTTGAAACTATCATTTCTTCAAAGGCATTTTAAAAATTCATTTCTGTGCTTATCACAATTTTATTATTTTTAGAAAAGTGATTAGGCATCTTTGATGATGGGGTTATTAACATTACCACTTTAAGCAAGCATTTACTGATATAGTTTTATTGAGTCATTTTTTTTGACAATAAGTGTTTTATTTATGTTATCCAGAGTGCTAAGGGAAACAAACTATGGAAAAAATTCATAAGTCCACTAATTGTATTGCTCCATAAGCAATGTATATTAACTTTATAAAGTTTATAAAACACATATAAACCCAGTGATTGCCAGGTAAATTTTTGTTGTAGATCCTTCCATCCCTTTGTTGATTAACATATAAATATTTTACAACAAATACGGATTATATTGTAAATGCTGTTTTATAACCTGCTTTTTCAACTTAAAAATGTGTTGTAAATCTCTTTCTATGACAAATATTTTTCTACATCATTTTAATGACTATTGTGGTATTCTATAATGTACAGTAATCTATTTAACTAGTTCCCGTTGGATACTGTCGATGTCCTTTTTTTTTTTCTATTGTAATCTTGAAATGAACATCTTTGTCAAATTAAATCTTTATATACATTCTTGAATAATTCATTAGGATAAATCCTAAAAGTGGAATTGCTGGGTAAAGCACATACAAATTTATAAAACTTTTGATACATTGTGTGAAACTGATGTAAAAATATGTGTATATATTTATTTGATGATTTATTGTAATGTTTACCATTGGTGAAGAGGATAGAAAGATAATTTAAATCATTGTATAGCATTCCCTGCATTTCATTACAGTTAAGATGAGACATCTCAGATAAAATCATACAACTTTGGCTAAAGGAATCCTACATATCATCTGGTCCCTAAGCCTTATTCTAGAGTTCAGGAAATTGAGGCTAAAGTTGTTACAGATCCTCTTCACAGTAATAGTTAACAAGGAGAGAGCCAATCCAATCCTGGCCCCAGGTGCTGTCTTCTGCTCCCAAGGTGCTCACTGAAGGTCAAATTGTTCTTTAGATATTCAAGAAACACTGAGAATTGGGATGCGAGGAAGTAAATAGATTCTAAGTATAAGTTTCACCACTAATTTTGTTATTGCTGCTATTAGCAAGACAGAGTATTTAAAAATAATTTTGTGATGAAAGTTTTCAGCTTGAAAAAGCTTTCTAAAAGGTTGGTTTATTATCTGCAGTTTTATACTGATGGCCACCAAGTGCTGTGTAATCCCATTCAATCGATGCTGCTTATATTTATTTATTGTTTAAATATTGAAATAGCTTTATTGCTTTTTCTGACTAAATAAGACATGTTCATTGCACAAACCATCATACACAATAATAAAGATATAAAATACAAAGTGAAAATCATTGCACCAAACAAAAATAATTACTATAAGCTTTTTGGTATATATCCTTGTCATCATCATATATATATATATATATATATATATATATATATATATATATATATATGATATATCTGTCTATTTAGACAGCATACAAAATTTCAGTGTTCTAGAATCTACTTTTTCTCATATGTCATTGACATCTTTTAGTGTCAATAAATATTAACCTATATTATAATTTGTCATGGCTACATGGCCTTTTATTGCACCATAATTCATTCAACCAACCTCTAAGTTGATGGACGTTAGGGTTGTTTGGAGTTCTTAATTAGTCTAAACAATGCTGCAATAAACAATCTTTTAAATTGTTTAAATATCTCAAATAAATTGCTTTTCTTTAGCAATTTACATGTCACATGTAGTATTATTTCTTGGAGATTCACAGTGCACATTCATGTATTAAGCAAAAACTTATGGGGCACCTACCAACTGTGCTAGGTGCTGGGATTAATATATTAAAGGCTCTGAAAATTCTCTCAGTAAGGAAACCCTTAAAATTTTTTTTTAATTTAAGATTTTCCAACTTTTTTTAAATAATGGAAATCCTTCTCACTCCCTTCCCCTTTTTAAAATAGAACATCTACTAGTATTTCACTGATTTTATCTGGAGCAGAATTTGGAAAATGCTAATCTAGTATCTTGTTAAAAACTACTAATTAAGTGCCTGTACCTACCTGTCATTTTTCTAGGAAGTCTGAAAAAATCTTGGGTTTGTTTGTTTGGTTTTTTTAGAGCAGAGAAATGCCTATGTTTTAGGCGTTTCAGAAGATTACATCTTTGATCTGAATTGCCCGATTAAGTTTCAGAATAAGTAGTATTTTGGTACAAGTATTTTGGTGGGACCCTGGAGTTTTGTTTCCTTTATAGTATTCATATCATTAGAACAAAAGAGAGAGTTGAATGTAAAAGGAGAATGTGGGGGCTTCCCTGGTGGCGCAGTGGTTGAGAGTCTGCCTGCCGATGCAGAGGACACGGGTTTGCGCCCCGGTCTGGGAAGATCCCACATGCCGCGGAGCGGCTGGGCCCGTGAGCCATGGCCGCTGAGCCTGCGCATCGGAGCCTGTGCTCCGCAACGGGAGAGGCCACAACAGTGAGAGGCCCGCGTACCACAAAAAAAAAAAAAAAAAGGAGAATATGGGATACAAAGTAGTCTTGGCTCATCAGCAGATTTGTTGGGGAGAGGAGCGAGTCAAAGAAAGAGATGAAATTATTCAAAGGAATTAAGGATGGAGGTCATGGAGATTATATGGCAACATGTGAAATAATTAAAATAAAAATTTGGTAGAAAAAGATTACAAAATCCTATACATAGTATGTGAAAACCAATAAGAAAAAAACCTGAGGAATCCAATGAAATAACAGTGTTTGGCTTGGGGGGGCGTGCTTTTTTCCCCCTCACCTCTAATTGTCATTTTCATTTTTATTTTTAAAATATATAATAAAATTGAAAAGAAAGGAAATACTAAAGGATCAGACAAAATTAGGAGAAGAGAGGCTTATGGAGGAGGAGGAAGATAGTGGTTGAGTCGAACAAAGGCGACAAATAGATTAAAGTGAATAAGGGTAGAAGAGAGAACATTCCATTTGTCCTGGAAGAGATCATTAATGGCTCAAGTGCTGTGAAGTGGACAAAAGCCAGTCTGTAGTGGGGTCAGATGAGAGAACCAGAGAAGAATAATTTTTTTTAGGACCTAGGATCATAATAATTCACTTAGAGGTTCCCCCCAACCACTATTACTTTAGTTCTGGTTTTATCATGTTGGGATTTTTGCCTATATCAGTTTTTTTTTTTTTCCAGGAGCTGATAAATGAAAACCATAAAAAAAGAAATCCTATGAGTAACTTTCTTTGCCCTTATATTTGAACTGAATAATAAAGAAATGGTAAATGCTCTTTCTGAGCTGTGCTAGAAATGCTACCATACAGAAATCTTAATAATATACCCTGTGCCTGCCATTTAAAAACAGAACTTGGTCTCCCAAGGTCATTTTAGATGTCTTTTTTTTCTAAGTGATTTGTGTATATTTTATCCATAAAAGACAAATTATTATGAAAGGATATGAAATATAGGTTTAAGAAACTTGAAGAACAAAGTGCATCCTTTGCTCTTTGAATTTCTTAAAATTAAGTTCTTAAGACTCCTGCTGTTTACCTTCAGACAAGCAACCTTGAAACTACTCCATGAAACCCAGTTAAAGGACGAACCAAAGACTTTTCACTTACAAAGAAAAAAAAAGTAGCACATGGGAGTGAGAACGTTCAAGTCTTCAGTACCCATACTTATTAACTAAATTGAATGCCTGTGGTGGGTCTCATGGGAGCACACAGTGGCAGCCTCTTTATATTACAACTCAGCCAGAAGCACTTATTCCCTTGTAATTAAGGCCAAGGGTGCAACCAGTGATGCAAATGAAAGCAGTTATGTGGATTATTCAGTTCCCTCAACAATTCTCAAGAGGTTGTATGTTTGTGGCCTTATGTTAGTTTGAAGTCCTTGTATGGCTCCCTCGGCTCTTCTTGGTACTAGAGGTCCAACCTCAGATAAGAACAATAGCTAACGCTTACACAGCACTCACGATATGCCAGAGGCTGTTTTAGATGCTTTAGGTGTATTATCCTGCTCTATCCTTTCTAAACTCTGCGAGGGTTAAATGTGAAGTTCTAGGTCCCCAGAAGCAGATACTGAGATGAGGTTCAGATGCAAGGGATTTATCCCTGAGGTGGCCCCAGAAGAGACCAGTATGGAGTGGGGGAAGCAGGACAGGAAATGGAGTTGAGCCAAGTAAGGATGCGTATCAGGCCAAAGTCTTTTTTTTTTTTTTTTTTGAGGTACGTGGGCCTCTCACTGTTGTGGCCTCTCCCGTTGTGGAGCACAGGCTCCGGACACGCAGGCTCGGCAGCCACGGCGGCTCGGCGGCCACGGCTCACAGGCCCAGCCGCTCCGCGGCACGTGGGATCTTCCCGGACCGGGGCACGAACCCGTGTCCCCTGCATCGGCAGGCGGACTCTCAACCACTGCGCCACCAGGGAAGCCCAGGCCAAAGACTTTAGGGGGCAACCCTGGGGTAACTGCTAGGAAAGGGAGCTTGGCTTCCACCCTCCCCCAGAGTTATTGGTTAACAACCAACAGGAGTGGCCGGAAATGTGGGGTGGAGGGAGAATCCATGAAGGAAGAGCATCAGCTGCTTACCAAAGGCGATGGGTCAGAGACGCCTACACTGTCTGCTACAGGTACGTACAGGCATACTTCGGAGATGTTGTGGGTTCAGTTCCAGACCACTGCAATAAAACAAATATAGCAACAAAGTGAGGCACACAAATTGTTTCGCTTCCCAATGCATATAAAAGTGATGCTTACACTCTACTGGAGTCTTTTATGTGTGCAGTAGCATTATATCTAAAAGGACAGCGTATAATACATACCTTAATTTAAAAATAATGCTGTAGGGCTTCCCTGGTGGCACAGTGGTTGAGAGTCCGCCTGCCGACGCAGGGGACACGCGTTCGTGCCCCGGTCCGGGAAGATCCCACGTGCCGCGGAGCGGCTGGGCCCGTGAGCCATGGCCGCTGAGCCTGCGCGTCCGGAGCCTGTGCTCTGCAACGGGAGAGGCCACAACAGTGAGAGGCCCGCGTACCGCAAAAAAAAAAACCCCAAACCTAGACAATTGGTGTATTTGTACTGCTCCCAAACCACTCTAACCAATGGAACCTGCCTCGTTCTCAGAAAATTATGTAAAAAGTGATTCCACAAGTCTTTCTTAACAAGATGTACTCACACAGATCCTGTTTTTACATAAGATAATGTCAGTTTAAAATGCTGATCTGATTTTCTATATATTCGTCATCCTCTTAATCTCCTATTTTTAAAAAAAGTTTATTTTCATCTCCAAATCACTAAAGTGATTTTTTATTTTTTGGTTTTGGTGTAACTATATCTGTTTTCCAAAACATTTTTAAATTCTTTTTTTCTAATTTTAAAGGAGTTCACTTTATTTTTACTAAAGGAACTCTATTTTTCTGTTTTAACATGGGGAATATGTATAATTCTTGTCTATCTCTTCTGCTCGGTTAAAAGAGGGGAAAAGCTTGTGCATAGTGGTGGGTGACCAATTAAGTATTCCCTCAAGAGGTTAGAATGGCTGTGCTAGAGCAGGTGATCAAGAGAGAAACAAGTGATAACCAAACCTGCATCAAGAAAATCAGCCAGAACCTTGCTGGTCCAGAGAAGATGATGCAGAGCTTATAGGAAGGGACTAGATGGATCAAGGGCACTTAAAGGAGAAGGCTTAGGAGATGCTGAAGTTGCACAGTTTTCTTCCTGTGTGTTTTGGGTGAAAGGAGAAATGCTCCTTTTTTGCAGATACCTGTGCAGAGTAATGCTCTGTGGGTGCGTTGACTCCTAGTTGCTGCTCTGTCACCATGGTTGTTGAGAAGGGGAGAAGGGGGCAGGGAAAGGCTTGAATGCTTGGCAAAGATCCTGAGACCCTAGCTAATCAATGTTAACACTTCTATGGTGCTTATTAAGTACAAGGGACTGTTCGAAGAGTTTTACATATATTAACTCCTTAAATATTCCTAACAACCCTATGAGGTAGGTACTATCAATATCCCCATTTTATAGAAGAGGAAACTGAGGTACAGAGAGATTAACTTGTTCAAGACCACACAGCTAGTTAGTTGTGGAGCTGGGATTCACACCCAGGTTATCTGCTTTCAGAGTCCATGACCTTACCCATGACCCTGTACTGTCCATCTGAAATGTTGAGAATGTGCTAACAATGTTGATGATAATTAATTATTTGTAGTTTAATCAATTTTTGAATACTCTGAAAGATTTTTAGGAGACCTCTATTTCAACACTTGGAAATAGCTAAGCTATAGAACACTTGAATTCTGATCGTTAGAAACATTAACCGTAAGGTCAAAGTTGATATGAAGTAGAAAACCCCTGTACGTGTTTGGAAACTAAACAAGAGGTGGCAGTCGTGCCGATGAGCTCTCTGTTCTGCTGGGAGAGGATGGTATTCCCTGCCCATGGGGAGCTGGCACTGGCAGCAATTATATCAGAGTCACTCAACACTTAGCTGCTTGCTAAGAATTAAATTGCTGGAACCAGACCTAGTGAGTTTCATGTTACCATGGTTTGGATGAGGCATGCACACTAGTGTGATGTATTTAGTCTTCGGAAACAGTTAAATCTAAGCTTAGCTTTCTTACCAAAATGATAATGTACGTCGGTGTTACTTGTGGTTATTTGCTCCATCTCCCAAGTAAAGAATCGCACACCCCTTTATTCTGTCAACTACAGCCAACCTCCTACCCCGGTTATGGAGTGACTCACGTGGGGTTCACTTGCAAGGAGCCGAGAGCCGCTAGTGCCTCTGCTGCCCTCTAGAGGCGTATCAGATGATGACAGCTCATCTCTGAACCTTTCCCCTGGGTTGCACACACATGCCACCCTTACTCTCCTTTCTGAATCTCCAACCAATGCCATTTGTCAAGAGGGGATGAGGTAAAAAACACTCTGAACGTCCAGAAACAATAATGGGACAATTAAATTCTAAGCTAGGCCTTTCATAGTTTTCCTGTGTCCCCCTCTCAGCAACTAAATAGAAATCAGTCCAGATTTTTTGAAAACTGTAAGTAGAGCTAACACAGAGCATTTGCCAAATGCCAGGTACTATTTACGTGCTTCCCATACACTAACCTATTTAATCTACATAACACTATGAGTAATATGATCATCTCCATCTAATAGGGGAGCTGAAGCAAAAAACTATTAAATAGTTGTCACAGTACATGAGTGGTAGAGCTGGATTTAAATCCAGGTATGTCTGGCTGCATGGACTAGGCTTGTAACCACTTCATTGAACTGCCACTTTTATAGCTATTAAAGTATCCACCAAGAGCCTAATTTTAAGGGAGAGGTTTTGTGGAAATCTTTAACCTGAATCTAGTAATGAGGAAGTGACTGGCTTGGACACTTTTGAAATGTCAATGACATCACAGACAAAAAAAGAGGAAAAGGAGAAGAGGGAGGAGAGGCAGAGGAGGAGGGAGAAGGCGAGAGGGAGGAGGAACTATTTTAAATATATGGCATCTAGGGCTTCCCTGGTGGCGCAGTGGTTGAGAGTCCGCCTGCCGAAGCAGGGGACACGAGTTCGTGGCCCAGTCCGGGAAGATCCCACATACCGCGGAGCGGCTGGGCCCGTGAGCCATGGCCGCTGAGCCTGCACGTCCGGAGCCTGTGCTCCACAGCGGGAGGGGCCACAACAGTGGGAGGCCCGCGTACTGCAAAAAAAATAAATAAATAAAGGCATCTAAATATAATGCAGAGTCTATGGTTATATCCTAAATATAAAAAATAAGACTACAAACAACATTACTGGGAAATTGAGGAAATTTCGATATGGACTATATTGGGTAAAAACATTATATTAATGTTAAATTCCTTGAGTATGATTCATTTATTGTGGTGATATAGGATGTGTTCTTGTTCTTAAGTGATGCTCAATGAAGTATTTTAGGGTGAAATATCATGATATCAGCAAATTGCTATCAAAGGGTTCAGGAAAAAAATTTAAAATATATACGAGAAAGCAAGAAAGCAAATGTGGCAAAATGTTAAAAATTGGCAACAATAGATAAAGGGGTATATATTATTTTTAAAACTTTTTTGTAGGTTTAGAATTGGGGGAGTAAAAATTAGAGGAGAAATAAATTTCATCTCAAGATAAAAGCCAACCAAGGATGTAGCCAATATATCTGCCTGGACTGAGTTAGGACAAATGAGAGAAGTGTGCTGGGGTTGGAAGCCATGGGCAAACTTTGAAATCTGTAGACATGTGTTATGTGTGGGTGTATGAGATGTTAAAGCTTGTTTATTAATGAGTTTCTATTAGTACTAGTATTACGTGCATCAGTATGTATTTTCAAAAAATATTCACGTTTCCATGCAATGGAGAATAAATAAAGCAAATTGTAAAGCCCTTTATAAAACTAAAAAAGGTCTAATTTCAGTCTTAGGATTGTTCCATTTTTGTCACCAACAAGTAAGGCATGTATAGTAGTCTATGTTTCCTATTTATTTGTTCAGGAAATATGTATTGCATGTTCACCATCTTCCAGGCACTGATCAAGGTGTTTGAGATACACAAGTGGACAAACCAAGATCCCTAAATGCATGGCGCTTATCTTCTGACAGGAGAGAGAGACAATAAACATGATAACGAAGTAAAGTGCAGAGAATGTTAGACAGTGATAGTGCCAAGGAAAAGTAGAAAAATAGAAGAGTGTGGCAGGAAATTGGAACAGGTGGTTGCAGAGAAGAGGGTTTGTGATTTTAAATAGGCTCCCCAGGGTGGGTTTCATTCAAATATGACCTCACAATGATCTGGAAGGAAAGTGGAAGAAAGGGAAGAAAGACCATCAAAGGTGAGGGTGTGCCTGGTGTGGCTGGAGCTGAGTGATCAAGGGGAAATGCATAGAAGGATATGAAGTCAGAGAGGAAGTAGAGGGCTATTCATAGAGGTCATTATTAAGGTGGTGGTTTTCATGCTGAGTAAAAAAGGAAGCCATGGATGATTTTGAGCTGAGAATTGACATGATGTGACTTAACATTGAAAAGGATCTATCTTGTAAGTTATGAGACAAGGGTGGGAGCAGGGTCCCCAATTAGGAGGCTATTGCAATGACCCAAGCAAGAGGTGACAGTGACTCCACATAGGCAAATGGAATTGGTGGTGGAGAGATGTGATCCAATTCTGGGTATGTTTTGATGGTAGAGCCAACAGGAAAGATTTACTGATAAATTAGATGTTGTGTTTGGGGGAAAGAGATGAGTCAAGGGTGACTCAGTGTTCTGTGCTGAGTAACTGGAGGAATGAAGTTGCCTTGCACTGAAATAGGGAAGACGAAAGTCAGACAGATTTTGAGGGGAAGAGCAAGAGTTGAGTTTTGGTCATGCTGAGTTTAAATGATTAGACATCCAGATGGAGATGTCAAAAAGTATTTGGAGGGCTTCCCTGGTGGTGCAGTGGTTGAGAGTCCACCTGCCGATGCAGGGGACGTGGGTTCGTGCCCCGGTCCGGGAGGAACCCACATGCCGCGGAGCGGCTGGGCTCATGAGCCATGGCCGCTGAGCCTGCGCGTCCGGAGCCTGTGCTCTGCAACGGGAGAGGCCACAGCAGTGAGAGGCCCGCGTACCGCAAAAAAAAAAAAAAAAAAAAAGATATTTGGAGATAGAAGTTGTGAGATTGGAGAGAGGTCAGGGGTGGGGATTTTAAAACTGCTCATAATTGGTGTACAAATGTTATTTAAAGCCATGAGCCCGGGTATGATCACCGAGACAGTGACTGTGAATAGAGAAGAGAAGAATATTAAGGACTGTGCCTTGGAATTGTTCTGTTTTATGTGTTTATACTTGTTTTGTTTCTCATTTTGTTTAGAAAAATATTACACTGCACAAAATAAAAGGGAAAATTGACAGTTACCTAAATTACTGAAGGTAGTCCATCAAATAATTACATTTGCAAAATATATTAATTTTCATCCATTATCTTGTTTGATTTTCTATAAATGTCTGCATTATTCAGACACTAGGACAGCTACAATTTGAGCTGGTTTAGACTAGTGTTATTTAATCAATAATATATTCATCTTTAGGGCAGTAAAGTTCAAAAATGCTTTCAAGTAAACCTTGAGGTGGAGTAATCCTCATCTGTATTTATTTTCTGAATTTAAATAAAATGTTTTGTTGGAATATGATTATCGTTTCCTCACTTTCTAATGCTTATGAATTGACAGTTCTCATTTTGATGATATAGTAAATGGCTTCTAAAAGTTTTGCCTGAGCAGAACTACTACTAATCAAGGAGAGAGAGAGAGAGAGAGAGAGAGAGAGAGAGGGAGAGAAGGAAATGCTGTCTCCAGGCAAAGATAAAAATATGTAAACATACTTGTTGTTTTATCTAATAAAGACAATTCATGAAGATGAAGAGTTCACTCAACTGCAAATAAGCCCATGGCATAAATGCATTTTGTCAAGATCTGAATTTTAATGTCAGAACTATTTTTATACTCTTTTATAGTTAATTGGGTAAACATGGGCAAGCTCAGGAGCATTTTTTTTTTCATAATGAACTGTATAATAGTGGTTAGGCAATCTAGAAAATATAGGCATGTGGTAAGATAAAGAGAAACCCAAACTCAACCAACTTTAAAAATAAGGGAGTTTACTGACCCAAATACAATAGAAAATATGGAGGTAGTCAGGCTTCTGGGTTTGTTTATCAAAACTCTAATTTTGGGGTTTTCCTTGCCTCTCTGCTCTGCCATCTAATGTATTGTCTTCAACCCAAAGCTGACTTTGACAGGCCTAGAGAGGCTGCCAAAATAGCTAGGCTATTGGCTTTCTTGAAAATGCCTCAGGAGAAGGAATGCCTTCTTCAGTTAGTAAGCAAGTGATCTGAGCTTACTGTCAATCCTTGTGACCAGTAGAATGCCATGTGAGGATGGTGTTAAGGCCCAGGTCACTCAATGACCCAGGGATCGGATTCCCTTGACTTGCTTACATCTTTGGAGATGTCAGTGGGGTCAATGCCCTTTGAAGCACGTGGGCTGCTACACAGCAGGGGTGGAGTGGCACAATGTTGGGGAGACAGCCATCACAGAAAATCTACGGGCCTGAATCATCCAGATGATCCAGACTCGACCGATGCTCCACTTTGATTTATTGTTGAGACTCAGCTTCCTAACCTTGACTATATTTCTCTCGCTCAGGGCCTTTTTCCACTTGGTAGTGACAGAAAACTGACTATATCTAGTTATGAAAAAACATTTAATTAAAACTCAGGAGACATAGACAAGAGGAAAAACTTTTACTTTTCCTCATCTACTAGTCAATATAAACAGTCAATGCCTTGTTGCATCTCTAGAGAATGTCTTTGTTGCATCTATAATGTCCTTGGTTTTTTCTGTTACCAGAGCAACAGATACATAAAATCCTTTTTATATGAGCATTTCTCTGTCACTGATGTTGTTTAACAAATTTTTATGATAGAAGCTTATTTCTAACACCTTCAAGTTTCATTATATGGGTGATTCGGAGAAAGACATCATATTTATGTCACAGTTTAATGGGAGAGAGGAGGCTTCAACTAGTTGATGAATTGAACATATGTGATTACTACAGCTTCCTCCAAAAATGATACTAAAATGAAAATAAAGGTGTTTTTAAAGGCATAGCTCATCAAGGACAAAGAGAACATGAGAACAGATAACAACAATGATGCAATGTTGGAAGTTAGAAAGGCAACGCACAGGTATTAGACCATGAAAACTGAAAGCTTGCAGTGGAAAAAAGCACAGAAGCAACCGGATTTGAACTTCCAAACCACAAAAAGTGCAGGAGCTGGCAGTACAAGGTGTCTTTGAAAGTTAAGGTATAGATGGGGCTGAGAACAGAATTGTTTGCAAGGCTGTTAAAGAATCAGTTAAGTCCCAGATCAGTATTCTAATACTGGCAATTGCCCCCCTTCTCCATTCCTCCACACCATGATATGAAGGGAAGGGTTTTATTTTCTGAAGAGGTGAACCCAAGGAGCTCTGGACTGGAGGACACCAGCACAGCTGAGGGGAGGGATAACCTCTAAAAACAGATGATTAGAATGATCATAAAAAAGGAGAGAATCTCAACTTTATCCCCTCAACAGGGGATAAATGCCAGGAGCCAGGCAGGAGATTGGAAGTCCTTTCTCTGAGGAATCTGACTAGCCCAAGAGCAGAGACTCAAAAGTATTTATAGCATCCAGTAATGAAAGGGCCAAGCAAAGTTATCTTAGATTGAAGTCCATCATTCATGAAGCCTCGCTCTCTTACAACTTCCAATTTTTTTTTTCATTCTCCATCATAAGGTATGAACAGATACATTTGAGGAGAACTTCTAACAGGAAAGACAGACCAAATAACTGAAAAAGAAATGTGGAGGAAATAGAGACCATGTGTAGAGAAGAAAGCTGTGAGGAGAAAAATTAGTCTCAGAAATATGAGAAGTTATTATACCTATGAAATAAGAACATGATGCTATAAAAAAATCCAGAAACTATAAAAGAATCCTTGAAATTAAAAATATGATTGGAGAAATAAAAAAATAAAGGGGAAAGATGAAATAGTGGAAATTTCTAATAAAGTAGAACAATTTGACAAAGACAAGACATAGAAAAAATTTTTTAAATTTAGAATATCCGTCTAGGAATTCCCATGTTTAAATAATAGGAGTTCCAGAAAGAGAAAATAAACAAACATAAGAAATAGAAATCAGCAGAGAAAAATGAAATTTTCTATTATTAATTGAATGAACCCACCAAGAGCCTCGCATAATGGATGAAAATAGATCTATCTACATTATGAGAGATCACCATAAAGTTTTAGTACACTGGAGACAAAGAGAAGACCATAAAGCTTCCAGAGGGAGTGGAAGGTGGGGACCAAGTCACATACAAAGAAGGTCAGAATAGCATTTGAGTTAATAATAATAACACCGGAAGTTAGAAGAGAATGGAATAATGTAAAAAGTGTGAGGGCAAATGATTTCCAACCTGGAATTTTATATCCTGCAATACTATCATTCAGAGTAAAGATATTTTATGACATAGAAGTTCTCAAAAAATATGAAGTCTATGAATCCTTTGCCCAGAACTAACTAGGGTATTTGGTATACCAAAATAAGGAAATAAATCAAAGGGAATGATATGTTATCTAGGACACATACTCAAGGAGAAAGAAGTTTCCTAGGATGCTAGTGATGGAGGATCATAGGACATCAGCTGTGAAATAGACATCAGAGCACCCAGTTCAGATTGCAACTAATCAGATGAAACTGGGAGTATTTCTGATCTTGATTTCTTTCAGAGATTTATACTTTTAGAGAACAATTTGTGGATGAATTTGTGATAAACATTTAGAAAACAATACAAATGGAAACAATGAAATAATAACTCTAAGGAAAACAAAATGTTCAAAAAAATAAATATAATAATAATTTATTACATTCCATATTTTGTTGACTCTAAGAGGCTATAAATTATAAAATGCACCAACATTTTAGACTACTAAGAAAGAAAAATCTCTGTAATCAAATAATGACACAATTACTTAATGTTAGTCCTGTGTGATGTATGAATCAATGACATTAATCTCTTGTTGCTTTGAAATTTCTTCATTCTGTATGGAGGGATTTGGTATATTTTCCTGTCTTCATTTGCATTGCTGTGATAAGGTACCTTCCCATATTCTTATTAATCAACATAACATAGTTTCTCTACCTGTAGGCATCTTTTTTCTTAGATCTACACAAAGCACTAGGTTATGCTTTGCAAGAAAATATTGAATTGCTGTCATTCTTCCAATGACAGATATTAGCTTCACTAATAATAAATTTATGCTCCACTATTGTGGGGTTTTTTTTTTGCCTTTTTAGGTACACAATAATTTTCTGTTTTAATGTCAATTCATACTGTAATAGTTTGAAGATATTTTTGTGTGGCAGTTAAACTCAGCATGTGTAGTTCCTCTCATGTACAATCTCAACTGAAGTGATGACATTATCAACAGCTTTGACCAGACTTGTGCATATACAGTGACAATTATTACAATAGCTGTCTGGCTAACCATAAATGAAAGACACATCCAGATTTCAGAGATGTTAAAATGTGAGAAAAAAATTATTTAATAAAGTAGTTCAGCTGTGATTAGGATAAACATAGTAATAATACTATAAACACTGAATATAAACTAATCAAAAGTTAAGATGTAACTATATTGGAGGAATGGGGAAGGGAAAGTATATACATATGATGATACATATGATGGTGATGGGTGCATCATTGTTGGTGCAAAGCTAAATCCTGAATTTTTATGGTGAGAAAGCAATTGTTTATGCCTAATCTTGAAAATTCATGACATACAAGTAAACGTTATTGAAAGATGATATTAACGTATATTAGCTAAAAGAATTGAGAGAGATTGCCTCTGGATAGCAGTCCTTGGGTCAGAGGACTCTTTTTAAAAAACAGTAAGGCTTTGAACTATGTATTTGAAATATTAGAGTATGTATATATAACTTTGATAAATATAAAATTTAAATTTGAAATAAATCAGTGGTAACACAAGGATTGCCAATATAAGTTTCCATTCTTAGTAAACTATTTTGAAGTTTACAAGTCTCATTTGACATTTTAAAAAATCTCAAGAATAATTTTCTATTGGCAGACATAGTACACCAGATGTGACACACTGTACACTGTAGGCCTATTGCTCTTATGGAGTTAGACTAAACTAAGAAAGAGGTCTCCTGTGTTGTCACTGAAAGTGAATTCTTGTATTTGGTTCAGATATAATCTTACCCAAAATACGTAGAAATGAAAAACTTTCTGTCTAAATATTTTATTAATGAAGGCATTTATAGCTTGAATTATTTCCACCTTTCTGCATGTTAGTAATCATGACTGGCTGGGCTTTTAGTCATCCCCAAAGTTTTCTCCTTCTTACAGTTTGCAGATCAATCTTCATCCCTTGTGATTGATTACCTCTTTGTGGGTTCTTTTTCCTCTACTCACATCTTATGTTAGTTGTAGGTTGGTGGATGAGATTGTTAGTCAAGAGTCAGTATCTCCCATTTCTTAATTAATCTGAACCCTGTTAATTAGTAACTATCAGGGCAGCATGGTTTAATGGGAAAAACACTGGACCGGGCGGGAATCAGGAGACTTGATTCTTATCCAAGCTGGGCCATCTGAGTGTCTCACCTCTCTGTACCTTCGTTTTCTCACTTCTTGATGGAAAGATTTAGAATAGAACCTCTCTAAGTAATCCAACAGTTACAATATTGTATGATTCTGGGCATATGCATTTATCTAAAGGCTTTATTACAAGATTAAATCATAGTATGAACAACTTGGGACTTTTTTTTCTTTATAAAGCTGTGACTATCAGTGTGTGTAATAGGTTGACAAATAAGGACTTGAAGGAAAGAGCCAGATAGACTTAAGTCACTGGATGAAGGAAATATATGGGTAAAGAGCACACACAATTCTTTAAAGTAAAGAACAATATTAATATTGCGTTCTATCTATACTGGTGTGTCTAGCATGATATTCTAGGGATAAATGCTTCTTGACTAGTTGCAGCACATTTGTGAGTGAATAGGACATATATTCTATGTTTCTAAACAATACGTCTCATCAAATTAATTACTTTAAATATTAATCCATTGGATTTTATTCTGCCACAACTATCGCTGCTTGTTTTATGCACTCTGTGAGGTCGCCAGCCAAGTCAGAAGCTGATTTTGCAAAACTGGATGAATAACTACCTTGAAAACATAAGTCATCTATACTCAGTTAACTAAAGAATTAGAAACTATCCTGAAAATGATGTCAAATTATAACATAAAAATGCTCAGTGGATATACATAATGTACCATCTAAGAAAAATATCCTCATTTCAGTTACTGTATTTAATGAAAACAGTAATAAACATTGCCTCTAATACTAAGAGTTACACCAACTCTAAAAGGTCTTAAAGGATGAGGCAGGCCATACTGTGCTTGCTTTGTTTGGTGAGTCCAGGCTATATAATCTCTCTCTGCTGGCGGGGAGTTGACCTACAGTTAGAGGACAACCAGCTTTTCCTTCCTCAGTTCTACCACTTTTAGCAAATGTCATGCCATAAAAGGGAACCAGGTGAAAACACTGATCCATTCCTGTTACTAGGAAAAGTAACCTGAAATGTCAACCACATGCTCAAGTAATCACACATGATTTATTATTTAAAGCCCTTAAATTGTACATAGGCCAAGTCATTACCTCAGTGGTTTTCATCTTTTGATATACACTGCAACAGTCTGAGGATTTTTATTATCAAATTCATGTTTCCCAAACCCTATCCCTTGATGTTTTGCTCAACCTGTCTACAATCTATATTTTTTGAAAACTACATTAATTGCTGGTTCTACTATCAACCAAAGATGAAAAAGACTGGTTTATATGATAATTAAACTCTTCAATGAAACATTTCTGACATGACCAATTTACCTTAAAATCTATCTGAATTCTAGACCTCTACTCTAGGGTCTTTGGGAGGGAAATGTCAGAGATATACCCTGTTAGCTTACCAAGCCATGGGCTACTTGTTTGGACAGTATTTCATTGTTTTAAGGAAAATAACTTGTTATAGTCTATTTTAATCATCTTCATTGTTTTTCCTTTTTAAGAGGTTTTACTGAATTATTTACTCTATATCCCTCAAAGCATGGGGAACAGGGAGATCCATGTCTTAGGACATGACATATGAAAAAAATAGATACTAAATTATGTTATCACCACTTTTCAATATCTCATTTCCCCCTTTGGCTTTCCCTCATTTATATGTAGGATCAATACCCACCATATGTAGTCATTTTCCAAAGATACTGTACAATTTCAGAATCTCACCTTTTTTTTTTTTTTTTGTAGATTTTTAAATCCCCTGAACTCATTTCTTCCCTGTTCATTCAGGGTACAGTGGGTAAAAAAGTCCAAAGGAAATACAGATTACAAGTAGATTTCTTCTCCTTTGCTCCCCTCTCATTTTGTTTTCTATTATTCATGACAAAAGGTAATAGGGAAATGGGTGATGGTAATGAGGGCAAGGGAGCAAAGACTGGAAAGTTTTGATGGACTTTGTTGGGTCGGAAATTTTTTTAACAAAATTTCCCCAGCAGGTCTTGGTGAATCGCCTGCCTTTGACATGGTTGGGAGGCTATGAGATGAAACTAGTTCCACGTGAAGTGAGGAACAGCTGAGTGACTTACAAGCTGGCAGGGCTGACTTGGAAGGTGCTGCCTTCATGGTGGAGCTACTCAGCGGGGCCCTCGCGGCCTTCTGATGGGCCACCTGCGAGTCTTCTTTCTGTTTTCATTTCTGGGCATGGACAGAGACCTAGACTCCAGCCCCCAAACCACCTTCCCAAACTTTAGAAACCAAAGTCTTTCTTGGGCTAGGTTTGATCCCATCTTTTCCTAGATATATTCTTTAATTCACACACATGCGTATCCTTTCCTTTCCAGTGAACATGATGAAGGTGAGAGAAAGGAAGGTGATGGATCCCAGAGAACAGACAGATTCTTTTATCTCAAGTCGCTTTGCTTCTATGGTTCATGGGACTTTGGTTTTGGAGTCTCAGCCCAATTTTAACGTTCAAGCTGCCTATTACTGGTGGAAAAGGGGGGCAAAAAAGAGCCGCTTCCCTGTCTCTTTGCCTTAATCTACTGTGCACGTGGAAGTGTATGCGGCTGACCCAAACCTCGCTGACATGTCAGCGTGCAGCCGCTGGGCGAGGGGCGTTTGATTTATAAATGGAATGTATAATAGGCACGATGCCTTCTGAGCCGAACGTTCATGGAAAAATCACATGCCGCTCACATGAGGGACCAAGATCTTTTTTTATTATTTTAATGAATTGAGTTTTTTCAGTGCACCAGGGAGATAAGAAGATACCTGCCAATAACCCTCTGATTGTGTCCTCGGCCAATGGGTGGGCTTCAACACGGGTACTCCTCTCCTCAATTGGGTTTGTGTGTTAAGTCAAGGTTTAGCTTTGGATTTGAAGCTCTCGCTCAAACAAAGCCACAGACGCTCGGACGGTGGAAACCATCGCATAATTCTCCTCTTTGTTTCTTTAAAGAGCACAGGGTTGGTTAAAAAAAAAAATCCGTTTTGGGAAGACTCGGTCTGGGGATAATGATAGTGAAGATGAGAAAAGACAGCAGGTTGTAAGTTCTGGCCTAAGTTCGGAAAGAGGCAAAAAAAAAAAAAAAAAAAATTAAAAAGGTTGAAAAGGTAATAAACTACAGCAAGGCCAACAGATCAACCAACATGAGAAAAACCAACAGGTAACAGGGGGCCTCTGGAGCTTCTGAAGAATAGGGATCAGTAGGAAAGCGTTTTGAATGAGAAATAAAATGCTCCTTCCTGTCAGGGAGGAAGGGAGGTGTCTGGTGCTTGAGAAATGGAAAAAAAATGCAATTAAAACCCAGATATGAATAAAGATCAGGTGAGAGAGGATGTCACCCTGTGGCCTTTGGAACTGTGTTTCTGCTGCCTCCCCAAATTACTTTTTTTCCTGGAACAAAGGAACAATGTTGTGGAAAAGTGGGTGCCAGATACTTTAGGAAAACAAGACACAGTGAAGCGGATAAAGGAGACAAAGACAATTGCAGTCCTAGGCAGTAAACTGAAGGCAGCTGAGGCCTGACACAAAAGGTGAACATTTGGAGCCAGCAAGGTGACTGAACCATGGGAAGGAAGGAGGGAAAGATGATTCACAATAGCATTTGAAAGACATTGGCTTGAATATTTATTACTGCTTGGCCTTGGGGAACTGCCTTTGTTCGGAGAGCCATTTCCCAGTTTTAAGGCAATAAACAGGAAAAGAGCTTGAAAGATGGCCACGGATGCTTGGTATGTCGTGTTGGAGAGCGAAGTTGAGATAAGACCTTGGCTCTGAGAGAGTGACCGATGGAGGAATCGTCACTGAGGAAGCTCCTCCATCTCCACACTCTGCCTCTGGGGGGAACGCATGATTAAACTGCTATGAAAAGGGGCTTCCCTGGTGGCGCAGTGGTTGACAGTCCACTTGCCAATGCAGGGGACATGGGTTTGTGCCCCAGTCCGGGAGGATCCCACATGCTGTGGAGCGGCTGGGCCCGTGAGCCATGGCCACTGAGCCTGCGCGCCCGGAGCCTGTGCTCCGCAACGGGAGAGGCCACAACAGTGAGAGGCCCGCGTACCACAAAAAACAAAAACAAAAACAAAACAAAACAAATTGCTATGAAAAGAATTCCTTGTCATGAGGCTAAACTTTCCACCACATCCTAGTCTGGGGTAATTTCATTTATGTTTAATTCATCTTGAATACAGACAAGAATAAAGAATAAAGAATAAACATAAGTCATTCACCTCTGGGGAGCCTGAAGTCTATATTTGTATCTATATTCCTTCATAAAAACAAGCACATTGGGCAATTTTAAGTGAGACTTAGGGTCCATCCCTCAGGATTTTTCTTAGAAAATGGAACACAAGGATAATTTGTAGAAGAGGGTGATCATCATTTTTGGGATGCTGCTCTCAAAATGTTCGCAGCGTATGCCAACATATAATATCCCTAATGCTCCCTTACTGAGCATAATGGTTCTCTCAGCATGGAATTTCCCTTCTATCATTTGTTCTTAACAATAAAATGAATTTTTCCTAAGCCAGTCGAGGACCTACTCATATAACTACTTGGTCAGAGTTTATTCTGGCATAGAAAAGTCACTTGAAACTCTGGAGTTGCTGTTTAAGCATTTATTAGGAAAATTCTGCCCCAAATGGAAAACAAGAGCATCTAAAGATAAATGAAAAAAATCCAAAAGTTAGTTGGCTCTCAATCCTATGGAGTTGAGACACTGCGCCAAATGGCACAAGAAAAGACGTAGAAGAGTGAGAAGCAAACTTGGGTGACAGAACTGTCTGAGGCATCAGTGAGCCCGAGCCAGCTCAGTAGTGTTTCTGTGCGGTGAGCGGAAAATGAACGCCCTTCCTAATCTTCCAGAGCACTCTTTTAGGAAGTAAATGCATCCGCACTAGCCACGGGAATGGAAAGGTGACCCAAGGGCTGGCCACCTCAATACCCAAAGCAGCATAGTTTCCACAGTGGAGCCTGTTAGTAGAAATGGGGCCGTTGAGATGACAGTACTGAGCAGAAGCATTGATTTGTTGTTGGAAAGACATCCATGTTCAGAATCTCAACACATACCGAGATGGTTGTTCCCGTATGTCCTCTGCAGAGGGACAGCAGAACAGTTCTGGAGAGGTTGAAGCCTACAGTCTCTTCATTTGCCCTTCTCTGCATTGATGAGCAAGTCTATTTACAAAGGTCAACTGGGGTAAGACCACGATGGTTTCTGGCTGGTTAGTTCAGTGGCTATACAGAAGTTATTTATCAATCTTCTCAAATCGGCGATATGGATGCCTTAGGTGTTCGCTTACATGTTAAAACGGTTACCACAATTTCCTGCAAAGAAAAAGCAGTGCAGAGGTATTTGCTTTACATAGAATTCCAGGGTCCAAATGCAGAGAAGCCATAATTACACATTATATCTCCCTAACATTCACTGTGTGCAAATGCTTTTAAAATGTGTTAACTCATTTAATAACTAGAGGGTGATTATTTGCTTTGACAAGGTAAGATGAGTGAGAGCAAAGTTCACATCTTGTTTGTCTTCATCCTATCGTTGCCTAATATAGAGCAGATCACATGGTGGGAATGTGATAAATGTTTGTTGAATAATGAAAACTCTTTATTTTGTTTCAGGAGAGATTCAAATGTCTCATTAACAATTCATTTAGTTTCTCTGTTTCCCGTATAAAAAAATAAGATGTTTGGACTCAATTTGTCCACATTGGCTGGATATCAGATCAACTCTGGGCTTTTCAAATGAACTCACTCCCAGGCTGCTGCCCTGTGCACATAATCAGATCTCTAGTTGCGGGTCCAGCAAAAGCAGGTTTGAGAACCAGTGGACTTGATGAGCTCTGAAGACCCTTCCATCTTCAAGAATCTTTAAGATAAAAAGCTCCTTTAATACTTTTAAGTGTTTATTTAGCATTAACTCTCTGACAGCTAAGTAAGGACATGGGAGTTTGCAAGACTTTACCTGTTAGAAGTACAGAGAATGCATCTTTGAAATGATCGTGTAAGGCAAAAAAAATCATGCTTGGTTTAGAATACTGTTTCATACACTTTTCAGAGGAAGCAGTGACTATTGTAATCTCTTGCATTTGTGTACTGTGTGGCTTTGCCTCATTATTTTGTATGGTTTTCCACAATAATTCTCCCCATCCGCATTATGTTTGTCTTCTGAGACTCACACTGACAGGTCAGAGAGGAGAGAAGCAAAGGAGTAAAAACACAGAGCAAAGAACTGTAAGAGGTAGCATATTTGATCCTTCTGGTCATTATGGGATTTTCATATTGTTAGTCTTCTAGCTAATTGTAATGTGGAAATTTGTAGTTGTTCGTCTTACCTGAATGAACCACGTTTACCCAGCTGCTTTCTTGCCATTGTTGATAATTAGATGGTGACTTCTGTCCTTCTTAAATAGGAAAATTTGGAGTCACACTAGATTGTTTTCACCACAGGGACACTGCTGGGACTTCTGGGCAGTTGTGACAGGTAGAGGGCAAGATTCCAGACAGGACTTGATAAAGTCACATGGGATGGAAATTACTATTAATGAAGATTTTAAAAAATATACAATCTAAGATGAAAATGCCAGTTTTTCCTTTCTTCATATATATATATATATATATATATATATATATATATATATAGTTAATTAATTAATTAATTAATTAATTTTTGGCTGCATTGGGTCTTCGTTGCTGCTCGCGGGCTTCCTCTAGTTGAGGTGAGTGGGGTCTACTCTTTCTTTGTGGTGCGTGGGCTTCTCATGTTGTGGAGCACGGGCTCCAGGCTCCCGGGCTTCAGTAATTGTGGCACATGGACTCTAGAGTACAGACTCAGTAGTTGTGGTGCACAGGCTCAGGTAGCTCTATAGCATGTGGGATCTTCCTGGACCAGGGCTCGAACCTGTGTTCTCTGCATTGGCAGGCGGATTCTTAACCGCTGAGTCACCAGGGAAGTCACTTTCCTTTCTTTTTAAATGCATATAGCGTGGACCACTTTGGATTTAAAACCACATTAAATAAAAAATAAAAACTAGAAAGGAGCTACAGCCAAGAAAACAGGAAACAGAAGGGTTTTTTGGTTTGTTTTTGTTTTAAACTGGGGAAACAGTTTTTGTCACTGATGGCAAGATAGGTGAGAATGTTTCTGAAGGAAAGATGAAGGCTTGGGGGGATATTCCCAGAGGCAATTAATTAGACCTTGTCTTGGACAGTTATGGGGTGTGTGTGTGTGTGTATGTGTGTGTGTGTGCACGCGTATGTTTGGGGGACAGCAGGTGAGTTGAGGAGAGAGGGTGATTAATCTTTCTTAAAACTCACATAGCTTCACAGGAGGAGGAAAGGGTTACAAAATCACTTTGGCTAGATGTACCCAAGGCAACTGAAATAAGCTCTTTCCTCTTTATTCTCTGTAGATACGGTTTTATGGAGAAGTGTGCTGAAAGCCACAGGCTGTGGGCAGGTGGACATGAGCCTCTTGGAGGTCTGGAGGAGAGCAGCATCTGTCCTGGAGGTGGAAAAGGAAGTCATGGATGGATGAGAGAAAGAAAAGGCCTCCTGGAGCCCATGGAGAACATTCTTGGAGAAGAAACCCAGATTCGTGAAATAACCTTTGAATTGTAAATAGCACACACTCAATTACAACCATATGAAAATATCTATGTCTACACTAACACAGTGGTGGAACTTTAGAATGGTATAAAAAACTTCAAATTTCTTGTGTGTGTGTGTGTGTGTGTGTGTGTATGTGTACATGCACAAAGATCTTAAAATTTTAAGTTCTTTTTAAAAAGAACATAAACAACCAAAGAATCAGAGAGTTCATTCATTCATTCAGCAAATATTGATTGAGAACCTATTATGTGCCGGGCACTTTCCCAGCTTTTGGGCAGGCAGCAGTGCCCAAGCTCCCTGTTCTGTCTCATCTAGGCAGACACACCAGCTTCTCCCAGGTGGGTCCTCAGCCCTGACCACAGAGAGCCTGGAGACACACGCTGTTGCCACAGAACCAAGGCCCAGAGACATGTCCACAGCCGACTTCCTGCACTCTTCCTCTGAGTGCGATGTGAATGAATGAAGGGAAACCAACACGTTGTTTTTATAGATATATATTTTTTCAGGCTGTCCTTGGGAAGAGTCCTCTTTTCTAATGTAAATTAGCTTGTTTACCTTCAGGAAATAGAAATAGTCATAATCCTTCTCCTTTGACATCACTTTGAATTACTAATGTGGTTCCATGCCCGGGCAATAATGCTTTAATTTCCCTCATGCAGAGTTATCACTTTGGGAAGTGTATTTCTCCTCCCGTAACACCAGGGGCAGCTAGAGAACAGTCCAAATGTGAAGTTACAAGGAACCCAATTGAAGGGACTCTGAATGGTTTATCTTCTGCACTTATCTCTCTCTCTTTCTATGCACACACACACACACACACACACACACACACTTACACTCACACACATTTTCCTTGAAGTTGACACGAGGGTTTAGTGTCCATGGTAAAGCTTTTGATTTCCTAGGGTTAAGCTTTATAGATTTGAAAAACCTAAAATGTGGCAAACATTAAGACAGCAATACATTAAAAAAAGATGCTGGGGCTATGCCTGCAATATTTCTTCACAGGTTTGGATCATCTGCATCAAAATCACCTGGACAGGTTGATTAAAGTGCAGATTCTTAGACCCACTCCAGATCTGAGGAATCAATAGCTGGGAGACAGGTTGGCGAGTGGGCAGGGAGTTCTGAGCAATCTTCAGCTTCAATAAGCAACCTGGGAAATTCTGGTGCACCCTCTATTTTATCATCTACATAGTGCTTTAGGGCATGAAATAAGAATGCTCTGATACCTATTTCCAGGCATAGTTTATCATCAGCTAAGAACTACTGCATCTTTTGATGCTGCCTTTAAGGCTGGTCCTTGACATCGAAGCTGCTGTTCATTGGAGAACCATAGTTCGCTTGGTTTGTACGTTGGCGGTGAGGGGAGGCCTAGCATTTTCTCAAGGTCAAAGAGGCCCTAGACATTTGTGGGGTGAATAAGAACTTAGACCCATGTTACCTTGGGGAAATTCTGCTTTGGCAGTTTTTCTGTTCTGATCTGATTGGCCCTGTTGGCCATGTAGACAATTCCTAATTAAACAGGGGCTTTTCTTATTTATAGGCAGCAAGTCAAAATCTCCAAACATTTTCTTGTACAGTTTTAGACCCAGTTTCTATTTAAAATTATTTAAAAGTCTATAGAAGAGAGTGTTAGAGGTCTGAACTAAGATTTCTGAAGGTATGGTGTTATAATTACTCCACAGAATTCCCATTTTGCATAAACCAATCCACACGGGCGTTGAGACACTGGAAGAAGGCCTGCAAGCTTACCTTTTGCTTCCATCTGTCCACTTCCTTCCCAGGTTTCCTTGCATACTTTTCTTTTTCTCTTCTCTTTTTCCCTCTCTCATTGTCTTCTATTAGAATTCTCTTGGTCAAATGATCGCCATTCTGATTTGCAAATTCTTTTTTACATCTTTATGTGTTTTCTCACTTTCCCCTCTTCCAGTTCTCAAAAAAGGAGCTTCTGGGGATATTTCTAAAAACCATGGAGAAGAGGCCTGACTATAGGGCTGTCTTCTTTTCCATGATCTTCTGCCCCTACAGCCTCCCTGAATAGAGGAACGCAAATGAATGAATCAGACCCAAATGTCATCCTAGGACAGTCCACCCAGGGAGTTCCCAGATCACTACAGTTGATTGATGATAATTTTGATGATGATAATGGTGATGATGGTAAATGTTTATTACCCCATCATGTCTGCCTAATGCCACCAGAGCCTCCCTCTAAATGTCATAGATTGGGTTCAGTTCTTTAGCAATGGTGCTCTGGTATCCAAAATGGCAGCAATAAGTCAGTGATGGTTATTCCTCTCCCAATGTGCAGAACATTATTATCCCATGAGAGATGGGAGGGAGGAAGTAGTACAATAAATATAAGACAGCTTGATAGAAAGCTGGAATAGAAATGCTCCAAAGAACATTTATGAATGAATGAGTCTACATGTAATCTCTATAAATAACAATGGTCTGGAGGAAAAAAACAAAGGAAAGATTTACACCATTTAGATTTACGTGACTAAGAACTGAATAAATTAGCCTATTAATATTGTAACATCATAAAACAGAAAGTGCTCAATGAGTATTTGATGACTGACTTACTGAAAAGTTTGTTTTTGTTTTCCTTATTAAAATGTGTGAATAAACAAGGCTAAAAATATGCTGCTCTCGGTGATTTCCCTGGTGGCGCAGTGGATAAGACGCTGTACTCACAATGCAGGGAGTCTGGATTTGATCCTTGGTCATGGAACTAGATCCCACATGCATGCTGCAACTAAGGAGCCAGGGAGCCCCCACTAAGACCTGGTGCAACCAAATAAAAAAATAAATCAATATAAAAAAAATATATATATATATACTGCTCTTCATGTGGGAAAGCTGTGATCACTAAGAATTAATCTGTTTCCAATATTTCCACAAGTTATCAGCTACTCTTTAAGGACTCAAGGGATTGTTGACATTAACCAGGATTTCTAGGAAATCAAGACTGGATTCAAATTGAGAGATGTAAGATTTTATGAACCTAAAGATTTAAAAGGCATTAAAATAAATGTTGACTAATCCCTTAGGGAAATCAGTCTAGGATTAGATTATGTTCCTATGATACATCAGAAATTCTCAAGAAAATGGATAAAACACCCTGCACATATTAAAATCTGTGTATTATCTGGAAAATGTGAAGAACAATACATTTATGTTGATATTTTGTAATACTTGTAATTCTTGTTTGCAAATTTTACTCAATTTTATTTAAATATAATATCATAGAATAATTCCATGAACACATTGGATAGTCTGTTGATGTTTAAGGGGGGAAATAATGCTTACCTCTGAAAGTATATAATCATGGAATGACACAGTGGCAAAGATCTTTATAAACTTTGTACAAAAAACCTTCCTTTTCATAAGGGAAAATGAGGCTCAGAGGAGGATGAGATCTACTCTACATCATACCCATAGTTCTCAGTAAATGGTCTTAGTGTGAGGCCCATAATTTATATCTTCTCCACAATCACCATCTTTGACAGATGGTTCTTCAAAAGGGAGAAGAAACCAGCTAAGCTGCCTCTTGAAACTGTTTCTGATTATTTTGTCACTTTACTGCTAAAAATGTGATAGAAGAGGAAGAATTAATTCCTTGCTGTAGAAAGAACCAACTGTTCACTGAAGCCCTCATGGAGTTTAAGAAAAACAATAAGACCACATTGTAGCTACCAACTGACTCAAAAATAACAGTAATGATAACTGAAATGCATTGATTGTTTACTATGTGCTAAACATTTTAAATGATTTTTATTTCATTCACTTTTAAAAAAATAAATTTATTTATTTTTGGCTGTGTTGGGTCTTTGTTGCTGTGTGTGGGCTTTCTCTAGATGTGGCGAGCGGGGGCTACTCTTCATTGTGGTGCACAGGCTTCTCATTGCGGTGGCTTCTCTTGTTGCGGAGCACAGGCTCTAGGCACATGGGCTTCAGTAATTCTGACATGTGGGCTCAGTAGTTGGGGCTCGTGGGCTCTAGAGCACAGGCTCAGTAGTTGTGGCGCATGGGCTTAGGTGCTCTGCGGTAGGTGGGATCTTCCTGGACCAGGGCTTGAACCTGTGTCCCCTGCATTGGCAGGCAGATTCTTAACCACTGAGCCACCAGGGAAGCCTTACTTCATTCACTTTTGAGAAGCATTATCTCATTTAATCCTCCTAATAACCTCATAACATATTATTATAGTTGTAATAATATGTGTTATTATACATTGTAGATGTGTAGATGGGTTCAGACAGGGTAAGTATAACTTGCCTCTGCTTTCATAACTGATAGGCCAGAATTTGAAACCAGGCAGTCTGAGTCTGGATCCTTAACAAGGCTTTTTAAAAAAAATTTTTTTCCCCTTGCAGATTTTTTTCGTATTGAAGTATAGTTGATTTACAATGCTGTGTTAGTTTCAGGTGTACAGCCAAGTGATTCAGTCTTATATATATATATATATATTTTCTTTTTCAGATTGTTTTCCATTATAGGTTATTACAAGATATTGAATATAGTTCCCTGTGCTATCCAGTAGGTCCTTGTTGTTTTTCTGTTTTATATATATTAGTGTGTATCTGTTAATCCCAAACTCCTGGTTTATCCCTCCCCACACTCCCCCTTGGCTGTTAAGCTTTATACTTGTGTCCCAAGGAGGAGGGAATGCTCTGTTAGACATCAAGGTGGAGGCTCACAGGATAGCTCATTTGGCATCTCAATGAGAATCAATGATTCAATGAAAATCTGCCATGAAACTATGGGTAGCAACCCACGACTTCTCTTCAACCTTGAAATGAAGAGTTCTCACCACATAAAATATAACACAAACCCTTGTGTTTTTGTTTGTTTGTTTTCTAATTTTGGTAATACCTTATTGACTAGGTTTCCTTAGTTTGATCACTGTTTTTTACTAGGCTACTTGAAATCTGAAGTTGGAGTATCTTTGATCTGTGGAAGGTGGTCCAATATAATTCTCTGTTTCTCAAGCTCTCTGGTCTCAGAACTGCTTTACACACTCTTAAAAATTATTGAGGACTCCAAAGAGCTTTTGTTTTTTGGTTTATTTCTATGAATGGATATTGGAAATTAAAACTGATAATTTTTACATACAAAAATACACAAGTCCACATTCTATTAGCTGTCAGAGTACTGCTGCCAGTGCATACATAG
Organism: Mesoplodon mirus; assembly: GCF_964341445.2. Lineage (NCBI taxonomy): Eukaryota > Metazoa > Chordata > Mammalia > Artiodactyla > Ziphiidae > Mesoplodon > Mesoplodon mirus. Next base: position 154,872,243 of record NC_138978.1, on the reverse strand, counting down.
CTTCTGGAAAACTTGACTGGATATTCATGAAAGAAAGTAAAAAAAAATATTAGTATTACTGTTATGAAAATAGTTTTTGGTCACAGAGATGCTCATTGCTATAATGAGAACCCCTGTTATTATGGTTCGAATTCTGGCTCTGTCACTTAATAACTGGCCAAGTTGCTTAATCTCACTAGGATTCAGTTTCCTCACCTTAAAGTACGTATAATAGTGTCTTCTTGTAGGTTTGGTGTTAATATTCAATGAATAGTTAACATAAAGACCACTGCATGGCTCCAGGTGAGCACTCAACGTTGGTAGCTGTTATTAATATGGGTTGTGTCCTTGACTGAGAAGTCGTAGCCCACCAGCATCATTATGTAGCAGAGGAGGGATTATTTGTACCCAGACAGTGTTGTATAATCAGTCCTAATGGGGTCCTATCCAGCCTGTTCTATCCCCACAATTACCACTCATTTCTAAGTAAAATAATATTGTTTTAATAAAAAAAAGCCAGTCTTCTAAAATAAATGAGACTGACAGAGAAAGAAGGTAACATAACAGTTATTTAATACTTTTATAGTTTATGAGCAGATTAAAGAGGAAGATTGATGTATTTTATTATCATTTAATTTTCATTAAAAAATAAAGTCTATTTTTACAGAATGACTTATTCCATAAAAATGGTATCTGTACAAAAGAAAAATTCAACTGGAGCTATTACAACAAATAGGACTAAAGTTAGCATCTCTGATATCCAAAATGGATCTTCAAGTGTAAGCTAATTGCCCACTTACTTTAGGACCTCTTTTGTATACTAACATTCCAATGAAATAGAGAGTTGAGAATTTGCTGAGACCTGTTTTGACTCAGTAATTTATGAATAGCAATTGTTTGTGGTACAGAGAATATTTTGTAAGAAATGCCTTGAAAACATATGGTAAAAGATGTATAGGTATAAATTTCATCTTGGCTCTATGTGTAATTAAGTGTAATGTGATATTGGTTGAAACTGAAATCCCCATGAACTCCTTTTTCTTATTCTTGCTATTAATAAAGTGTCCACTTAATTAATTTAGTCACCAGAGAGCTATATTTATATATATATTAGGATTGACATATTAGGCTTGAAATGTCCACAGAAACTGGTAACTGAATTGGAGGGAAGGGATAAAGGTCACAAAAGTATCTAAATTTTTCATTTTTCAGAAAGTAAATAAAAATGACAGGATGACAAAAAGACATCTGAAACTTGTTCTCTAAAGCAATGTCTATGATGAGTCAACCAAACTTACTTCTGTGTAATTGCTCCATGGTTAACTGAGGGTCAGCATTAGAGCCTGACTTTCTCTGAGACTTAAAAACATCTGCTAAATGAGGCTTGAGAGGTCTACCTGTGTTCACAGGGCTTCAGTATCCAATGGATCTAGATTCTACCGATTGAAACATCCATATTCCAAGTCACATGGATGAACCTAGAGGACATTATGCTAAGTGAAATAAGCCAGTTGGATAACTACTACATGATCCCACTTATATGAGGTATCTAACATAGTCAAATTCATAGAATCAAAGAGAGAAAAGGTGGTTTCCAGGGGCTGGAGTGAGGGGGAAATTGGAGAGTTGCTAATTCATGGGCATAAAATTTAAGTTAAGCAAGATGATTAAGTTCTAGAGATCTACTGTACAATGTTATATCTACAATTAACAAAACTGTATCGTATACTTAAAATTTGAGAGGGTAAAGTGTTCTTACAACAACAAAAATATATATATATATGTATATATTTTTAAACAACTCCTTTCTCTGAACATTCCAGGTAAATGTATTGTCTCTTGACTCAGCCTAGTCAGGCCCAAGGAACACAGTTGCAGGGATTTCTCATAGATTTGGGATCAGGTATGAGTGACCCAGAGAGACCCTGAGTAGTTTCCCTGTTGCATGTCCTCTAAGTTAAGTGGTATTTTGAGAGGCAGTTTAAGTAGAAACCCCAACTAGCTGTGAATGACTGAAGTAGGATCTCCATGTGAGATATGAGAGGACATCTTGTGAATCTTAAAAACAAAGGGTAATGTTTGCTCTTTTCCTATTGTTTTTAGACAAATCTGCAATAGCAGGAAAAACCAGATTACAAGCCAGCAATGAAGAAGAGTCAGTAATGAGTTACTTCAGGCGAGGAGCCTGAAACGACCCCTGCCAGGTGCTCCAGATGTTTCCTCTCGCCTTGTCTCATCTCTTCAGTTTTATCTGTATTGAACTCTTGCCAATTTCTTCTACCTAACTGCTCACTTCCCTCACCCTCAACCAATACTCTCTCTAAAGCCTTTAAATAAGCCAGAGGCCAAGTATTGAGAAGGGACGTGTTGACAAAAGTGTTGGGTATACTCCAAGCAGGATCTACTTCACAAGTGTAAACACACATCCTTATCTGTCCTCAACTCACTGAATGATATTTCCATGCCATCTCCAGAAGATGTTTGTGTGCCCATGTCAATGGTCTTTCTAAAGCCATGGAGTGAAAAAAATATTTTTTTCCCAGAGGACAGAAGATTATTTATGTTGGAGCCAACCAGATATTTCTCAGGCTCCTGTACTGTCGCTTCAGCCAGTGATGAGCGGATGTTAGCTTCTTCTGATACACAAAGAAGAGTGTAATGTTCTCACCGTCCTGATGTCATCTCCGATTGTTATTTTTGTTGTACTTCTAAATAATAGGATTTCTGGCATGAAGATTTATCTCAGGATTCAGCACAGTAGTGTTCTGAGATCAAGGGCCCTGATGATGATGGATTTATACAGGTTGTGATTCTTTGACTAATTTGCTTTGAATGAAATGAACACTTGGGAAAACCAACACTTTATTCCCAAGATTTTACATCCTAACTGGAAATATAACAGGAAACATAGTGCAAAACGACAATTTATTTTTCACCTCTGAACATCAAAATGGACTTTTTCATTTGTTACTCAAATGAATTTAAAAAGTAGGTGATAGGGCTTCCCTGGTGGCGCAGTGGTTGAGAGTCCGCCTGCCAATGCAGGGGACACGGGTTCATGCCCCGGTCCGGGAAGATCCCACATGCCGCGGAGCGGCTGGGCCTGTGAGCCATGGCTGCTGAGCCTGCACGTCCGGAGCTCCGCAATGGGAGAGGCCACAATAGTGAGAGGCCAGCGTACCACAAAAAAAAAAAAAAAAAAAAAGTAGGTGATAGATACCTCAGTTATACTTCTTCCTTCTTTACACAAAACTTGCAAGACCTTGCAGAACTTCTTTTTTTTCCTTTTTGCTAATGTAAATGATTTTAAACACTCTCTATGTTGCTGGAAATAGTGACTATTTTCATGGTTCCTGCTCCGTGATACATGTATGTATGTTAGTGTTTTTACTCTCAATATCAGGGAAGGGAAAGAGTTCAGGGCACAGGTGGGATTAGTATTAGTCAGCTAATAACAAAGTACTGTAGATGGGGGACTACTGCAATGGAAATTTCTTTCCTCACAGTTCTGGAGGCTGGGAGTCCAAGATCAAAGTGTTGATGGCTTAGTCTCTCCTGAGGCCTCTCTCCTTGCAGATGGCCACCTTCTTGCTGTGTCCTCATGGCCTTTGTATGTGCTCCTGGTGTCTCTTTCTCTTCTTATAAGCACAGAAGTCCTATTGGATTAGGGCTCCGCACTTAGGACCTCATTTAACCTTAATTACTTCATTAAAGGAACTACCTCCAAATAAAGTCGCATTGGGGGTTAGGGATTCAACATATGAACTGGGCAGGTGGAGGGGGGAAACACTATTTAGTCCATAATAAGGATTTTTTTCCCTTTCCAGTTTTATTGAGATGTAATTGACATTTAATATTGCACAAGTTTAAGGTATACATTGTAATGATTTGATAAAACATTTAAGATCTACTCTCTTAGCAACTTTCAAATATATGATACAGTATTACCCATGACTTATTTATTTTATAACTGGAAGTTTGTACCTTTTAACTCCCTGAACCCATTTCACCTACCTGTCCCCACCCTGGGCCTCTGGTAACCACCAATGTGTTCTCTGAATCTATAAACCTTTTTTTTTTTATTCCACATATACATGAGATCATACAGTGTTTATCTTTCTCTGACTTGTTTTACTTAGTATAATGTCCTCAAGGTTGTTGCAAATGGCAAGATTTCATTCTTTTTTATGGCTGAATAATATTCCATACCACACACACACACACACACACACACACACACACACACACACCCCATATTTTCTTTATCCATTTATCCACTGATGGACACTTAGATGTTTCCATATCTTGGCTATTGTAAATAATGCTGCAATGAACCTGGGGGTACATATATCTATTCAAGTTAGTATTTTCATTTTCTTTGGATAAATGTCTGGACGTGGAATTGTTGGATCACATGGTAGTTCTATTTTTAGTTTTTTTAAAGAAATTCCATACTGTTTTCCATAGTGGCTGCACCAATTTAATTTCCCACTAACAGTGCACAAGGATTGCCTTTCCTTCACATCCTCCTGGCCTTTCTCTTTTCTTTTTGATAACATCCATTCTAACAGGTGTGAGATGATATCTTGTTGTTTTGATTTGCATTTCCCTGATGATTAGGGATGTTGAGCATCTCTTCATGTACCTGTTGTCCATCTGTATGTCTTCTTTGGAAAGACGTTCTTCAGATCCTCTGCCTATATTTAAATTGGCTTGTCCTTCCCAACCAAGGCCAAGGCCAAGGCCAAGGCAGTCATGCCCATGACTTGGGCATGAAGAAGTTGGGCTGAACCTGATACTGTCTTCTGTAAGAGAAATTTAATGCAAATGGTGATTAACCAAACTCTTAAGGCTTCAGGGCACTAATTTGATCATAGTTTTTAGATGTTATAATTCCTTTCTGGCTACCTGCATAAAATATGAGCTACATCATTCTTTCCTTCACAGTATACTGCTTAAATTCTTATTACCATCTAAATATTTTCAAAACTATGTCTTAAAAAAATTATATGTAATTAGATTAAATCTTAATTCAGATTAGGGCTAACGTTTCACCATAGATTTGCAGACAATGGGAAATTTATACCTGGCGATTTACCCTGCTACATGAAATAGATCTAATTCCTCTCCAAGTTAAGAGAAAGAGCTAGGAATGTGCATTTTAGGAAAGCTGAGTCACAGGGTCTGGGGAAAAGCACTGGGCAAGAAATCAGATCTGTGTACAGCTGCGTCTCCACCAGCAGCTCCCTTTCTTGAGCCTGGAGACATGGCACCAAGAGTAAACACTGGCCTGGCAAGTGCCCTGCTCTGGGCACTGTTCTAAACACTGCGTAAGTGAACTCCTTTAAACCCTTGTAATAACCTCTTGATGTAGTCTCGCTAGTACTTTCTCCATTTGAAAGTTAGTCTGTTCGGGATGCTATCACAAAAATACCATAGACTGAGTGGTTTAAACAGCAAACATTTATTTTTCACAGTTCTGGAAGCTAGAACTAGAAGATCAGGGCACCAGCAGATTCAATGTCTGGTGAGGGCCTGCTTCCTGGTTCACAGACAGCCTTCCTGTCACTGTCTTCTCACATGGGTGAGGGCCTGCTTCCTTGTTCACAGATGGCCTTCCTGTCACTGTCTTCTCACATGAGGAAGGAGTGACAGAGCTCTCTGGGGGCTCTTTTATGAGTGCGCTAATCCCGTCATGACATGGGACATGACATGACAAGGCAGAGCCCTCATGACCTAAGCACCTGCCACAGGTCCCAACTCCAAATCCCATCCTCTTGGGGTTAGGTTTTAACATATGAATTTGGGAGGACACACACATTCAGTCTACAGCACTTGCCCAAGGTTTCACATCTGGAAAAGTCCAGGTGATTGCTAAGTGCCATCCAGGGCTGTGATTCTGAGCAAAAGGCTGAACTCGGCAGCCCTTGTTTGCAGCGGTTTCCTGGAGCTTCTCTGCACCCTTCTACTAAGGACCCCAGAAAGGAACCTACTTCTCTCACAACACGAAGGCCACCTGGGAAAACCAAGGTGAAGAGGAAAGAAATCCTGCCATTCCCTGAGTGCCTCCTCCTGCCAGGTCCTTTACTTCCTCAAGGCAATGTCCCTGGAGAAGGAATTGTGTTCCCAACTTTACAGACTAGGAAACTTTCGGTGGGAGTGGTTCAGTGATGAGTCTACAGCAATTGGTCACAGAACCAATCAGTGTGGAAACGTCTATCCTACTGCAGGCATCACTCATTGCTTGGAGTACTTAGTTATAGCCCGAGTGAGAGGAAAAGTGGAGAGTTCTGAGGACGGGGAGTTAACGTTGGTATGGATGTTTGGATTAAATAAAATAAAACCTTTTGAAGGCTTTGGATGAGTTTCTGCAAGAAAATTGTTATTATCTTTTTCTAATGCCTCAGCCAGAAAAATTCATAAGATAGACCCCCTCTTCAGGGAGCTTGCCCTCCACCTGCTCTTTCAGGGATGATTGCTCAGAGGGTCTAAGATGGAGCAACTCCATGAAGCTCTTCCATGAGAGGGGAAGGACGTGGATGCCAGGCTGCTGCTGATTGAGACCCCAGGGGTCAGTACATCTCCCACCACCACCACAGAGGCTGGCTGCTGGCTCACGCACTGTCACCTTTGGAAAAGGCTTCCCTTTTTTCCTTTAAGCCGGTCTTCTTCTGTATCTGTGTGTGGTTCAAAGGAAAACAAAGATGTGATAAACACTGGGTCACAGGTCCCATTCAGCCTGCCTGAAGGATGCTAAAATGATTGTTAAGAACTCTACTAGATCTGTACTCAGAAAATATTTAGTTATTCTAGTCCCTTAAATAATATAATTTTTGCATAAACAAGTTACACATACCCTGCAGGCCTCATAGTTACCTAAACTGTGAAATGGAGAGGATCGAATAACAAAATTTAAGGTTTTTAAAATAAGCGTCTGCAAAATCCAAATTGTGTGAAAAATATGTATGTATATATTTTTTAAGACAAGACTATAGAAGCAATTTGACCATGCAGACCATAAGCTCTTCAAGGGCACTGACCATCTCTTTAATTTCTTTTGAAATTAAAGCATCCCTCTAATCGTTGGTACTTAGCACTAAGCAGGTGTTCAGTAAGCCCTGTGGCTGTCAAGCCAAGTGTTAAGATGCAGAAGCTTTATTTGTCTGCACAAATCTGTGCTGGGGGCCATCCCTACCAAAATAGGCCAGGGAAGTAAAGATTCTATAATTAGACCTACAGTGTTGCACCAGGCACTCTGTGTCCCTGCTTGTCAATGTGTCCTCACAATGACGTAGTGACAGATGCCAGTGTCTCTGGGGCCTGTATTCAGCTAATGGGAATGTTCATTTCATGTTATTTTTATTCGTGACAGAGGAAAGACTCATCACAGAAGCCCATCACAGAAGGGCTGTCATTTTATAACTTAAGAAAGGGATCCTCTCCACCCCCCACTCCCACCTTAGACTGCAACTAATGGGTTGAGGGTTTAAGTTAAAAAAAGGAAAAAAGGTCAGTCTGTAAAGTCAAACATATGTAGTGGGGGCAGTCTGAAAAAGGAAATACATATACGATTTAATCCCATTTATGGAGAATTTAATGATGTCAGGAATTTGGCTTTATTTTCACAAAACCCTTATGGCAATACTGTGTATTATTTGCCCTTTTTACAAAAGAGAAAATAGGTTCAGAGAGATAAAACAGCTTGCTCAAGTTCACATAAATGGTAACTGGTGTGTAAGATCATCTCTCTGATCCCCAAACTGCTATACTAATCTCTGTCCTTTCCTCTCCCCCACTTCCTCTTATCTCTCCTGCTCCCTGTTTTATAAGGAGGGATGGAGCAGGCATTGGTGTGTTTCTGCAGTTGCCTTTCTTCTGCTTTCTCCCTGTCTTCAGTTTGTGCTAAAGAGCTAAATTAGTAGTTCTCTGAAAAACATGTTATGATTGTTCTGTTTGTAGGCAATTCTCCATAGAGTTCTAGGAGCTGCATGCATTTCAGATTTTTTTCAAGTGTTTTACTCTTCCATCCTTATTACTTTAGTCAAAGAAAGAAAAAGAGCTAGGATTGGGAATAGTAGCAAGCACAAAGACATATCAGTGTTTACAACTGATAGTTACCAGTTTACCCGATCCTCCTAACAAACCCTTAGAAGGCAAGTAGGGCAGTATGGTGAATCTTGAATTTATACATGAGGAAGTGGAACCCTGTGTTTTGAAGGACACACTCAAGATCACTCAGATGGTGAAGAAAACACTGCATTCAAATCCAGATCATTGACTGTAAGTTTAGGATTCTTGAAAATACAGTGGAGTGTGATTTAAATACTCAGTTCCCCTAGATTTCTAGGGAATTTGGGGCAGATGGCAACCTGACTTCATCCCACTTCCTCATCATTCCCAACACTAAACCTAGCTGTCAGTCCTGATTCAAACAGCTGCCAGACTGGCAGGCAGCTCAGAGCAATTAAGACCTTAGTCTCCATGGGAGTTCCAACAACTGGGAGAGGTCCCAAAGAGCAGACAGAGAAAAACAACACATACAAGGACACCCCTCAGCCAAATAAGTGAAGATCAAATAGAACAATGCAAGCAAAGTAGAGCAGCCTGGGAGATATTTACCCACTTTAATGAAGAAGATACGACTACTTAAAGGAATTCAAGGATAGCTCAAAAAAGAATTTCCAGCTAAAAACTGTGATTTGTGAGCCAAAATGCTAGGTAGACAATTTGAAGGAGAGGATGGACACTGTTGATATTCAAATGAATAATTTGGAAGACCAGGTGGAAGAAAAAAATCTTAAAGCAAAAAATAAAAGCCAACCAACTAAAACAAAAACACAGAAAAGACAATCATGAGGGAAAAGATAAGAGACTTGGAGAACAGATCCTGGATGGTTAACATGTGACTAAGGATTATAAGGCAAAACAGAAGAGATGGAGAATCAATAATAAAACAATAGGAGATAGTTGTGCTGAGCTGAGGCTGCTAAAGGAATCTAAGAGGAGATGGTGGGTGATGGGCAGTTCCTCTAGCCCATGAGATTCAGACTTTGATCAGTAATGATAGAGGGGTGATTATTTTGACTTTCTATGTATTGAACACTATGTGTATGTATGTGTATAAACTTACAGTCTAAGGTATGAAGAGACGTCTGAGGAGAAATATACATATATAATATGTATTATTATATGTGAGTGTATGTGTATATATATGTGTGTGTGTGTGTGTGTGTGTGTATATTTGTATGCTTTCCCCTCCCTGTCTCACTTCTGTGTCTCCTCCTACCTTGAACTGTAAGTTTAAAGGCAAGATCTGTATGTTTGTGTTCTGTGGTGGCTCGTATCTCTGAATCTAGAAGGTATTTAAGATTGGTGACCAATTTACTCTCACTTTCACCCCTCTGTTGCACTTTCTCTTCATTTTCTGGCCATAACTTTCAGCCTTTAATGTGTATTTATTGAATATTGGCTGCCTGGGGAGGGAAAGAAAACATGAGAGATGGTCTTGGGGAGTGGGAGAGGCTAATATTTTTTTTCCTTAAGGTCACAGCTGCCTCCTTCACAGGCAAAGTCGTGAAGTGGCACTTGGTCCCCACCTACCCACTCACCAATCCCCGCATTAGCACTCAAAACTTCTTCCTCTATCTTGCTCTATCTGTCAACAGAGTCCCCCAATCCAAATAAATACTCATCATTACTTTCATATGCAAACCATCCCAATGCTGACTGTGTTCATTCCTTTGGTTTAAATGTAAAAAAATAAAAACAAAAACAAAAATAAAAACAAACAAAAACAACCCTAAAAGAACATCTTCTAAAGAGGTAAAATTTCAGGTATTATCAGACACAAAAGAAAGTATTTGGGGTTAGGTGAGCCCTTGGTGAGCTGCTCAAATGACAGGGATTGACCCCTAGAAGAGTCCTTTAATAAGAAACACTAGCAAGTTTGGAGGGCACACTCATTCAACCCAAGGCAAAGGGGCAAAGCCAGTGGTCTGCGGTTTCAAGTGGGCTGAGTCCTGATGGCTAATCAGGTAGGTTTCAGTATAATTTTCTTTCTTACTCCTTTCTGAATTACCAGGCCCTAGAGTGGCAAACCGTGTGTGTAAGACGTTCAGGCTTCTTTTAAAATGGAGCCAAGAAAGGGCTGACAGATGAGCACACAGCAGAGACTGAGGAATATTCAACTGGGAGAAACTGAGCAGAAAGGAAAGTAAGCACACAGCTTACGGAGACTGAGACGGCTTCCCATTAGTATTAATTTAGGCATCAAAGGGGAACCTGACAACACAATGAAAGCAGCCGTCAAAGATCTTGGTGGTAGGAACAGCGGATAATAAGGTAGAATTAAAGAGCTGAAAACACACAGTACGGGTGCCTCCCCAGAGCCAGGCCTCCTGGCCCCTAACTAGGAGGAAAAGGAGGATGAGGAGGGCGGAGTGAGGGGTAACAGCAGGGGTATCAGGAGGGGAGGAAGGAGCAGATGCTGGGCCGCGTGAGTGAGGCTGTAACGGAGAGGAGAGCCCGAGAATCACATGTGCTCCAGATTTCATTTACTCCACATCCACATGGGAAACCTAGAGGGCTGAAGAGGTGAAGGGCCTGCAAAGCTGGGCCGCATTGCCTGCTCTGGACAGGCCATCATCCATTTCTCTTTTCACCTGCCTCCCAGATGATTAAGTGGCCTGAAGAGAGTGGTGAATGTTTGTGGGACGCCAGTTGTTCGTATGAAGTTGGGTCCACAGTTAGTTGAAACCTAACTGATGGTCATTTCTCTGCTTCCTTATTCTCAAGACAAGAGTCTGAGGCTGCGAAGTGACCGTCTCTCCTTGACTGAACTTTAGACAGGCTCCTCTGAATTCTCTTCCCAACTAGGCCTGAACTTTTCCTGTCAAGCTGATTTAGCAGAATCCCCCATCTGATCACCCCTGATATCTAACCAAATCCCTCAGTCCCCACCATCCCCCAGGTGATGTCTGATTACCCTGACCTGCCTTCAGCAAGAACCTTGTTAGGTTGATTTAGCCAGAATCCCCTCTTACCTGTGATGTTTCCTCTTAGTAAATTTCCACCCTCCCCCTCCCCCCCCTGCTCTTCCACCTCCTTCTCATTGACTATAAAATCTCCATTTTCCTTATTGCATTCAGAGTTGAGCTCATCTCTCTCCCCTACTGCAAAACCCCCAATGCAATAGTCCCCATATCTATCTTAATAGGCCCCCCGAATAAAGTCTGCCCTGTTGTTTTAGTATCATGAATAAATTTTTCTTTCACAGAAGAGAGGGCCAGTTATCTTCTGATAATCTGAGGAAAAAGCAAAAGCAAATGAACTGAAACGAGGCACCTAAGAACTCACTAGAAGTAAAAGCATAGCATTCAGACCCAAGGGTGTCTCACTGTGGTACTGTAAATTCCTCTTCTCTCTTTCCTGTTCTCCCCCACCAATTCTCTCTCTCCTCCAGCCCCCAAGTTTGCATAATTAATAAATGCAAAATTTTGAAGATGAAGCCAGACTTCTGAAGCCTACTTTAGGCTCTCATTGCTTCCCTCCTAGATCCATCTTTCCCAAATTTTAATGTGCATTCAAATTGCATGGAGCTCTTGTTAAATGCAGATTCTGATGTAGTAGATCTGGGGTGCATTTTGAACAAGATCTCAGGTGATGCCAGTGCTGATATTAGATTATTGTTTTTGGTTCCCCTTGAATCACCTTGAAGAGGTCTAAAAACATTCTGTTGCCTGGGTCTTACCACCAAAGATTCTGATTTATCTGATTTAGGTGTGATCTGGGCATGGAGAGTTTTAAAAGCTCCCCAGGTGATTTTTCATGTGCCAGCCAGGGTTGAGAAGAGCTAATATAGAAGATGGAATGTTGGTGTGGAAGTGCAAGGGCCTTGTAGCCAATACATCCTGGGTTTGAGTCTGGTTCTTCCATTGACTGGCCAGGTAGCCTTAGCTCCTGACTATCTGAGCTTCAGTTTTCTCATCCATTAGAATAAAGGAAAATAATACCTCCTTATTAGAATTGTAAGCCTTAATTAAAATAAATTTTGTTCAGTACCTGAAACAGTGCTAGGTATATATGAGTATTTATTCTTTCCCTTCATGTTACTTTCTAACTCAGAAACATCTAGAGCAAGATTAAAACTCATGATTTGTGGTCCAAATTTGGTCAGCAAATGAGTTTTGATTGACTTGAATAATATTTTTAAAACATTTTAAGCTATCATTTAAACATCTGGAAAATAATAATAAAAATCTAGATTTTTATTTTAAATAAAAATCTAGATTTTGGCTTCTTTATATTGAAGTATAGTTGATTTATAATATTGTGTTAATTTCTGCTGTACAGCAACATGATTCAGTTATATATATATTCTTTTCCATTATGGTTTCTCACAGGATATTGAATATAGTTCCCTGTGCTATACAGTAGGACCTCGTTTTTTATCCATTCTATGTATAATAGTTTACGTAGTATAACCCCAAACTCCCAATCCATCATTCCTCTACTCCCCCTTCGCCTTGGCAACCACAAGTCTGTTCTCTATGTCTGTGAGCCTGTTTCTGTTTCATAGTTAAGTTCATTTGTGTCATATTTTAGATTCCACATATAAGTGATATCATATGGTATTTGTCTTTGTCTGACTTATGTCACTTAGTATGATAACCTCTAGTTCCACCCATGTTGCTGCAAATGGCATTATTCTGTTCTTTTTTATGGCTGAGTAATATTCCATTGTGTGTATGTATGTATGTGTGTGTGTGTGTGTGTGTATATATATATATATATATATATATATATCACATCTTCTTTATTAATTCATTTATCAATGAACATACAGGTTGTTTCCATGTTTTAGCTATCGTAAATAGTACTGCTATGAACATAGGGGTGCATGTATCTTTTTGAATTATGGTTTTCTCTAGGTATATGCTCAGGAGTGGGATTGCTGGGTCATATGGCAAATCTATTTTTAGTTTTTTGAGGAACCTCCATACTGTCTTCCACAGTGACTGCACCAACTTACATTCTCATGGATTTTGGCTTCTTGGGAGAATATCAAGACCTGGTGATAATGGCTGCCACTGGGCCTGCTTGCAGCTGAGCAGCTCCTTTCTTGTTTAGTGAGGGCACTGCCTTTTTGTGTGATGTGCATCCACTGTCTCCATCATACTCTAACTGTACACAAGCACCTGCATCACTTCCCAGCTCCATCCATTTGCATAACCTCCCTGGGCCTCACAAACATTTGAGTTCACCACTCCTGGACTAAAAACCTATGTTCCAATATCTTACCTTCCAGGATCTGGTTACAAACCACTCCTCTCTCCCATGATTTCCTCTTCTTCGAGCATTTGATACTCTGGGCATGTCACTCTTGCCATTTGTCACACAGATTCCAACATTTCACATTCTGGTGCTCAAGGTTTTCTCACTGCTTCCTGTGAATGAAATGACCTTCTTGCTTCTCCATATGTTGAATAATCCCAGTTATTCACTTAGTGAGGAAAAGTGCATGTTATGGACTGAATTGTGTCCCCTCCCCAGTTCAAATGTTGAAGCCCTAACCCTCAGGTATTCCAGTACCACAGAATGTGAGTCTGGAGATAAGACCTTTATAGAGATAATTAAGGTTAAGGTTAAATGAGGCTGTTAGGGTGGGTCCTAATTTATTGTGATTGGTGTCCTTGTAAGATGAGGAAATTTTCATACTCAAAGAGACAGCAGGGATGTGAGTGCACAGAGGAAAGACTATGTGAGGACACAGCAAGAAGGGGCTGTTTGCAAACCAAGGGGAGACGCCTAGAAGTAACAACTCTGCGTACACCTTGATCTTGGGTTTCCAGCCTCCAGAACTGTGAGAAAATAAGTTTATGTTGTTTAAGCCACCCAGTCTGTGGTACTTTGTCATGGCAGCCCTAGGAAACTAATACAGTGGAGAAGAAAGTTTTCTGTTTTAAATAGAATATATTCTTTGAAAGTGGTATCTAGTGAATGACACAGAAGGGTCTAGTAACTTTCTATGGTTTTTGTCTTTAGGTTTGATGTAGGAAAGCTTTATATGAAGAGATTTTCCTACCTAAAATGATTCTTTGTCACTTTTCCTTGGGGATTCTGTCCATTTTGTAGTTCTTATCAGTTTTATTACTTCTACCATCATGGATATATTGAAGAGTTCCAGAGGCTTGAGTTGGTAGGTGCATGAGCTGGCCTGCAACTTGAATCCTAGTATTCTCAATGTGTGAAGAAGAGAAATCCTTAAAACCTTCCTAGACAACTAGCCTATTTTAAAATAAATTTTAGGAATAGAGATTTTTCAATAGACAAACTAGTAAAGCAACCAAGGAATTAGATCATTTAGACTTTTACTTTGGGTAAAAGTCACCTGGATTACTGTATTTAACCATAAACCTCCAAAGGACATTTAAAAAAAATCTGTTGGGATAAACATCAACATTTGGCTCAATCTAGAAGTCCCCAATGGCACCAGCCAGATGTCCACTTCCCCTGAAATTGCTTATCTTCCCAATATATTGGCCCCATCACAACGGGTCCTGACAGCCAAAGGCAGCACATCAAAACAGGGCTCAGTCAATAGTGGGATGAGTTTGCCTTTGGAGGCCAGGAAAAGGAGACTAAATAGGTAAAGAAGAAGCAGCATTGCAGGAAGTCCCAATAGCAGAAGATAAGAAGCGCCAGCAGGAGAGAAATATAGTCTCCACAAGGGCAACCATGTGCCTGGCTAAAACTTGAAATTCAAATATTAAGGAATGAAAGATACATTATTTGTTGGCAACTAATGAATTCTGCCCCAGGTACTAAGTCCATGAGTCTAGGGTTCATGGCATTTCCTCTCCCTGTGGTTGAACTAGTTCTAGGATATCCAGAGAGGCTTGGGGCTGAGTTGTATACATGTATGCATTCATTCACTCATTCATTCATTTGTTCTACAAATACTCATTGAGCCATTCCTCTGTGCCAGGCAAGGTACTAGGTGCTGAATTATGAAGGATAGCAGGCTTCAGAGAGTCAGATAAATGAATTCACAGCTAAGACTTTATTTCCATTATTTAGATCTTCTCTATTCATTTACCCACTTCCTTATCAATGACAATAATAATATCCTCACTTTACAGATGAGGAAATTGTGGCCCAAAATGTTAACTAAGTTTCCTAAGGTCACAATTTACTAGCTGGCCACTCTAGGATTTGAGTCCAGGATTTATGTTCGACTCAAAACTCATGCTTTAATTGCTACTTTATATGGTCTTTCTAAAACTATAGCAGTGGTTCTAGGCCATTGAAGATGGAAATTTCTCTAGAAGACAATGTGTCCTTAAAATATTTTTATAATTTAAAAGATACACACACATAGTGTAAAAGTCAAATGGTTCTGCAAAGTTTATTACAAAAGCCACCAATGCCTTCCCCATTTCTCTCTTTATTTACCATTCCCTGTTAACCACTTTCAGCTTATTTGGCTTTTCCTTTCTTACTTTCATCGACTTCTTAATTTTTCAGTTAGGCATCATCCAGTGAATTCTCACCATGGAAGACTGTTCACTTCTATCATACACTTATTGCTTCCTGCCTACTCACTTTCCCAGTATAGTTAAATCACGCTTTGGGTTAGATCCACATCCAGTATTTACATTATTTTGACTATACGAATGGCATTCACACATGAGCTATATAGTATATCATTATTATGTTTCTTTTGTTGTGTGACTGGTTTTCCTTCAAACACACCAGGAATTCTGTCCATTTCTTCTAGGAGACTCTCTGAGGGCATTCTGACCTGCTGCATTCTGAGCTGGGGCAGAGCTGTCATCCTGGAATTTTCTTTCACTAACATCTTGGGGATTCCCTTTGTGTCCCTCCTGAGTTAGATCCCCCTCTTCATGGATCTATCATCTTCCTTTTCCTTGATCTAGAAACTTCCTAAGAAAGGGTGCATGGAAGGAAAATTCTGAGACCTTGAATGTCTAAATATGTCTTTCTTCTACCCTCATATCTGTTTGTTAGTTTCAAACTAGGTGGAGAATTCTGGGCTGGAAATATTTTTCCCTCAGAATTTTGAAGCATTACACTACTGTCCTACAATGATTCCTGAACCTTCTTAATAAGTATTATTACATTATAAATACATCCTCTGTTTTCCCCCATTCCTAGGCACTTTTAGGATCTTCTCTTAGCCCCCAGTATTCTGAAATTTTACCAGGATGAGCCTCGTGTTGGTTATTTTCTTCTACTGTCCTAAATTTTCTAAATGATTTCTGTGATGATTTCCTCCGGAAGAGACTGTTTTTCAGAACAGTAGCCTGGAGTTTCTTAGTTTCCATAAGGCAAAAAAACCCCCAAATCTTTTTGTTTAAATTCGTCTTTACACTGCCAACACTTTAGCAATAGCACTAGGCATTTGCTTAAATGGTACTCAACAATTGTAGTAAAATGAATCCAATTGAAATAAGCTTCTTGCAAAGTTTGTCTTCCAATTTAAATCTATGATGATACTTCTCACATGCATCAGCAAAGGCACAAGATAGATGATCAGAGTATTGAGTGACTGACTCAGCTGATGACCCCTTATTCCATCTAAGGCTTCTATAAAGCCAGATTGTAGAATGACTGACTACCTCGTAATATGAATGCTCCCAGACCTCCCATAACTTTCCCATGAAGTATTCCTCCACACCTAACTCATCCATCTCTATCTCTTCCCACAATTATGCTGGATTTTCCATGCTGGGGGCATGGGGGAAAGTGGTGGTCAAGGAAGGAGGTAGAACATGAGGCCACCAGTTTCCTGCTGAGTTGATGGAAGCTTTTCCTGTCTGACCTGCCCTTAGAAAGAACTGCCTGCTAAGACAGATACAGATGGCCGGGAGAGACTTGAGTTGAGGGTAGGGCCGGAAATGATGTGCAGACCTGTCGGGAAAATCCAAAGAAATGAAGGTTAAATGTAGGAATTGCTTAATTTAAATGGAAATCCTTTGGGATGCTTATGAGGGGTAGTTTATCTTTTAACTCAAGATTTAAGTTTGAAATGTACATGGTTATAGAGAAGAGGAATATTCAAATATCTTCTTTAAAAAATGAACAGACATATCATTCTCACCCTCAAAGTTCTGCACTTAATTTTAATTAATTAATTTATTTTTGCTGTGTTGCGTCTTTGTTTCTGTGCGAGGGCTTTCTCTAGTTGTGGCAAGCGGGGGCCACTCTTCATTGCGGTGCACAGGCCTCTCACTGTGGCGGCCTCTCGTTGTGGAGCACAGGCTCCAGACGCGCAGGCTCAGCAGTTGTGGCTCACAGGCCTAGCCGCTCCGCGGCATGCGAGATCTTCCCAGACCAGGGCTCGAACCCATGTCCCCTGCATTAGCAGGCAGACTCTCAACCACCGTGCCACCAGGGAAGCCCCTGCACTTAATTTTAGAATTAGTAATAAGTAAGACATCTGGGAGGAAATGAACAGAAGTGTTTCTAAAGAATTTTGGGATCTGGGCATACTTTTCTGTAAATGAACAGCAGGCTTGGCTTTGAAAAGTATTCTTTAACATCTAAAGAAATAGCCAAGGACTTGTCTCCCATTCTCTTCTTCTTGAGTTCCCTTCACCAACCACAAACTTTACAAAAAAAAAAATTAGACTTTACTTCTTCAGAGCAATTTTAGGTTCACAGCAAAATTGAGCAGAAGACAGAGATTTCCCATGTACTCTTTGCCCCACAAATGTAGAGCCTCCTCCATCATCAACATCCCCCGCCAGAGCGGTACATTTGTTACAACTGAGGAACCTACAGCGATACATCAGAGTCACCCAAAGTCCATAGTTTATATTAGGGTTCACTCTTGGTGTTGTACATTCTATGGCTTTGGACAAAGTTATAGTGGCATGAATTCACCATTATAGTATCAAACAGAATAGTTTCACTGCACTAAGAATCCTCTATGCTCCGCCTATTCATCCTTTCCCCCATAACTCCTGACAACAACTGACTTTTTTTTTTTTTTTTTTACTGTATCCATATAAATGGAATCCTGGACCCAATTTCCAATGTAGGGGTGGGGATTCCCACATCAACAAGCAATTCTTGAGACACCAGCTGGGTGTCTTACGATTCAACTCATTTCTGACACTATCCACCCAGAGATAGCATCAGATTCCACAGATTAAGGGTTCAGTCCTACAAACTTGCCCCCCACCCAGTACTTAGAAGCCCATCGCAAACCCCGGCTCCTAATCAACTGTGCTCCTACTCAACTGCCTGTCAATCAGAGGTTCCCATGACCCCCTCCTTTGGTTTGAATAATCTGCTAGAGAAACTCACAGAACTCAGAGAAACATTTTATTTACTAGATTATTGGTTTATTATAAAAAGATATAACTCAGGAACAATCAGATGGGAGAGATGCAGAGGACAAGGTACGAGGAAAGGGTGCAGAGCCTCTACACCCTCTCTGGGCATGCTCTCTTCACATTTCCACCAACCTGGAAACTCTCTGCATCCCATCCTTTTGGGTTTTTATGGAGGTTTCATTATGTAGGCATGAGGGATTAAATCATTGGTCATCTGGAACTGATTCAAAGTCCACCTCCTTTCCCTCCTTGGAGGTCAGGGGTGTGGGACTGCAAGTGCCAACCCCCTAATCACAGAATTGGTTCTACTAGCAATCAGCCCCCATCCTTAGGTGCTTACCATCCCCCCAAAGTCACCTCATTAATATAAAAAAAGCACCTTGAACACTCTCAACATTTAGGAAATTCTAAAGGTTTTGGGACCTATGAGGCAAGAACCATGGCCAAAGCCCAAATATATATGAGAAATATCTTTTTGTCATCTGAACTACCAAATATATATTTTACTTATGAGTCACAATATTGTACCACAGTTTCGTCTTTTCCAGAATGTCATGTAGTTGGAGTCATGCATGGAACATGTAGCTTTTTTAGATTGACTTCTTTCACTTAGTGATATACATTTAAGTTTCCCCCAGGTCTTTTCATGGCTTGATAGCTCATTTCTTTTTAGTGCTGAATAATATTCCATTGTCTGGGTATACCACAGCTTATCTTTTCCCCTACTGAAGGTTATCTTGGTTGCTTCCAAGTTTTAGCAATTATAAATAAAGCTGCTATAAACATCCATGTGCAGGGTTTTTTTTTTCCTGTGGATATAAGTTTTCAACTCCTTTGGGTAAATACCAAGGAGTGCAATTGCTTGATCTTATGGTAAGAGTATGTTTAGTTTTGTAAAAAACTTGTCGAACTGACCTCCAAAGTGGCTGTACTACTTTGCATTCCTACCAGCGATGAATGAGAGTTCCTGTTGCTCCACATCTTTGCCAGCCGTTGGTGTTGTCAGCGATTTTAGCCATTTTAATAGGTGTGTAAAATTGTTGTTTTAATTTGCATTTCCCCGATGACATATGATGTAGAGTATTTTTTCGTATTCCATCTTTATGTCTTCTTTGGTGAAAGCATACACCAAACGGGTGTATACCTTTTAATTGGGTTGTTTATTTTCTTATTGTTGAGTTTTACCAAGTATCTTTGGGGGCAACTTCCTATATCAGGTGATATGGACTTAGCTCATTATTTAAAAGGAGGGAGAAGATTTAAAACAAAACCAACTTTTGGTGAGATCTGGTTTAGTTTAAATCAAAGGTAGAAAGGACACCCCATAAGGAGCAGCAGCTGATGGGATTAAGTTAGTTCTGAAGCGTCACCAAAACTGGGCAACCAGAACTAGCTTCTTCTTGTCTGTCTCCTGCTTCCATGGAAGCCATTCCAGAATTTGGGTCTCAATGGCCTTCAATTTAGTCTTGCTCAGTCCCCTTCCACAAATATTAATAACATGGCCAACCTTGCTATTGCCGTGTCCTCCGTTCAGTGCTTTGCTTGAGCACAAGGTAGTGTGGAGGAAACACAGAGCAAAGCTCTAGAATGTTTTCTGTGGTTCAGAGGAGTTATCTAAATTTTTTTCAAGCCCATTTGTTTTTGTTCCGAATATCTACAGATGGTTTTGGGAGCATCCACTCTGAGCATGGTGCTGGATTGTTCCCCATGAGAGGAGTCAAAAAGGTGCATGGCAGTGATTCTAAAGAAATTCTTGTGAAATGAATGGATGAAGGGCCAACACAACAAACTCATGTAAGCAGACAGTTGCAAATGTGTATGAATTTTTGTGTGGACTACGCTCTTTCTGGGAGACTCCCCCAAATTTGGACATGGGAAGCTGCTCAGGGAGGTTATGTTGAAATTGTATCCCAGTCTGCCTCCCCCCATTGATGCCTCCTCCCTGGGCTGGTGCTTGGGATGCATGGGCCTCTTCAAGTAAACAATGCTCCAGAAGGGTCCATGGGAACCTTGACTCTTGTACATGAATGTAGCAATGTGAGTTTCAATTTTACTTGTAGAGAGTCCCCTCCTTAGGTAATGGGTTACTTTGCACCAAAAGTGTGGACCTGTCTCCTTAGAGCCCTCATAGCTGCCATTTCTGCTACATGAACGGTTCAGTAAACCTGTTGACATTTGTGAAGTATGTTATTTCATCCAAATTACCCTTCTGGAATACTGCTGTTTAGGGACAACTTTCATGCCATTTCATTGCTCAAGAAAGCACTTGTGACACAGATAAAGTTTCTAAGCTTAAAGATAGCCATTGAATTTCTATCACTTTATATACTTAATTGTAGACCAAAAAATACAGCATGATACGTGAATAACCAAGCTTCCCCAAGTCCTGGCTAACCCCAGGAGCCCTGCAGCTGTATAAGAACTAAGAGAAGGCATTCTCCAGAGGGCAAAGAAGAAGTCTGTCTGCTCTGTCCTATACCTGCCCCAGTGCCTTGTACATAGTAGATGCTCAATTATCATTTGGTCAGTGAAAGAAGCAAACAGTAAATGTAGTTTAATAACTCTCTCCGGTCCTTACACATGTTCCTCTCTGCATCAGATTCTGACTCAACTGGTATTTAATGGACATTCATTATGTACAAGGCTCTGTGTTTCAAACTTGTTAGTTCATTTAATCCTCATCATCATCCTGTGAGCTTGCTTAAAATTCAAATCTAACAATTAAAATTTTCTCACCAGCCTTGATGGGAATGCATTTGTCTCAAACTTTTAGTATAGTATCAGATTTCATCTCTGAAAATGCAAGTCAAGTTGGGGTCAAAATCACTTTACTAGCTGACTTCAGCTTTCCGGAAGGTCAACGCATTTCTCTCTTGCAGCCTAACAATGGAGTGGTTCTCTGAGAAGCTCTGACTCCTCTGGTTTCCATGTTCCATCTTCTTTCAAAGCTAAAAAAAATGTATTGTAAAAGTAGTAAATATGTTTTGCAAAACATTCAAACAGTACAGAAGTATATTTAAATAAAATAGTAATATGCCTGGTTCCTGCTCTCTTCCCCAGGTCTTTCTCTGAGAACTTTATTTGCAGTAGGTAGCTGCCACAGTCATCATCGGCTTGGGGGTGGTTCCCAGATATTTTCTGGGCTTTGTTCTAGCATCATATTAGTATTCATACTGCTTTGGAACTTTAGTTTTTTTATTTAACGACATGCTGTGGACGTCTTCCATATCAGGACACTTGATTTCACTCATTTTAAAAAAATGGCTGCTAAGCAGTGACTGGCATTTATTGAGTGTGTCTATGTACCAACTACTGGGCATCATTTTATTTTAGTCTCATAAAAACCACATGAGGTAGGAACTTCTATCCCCTCTATATTCCATATGAGGAAATTGAAGTTTTTTAAAAAATTATAATTCATTTAATTGTTAACTAGTCCCTATTAAGGCACATTTAATTGAATATATATTAAATATTATCACATATTATTTATAAATATTATATATATATCTATAGTCTGCAATGAGCATCTATAGGATAAAGTCCTAGATTCACTTATTCCACACCTATTTTTGAGAGCTTGCTATGTGCCAGGAAATGTTCTAGGTATTAGGAACGCTGCGTTGAAGACAGATAAGCGTCCTGTTTTAACGGTATTTACCTGCTAGTGGATAGAAAGATAATAAATAGGCATATATATGTCAAAATGTGTGCTAAGAACGACAAAGCAGGGCGAGGAAGTGGAGAGCAATAGCGTTGCTGTTTCAGAGAGGGTTGTCGGGGAAGGCTTCTCTGATGAGAGACCTGAACATTGAGCTGAACAGCTGAGCTTCCAGCACACAGCGAGGGAGAGAACATTCTAGAACAGCAAGCGCAAAAGTCCCAAGATGAAAATGTTTCTGGCATGGTCAAAGAGAGGAAGGAGTATCAAGGATGACTCCTGGGTCTGGAGACTTTGCTAAAATGCTTACTGAGAAGGGGTGGGAGAGATGGGGACAGGAAGGACAAGTTTGAGGAGGTGGGGCAGGGAAGAAGAGTCCCTTTGTGGACTGAGGTTTTCTGTGTCTATCACACAGCTGGGGGATCAGTTCAGAAAGGAGCCTGGGGCAGAGGAGTGGTCAGGGCTGGCTAGTTTGGGCATCATTGGCTTATAGGACATGTTTAAAAATATGGGACTGGATGAGTGCACCCAGGGAGAGAGGGAAGCAGAGAAAACTGAGATTTCTGAGTCAAGGCCATGCAGACATGTTTCTAAATGCTGTCAAATTGCTCTTGAAAAAGTTTTGCTAATTTATACTTATCAATAGCCTGAGAGAGGTCTACACTCAAAAGTAAGCTATTTAAATGTGCATTTATTTAGTTATAAATGAAATTGAACCAATTTCCAATGTTTTATTGGCTGTTTTCTCATTTTTAAAAAAATCCTGTGACCTGCCTGCCTTTTCCCATATTACTGATTTTAGAAGGGTTACTGATATACAAATTTTATTAATTTATGAGTTCGTAGCATATTTGTATTTAAGAATATTAGTTCTTTGTCATATGTTTTGCAGTCTTTTTCTTTCGACTTTAAAAATGCTTTTTGCAGTTCAGAAGATTAAAATGTTTATATAACCAAGTTTAATAATATACTTTCCTTTATAGCTTCTGAATGCTCATTTTAAAAAAATAATTAGGTCTTTTATCATCTAAGATGACAATCAGATTTTTTGTAATTTTTTTCAAGTTTCCAGGATATCTTTGGTTTCTCCTAGTTTTGTGGCAGATCTACTCAGGAAATGAATCCACAGCACTAACTTCCCTAGCTCATTTTGCAATAGTGAGCAGCCACGGAACCAGGAAGAGATATACAGCAACCGCAAGCTTTGGGTTGAACCTAGAGCCTGGCCCACAACAGCGGCTTAACACACCTTGTTGAAGGAATACGCTGCTGGTTTTGCCTTAACTTAACAGGCATAGAACTCTTCAGATGTTGCCAAGTACTTTCCAGACGTTATCACTTGCACAGCCCCAAGATTTCCTGCAGGAAAAAAAAGAGGCTGGGGATGATGCCCGGGGTGGCTTTGTCAGCACTGACCAGAGGTGGACGGAAGTTTTATAGAGGAAGCCGCTGAGGTAGTCCCTTCTCATGGTACTGGGACTCCGTGACTAGAGAGTTTCAATCAATTGCAGTTTGTACTCGGGAGCTAGCTCGCTCCGAGGAAAAAATTTGTCACTTTAAACAAACCGTACTGTAGGCAAAATACATTTTGTGATGCAAACTGGGAGCCAGCTGGGTGTCCCGCTGTGGTTTCCAGTCCTTTTCTTGTCACTTTCTGCCATCTACTGGCCACAGTGCAAATTACTCCGGAGTTCCTTGAGATTATACCCATGAGGAAGGACGTTCTCTTCCCGTACCTTCCCAGTCTGAAATGTAATTTCCCGGACAGGCTGTGCTGTAATTCACCAGGATCCAAAATGCATATCTCTCAAAATCACAGTTTGGAGGAGACTGAATTATCTGAGCAGTCACTTTGTTATTTCTTTTCCTTTGTCGGAGAGGCAATATTTAAATTCTGACCACTTGAGTTTAAATCTTGGCTCTACGATTTATCGTCTGTGTGACCATGGGCAAGAAACTCAACTTCTCAGATCCGCAGCTTCCTTGTATGTAACATGGGGATAATACTAGACCTTGCTCCACAGGGTTTTGGCTCAGATGACATGAGCTCTCAAATGTAAAGCATACAGTAACTGGTGCCTCGCAAGCTCTAGATAAATGCTATCTATCATTTGCTTGAAGTCTGCGTAAGTTTAGTCAGGTGTTACTTTGGAACACAGTGAATTTCATAAATTAGTTATTATTTATAACCTATGCCCAATGTTTGCATAGGAATTTTGTTTCCAAACTGCTTCCATTTTAACTCTTGAGACTCAGCTCAAAAGCTGCAGCTTCCATTCTGAAGCCTTCCTTCATACCTCCTTCTGGAATAATCCATCTTCCTGCTGAGCTCCCACAGCCCAGAATCGAGACCTCTCTTGGACTAATGATTTCCACCTTGGAATATAGACCTGCCTTGCCACACACATTGCCTGGATCCCCGAGGGAAAGAGCCAGTGTGATTCATCATTGTGTCTCTCACAATCTCTCTCACAGTATGATGTTATTTAGCAACTGCTCAATAAATATTTGTTGAGAGGATGAATGAATAATCTCATATGATTTCCCTCAGGAACACTGAGTCAAGTACAGCAGATATGAATTGTGCCCATTCTATAGATGAGGAATTGAGTGACTTGCCCCACAAGAAATGGGATGGTAGAGCTGGGACTAGGTTTCAAAGGGACCAGGTAGAGCTGGGGACTTTGCCAGGCCAAGATGTACACGAAGGGGAATAAAGCAACTACACTGAGGAGCAAGGCTCACCCTCAGCCCATGTGCACTGGAGCTACATGCTGAAGGCTGATTTTGGTGGGACTTGGAAGAAAGGTTCATGTCTGAAGCTGGTCTTCTGGCTTCCAAGCTTCATCCAACTCCTACTGAACTGCATTCTCACAACCTAATCCAAGTTCCTAATTTCTGCTGTCCCATCATAGATTGTGTCTCACTTGTCCTCAGATGACTAGTGCTTCGGGTCTAGACGTCAAACTATTTATACCCAGAATTCACTCGTAATTGTCAAGAAGCCAAAGGGTCCCTTCAGAAGAGCCCTGTTACTATTTTTTTAATCATTCTTTTTTCTTTTCCATTATGGTTTATTACAGGATATTGAATATAAGTCCCTGTGCTACACAATAGGACCTTGTTTTTTATCCATCCTGTATATAATAGTTTGCATCTGCTAATCCCAACCTCCCAATCCACCTTCCCCCAGTCTCCTTCTCCCTTGGCAGCCACAAGTCTGTTTTCTATGTCTGTGAATCTATTTCTGTTCCACAGATAAGTTTATTTGTGTCATATTTTAGACACCACAGATAAGTGATATCATATGATATTTGTCCTTCTTTTTCTGACTTACTTCACTTAGCATGATAATTTCTAAGTCCATCCATGTAGCTGCAAATGAGACCTATTACTTTTTTCCATTTTTTGCGGTACACGGGCCTCTCACTGCTGTGGCCCCTCCTGTTGTGGAGCACAGGCTCCGGACGCGCAGGCTCAGCAGCCATGGCTCACAGGACCAGCCGCTCCGCAGCATATGGGATCTTCCCGGACCGGGGCATGAACCCATGTTCCCTGCATCGGCAGGTGGACTCTCAACCACTGCGCCACCAGGGAAGCCCCCTGTTACTTTTTATTAAGTACTAGGGGCCTAGCTCCACTGAGAGCCAGGGACCACGTGGGTGCCTTTATTCTGTTATCCTCTATTACTCAGTATACTTTATTCCTGGAGGCCAAATGAGACTCTCTGATGACTTTCAATATTCATTCAACAAATGCTTATTGAGTACCTACTATGGGACACACAGAGGGCTGGGAGTGCAGGGAAGATATGGTTCCTGTCCTCTTCCTTATGTCCAAGTGGAAAGTCAACTGCACGGATGAGCCCTAAGTGATGTCAGACAGTTTGGAGGGCTTGGTTTAAACTGGGTTTGTGATTTAAATGCATTTCATGGAGGTCCTCAGAGAACTCAACTAAAATATTTTTTTAGGTAGATCTCTTTTAAGGATTTCAGACAGGAAGGGGCTGATTGGCCAAGGAATCTATCACTCCTTCAGATCTTTCTTGTTTTTAGGTTAACTCTTGCATTCTTTCATAAAAAGTGACCAAGTATCAAGGAAAGGTAACCTTCCTCATACCCCCAGCTAGTGGCTGGTCATTACCGCAAGGAGAAAGTCCTCAACTGAGAATAGAAGTGGCTCATCTTTACAGTCTAAGTTCAGGGAAGCATCCTTGCCTTGTGCCAGACATCCATCCTCAGGCTTGTAGGGAGGTGGGACTGGATGGCCAGATGGGGTGGGGATTCTGGGAGAACACCCTAACCTCGGAAGTGGACATAGCACATGACAGTGTTAGGATCTAGGAAACCACTGTAGTCCCTCTGGGAGCTGGAGCTGCTAGAGAAATTGGTCTGGCTCCCTCAAGGACATCAAAGCCATGGAAACCACATGGGGCACTGCTAGCCGAGCCAACAGATGCTGTAAATGTTAGCAGTGATGTGGTGTCAGCCCTGGGATATAGAATAGACAGGACCGAGAAAGTGAAGGGTTTCCTCCAATTTACACAGTATATTGCAGCATATGAAAATTCCTATTGCTCTACATCCTCATTTTTAATGTTCGACAATCTGGTGGTTGTGGTTTTAAATTTGATTTACTATTGAAATTGAGTACTTTCGCTTATTTTTATTGATCATTTAGATTTACTATTCTGTGAAGTACCCATTTAAATATTTGGTCCATATTTCTATTGGTTTTTCTTTTTAAAAAACATTGTTTGGTAAATATTCCATATGCAAGTCTTTTATTGGTCCTATGTATTGTAAAATATTCTCTCCCATTCTTTGGCTTTTATCTCTTTATTGTGTTTTCTGACGATTGGGAACACTGAATTTTACTGCAGTTGGATTTATCATTTTCCTTAATAGATAGACATTTTTGTCTTATCTAAGATATCTTTCTACAGCTCCAAGTTAATAAAGATATTCTTCTATTCAATATATTATCTTCCAAAAAAAAAAAAAAAAGAAGTGAAGGGTTTTCTTCTATGTCTAGCCCTCTCACATAAACAGACTCTGACCTCCAACCTCCTGACCCCCTACTGCTGACTTTCTGTAGCCCATCCAAGCAAATGAGATCAGGCAGAGAACCAGGCCAGACCAGACCAAGAGTATAACATTCCAGCTCCTCTCCTCCTCTCAACAAGAGTGCCATGATTTTGACAAGGCCAACAAGGAGACAGAGTTATGAATGGAGGTGATAATACCCAAATTTCCTGGGTCATGGTGAATTTCAAGACTTGGATAATGTAAGATGTCTACTCTCCGGAGAGCAAAGTTGAAAAATAAAAGTGATTCTTATTTTGCATATATCTGATGGTGACTCTCTGATTCATGCTTGCTACAGCATTGTATTCTATGCCACCTGGAGGACACAAAGGTCAAAAAAGTGGCCACGGGTCAGAGTGGAAATTGCACTGGCTTTGGAGGCGGACAGAGGGTGTTTAAATCTCCCACTACCAGCTTTGTAGCCTTCATTCACCTCTCTGCATTTGTCTACTCATCTGAAAAATGGGGATAATAATATATTACTTTCAGAATTATTATAAGGATTAAAAATATATATATAAAGGATGGAGCTTGGTACAGTACCTATTATTATTATGAAGAATATATTGCCTTGCCCTCAGGAGAATTGTAGTCTAGTTTGGAGTGCTAAGACTATAATAATAATCACAGTAATGTAACCTGTAACAAACAATGCCTTTGCAAGTCAGACAGGAGTTTGAAGTAGGGAGAGAAGCATTCCACCAAATTCCATTACATCTGCTCAGTTTTCTTCAACATACATTTATTAAGCATCTAACATGCACCAGGCTATATTATCAGAGTAGTTCAGTTCACAGGTTCTGGAGAAAGACCTGGGTTTCAATCCCATCTCTGTCACTTACTAGAGGTGTGATTTTGGGAAGTTACTTAACAGACACTCTGAGTTTATAGAATCAGGTTGTTAATAGTATCTGCCTCACAGGTTGCTGTGAGGAATAAATGAATTAATGCACATAAAAGATGTAGCAAAGTCCCTGGAACACTGTAAGTGCTGAACAAAGCATAGTTGCTGTCATCATCATCATCATATCACCACCACCAGTCTCTATGCAATGTCAGGGATTAAAAAAAAATGAATAAGATACATTTCCTTCCCCCCGAGCACCTCACAGTTCAGGTCAACATGGGACCATTTCTGATCTTTGAAGCCTTTTGTAGGTGAGCTAGGCAGAATATAGGCTATTTTCCTAGAATGGGAAAAATTTTTTTTTGCCTGGGAAATTAGCAATACTTTGACCTAGAAGAGGGTATTTACTTTCCCTTAACGACACCCGCTTTGGGAATGTGCTTCCCTCTAGCTCCCCGTGAAATTGAGACAGAGGTTTGAGTCTTTACTAGGTCTATGGGTTTTATAGGACTGAAACTTATCTTATTCAGTCTTTATAATAATGCAAATGGACAGAGTTAGAGATTAGGGGTCCCAACTTGCTGTATCCTTTAATATATATTTCATGCATGTGGCTGTGGTTTGTATATTCCAGGGTATTCTAAAGATCCATAAAATAAAATACGACAGAGCTGTTATTATACTGCATAGGAATCACCTAATTAGGGAAGTGGCATTTTTAGCATTAAAGTGGCATAAAAGTCATGAAGTGCACGCGTCAGTAAAAGGAATTTCTAGTATCTGAACTCAGGATAAGGGATTTCACTCCCAGTTTATGAGAAAGAAAAGGAAACAAAACAAAACAAAAACCATGCATCCTTAATAAGAGCCTTTAATCTAAAAATTTTGAAGGGTGAAGTGTAACTGCCTGCTCAGAGGCAGGGGCTAGACCAGTTGGCTTTCAAGTTTCTTTTTTTTTTTTTTTGCAGTACACAGGCCTCTTACTGTTGTGGCCTCTCCCTTTGCAAAGCACAGGCTCCGGATGCGCAGGCTCAGCGACCATGGCTCACGGGCCCAGCCACTCCGCGGCATGTGGGATCTTCCCAGACCGGGGCACGAACCCGTGTCCCCTGCATCGGCAGGCAGACTCTCAACCACTGTGCCACTAGGGAAGCACTCAAGTCTCTTTTGCCTTTTGCTGTTTAGCTCATTTGGTGGAAGGATGAGCAGGACACAGAACAGTTAAATGGGAACGCCCATCAATTACAGACCACACAGAGTTCTCTTAAGACTTCTTCCAACGCTCTCTCCTACTATCTATAACAAGTCAGCATCCACCAAGGAGAAGGACATCTGTGTATTTTTAGAAAGAAAAGTGCTGTCTCCTTGTCATTTTGTAGGAAATGCTTTTCTGTCTGCTTTCCTTCATCGGGCCTGGTGGTATCTCCTAAGAGAAAGGAGCTACCTGGTAAATAAAGATAAGCTGTGCTTATTAGCAGAGATTTGCAAGGGAAGAGGCTGTTTAAAAATGGATAAGGAAGTAATTGTGTTCCTCTGGCTTAACAGCAGGGACTCGCTTTCCTCCATCAGGGCCGGGGAGCCAGCGAGGAGCTGAACAAGCGTGCTCGCCACTGCGGGGTGACCTGGAGTTCGCATGCACGGGGTTGCTCTCAGCCACAGGAACCCTCAGGCCTTTGAAGCTGCTGAGTTGTCCCGACAGTGGATCCCTTCCATGAAGGACTGATGCTCTGCCAGGAGAGTGAGACGCCGTCGTTTTTAGACTGCCCTTTGGAAGAAAGGGGACAGTCGTGCGGTGCAGCCCCAGTGCCAGTCTCACTTCTGATGGAGCCGCCGTTGAGCGTCTCCCCAGCCTCATCCTCTCCACACAGCAAGCAAGGATTGAGCTGCTGCAGGGCTCGGGTACCAGGTCCCTTGGGAGGATCTAGGTAAACCATCGGATACGGAAATGAAGGATGGTGGTCGAGGCCACATCGACACAGTGTCTAACATCTGGTTCAAAACTGAGTTCAGTCATCTCTCCAGATGTTTCCACACACACAGAAGTTTGCCACTGGGAATACAAAGCCACCTCTTTGTCGCACTTCCCATCCGATTGTTCTGGAGTCACTGGTCTGTTCTTCTATCACGTTTGCTTTTAGATGTGAAGAATTGATCTGGGCCGAATGATAGAGACACCCAAGGTTTTTTCTCTAACGTTCATCTCCCACCTTCCCCGGCCATTCCCATCAGAAGCATATCAAGGAAATGGGAGAGCCCTGCACCCAGGGGACTAAGTCTGCTCTTTGTCTGCACATGAGCTCAGCTTATCCTGATTGTGCTGACTCTGTGGGATTCCCAGAAAATAAAAGCCAGGGACAAAGCAACGGGAAAATGACCTGGTCCACCTGGTGCCCGGTCTCCTTCCCATAGCCCCGCCGCCTGTGACTAGCCCTGGGACGGGGGCAGGCGAGCTTGGAAAGGAGTTGTGCTGAGAAAGCGAATACCTTTGCAGCCCTCCCATTTTCTTCTCAGGTTAATTTCTGAGGCATAATGAATGTGTGTGTGTCATACCTCAGACTGTCACAAAGCAGAACGCAAAGTCTGTTTCCTAGGAGTTGGAGATGTCAACCTTCCAGCCACCCACCAACAGTTTCGCTGAAGGCGTTTTAAATATCATCTGGTTATTTGGTTATTTCTGAGGAATAAAGGATAGCTGTGAACTGAATGTTATTGAAATATCCATTTTCAGCTGTGATTTTAATTGCTTGGAAGTATGCAAGTTCAGTTTTTAAATTTCCAGACTGTCTCTCTTCCTGGCACTTTCTCTTCAGGCTTCCTTTGCAGGAAGAGACAGAACTCCAAATACTTGTAGAATAAATCTGCCACTCAGAAGCCCCTCAGTCAGAGGTGGATTTACCATGAATGAATTAAATTTAAGCTTCCGAGCTTCTCATTTAAAAAAAAATATATTTATTTATTTAATTTACTTTTGGCTGTGTTGGGTCTCCATTTCTGCACGAGGGCTTTCTCTAGTTGTGGCGAGCGAGGGCCACTCTTCATCATGGTGCGCAGGCCTCTCACTATCATGGCCTCTCTTGTTGCGGAGTACAGGCTCCAGACGTGCAGGCTCAGTAGTTGTGGTGCACGGGCTTAGCTGCTCTGCGGCATGTGGGACCTTCCCACACCAGGGCTCGAACCCGTGTCCCCTACATTGGCAGGCAGATTCTCAACCACTGCCCCACCAGGGAAGCCCCGGAGCTTCTCATTTTTATAGGCAGCTTTCAAGGTCCTGAGAAGGGGCCTACCAGTGTATTCACATGGTCCCGTAAATTTGCAAAAATAAGATCTTTTAAAAATGGAGTTTTTCTTAAAGAAGGCCATACCAATGATATAAGTTTAGATTCCTGAGCAAACTCTAATAGCAGGGTGAGTAATTTCTTATAAACTCCCATCTTAATAAAGGCATGTAAATTAGGTTAACTTAGAATAATTTAAAGAGAAATTTTGGGGCAATTGCCGTGGTCCTCTCAATATGCAAAACACCATTTATTATACTTTGACTTGTCTTGAGGAAAGAAGCTGAAGATGACAGAAGGCTTTTCAGAGGATTTCACTGTGCTAACTAACAGGGAAGAAAATAATAGCCAATATTTCATGACAGGAAGGGGCCACCTCCTTGGTATTTGGTGGGACATTAGCTATTGGCAAAAGGACTGCATGGCACATCTTCTGGACCCTTTCTTCAGGACTAGGAGAAATTAGAGGGAGGTTGGTTGACTTAGGGCCCTCATATTTCCTTTCTCCTTTCATCTTCAAATTTTTTGGGTGGCAAGGCTTGGGCCTAGATGTTTCCTATGATTGGCTTTGGTAAATCAAGTGGTTGGTTCCAAAGGAGAAGGGAGCAATGAGGGTCCTTTGGGCGGTGTGTGGGCTCTGGAGAGGGTTCAGTGAGAGTGTTGCTTGAACCCCAGCTCTGGTCCTCATGACCACATCACAACAGGGCAGCTTGCTGAAGCAGATAGAGGCAGGACATAGGAATTTCATGGACCCCAAGATTTAGTTAGTATGGTCCCAATCTTTACCCCCTCTCTTTTCTCCTTGCTTCTTCCTGTGTGTTTTAAATTAATTCAATAAACCACACGATTGGAACATGTTAGCTTGCTCTGTGAGTCTTTCTGTTCTACGATCTCGAAGGTAGTTTGTCTGGTAATATACTTGGAGGCTACCAATGCATCAAAGTAATTTCCCTTTAACATGACAGCATTAATCAGGGTTATTCAATGCTGGTAATAACTCCCCAATTTAAGAGGTTTAACAGACTATTTTTGCTCAACAACAATCCAACAGGGATGTTCCTTGTTATGCAGCTTTCCTGGGTAGCTCTCCTCAAAGCTCAAAGGGGACCCGGGAACCTTCCATCTTGTGGTTGTGCCTCTTGAGGTCCTTGG
This sequence comes from Mesoplodon mirus, assembly GCF_964341445.2. Lineage (NCBI taxonomy): Eukaryota > Metazoa > Chordata > Mammalia > Artiodactyla > Ziphiidae > Mesoplodon > Mesoplodon mirus. Next base: position 154,839,880 of record NC_138978.1, on the reverse strand, counting down.
AATCCTCTTTATTAAACACACACATAGAGTGGAGGATTACACATGGGAGGATTTTATGGGGCAGAACTAGAAGACGCACACATCACACTCACCCACATTCTACTGGCCAAAACTAAGTCACATGACTGTGCCCAAGTGCAAGGGAGTCTAGGAAATGTAGTCTAGCTTGCTACCAGGAAGAAAAGGGAAACAGGATTGTGAAGGTTCAGCCAGTCTGTGCTGAAGTGTGACTACAAACTAATACCAACTATGAAGCGAAGATGTGGAATCTTCATTCCTCAAAATTAGTATTGCAAGATTATTCTTTTTTTTTTATATACTTCAGAGCATGGCGGTTGAAGCTGTTGGCTTCTTAAGTCAATTAAAAATGACACAAATAGTCAATGCTCATTTTAGAAAAACTAGAAAATACTGATTCAGGTGACTACTTGATATACATTTTAATCAATGGTGTACTATAGGGGTAGAATTCTGCTGAGTGGTAAGAAGTGTGTGGATTGATTTTTTAAGACTGTTTTGAATCATAGAATAAAGCAAGGAACTAAATATATAGAATTTTAGAATTAGAAGAAACCTTAGAAGTGATTTAATCCAAAGCTTTAATAGATGATAAAACTGAAAGCAAAGCAGAGGGAAGGTACATTTCCTGAGCTCTGACAGCACTCTGAGGTCAAACTCTCTCCATTCCATAGGGAAGCATAATGGTGTGACTTACCCAAGATCACACATCTACTGAGAGAAGTGAGACTGGGGCCCAGTGCTTCAAATTATGAGTCAATATGCTCTTCACATATTTTTAATTAGCCCGCTCCTCCTCCCCCTGCCGTGGTCACGTATATACGTTCATGCTTCTCTTCTAAGTCATTCATGTGAGTTTAATTCACAGTCCACTGAAATGGAAGGAAGACACGATTAATGTCCATTATTCTCATAATGTGAGGCTAGCAGGTCTGTGGTGTTACATTTGTAACTGCATCGTTTTCACAGCTTGTATGCTATTTGGCAAATAGTGCCAAAGTATTTTACTTGGTGATCGCCAAATTCCAAAAGAAATGAGATTCTTTTCACAGGTCTGGAAAAGAGCAAGTTGCACAGGCTGACTTCAGAATGACCCATTGTTCCGAGCTTAACAGGTGCAGGTTTCAACACTAAGGGTCGGAGCCCATTACCACTCAAGTTGCATGGATCACTGACCTTGAAAGGGGTCTGCACACACATCAGTGTGGGACCCATCCTTTAGGAACCAAGGCCACTAATCTGAATGGCTATTTAAAGCCATGAATGGCATTTAACAGGCGCTCCTCCATTCTCCCATATGCTCATTGAAGAATCCCAGTCCTCTCTTCCTGCTCATTAGAACTGACACTTCCCAGGCCAGAGGGATGACCAGGGTGAATCAGAGAGGTGAGGTCTTCATCCTGAAGGACAGGGTACAGTTTGGGGCCAGCTGGGGATGAAGGAAGTTACTACTGACAATTGGGACTTGGAGCTTATGATTGTGTCTCCATTACAACAAACACACAGTTACATGGAATATCTCAAAGATACCTCAGTTTGAAAGTTAGATGATCCAATCTAGTCATTTTATAGTAGCCTGTTAAAAAGAATGAATCCTTCAGCCTTCGTGCATACACCACCTGTCCATTCTTAATATCTCGAATAAATAGACATTTTCCCTCAGAAGCTGGTTTAATGTTCTGTTTCCATTTTATTTACTTCATTTAGGGTATAGTTTGCTTTTGTATACATGGTGGTCATATTTATCACTTTGGCTAATTCCTTGAAATCAAAACATTAAAAAGACACTACACATGTTTTAACAATTCAATTGAATTTTGAGGGTATGCAGCCACTGTATGGCTATTTCATGGAGCAAATTTGTTTGTTTGTTACTGGGGGCAAATTAGGCATTTACCACTCTTGAATCCCATGTTATAGTCAGTTACTCAATGGGTATTCTACTGATGGATGAAAGGCAGAAGCATTACATACAAGTATGGAAATAACTTCCATTTAGCCTAAAGAGGCAAAATGGAAATGATTTTCTTGGGGTTTGATTACCTAGCTAGTTCATCTATTCTGATTAAAGTAGACGCAGTTTACAATTGTAGATGTGATTATAAGGAAAGATGTCAATGAGGAGGATGATCTCATATATTTTCGGGTATATTACAAGTGATCTTGTAACTGAAAGTGGGGTCCACCTGCTCACCGCTCAAAAGTCAATAACGAGGCCAGGTTGGTGGAAAGGAAAGTTTGCTTTATTTTCGATGCCAGGAACAGGGGCCGGGGGCGGGGGGGGGTGGGACAGACGCCTGTCCAAAGGCCGGCTCCACCCTCCCACCGACAATCAGGGGGCAAGAGCTTTTATAGACAGAGGGAGGGGCCTACACTCAGAAACAATACAGTCAGCTCTGACAGTATTCTTGAAATTGGTCATCAGTGGTCTGACCAGTGTCATCTTGACTGTTTTAGGTACAGTTAATCTTCAGTTCCAGGTTCGATTTGTTTCCATTCCTTTTAGGTCAGTTTTCGGAATTGTGGCAGCTTATGTCATGGTTACAGTCAGGTCATCATGTAGTTCACTTATTCCACCTGGTGGAGGTCTCAGTATCTATAAGACAGCTCACAAGATACGGCTGAGAATATTATCTATAACCCTTAAGAAGGAACTAAAGGTCCTTGACTATGCTTAATGACTAAACTATTATTATTCGATCTCCTTTGACTGTTTTCCTTTGTTTCTGCACTTTCTCACTTCTTTGATTAAACTTATTCTTTGGCTAAAGTTTTACCACAGACAAAAGGCAGGCAGAGGACAAGGGGGGCAAGGACCATAGGGTCCTGCTCTGTTTCAATCTTTGCCAAAGGTAACACTCTGGAAAAATTTCTATTATTTTGAAAAAGTAGCACTGAGGCTTGTGTGTGATAACTATTTATTATATTAATTAATGATTTTGTTCATTCATTTAGCAAACTGTTGAGCACTTCTTATGTGCAAGATGCTGGAATATAAAGTTGAGATTGACATGATCCCAGCCTTCAAAGGGCTCACAATTTAGTGGAGGAGACAGGCAAACATCCAGATACTACATGATGTGATAAGTGTTTTGGTGGCCATATATACAAACCTATGTATATGTATACATATATATATTATATATGAATGTATATATGCATGTATACATTCATATGTAAATGCATAATACATTCATATATAATGTATATATAATGTTTAATGGCTCCCCTTCCCAGCCATTTGGGTGAACGTAGTTTACAGTTTTCTAAGGGGCTAGGGGAGTCCTGTGAGGGGAGCATGGAGGAAAAGTGATGAGTTTTTCCAATGAAAGTCTACATCTGTGCCTTGCAAACCAGTTCATCTGCACCATTTTTCTAGATTCCACATACATGCGTTAATATACGATATTTGTTTTTCTCTTTCTGACTTACTTCACTCTGTATGACAGACTCTAGGTCCATCCACCTCACTACAAATAACTCAATTTCGCTCCTTTTTATGGCTGAGTAATATTCCATTGTATATATGTACCACATCTTCTTTATCCATTTGTCTGTTGATGGGCATTTAGGTTGCTTCCATGACCTGGCTCTTGTAAATAGTGCTGCAATGTTGTCCTGTGTTTTTTTCATCCCTTCTGAAGGCTAAGCTTTTGAAACCCAAAAGCCAATAATAGATTCCATTCTTCCCTGTTTTCTACCTTATAATTCTTTTCCTGAGGTGAAGGATCTGCAAAGGTCTAGATCAGGGTTCTCAATCGCAGCTGCACGTTACCACCACTCTGAGTGCTCAAAAACGAATACAAATGCAGTAGATCTTCTTCCTGAGCCTCTGATTTAATCAGCCTGGGGTAGAGCACAGACACTGATATTATTTAACTGGCTCCCCAGCAGATTCTAGCTGTAGTCAGGATCAAGCATAGTATTGAAAAAGGTCCAACATATCAAAAAATGCAGGGGAAACATCAGCTAATATTGCAAAGCATTTTCCAGTCCTGGTTGGCTAGTACTGCGTTTGGAAGAATGTTGAATGCCCTAGAAGGGAATTTTGACTTTATCATGTTGGGAATGCAAGATATTGAAAGAAAAAATTAAGTAATATTTACTACCTACCTTGTGCTAAGTGCTATGTTGTAAGTATCTAATTTCAGCCTGAGATGAATCCTGCAAGGTGGTCTTATTTTTTAATTTTATGGAGATATAATTGACATGTAACCTTTTGTAAGTTTAAGGTGTGCAAAGTGTTGATTTGATACATTTATATATTTCAATGTGATTGCCACCATAGCATTAGCTAATACCTCTAATATGACACACAATTGTAATTTCTTTTTCATGGTGAGAACAATTAAGATCTAGTCTTTTGCCAACTTTGAGGTTTATAACACTGTATTGTTGACTATAATCACTATGCTGTGCATTAGATCTCCAGAACTTAGTTATCTAGTAATTGTAAGTTTGTACCCTTAAATGACATCTGTACCCCCATTGATCACCGGGGTTGAGTCATCTGATCCGGCTGGCTAGGTGGGTGCCCCTTTCCCCCCTCGCTGCTCCATGTATGTGCCTTGTCGACGAGGATGCCCTTCCCTGATAGAGGAGGACCATTCTTCAGTCAAGGGTATACAAGCCCCTGTGCTCCCCTGCTAGAACCTCCAAACACACTCTCAAGGTCTCATTGCCTTTAGTCTGCATGTGGGGAAATGGTGAGTTTATAGAAATTTCTCAAGGTCGTTGGGTAAGAAAATGGCAGCTCCCTCATTAGAATCCATCTGCTTTTTCAAAACCTAGGCTACTTCATGAAATGCTGTTGCCTCCCAAAGTGACCAGATAAGACAGTGTTTTAATTGAATAAGTCAATGACGAGTCCTGTTAAAATAGTAGAAGAGTGAAAGGTTAGCCCTAAGGAAATGAATAGGTTGTTGGCTGAGGTTGCCTTCTTTTTCAGGTGGTTGTCATCATCCATTTAATGGTTATTACCACTTAGGTCTTAAGCTTTCTTTCAGCATAATTTAGGGAACCAGAATTTAAAATATTCATTTGTATTTGTTCTACAAAAACATAATTCTTTACGAAGTAATCTTTTTTAATCCAATTTCTCCTGATTTATTTGTAGCAATGAGTTTTTTTAAATTTATTATTTATTTATTTATTTATTTATGGCTGTGTTGGGTCTTCGTTTCTGTGTGAGGGCTTTCTCCAGCTGTGGCGAGCGGGGGCCACTCTTCATCGCGGTGCACGGGCCTCTCACTGTCGCGGCCTCTCCTGTTGCGGAGCGCAGGCTCCAGATGCGCAGGCTCACTAGTTGTGGCGCACGGGCTTAGTTGCTCCGCGGCATGTGGGATCTTCCCAGACCAGGGCTCGAACCCATGTCCCCTGCATTGGCAGGCAGATTCTTTTTTTTTTTTTTTTCACGGTGAAAACGCTTTAATGGTGGTACCTGTACAGCATGTGATGTCAGGACAAGAAGAACACACACACACACAGAAAGACGGGGCACCCCTATCAGAGAACAGGCTGTGAGTGAATAAAGAGTTCCCACGGCTTCCATGCTTCACCCGGTACCGCACAGCCCTAGGCCACCTCTTCCTCGGCCTCCTCCTCGAACTCGCCCTCCTCCTCGGCTGTGGCGTCCTGGTACTGCTGGTACTCAGACACCAGGTCGTTCATGTTGCTCTCCGCCTCGGTGAACTCCATCTCGTCCATGCCCTCGCCGGTGTACCAGTGCAGGAAGGCCTTGCGGCGGAACATGGCCGTGAACTGCTCCGAGATGCGCTTGAACAGCTCCTGGATGGCCGTGCTGTTTCCGATGAAGGTGGCAGACATTTTTAGCCCCCGGGGTGGGATGTCACAAACAGCTGTTTTCACGTTATTGGGGATCCACTCGACAAAATAGCTGCTGTTCTTGTTTTGGACGTTAAGCATCTGCTCGTCCACCTCCTTCATGGATATGCGGCCCCGGAACACGGCGGCCACGGTCAGGTAGCGGCCATGGCGGGGGTCACAGGCCGCCATCATGTTCTTGGCATCAAACATCTGCTGGGTGAGCTCGGGCACCGTCAGCGCCCGGTACTGCTGGCTGCCCCGGCTGGTCAGTGGGGCGAAGCCGGGCATGAAGAAGTGCAGACGGGGGAAGGGGACCATATTGACAGCCAGCTTTCGCAGGTCAGCATTGAGCTGGCCTGGGAAGCGCAGGCAGGTGGTGACCCCACTCATGGTGGCTGACACTAGGTGGTTCAGATCACCATAGGTGGGCGTGGTCAACTTCAGGGTTCTGAAGCAGATGTCGTAGAGAGCCTCGTTATCAATGCAGTAGGTCTCGTCTGTGTTCTCTACGAGCTGGTGCACGGAGAGGGTGGCGTTGTAGGGCTCCACCACGGTGTCCGATACTTTGGGCGAGGGCACCACGCTGAAGGTGTTCATGATGCGGTCGGGGTACTCCTCGCGGATCTTGCTGATGAGGAGGGTGCCCATCCCGGAGCCGGTGCCGCCCCCCAGCGAGTGGGTCAGCTGGAAGCCCTGCAGGCAGTCGCAGCTCTCGGCCTCCTTCCTCACGACATCCAGCACCGAGTCCACCAGCTCCGCACCTTCTGTGTAGTGGCCCTTGGCCCAGTTGTTCCCGGCACCGCTCTGACCAAAGACGAAATTGTCCGGCCTGAATATCTGCCCGAAGGGCCCCGAGCGCACGGAGTCCATGGTGCCCGGCTCCAGATCCACGAGCACGGCGCGGGGCACGTACTTGCCACCCGTGGCCTCGTTGTAGTACACGTTGATCCGCTCCAGCTGCAGGTCGCTGTCCCCGTGGTAGGTGCCGGTAGGATCGATGCCATGCTCATCGCTGATCACCTCCCAAAACTTGGCGCCGATCTGGTTGCCGCACTGGCCGGCCTGCAGGTGCACGATCTCCCTCATGGCGTCGGCGGCGGCGGCGTCGGCGGCGGGGGGGAGTCGACGGTACCGGTTGGTTAAGAGCGAGAGCCGAAGAGCTGGCGCGCAGACTGCTCGGCAGGCAGATTCTTAACCACTGCGCCACCAGGGAAGCCCCAGCAATGAGTTTTTATAATTAATTTCAGCACTTTTTGCACTAGTAGAATATAATGTCACTGAACAAAGATAGAAAACTAAACTCCTAAGTGTAAATAAAGTATCCTTGCTACTCCCCTGAGTGGGGTTTACATAACCTTTGCTTTCTTTATATATGAGTGAGGCAGATAATTATCTTACTTTCATCTCTAGGTTGCTTCATTCTCTTTTGATGACAGTTATCAGCATGATTCAGATAAAACTTGCTAGTTATTTCCTTACTTGTGGCCATTAATTTTCTTACTTTCTACTTTTCATTGTTCAGGGCACATGAATGTCCATACTTACTGAATCCATTTTTCCTTCTTAGAATGAGGATGGATAAAATCCCTTCTTCAGAACTTGCTGCTGGATAATTTACTTGCCGAGAGATCACATTCCATTTTATTAAGTGATCTCTTGTTGGAGACATCAGAAAATCAGAATATATTCAAAACGTTGTTTTGCTTCCACTAGTTATCGTACATTTACTTTTCCTAGTAATTCATCTCTAGCAGAGTACGTGACACAGTGTAATTAATGTTGACTCCAATGTGGTCTTCACGTGTTAAACTGGTATGGGGTAAGCCAGGTACATTTCATCACCCATTGTTGAAATGCAAATGTCCTAGTTATGCATCAGGTGTCCAGAAGTATAAGATTCTGATCTGAGAGAAATGCATAGTGAATTCTGCCCTTCTTCTGATGTTTAAGTCATTTCTGCACATCCCTTCCATTCTGGACATGATAGCAAACTTTCCTTTGATGTCGCCAAATCTCCATATTTGTTTCATTTCCTTTTCCAGAGCCACACACTTATTTATCTTCCCTGTGTGTGTTTTGGGGATGTATCTACTTAGTGAAAAAACATTTTCAATAACATCTTCTGCTTTTATGATGTTTCTATCAGCCTTCCCCTTTTATTACACAAGTTGACCTGGGCCCCATCAAAGAAGCAAGGGGCTTTCAACGTATAGGATCCAGTAACACAGAGTAGAGACACATAGTGTGGCAGTAAAATTTAGTTCAGAGAGTCGAGGTGGTTAGAAAGGTGGAGAAATCATGGCTAGTGGAAGAAATAATGAATGAACAGTAGGCGTACTGAAGATGTGTTTCAGGAGGAATATGTGTTTTTAAAAACAAGGTTGGGGCGGAGGGATGACCTAAGAGCTAAAACATAAACACAGTGGTTTATTTTAGGGGATTGGGCTTGAGAGTAATGGGAACACTGGCTTTTCAAGTCTCAGATGGGTTCCCCAGGCTTGTTTAGATTTGACTTTTATTAAAATCTATTACTACTGTTATTTTTTGCTTTTTTCGCTTTTGAAGGCCTCTGTTGTTCTGATATTATATTAGAATTACATTTGGATGGTGGGGGGAATAGTCTTAAAAACTGGATATCCTGATAGTAGGTTGTTTGAAAGTTTCATGGGTAGAGGGGGAGAGGCAAAGGGGAATTTGCCAGTGTTCTCATATTAGGAAAGATGATATGTGAAGAGTGAGATTTCAGAAACTGCTCAGTTAAAGGGGACCTTCTAACTGGCAGAATGGGCAGGGGAAGAGCAGGCTGTGAGGCAGGAATGGAGGAATTGAATGGAGAAACTGAGAGTGCTGGTAAGTTATTATGAAACGGATGCTTATTTTGTGGAAGCTGCTGCCCTGAACTTGTCCATATCAGACCCGCTCGGTGTTCTTGAAACTGGTCCATCGTAGGTTCTGGATGAAAGTCTGTCTTCCTCTTTTGTCCTGATCAACTGCTTTTTCCATCTTGGTGAATGACACCCGGCCAGGTGTAGTAAACAATTGAGAGGGTGTACAGAAAAATAACATGAAGGAAAGTAGTAGAACAAAGCTGTGATATGGAAATGGTTTCTCTCAGATTATAGATAAACATACATAAATAATGCCATCCCACTCTCCCAAATTCCCATCCCTGTGAAATTCTGACCCACCTCAATTATCCTGGCTTTTCTGTGTCCCCAGCAGTGTGTGATGTTCTCCTTCCTTCCACTGTGAGAGCATTTTCAGCCTTGTCTTATACTCCTTGTGGGCAGAGATTATGCCTTAGCTCTTTTTCACTTCCTGTAACAAGTACCTAATACATATTTTCAAATCAAATATAGATTAAAATGCATGGAAGATCTTGAAGTACTGAGTCTATTTGGACTGAATTGGTAAGCTCTGCACTCAGTTTGTAACGAACACATAGATATTTCCATATGTACACACACATGTGTTAACCTTTACATGTGCACATGTATTTGAAGGCAGTGGTGGTTAGAGGTTTGGCATTCAGGCTCTGGACTTGCCTGCCTGGGCTTTGAATCTTAGGTTTATCACCATCCAGCTGTGTGATCTTGGTCAAGGTTTTCAACCTATCCTAGTTAGGTATTCTCTTCTATAACTGGGATGATGTTAGCATCTCTCTTGTAAGACAGTTGTCAGAATAAAATGATATAATACATGTAAAGCACTTAGAACAATCCCTTTCACTAGGGAATACATGCCAAATATTAGCTGTTGATATTATTATTATGGTCTCACTTACAAATTCTTCCATCTGTGTGAGTCTTGTCTCTGATCCCAGATTATAAACTTCTTGTGAGTAGAGACTGTTTCTCTCTCTTCCGTATTTCGTAGCTCAATCTTAAGCAGAGAGTAAACTTTTAATAATCATGTATTTCTTAACTGTTGGAATTAGGGTGCTATTGGAGCCCAGAGAGCTCATGGTGTTTCAGAACATTTCCCTGAAACATTCCAGGCAGTAAAAGTGTAAAGGTAAATGACAGTTCTGAACCCAGAAGAATCCCATATTTGGTTGGAAAGGCCAGGGCCTCTGGAACTTTCTGAGATGGTAATAAGAAATATTTATAGCTATAGGCAAACTCTTTTTCAACAAATAGCATTAAAAAGAAACTATACATTTTCCAAGTTCTACCCAGGTCCATGTTTTAGGAGTGCTAATTCCAACAGGGCTCATGAATTTAGACAACTTTAATTTTTTTCTTTGCCTTGATTGCTTTCTTTTTTTAGTAATGATATTTGAACTTAAGTTCTGCTTCATTGCTATGTCCTGAATTTGTCTTATTTAGGATAATGTTGGTTTCTAGATGGTGCAGAAATTAGCCTGGGAATATTCAGTGCACCTTTTCAGACTTTCTGTTCAAAGAGGAAAAGGAAGAGAGGGCCAGCAAGATTGTGATATTGGAAAAATATCTTCGTCTCTTTTTCAAACATTTTGAGATGATGAGATTCCACATACATAATGCTAAATAAATGCCTCCTTCACCATGAAACCATCAAATATTTCATGAGAAATTAAATCCTTTAGACTCTGATTCTTTTACACTTGACTCATCAGCATCTTCTTTTGTAAGAGCAACTTGATAGCTCAGAAACCCCCGGAGACTTTATTCTTGAACTAGGAGGTCACATTTTTGCCAGTGCTCATTGCAACATGAACTGAGAGAAGCTCAAGTTCAGCTTCAAATTTGGAATCCACAACCTTGAGTGAGTCATTGTGCCAGTAAAATCCATTCTCCCTGAAAATTCACTCAGAGGCCATGCTTGGAATAGGATGGTCATCTTAGACAAGTTTGTGTTCTGAGGAGGGAAAGAACTGCAAGGCCAGTCAAGAGATGTCCAGCGGGTCAGGTCATGGCAGAAATCAGCCCAGGAATGACATTCTGAGAAAGCCGAGAAGTAGAATTCTGAAGCAGTGGACCCATGTGCTAACATGGGAAAGGAGTACACCAGGGGTTGTAGATGAGGTGAATGTGTTTTGTAGACTGAGCTCTCAATGACTGTTCCACAGTGAACACTCACTATATGTATTCATTCATTCTTTTAACAAATAGCCATCGAGCCCATCCTGTGAACAAACATTGCACAAACATGGAAAATACAGAGGTAGCAAGGCAGACGTGTCCCTTTCATCAAAGATAAACAAAGCTGGATACTAGTTAAAGTGGGAAGGACAGAATTTAATCAGAAATAACTACTGCAATGGGGAAAAGAGTCCAGCATGAACTGAACTCTGGTTCGATATGCACAGAGGTGACTGTATATTTTAAAGGGAGAATGGGGGAGTAGGGTGAGGAGTGAGTGGCAGCTCAGTAGAGTCAAGGAAGTGAAAACTTGCAAAGAGAAGGAAGAGAGGTTGGTCCATGGGAAAGCCATCTGGGTTTGCTAAGTGGTATTTATCGCAGTTACGCTCCTACTCTCCCATAGAGATAGGTGTTGGCTGGAACAAATAGTGAATTCTTTTGGCAGCCTTGAATTTTCCCAGGCAGGCACTTTAAGGGGCTGGAGTCGTCTTAGGAGTGTGGCCTTAAGCTGTTAGAAACTATGTTAGTGTTTCTTTAAGTCTTTCTAGGCTGAGGTTGAGGACTAATGGAGAAGAGGGCTCAGAGGAGAAACTGACCAGAGTTTGGTCAAGAAGAGAATCTTTGTCACTTCCCTTGTAGAACTTCATTCTATCAGGAAATTAGAGAATAGCACTTTAATTAAATGGTTAATTAAATCTTTTAGTATTACCTTATGGTAAGAGTGTTCATTCTATAGTTCTGATCTTCCTAGTAAGATGAGTAAAGAAGCAACTTGTCAATTTTCCATGAAATTAACTTTGGAAATTCATGCAAGAATTACTGAGTCAGGTGTAATATGTAAATGAAGGTCATCTTGTTTGACATGTTTGTTTCACTGTCCTCAAAAAGTCTAAAATTCTACCAAGATGTCTGAGTAGTCCAACTTTCCATTTGACATACCAAGATGAGCTATGTGTATTGTATTCAGAAAGTCTGGACTCTCCCAAATCAATGATTTGGATCATTTCAAATATGTGGACACATCTTTCTGTCCCTATTTTGACTCTGACAAGATGACTTGGACACTTTCAGAACCAATTGCTGCCCCAAGTCTTGAAATCACTTCTTAGCTCAATCAGCTTCTCAGCACAACCTTCTTACCATTTTTTGTAGTTTCAAAGTGAGAAACTCATAATCTCAGGGGACAATAAAAATATGAGCAAAAGTAGAACCTGAGTTCTGGTTCCAACCCCATCATGCTTCCTCTACAATATGGGACAAGTCAACCTTCTGGGGCTTCAATTTCCTGCTCTCTGCTCAGCAGGACACAATGAGATGTGCCCAGATGTGCTGTGAAGATGAAAACATGCTATGCACATGCTAGCTTCCATTAATTTCATAAGCATGCATTGTGCACAGAGCACATGGTAAGATCAGGCACTATGGTGGAGACAAATTACATGAAAGACTTGGTTCCTACCCTTAAGATATTGACAGTCAGTTCAAGTTGATGCCACAAGGAATTAAAAGTGAAACAGGGAGTGATACTGTGGTTTTTGTTGGTGTAGTTTTGTGGTTTTTAGGAAAAGGAGTTGGAAGGAGAAAATACATTTTTTCCTCTGTCTTAAGGCCTGTGTATGAGGGGCTAGAAAACACAATTATATTTAACGTGCTATTGTGATTTACTAAAATATGAGATGCAAAGTAAGGTACTGATCTGGTCACATACATGAGGAGATGAGCCACCTGCTTCTTGGATACAGCGTTTGATGATCAGGGCCACAGGCCAGGTGGTGCCTCCCTCCACAGGGCCTTTGCATGGAAGGATGACTGATAAACCCTGATTAGGAAACATGCCTGTTCAGAAGAGCCTTTTCTTCTGAGAGCCATGATGTGTCCAAAATGGATCAAAATCTCATTTCTTCTCTCCAGTTTTCCTTAAAAGTTTCACTGGGGGCTTCTCTGGTGGCACAGTGGTTGAGAGTCTGCCTGCCAATGCAGGGGACACGGGTTCGTGCCCTGGTCCGGGAAGATCCCACATGCTGCGGAGTGGCTGGGCCCGTGAGCCATGGCCGCTGAGCCTGCGTGTCCGGAGCCTGTGCTCTGCAATGGGAGAGGCCACAACAGTGAGAGGCCTGCGTACCGCCAAAAAAAAAAAAAAAAAAAAAAAAAAAAAAAAGAAGTAGCATGTGTGACAGGTCATAGAAATTCACTTACTATGAAAAACTCTAAACACACACATATACACACATACCTACACACACAACATATATTCCTACTACCTGGTTTGATTATAAAACCCAGTAGTTTTGAGGTAAATTCAGAAAGAACAGACCTTCTTGTTTTACAGTTGAAGAGAGATGTTGAGTTATGGTTTCGGGCAACACAGCAGATTAGCAATGTCTGACTTCCCTTAAAGGCTTCCTCTGGGGGGTCCGGGGCTCTGACTGAGGCTGGAGTCCAGGAGCCTGGAGAGGGTGGGTGAGTGGGCAGAAGTGGTATGTGGTTCCAGGCCATGGGTGTAAAGTCTGAGTCCCAGTAATGGTAGTCCAAAGGGTCAAGTCTAAGAGTTTGGCGGAAGTTAGGGTAGGGTGGAGGCAGATCCAGGAGGGATTCCCGAAAGAACACTGCAGAAAGATTGAAGAGAGAGAGGGAGAGAGTGAGAACGTTTTTACCGGGGACCAGCTGTCCAGTCTGTAAATATGGCAGCTAGTTCTGACAAGTGCAGAATCACGCCTAGAGCTTGGGTGTTCTGACTCCTAGGTAATTTCTAAAAGCCACACAAAAAGTCAACACATTCTGCCAGCAGGACACTGTTCTGAGCATGTTCCAGAAGCACACATCAAAAGCAAAAGGTCAGTGTGGTGGATGTGACGGCCACCACCCTGATCCCTGTCCAGGAAGAAAGGACTGATTCCCCGCCTGGAAGACCCCAGGCTGTCAGCTGCTTCCAGGCAATTGTCTCTGCTGAAGAAACCCTTTCCCAGATAGCCTGAATCCAATGACTCAAAGGAGAATAAAGGTATGGGCCCCTCTGACAACTTGGAGCTATTTTGAAAGGTCACCCCTGCTTCAGAGGACCATGTACGACTGGTTGGAGACTGCGTTGAGAATATCCCAGCTCATTTCTGCTTCCTTCTCTTTTTCTTTTGCAGGTGTTGAGCCCTGAAAGCTAATCACCATCTCAGAGTCTGTTTCCCAGGATTTGCTCTGGCTGACAGTCAACTTGTCTTCCAGGAGACTGGAGTTGTTACCGAACGCAAATCTGTGTGCCTGACACACAGCGAGGCCAAGCAATACAGAAACGTCAGAGCTTGGAGCAGAGAAAGGTTTATTACAGGGACATGCAAGGAGATGGTGGCTCATGCCTTAAAACCCCCAAACTCTTAGAAGGCTTTCAGCAAATCCATTTTATAGGAAAGGTGAGGGAGGGGTGTGGTTAGTTGTTGCAAACCTCTTGGTGTCAGATCCTTTGTTCTTGCAGCTGTCCGTGTAGGTCAGGTCACGGTCAGGTCATGAATTTCCTGTAAACCTCCATCCAAAACAAATGTTATTCTCTGTTCTGCAACTTTTTTTAATTAAAAAATTCTTTTTATTGAAGTATAGTTGATTTACAGTGTTGTATTAATTTCTGCTGTACAGCAAAGTGATTCAGTTATACATACGTATACATTGTTTTTTAATATTCTTTTCTGTTATGGTTTCTCATATGATATTGAATATAGTTCTCTGTGCTATACAGTAGGACCTTGCTGTTCACTCATTCTATATATAAAAGCTTACATCTGCTAATCCCAACCTTCCACTCCATGTTTCCCCAACCCCCTCCCCCTTGGCAACCACCAATCTGTTCTCTATGTCTGTGATTCTGTTTCTGTTTCATAGATAGGTTCATTTGTGTCATACTTTAGATTCTACATATAAGTGATATCATATGGTATTTGTCTTTCTCTGTCTGACTTGCTTCACTTAGTATGATAATGTCTAGTTCCATCCATGTTGCTGCAAATGGCATTATTTCATTCTTTTTTATGGCTGAGTACTATTCCTTTGTATATATGTACCACATCTTCTTTACCCATTCATCTCTTGATGGACATTTAGGTTGTTTCCATGTCTTGGCTACTGTGAATACTGCTGCTATGAACATAGGGGTATCTTTTTGAACTATAGTTTTGTCTGGATATATGCCCAGGAGTGGGATTGCTGGATCATATGGTAATTCTATTTTTAGTTTACTGAGGAACCTCCGTACTATTTTTTATAGTGGCTGCTTCAACTTACATTCCCACCAACAGTGAAGGAGGGTTCCCTTTTCTCCACATTCTCTCCAGCATTTGTTATCTGTAGACTTTTTGATGATGCCCATTCTAACTGGTGTGAGGTGATACCTCATTGTAGTTTTGATTTGCATTTCTCTAATTAGTGATGTTGAGCAGCTTTTCATGTGCCTCTTGGCCATCTGTATGTCTTCTTTGGAGAGATGTCTATTTAGGTCTTCTGCTCATTTTTCGATTGTTGTTTGTTTTTTGTTGTTGTTGTTGAGTGTTCTACAACTTTTTATCTAGAGGTGTAATGCTCTTAAAGGTCATAGCCTTGAGAATAAGCAGAGACACATTACCCCTCATTTTAGTTGTTCAGTGTCCCAAGGCTTGACTTTCTCCCTCTGAGGTTCAGGCCCTGGCTAAGAGGAGGGGTTCCCTGCATAGGCCGGTTACCCTGCCCCAGAACGTTCTTCTAGCACCCATTCTGAGTCCTCTCGCCAGTGCGCAGGCCTGGCTGAAGAGGCAGGTCTCAGCTGGAGGTGCCCTGGGGGCCAGGTGCCCAGACCCTGCCCAGCTGTCATCACTGAGGGAGCCAGGTGCCCAGGGCCCAGCCAGCCCTGAGGATCCTCAGGCCACCCAAAGAGAGCCAGGTCCCACAGACTGCGACCCAGGGTGACTGTCAATGCCAGGACCACCACGATGCTGACAGTTGGCAGGGTGGTACCGCTAACCACCAGGCGCCAAGGGTCTCTTGCTAACAGTCTCGGGCTAACAGTCTCGCACTAATGGTCTCGCACTAACTGGCTGCGCACCTGCTCCACCTCTATTAAACTGTCACAATAGTTTGACAACATGGTGTGAAGGTCATTTTGCTCTGTGATAATATTATCAGCTCACTTTAAATTTTCAAAACTTTTCCTACAGGCTTTGATCATCTCAACGACCTTGTGAGGTAGGTGGGACAGTGTTTTTTTTCCCCCCATTTTACAGATTTGGAAACCAATGCTAACTGAGGGTTATGGACATGAACAAGAATCCATGACTAGTAAGTGGCAGAATAGGGACTTTGAACTCTTTTGATTCCTGGTTTTCTACCCTTATAAAATATATGAAAATGGGACTGTCCTAAAAAAAGAAACGATGGGGATTTATGGGGACACCACAAGCAGGGAGGCAGGAGAATTGCTATAAGGATCTACTGAAGTACAAACAATATGGCATAGATGCGTAACCTTGGAAAATTGCAGCAGTGGCAATGTCAGCTGGGGGTGGGAACCTGGCGGGGGGACGGTCCTCAGGGATGGTGGAGATGCCGGGAGAGGATCGTTGAGGATACTTCCCCCTCTCTGAGGTGAAAAGTGAAAAGAGATCTGGTGACAGTTTCTGAGATTGGTAGCTCTAACCCCAAACTGAAAAGCAAATTTTCTGTGCAGGATTCTACGGTCCTACATGAATCACATCATTTCTGTCGGTCAATATGTTAGTCTTTTGATAACAAAGAATAATTCTCTTTTTTGGTCACTCAAAATACACATATAAATTTTTATATTATATGTATAATTGTATACCATATATATATGTAATTTTCTCCTCACCAGTCACTTCTATGGCTATTGTCCTGCAAGCTCTCTTCCAAGCATCTAGTGTTGTGGCTGCATGGACCACTTCCAGCTTAGTCTCAGATTACAGGTATTTCTAACGTATTTCTGTGTGTTCGAAACATGCACATTAGAGCACAGTGCGGCCAGCCCAAGTTTTCTCACGGTTTCCTCTCCTCCCGAAGCTGCCTTCCTTTTGGCCCCCGAGCCGCAAGTCACAGGCAAACAGGCAGTTTTCTTTCGGGATGTACCGTGCCGCCTGCCTGCTGGTCCAGCTCGGCCCTTCTCCTGCAACAGACCACATCGGGCACGAGGATGTTGAGAGCAAACACTCTGCTCTCTGGTGTCTGTGACCCGATGGGCGACCTCGGAGCGCGGGCACCCGCTACATTCCTATCAGGCAATTAGCTGATTGCTTGCAGCCCGAGCGGTGCGCGGGGACTGGACTGCCTGCCCGTCTCTGCTGCAAATACAGGCACGTTCTCCGACTTTGATAGCTCCCTGGGTTCCTGTGAAAAACAACCACAGCCTTTCCGCAGCGTATTTCTCAAATACCGGCAACAGGGGATGCAGAATTATAGCAACAAATGTTACGAGGTGCTATTTCCAAATAGACATGGGGAAAAAGAATCCAAATAGGACCATTAAATAATCATCTTCATTAAAACCAACCCAACCCAAACGCAATCGTTCTTAAAAGTGTATTAGAGGGAAAACACCAAAATGTTTTGAGAAGATTAATAATTTGTTCATTAATTTTATTGGATAATGACTCATCATTGGTCTTTCCAGAGTCGTGCATGTTTTAAACTAAAAGTGCCTTTTAGATTTCTCCCGTGCAATGTGCACATCAGGTGTGCAGAGAGCTTTTTAACATGCAAAAAGGAATCACAGTATTAGACAATGTGCTATTTTTCTATATCAAGGCAGCCTTTCCTAAAACATTAATCTGCTGCAAAAAGATGCTCCTAATTTAGAAGAAATTAGAGGCAGAGTCTACTCAACAAACACCTCTGCTAAAGCTTCATTAGTATGTATTTTCACATAATTCAATTAGCCAAAACACATACGCATGCTAGCAGTGATGTTCCCTGCTCTGGGAGTGTCAGCAAGACTTTAAGCAGATCTGAAACAAAATTGCATAAATGGCATGTAAAGCTCTGTGCATACAAAGATACCTTCAGGGTTCTAATAAATTCATGAAACTTTTTAAAGTATGATTTCCTAGCAGGCAATCACTTTTAATTAACGGGATCACCTACAGCAACACATGTCCTTCAAAAACTTACATTATTTTTTCTTTTTGAATTTCAAAGTTTCTGTAGTAAAAGTTGAATAGCTGAGTAGCTTAACCTCAAAAGGATTCCAGGCTTTTATGACAGTTATAAATCACTGTGGTGCCTTCTTTATAAGAAGAAAAGATTCTTAACACAACAGAGAAAGAAGGAAATCTCTTTTTAGTCATAGCTAGAAGCAAGCATTTTCTCCAAAGGTCAAAAAACTTTTCCTCAGTTAAAGAATAATTTTAAGGACATTGCAGCTACTTGTACAAGTAATCTCTTATAATTTACTTTATGAATTAAACATTCAATTTCCAGGATTGTGGTTTGACATGGGATGGACTCACCTCTTTCCGGAGCTGGCTTTGTACAGTTTTTCCTCTTTAGTTTTTAGTAAACAAGGGCCCTGGCTGAATGTAGGGTCTTATTTAATGAGCCCTCCTCCGTGAGGGAAATGAGACTCTGTATACTTGCCAAAGGATTCAGTTGAGTGGTTCTTGCTATTTCCTTTTCAGGCTTTTGTTTGAAAGACAGGGACATGCTCACAGGATGTCTATAGGGCTAATGGTAAGGTTGCAGAAATCTGAAAGAGACCTTGACAATTGAGTTGAGGGAAGAGTAAGGGACACCAAAGAAAAATCTGTTCACCTTCCCTCCCTGTCCTTAAGGAACCTGGGAAGTTGCTAAGAAAGGGTAGATGACCGGCTCCAATAGCACCACCTGGTGAGGGATCTCCCCCTCCCCACTTCCTGTATCCCAGACCCAACACCCCCTTTCCCAATGCTCTTCTTCTCTTTCCTAGGAGACACTTTTTTTTTTTTTTTTTTTTTTTTTTTGTGGTACGTGGTCCTCTCACTGTTGTGGCCTCTCCCGTTGTGGACCACAGGCTCCGGACGCGCAGGCTCAGCGGCCATGGCCCACGGGCCCAGCCGCTCTACGGCATGTGGGATCCTCCCGGACTGGGGCACGAACCCGTGTCCCCTGCATCGGCAGGCGGACTCTCAACCACTGCGCCACCAGGGAAGCCCCCTAAGAGACTCCTTTTACTCTGTGATTTCTCCAAATGTGAGGGGATAAACAGGTGGGAATTGGGGGCATGGAGAATCCAGATGATGTCTTCTGACCTTCTGCCAAAGCTGATAACACATCTGCAGGGTGGAGATTGCACTGCCAGGACCATAGGCGAGAGGAGTGGGAGAGAAGCCTTTGCAGGCAGATGCAGCAAAATACCCAAGCTCTTCTCTGCACTGCAAGGCCCCTCCTGAAGCCAGGCAGCATCATTTCTCACCTGGGGCACTGCAGAAGTTTCCCTGCTGGTCCTCCTGCCTGTGGTATTGCTCCTCTCAAACCCATTCTCCACATAGAGTTCATTTGTTGGCTTTTTGAGGAATTAGCCTGACCACAGACTATATTAGACGTTAGGAACACGAGATCTTTACAGAGCATAAACCTGATCATCTACTTTCAAGCTCAATTCTTTCAATAGTCTCTTACCATCTTTAAGATAAAATCCAAATTCTTTAATTTGGTGCAAAACCCTTTCATGATCTTCCCCTCTTCTTATATTTCCAGCCTCAACATTTACCCTTTTTTACCATCAATCTGATTTCCAGCTATATTGGACTATTTATATAGGCCCTGACCCTAGCCAAAGGGCCATTTTAGTCCTCACTTTTCCTCCAAAAAATGTGACTTTTTAGTCTCAATCTTTGGAAGATCTCTTTCCCCTTTTCCTCAGTTTGAGTCAAAGGCCACCCTAGTTATTACTTATGAATTCATCAAAAAAAAAATCACCCTTTCACATCTTTTTGGAAGTGTTCTCTAACTCCTCCAAACTGTAGACTCTTCTAAGCTCTCACAGTGCATGCTCTGTTCATTTTAGTGACAGGCCTCTTTCATTCAGTGAATATTTATTGAGCATTTACTATGTGCCAAGTACTGTTCTGGGGATATAAGGATGAACAAGAGAGATCTATATTCTAACGGAGCTTGTATTTTGGTGGAGGAAATAAACACAGCATAACCGTTCATATAAGTAAGGAAATAAATAAATAAGGCAATTTGTGATTGTGATCACTAGGATGGGGGAAGAATGGCCCACTTAAGTAGGGTGTTGAGGTAAGGTTTCTGTCAGGAGATCACATTGAGCTGAGGTATGAATAATAAGAAGCCAGTCCAAGAATATCTAGATAAAAGTCACTCCATATGCAAAAGAGGAGAAAACGAGCACAAAGTCTCTGAGGTAGGAACAAGGTTGGGGTGTTCCAAGACAAAAAAAAAAAAAAAGCCAGTGTAGCTTGTGTACCAGGAATGTCTTATACTTTCTGTGACCTGTCTTAGTCCGGGGTCCTGTCAGCCAGCCCATTTGGCTCTCACACTAAGCAGTGTATTACAACCAAGTCTTCACCAGAAATAAAGTTGTTGTTTTGACCTCTATATGCCATTCCATTGTTTTATTTCTCAGTTTGTTCAGAACTAAGCAAGGTAGAGGGCTGCCACTGATTGGGCTCCTCAAAGACTTCAACACTCGTGACTATGTATTGTAAACATTTTTTCCTATGTAGTTTGTTTCTTTATGTAGTTTATGGTGTTTCTTTTCCTTGTAGAAATTTTTATTTTTACATAGTCAAATTTATTATTATTATTTTTTTATGGTTTCTAGGATTGGGTCACGATTAAGCCTTTCTCCTGATGTTTTAAAAAGTGTCAATTGGTTTTATTTAAAGGACTTTTTTTTTAGAGCAATTTGAGGTTCACAGCAAAACTGAATGGAAGGTACATATATTTCCCATATAATCCTTGATCCCACACATGCAGAGCATCCCCCATTACCAACATCACTCACCCATGTGGTACATTTGTCACAATTGATGAACTTATATTGACACGTTATTATCCCCCAAAGTCCATAGTTTACATTAGGGTTCACTCTTGGTGTTGTACATTCTATGGGTTTTGACAAAAGTACAACTTGTAGCCACCATTACAGTATCACACAGAGTAGTTTCACTGCCCTAAAAATCCTCTGTGCTCTGCCTATTTACCCCTCCTACCCCATACCCCTAGTACATTCTGTGGGTTTGGACAAATGTATAATATCATGTATCCATCATTATAATATCATACAGAGTATTTTCACTGCCCTAAAAAAAATTCTTTTTTTTCTGGTACTTGTAAGGTTTCAATTTTTATATTCTAGATGTTTGATCTATCTGGACATTATTTTTGGTGTAAAAATGGTAGAGAACCAACTTGATTCCTTTTTTTCCCCAGTTTTATTAGGTAAAATTAACACATAAAATTTATTTAAAGTGTACAACCTGATAATCAGATAAATATACGCATTGTGAAAAAGTTTCCACAACCAAGTTAATTAACACATCTGTCACTTTACATAGTTACCTTTATTTATTTATTTTTGGTGAGAACACTTAAGGTGTACTCTCATAGAAAATTTAAATTATACAATACAATATTACCAACTACAGTCACTATGTTATCCATTAGATCCTCAGACTTATCACCAAAAGTTTGTACCCTTTTACCAAACTCTCCCTATTTCCTCCATGCCCAGCTCTTTGTAACAACCATTCTGTTCTCTGTTTCTATGAGTTCAACTGTCTTTTAAAAATCCTATGTATAAGTAACACCATGCAGTATTTGTGTTTCTCTGTCTAGCTTATTTCTCGTAGCATAATGCCCTCCAGGTTGATCCATTTTGTTGCAAATGGCGGGATTTCATATTTCATTCTTTGTAAGGGTGAATAATATTCCACTGTGCGTGTGTGTGTGTGTGGGCATGTGTGTGTATGTACGTACCACATCTTTATCTGTTTATCCATCGACGGACACGCAGGTTATTTCCTTATTCGGCTTTTGTGAATAATGCTGTAATGAACACGGGAGTACAGATATCTTTTCAAGATAGTGATTTCACTTCCTTTTATATACACAGAAGTGTGATTGCTGGATCATATGGTAGTTCTATTTTTAATTTTTTGAGGAACTTCCATACTATTTTTCATAGTGGCTATATCAGTTTACATTCCCAATAATAGTGCGCAAGTGTTCCATTTTCTCCAAATCCTCACCAGCATTTTATATCTCTAATCTTTTTGATAACAGACATCCTAACAAATGTGAAGTGACATTTCATTACGGTTTTGATTTGCATTCTCCTGATGATTAGTGATGTTGAGCACCATTTTATGTACCTGTTGGCCATTTGTATGTCTTCTCTGGAAAAATGTCTATGCAGGTCCTTTATCCATTTTTAATGGGGTTATTTGTTTGTTTGTTTTCTCGCTCTTGATTTTCTGTCTGGATAGTCTATCCATTGTTGAAAGTGAGGTATTGACATCCCCTAGTATTATTGTATTGCAGTCTATTTTTCCCTACAAATCTGTTAATATTTGCTTTATATATTTAGGAAATCCAAGTTGGATGCATAAATATTTACAATTGTTATACCTTCTTAATTAATTGATCCCTTATCATTATATGATGACTTCTTTTGTAGCTTGTTACAGTTTTTGGCTTAAAGTATGTTTTGTCTGATATAAGTATAGCTATCCCTTCTTTCTTCAGGTTTCCATTTGCATGGAATAACATTTTCCATCCCTTCACTTTCAGTCTATGTGCATCCTTATTTTTTTTAACATCTTTCTTGTAGTATAATTGCTTTACAATGGTGTGTTAGTTTCTGCTTTATAACAAAGTGAATCAGCTATACATGTACATATAGCCCCATATCTCCTCCCTCTTGCATCTCCCTCCCATCCTCCTTATCCCACCCCTCTGGGTGTTCACAAAGCACTGAGCTGATCTCCCTGTGTTATGTGGCTTCTTCCCATTAGCTATCAATTTTATGTTTGGTAGTGTATATATGTCTGCCACTCTCTTACTTCGTCCCAGCTTACCCTTTCCCCTCCCTGTGTCCTCAAGTCCATTCTCTACGTCTGCATCTTTATTCCTGTCCTGCCCCTAGGTTCTTCAGAACCTCTTTTTTCTTTTAGATTCCATATATATGTATTAGCATACTGTATTTGTTTTTCTCTTTCTGACTTACTTCACTCTGTATGACAGTCTCTATGTTCATCCACCTCACTACAAATAACTCAATTTCATTTCTTTTTATGGATGAGTAATATTCCACTGTATATATGTGCCACATCTTCTTTACCCATTCATCTGTTGAAGGACACTTAGGTTGCTTCCATATCCTGGCCATTGTAAATAGAGCTGCAATGAACAATGTGGTACATGACTTTTGAATTACGGTTTTCTCAGGGTAAATGCCCAGTAGTGGGATTGCTGGGTCATATGGTAGTTCTATTTTTAGTTTTTTAAGGGACCTCCATAATGTTCTCCAGAGTGGCTGTATCAATTTACATTCCCACCAACAGTACAAGAGGTTTCCCTTTTCTCCACACCCTCTCCAGCATTTATTGTTTGTAGATTTTTTGTTGATAGCCATTCTGACAAGTGTGAGGTGATACCTCCTTGGAGTTTTGATTTGCATTTCTCTAATGATTAGTGATGTTGAGCATCCTTTCATGTGTTTGTTGACAATCTGTATATCTTCTTTGGAGAAATGTCTATTTAGGTCTTCTGCCCATTTTTGGATTGGGTTGTTTGTTTTTTTGATATTGAGCTGCATGAGCTGCTTGTATATTTTGGAGATTAATCCTTTGTCATTTGCTTCATTTGCAAATATTTTCTCACATTCTGAAGGTTGTGTTTTCATCTTGTTTATGGTTTTCTTTGCTGTGCAAAAGATTTTAAGTTTCATTAGGTCCCATTTGTTTATTTTTGTTTTTATTTCCATTCTCTAGGAGGTGGGTCAAAAAGGATCTTGCTATGATTTATGTCATAGAGTGTTCTGCCTGTGTTTTCCTCTAAGAGCTTTATAGTGTCTGGCCTTACAATTAGGTCTTTAAAACATTTTGAGTTTCTTTTTGTGTATGGTGTTAAGGAGTGTTCTAATTTCATTCTTTTACATGTAACTGTCCAGTTTTCCCAGCACCACTTATTGAAGAGACTGTCTTTTCTCCATTGTATATTCTTGCCTCCTTTATCAAAGATAAGGTGACAATATGTGCATTGGTTTATCTCTGGGCTTTCTATCCTGTTCCATTGATCTATATTTCTGTTTTTGTGCCAGTACTATACTGTCTTGATTACTATAGCTTTGTAGTATAGTGTGAAGTCAGGGAGCCTGATTTCCCCAGCTCCATTTTTCTTTCTCAAGATTGCTTTGGGTATTCGGAGTCTTTTATGTTTCCATACAAATTGTGAAATTTTTTGTTCTAGTTCTGTGAAAAATGCCATTGGTAGTTTGATACAGATTGCATTGAATCTGTAGATTGCTTTGGGTAGTATAATCGTTTTCATAATGTTGATTCTTCCAATCCAAGAACATGGTATATCTCTCCATCTGTTGGTATCATCTTTAATTTCTTTCATCAGTGTCTTATAATTTTCTGCATATAGGTCTTTTTTCTCCCTAAGTAGGTTTATTCCTAGGTATTTTATTCTTTTTGTTGCAATGGTAAATGGGAGTGTTTCCTTAACTTCTCTTTCAGATTTTTCATCAATATTGTATAGGAATGCAAGAGATTTCTGTGCATTAATTTTGTATCCTGCTACTTTACCAAATTCATTGATTAGCTCTAGGAGT
Source organism: Mesoplodon mirus (assembly GCF_964341445.2). Lineage (NCBI taxonomy): Eukaryota > Metazoa > Chordata > Mammalia > Artiodactyla > Ziphiidae > Mesoplodon > Mesoplodon mirus. The sequence goes on along the minus strand of NC_138978.1, from coordinate 154,815,172 downwards.
TTTCTGGTTGCATCATTAGGATTCTAATGTATCCTGTATATGTATAGTATCATGTATAGTATCAATGTATAGTATCATGTCATCTGCAAACGGTGACAGCTTTACTTCTTTTCCAATTTGGATTCTTTTTATTTTTTTCTTCTCTGATTGCCGTGGCTAAAACTTCCAAAGCTATGTTGAATAATAGTGGTGACAATGGGCAACCTTGTCTTGTTACTGATCTTAGAGGAAATGGTTTCAGTTTTTCACCATTGAGAAAGATGTTGGCTGTAGGTTTGTCATATATGGCCTTTATTATGTTGAGTAAGTTCCCTCTATGTCTACTTTCAGGAGGGTTTTTACCATAAATAGGTGTCGAATATTGTTGAAAGCTTTTTCTGTAACTATTGAGATGATCATATGGTTTTTCTCCTTCAATTTGTTAATATGGTGTATCAGATTGATTGATTTGCATATATTGAAGAAGCCTTGCATTCCTGGGATAAACCCCACTTGATCATGGTATATGATCCTTTTAATGTGCTATTGGATTTTATTTGCTAGTATTTTGTTGAGGATATTTGCATCTATGTTTATCAGTGATATTGGCCTGAAGTTTTCTTTTTTTGTGACATCTTTGCCTGATTTTGGTATCAGGGTGATGGTGGCCTTGTAGAATGAGTTTGGGAGTGTTCCTCCCTCTGCTATATTTTGGAAGAGTTTAGAACGATAGGTGTTAACTCTTCTCTAAATGTTTGATAGAATTCACCTGTGAAGGCGTCTGGTCCTGGGCTTCTGTTTGTTGGAAGATTCTTAATCACAGTTTCAAGTTCAGTGCTTGTGATTGGTCTGTTTATATTTCTATTTCTTCCTGGTTCAGTCTCAGAAAGTTGTGCTTTTCTAAGAATTTGTCCATTTCTTCCAGGTTGTCCATTTTATTGGCATATAGTTGCTGGTAGTAATCTCTCATGATCCTTTGTATTTCTGCAGTGTCAGTTATTACTTCTCCTTTTTCATTTCTAATTCTATTGATTTGAGTCTTCTCCCTTTTTTTCTTGATGAGTCTGCCTAATGGTTTATCAATTTGGTTTATCTTCTCAAAGAACCAGGCTTTAGTCTTATTGATCTTTGCTATCATTTCCTTCATTTCTTTTTCATTTATTTCTGTTCTGATCTTTATGATTTATTTCCTTCTGCTAACTTTAGGGGTCTTTTTTGTTCTTCTTTCTCTAATTGCTTTAGGTGTAAGGTTAGGTTGTTTATTTGAGATGTTTCTTGTTTCTTGAGGTAAGATTGTATTGCTATAAACTTCCCTCTTAGAACTGCTTTTGCTGCATCCCATAGATTTTGGGTCATCGTGTTCTCATTGTCATTTGTTTCTAGGTAGTTTTTGATTTCCTCTTTGATTTCTTCAGTGATCTTTTGGTTATTTAGTAGTGTATTGTTTAGCCTCCATATGTTTGTATTTTTTTTACAGATTTTTCCCAGTAATTGATGTCTAGTCTCATAGCATTGTGGTAGGAAAAGATACTTGATACAATTTCAATTTCCTTAAATTTACCAAGGCTTGATTTGTGGCCCAAGATATGATCTATGTTCCATGAGCACTTGAGAAGAAAGTGTATTCTGTTGTCTTTGGATAGAATGTCCTATAAATATCAATTAAGTGCATCTTGTTTAAAGTATCATTTAAAGCTTGTGTTTCCTTATTTATTTTCATTTTGGATGATCTGTCCTTTGGTGAAAGTGGGGTGTTACAGTCCCCTAGTATGATTATGTTACTGTCAATTTTCCCTATTATGGCTGTTAGCATTTGCCTTATGTATTGAGGAGTTCCTATGTTGGGTGCATAAATATTTACAATTGTTATATCTTCTTCTTGGATTGATCCCTTGATCATTATGTAGTGTCCTCCTTTGTCTCTTGTAATAGTCTTTATTTTAAAGTCTATTTTGTCTGATATGAAAATTGCTACTCCAGCTTTCTTTTGATTTCCATTTGCATGGAATATCTTTTTCCCTCCCCTCACATTCAGTCTATATGTGTCCCTAGGTCTGAAATGGGTCTCTTGTAGACAGCATATATACAGGCCTTGTTTTTGTGTCCATTCAGCCAGTCTATGTCTTTTGATTGGAGCATTTAATCCATTCACATTTAAGGTAATTATTGATATGTTTGTTCCTATTACTATTTTCTTAATTGTTTTGGGTTTGTTATTGTAGGTCTTTTCCTTCTCTTGTGTTCCCTGCCTAGAGAAGTTCCTTTAGCATTTATTGTAAAGCTGGTTTGGTGGTGCAGAATTCTCTTAGCTTTTGCTTGTTTGTAAAGGTTTTAATTTCTACATCAAATCTGAATGAGATCCTTGCTGGGTAGAGTAATCTTGGTTGTAGATTTTTCCCTTTCATCATTTTAAGTATGTCCTGCCACTCCCTTCTGGCTTGCAGAGTTTCTGCTGAGAAATCAGCTGTTAACCATATGGGAATTCCCTTGTATTTTATTTGTTATTTTTCCCTTGCTGCTTTTAATATTTCTTCTTTGTATTTAATTTTTGATAGTTTGGTTAATATGTGTGTTGGCCTATTTCTCCTTGGATTGATCCTGTATGGGACTCTCTGTGTTCCTGGACTTGATTGAATATTTCCTTTCCCATATTAGGGAAGTTTTCAACTATAATCTCTTCCAATATTTTCTCAGTCCCTTTCTTTTTCTCTTCTTCTTCTGGGACCCCTATAATTCGAATGTTGGTGTGTTTAATGTTGTGGCAGAGGTCTCTGAGACTGTCCCCAATTCTTTTCATTCTTCTGTCTTTATTCTGCTCTGCTGTAGTTATTTCCACTATTTTATCTTCCAGGTCACTGTATCCGTTCTTCTGTCTCAGTTATTCTGCTATTGATTCCTTCTAGAGAATTTTTAATTTCATTTATTGTGTTGTTCATCATTGTTTGTTTGCTCTTTAGTTCTTCTAGGTCCTTGTTAAACATTTCTTGTATTTTCTCCAGTCTATTTCCAAGATTTTGGATACTCTTTGCTATCATTACTCTGAATTCTTTTTCAGGTAGGCTGCCCATTTTCTCTTCATTTGTTTGGTCTGGTGGGTTTTTACCTTGCTCCTTCATCTGCTGCATATTTCTCTGTCTTCTCATTTTGCTTAACTTACTGCATTTGGGGTCTCCTTGTTGTAGGTGCAGGTTCTTAGTTGCCATTGTTTTTAGTGTCTGCCCCAGTGGCTAAAGTTGGTTCAGTGGGTTGTGTAGGCTTCCTGTTGGAGGGGATTGGTGCCTGTGTTCTGGTGGATGAGGCTGGATCTTGTCTTTCTGGTGGGCAGAATTGTGGCCGGTGGTGTGTTTGGAGTGTCTGTGAACTTATTATGATTTTAGGCAGCCTCTCTGTTAATGGGTGGTGTTGTGTTCCTGTCTTGTTAGTTGTTTGGCATGGGGTGTCTAGCATTGGAGCTTGCTGGTCATTGAATGGAGCTGGGTCTTAGCGTTGAGACACAGATCTCTGGGAGAGCTCTCGTTGATTGATGTTATGTGAGGCTGGGAGGTCTCTGGTGGTCAAATGTACTGAACTCAGAACTTGGCTCTCCCACCTCCAAGGCTCAGGCCTGACAGCTCACCGGAGCAGCAAGACCCCATCAACCACACGGCTCAGAAGAAAAGGGAGAAAGAAAAAAGAAAGAAAGAAAAATAAATAAAATAAAGTTATTAAAATACAAAATAAAAATAATTTAAAAAAAGAAGAGAACAACCAAACCAATAAACAAAACCACCAATGATAACAAGTGTCAAAAACTAAACAAAGATAAACATATAAATCAGAAACTAGCCAGTCCCATATAGCAAACCCCAGGTCTACAGTAGCTCCCAAAGTCCACCACCTCAATTTTGGGATGGTTCATTGTCTATTCAGGTATTCCACAGATGCAGAGTACATCAAGTTGATTGTGCAGATTTAATCCACTGCTCCTGAGGCTGCATGGAGAAATTTCCCTTTCTCTTCTTTGTTTGCACAGCTCCTGAGGTTCAGCTTTGCATATGGCCCCGCATTTGCATGTAGGTTGTCCTCTGGCGTCTGTTCTTCGCCCAGACAGGAGGGGGTTAAAGGATCGGCTGATTAGGGGGCTGTGGCTCACTCAGGCCAGGGGGAGGGAGCGTACAGAATGCGGGGCAAGCCTGAGGTGGCAGAGGCTGGAGTGATGTCGCAACAGTGTGAGGTGCACCGTGTGTCCTCCTGGAGAAGTTGTCCCTGGATCATGGTACCTTGGCAGTGGCGGGCTGCACAGGCTCCCAGGAGGGGAGGTGTGGATAGTGACCTGTGCTTGCACACAGGCTTCTTGGTGGCTGCAACAGCAGGCTTAGCATTTCATTCCCATCTCTGGTGTCTGCACTGATAGCTGTGGCTCGTACCCATCTCTGGAGCTCGTTTAGGCAGTGCTCTGAATCCCCTCCCCTTGCGCACCCTGAAACAATGGTCTCTTGACTCTCAGGCAGGTCCAGACTTTTTCCAACCTCCCTCCCAGCTAGCTGTGGTGCACTAGCCCCTTTCAGGCTGTGTTCATGCTGCCAACCCCAGCCCTCTCCCTGGGATCCGACCTCTGAAGCCCGAGGCTCAGCTCCCAGCCCCGACCTGTCCCAGTGGATGAGCAGACAAGCCTCTCAGGCTGGTGAGTACTGGTTGGCACTGATCCTCTGTGCGGGAGTCTCTCCACTTTGCCCTCTGAACCCCTGTTAATGTGCTCTCCTCTGTGGCTCCAAAACTCCCCCACCCACGTTTCCACCAGCAAAGGTGCTTCCCAGTGTGTGGAAACTTTCCCTCCTTCACAGCTCCCTCCCACTGGTGCAGGTCCCATCCCTATTCATTTGTCTCTTTTTTTTTTTTCTTTTTTCTTTTGCCCTACCCAGGTACATGGGGAGTTCCTTGCCTTTTGGGAGGTCTGAGGTCTTCTGCCAGCATTCAGTAGGTGTTCTGTAGGAGTTTTTCCACAGGTAGATGTATTTTTGATGTACTTGTGGAGGGGAAGGTGATCTCCACATCTTACTCCTCCACCATCTTCGAGGTCCTCCTCTATGTGCATCCTTAAAGCTGAAGTGAGTCTCTTGTAAGTAGCATGCAGTTAATTCTTATGTTTTTAATCCATTAAGCCATTCTATATCTTTTGACTGGAGAAGTTTAGTTCATTTACATTTATAGTAATTATAGATAGATATGGACTTACTATTGCTGTTTTGGTAATTGTTTTATGGTTGTTTTATAATTCCTTTTTTCTTTTTTTCCTCTCTTGCTCACTTCCTTTGTGATTTGATAATTTTTTGTAGTGGTATGTGTTTATCCTTTGTGTATTTACTATAGGTTTTTTTTTTTTTTTAATTTTTATTTATTTATTTATTTATTTATTTATGGCTGTGTTGGCTCCTCGTTTCTGTGTGAGGGCTTTCTCCAGTTGTGGCAAGTGGGGGCCACTCCTCATCGCGGTGCGCGGGCCTCTCACTATCGCGGCCTCTCGTTGCGGAACACAGGCTCCAGATGCGCAGGCTCAGTAATTGTGGCTCACGGGGCCAGTTGCTCCGCGGCATGTGGGATCCTCCCAGACCAGGGCTCGAACCCCCGTCCCCTGCATTGGCAGGCAGATTCTCAACCACTGCGCCACCAGGGAAGCCCCTACTATAGGTTTTTGTTTTGAAGTTACTATAAGGCTTACATAAAACATCTTATAGTTATAATGGTCTATTTTAAGCTGATAACAACTTAATTTTGAACATATACAGAAGTTCTACATTTTTATACTCCCCTATTTTATGTTTTTATGTCACAATTTACATCTTTTTATATTGTGTATTTATTATCAAATTATTATAGCTATAGTTATTTTAAAATTTACAGTAGAGTTATAAGTGATCTACACATCACCATTACAATATTAGAGCACCCTGAATTTAACTATATATTTATCTACCAGTGAGTTTTGTACTTTCATATGTTTTCATGTTGCTAATTAGTGTTTTTTCATTTCAACCTGAAAAACTCCCTTTAACATCTCTTGTAATGCTGGTCTAGTGGTGTTGAATTTCTTCAACTTCTGTTTGTCTGAGAAATTCTCTATCTCTCCTTCAATTCCAAAGGACAAGTTTGCTAGGTAGAATATTCTTGGTCGGCAGATTTCCCCCCAGCCCTTTGAACATATCATCCCTCTGTCTGCAAGATTTCTGCTGAAAAATCTGCTGATAATTTTTTGGGGGGTTCCCTTGTATGTAACAATTGCTTTTCTCTTGCTGCTTTTAAGATTCTCTGCTTGTCTTTACCTTTTTTTTTGTGTGTGTGTGTGATACATGGGCCTCTCACTGTCGTGGCCTCTCCTGTTGTGGAGCACAGGCTCTGGACACGCAGGCTCAGCGGCCATGGCTCACAGGCCCAGCCGTTCCGCGGCATGTGGGATCTTCCCGGCCCGGGGCACGAACCCGTGTCCCCTGTATTGGCAGGTGGACTCTCAACCACTGCGCCACCAGGGAAGCCCTGTCTTTACCTTTTGACAATTTAATTGTAATGTGTCTTGGTTGAGCATCTTTGGATTCATCTCGTTTGGACCTCTCTGGTCTTTATGGATCTGCATGCCTGTTTCCTTCCCTAGGTTTGTAAAAATTTCAGCCATTATTTCTTTGAATAAGCTTTCTGCTCCTTTATCTCTCTCTTTTCTCCTGGAACACCTATAATGTGTATATCAGTCCACTTGATGCTGTCCTATATGTATTTTTAGCTATCTTCACTTTTTTTTCATTCTTTTTCTTTTTGTTCCTCTGACTGGATGATTTCACTGCCTTGTCTTTGCATTAGCTAATCCTTTATTCCACTTGATCTAGTCTGCTGTTGGAACCCTCTATGAAAATCTTTAGTTCAGTTCTTTTATTCTTCAGTTCTATGATTTCTGTCTGGTAATTAAAAAAAAATTCTTTCTACATTTTTGTTGAAATTCTCACCTTGTTCTTGCCTTGGTGTCTTAACCTCGGTGTTCATCTTTACAATCATTATTTTGAGCTCTCTGTTGAGTAAATCATTTTTCTCTTTTCAATAAAGTCAGTTTCTGGGATTTATCTTGTTCTTTTGTTTGGAAAATACTCCCCTGTTTCTTCTTCTTCTTCTTTTTTTTCTCCCTGTGCTGGTTTCTGCACATTAGATAAAAAGTCACCTCTTCCAGTCTTGAGAGATTGGCCTAATGTAAGAGATGAACCTCATCAATCAGCTTGGTCTGAGCTCCTAGTGGCCTCTAAACCTTTTGTGGTTGTCCAAGTCAATGTCTTTATTCTTAGTGACTCCCAGTAGGTGTGCCCCAAAGGCATGGGAAATGCCCACACAACTGTTTATGCTCCCAGAGGACTACTAGTTATCTGCTTCTTCAGCTCCCTGATGCAGGCTAATTGGAAGCCAGTCCTTCAGACAGCAGCTGGGAAATTCAGAACATTGGATATGCTGTCTAGCCCCTATTGGGGAAAAACCAGGAGCTGGGTGTTCTTTTCCTACTCACTCTGTGCTGAGTGGGAGGGGATAGTTGCAGGAAGTGCTTGTATAACAAATAGAACTGACTATTTTGTATGGTCTGGGGAATTCATGAACGTTGAGCCTCATCAGCTCCCAGAGCTAGGTGATTTGGGAGCCAGTTTCTCAGGTGGTAGCCATGACCTGAGTTGTAATGGTAGAAGTGTGGACAAGCTCTTTCCAGCAAGGAGCTAGAGAGTTGATTTTATTATTGGAGTGACCCAGGGGTAGGCAGCAGGCAATGTGCCCACCAACTCAGGTTACCAGGAGGATCCCAGTCAGCTCTCAGATGCAGGCTTATTAGAAGCTAGAACCTCATCTAGCAGTTGGAAAAGTATGTAGTCAATTCCCTTACAGGGAGAAACTGGGAGATTGGCATTTTTGCCTATTCACTCTCTACCCAGCCTGGTAAGGGAGAGATGCAGGAAGTGCTTGTGCTCCTGTTTAACAACTGCTTCTTTGTTTAATATGGTCCTGTGAGACTCATGAATGCCCAGCTCCATTGGCTATCAGAGCTAGGTGACTGAGGGACCATCCCTCAGGTGGTAGCTGCAAAAGTTAGGGCACTAGATGTGTGGACAACCTCCTTTCAGGGAGAAGCTGGTCACTTGGTTTTATTGTTGAAGCAAGCTGGAGGGAGAAGGTAGTTGCAGTGCCCACTGACTCTTTTAGGTTCATAGGAGGATTCCAGTCAGCTCTCAGATGCAGTCTGATTAGAAGCTGTACCCTAAGGCAGCAACTGGAAAAACATACAGTCAAGCTCCTTCCAGGGAGAAACTGGGAGATGGGCATTTTTGTCTGCTTCCTCTTCAGTGCACCTGGTGGAGGGGTAGCTGTGGGAAGTTCTCCCTTATCTGTTTAAAAACTGCTTCTTTGTTTGCTCTATCCCCATGGGACTCATGAACACAATCTTCACTGGCTCTCAAAGCTGGGTGATTTGGGGGCCCATTCCTTGGGTGGCAACCTTAAAGGTAGGAGTTCTAATTGTGTGTCCCAAGCTCTTTGCTCCTCAGGGAGAAGTTGGGATTTGGAATTTCCATCCTGACTGAGGGAGAAGATTGGATTTGGAAGTTCTGTCCAGATTATAAGGTGCTATGGCAGAGGTGGGGTTTATGATGAGAATGTTTCTTGGCCTTTGCCACTCTTTTTTTTTAAAAAAATATTTATTTAATTTATTTATTTTTGGCTGTGTTGTGTCTTTGTTGCTGCGCAAGGGCTTTCTCTAGTTGTGGCTTGGGGGTTCTAGAGTGCAGGCTCAGTAGTTGTGGTGCACGGGCTTAGCTGCTCCGCAGCATGTGGGATCTTCCTGGACCAGGGCTCGAACCCATGTCCCCTGTATTGGCAAGCGGATTCTTAACCACTGCACCACCAGGGAAGTCCCTCCTACTCTTTTTGATGTTGGTATTTTCTCAGCTGCCTGATGTGTAGAAGTTGCCCAACCAGTTTCTGGATTTCTTTCAAAGAGACTGGATCCATGTATAGCTGTTTATTCTGTGCATCTGTGAGAGGAGAGAAAGTCAGGAGTCTTCTATCTTGTCATCTTGGTGATATAACTGAAATAACTTAATTCCTTTTTAAGATGTCTATCCAGTTGTCTTGGTAATTTTATCAAATAATTTATCATTTAACCACTGAATGTCATGGCTAACTTCATTAGAAATTACAGTCCTTGGGACTTCCCTGGTGGCACAGTGGTTAAGAATCTGCCTGCCAATGCAAGGGACGTGAGTTCAATCTCTGGTCTGGGAAGATCCCACATGCCATGGAGCAGCTAAACCTGTGCGCCACAACTATGGAGCCTGAGCTCTAGAGTCCACGAGCCACAACTACTGAGCCCATGCACCACAACTACTGAAGCCCGTGTGCCTAGAGCCCTTGCTTCACAACAAGAGAAGCCCCTGCAGTGAGAAACCCATGAACTGCAATGAAGAGTAACCCCCGCTCACCGCAACTAGAGAAAGCCCACATGCAGCAATGAAGACCCAATGCAGCCAAAAATAAATAAATAAATTAATTTTAAAAAAGCCACTTATTAGAACTTAATGGGATATATTCATTAAAATAAAAAAAAATAGAACTTACAATCCTCTATGTATTTGGGTCTATTTCTGGTTCTATTTACTGTTCTATTTACGTGTTCTTAATCTTGTGCCATTACCCAGTGTTTTAATTATTGTTTTATATTTGGCAGAATTAGTTACTCAATTATTTTTTCTTTAAAGAATTTTCTTGGATATTTTTATGTATTTACTTTTGTTTTTCTAAAAATGTCTTTATTTTTCTCTTAAATAATGATTTAGCTGAATCTACAGTTATACCTCAATGGTTATTTTCCTTCAGCATTGTGTAACATATTGTTCCATTGATTCTGATTTCCATTGCTGCTGTTAAAAAGTGTATGATCAATCTAATTATCATTCCCTTGTGAGTAGTCTGTCCTTTCTCTGTGGTTATTTTTAAGAATTAATTTTTGTGTTTGATGTTTTATCATGATATCTCTAGTTGAGGATTTCTTCTTATTTTTGCTGGAGATTTGTTGAGATCTGAAGACTCAAATCTATCATCAAGTCTGGAAAATAAGCAGATACTATTATTTTCTCTCTCACATTGTCTGTATGTTTTCCTCTGGAAATCTAATTAGATGTATGCAAAACCTTTTCATTTTATCTTTCATGTCTGTTAATTTCTATCTACTTCTCCTCTGGTCTATTTCCAAATTTCAGGGTGTGACAGGACTTAATTATTCTGTCTTCTCTTTCTAGGTGAATTCATCTATTTTCTGCATTTAATTCCATTTCCATGCGGATGACTCCTAAATTTTATATTTGCTCTTTCTTTATTCTCTTTTGGCTTGTATATTTATTTGCTTATTTGTCATTTTCCTTTGAATATCTCAGATTTAAGCTAATCATCTTCTAGTCTTCACCCACTTCAGATAATGGCTCCTTTCTCACCCAGTTATTCATACTAGAAACCTAAGAGTCATGTTTTTTACATCTCCCTGAACTGCATATCTGATCAATCAAAATGTTGTACCTTTTTTTTATTTTTAATTTTTATTTTTGGCTGCATTGGATCTTCGTTGCTGTGCAGGCTTTCTTTAGAAAGCGGCATGTGGGATCTTCCTGGACTAAGGCTCAAACCCGTGTCCCATGAATTGGCAGGTGGATTCTTAGCCACTGCACCACCAGGGAAAGCTTCACTAACTCCTTTTTAAGATTTTCTCTTTTTCAGTGTCTTTTTTTTTCTTTTTTTCCCATTTGATTATGTTATACCTTGATGTAATTTTGTTTCTCTTCCTTGGAGTATGTTGAAAATTCTGATCATTATTTCTTCAGATATTTTTGTGCTCTTCCCTGGCACTTTAGTTACACATATGTTACATTACTTGATGTAGTTTCACAGTCACTGAAACTCTGTTTTGTTTTGCTTTTTGTAATTTTTTTCTAGGTTTTATTTTGGATAGTTTATATTTCTCTGTCCTAAAGTTCACTGACTTTATTCTTCAGTATCCAATCTGCTGATAACTCCATCCAGTGAATTTTCATTTCAGATGTATATTTCAGTGAGAGAAGTTTCATTTCATTTTTTTCTAATCTTCCATTTATCTCCTTATTATATGTATTTCTTTAAATTCTTGGGCATATTTATAAAAGCTGTTTTATTGTTCCTTTTTACTAATTACATTATCTCTGTCATTTCTGCATCTATTTCTATCAACTTGTTTTCCTCCTGTTATCAATCACAGTTTCTTGCTTGTTAGTGTTTCTTGTATTATTGATTGAGTGCTGGACACTGTTTAATCTTATGCTGTTGGAAGTCTGATTTTCATTGTCTCTCTTTAAATAGCATAGGATTCTGGTCTGACAATTAAGTTAACTGAGGATCACCTTGATTTTTTTGGAGTTTATTTTTAAATTTTTAAAGGGCTGGTCTAGAGTAGTTTTTACTCTAAGGTGAATTTAGGTCTCCTACTAGGTGAGACATTTCTAAAATCTATACAAAGTCTTGAATGAACTAAACCTTCAACAAGGTCTCTCCATTTTGGCTGGCCAGAACTTAAAATTCTTCCAGCAGTGTTTGAAATCTGAAAACTTTCCAAGAAAAACTTTACATTTTCCAAGTTTTTCTTCACCTGGCCTTGTGGATTTTCACCCTATGTATAAGTAGTATATTCTCCAGGAGCAGATTCAAGAGGTCTCCTAAGTAGATACCTTTAACTCTTTTTCTGAATTGTTCCCTCCTCTTTGGTATTCTGCTCTATACATTCTAGCTGCCTCACTGTCCCTGAACGCTTATCTCTGCCTCCTCTACTCAGTTTGATTGCTATGATCTCCTTTGGTACCCCTTCCTTGCACTTCAGTCCATAAAATTCCTCCAGGAAGAAATCTGTTTTGTTCTTTTTTATAAACTCAAGATCACACATTTGGCACATGACAGAGTGCACATTCAAGCTAAGGGCTGTGAGTGTCCAGAGCCCATGCTCTTTTTCCTAACCACATCACAGGGCAATTCACATTGGTCTTGTAGACTACAGGACTTAGAGGTCATATGAATGAAATGTCTTATAATCTGAATAAATTGACTGTGCAAATTATTAAGGGCTCACTGGCCAAAGAAGATCAAATAACTGAGTTTACAGACAAGCACTAAGTGAAAAGATAATAATAGGAAGGAATGGGAACATTCATAATAGGTGGGATTACCAGATTACCTTTCAATATGGTAAATTCATAGCTTCTTAATAGGCAACATAGAAATATTAAGGTGGCTGGTTGAAAAAAATAATGCTGTAGATATTTGCTTGGTAGATCAAACATGCATCCTGAAGTGCTTCTTCCCAAAGAGTTTAAGACAATGACGCCATTTTGATGGTCACTGAAAATATGTAGATTGCATTAGGAATCACTACCGCTACTTCTCTATAGTGTTGTTGTTCACTGTTTTAGAATAGCTGGCTCAAATAGTATTAACTGGAATAAATCAGGCAGCCCTAACTTAAAAAAATTCTGATAATAGCAAAAATGTCTGTGTTCAAGTTTACTTTTGTTGTATTTGTTAAGGATTTGTTGATCAGGTAGAAGCACCCATTCTCTCTGATAATTTCAAATTATGTTTATCTACTCATTAAAGCCATTACTCAAATGACTTCTACTTGAAAATTTCCTTTAGAGCAAACAATCAAGGTATTATTTATTAAAAATATTCTTACATGAAGACTTTTCACTAGGTCATACTTGTCTTTCTCCCTCGTCAGACCACGTATTGGTACTTTGCTATGTTTAGAGTCTTATAGAAGTGATTTGACTTGCATTATAACATAGTTTGTCTCTGAATGCTATCACCTCCCAGACAAAACTCCATTCTTCTGAAGGGGAGACTTGGATTTATAAAGCTTACCATGGATTTTCAGAGTTTTGTTTTATTGGCTGTTTCCAGAAGCATCAGACAGGTAGGAGTCTCAGCATCTCCTGTCTCAGCAGAGGCTGTTCTGTTCCCCATTTTTTCCCTGTCACAATCATCTTATTGAGTGTCATGACCATCCAGCAGGACTAACATGCTGTGTGGCTAAATGGGCAAGTTTTTCAGAACTTTGCTGCTGAGAATTTCAAAGAGCTCTGGGAAAGAGAGATTTATCTGACTTTTCAAACTACCTAACAGCTAAGATACCAAGTTTGCAGATACCTGAAGATCCAAAGGTATTCTAGTTACCAGAAACATTTGATCAAGATATTGGAAAAGAAAAAATGAGTAGAAAGAGAGGTCAATGAAAACATTAGCATGTCTCTCTTTTAAACTCCAAAGAAATCATTGAGGATCACTTTCTAAATGTAGCTGACTGTGTTCAGGTTCACATGACTTATATATCTGGCTTCTGTAACCTATGTTTTCAGATCATTTTGGTTTTACCTCTGTAAGAAGTGTCAAATTGTGCTGAAATTGAATGTGGGGTTCTTATGGGCTAATACTATTTTAAGCAGTATTGTGTGTGGGATGGTGAACCATAGTACCTATAAGGAGGGTGACCAGTTATCTATTTTTGCATAACAAACCATCCCAAAAGTTAATATATTAAAACAATAATTTCTTATTTCTAATGATTCTCTAGTTTAGCAGGGTGATTCTTCTGCTCCACATGGCTTTATCTGAGAATCACTCACATGCTTGCATCCTCTGGGGCCTGGGCTTCTTTATGGCATGGCTACTGAGTTCCAAGAGAGCAAAAGCAGTGGCTGCCAAACTTAAGCTGGGCCTGCAAATAGCATTACTTCCACTGCATTCTATCGGTTAAAGAGAGTCACAAGGCTAGCCTACAATTCAAGGGGAGGGGAAATAGTTTCCATCTCTCAATAGGAGAAGCAGCATGTGCATAGACTATGGAAAGGAGACCATCTCTGGAGATTAACGTTCATGCATCCAGGGAACCATCCTGGTTTGCTTGGGATCATCCTGGTTTATGTCCATTGTCCAGTGGTAATTAATAGCACTCCCCCTTTACTCTCAAAGTTGTTTGGGTTTGGATGATAAATTATATGGTCACACTATCCATAAGATACCTTTTAGACCTCAAATGCTATAACACAAGTTCCACCTGGTAAGGCTGTTTGACCATGGAGTGAATTGTGAGACACAGGTTTCACTCTTGGTTTAATATTTAACAAGGTGTTCCTCAAATAAGGGTAATGATGGTTTAGCAAGTCAGTCTTTGTATTTCTGGGTCAACTGCTTGCTGTATGGCAATTGTGAAGAGGCTTTGAACCTGTGAGGGCCAGTGAGAGAATATAATGATCATCACTTCTCTATCTCTGTGAAGCGTTTTAGGTTATTTATATCAAAACTTTCCCAACAGAGAAGAATGAGAACAGCAGAAATCAGATATAACATATTTTGAGAACGCCTATGTTTTAGCTATGACTTGCTCAAATCACCTGCAACATAACTAAAAGATAAAGCCTTTTAGGATGTTCCTTGGCCTGAGACTGTGAGGTAGGCCAAGTGTGTTTTAACACTCTAGTCTCTCCACCTCTGCTTTTGTTGTCTCCTGGGCCCTTTGGCCATGTCCATGTTCACAGACCTCTCATGCCATCCTTTGGCCACCACAGCCTTCAGGACAGAGAACAGCCAAGCAGGGCCCTCTTTCCAGGCTTTTCTTTCTTTTTTTTTTTTTTAACTTATTTATTTATTTACTTTGGTGGGGAGCTGCATAGGGTCTTCATTGCTGAGCATGGGCTTTCTCTAGTTGTGGCAAGTGGGGCCTACTCTTTGTTGTGGTGTGCTGGCTTCTCATTGCGGTGGCTTCTCTTGTTGTGGAGCATGGGCTGTAGGCGCGTGGGCTTCAGTAGTTGTGGCATGCAGGCTCAGTAGCTGTGGTGCATGGGCTTAGCTGCTCTGCAGCAAGTGGGATCTTCCCAGACCAGGATTTGAACCCGTGTCCCCTGCATTGGCAGGTGGATTCTTAACCACAGCACCACCAGGGGAGTCCCTTTCCAGGCTTTTGATCTTGCCTCATCCTCTCCAATAAATGGCAACATTTGCTTGTCATGTCCACCATCACAAATTTAGGAATTAGTGAACATGGAAATGGTTATGAATATGTTCTATCTCTTAGGAAAATATTCAAATTTGACAATAGGCTTCTGCTAATCTGACCCAATGTTCTTCATTATCCTTTAACTCAAGGTGAAATTTCTCAGTGCTGATCAACCTTCTTAAAACTATTTCCTCTCTAGAACCCTGAGGATACTCAAGTCCTCCTCTTATCCCTGAACGTTCTCTGTGTTTCTCTGGGTGCACTCACCCACTCACTCTCTGTGTCTCCGTTTCCCTCTCCTTCACTGTAGGCTTCCCCCCTGCACTCTGGTCCTCACTGAAAACCTTTAGTAGGAGGTTGGATCCCCTCAGGGACAGGTCTGGAATTAATCTTGTTGCCCTAATCCAGATAGCTGTTGTTAACCCGTATATTTAACAGCCACTCTAACAGGTTTACATTGTAGAGAAGTACAGTTTATAGCTGGTGCCAGCCTGCACAATGTTGGCAGCTGGTACATGAGGAGAGAAGTATAGAAACTGAAGTACGTATGCTTGTGAGAGGCACTTCTTCAGTCTCTGGAGTTTGTCCTCCATCCCCATCAGGATCTAGCCTTTCCTGCCTGCTCTTAACACTAAGGAACCTAATGCCAATTATGTATATGAATACAAAAAGCATATATATGAAACAAATTGTCACTGTCTAGAATGGAGAATTCATAATGAGATTATGACCTTAGAGAGGCCCAGCATGGTCACAGCCTTACGTCAGACCTCTGTGAGCAAAAAGTAAGTGTTTATTCTTTCAAGGGACAGAGATTGGGGGGTTGTTTGTTGTTGTAGCAAAAACTGACTACTACCAGAGATTATAAAATGAGAAGAAATCATACATTAAACAGAAAAAGAAAATATTATGCAAATCAACTAGATTGTGCAAGAAACCAAAATCATGTTGAAATCTTACATTTATTACATGTAATTGTTGAGCTACCAAAGGAACAAAACAAGGAAATAAAAAGAAATGAAAATTTCATTGATTTTATATCTGAAATATAAATTTAATTGAAGAACTGGAGAAAACATCTTTTTTCTCTTCCATGTTTCAATTGGAGCATCTTGTTATTTTTTTATAAAAGTATAGTTGATTTACAATGTTGTGTTAATTTCTGCTGTACAGCAAAGTGATTTAGTTATTCATATACATACATTCTTTTTCATATTCTTTTCCATTAAGGTTTGTCACAGGATATTGAATATAGTTCCCTGTGCTATACAGTAGGACCTTGTTGTTTATCCATCCTATATATAATAGTTTGCATCTGCTAACCCTAACCTCCCACTCCATCTCTCCCCTCGCCCCCCTTGGCAATCACAAGTCTGTTCTCTATGTCTGTGAGTATGTTTCTGTTTAGTAGGTAGGTTCATTTGTGTCATATTTTAAATTCACATATAAGTGATAACGTATGGTATTTATCTTTATCTTTCTGACTTACTTCACTTAGTATGATAATCCCTAGTTCCATCCATGTTGCTGCAAATGGCATTATTTCATTCTTTTTTATGGCTGAGTAGTATTCCATTGTATATATGTACCACATCTTTTTTTATCCATTCATCTGTTGATGGACATTTAGGTTGTTTCCATGTTTTGGCTATTGTAAATAGTGCTGCTATGAACATAGGGGTGCATGTATCTTTTTGAATTATAGTTTTGTCTGGGTATATGCCCATGAGTGAGATTGCTGGGTCCTATGGTAATTCTATTTTTAGTTTTCTGAGGAACTTTCATACTGTTTTCCATAGTGGCTGCTGCACCAACTTACATTCCCACCAAATTGTAGGAGGGTTCGCTTTTAGAGAAAACATCTTTTAATGTTAGGCACTAATTTAAAAGGTTGTCAAGGGGAAGCCCATTATAATGGAACTAACATGGTTTTCTAGAAAAAGGTATACAAGCCAGTATTCCTGATAATCCAAATTCATTCTGTCGTGTTGCTTACATAGCTTGATTTTGTTACTAGGAGACATGACCTCAGCTGATGACAATGACATTCTTTGGAACACTTCTGAGATTATGTACTATGTTTTTTTTTTTTTTTTTTTTTTTGCGGTACGCGGGCCTCTCACCGTTATGGCCTCTCCCGTTCCGGATGCGCAGGCTCAGCGGCCATGGCTCACGGGCCCAGCCGCTCTGCGGCATGTGGGATCTTCCCGGACCGGGGCACGAACCCGTGTCCCCTGCATCGGCAGGCGGACTCTCAACCACTGCGCCACCAGGGAAGCCCGAGATTATGCACTATTACATTTTCTAGATCCGTCTGAAACATTTAAGCTCCCCTCAGACCCTCAATGATTTTAGAAAAAGACACGTAATTTATAAAGTTACTTTAAAAGTCTGTCCTGGCAACTCTACATTATATTGTTAAGAGTAGTGAGCCGAAATATAAATTCATCTTAATCTGAAAACTTCTTTATTTTCCGTATAATTTCTGCTTATGGAAGGAAGAGAAACAAACTTCATACACATATGGATGCTGGTGGTCATTTGGGTTCACTCACTAGAAAGAGAACAGTGATTAATGTGTGCTACTCAGTTATTAACGGGTCTTGGCAGATTGGAAAAGTACTAAATGGCATGGACCCTTGTGGTGTCTTGTGTGTAGTTGAATTTGCTAATCATATCTATATATTGACCATTGGATGTGTAAGTAAAAAGATGGGCACAAGCTTTGAGGTAAATTAACCAGAATTTAGGCACTCAAATAAAATTTCCCCCAAGTAAATATGTTAGGATACCACACCCTTGTTCCTTACTTAACTTTATTTAAATGATATTTCTTCTGGAGATATTATTCTGGAATTCTTCTGATATTTGGAGCCAGGTTTGGGGGGTTTATTTCTGCTGGTGTTTGAGAAGCTTAGGAAAATTTGTTCTATTTCAGAAACACTCCCTCTTTTGACCCCAGTTGTTTTGAACAATGACATCATCGTTGCGGGGTAAACGTCTAGCTTCCCAATATGACTGCAGGAGCCACTGGGCTATGTCAGTGCTGGAGCACTCATTAAGGGGAATGGAGAACATTCCTTCACAGCAGCATCCATGGACTGGGCTCTGATGGGAGGGTAATGAGTGTTGCATGAAAAAAGGGTTTGTGTTCTAATGAATTTGCAGAACACTGCTTGAGAAAGTCAAATGTGTACATTCCCCTATGCCGCAGGACTTATCAGAACATTTAGTATGTTAATGGGTGCTGTGATCTCGGCAGGGGATTTTTCAAGATGTGTAGCTGATGAATTTTCTGTGGAACACACTTTGAGGAATGATGCTTTGCAGTAACGCTTCATATTTCATAGTCTATCCCCCCAAACCAAGCTGGTTGCTTGAAAAAATAGGGAGTGTAAATATTAAGGCAGCACCTGTATGAGAAAGGGGTGGAATAGAAATCACTGACCCTACTGTCTGTCTCCTCCCTTCTCAAATGCAGAAGCACGAATGGCTCCTCTCTCTCCATCACTTTCTTTTTTCCCTTCAAGAACAAGAAGGAGAGCACTTGGGACAAACAAAACTGCTTGTGCAAAGAATCAGGCAGAGTGGCTCCGAGTTGCTCTAAGGCTCTCGCTTGAATTAAAGGCGAGGCCACATAAGAGGAAATGAAAGGGTCTGCTCAGAGATCAAATGAAGCATTTGTATAGAACCTTATTCAAAATGGATACAAATGCATCAATTCTTCAGAATTATAGGTGAATCAAAGGAAAATTACATCCAAGGAGATAAAGCAGCAGCCAGCAGTCTAACCATGTACAGCACAGAGATGCAACTTTGAAGCTTCTGGCCTGGTGTGCCAAAGAGCCAGATGTGGCAGGTGGAATTATAGCAGCTCCAACTCAGCATCTGGAGTGTATAAATCTGTCCCACAAAAAATTAGAGGTGCACAAGAAGGTGGTGGGAATGACCAGTTGAATATATATTTTTGAAAGAAAAGTTGCTTTGAAGAACATAGAACATTCTTTTTTTAAAAAAATAAAAATTAGATCTAGGCTCAGTATTGCTCTATGTATTGGTGGTGGTGTGAAAGGATCATACAAAGGGATTTTTCAAGCTCCAAAATAGCAAAATTCCTAAGATTTCTCTCTTTTCTGGCAGAAAGAGAGGAGGAGAGAGGGAGGGAGGGAAGGTGGGGGGCGGATATGAGAGAGAGAGAGAGAGAGCGAGAGAGAGAGATGAGCAGGGTTCCAAGGTAGCATTATGTTATTACGTAAACATGAAGAAAGGATGATGCTTCGAGGCTGAGCCAGTCATTCATAATTAGGGCCCTGATTCAGTCACTCTACAGGCCTGAAGAAGGCTTTTTTTTTGCATGGATATATTCCTCGAGGCTTCCTTCTACCGATCGGAGACTTGTGATTTTTTTTCTGTTACCAAAAAGATGTGCAGTATATGAAAATGTTGTGACAGATACAGTTTCATAGAGATGATATGCAACAATGCAATTACTGCATTGCTAATAAGCAGCATTTATCTAGATCACAGAATATTCTGGCTTGAAGGGACCTTAGAGATTCTCTAGTTAACCCCCTCACGTTCTAGAAGCTGCAACTGAGGAACAGCAAAGACAGTGACTTGTGTGAGGGAAGGTTTAGTGAGTGGCAGAGTCAGGGTGGGTGTCAGGGATCCTGATTCCCAGTCTGGTGCTCACTGTCTTTGCCATGCTTCCTGTGTTACATCAAGGTGTGAAAATTCTTCCCTAATCCGTAGCTCTTCCACACCCCACAATGGGAAGAGATGTGAATACAGGCACATGGTGTCTTCAGTTCCAAGAAGTCCTCTGTTACAGTGGGTAGTGACTATGTTTCACTTAAAAAAAAAAAAAAAAGATGAGAAAGGGGCTGAAAGTGTTGGGAGAGGGTTAGGGTAATAATCAGAACCTACTCTCCCAGGGACGTGCTTCTGGGAGGTGACAGAGACTCATTCTCAGGGCATCTGCTATCATTAGGGAGATTCTAAGTGTGGACAATGGATAACCAACTAACTTGATAACTTGCACTAATTCATCATGTCCCTCGTACTTAGTGAAGATGGAAAAAAATAAAGATGAGACCTCCAGCCTATGAATTGCAATTTCAGCCTATGATCTCATCTGATTCAGTTCTCTTGTTATAGAATCCACTGCTGAAACCCTTAAAGCACTCTCCCAGCCAGATCTTTTGACCCTTACCACTGATCCGGGAGGTAGGCAGGCAGGACAGGTGTAATCATGCCCATTTGCAGGTAAGAAAATGGAGATTCTATGAAGTTAAATGCCTTCCCTAGAGGCAGGGTGCAAACCCGGTTATATCTGTCTCCCAAATGTGTGTTGCCTGTTCCTGTGAGCTGCTCCCGGGGCCACTGTGTTGATGAAGGGTCACGTGACGGAGGACCACTAAGATGGTGCTCTCCCCAAATGAAGTCCACTGTGAGGGACTTCCCTGGTGGTCCAGTGGTTAAGACTCCCTGCTTGCATTTCAGTGTTTGATCCCTGGTCGGGGAACTAAGATCCCATATGCTGCACGGCACGGCCAAAAAAAAAAAAAAAAAAAAAATGTCCACTGTGAATAGGGGTTGGGTTAAGAACCTGGCCATCTCTGCTGGAAAGGATGTTTCAGGTTAAAAAGATGACAGAGTGGTGGGCAACACGGGGTGGCAAATCGGTGGAGGGCTCTTGGAGACAGCTGAGAGACAGACTAGATGTGACAAGCAGTAGAGACTGCTGCAGGGGTCTTGACAGTGTGATGAATGCCATGGCACTCTAGGAAGATGAGTCCCTTAGATAACAGCAGCAACACGTCCACTGTAACATAAGCACCCTTCCTGAGCCTCATCTCTGGGGCTTCCAAATGCTGCCTGACACCGTGAGAAAGATAAAAGGCCTTCTCTGTTGGAATCTGGCCAGCTAATCTCAGAGCTCCAGTTCAAGGAACAGGCCAGATGTGTCCTAGCAAGGAAACACTACATGTTTGGACAAAGGCTTGTTCAGGTATAAAATATGGCTCTGGGGTAGGTGACAATTCCTACCACATGTGTACGAAGAGAGAACCGCAAGCTGGTTAACGTTGCCGCTGCCTTTTCTCCCTATGGGAACAATATGTTTCCCAGCTCTGCACACCCCGGGGGAGCTTGGTATGCGCTTGGTTCTCTAAGCATCCAGGGATTAGCACATTTTTACTTGGGATCAGCATGCATTTCTTAACTTCTAGTTAAACCTTATTAACTGGAAGGTACCTATATGCTTCCTTGACATCACCTTATACAGCATGTGGTGCGAAGGACAAAACACTGAGTTTGGAACCAGATATTCCAAATTCTGTCTGTGTAACTTCTTAGTATTCCCCATCTGTAAGACCATCTTAAGCAAAATCCTTATAAGACAGCCAGTGTTCAATAAACTCATGTGTTTGGCTAAGGGTGTGGGTAACAATCAACATGGAAGTTTTTTTCTAAATGTACAATCTCATCCTTTTCCTGTCCTTCTGCAAGTGTCCTTATGGAGGATATTTGGAGTGAGACTGGGTGTCTGTATTGTGACAACACCTTCGGTAATTTTGGTGAACAGCTGTGGCTAAGAACCACTACGAAGATATTGTTGCTGTTACCTTATGAAGAACTGAGCCCAGTGACTTTGTACCTTAAATTGTCTGCATACAAAACCATAATTGCTGTATATTATGATGTAGCCTTAGCTATTCATTGAAGCAGCTTCTCTATTTGAAAATCATTTAATATTTAGTCTCTTGCAGCCATTAGTATTTTTTTTAAATCTTATTTATATCCCATTTCATTTCCAAAAAGATTCGAGGGGTTTTTATAAAACAACTTTTTTACATAAAGTCAGCTATAATTCATATTGACCTTCATAACTAATTAGTTTAAATTAAGGAAGTTTTTACATTTTTGAGTATTAACATTTCTCCCAAAGTTTATTCTCTGAAACTGCTCCCCATCTTCTTTTAATTTCTCTCAAAGGATAGATATGGCAGAAATGGTGAATTGTAATGGGTTTTGGGATCACCGTAAAAGAAAAACAAAACCCTCCAGATTGCGGAGGCGGTGTCAGACTCTATCAAAAAGATTTGGCTAAGCAATCCAAGACCAAGGCAGTGGAAGGTCATGAATAGGAATACAAATGAGCTCATTATCATGTCAATTTCCCATCCTTTATGACTGCTTGATTTTTGCAGGTGCCATAGGTCCACCAAATGTTCACGTTTTCCTCTTCAGTTGTAAAATAGGTTGCCAGGTAAAGCCATTATCCCAGAATCTCATCTATCTACCTTTCCTGAAATACCACTTTGGAAGGGAAGAAGATAAAAAGAATGACCATTTATTGAGCACCAAGTATTCTGGAGGTTATCTTATTTCGAAACTTTATAATGAAATTAAAGAGCTGTTTGGGAAGAAGTAATACAATGGAATGAACCAAGGTAAAGTTACAAAAAGCAACTTAAACACTCAAAAAAAAAAAAACCCTCTGAATACATAAAATTCCAAATAATACTCAGGACTCAGTAGTGTGACCTTGCCGATTCCCACTTCCTCTCCCCTTGCGTGCCATAAAACCCCTCATCTATGACATGCCCCTGTCTCAGACCCATTCATTTTGTTTTTGTTTTTGAATTTTTGAACTTTATTTTTTTATACAGCAGGTTCTTATTAGTCATCCATTTTATACATAATAGTGTATAAATGTCAATCCCAATCTTCCAATTCAGCCCCCCACCCCGCCACTTTCCCCCGTTTCAGACCCATTCATTATTTTGGTTCTGTGTGTGGCCGAGTCATACAGTGTTGGTTACTTTCTAAAATGTAGCTGATAAACTAATTCCAAAGGGTGCCCAGATCTTCTATTTACATGTGCTTGAAGTGCAGTGTGCTCCTCCTGATTTTTTCGAATTCTGTAGCTGTTTCTATTCCTTTTCACTAAGAGCAAGAGCCTCATCATCCCCAGCTTACAGGGGCAGAGGGCTCTTTGGGCTGCTCGGCCTTCCTGCAGCCAGGGTTCTTCTTAACTACTGAAGCTGCACGTGGATTGGTTCCTTTCAGGCACGTCATAAACGTGGGGTTACAGCACAAAAATAAGCCGTTATTATTATTAGGGATTTTTGCATACTTACTGCTTCTACTGTAAGTATAGGGAAAGAGGTTCAATTTTAAAAAGAATTGCAGGGGCTTCCCTGGTGGCGCAGTGGTTGAGAATCTGCGTGCCGATGCGGGGGACACGGGTTCGAGCCCTGGTCTGGGAGGATCCCACATGCCGCGGAGCAGCTGGGCCCGTGAGCCACAACTACTGAGCCTGCGCATCTGGAGCCTGTGCTCCGCAACAAGAGAGGCCCGCGCACCGCGATGAAGAGTGGCCCCCGCTCGCCACAACTAGAGAAAGCCCTCACACAGAAACGAAGACCCAACACAGCCAAAAATAAATAAATTAATTAATAAACTCCTACCCCCAACATCTTCTTAAAAAAAAAAAAGAATTGCAATACATTCAGTATTTAAATTCTTTTGTATATCAACTAAAATTTTGGCAGAATTCACGACTCCTTCTCACTTGTCACATGATTCTTCTTTTTTTTCCATATGAATTATGAAATAGTTTGTGAATCACTTGCAAGGTTTATCCTTTCTTTCCCAGATCCTAAATGACTTATTTTTCTTACTGACTTTTAAATTTTTTCTAAATGGCTTTTTGACAAATAAAGGATTGTTGAAAGGAGCATTTCTTTAACTAGGTTAAACGGATAGTTATAGTTTCTATGCCCTTCTTAGTTTTGTTTTGTTTTTGTTTTTTCATTGTATAATTACACAGCAGATCATCTGGGCCTTCTATGTAATATTTCTCTCATTAACACAGTTTAAGATATAGGAATCATTGTCCACCCATATCTCCACTATCTATCCCCACCCACTGGGGTCCCCGTTGCCACAGAGAGAATTCCGGATGTGGAAGGCACAGCCAAACATTCAACTTCTCCCATTCCAAGTTATTTCAGACAAGGAGTTGCTTCTGTTCTTAGATTTCAAAAGTGACAAATCAATAATCACAGATGATTACCTGTTCCAATTAATCACGTTTACAATGAAGAAATTTAACATAATTTTTTGGCCAATTTGAATCCATCTATTCTCAATATAAATTGATGTTTTTCAACTGTGAGTTGCAACATATTCATTAGTGGGTGTTGAAGTCAATTAAGTGAATCATGGTTGGCATTTAAAGAAAAGAAATGGAATTGAATGAAATAGACTACAAAATGTAAAATTGTCTTGCAGAACTTTCTTTCAGGGGTGTGTGTGTGTGTGTGTGTGTGTGTGTGTGTGTGTGTGTGTGTTTACTGGGAGGATGTATAGTCCTGCGGATCATGGTGAAAATATTTGAAAAACACTGATTTAAACAACTTGCTTTAATATTATGTTCCTCAAACTTTAGGGTTCCAGAAAAAGGTGCTCGAGGTGGTTGGAAGGTAGGGCGTCCCCATCACTGGTTCCACCATTAAAAAACTATTTTTCTGTTGTTTTATGTATTGGGGGTACTGCATAAAATTTCATTTGGAGAAATCATTCTGCTTCTAAATAAAGTTTGAAAATCACGGCTCCATATCAAGACTATGTTGACCATCACTTTGTTTAGAATTGCGCTGCTGCTCTTCCTAAGAAATAATTATTCAATGACCCCCAGGATTCTTCAAGAGTAAACATTCCCACTTCCTTGTAGGTTGTATTTTTGCCACCTCTCCATAATTGTTATTACATCTGTGGCTCCTTTCTTATTTCTCCCCAAGTTTGGGGAACAACTGGGCCCAGCTGTCACTGTTAAATTGTCTAGTTTAGGTCATTACACCCCAGCATAGGTTTCCATCTACCTCTGTAGTAGCTTTTCATTTTGCTGCATCTTCCAAATCTGAATAAGGGGATCTTTATTCAAATAGGAGCCAAGTAAAGGTAAGCCATGCTCACCTAGCTTTCTCCATCCCTCTTTCCCCAGCTTGTAACATGAAGGGCCTATAGTTTTTTTTAGCTGTTTGGATACTTACCAATGTTAAAGAACATCGAATTGAATCACAGCCCAACTGAATAGCAAAATGTTAGACGTGAATGGGATAGAAGCATCATTTACTCAAACTGCCATGTTTGCATGTTAGGAAACTGAGGCCCGGATAACTAACACAAAGACACACAGTTTCCATTCCCTTCTACTCCGAGGCCTCATCCTAAAACACCATTACTTTGTTCAACTAACCATTATTTATTAAGCATAAGAGATTTATACCCTAAGCAGTGGTTTTAGAACTTTTTGACTGCCATTCAGTATGGATAAACACATATATGATCAAGCCCATATGTAATGAAACAAAAAATTTCACAAAACCATATATACCCTTACAACAAGTGTTACACTTTTCTGTTTTCCATTTCTGTCTTAAGTACATGTTAGGTGCTGTAGCACAGAAATCCAAAATCCTGGCCTTAAATAAGATAGAAGTTGATTTCTTTTTCATGGAATAATTCAGTTATGAGTAATTCTGGACTGGCTGGCTGGCTTTGCCTGACAAGGGTATACGGGGACATAGTTCCTTCTATTTGGTTGGTCTCCTGTTTCTAGGGGGTTGTGCTTACTGAGTTGGTTGAATTTGGTTCACCTGCACATCCAGGTTCTAGCCTACAGGGAGGAAAAAGTGAAAGTCCAGACCAAATATTTGTGCCTTTAAGGGAATGGCCTGGAAGTTACATACATATTGCTTCTTCCCACATCTCACTGGTGCAAATTTAACCATGTGGCAATATCTGCAAATTTATCCTAGCTTGTAGTTATATATCTAGCTAAAACTCAGGATGTATTTCTAGAAGGATAAAGAGTGAAGGACTACTTGTTAAAAAGTAGTGGTGTTCCACTAGTTCCTTTTCATTTCATCCCAGACTTGCTGATGGCTACCTAGTAAATTGATTTCATAAGCCACTAATTAGCGACAACATGCAGCTTTAAAATCATTATCCTGAAGTATAGTAGGCTACATATTATAAATAATTTTACCAGGAGAAATTTTTTAAAAGATAAGCTCAAAATACTATTGATATTTTAGCTAGTTTTCTTGTTATTTTTTTTGGTGGCACCACACGGAACATCCCCAACCAGGGATCGAATCCATGCCCCCTGTGTCGGAAGCCTGGAGTCTTAACCACTGGACCACCAGGGAAATTCCTAGCTAGTTTTCATTTTTATCAAAATTATACAAGCACAGAATTTATAGGCTCAAATAGAATTGCAAGTACCCCAAATCATTCCTAACTCTCATCTTCAGTTTCCTACTTCTGGGATGCTACCGTTTTCAACTGTTGATATTTACTCCATATATTCATAGAACAGGTTTATATTTCTACTTTTTGGTCTGTTAGCTTTAAGCAATATATGTTGATTTCCCACCATAATAAATGAGGATTCCCCACCTCCATCTGCCCCTTACTCCCCACCCTACACATCTTATCCTTTCAAACTTCCAATGTAGTTAATCATAATTTTGGTTAGATCAGGATTCAGTGTTTACATTATTATGAATATGCAAATTAATTCACAGCTGTTCCATGTATTTTCCTAGGCTTAATTTTCTTTCTTGGACAATCTTTTCTATATTCTTGTTACTGTCTTTTCTAAAAATTTATTTAAAGCTCTATGTACTTATCATTGGTTCACCCCCCAGTTCTCCCCCCGGTTATGTAAATCTCCACTCAATACTTTCAAACATATCAGATATTTCATTAATTTCATCTTCTTGAAGGAAATTTTCCCAGACTCTTCTGATCTGCCCCAATCTGGTTCTCTAGAAGAGCTGCATAGATATTATTTCAGGTTCTTCCTTTACCATCATCTTAGTTATTCCTTCCAACTCTCTCATCTGTTGGATACACTGTTTTTTGGATAACAGTTGTCTTCTTTTTTTTTTTTTTTTTTTACTGCTTCATTCCAGTGGAGCATATCCTCCAGCAACTACCTGAACAAGGTTGTAGGTTAAATAAATGCACTGAGGTCTTGCATGTTGGAAAATATCTTCATTCGACTTTGACACAATTCTTAGTTTGGTTGGACATAATATTCTAGGTTAGGAATAATTTTCCCTCAAAATATTGAAGATATTGCTCCACCGTTTTCTAGGCTTCGGAGTTGCTGAGAATTCTGGTACTATTCTGATGCTTGATCCTGTGAAGGAACCTGGCTTTTCTCTCTGGAAGTTTATAAGCATTCTCTTTGTCTTCAGTGTGCTGAAATCTTACAATGGCATGCTTTGGTGTGCATCTATGTTTATTCATTGTTGGGAGCTCTCAGTGGATCCTATAAATCTGGAGAATCACATCCTTTTTTTCCTGGAATATTTTCTACCATTATTTTATTAATTATTTTCTCCTTTCATTTTGCCCTGTTCTCCCTTTTTTGAACTCTGTTATTATATTTGAGTTCATGGACTAGTCTTTTAATTTTATAATTTTTTTTAACATTTTTATTGGAGTGTAATTGCTTTACAATGGTGTGGTAGTTTCTGCTTTATAACAAAGTGAATCAGCTATACATATACATATATCCCCATATCTCTTCCCTCTTGGGTCTCCCTCCCTCCCACCCTCCCTATCCCACCCTTCTAGATTGTCACAAAGCACCGAGCTGATCTCCCTGTGCTATGCGACTGCTTCCCACTAGCTATCTATTTTACATTTGGTAGTGTATATATGTCCATATATACACTACTACGCTCTCACTTTGTTCTAGCTTACCCTTCCCCTATCTGTGTCCTCAAGTCCATTCTCTAGTAGGTCGGCGTCTTTATTCCCTTCTTGCCCCTAGGTTCTTCATAACCATTTATTTTGTTTGCTTTTAGATTCCATATATATGTGTCAGCATACAGTATTTGTTCTTCTCTTTCTGATTTACTTCACTCTGTATGAGAGACTCAAGGTCCATCCACCTCACTACAAATAACTCAATTTCATTTCTTTTTATGGCTGAGTAATATTCCATTGTATATATGTGCCACATCTTCTTTATCCTTTCATCTGTTGCTGGACACTTAGGTTGCTTCCATGTCCTGGCTATTGTAAATAGAGCTGCAATGAACATTGTGGTACATGACTCTTTTTGAGTTATGGTTTTCTCAGGGTATATGCCCAGTAGTGGGATTGCTGGGTCGTATGGTAGTTCTATTTTTTAGTTTTTTAAGGAACCTCCATACTGTTCTCCATAGTGGCTGTATCAATTCACATTCCCACCAACAGTGTATGAGGGTTCCCTTTTCTCCACACCCTCTCCAGCATTTATTGTTTGTAGATTTTTTGATGATGGCCATTCTGACTGGTGTGAGATGATATCACATTGTAGTTTTGATTTGCATTTCTCTAATGATTAATGATGTTGAGCATTCTTTCATGTGTTTGTTGGCTATCTGTATATCTTCTTTGGAGAAATGTCTATTTAAGTCTTCTGCCCATTTTTGGATTGGGTTGTTTGTTTTTTTTTGATATTGAGCTGCATGAGCTGCTTGTAAATTTTGGAGGTTAATCCTTCCTTTGTCAGTTGCTTCATTTGCAAATATTTTCTTCCATTCTGAGGGTTGTCTTTTGGTCTTGTTTATGGTTTCCTTTGCTGTGCAAAAGCTTTTAAGTTTCATTAGGTCCCATTTGTTTATTTTTGTTTTTATTTCCATTTCTCTAGGATATGGGTCAAAAAGGATCTTGCTGTGATTTATGTCATAGAGTGTTCTGCCTATGTTTTCCTCTAAGAGTTTGATAGTGTCTGGCCTTACATTTCGGTCTTTAATCCATTTTGAGTTTATTTTTGTGTATGGTGTTAGGGAGTGTTCTAATTTCATTCTTTTACATGTAGCTGTCCAGTTTTCCCAGGACCAGTTATTGAAGAGGCTGTCTTTTCTCCACTGTATATTCTTGCCTCCTTTATCAAAGATAAGGTGACCATATGTGCATGGGTTTGACTCTTGGCTTTCTATCCTGTTCCATTGATCTATATTTCTGTTTTTGTGCCAGTACCATACTATCTTGATTACTATAGCTTTGTAGTATAGTGTGAAGTCAGGGAGCCTGATTCCTCTAGTTCCGTTTTTCTTTCTCAAGATTGCTTTGGCTATTCGGGGTCTTTTGTGTTTCCATACAAATTGTGAAATTTTTTGTTCTAGTTCTGTGAAAAATGCCATTGGTAGTTTGATAGGGATTGCATTGAATCTGTAGATTGCTTTGGGTAGTATAGTCATTTTCACAATGTTGATTCTTCCAATCCAAGAACATGGTATATCTCTCCATCTGTTGGTATCATCTTTAATTTCTTTCATCAGTGTCTTAAAATTTTCTGCATACAGGTCTTTTGTCGCCTTAGGTAGGTTTATTCCTAGGTATTTTATTCTTTTTGCTGCAGTGGTAAATGGGAGTGGTTCCTTAATTTCTCTTTCAGATTTTCCATCATTAGTCTATAGGAATGCAAGAGATTTCTGTGCATTAATTTTGTATCTGACAACTTTACCAAATTCATTGATTAGCTCTAGTAATTTCCTGGTAGCACCTTTAGGATTCTCTATGTATAGTATCATGTCATCTGCAAACAGTGACAGCTTTACTTCTTCTTTTCCAATTTGGATTCCTTTTATTTCTTCTCTGATTGCTGTGGCTAAAACTTCCACAATTATGCTGAATAACAGTGGTGAGCGTGGGCCTTGTCTTGTTCCTGATCTTAGTGGAAATGGTTTCAGTTTTTCACCATTGAGGACGATGTTGGCTGTGGGTTTGTCATATATGACCTTTATTATGTTGAGGTCAGTTCCCTCTATGCCTACTTTCTGGAGGGTTTTTATCATAAATGGGTGTTAAATTTTGTCAAAAGGTCTTTCTGCATCTATTGAGATGATCATATGGTTTTTCTCCTTCAATTTGTTAATATGGTGTATCACATTGATTGATTTGTGTATATTGAAGAATCCTTGCATTCCTGGGATAAACCCCACTTGATCATGGTGTATGATCCTTTTTTTTTTTTTTTTTTTTTTTTTTTTTTCTTTTTGCGGTATGCGGGCCTCTCACTGCTGCGGCCTCTCCCGCCGCGGAGCACAAGCTCCGGACGCGCAGGCCCAGCGGCCACGGCTCACAGGCCCAGCCGCTCCGCGGCACATGGGATCCTCCCAGACCGGGGCACGAACCCGCATCCCCTGCATCGGCAGGCGGACTCCCAGCCACTGCGCCACCAGGGAGGCCCTGTATGATCCTTTTAATGTGCTATTGGATTCTGTTTGCTAGCATTTTGTTGAGGATTTTTGCATCTATGTTCATCACTGATACCGGTCTGTAGTTTTATTTTTTTGTGACATCTTTGTCTGGCTCTGTTATCAGGGTGATGGTGGCCTCATAGAATGAGTTTGGGAGTGTTCCTTCCTCCGCAATTTTTTGGAACAGTTTGAGAAGGATGGGTGTTAGCTCTTCTCTAAATGTTTGATAGAATTCACCTGTGAAGCCATCTGGTCCTGGGCTTTTGTTTGTTGGAAGATTTTTAATCACAGTTTCAATTTCAGTGCTTTTGATTGGTCTATTCATTTTTTCTATTTCTTCCTGGTTCAGTCTTGGAAGGTTATGCTTTTCTAAGAATTTGTCCATTTCTTCCAGGTTGTCCATTTTATTGGCATATAATTGCTTGTAGTAATCTCTCATGATCCTTTGTATTTCTGCCGTGTCAGTTGTTACTTCCCCTTTTTCATTTTTAATTCTATTGATCTGAGTTTTCTCCCTTTTTTTCTTGATGAGTCTGCCTAATGGTTTATCAATTTTGTTTATCTTCTCAAAGAATCAGCTTTTAGTTTTATTTATCTTTGCTCTCGTTTCCTTCATTTCTTTTTTATTTCTAATCTGATCTTTATGATTTCTTTCCTTCTGCTAATTATGGGTTTTTTTGTTCTTCTTTCTCTAATTGCTTTAGGTATAAGGTTAGGTTGTTTATTTGAGATGTTTCTTGTTTCTTAAGGTAGGATTGTATTGCTATAAACTTCCCTCTTAGAACTGCTTTTGTTACGTCCCATTGGTTTTGTTTTCATTGTCATTTATTCCTAGGTATTTTTTGATTTCCTCTTTGATTTCTTCAGTGATCTCTTGGTTATTAAGTAGTGTATTGTTTAGCCTCCATGTGTTTGTATTTTTTAGATTTTTTTCCTGTAATTGATATCTAGTCTCATAGCGTTGTGCTCAGAAAAGATACTTGATATGATTTCAATTTTCTTAAATTTACCAAGGCTTGATTTGTGACCCAAGATATGATCTATCCTGGAGAATATTCCATGAGCACTTTAGAAGAAAGCGTATTCTGTTGTTTTTGGATCGAGTGTCCTATAAATATGAAGTAAGTCCATCTTGTTTAATGTATCATTTAAAGCTTGTGTTTCCTTATTTATTTTCGTTTTGGATACTCTGTCCATTGGTGAAAGTGGGGTGTTAAAGTCCCCTACTATGATTGTGTTACTGTTGATTTCCCCTTTTATGGCTGTTAGTATTTGTCTTATGTATTGAGGTGCTCCTCTGTTGGGTGCATAAATATTTACAATTGTTATATCTTCTTCTTGGATTGATCCCTTGATCATTATGTAGTGTCCTTCTTTGTCTCTTGTAATAGTCTTTGTTTCAAAGTCTATTTTGTCTGATATGAGAATTGCTACTCCAGCTTTCTTTTGATTTCTATTTGCATGGAATATCTTTTTCCATCCCCTCCCTTTCAGTCTCTATGTGTCCCTAGGTCTGAAATGGGTCTCTTGTAGACAGCATATATACGTGTCTTGTTTTTATATCCATTCAGCCAGTCTATGTCTTTTGGTTGGAGCAGTTAATCCGTTTACATTTAGGGTAATTATCGATATGTATGTTCCTATTCCCATTTTCTTAATTGTTTTGGGTCTGTTATTGTAGGTCTCTTCCTTCTCTTGTATTTCCTGGCTAGAGAAGTTCCTTTAGCATTTGTTGTAAAGCTGGTTTGCTGGTGCTGAATTCTCTTAGCTTTTGCTTGTCTGTAAAGGTTTTAATTTCTCTGTCAAATCTGAATGAGATCCTTGCTGGATAGAGTAATCTTGGTTGTAGATTTTTCCCTTTCATCATTTTAAATATGTCCTGCCACTCCCTTCTGGCTTGCAGAGTTTCTGCTGAAAGATCAGCTGTTAACCTTATGGGGATTCCCTTGTATGTTATTTGTTGTTTTCCCCTTGTGCTTTTAATATTTTTTCTTTGTATTTAATTTTTGATAGTTTGATTAATATGTGTGTTGGCCTGTTTCTCCTTGGATTTATCCTGTATGGGACTCTCTGTGTTCCTGGACTTGATTAACTATTTCCTTTCCCATATTAGGGAAGTTTTCAAATATAATCTCTTCCAATATTTTCTCAGTCCCTTTCTTTTTCTCTTCTTCTTCTGGGACACCTATAATTCGAATGTTGGTGCATTTAATATTGTCCCAGAGTTCCCTGAGACTGCCCTCAATTCTTTTCATTCTTTTTTCTTTATTCTGCTCTGCAGTAGTTATTTCCACTATTTTATCTTCCAGGTCACTTATACGTTCTTCTGCCTCAGTTATTCTGCTATTGATCCCTTCTAGAGAATTTTTAATTTCATTTATTGTGTTGTTCATGATTGTTTGTTTACTCTTTAGTTCCTCTAGTTCTTTGTTAAACGTTTCTTGTATTTTCTCCATTCTATTTCCAAGATTTTGGATCATCTTTACTATCATTATTCTGAATTCTTTTTTAGGTAGACTGCCTATTTCCTCTTCATTTGTTAGGTCTGGTGGGTTTTTACCTTGCCCCTTCATCTGCTCTGTGTTTCTTTGGCTTCTCATTTTGCTTAACTTACTGTGTTTGGGGTCTCCTTTTCACAGGCTGCAGGTTTGTAGTTCCCATTGTTTTTGGTGTTTGTCACCAGTGGCTAAGGTTGGTTCAGTACGTTGTGTAGGTTTCCTGGTGTAGGGGACTAGTGCCTGTGTTCTGGTGGATGAGCCTGGATCTTGTCTTTCTCGTGGGCAGGTCCACGTCTGGTGGTGTGTTTTGGGGTGTCTGTGACCTTATTATGATTTTAGGCAGCCTCTCTGCTAATGGGTGGGGTTGTGTTCCTGTCTTGCTAGTTGTTTGGCATAGGGTGTCCAGCACTGTAGCTTGCTGGTTGTTGAGTGGAGCTGGGTCTTGGCATTGAGATGATGATCTCTGGGAGATTTCTGCCATTTGATATTACGTGGAGCTGGGAGGTCTCTGGGGCACCAATGTCCTGAACTTGGCTCTCCCACCTCAGAGGCACAGCCCTGATGCCTGGCTGGAACACCAAGAGCCTGTCATCCACATGGCTCAGAATAAAAGGGAGAAAGAAAGAAAGAAAGAAAGAAAGAGAAAGAAAGAAATAAAATAAAATAAAAAAGTTATTAAAATAAAAAATAATTATTAAAAAAATTTTTTAAGCAATTTAAAAAAAGGAAAGAAAGAAAGAACAACCAAACCAAAAAACAAATCCACCAATGATAACAAGCCCTGAAAACTATACTAAACAAAAAAACAAACAAAAAAACGGACAGCCAGAACCCAAGGACAGATGGTGAAAGCAAGGCTATACAGACAAAATCTCACATAGACGCATACACATACCATACACTCACCAAAAGAGGAAAAGAGGAAAAAATAATGAATCTTGCTCTCAAAGTCCACCTCTTCAATTTGGGATGATTCGTTCTCTATTCAGGTATTCCACAGATGCAGGTACATCAAGTTGATTGTGGAGATTTAATCCGCTGCTCCTGAGGCTGCTGGGAGAGATTTCCCTTTCTCTTCTTTGTTTGCACAGCTCCCGGGGCTCAGCTTTGGATTTGGCCCCGCCTCTACGTGTAGGTCGCTGGAGGGCGTCTGTTCTTCGCTCAGACAGGACGCGGTTAAAGGAGCCGCTGATTTGGGGGCTCTGGCTCACTCAGGCCACGGGGAGGGAGGGGTATGGAGGTGGGGCGAGCCTGCGGCGGCAGAGGCCGGCATGACGTTGCAGCAGCCTGAGGCAAGCCGTGCGTTCTCCTGGGTAAGTTGTCCCTGGACCACGGGACCCTGGCAGTGGCGGGCTGCACAGGCTCCCCAGAAGGGAGGTGTGGAGAGTGACCTGTGCTCACACACAGGCTTTTTGGTGGCAGCAGCAGCAACCCCAGCGTCCCACGCCCGTCTCTGGGGTCCGCGCTGTTAACCGCGGCTCGCGCCCGTCTCTGGAGCTCCTTTAAGCAGCGCTCTTAATCCCCTCTCCTCGCGCACCAGGAAACAAAGAGGGAAGAAAAAGTCTCTTGCCTCTTCGGCAGCTCCAGACTTTTCCCCGGACTCCCTCCCGGCTAGCCGTGGTGCACTAACCCCTTGCAGGCTGTGTTCACTCCGCCAACCCCAGTCCTCTCCCTGCGGTCAGACCGAAGCCCGAGCCTCAGCTCCCAGCCCCGCCCGCCCCGGTGGGTGAGCAGACAAGCCTCTCAGGCTGGTGAGTGCCGGTCGGCACCGATCCTCTGTGCGGGAATCTCTCCGCTTTGCCCTCCGTGCCCTGTTGCTGCGCTCTCCTCCGTGGCTCCGAAGCTTCCCCGCTCCGCCACCCGCAGTCTCTGCCCGCAAAGGGGATTCCTAGTGTGTGGAAACCTTTCCTCCTTCACAGCTCCCTCCCACTGGTGCAGGTCCCGTCCCTATTCTTTTGTCTCTGTTTTTTCTTTTTTCTTTTGCCCTACACAGGTACATGGGGAGTTTCTTGCCTTTTGGGAGGTCTGAGGTCTTCTGCCAGCGTTCAGTATGTGTTCTGTAGGAGTTGTTCCACATGTAGATGTATTTCTGATGTATTTGTGGGGAGGAAAGTGATCTCCATGTCTTACTCATCCGCCATCTTGAAGCTCCTCTCTAATTTTATAATTTTTCTGCTATTTTTCATCTTTTGCCTCAACTTCATTTTTTTTTTTTTTTTTTTTTGCGGTACGTGGGCCTCTCACTGTTGTGGCCTCTCCCGTTGCGGAGCACAGGCTCCGGACTCGCAGGCTCAGCGGCCATGGCTCATGGGCCCAGCCGCTCCACGGCATGTGGGACCTTCCCGGACTGGGGCACGAACCCGTGTCCCCTACATCGGCAGGTGGACTCTCAACCACTGCGCCACCAGGGAAGCCCTCAACTTCATATTTTAACTTCATATCTCTGATTTTTTTTTCTGCCATCAAATTTTTAAAAAATTTCAGAGATCTCTCTCTCTCTTTCATTCTTTGAATGTTCCTTTTTTAGAGCATCCTGCTTGGGTCTGCCTTATCTCTGTGAAGATTTTAGTGCTTCCTTGGCGGTTTCTTTGTTGTTTCTTCTAGTATGGTCTCTGCTTCCTTCGAGTTGCTTTTCTCCTGGTTGTTTTGTTCTCTCACTTCATTTTAGATGATTTTCTCAAAGATCTGGTGACTCTTGGCTGTCTTTTCACACTCTAGAATGGGGCTATAAAACTCCACATGGAAACTGTGAAGCTAGAGGGCTTCCCTTTAGGGTGAACTGGTTGGGACTTTTCTTTGGGGAAACCCGGATGTCAGTCCCTTTAGGTCCTTTCTGTTAGGCTGATCAGATGCCCTAGAAAAGAGTCTTCCAGTTTCCTGCTTCTGGTAGTCTGGGAGCCCAGTGGGGAAGGAGGAGGGCTGAAGAGGCAGAGTAGGTGGATCTGAGCATTCATTACAGGAACCGTCTCCTGGTCCTTATCTTTTCAATGCACTACCCCCAACCTCCCATGTGCTCCCTGTCCCCAGACCTGAAGTTTTCTTTAGAGAATAAGCCTTCAGTTCTCTGCTGGTTTGTGTGGGGAAGGGCAGTTGTATGGAGATTTGTGCTTCTCAGGTAGACTTTCTACCAATCCTCCTTTTTCAGACCTACCTTCAACCCTACATCTAGAGGTACCTGATTCCACCAACTCATCAATCTGCATAGGATCTGAGTTTAAATCAGGTTACTTCTGGGGCTTTCCTTACTTTGGGGTAAAGATGCAGTTTTCTTGAATTGGCTGTAAGTTATTACTTGGACATCTGCTTTCCAGATTCCAAAATATTGTTTTGTCTTTTTTCCCCATTTTGTTTGTCCTAGTGGGTTTATTCCTTAAAAAAAAAATCCTTGTGTCTGTTACATTAGTGGAGATTCTGAAGGAAGCAGACATTCAATGCATGTATTCAATTGCTATCTTTAACAGCTAATTTTAGGCCTCTCAAATTATTTTAAACAAGTAGCTTTAACCTTTTCTTTACTTTTCCTCCCCAAAATCCTTCAAAAATTATTAAGAAGCAGTACAGTTATCTAATATAAATGTCATTTCTAGAATGTTATCTTTTTTCTTCTAGCAGAGTGCTTTTTTCCCTTTTTTCTTTTTTTAACTTATTCTTTTATATTGGAGTGTAGCTGATTAACAATATTGTGTTAGTTTCAGGTGTACAGCAAAGTGATACAGGTATACGTATACATGTATCTGTTCTTTTTCATATTCTTTTCCTATTTAGGTTGTTACATAATATTGAGCAGAGTCCCCTGTGCTGTACAGTCGGTCCTTGTTCGTTATCCATTTTAAATACAGCAGTGTGTGCATGTCGATCCCAAACGCCCTGGCTCTCCCTCCCCCCACCCTCTTCCCGGTAACCATAAGCTTGTGCTCTAAGCCGAGCAGAGGGCTTTTGAACTTTAAAAGCCAGTGTGTGCCTTGTAGAGGGAAGGAGGAAGAACATTGACGGGAACTAGTTCATCCCCAGACTCAGTGATCTCCTCTTGAATTACTTAAAGGTGACTATAGCTAACATTTTAGAGGATTAACAAGTGAAAACTAGATCTGAACACTGAAGTCTGTACAGCTTGCACAGCTTTTTTGTTTGTTTGCTCGTTTGCTGGCATTATGAAATATTTAGGAGGAAAAAACTTGAAAACTCTGTTTTTTAACTGTCTGACCTTGGTTAGTGGCCCTGAAAATAAGTAAATAGAAGTTGCCATGTCGTTCCTGGGGCTGCAGAACACATGCCCATGGCTGTGTGGCTTTTCTCTTTAGTCAGAAGAAGAGATAGAAAACCTGAGCCTGTGAGAATAATAATAAACCTGCTAGATTAAGCGGCACCCTAATTTCCAGGATTCACACGCTCGCTGAAGTGTCTCAAGGGAAATGACATTGCTCCTCAACATGCATCATTCTTTAGCCTAGAGGAGCATCAGAGGAAGGGGTGATCTTGGAAAAGTGTGTGAGATTTGGCATCACACAGACCTAGACAACCATGATTCAACTTCCGGCTCCATCGTTGAATTGCCACATAGATTAGTACCAATTACTTAGCGGCTCTGAGCTGCACCTCCTGCTCTGTACATTAAGAACAATAACATCTTCTTGGAAGGGTTAGAGACACGGTTTGTAAATCTGCCAGCATAATGTCTGACACTTAACTAAGTGCCCAGGGAGAGGTAGTTGTTAGGTTATTATGGTGGTGGGCAAACACATGGAGATGTCTCACAAGAATATGAGTCGATTTCCCCTGGTGGGCTAGAGAAATATACAAAGTAGCTTGAGGCTGCAAGGTCTAGGAAGAAAAGAAAAAAAGAAAAAGAATAACAAGAAAAGAAAGAGAGAGAAATCTCAGTTGGGAATGATATATTCTTCCTCCTGGATAAATGGTTCCATGTGAACTATCCCAGATTAGTGAAGCAGGGAGGTGGTGAAATAGGGCATATAATTCGTGTTGCAGTCCATTAGGATGGATCAAGTCTCCTCTGCTTCACAGACGCTCATCTCTTGAGCTTCATTTAAATAGTGTGCTGAGCCCTAGTGCCTGAGAACAATCATGTCCCTCGTCACTGCCAGCGAATAACCTTTTATTTCCAGCAATAAACTCCAAAGCCTCCAGAAATTAACGTGGAGTTAATTTTAGTAGAGACACAACAAATGAGGCTGCCTGAACTGAAGGGAGGAGAGGATACATGCGATCACATTAAGTAGGGCAGAAGCAGCAGTCAAATATGCCAAGAGATTTGAGACCTCTCAATGGAACAATGACTTTGGGTGTGTGTGCACATCTATATAAAAACTCTGTGCGTGTGTGTGTTTATGTTAAACCCATGAAGACACACACATCCCCGCCACAGGCAGCTTTAGCAGGACGGTCACAGGAGAGATTAAGGAGGGAGTAAGGATGAAGGGGAGTGGTGAGACTGTAGCCCTGAAGTATAGACACCGGTGTAGGTTGGAGACTTCAACCTCCTGTCCTCTCTTTCTCCTGCCCTTGACTTACATTGCTTTTGATACAGAAAACCTATGTCTCCCACACTGTTTTAAAGCATGAAAAGTAACAAGATTGCCTTGATCTTTTGTTCGGAAAGCCTTGAAAAATAATCCATTTGTGAAGCTGAAAACCAGGAATTGAAAAGAAAAAAAAAGAAAGGAAAAGAAAAGGGGGAAAAAAAAAAACCCAACCCTTGGTGTTTCACTTGCCTAAACCAAAGTATTAACTCTTGTTTCTCTCTTTTCTAATAGTCATAAAATGAGCTTCCTCTGGATGGAAGTCCCTTTACTCTGAAGCCACTGGTTTTAACAAGAGACAGCTGCCTTATAAAGAAAGCAGCCACACTCTTCAAGAGCTTTACTTTTGTTTCTCATTTTATTGACCACGACAAGCAGGTTGCTGTATTCTACCACTTACAATCTCAGGTTTCTGTGCGGCATGGAAGTTAACGTGGGTGGCATCTGTCCCTGGAGTGACATAGAACGTGGCCCCAACGTGTAACTTCAGGTAGAAGCACAAACTGCGGTCCTTTGATTTCGAGTCATACTCAGAGTTCTTTTTAAAGGCTGAAGCGTTTATTAGAATAAGTGCAACCCCTGTCTGATAAATGGGATCACATCTGGCTCCATCAACAACACAAACCTCCCAGTATTCAGATAGTTAAAGCTGGCAAGGGAATGGACCATTATTTATAGTGATCTTTGCTAAGTAAATCGTTTAAAAACTGGCTTTCTAAATGTAATATTTCCCTTTTAAGAAGTCCTCCAGAGTTAAAGGGGCTTTACAATGGAACATGAAACATATTGCAGGGAGAGCGACAGCAGCCGTCTTGATTAATGCCCACGATTATCAGCGATGCAAATCACTTTCACTTATTAAGTCTTGTTTAATATCCTAATGACGGCTTCTGAGCAGATTTGGTAATTCCACAGAAAGTGACTGTGAACTAATGCCCTTTCAGCATGTTGAGAATGAGCAGTACTATAAAGAAAACCTCATTTACCATAATTCCTCGCCTGCCCAGGACCCTATTCTCAGCTTCTACTTCGCAGCAGGAGACAATTAACCTTTTCAGTGCCAGAAGTGATTCCCAGCACTCTCCAGCTGCGAAGGCCAGCAGGGTCAGAGGAAGATGGAAGTTCTCTTTAGTTGTCGCTCTCCTAGAACAGTTCTAAGAAACCGGACTGCGGCGGAGTAGTAGGGATTTAAAATGTAGCCGCCGGTGCTGTTATTGGGCACGTGTGGTATCTTGCACCAAAGTCTTTTCAAATGCCCACACCGGGCATTGGCATTGCTTATTCAGCTTGAATCAAAGACTGCCAGAAATGAAAGCAGAAATGAAAGCGGAGGAAAAGCCTGCTCCACCCTGAAATGTTGGCCTGCCTTTGTGATCTGTCAGGAAGTAGGTTTTATGGAGGTTGGATATTCGGGAGGTCGCCCCGGGGGTGGTGATTTAGGGGTTTGCCTTGGGCTTTCTTTTACAACTGGGCTCCTCTTGCATGGCTCTGCTTGTACTTGGGGCCGTGGAGACGTGGAGACGGCCCAGGGCTGGGGCCTGTGCTGAGCCCTTCTCTGTCTGGGTGGCCACACCCACCTGTGGATGCAGAGTGACTTCCTAACATCACCACGCCTTGTTTCCAGAAGCACTGTGCGGAGGTGACGCAGAGCAGGACCCTGCCGGGACAGATGTACCTGACCAAGGCCATGGGCTAGTGAGGGGTCTCCTCCACTCATGCCCCTCCCAGCTCCTCTGGGGGAAGCCCCTCCAGTCAGCCATGCCCTCTGACTTTCAGGAACGCCCTTTCCCTCCTCTCCCTCCCTCAATCTGGACGTGTCAACCGCTGTCCTGGTATTAAAGAGGCTTTGCATTTGGGTAAAGACCGAGGAAGGAACCCGGCAATTTCCTGGTCTGCTTTGGAACATAGAACAACTCCAAATGGACCACTTCTTCTGGGACTAAAGTGACCTTCTCCTTGTCCTAACTGGACCCATACCAAGACTGAACAGCCCCCAATGCAGGGACTCCAATGGGCCAGACACAAAACCTTCTTGTTTCATAGCACGAGCACATGAAGTATTGCTTATTGCTGATGCAAGAAAACCACCATTCATTTTTCCTTCCAAAAGATTTCCGGGGCAGAGAAAGATCAAGGGGAGAAATGGGTGAGAGAGGAAGATGGTGAGGGTTTGGAGGATGAAATGCTGATTCTCTGTCAAGGAGAAGGACAGAGAGTTGGGATGGGATTCTGGGCCACTTTGTACCCTACAGACCCCAGGTGGGGAGAGACACTGCCCGCTGAGTCCACCATCTCCTGGCGGGGCGGTGGAGGTGGGATCCGTCCTATGTGAGTGCTGGAGACAGGGTACAGGAAATTCAAGCAACGGTATGTTAGAACACGATTTCAGAGCTCAGTGGAGCCATGAGGAATCTCCCCTTCTCAGCCTGGCATCCTAATTCGTGCTTCAGGCTGCCCCGCCCCACCCTCTACGCCTCTATGTTTGTTCCTCACGTTGTACATCTCAGCTTTTAGCGTGCTAGGGCCTTCACTCATTTAACTTGTCTCCTGCTTCTTTTCTGTCTCCCCTGCTAGAATGTAAGCACCGCGATGGATCTCCATGCACGGACGTGTTTAGGACAGCGCCCCTGGCAGGCGCTGAACAAATGAATGAGTCTGGGGGTTGAAGGACTGTCTCTGTAGCACAGTGGAAGGGTCTTAGACTAGAAGGTGAAGGAATTAGGTTTGTGCTGGCTCAGCCATATGGAAGCCACCACACATTGAAGACCTTTGACCAACTGTTTAAACTCTCTGAGCTGACAGATCCTCAGCCCTAAGATGGGGATTGACATGACCTCATTTGGCCTGTTTCTCTGTAGGGCAGCAGAAAGGGGGATGTGGTAACACTCTGAAAACCGGGAGGGGTTAGATAAGTTTTGGGTGTTGCCATTGGTGGGGACAGGCCTGCAGCTACTTCATTTTATTTAAGTCCCACTTGCCTTGTTCCCCTTTTCTGTACTCAATGCTCACATGCCCACTTCTGTGTGAAATGTTCCCTGATCTTCCTGGGCAGAATTCCTCCCCCTTTGTTTGTGCCCCTCTGTCTACAACCTCATTCCAGCCTTTCCTGTTATCCTGTCTATGTTGCATGCCTCTCTGCATCCACAGCAATCATAATGCAACTGCCATCTGCTGAGGATCCATTATGGGCCAGGCACTGCTCTAGAGGTGTGACATTAATGAACTCATTTCAACCTCAAACAACCCATTTTACAGTTGAGGAAGCTGAGGCATATAGAATTAAGTCAACAGGTCCAAAGTCATACAGCTGGGAGGTGGGGTGGTCAGCATCTGAATGCAGTCAATTAACTCCTGTCCCACTATCTGTACCCATGGCCTCTCAGGGCTGCATGGTGCTTGCATGCTGGAGAGCACAGCAAATGTTGCAGAAGTGGGCAAATCTGTGGATGGAGCTTTCTGCCTGTCTACTCACCAAGAGGGTTGTTCTGAGAAGCAAGTCAAAATGGGTGTGAGGGTGCTTATAATGAAAAAGCAATAAGCACTTACAGCTTATTGTTATAATTAAATATTTTTAATGACAATGAAAGTAGAAATGTCTAGAACATAGTTAAAGAAGCATCTATGAAAATATTCACCATCTTTTCTTGGGCAGTTTTGTAAATGCTCTATAAAAGGACTCACAGATTTCTAGACTTCTTTTTGACCCCCTGCCAAACTTTCAGGTTAATGATATCTGGACAATCTTTGCTTTAACCTCACTCTGAATTTTTTCTTTCTTTTTTTTTTAAACATTGTATTTCTTTTATTTTCTATTTTTAAAAATTGTAGTAGGGTTTCCCTGGTGGTGCTGTGGTTAAGAATCTGCCTGCCAATGCAGGGCACACGGGTTTGAGCCCTGGTCCGGGAAGATCCCACATGCCGAGGAGCAACTAAGCCCGTGCACCACAACTACTGAGTCTGCACTCTAGAGCTTACAAGCCACAACTACTGAGGCTGTGCGCCACAATTACTGGAGGCCGCGCTCCTACAGCCCGTGCTCTGCAATGAAGAGTAGCCCCTGCTCACTGCAAATAGAGAAAGCCTGCGTGCCCAACAAAGACCCAATGCAGCCAAAAATAAATAAATAAAATAATTTAAAAAATAGTGGTAAAATAGACATTTATCATTTTAGGTGTAAAGTTCAGTAGCATTAAGTACATTCATATTGTGTAACCATTGCTACCATCCATCATCTCCAGAAGTTTTTTCATCTTTCAAAATGGAAACTTTGTACCCATTAAACAATAACTATCATTTTCCTCTTCCCCAAGCCCTGGAAACCACCATTCTACTTTCCGTTTCTATGAATTTGACTACTCTAGGTGACTCATATAAGTGGAATAATACAGTATTTATCCGTATGTGACTGGCTTATTTCACTTAGCATAATGTCTTCAAGATTTATCCATCTTGTAGCATGTATCAGAATTTCATTTTTTGAAAGGCTGAATAATATTATATGTGTGTGTGTGTATACCACACTTTGCTTATCCATCCGTGAATGGACACTTAGGTTGCTTCCACTTTTGGCTATTGTGGATAACACTGCTATGAACATGGGTGTACAAATATCTGTGTGAGTCTGTGTTTCAGTTCTTCTGGGTATATAACTAGCAGTGGAATTGCTGGATCATATGGTAGCTCTATTTTTAATTTTTTGAGGAACCATGAAACAATTTTCCACAGCAGCTGCATCACTTTACATTCCCACCAGCAGTGAACAAGAGTTCCAGTTTCTCTGTATCTTCATCAACACCTGCTATTTTCTGTGCTTTCTTTCTTTCTTTCTTCTTTTTTTGGTTTAACATCTTTATTGGAGTATAATTGCTTTACAATGATGTGTTAGTTTCTGCTTTATAACAAAGGGAATCAGCTATATGTATACATATCCCCATATCTTCTGCCTCTTGCATCTCCCTCCCACCCTCCCTATCCCACCCCTCTAGGTGGTCACAAAGCACCAAGCTGATCTCCCTGTGCTGTGTGGCTGCTTCCCACTAGCTATCAGTTTTACATTTGGTAGTGTATGTGCCACTCTCTCACTTCATCCCAGTCTACCATTCCCCCTCCCTGTGTCCTCAAGTCCATTCTCTACGTCTATGTCTTTGTTCCTGTCCTGCCCTTAGGTTCTTCAGAACCATTTTTTTTTAAGATTCGATATATATGTGTTAGTATATGGTATTTGTTTTTCTCTTTCTGACTTACTTCACTCTGTATGACAGTCTCTAGGTCCATCCGCCTCACTACAAATAACTCAATTTCATTTCTTTTTATGGCTGAGTAATATTCCATTATATATATGTGCCACATCTTCTTTATCCTTTCATCTGTTGATGGACGCTTAGGTTGCTTCCACGTCCTGGCTATTGTAAATAGAACTGCAATGTACATTGTGGTACATGACTCTTTTTGAGTTATGGTTTTCTCAGGGTATATGCCCAGGAGTGGGATTGCTGGGTCGTATGGTAGTTCTATTTTTAGTTTTTTAAGGAACCTCCATACTGTTCTCCACAATGGCTGTATCAATTTACATTCCCACCAACAGTGCAAGAGGGTTCCCTTTTCTCCACACCCTCTCCAGCATTTGTTGTTTGTAGATTTTCTGATGATGCCCATTCTAACTGGTGAGAAGCGATACCTCATTATAGTTTTTATTTGCATTTCTCTAATAATTAGTGACGTTGAGCAGCTTTTCATGTGCTTCTTGGCCATCTGTATGTCTTCTTTGGAGAAATGTCTATTTAACTCCTGCCCATTTTTTGATTGGGTTGTTGGTTTTTTAATATTGAGCTGAATGAGCTGTTTATGTATTTTGGAGTTTAATCGTTTCTCCATTGCTTTGTTTGCAAATATTTTCTCCCCTTCTGAGGGTTGTCTTTTCGTCTTGTTTGTAGTTTCCTTTGCTTTGCAAAAGCTTTTAAGTTTCATTAGGTCCCATTTGTTTATTTTTGTTTTTATTTCCATTACTCTAGGAGATGGATGAAAAAAGCTCTTGCTGTGCTTTATGTCAAAGAGTGTTCTGCCTATGTTTTCCTCTAAGAGTTTTATAGTGTCCGGTCTTAAATTTAGGTCTCTAATCCATTTTGAGTTTATTTTTGTGTATGGTGTTTGGGAGTGTTCTAATTTTATTCTTTTACATGTAGCTGTCCAGTTTTCCCAGCACCACTTATAAAAGAGACTGTCTTTTCTCCATTGTATATCCTTGCCTCCTTTGTCATAGATTAGTTGGCCATAGGTGC
The DNA here is from genome assembly GCF_964341445.2 of Mesoplodon mirus. Taxonomy (NCBI): domain Eukaryota; kingdom Metazoa; phylum Chordata; class Mammalia; order Artiodactyla; family Ziphiidae; genus Mesoplodon; species Mesoplodon mirus. Next base: position 154,770,544 of record NC_138978.1, on the reverse strand, counting down.
GTGGGTTTACCTCTGGGCTTTCTATCCTGTTCCATTGATCTATATTTCTGTTTTTGTGCCAGTACCATACTGTCTTGATTACTGTAGTTTGTAGTATAGTCTGAAATCAGGGAGTCTGATTTCTCCAGCTCCATTTTTTTTCCAAGACTGCTTTGGCTATTCAGGGTCTTTTGTGTCTCCATACAAATTTTTTTTTTTTTTTGCGGTACGTGGGCCTCTCACTGTTCTGGCCTCTCCCATTGTGGAGCACAGGCTCCGGACGCACAGGCTCAGCGGCCCTGGCTCACGGGCCCAGCTGCTCCGTGGCATGTGGGATCTTCCTGGACCAGGGCACGAACCTGTGTCCCCTGCATCGGCAGGCGGAATCTCAACCACTGCGCCACCAGGGAAGCCCCCCCATACAAATTTTAAGATTTTCTTTTCTAGTTCTGTAAAAAATGCCATTGATAATTTGATAGGGATTGCATTGAATCCGTAGATTGCTTTGGGTAGTATAGTCATTTTCACAATATTGATTCTTCCAATCCAAGAACATAGTATATCTCTCCATCTGTTTGTATTATCTTTAATTTCTTTCATCAGTGTCTTGTAGTTTTCTGCATACAGATCTTTGGTCTCCCTAGGTAGGTTTATTCCTAGTTATTTTATTCTTTTTGTTGCAATGGTAAATGGGAGTGTTTCCTTAATTTCTTTTTCAGATTTCTCATCATTAGTGTATAGGAATGCAAGAGATTACTGTGCATTAATTTTGTATCCAGCAACTTTACCAAATTCATTGATTAGGTCTAGTGGTTTTCTGGTGGCATCTTTAGGATTCTCTATGTATAGTATCATGTCACCTGCAGACAGTGACAGTTTTACTTCTTTTCCAATTTGGATTCCTTTTATTTCTTTTTCTTCTGTGATTGCCATGGCTAGGACTTCCAAAACTATGTTGAATAATAGTGGTGAGTGGACAACCTTGTCTTGTTCCTGATCTTAGAGGAAATGCTTTCAGTTTTTCACCATTGAGAATGATGTTTGCTGTGAGCTTGTCGTATTTGGCCCTTATTATGTTGAGGTAGGTTCACTATACACCCACTTTCTGGAGAGTTTTTATCATAAATGAGTGTGGAATTTTGTCAAAAGCTTTTTCTGCATCTATTGAGATGATCATTTGGTTTTTATTCTTCAGTTTGTTAATATGGTTTATCACATTGATTGATTTGCCTATACTGAAGAATCATTGCATCCCTGGGATAAATCCCACTTGATCATGGTGTATGATCCTTTTAATGTGTTGTTGCATTCTGTTTGCTAGTATTTTGTTGAGGATTTTTGCATCTATATTCATCAGCGATATTGGTCTGTAATTTTCTTTTTTTCTAGTATCTTTGTTTTGGTATCAGGGTGATGGTGGCCTCATAGAATGAGTTTGGGAGTGTTCATTCTTCTGCAATTTTTTGGAAGAGTTTGAGAAGGATGGTTGTTAGGTTTTCTCTAAATGTTTGATAGAATACACCTGTGAAGCCATCTGGTGCTGGACTTTTATTTGTTGGAAGATTTTTCATCACCGTTTCAATTTCATTACTTGTGATTAGTCTGTTCATATTTTCTATTTCTTCCTGGTTCAGTCTTGGAAGGTTATACCTTTCTAAGAATTTGTCCATTTCTTCCAGGTTGTCAATTTTATTGGCATAGAGTTGCTTGTAGTAGTCTCTTAGGATGCTTTGTATTTCTGTGGCGTCTGTTGTAACTTCTCCTTTTTCATTTCTAATTTTATTGATTTGAGTTCTTTCCCTCTTTTTCTTGATGAGTCTGGCTAATGGTTTATCAATTTTGTTTATCTTCTCAAAGAACCAGCTTTTAGTTTTATTGATCTTTTCTACTGTTTTCTTTGTTTCTATTTCATTTATTTCTGCTCTGATCTTTATGATTTCTTTCCTTCTGCTAACTTTGGGTTTTGTTTGTTCTTCTTTCTCTAGTTCCTTTAGGTGTAAAGTTAGATTGTTTGAGATTTTTCTTGTTTCTTGAGGTAAGCTTGTATTGCAATAATCTTCCCTCTTATAATTGCTTTTCCTGTATCCCATAGGTTTTGGGTCATCGTGTTTTCATTGTCATTTGTCTCAAGGTATTTTTTGATTTCCTCTTTGATTTCTTCAGTGATCTCTTGGTTATATAGTAACGTATTGTTTAGCTTCCATGTGTTTGTGTTTTTTACGTTTATTTCCCTGTAATTGATTTCTAATATCATAGCATTGTGGTCAGAAAAGATGCTTGATATGATTTCAATTTTCTTTAATTAACTGAGGCTTGATTTGTGACCCAAGATGTGATCTATCCTGGATAATGTTCCATGCACGCTTGAGGAGAAAGTGTAATCTGTTGTTTTTGGATGGAATGTCCTATAATAATCATTTAAATCTATCTGGACTATTGTGTCATTTAAAGCCTGTGTTTCCTTATTCATTTTCTATTCGGATGATCTGTCCATTGGTGTAAGTGAGGTGTTCCCCCACTATTATTGTGTTTCTGTCGATATCCTCTTTTATAGCTGTTAGTAGTTGCCTTATGTGTTGAGGTGCCCCTATGTGGGGTGAATATATATTTATAATTGTTATATATTCTTCTTGGAGTGATCCTTTGTTCATTATGTAGTGTCCTTCCTTGTCTCTTGTAACTTCCTTTATTTTCAAGTCTGTTTTATCTGATATGAGTATTGGTACTCCAGCTTTCTTTTGATTTCCATTTGCATGGAATATCTTTTTCCATCCCCTCACTTTCAGTCTGTATGTGTCCCTAGGTCTGAAGTGGGTCTCTTGTGCACAGCATATATATGGGTCTAGTTTTTGTGTGCATTCAGCGATCCTGTGTTGGAGCATTTAATCCATTTACGTTTAAGGTAATTATTGATATGTATGTTCCTATTACCATTTTCTTAATTGTTATGGGTTTGCTTTTGTAGGTGCTTTTCTTCTCTTGTATTTACCACTTACAGAAGTTCCTTTAGCATTTGTTGTAGAGCTGGTTTGGTGATGCTGAATTCTCTTAGCTTTTGCTTCTCTGTAAAGCTTTTGATTTCTCCATCAAATCTGAATGAGATCCTTGCCTGGTAGAATAATCTGCGTTGTAGGCTCTTCCTTTTCATCACTTTAAATATGTTATGCCAGTCCCTTCTGTCTTGTAGAGTTTCTGCTGAGAAATCAGCTGTTAACCTTATGGGAGTTCCCTCATATGTTATTTGTCATTTTTCCCTTGTTCCTTTCCATAATTTTTCTTTGTCTTTAATTTTTGTCAGTTTGATTACTATGTGTCTTGGCATGTTTCTCTTTGGGTTTATCCTGCCTGGGACTCTCTGTGCTTCCTGGACTTGGGTGGCTATTTCCTTTCTCATGTTATGGAAGTTTTCAACTATAATCTCTTCAAATATTTTCTCGGGTTCTTTCTCTCTCACTTCTCCTTCTGGGACCCCTATAATGAGAATGTTGTTCCGTTTAACATTGTCCCAGAGGTCTCTTAGGCTGTCTTCATTTCTTTTCCTTCTTTTTTCTTTATTCTGTTCCATGCCAGTGAATTCCACCATCCTATCTTCCAGGTCACTTATCTATTCTTCTGCCTCAGTTATTCTGCTATTGATTCCTTCTAGAGAATTTTTAATTTCATTTATTTATTGTTCATCATTGTTTGTTTGCTCTTTAGTTCTTCTAGGTCCTTGCTAATCATTTCTTGTATTTCCTCCATTCTGTTTCCAAGATTTTGGATCGTCTTTACTATCATTTCTCTGAATTCTTTTTCAGGTATACTGCCTATTTCCTCTTCATGTTTTTGGTCTGGTGGGTTTTTTCCTTGCTCCTTCATCTGCTGTGTGTTTCTCTGTCTTCTCACTTTGCTTAACTTACTGTGTTTGGGGTCTCCTTTCCGCAGGCTGCAGGTTCATATTTCCTGTTGTTTTTGGCGTCTGCCCCCAGTGGCTAAGGTTGGTTCAGTGTGTTGTGTAGGCTTCCTGGTGGAGGGGACTGGTGCCTGTGTTCTGGTGGATGAGCCTGGATCTTGTCTTTCTCGTGGGTGGGACTGCATCTGGTGGTGTGTTTTGGGGTGTCTCTGACCTTATTATGACTTTAGACAGCCTCTCTGCTAGTGGGTGGGTTGTGTTCCTGTCTTGCTAGTTGTTTGGCCTAGGGTGTCCAGCACTGTAGCTTGCTGGTCATTGAGTGGAGCTGGGTCTTAGCGTTGAGATGGAGATCTCTGGGAGAGCTTTTACCATTTGATTGTACGTCGATCCAGGATGTCTCTGGTGCACCAGTGTCCTGAACTTGGCTCTCCCACCTCAGAGGTACAGGTCTGACACCTGGCCAGAGCACCAAGGCCCTGTCAGCTACACAGCCAGGTACGTGGGAAGTTTCTTGCCTTTTGGGGAGTCTGAGGTCTTCTGCCAGCGTTCAGTAGGTGTTCTGTAGGAGTTGTTCCACATGTAGATGTATATCTGATGTATTCGTGGGGAGGAAGGTGATCTCCATGTCTTACTCTTCCGCCATCTTGAAGGTGTGGTCTGATCTCCTTTTTTTTTTAATTTTTTTATTTTTATTTTTATTTTTTATTTTTTTATTAGTTTCTGCTTTATAACAAAGTGAATCAGTCATACATATACATCTGTTCCCACATCCCTTCCCTCATGCATCTCCCTCCCTCCCACCCTCCCCATCCCACCCCTCCAGGCGGTCACAAAGCACCGAGCTGATCTCCCTGTGCTCTGCGGCTGCTTCCCACTATCTATCTACCCCACGTTTGGTAGTGTATATATGTCCATGCCTCTCTTTCGCTTTGTCACAGCTTACCCTTCCCCCTCCCCATATCCTCAAGTCCATTCTCAAGTAGGTCTGTGTCTTTATTCCCGTTTTACCCCTAGGTTCTTCATGACTTTTTTTTTTTAATTCCATATATATGTGTTAGCATATGGTATTTGTCTTTCTCTTTCTGACTTACTTCACTCTGTATGACAGACTCTAGGTTTATCCACCTCATTACAAATAGCTCAGTTTCGTTTCTTTTTATGGCTGAGTAATATTCCATTGTATATATGTGCCACATCTTCTTTATCCATTCATCCGATGATGGAAGTAGGTCACTGAATTTTTGAATGGTTCAGTTTTTGTGTTCGTCTTCCATATGTCTCAATTAATTTTCATCTTCAAAATACAATTTTTGTCATATTAAATAGTCTTGATTCTGTCATCTTGAATTTCTTCATTCCTTTATTTATCAGCCTTCAAGTAGATGGCCCAACATTTGCCAGCTACTGTCCTAGGTGTTGGAACATCCTCATGAGTAGGACTATCACATTTCTTTAGAATTCAAGGTTGAGTTTGGTCACATAGCATATAATTATGGTGCTTTGTTACCCAAAGGTATAAATTATCCCATTTATAGCTACATTTGAAAATATCATCATTTAAATTGTGTAAGACTAAAGCTTAATTGTACAGGACCATGAAATTCTTACTCGTAGAACCCCAAATTCTCTGGATACATGAGGATTTGACTCTATAGGCCCTTCACTTATTATTTTTTTTTAATAAACTTTATCTTTTAGATTTACTACAAAGTTAGTATAGTGAGTTCCCATAAATCCCAAACCCTATCATTAACATCTTTCATTAGTATGGTACATTTGTTACAATTGGTGAACCAATATTGATAGATTATTATTAATCCACAGTCTGCTCAGATTTTCCTAATTTTTACCTAATGTCTTTTTCTGTTCCAGAATTCCCCTCTAGGACACTACATTGCATGTAATTGGCATTTTTCCTTAAGCTCTTCTTGATTGTGACAGTTTCTCAGACTTTCCTTGTTTTTGATGACCTTGACAGTTTTAGGAGTACTGGTCAGCTATTTTGTAGAATGTTTCTGTACTGGGACTTGTCTGATGATTTTCTCATGATTAGACTGAGGTTATGGGTTTTGGGGAGGAAGGTCAGAGAGGTAAAATGAATTTTCATCACATCACATCAAGGATACAATCAGTGTGTCACTGCTGACATTGACCTGGATTGCTTAGCTGAGGTCGTTTTGGTCATGTTTCTCTACTGTAAAGTTACTCTTTCTTCCCCTCTTTGTCTACTATACTCTTTGGAAGGAAGAGTATCACAAGATGTCCTCTGCTTGAGGGTGGTTATCTACATAAATTATTTGGAATTCTTCTGCATGGGAGACTTGCTTCGTCTCTCAGATTTATTTATCCAATCACTTATTTATATAATAAAATAAATATTTTATTTTATAATATTTTATGATATTTTATGATATTTTTAATATATTTTATTTATATGTAAAATAAATACCATGAGTTTTAATTTATATTTATTTATTTTATACCTTGGGTCATAATCTAGCACTACTTTATTTATTTTATTGCTGAAATTGTTCCAGCTCTGGCTGTCGGGAGTTCTTTTAGCTGGCTCCTGTGTGCCTTCACTGTAGTCACACATCATTGTGGGTTTTTTGGTTTGTTTTTGAGCTCTTCTTTACTTTCTGGCTCTACAACTTGCTTCAGGCTCATCTTGCATATTTCCTGCCTGAGTCCTAGAATCAGCCATTCCTCCAAGCATCCCTGGTTCCTTTTACTGGAGAATGGTATTAGAAATCATGATATAGGTGCTAGGTGTGTTTGTTGCTACGGGGGTGTCATTGCATTTTAGGCCCTCTCAGTTACAAAAGAAATATAAATAGGCCCTTGAATTTGATTACTATTTCAGACATTTTGAATGAAAAAAAAAATAAAATATATTATGCACTTTCCTGTGTTCAGTAACAGAATACAATCAACATAATTTTTCTGGTGATGTTGATATTTTTTATTTTTCTATTGAAGTATATTTGGTTTGCAATGTTTCAGGTATAAAGCAAAGTGATTAAATTATATATATATATATGTATATATATATATATATACATATATATATATATACACACACACACACCTCTATATATATTCTTTTTCAGTTTCTTTTCCATTATAGGTATTACAAGATGTTGACTATAGGTCCTTGTGCTGTACAGTAGTTCCTTGTTTTATATCTATTTTATATCTAGTAGTGTATATCTGAATAATCAACATAGTTTAACTTGTTCTTAGGATCTCAAGTATTGTCTTGAATGATGGTTATTTGACCATGATACAGTACTTGCCCTCAGCCCCTCACAAGCTTTGAAAGACTGTTCGTACACCACAGTGCCATGTTATTGTGCCATTTGAATTCTGTTCTGGCTTTTTGTAATCTTTCTAATTTATTTCCTCGTGGTGTCTTTAATAACCTCCTCTCCTCACCTCTAGTTTACTGTTTGCAATCTGCTCTCTCCTAGTAATCAGATAACCAAGTTTGGTCAGCCTGTTCATGAAGTAAAAGCAAAGAGGCACTGAGTAAGGATCTGAGATTCACTCCAGTAAATAAAGTGAATCTTGTAATACCAATTTTTGACTATGCAGAAAAATCTCCTTCCCTTCTTCTATTTCTTACTTCCTGTTTTTCACCTATCCTCTAGTTGGACAATAGTACTGAATCGTTTAGGTCAAATATATGTTTTAAATGTGAACACCAAATGTGTGTGGGGTACAGGTTTTTCCACGTGGCTTTTGTGTCTACGCCCTCAAATTCTATTTAAATAGCTTTAAGTGCAGTGAAAACAGCAGCAGACTTGAAATCACTAGAGTTGAAATGCATGTGAGCTCTGGCTCTCTTGCTCTGACTCAGGCAAGTCACTCAGCCTCTCTGGGCCCAAGGTATCAGATAGAAAATAAAAGAGTTAGCCCAGAACCCCTAGGTTCCTTTCCGGCTGTAACATCCTGTGACTTCTGAGTAAGCTTTATTAATCTTAAAAGAACAATGTGATCAAATGTACTGGAGAGCATGTAATCTCAGCTAAGCTGCCTTCAGACTGAGTGACCTTGGGAAAGTCACTCTAAAAATACCTACCTCAGAGACACACACATGTACAGGCAGGCACTTATTATATAATAAAGGAGGCACTACAAGTCAAGAGGTGAAGTGTAGATTGCATGCAGATAATATTGAGAAAACTGGTTCAGTCTGTGGAGGAAAATAAAACTAGATTTTCACATGAGCTCACTAGATGCATTAAATTCCTAAATGAGAAAGATTAAATTATGAATTTATAGAAGAAAGTTCAAGAGAATATCCTTGTGACTAGGGATGAGAAAAGTCTTTAAACAAATGTCAAAACACAAACTTTAAGGCCCCCCCACCAAAAGATGAAATTGATTTCATCCAAGTTAGATGTATGCCAGCAACATGGATGGATCTGAGAAGTGGGAAAAAAAGTAGAAAACAGACTATGATACGTAAGAATATCATTTGCAAAATTAGAAACACTCACAGGAACCAGCAATATATATTTTGCAAGAACACATTCAAATGAATGGAAGGATAGACTTTAAGAAGGTTGACTACAGAGAGGAGAGAGGAAGAGCTTTGCATTGTTCTCTGATGATCATGTGTTTCATATTAAGTCATGTATATACATGAACACACATATATTTTTACTATATTTTTGCATAAACATCGCTTACCCAGGACTGTGACCTGTGAGTCCCCCAAGGGCAGTAATTATCACTTAGCACACAGTAGGCATCTCTCCTCGTGGGATGAATGAATGAATATACATGGACCATCTCTGTACTAGCTGCTTTGCTGGGATTTTGTGGAGATAACTTCAGATAACAGGCATAAATGTTCACTGAGACTTTAAAGGCTGTTGGTCTGGAATGATCCTTAGGATTTATCTGGCCCAGTGGTGGCGAATTTCATAGATGGTTTAAGGATAGATGGGTGAACTGAAAAAATAAAAAGTCTCATACTCTGGGTCAGCCCGCTGACCTTTTTCTAAACTCAGGTATGGACTCAAAGACCCATCATTAGCATTTTACAGAAAAAACGGCTTTTTAACATCATTGGGTAAGATAAATATCAAGTACTATGGGAATTAAAAGAGCCATTGAGATATATTGAGAATATCATAACAGGATTCTGAGAGACGCTAATTGTTGAACTAGGCTATGAATGATGGTTTGTTTTTTTTTTTTTATAAAGGACTGTTATTATTTCCAGTTTTCATTTTTATTATTTTTTTTAAACCCACATTTGTTTATTTATTTATTTTTGGCTATGTTGGTTCTTCACCTCTGTGCGAGGGCTTTCTCCAGTTGTGGCAAGCGGGGGGTCACTCTTCATCGCGGTGCGCGGGCCTCTCACTATCGAGGCCTCTTTTGTTGCTGGAGCACAGGCTCCAGACGCGCAGGCTCAGTAGCTGTGGCTCACGGGCCCAGTTGTTCCGCGGCATGTGGGATCTTCCCAGACCAGGGCTCGAACCCGTGTCCCCTGCACCAGCAGGCAGATTCTCAACCACTGCGCCACCAGGGAAGCCCAATGATGGGTTTTTTAACATCAGAGAAGTAGAACATTTAAAATAAAGGATAGCACCTTTGATGAAATAATTTAGCTTAATGAAAACTTTACTGCATTCTTCCCATTTTTCTCACTTCAATGCAACCTGGACCGTGAGCCACTGAGCTTTTCCAACTTCAGAAAGTGTTTTCCCTCATTCTGATAGATCTAGAACTACAATCCAAGCTCTGACTCACGAAAAAGCTTTTTCCACCTCAACACACAATAAGTTCTTCTGAAAGAAGTTCCCAAGATCCTACTAAGTCCTGCTGGAAATTCCCTCTCATGTTGGCCAGCTCTGGGTCAGCTGGCAGGTATTTAAAAAGAACATTTCTTCTGGTCCACTGAAGGGCAAGAGGTGTTTTGAACTCAGTCTGGAGAGGAACTTGAGTTCACCATGTGCACATCCCAGACCTGTTGCTATAGCACTTGAAATAAATGAGTCACAGGGGAAACACAGTGGGGAATGGTGACAGCTATATGTGTAAATCGAGGGTTGGTTACCCAGCCAGCCAACAATGATAAGCTTCCCTTCAGCCATAAACCTGACCCAGCTGTGGGGCGTGAGCAAGCCTGTGTAAAGGGAGGGAGAAGGTTTATTTCCTATTGGCATCGAGTTCTTTTGAACCTTGACCTTCCTCAAACTGTCCTTATTTGATAAATGCAGTGTCCCAGAAGCCGAAGAGAGTAAGTAAGAGAACGCTGTGCATCAGCCATCTAAAACAAGAGACCTCAGAATGAGATAGGGAACAACTATTCCACTGCAAGAAAAGCAATAAAGACGGATGTGCAATTTAGAAAATGCACCAATTCTGGGTCCTCTAAAAGCATTTGATGAGGGTAAACAAACAGTAGAGGTGATTCCTTCATCTCCTTTGACTCACTTTTGAATGTTCCAGTTCATCCATAATTTAAAAAGATAAACACACCAAATAGACCTTTAAGTGTTGTTCATGTTTCTGACACATTGTGATGGTGCTCAAGAAAGAGAAACCCATGGCAGCCAAGTGAGTGGTATTATATCTGTTTCTTATCATCCTAACAGCTGCCCTAATTCCAGCTGTGAAAAGTAGTAAGGTAGCCGACAGTTTTGAATTACCAGAAACCCTAGTAAGACCAAACAAAACTTTTATAAAGAAGCATCAAGAGAGCTTCCCTGGTGGCACAGCGGTTAAGAATCCGCCTGCCAATGCAGGGGACACGGGTTCGAGCCCTGGTCCGGGAAGATACCACATGCTGTGGAGCAACTAAGCCCGTGAGCCACAACTACTGAGCCTGGGCTCTAGAGCCCATGAGCCACAACTACTGAGCCAGTGAGCCACAACTACTGAAGTCCATGCACCTAGAGCCCATGCTCTGCAACAAGAGAAGCCACAGCAATGAGAAGCCTGCGCACCGCAATGAAGAGTAGCCCCCGCTCGCCGCCACTAGAGAAAGCCCGTGCACAGCAACGAAGACCCAAGGCAGCCAAAAATAAATAAATAAAATAAATAAACTTATTTAAAAAAAAAAAGAAGCACCAAGAACTCAGTAAAAGACAGAGGTAGTCACATGGGTGCACACGTGCCCCCCCTCCAAAAACACACACACACACACCCTCATGAGAGTCCACCCACCAACAGAGACTGTGTTGACAAAGGCAAAGGGAAGGGGAAAGTTAAACTCAGAAGCAGAAAGAAAAACAATGTAATGTGGGTGTTGCATTATTCAAATTGGCTACTCATAGTATAACTTTCCTCTGTAATCGTACAAGGTTATTTTGGGGGAATAATACGTGTCCCACATTGAAAGCTTTTATAGGACTCACAGAATGAACATAGGAAAGAAACCAAGGGAGACAAAATTAATGAGGAATTGATTTTAAGAGGGGCCAAGGGGATGTTAGGTGATGGAAGGGCTTCAAACCAATATGGACGGAGAGTCCTCTGAGTTCCTGAGCCTCCAGAGGGCCACCTCTCCCCGACCCTGCTATTCTGAAGGCCAAGCATGAGCTACATAACCTAATGCCTTCCTCTCCCCATGCTGTCTTCCCTTCAATTCACTCAGCAGATCACCACCAAATTAACTCTCCTAAACACAGTCCTAATATAAAATGATTTCTTGCTCACAATTCTTCCATGGGTCTCCTTTGTCCACCAAATAAAATACTTCTCTAGCTCTATACATTCTTCTCTGTGCTTTAGTTAAACGACCTGCTGTCCATTGACTAAGAAGTTCCTCCCTGGACTCCTTCCTCCTGACCTTCCTTCCTGACCCATGCCTGCCTTCCAGGGGCTCCAGCCCTGCTGTTGAATTCTTGCCCATCTTTCAAGGCCTATTTCAACTATTGCCATCTGATGTCTTATCTGAAAACCTTGATCTATCCCGATGGATCTTTTTTTTTTTTTTTTTTTTTGCGGTACGTGGGCCTCTCACTGCTGTGGCCTCTCCCGTTGCGGAGCACAGGCTCCGGACGCTCAGGCTCAGCGGCCATGGCTCACGGGCCCAGCCGCTCTGCAGCATGTGGGATCTTCCCAGACCGGGGCACGAACCTGTGTCCCCTGCATCGGCAGGCGGACTCTCAACCACTGCGCCACCAGGGAAGCCCCCCGATGGATCTTTGAATTCCTATAGCAATTTATATTTATCTAGCATTATTTTAAATTATTTATACTTATTTAGGTAGAGAAATAATTATATTTATGTAGAGAAATAATTATGTAGCTAATTAATTAACTATATAATGTGGATAAATGATGGTATTTATCTAGAATGATTATCTTTATATAAATTACAGCATTGATCACACCTCCTCTTGCATTGTAAGAAAGATTGCTTTGTATAGTATCTTTTCTACTAGATTGAAAACTGCTTGACTGGACCTTTCATATTTGTCTTTTTCTTTTCTTTCTTTCACTTTTTATTGTGAAACATAGCCCATGATTATAAAAGTGCACATAACCTAAATATATTGTCTAATGCCTTATTACAAAGAAAACAGCAAGTAACCAGCACCCAGGTCAAGAAATAAAATATTGCCAATACCTTTGAAGCCCCCATCATTTGCCCCCATGTGCCCCTTCTTCCTCCCTCCACCATATTCATTTCTTTCTCCTCTTTAGCACCTGCCGTGGAAGCTTGGGCTTAGCAAGTGGTCAGGAAATGCTTGAAGGATGGACGAACAGACGACAAGGTAGATGCAGCCTGAAGAAACATCAGCTGAATTCATTATCATCACTGGAAAAAGGGTCCGAACTTCACTGCCTGCTCCATGGTGGGTCAGAATTCTCTTCATATGTGAAAGATGCATATCCTGCACTCATGGTTGTTATTTAGGGAGCACCTACAGGGAGACGCATGCTCAGCGACATGGGATCAAAGTCCCGAGCAAGGAAAGACACGGCTTTGTTAAGTGGTGTTCTGAGCTGTCAGAAAGTGAGAGAGAAATAGTGGCTCCCTGGGGGTGGGGCTCTAATGGGGCCCTAACAAGAGCCACGCAGGCACCTGATTCTTGGGAATGGTGACAGGGAAGGATTCAGGCTGTAATTGTGCTCCCAGCAAAGTCGGGATCCTGAGGTTGAATCCGATTTTCAGGATTTCTCGGAAGCCCCAAAGCAGGCACATATCTAGAATGATCCAAGGGTAATAGAACCAGGGATGATAACAGAGTCTCATGCCATCTTGTTGTTGTGACCAGTCACCTTTTCAATATTTGTGTTTTATTTTTATCTCTGTATAAGAGAGGCATTATTTGTGCACAGGCTGTTAAAAACAGTTCTGAGGGAAACACACTTCCAGCTGCTTCCTCCTGTTTTCCATCTGCTGCATTTTTGCATCTTTGTATGCATTTAACTGTTGCTTGTCGGTGTAATTGGGATTTTACTGAGGACAGGGAAAAAAACTCCCTAAGGATGGGTTGTCAGTTCAATTGATCTGAAAGAGATTATCTTGGTTAGTCACTAATAAACCTTAAACTTCCAAGTAGAGCAATAAAAAAGCACCAAGTAACTAAGTTTTAAGAGTTAACTTGCTTCAGTTATATCTTTGTATTCCTATATTTATGCATCAGCTACTCTTTCTCCTATTTAATCTTAAATATGTAAATCCTCAATTTATCTGGAATTACTTAGTGAAAGACTGATGTGTGAGTGTGGCAGATTATAATATTCTATTGCCACCCCTGATCCTCTTTACCTCTTATTCTTTTCATAGCAGATCAAAAAAGCTGTGTGCATGCCACAAGAATATATTATTTTAAGAGACTTGGACTTAGGAATTGATTTCCTTGATGAGAAAAAGAGAAGTCTCCTTCTGACCTAGAGGGTCATTCATAATCCTGTCACTCTACATCAAAAAAGCCTTTTTTTTTTCTTTTTGGAGAAGATGAGAACATTTCTGAAAAGGAATTAATTTCTCAGCTACAGTAAAAACAGTGACTTGCAGACTTACCCATCCCCAAAAGAGGGGACTTATTCAGAACACATCTCCTGTGATTAGAACGAGCTCCTGACATATTTTAGGGTCAGGCGGTTTTCAATGGAAATTGGGATTTGTACCATAGAATGAAATTGATATTCTATTTTATTGATGATTTTAAGGCTTGAGGGAGAATCTTTTTTTGTGTGTGAAGGGATTTCACTGCTTTCAAATAATTAATAGTGACGGTGGAAGGGAGCAGCCTTTCCTCCTTGTGTGTGGATTTAAATTAATGGGTTATTAAACAGCACGTGATTTTCATCACCTTCTGATTGAGGTTCAACTGACAACACTTCAGTCTGCATTTCAGGAATGCCTGCACCTGTCACTGAACCCCTCCAGCCAGGGCAGTGGTTCTCACTCTGTGGCACATTTGAACCACCTGGAGAGCTTTACAGACTACTGGTGCCCCAGGCACAGTTCTGGAAATTTTGATTCGGTTGATCTGGAGCCCAAGCCTCAGTGTTTTAGAAGCTTACCAAAGTGATTCTAATGAGCAGACGGGGTTGAGAACCAGCGAAATATAGTATATTCCGAAATCACATGGCATTCTGTTATCCTTGAGTATCTGTTATAGCAGTCTAATATTTGCATTTCTAGACTCCATTGTTTGACTTGCTTGCATATAGGTGTCCTGATGGAAGATTTCTAATCCTTTACTAATATGAAGCCACAGGGCATCTATTTGAATCCCTCAAACTCGGAGAGAGAGGAAGAGTTGTGAGACCCATGGAAGGACGAGAGTCCCTGTGGCTGCAAGCATCGAGAGATGAGGGGCTTAGGCAAACACCCACTATTACGGAGGGATCTTAGGAGAGCATATATGGTCTATCTCTATCCTACAACGACATTGTGGACAATTGTTCATTGAGAAATATTGACCAAGGGCCAACTATAAGACTGGCACTAGGCTAAACACTGGGGATGTCATACTAAGCTGTCAGGGGGCATATACTTAGCAGGGAGACAGTCAACCACAGTCACCTGGGGAAAGTGCTATGGCATAGAATGTATGAGGTGCCATGGGAATACCATACAAGGGCATCTAACTCAACTTGCCAGGGTCAGGGAAGGCAGGATGTTTATGCTCAGATAGAAGGATAAGTAGCAATTGGCCACGCAAAGAGGAAAATTAGAATATCCTAGAGAGAGGGAGTGGCATGTGCAAAGGCACAGGGGCACAAGAGAGAAAACTGCCTTAGAGGAAATGACATGAAGCTCAGTGTGGCTGTAAATGCCAGGGGTAGTGGGAGTGTTAAGAGATTACTCTGGAGAGGTAGATAGGAGTAAGGTCACAGATGGGGCTCATAAGTTATAAAAGATAGATCTCATAGTGACCATGTCACTAGACCACAGAACTAAGTAATGGCTTTGCATGTACTGTATCATTTCATCCTCACAACGACCTTATGGATAGGATAGGGCCAGTTGTCAACCCCATTTTACAGAGGAGGAAACTGTGACTTAGATGAAGTAACTTGCCCAAGGTAATGCAGCTAGTAAATTGTAGAATTAGGACTCAAATGCAGATGTGTCTCTTCACAAGGTCAGGGTCCCAAACCACTGTATCACGTGGTTAAGAAATTTGGACTTTAATCTTAAAGAAATGGGAAATTAGTAAAGGATTTTAAACATCAGGTGACACAGAGAGCTTTGCATTTCTGGCTACAAGACTATGAGTTTCATTAAATGATTCTAGGGTTCATTTTGTCAATTGATGGATTATTGCTTTGCCTTCTTTTTTCTCTGGCCTACTTTTTGGAGCCTAAAAGAGGCAAAGAAGCCCAAACTGGTCATCTTGATTTCAAATGGGAAACTAGATAAAACTAGGTGGAGCAGACCATGGAACTCAAGGCTGGAAATGAAGATCCTAGTTTGTCTGTAGTAGTTCAGCCTCATTATGGAGAATTATCTCTATATGTAAGACAAGAAATAAAATGATCCCAAATGGTAATTTTCCTTGTGTAATTAAAAAAATTAAGTCCTCACAGAGCCTCACAAAATTCAGTAAAAATAAACACATAAATAAAACAAAACACACAAATAAAATAAAAATCAACTAAAAAACTCTATAATTTTGCCCCTCTGCCTTGTGTTTCTTACACGGGGTATTTTCTACCTGGCGCTTCCTTTCCAAACTTCTTTGAGGGATTCTCCATCTACCATGTCCACCTCCCCGCCTATAGCTTTTTCCAGGGGACACTGTCTTTTCACCTCTGAGACCTTTGGTACCTGATGTTCTCAACTTTTGTGCTTTCAGAGGAATAGCATGATCAAGTGGAAAGTGCTTTGGGGGTCTGCCATAACTGGGTTCAAGTCTCAGGAAACTTTGACCTCAAGGGCTCCATTTCCTCATTATAAAAATGTTAGTATCCACCCAGAAGGTTTGCTAGGGACTAAATGAGACAAAGTATTTGAGACGACTTGGTCTCTTGTAGGTTACCTGCTGGTTGGTTCTATTTCCTTCCTTCCAACTGAGACGTCAGTTCAAGTGCCTTGCCCATCTAACATTTCTCTCAAATCTACCATCTGTCCTCAGGAACTTCCCTGACCCAGATCCCTCTCCACTCTCTGTCCCTTCAGCAATCAGAGGCCCCATGGTAAGGCCTGACTTTGCAAATGATTTACTCTTTTTGATGTGTGTATTAGGAACCTCCCCAGTCAGGCTCCTAGGGGGCAGAAGCCAAGTGTCATAAATTCTTTAAATATCCTACAGTGTCCACGACAAGGGTCTTTATAAAGGAGGAATGTCACAAGTGTAGCAATCATTGGCCATCAGGAAAGGGCACACATAATGTGGAGGGGACTGGATAGTTTCCCACCATTAATGTTAAGGAAATAATAATTCACCAGAATTCTTTAAGTTTTTTATTTTATGCTTATTCAGGGCTCGTGACTGTGCCCATGGCTTCTTATTTATCAGTTCATGTATCACTATTTTCGAGTTCCTATTTTCAAGTTTCCAAACTTGTTGAAATACAAGCTTACTGTTCTTCATTCCAGAAGAGGCAGATGTGGTTACACTCGATTTTTATAGAAGAGTCCTATGCGAATCTCTCAGGATGTGGGGCTCTCATTAACTTTTTTTTTTTTTTCGATACGCGGGCCTCTCACTGTTGTGACCTCTCCCACTGCGGAGCACAGGCTCCGGACGCATAGGCTCAGCGGCCATGGCTCACGGGCCCAGCTGCTCCGCGGCATGAGGGATCTTCCCAGACTGGGGCACGAACCCGTGTCCCCTGCATCGTCAGGCAGACTCTCAACCACTGCGCCACCAGGGAAGCCCTCTCATTAACTTTAAACGTAGAGAAATGCAATTTTTTTCTTTTTTCTCTTTTTTCCTACTTGCACATAATTCTGTTAGAAAGGAGAAACCAAAAGAGAGAGAGTGGAAGGAGAGTGGAACTGTTCAGCTGTGTCTGACCAGGCCTGGTCCTCAGCAGTAACAACCACAACAGCTCCAATGATCACGCGCACTGGCACTTACTAGGAGCCAGACGCCATGGGAATTCTTTTAATTCTCCTAACAATCCAATAGTAGGTACTCTTCTCCCCACTTTACAGATGAGAAAACTGTGGCACAGAGAAGTTAGGTAATTTGCCTGATTTTCCTCAACCACAAATAGCAGAGCCAGTGTGTGACCTAGGTAGCTGTTTCCAGAATCTGAGCTCCTCATCTCTGTGCTGTGCTGCCCAGGTAGCCCAGTGACTTCCTAAGCCTGGCCCCTTGTGTCACTTGAATATAGACCACGAGAGGGAAAAGGCAGGGCTCAGGAAGCCATGGGTTCTCACAGGGCTGCACCAACCACTTCTCTCATCATGCCCAAACTTGCATTTGTGTGCCTGTGTGAGGATCACAGGAGAGTATTTGAAAGCCATTCATACAGTGGTCTGTACTCCCTGGTGTTCAACAGATAACCTGCTTGGGAGGGGTCCTCTCTCTAGTCTACCCCACCTTCCTGCCCACTTGGTGAATGTCAATAATCCAGTAAAGCTATCCTTTCTCTTGAACAAGGAAACGTCCTCAGAATCCTCTAGAAAGTCACCTCCAGTGAATGACAGTTGGCATGGGGGATGAAACTTGTTTGTTATGCTTGCCCTAGCCCACAGTGGGTAGAGATCTTGTTGTATTTGTATTTAGTGCTAAGTATATAGTTGGTCTTCAATGAATGAATGATTGAATGAATGAATACCTATGGAACTCGAGCCCATTTGCATTTACCATGGATTCTACTGTGACTCCGATTAAAACCAATGGTTTTAATCAAGGCAGAATATCTTCTTTAAACACAAGGATTAGTCTCTATGAAAAGAGAAATGTAAACAGGACTCTAATTAGAGAATTTACTAATTATTCTTCCCTGCTGAGGATATTAGCTGGGGTTTAGTCTTTGGCTGTGACAGCCACACGACTTTCTCTTTAGCTCCAGAAAGGGAAAAATTGACTGGAAAGATTCATTTCAATACCCTGATTCCTTTCCTGCTCTCTTTCACCCTCAAAAAAAGATATTCCAGCATGAAAGATCACAGACTCAGCCCAAAACAGTGGACCCAGGTTGATGGCATTCAGGAAACTGCTCACTCTTGGAGCCCCAACTGCTGAGGCAAAGATAAATCGGCAGGAAGATTTCTTTGGAATGATGTGAATTTAATGAATCATGAAAAATATCCCCAGCTGTTCTTAAATTTAAGGGAGATTGAGTGATAACAAAAGATAGTTTCCCTCCCTCTTAGATGTAGGTTGGAGCGGAAAGAGCCGTGGTAAAAAAAAAAAAAAAAAAAAAAAAAAAAAAAAAAAAAATCCCTGAGGCCAAAAGCTTGCCTTTTCTTTCCCATCTCTTCTATTGTTGAAGGGAAAAAAAGCCGTCTGCAGTCAGCAGCCACTGAAGGGCATGATGAAGAGTGTTTGCTATTACCAGACTTGAAGAATTCTCTACTCTGATTTCAAAGATCAGGCTGCCCTTGCAGGCAAACATTTAGAAAGTGATGGGCTTTTCTCTCACCTCCTCCCCACCCGCAATCACCACCATCCTCACATTTTATCCAACTCCTTTATTAACACATTGACTGGCTGAAATTAAAAATAATGATGCTCCCTTTCCTCATCCCAGCTGCCGCAACCCTGACTTCCCCAGCCCTCAAAATCCTTATTAACCCATTGATTAGTGTGGGCTCCAGGCCAGTCCTCAGCTGGGAGATCTAAGCCAGGCCATTGTGGGGTTGGCTAAGCTTCAGGGATTCCCAATTTAGATCCCGGAGATCTGTGCTGGAGGGCTCAGAGGAGGGCTTGAAGGACATGTGCGACTTCCCTTCTTTGCTCCTCCGTTCCCTCCAGCCCTCTGCCTTGGCTGTCATGGGGCCCTGAACATGCCATGGACCACCCAGGAGGCCGGCTCTGGGCATGGTGTCCAGGTGCTCAGCTTGCTCTCCTTACCTGAAAAAGCACAAGGCAGGTGGGTAGCTGTGAAGGTCAGGAAGTTCACCTCTGTTCACCTCTGAGGTCTGTTCCCTGTCTAGATAAATTTCCCTTTCTTTCAAGGTGGGTGAAAAAGGCTAACAAGCAAGATTTTTTTTTTTTTCCTTAAGGCAATTTTTAACTTCTAGGTATAAGTGAGAGATGTATTTGAGGGATAGAAAAGCTAGCTTCCCTGTGTAACTGTTAGAAGGGGTTCAGAGAGGAGCATGGGTGAGGCAGAGGATGATATGCTGAATATTGATGACAAACAATAAAATTGAAGACTTACAATGTACTAGATACAATGTTAAATGCTTCTTATATATGATGCACCAAAAAAAAACCTAAACAAATTTGAAACAAAAGACAAAATAAAAACACAAACAGAAACCCTCCAAGAAGTGGATAATTATAATTGCCTATTGAACAAACTGAACTTGGTGAGATTTTGGCAGATAGGAAACTTACTTTTTTTCAGCACTCTCTCCAAACACCGTTGGATCACTTTCCTTCCTACTGGCTAATAAGTTAGGCAGATCCATTACCTGGGCTAGCCACTTTCACATATTAGAAAATAATATCAGTCAAGACAGCGCAATACTGGCAGAAGGATAGGTACCTAGATCAATGGAACAAAATATTCAACCCAGAAATAGCCCTACACAAGAACAACCAATTGATTTTTGTAGGTGCAAAAGTAATTAACTGGAAGGAGAGCCTTTTCAACAAATGGTGTTGGAACAATTGGACATCCACAGGCAAAAATGAACCGACCTAAATTTCACACCTTTTACAAAAATTATCTCATATAGTTAAATGTAAAACTATAACACTTTTAGAAGAAAACTTAGGAGAAAATCTTTGAGACCTAGGATTTGGTGAAGAGTTTTTAGACATGACACCAAAGCATGATCCATAAAAGAAAAAAAAAGATAAATTGGATGAAAGACAAACTACAGACTGGGAGAAAACATTTGCAAACCACGTATCTGAAAATGGACTTGTATTTAGAATATATAAAAAACTCTCAAAAGTCAGCAGTTAAAAAGCAAACAAACCATTCAATTATAAAATGGACAAACGGCATGAAGAAACATTTACTAAAGAAGATGTATGATGACAAATGAGCACATGAAAAGATGTTCACCATCACCAGCCATCAGGCAAGTGAAAATTAAGATCATAATGAGATTTTACTATACACCTATTAGAACAACTAAAATTAAAAAGTAGTGAGACTCCAAAATGCTGGCAAGGATGTGGAGAATCTGGGTCTCTCACACATTGCTGGTGGAAATTTAAAATGTTGCAGCCACTCTGGAAAATAGCTTGACAGTTTCTTAAAAAAAAAAAAAAAAAAAGGAAAACTAAACATAGACTTACCATACAATCACACCATCACACTCCTGGGCATTTATCCTGGAAAAATGAAACATGTCCACATAAAACCTATACATGATTGTTCATAGCATTTTTATTTGTTTACTTTTTGGTCCAAAAGTGGAAACAATCAATGTTCTACAATAAGTGAATCGTTAAACAAAAGTGGTACATCTATACCTTGAAATAAAAGGGAATGAACTATTGATACACCCAACAACTTGGATGGATCTCAAGGGCTTTATGCTGATTAAAAAAAAAGCCAATCTCCAAAGATCATAGAGGTATGATTGTATTTCTATAACAGTCTTAAAATGACAAAATTATGGAGATGGAGAACAAATTAGTGGTTGTCAGGGATCAGAAATGGGAGGAAGGGGAGTGATGAGGGAGGTGGGTGTCACTAGAAAGGGGTAGCCCCAGGGAGATCTCTGGTAGCTGGTATTTACATGAATTTACATGTGTGATAAAATGATTCAGCACTATACAAACACAATGCACCAATGTCAGTGTCCTGGTTTGATACTGTACTATAGTTATGTCACAGGTAACCATCGAAGAAACTGGATGAAGAAAACCTGAGAACTCCCTGTACTGTCTTTACAACTTCCTGTGAATCTATAATTATTTCAAAATTAAAAATAGAAAATAAAATAATGCATCTTTCAGTATGAAGCATTACTTTCCAGTGTCATATAAAAATTTTAATATCTCATCTTATATTCAGAGGGAGCTGAATTCAGAAGCAGAGCTTCTCCCCTCCCTAGCACTGCCAGGTCAGGCCTGCTTCAGCCTCCACTGCATTATTAGGGCAGGCTAAGCCATGCTGTACTAATAAAACAAAATAACCCCCCCTGAAATTTTGGTACTTTAGCATAAAAAAATCCTTTGTCACTTATGTCCATTGAGGGTAGGGCAGCTCTCCTCCAGGCAGTGACTCAGGGATCCAGGCTCCTTCCATCTTGTGGCTCTGCCATCTTCAACCTGTGGCCTCCATGTTCACCCTTGGAGGAGAAGACAAATAGTGGAGGATCATGCAGGGGACTTTGTGGCTAGGCCCATATCACTCTCACTTGTATTCCATTGCCCAGAATTTAGGCATCAGAACCCAGATGAACTGCCAACTGAAGCTGGGAAACACAGTCTTCCTGCATGCCCAGGAATGGCACACATGATTGGAATAAGGATCTTGTGGTGGGTGGGTAGTGGGTGATAAGATTCTGCACTCCCTTCAGAGAAATTGGACTTGGCTAGTTTCTTTTCTTCTTCCTCATCACTCACAGCTGCTAAATCTGATTTCACCAAAGAGGCAAAAAATGAGTAGAGAAAAACAGCAATGTCTTCCACTGGTGTGTAATCTGAGGTTGGCTCCATGCATGGCCCCGGTGCTGGCTCTTTTCCTCCTTAGGCATCTTGGTGGGTCATCTAGAGATACTGTTTCCCCCAGCAGGGACCTCTCATGGTGCCACTCCTTGACACAGTGAGTCACCTTCTAGCTGACTCTATGTGACACTCATTCCCCTGCTGCATCTACAGGCACAACCAAGCCTCTTTCTGCCAGAGTTATCTCACCCTGCCATTCAAGACAGGCATGGTGAGTCCTCTTGGGCATGGTCCTTTGATGATTCAAGCCTGATGCACAGGAAAACTCAGCATCCTTCCTCCACTGAAAGCTGGAAGGGCTGGCTGCTCCCCTACTCCCCCATGGCCTTCTTACTTGCTTTGTCATGAGAGGAAGCCTTAACCAGACTCTTGTCTTAGGTTTTTTTCAGGCAAGAGTCAGGCAACACAGGCCACTTACTCGCAAGAACTTGATAAATTTGCTCTTCACTAGCGCCCATGGGTTTCCTTGTTACCGAAAGTGGGGTCCAGCTGCTTGCTGCTCAAAAGCCAATAAAGAGGGAAGACTGGTGGAAAGGAAAGTTTGGTTTATTTCAGAGGCTGGCAACCGGGGGTGGGGGAGGGCTGACTGATATCCAAAGGCCAACTCCCCCTACTGACAATCAGTGGGCAAGAGATCTTATAGGTGGAGGGAGAGGGCTACATGCAGAAATAGTACAGTCAGCTCTGACGTCGTCTTGAAATTGGTCATGCAGTGGTCTGACCAGTGTCATCTTGATTAAGTACAGTTAGTCTTCAGTTCCAGGGTTGGTTTGTTCCCATTTCTTTGACACCAGTTCTCAGAATTGTGACAGCTTATGTCATGGCTACAGTCTGGTCATCATGTAGTTAACTTCTTCCAACTGGTGGAGGCTTCAGTATCTACAAAACAGTTCGAAGGACATGGCTCAGAATTTTACCTGTAGCCCTTGAGGAGGAACTAAAGGTCCTTGACTTTAATGACTAAACTATTATTATTTGGTCTCATTTGACTGTTTTCCTTTGTTTCTGCATTTTCTCACTTCTCTGATTAAACTTATTTATTTATTTATTTTTTTTTTTTGCCGTACGCGGGCCTCTCACTGTTGTGGCCTCTCCCGTCGCAGAGCACAGACTCCGGACGCGCAGGCTCAGCGGCCATGGCTCACGGGCCTAGCCGCTCCGTGGCATGTGGGATCCTCCCAGCTCGGGGCATGAACCCGTGTCCCCTGCATTGGCAGGCTGACTCTCAACCACTGTGCCACCAGGGAAGCCCCTAAACTTATTTTTTGACTAAAGTTTTTCTACAGACAAAAGGCAGGTGGAGGACATGGGAGGGAAGGACCACAGCAACATTTTTATGAATCTATCTCCCAGGTCAAAAGAAATAAAAGCAAAAATAAACAAATGGGACCCAGGTAAACTTAAAAGCTTTTGCACCACAAAGGAAATCATTGACAAAATGAAAAGACAACTTACAGAATGGGAGAAAATATTTGCAAATGATATGGCTGACAAGGGGTTAATATCCAAAATATATAAACAGTGCATACAACTCAATATAAAAAAAAACAGATTAAAAATAGGCAGAAGACCTGAATAGATATTTTTCCAAAGAAGACATACAGAAGGCCAACAGGTTCGTGAAAAGATGCTCAACATCACTAATTATCAGAGAAATGCAAATCAAAACAACAATGAGATATCACCTCACACCTATCAGAATGGCTATAAAACCTGTAAAAATACTGAATCACAATGCTGTACACCTGAAACTAAAATAATATTGTAAATCAACTATACTTCAATAACCCGCCCCCCCCCGCCCCAAGTTATCACTGAAACAGCTGTAACCAGGCGGCTTTGTAGGGGAGAAAATTTGTTCAGGAAAACAATTTGAAAACTTGAGGTTATGGGTTAAAAGATGCCTGCAAAACAGAACCAAATTGCCGGAGTGTCACGCATAAGAACTGGAACTTGAATTTGGGGGAGGGGCAAGGGGAGGGAGGTAGAGAAGAAAGAGGCTGGATGAGGCAGCAAGGCAGGCACCTGGATCTGCAAAGTGGAGCCCTGGATAAGGAACTTAAGAACAAATGTGCCCAGTGGCCATTTTAAATTACTTGAGGTGTAAACCATCTCCATCTCCCAACTTTCAGTTAAGGCTTCTGAACATCGATGCGTTTTGTACACACTGTTGAGGAGGAGAGAGATCAAGGGCAGAGCAGCCTTTCGAAGTCCAAGTTGGGGAGGAGTCCAGAGGAGAGAAACCGGCTAAAAAGAGGAGTAAGGTCAGGGGCTTATTGAACACAAGCTTGGAGGTCGATGTGGTCCTGAGAGGTCCGCCCTCGGGCATGTGCAGTCTTGAGGAGGGCGTTCAGGTTCCTGCAGGACACCGCAGAGTCAGCTTGAGCTAATTTAACCCAAACCTCATGTGATGGGGTGACGGCAGCTGACATCTGGGTTGCACTCGAAAACTCACAAATCCTCTTAAGAATATGCTTCGTAACCCTTTCCTCACTAAACTTTTTACCCAACTTGCTAAAAAGAATAGTTTTGATACTGCTTCTACTTAATTGCCATCCCCAGGCCTTATGAGGAGGTGCTAGAGAGGAACAAAATAAACACGAGAATCAAATTAAGGAAGAGAGAAACAACTGGTATAATAGGATAAACTGACAATCAGCACACAATAATTAAGTTTGACCAGTGAGTTAGCAAAGAGCTAGTTCTCTTTGTGTGTGTGTGTGCGCGCGCACTGTAGAGCAGTGCTTCCCAAATTTTAATGTGCACACCAATCTCTCAGGATCTTGTGGTGGGGTGGACGGTGGTTGATGAGATTCTGCATTGCCAGCAGCTTTCAGGTGATGCCATGGCTGCTGGTCTGAGCACCATGGTTTCAGAGGTTTTAGAGCACGATGCAGTAACCTTCTAACCCAGAAGGCCATTAACGGGCCCACAGGAAAAAGGGAGAGATGGGAAACATCAGAGTGTAGGTGAGGGGAGAAGAGTGAAGGGAAAATAGAGGGAGAGAAGATTAAAACAACCACCACCACCAAAACAACAAGCCAAGAATCTCCAGGAAAGGACAGAGGAAGTCACCAGTAATTGTTCCAAAACAGCTTGATGTTTATCTCAATGACACAGGTTGCTTTGCCCTCTATTAAAGAGCACACATTCTTTGTGCTCCAACTGTGCTTAATTTTCATGGGTGAAAAAGTAAATACCTGATTCTCTAGTCATTCACAAGAATTTATTCATAGGTGTTATAGAATGCCAGTATGGACAGGGCCAGTGCTATGATACACCTGTTTCCCGTGCGGATGGAACTTACAATCTGGTGGAGAACCTCAGACACAACACACAGGGAAAATTAAATTACACGTCAAGTAAATTAGGCATGGAGCCTAATACTGTACATTTTGTATTTAAAAAGGAACTTTTCATCCATTTCACCATTTTTCTACCATTTGTTGATGCAGGGAAGACCGACTCATTATCACAATTTTATGGAGGAGGAAAGGGAAGCTCAGAGAGGTCAGGTGACTTGTCCAAGGTCACATGGCTACTAAGTGGCAGAGCCTACACAAGGAGCCCGCTCTTCTGGTTCCCGTTCTTTCCATTAACGTCCCGACTTGAATGCAGTGAAGTTTCCCAAATTCCATTTCACCCACGGTCCTGTCTTTTTGTAGCTTTGGGAGCCAGGGTTTCTCAATAGTCCAGCATTTAATTGGTTTTGAGTTCACAGTTACCTCCCTCATTCACAATCTAAACCAGTTAAACAAATTTCCCAGAAAACCAAAATAATGTTTAAGCAAAGGTCACTGCCAGGTCACATCTGTCCAAGTAGAAGGTGTTTTCAGGAAACAAGTCATTAAAAGCAGTGGGGAATAATGAAAACCTCTTTGCAAACTAATTTCTCCATTGCCTACTGCTTGGGTTCTAAAACATACATACAGCCCAGCTTCTCTTACAGATATGTATGTTCATGTGAAATGTATATTTATACACATGTGTACATATTTAGGACATCATTTTGCTAATCACTTGCAAAGAACTAACGAGTTCTTTCACTGTCAGCACATTAATTTGACCCTACTCTTATTGTAACTTTATAATGTAGCTTAACCTTAAACAATTCTGTAATCTGACAATTTTTTTTTTAAAGAAGATGTTGGGGATAGGAGTTTATTAATTTATTTATATTTATTTTTGCTGTGTTGGGTCTTCATTTCTGTGCCAGGGCTTTCTCTAGTTGTGGCAAGCGGGGGCCACTCTTCATTGCGGTGTGCGGGCCTCTCACTATCGCGGCCTCTCTCGTTGCAGGGCACGGGCTCCAGATGCTCAGGCTCAGTAGTTGTGGCTCATGGGCCTAGTTGCTCCGCGGCCTGTAGGATCTTCCCAGGCCAGGGCTCGAACCTGTGTCCCCTGCATTAGCAGACAGATTCTCAACCACTGCGCCACCAGGGAAGCCCCCGTAATCTGACAATTTTAATAAGTATAATGCAGCTGAATTTCCACCTAAATTGCTCAGGCTGGGCAATGCCTGCTTCCAGTAACTTATAATGCGCACACAAGTTAACTAGTCAATTGGAATTTGCTTTGGGAAGGAGTCTGGTGGTGATGGGGCTGGTGACAGAAAGGGTGACAGTGAGCCAAATTTCATCCCTAACAGAAATAGTGGAATTTTCTTGTGCTCTCCTGAGGCCCACCAACAGAATAGACCAGGCTCTTTATTCCCCTCTTGCCTCCTGACCTTATGGTAGTGAATAGGAGTGCTGTTGAAGGACAGCCATAGCATGTGCTGGAGATTCTAGTTCTCGATTCTTAATCTGGCCCCCATCCCCCAAATACTTTTCCATTTTTTCCTTTGTAAGTCTGTTCCTCCACCTTACCAGTTCCCAGTCTTTTCATCATCTTAACACCTTCACAGTTTAGAATACGTACAACTGAGGTAAACAGTTTAGAGCAGCGGTTCCCAACCTTTTTGGCACCAGGGATCAGTTTCATGGAAGAGAATTTTTCTATGCACCGGGGGGTAGGGGGACGGTTTCAGGATGATTCAAGCGCATTACATTTACTGTGCTCTTTATTTCTATTATTATTACATTGTAATATATAATGAAATAATTACACAACTCACCATAATGCAGGATCAGTGGGAGCCCTGAGCTTGTTGTCACTTGCCACTCACTGATGGGGTTTTGATATGTCTGCAAGCAATTGATTTATTATGGACTCTTGATTTAATATGGTCTCTGTGCCGTCAAACCTCTCTGCTGCTGATGATCTGTATTTGCAGCCGCTCCCCAGCGCTGGCATCACCGCCTCAGCTCCACCTCCGATCATCAGGCATTAGATTCTCATAAGGAGCCCATAACCTAGATCCCTCGCATGCGCAGTTCACAGTAGGGTTCGTGCTCCTATGAGAATCTAATGTCGCCGCTGATCTGACAGGATGCAGAGCTCAGGCAGTGATGTGAGCGATGGCGAGTGGCTGTAAATACAGATGAAGCTTTGCTCACTCACCCAACACTCACCTCCTGCTGTGCAGCCTGTTTCCTAACAGGCCACAGACCGGTTCTGGTCCATAGCTCCGGGGGTTGGGGACCCCTGGTTTAGAAAAATCCAGATATTGATGTTTCTTTCCCATTCCCCATCCGATGCATAATTCCTGGAAGGATGCTCCAGTTTGCTTGTCTCTTCGGGACTCTGAAATTCGTAGTTCAGAAGGGGGCAAGGGTAGGGGAGCCAAAGATGTGAATTCTTGAGAGTTGCTTGTTGTTGGAGATTTGGGATGCTAATCAATCTCCAGGGCTACACTCCCTTTCTTTAGTTCGAACCAACTGATAATTATAGATAAGGAGGCAAACGGGTATCAAAATATGTTTCCTGGCTTTAAAGATGGCAAAGCTGGATGGAAGAACACAGCAGGATGTGCGTGCTCTTTAAAAACAGAAAGGTCCAAGAGAATGAGGGCTAAGATACATGGGACACAATCTAACAATGTCCCTCCAGTCCTTCTCCTGAGCCTGGTATGGGTGTGGGGTTAGAACCTCTGGTGAAGGAGTAAAGTGATTCCAGAAACACTTGCACATTCTTTCCTCTTCTAGTGCTGCTACAGGAAGCAGTCAGGT
Organism: Mesoplodon mirus; assembly: GCF_964341445.2. Lineage (NCBI taxonomy): Eukaryota > Metazoa > Chordata > Mammalia > Artiodactyla > Ziphiidae > Mesoplodon > Mesoplodon mirus. Next base: position 154,742,321 of record NC_138978.1, on the reverse strand, counting down.
TGGGTATGTCTACTACAGCCTCTTCAGTTCTGAGCAGCTGTGGAGGGAAGGCCCAGGAGCAGTGCTGTCTTAGATCCCTGCCCTAGGCCCTGTGCTCTAGAGGGCCCTGCTCTGGCCCTCCTCTGACAGTGCCCTTTCCCATGGGACAAGAGGAGGGGCCCATCCCAAGACCACACCCTCCTTGGGAGCTTCCTGCTCAATGGCCCTGAGATGACCCCAGGGCGTGTGTGGGCTTCTACCTTGGTAGGCGGGTAGGTGTCTGTCCTGCTCATGCCCCCTGCCCTGAGGTGGGATCATGCCACTTGTGTGTAGAACTGAGGAATAGACATTTCAGCTGGGGTTGCAATGTTGCCATATAGGGTGGAGATGGAGGATGGAGAAGGGAAGTGGGCAGACCACAGGCTGGTGGCCAGTTGTCCCAGAAGCCCAAGTTCCAGGACAAAGCTCTGCGGAGCATGGGAATTTTTAATTAGAATCTTTCAGGTTGTTATCAAGGTGTATTTATGTAGGAAGACAGAGCATATTTTACTTAATAGTTTGTTAGGGCTTCCCTGGTGGCGCAGTGGTTAAGAATCTGCCTGCCAATGCAAGGGACACAGGTTTGAGCCCTGGCAGGGGAAGATCCCACATGCTGCGGAGTAACTAAGCCCCTGTGCCACAACTACTGAGCCTGCGCTCTAGAGCCCGCAAGCCACAACTACTGAAGCCCGCTCACCTAGAGCCCGTGCTCCGCAACAAGAGAAGCCACCACAATGAGAAGCCCACGCACCACAATGAAGAGTAGCCCCCACTCACCGCAACTAGAGAAAGCCTGTGCAGAGCAATGAAGACCCAACACAGCCATAGATAAATAAATAAATAAACAAACAAATTAATTTTAAAAAAGTTTGTTAGCTTGATTTATAGTGTTTAAAAACTCAGACACACAGTACGTGGGGCTCTCTCTGATTTTGCCACGGACACCACACATTAGGAGTAGGAACAAAGAGGTCCTAGATCTGGCTCTTGACTAGGGTCTCAGAGTGCAAAGCCTATATTGCTGATAACAAAACAGTCCAAACTTAGAGACCTAAAACCAATGACTTGTTAGGTTCACCAGTTTAGTGGATCAGAAATTCAGAATGGACCCAGAACAGGGACAGAGCCTTGATGTCTGAGAACTCCACTGGTAAGACTTGAAGGTGACTCAGTGGCTGGGGACTAGAGTCTCTGAAGACACTCTCAGTCACCCATTTGGCAATTGATGTCGGTAGCGGGGAACCCACTGGGGTTGCCAGCTGTAGCATCTACACAGGGCTTCTCCCTGTGACCATAGATCCTCCCAGCCTCATGGCTGGGTTTGAGGATAAGCATCTCAAAAAGAACCAGGCAGGAGCCGTTATGCATTTTATGACCTATTCTTGGAAGTCACATGGCACCACCTCTGCCATAGTTATCAACCCACGCGTATTCAAGTGGAGGAAACATAGACCTCACTTATTAATGCGAAAAGTGTCAAAAACATATTGTACAAAGGGCCTGTGGGATGAAAGATATTGTTGAAGGTACTTTTTGAAAATGCAATCTGCCACAGTGTTCTTTGCTCAAGAGTGCACAATGGACAGGGATTTGGGAGGAGATCCCCGGTCCAGGGTTTCCAGAAGTATGTTGCGAGTTAATTCAAGTCAAAGGCTTAAAATAGTCCATCAACATTATCATCATCATCATCTCTGAGGATCCTATGGAAATGGTTCAGTTATCTACAGGAGATAGGAAACCAAGGCCTGGGTAATTTAAGTGATGTTTCGGTTGTCCCTAAATGATTCAGTGATAGTTCTGTATTTGAACCTGGACTTCTGACTCCTACTGGGGAACTATGAGGGAGTGGTTTGGGGACACTGCAAGGAATGGGCCATGTATTAAAACAGCATCGATAACCCTGGCTACCAGTCACTTCTTTCTTTTTTTGGTCTCTCCACATGGCGTACAGAATCTTAGTTCCCTGACCTGGAATTGAACCCTTGCCCTTGGCAATGAAAACCAAGGAGTCCTAACCACTGGACCTCCAGGGAATTCCCCAATCACTGCTTTTATTTGTCAGATGCTAATGGCTCCAGAAGAGATTTAGTCAGTAGATTTTTCAAGTATCCTTTAAAGAAAAATAAAACAACAATTTTAAAACTAATAACCATAACACTTTAGTAATAAGATAGCTAGTTCGGATAATTTAGATGAAAAAAATCTGACTTGTTTTTTATTTTGAAACAATGTCTCCTAAGCCAATTAGCAAAACAAGCTTGTAGGGCTTGGTGTTTAATTACTTGTGGAGCCAAACTTTATCTATACGAATATTATATGTATGGAATGAAAAATTTATAAGATTTTATCACTTGTTCATTAAAACTAGTCTCCAGAAACCCATTTAGCAATACTCTTATTTGATGGTGTTTAAATATTTAAAAAGTAAGCAATTTCTTTAAAGAACTCGTCTGTAATTACTCTAATCAGCCCTTTGTAAGCTTATTTTTTCCATAAAAATCTGAAATTATAAACTTTTGTCTAGCCTATGTGTTTGGTTTGGTTTGGTTTGGGTTGATGTTTAGAGAGCTGATCTTCCCCTGAGGGAACACGGGTAGCAAAACCAAATCAGTCAATATCCACTGATCTCAGCCCAGCTGGGCTTATGGCAGGGCATCTGAGGGGTAAGAGTGAATCGAACATTACTTTGTGCTTCTCTCCTAGTGAATATCTGTGTTTGCTTTGGAGAACCAGAAACAACTTAGAGAGTCAAGAATATAGGTCAATATTACTTTATGTAACCGTCCCCTTTTTTGTTTTCAGTTGGGAGACCAGGGCAAGGGTAACTGTTCTTAGAGGTCATCCGTCCATGTTGAGCCTGAGGCCCATCCAAGGAGACAGAGTCCAGTTGATGTTGGATGTTCACTGAGTGGTGTCAGCAAATGAGGGGGGTAGTGATGAAATCTTCCACTCAGGTGTTTTAGGCAAAAATGGCAGCTCAGCTATTTAGTCCAAACACTAGACCTTCCTTTCTGAGGAAGCGTCTAGAGCCAGACACCTTGGGCTCACCATTACTAACTATGTGATCATGGATGTGTGTGCCTCAGTTTCCTCAGGTATATAACACAAGAATAAGAGTAGCATTTACCACATAGAATTTGTAGGAGGAAAAATGAAGAATATAGGCAAAGAGCTTAACAGTGTCTTACACGTAGCTGGTCCTCACCAAATTGGTTTTCTACACCCAAAACCAATAGCAGTAATTTATTGAAAATTGGCTATGTGGCAGGCACCATGTTAAACTTGTTATGGATATTTTATCCTGACAACAGCTCTATGTGATAGTTATTTTCACCCCCATTTCCTAGATGAGAAAAGAGAGGCCCAGAGAATTTCCACAGTTGGCTCAAGGTCACACAATGATGAGTTAAAGAACTGGGATTCTAACCCGGTTTGTCTGACACAAAAGCTTGTGATCTTCCCCTCCACATGGCACTGTGATAAAAACAAAGAAAACAAAGCAAAAATAACCTTGTCGTTAGCATACTCGATATTCCCTGAGAAGGCTAGTAGGTTATTCTTAGACCATAAACTCTAAGGTGACAGAGCCGTGGCTGTGATTTTTTGCTACACCGTCTAGCAGGGTGCTGTGTGCAGAAGACACTTAATAAAGGCTTTCTGTTTCACCTGTGACTGTTGTTGTTGATGACACTCTAAGCTGTAACCTCAGACGTGGCCTATAGGCAGGGACCCTGCACACAAGCACCAGCCTGAGTGTTATAGGAAACCCGATGGTGGGGTTTTGGGCAGGGGGAGATGCAGAGAGTCCCCACAAATCCTTGATACTCTCAGTTTCCACCCAACGTTCAGGAAGAGTCAGACCAAGTTACTTATTTCAAGGTCTGCTAAAACAGAGCTGAGTTACCTTTCTGATTACACCTCCCTTCTCCTGTACTTCTCTTTTTTCCTCTGGAACCACAAACAAGGGAAGATTGATAGCTGGAATGGAAAAACCCATGGTGTGGCCTCACAAATCCAGGTCTAGGCTGGGGTGGGGGAGATCCTCCTTCCTCATCTGTTTGTTTAAAGATAAAGAGGCCCTTTCAGTCCACATGGGGTCCATCAATTTAACTGTAAACTATATTAATGGATACCAGAAAGTACCTGCTCTGCTGGGCTCTGTGGGGAGGGGCATGAACCCTGGGTCCTGATCACTCTGGGCCAAGCTTCCCCAAACCCCTCAATTCAGAAGTGTTATCCTTCAAGTGTTCACTCTAGCATCTCATACCCCACGTTTAAAATTAAAAAAAAATTTTTTTTAAAGAACCTTTTGTATTTCTAATACACACAGATCCTGGAATTTCAGATCTGCCAATAACTCACCCTGTTCCAAAGAAAAAAATGTCATTTTTTTTTCCTTACTGGAATTTTTTCATTCCTTCCCACCCACCCCACCTCCATTTCTCATTTCCTCAGGAAACCATTTAGTTGGAGACAGAGGGAAAGTTTTCCAACACACTTCCCCCAAGCCCCTACAGACTCATGCATACCCAGAGAGAAACTTAGCACCGAGAACATATGTTGCAATGTACTCAAACTTGCCCCTAAAGATTTCTGTCTCCAGTTCTCTGGAGCATTTGGAAGGCCTTGCAGTGAACGCAGCCTTCACTCCTGATAACACCAGTTACCATCCAGGAACCCTTGGAGGAGCTCAGGTTGGCCCCTGGGTGTTTACCCTTTGCTCCAGACTGTCAATCAATGAGGCAAATATAGAGTCATTATGGCACTTCCATGGTGTCCCTGGACATGACCATCTGTGGGCTTTCTAAAGTAAAGGAAGGTAAAGTAGAGACTCCCAGCTGATTTTAGGAGGAACTATGGGAGTTTGTTGTCATTCTCTTCATTGAACAAATATTTGAGAATTTTATCATGTACTAAAAACAATGTTTCAGATGCTGGAGATATAAATGGTGAACAAGGCAAAGTTCCTGCTCTCAAGTTTACTTTCTAGTTTAGGGGGCAGGAGTGTTGAGGAGAGAAGGCAAAATCAAGAGTAGGTAACACGGGGACTTCCCTGGTGGTCCACTGGTTAAGAATCTACCTTGCAATGCAGGGGTTGCGGGTTCGATTCCTGGTCGGGGAACTAGGATCCCACATGCCTCAGGGCAACTAAGCCCGCGCGCCACAACTACTGAGCCCGTGTGCTCTGGAGCCCGCACGCCACAACTAGAGAGGAGCCCGTGAGCTACAGCGGAAGATCCCGCATGCCGCAATGAAGATCCTGCGTGCCGCACTAAGATCAGACACAGCCATAAATAAATAAATAAATAATTTTAAAAAAAAGATCACTGGAAGATTTGGTGGAACCAAAGTCCACCATTAAAAAAAAAAAGAGTAGGTAACACAAAAACCAAGAAAGCAAATAAATGAACAAAATACGTTTATTTAGTGATGAGCTATGATGAAATCAAATAGCATTTTTGAAAAGCAACTAATCTCCTTTCTGCCTGCAGCTTTTGGGAAGCCTCCCTCTCCAACCTTTAATTTTGGAGTTACTGACTTACCTCCGGGCTCTGGGACTCTTATTGGTGGATGCCTTTGTCCCATCCAGAGCAAAGATTCCACGTCACTTCTCTGAAGATGGAGTTCAGAAAACTTTTGTGAGCAAGATCTGAGGTACAGGACACTTCCACCAGCTCCTGGTCTCACTCAATGTGCGGAGAGACAGAAGAGTGGAAGAATTCAGAATGCTCTGGAAGACACTTTCCAGTCTATGGCCTCAAACAAATGGAGAGCTTTTTAAAATATTTGAGTGACAAAGGGAAAATGAATAGAAGTAGAATTATTTCCAGCTGCGACAAAAATGTTACCTTCAACCAAAAAGGAATCTCCTGTGTTATTCACCTTCTGTGACTCATCAGGTATGTCGGGACCAAGTCAAATCTTTGTCAAAATCCTGGAAGTTGCTTCCAGGGAAGGTGACTTTTCACTTTTCATTCTGGTAGCCAACATGTCTCTTTCTCGGTGCCAATTGTTTCCTTTGCTTCTTGGTTTGCATCTTTGCTTTCCCTTTGGATATAAAAACATCCTTAGTTCAAGAGGAGGCCTCCAAAAATTGGTGGCTGGGGGGTTCATTGTAATCTGAGGTAGAAGTCCTCCTAAGACTGAGCTTACACTCTGCTTAGCAACCACCAGATGTCAGCAACTCATCTGATTTCAGTTCTTTAGCAAAAGGAAAGACAACCCATGACGAATGACAGCCTTTGGCTGACACCAGCTTTTTCTGTTTCAGGTGTAACTTCAGAAAGTTGTCTACTCCTAGGGAAAGTGCTAATGGCTCAAGCAGGATCCCAGTCTGAGGATGAAAAAGCCACTCAAGCACACTCAGGTGATGGAATTCCGGGGCTAACACTTAATTTGATTTTCCTTTGTCAGCACCATTGACAGATAGCAAAGAAGTTTGTTAGGGAATTAGAGAAGATTCATTGGGAGGATTTTTAAGGCCCAAGGCAACTCAATGGATAAGTTTGCTTTTAAGTTTTCTTTTTTTTTTTTTAAAGAATCCTGCTAGACTCTTAAGAAAAACTCTGTAAGAAGGAAAAGAGAAGTCTGAAAGTGCAAATGTTATTTAAAAGAGGGGGCTACAGCAGAAACTAACACAATATTGTAGAGCAACTATACTCCAATAAAAATTAACTTAAAAAAATTGAGGGGCCATAAATAAGGTATCTAAAGGGCAAAAGGTAATTAGAATCAGCTACTGTGATGGTTATTTATTTTGCAAAACCAGGTAAAGCAGCTATCAGTACAATAAAGTGTGAGACAAAATGCCCTAGGTGCATTAAAAGTCAATATAGCTAAAACTGCCTCTAGTTTTGTGGAGGAGGCCTGTGCATTAGTTCCTGGGTTTCACAGACACGGCATAATGTGCTCTTTGGTAAGCCAAGCCCAGGGTGTCAACACAGTAAGATGACATTTATTAAAAGTTCTCAGATTCCCAAGACCCTAGTGGCAGTGATTCTTAGACAACTTCCAATGTATCTTCTCCCACTCTTCACCTCATTCTTCTTGTTCCTGCTATTGATTCTGTACTTCAAGGTCAAATCACTCCATTGTCGGGCAAGTCTCTGCATGGCAGGATCTGTGAGAGGAAGGGTCAGGTGTCCCCTGTCACAAGTCTCCCAGCGTGAAGGCTGGTACCAGAAAATTAAAATCTGCGACCGTACCTGGAAGCCTGGCACTCAGGCTGGGCCAGGGGTCTTGTGGAGGCTTTGTGAACAACTTCCTCTCCATGGCCAAATTTAGGATTGGGCATGGAGAGGGTACTAAAACCACCCACTGACCAAACAGGGAACAACCCACCTCTCCAATGTGCTCCTACCTCCCACTTCCCATCAACCTTACCTCAATCTCCCACACATGCCCCAACTTTCCTTCCTTTGACCTTCACTTCCAGTCACCTCTACACACACTCCCCTGGAATTTCCTTCTAACTCATTTAAACTCAACTGATGTTTCAAAATCTACCTCCTCCCTAAAGTTTTTCCCTATGTCTTTTGTCTTGCAAAAAACCTCTGTACCCATCTACCCATTAAATAATAACTGTTTACACCAATTCCCAGCCCCTGGCAACCGCCATTCTTTCTGTCTATATAGATTGGACTCCCCTAAGTATCTACGTGAGTGGGATCGTAGTGTATTTTTCTTTTTGAGACTGGCTTTATTTCACTTAGCATAATATCTTCAAGTTTCATGCATTTTACAGCCTGTGTCAAAATTTCCTTCCTGTTTAAAGCTGAATACATTGTAATTTATAAATATATCACATTTTACAAGTTGAAAACAAACAAACAAAAAACCCCTCCAGTGCAATGTCATTTCATACCTCTTCTTTCCTAAGTACTGTGGTAGAAGATCTTTAGTTCTCTTAATTAATAATCAAATACTCTATTAGTAATTGCATAGATATAATTATATGCCAATAATATGTATCATATATGATACATATTATATCATATTGCCATCTATATTATGTAAACCTATTTCTTCTATATTTTCTTCCAAAATAGATCTTACATTTCTTGAAATTTAAAAATAATTTTTAGGGAATTCCCTGGTGGTCCAGTGGTTAGGACTCTGTGCTTTCACTGCTGAGGGCCCGGGTTTGATCCCTGGTTGGGGAACTCAGATCCTACGAGCCTCAAGGCAAGGCCAAAAAATAATAATAATACTTTTTAGCCAAGTATTTTACAAAGGGTAGGATGCCTGAAGATACCTGTTACTTGAAAGTTTATGCTCTAACTTCCAGAGTACATGTCCCCGGAAGTAAATTTTTAAGATAAAGGAGAAGTAGAGCCTGGAGCCCTGTGTTCCTCCCTTATTTACTGCTCCATTTGAGAACCTTAAATGAAGAAAGGTCCAAAGAAGTGTAGGTGGTTGTCTCCACCCCCTTTCTCTGAAGGCTGTGGTTCCTCTAGACAATGAGGAATGTCAAGCCTCAATTCCCTGAGGGTAATTCGATCGGCTAATTATATGCAAAGACTCAGATCCCTAAAAGAAGGCTTGACTTTGTTGTCACCTGGGAAATGTCAACAAATGACGTTATCTCCTTTTGAGCAACCATTGTGGCTCCTGGTTGGGTAAAGAGGGTCAACAGGGAAGCCAGGTGAGTCAGGGGCCCTCAGGATCACCAAGGACTGGGATGGGTGTGGCACTTAATGACAATGACCTTCTCCCTATAACTGTTTTTTTCTCGATGAAATTTTAAACATTCATCATGGTTCTTTTACAAAGAGAATCTTGAAAAGAAAATCACCTTTCCATTGTCTAACTTGGAAACAGTGGAAGAGCTGTGCTAAAGCTTTGATGGGCATTTGTAGTATCATGACATTGCTTTTGCTGGTTAAACTGAGGCCACATCCAAAGCGAGTGGTGTGGAATGCGGGCTGCCCCTTCTGTCTCCTGCTAGATTAGGCTGAGGTTGGAGGAAAGGCAGGCAGTAAGGTTGGTGAAGTCCATTATGATAATTTATTACTCCATTTAGCCAGTGCTTGCTGTGGGCTAAGTGCTTTACATCCATTCCCTTATTTAATCCTCACCACAACTCTTGAGGATTTATTATTTCTATTTTATAGAAACGGGAGTTGAAGCTCAGAGAGGTAAGGAAAGTTGCCCTGTGTCACACAGCTAATAAGGGACAGGGTTGCGTTTAAACCCAGGTGTCAGTTACCTTGGATTCTAGTCCTGATTTTGTGACTTAGAAAGAACAACTCAAAAAACTTGTTTGATCCTCTGTGTCCTCTTCTAGAAATGAGGTGGCTGGGCTAGATGGTCTAGAACTACTCTGTCCAATAAGGTGGTTACTTGTCACATGTGGCTTTTGAGAACTTGATGTGGCTGGCCTGAATTGAGAATGGTTGTAAGTGTACAATCCATACTGAATTTCAAAGACTAGAAAGAAGAATGTGAGCTATCTCACTAGTATTTTAAGTATTGATTACATTTTAATCAATATTACATTTTATATAAATGATAATTTATATATATATATAGCATATATATGTTTAAATAAACTATATTATTTAAAATCATTTTACCTGTTTATTTTTACTTTAAAAAATATGGCTGGTAGAACATTTAAAGTTACATGCGTGGCTCACATTATTTTTCTATGGAAGGGTGCTTTCTAGATTTTTTCTGATAAATTGTCTCTAGAGGACATGTGTCTCAAGAATTGACACAGTAAGTCCCTTACATATGAATGAGTTCTGTTCCAAGAGCGTGTTCCCGAGTCCAATTTGTTCGTTAAGTCCATCAACGTCAGACTAGGTACCCAACTAACACAATTGGATATATAGTACTGTACTGTAATAGGTTTAAAATATTTTTCACACCAATAATACATAAAAAACAAACGCAAAAAATAAAGAAAACATTTTTAGTCTTACAGTACAATACCTTGAAAAGTACAGGAGTGCAGTAGTACCAGAGCTGGCGCTTCTCAGCAGTACCACAGCTGGCGCTTCTCAGCAGTACCAGCTACGTCACTGGTGTTTTACGCTTACTTCCAGACTTCCTGGGCTTGAAATAAAGATACTGTACTACTGTATTCTATACAGTACTGTACAGTAAAGTACACAAAAACACAGCCACTTGTAGAGGATGCACGTACGTGACAATATATGCCAGACATTTGAACTAACTTACGTGATTGGACATGTGAACGCACGTTCACATCTTTGAAGTTTGCAACTTGAAGGTTTGTATGTAGGGGACTTACTACATTTCTTTATGACTTGTCAGGTCTGGAGTTGGTGATGAGAGTAGGAACCAAGGCTGAGGGGGAAAGTGCAGACATTGCAAGAGCCACCCCTGGAAATGGCGCAAGCTTCACTATTGAGACCCAAACTGGTCACTCAACTTGGTTACAACAGACTGGTACTTGACAGCACATTGATGGAACAGACAAATACGAATGTAGTTTTGCATTTTTCAGCAAACACAACCACCATCACATTCACAGGTGCCAGGTGAAATTCTCGACCATTTACATAATTCTTTACCAAACGGACAATTTCATTTAATCCTCACAACAGGCCAATGGAAGTCAGTCCTACTATTATGCAGATTTTATGGATGATAAACTGAGGCTCAGAAAAGGTTAAGTAACCTGCTCAAGGCCATAGAGCTAGTTAGTGATAAGTGTATCTGACTCAAAAGCTTAATTTGTAATTGTTAGGTAATATTATCTAATCCAAGTGGTCTCAGGTTCTCCAGTTGTAACCAGATGGAAAGTAGAAAAAAGCATCTGCTTTGTGGAAAGGATATTGGTACTGGAGGAACCTCCAGAAGGTCCGTGATTCTGCTCAGGGATTATTTATTGGGTTGGCCAAAAAGTTTGAGTTTTTCCAGAAGATGTTACAGAAAACCCAAACGAACTTTTTGGTCAACCCAATATATACCGTGAAGGGCTTGTCCATCATTACCTACCCCTCAGGCAGAAGTGCTCCACTGGGCTCTGCATTCCAGCAGTTTGGAGAGTTTTAGGTTCTTCAGCTGAAGACAAACAGCAGTGAGGCAAATAGAGATAATTACTTACCATGCACAAAACTCTACCAAGAAATTGGGTGAAAACTGGGAGGTTTGTCTCTACTATTCAACCATTTCCAAATGTTCAGGTTTGGCAATTTAGAGACTGGATTTTTAAATTTCCTTCCAAACGTGCGATGCTGTATGTATCAGTCAAGTTCCAATCAGGAAAGAGAATCTACAGAATAATTTAAACATGAAAGAGTTAATATAAAAAGTATTAACTGTAACAGTGTTGGCTAGGAATAAGTAAAGAGCACTCTAAGATATAGGAATAGCAGATATAAGGAGCAGCTATTACACCCAGGACTGAGACAGAAGCCCAAGGAAGATCACCTCCCCACTACTGCCCCTTCCTTCCACCCTCCCTCAAGGCATTGAGGGCCATTGTTGGAGAACGGCCCACTGGATGTGGCTATGGCCCAATGGATGGAAGAGGAGTAGCTGCATCAATGGAATGTGCTGGAAATTTGCCCCGTGGAACTTGTAAATCTGTTCTCTAGGATGCAGGGGAAGTTGTACAAGAGGTGGAGTCTCTCTGAAGGCATTTAGTATGAAATTATCTGGTACTGGGGAAGCTTCTCGATGTGAGGTATGACTGGCTGCCATGCACTGAAGGAACTGGATGCTTGAGAAGCCACCTGTACTTCAGCAGCTGACTGCTAGAAAAGCTGCCTTTACTGCAGGAGTCTGGCACTGAAGAAACTGCCCACCCAGCAGGAGCCGTGTGCTGGGAAAGCCACATGTGCTGTAAGACCCTTGTGCTGGAGGAGGTGTCTGTACCACAGGAACTGGCTACTGGGGAAACCCTGCATGTGCAGAAGTGGGACAATGGAGAAGATGCTGGTGCTGCAGGGAACCAGAACACCAGAACTGGGATGGAAGTCCTATTCCTACTGCAGTGCCTCTCTAGTGCTCTCTCCTGACAAGGCTTAACACTGTGACAGCTGGTGAAGGAAAAATATTTAAAGGGCCCAGATCTATTTTTTGCAGAGCAGGCAGTGAAGGATGAATTTGGAGCTGAGAGGCAATACATTGATAAATGGCATATTATAGAAGTAAGGTTTCTAAACTCTAGCATACTTAAGCAATACCTGGGGAGTACTTGCGAAAACTTCAGAGTCCTGGGGACCCCCATCCTGGCTTAGTGGATCTAAGTTTGACTCTGAACTTTGTAGGCATTCTATCATTTTAATGGGTGATCTGCTACCATCAATATTCACTTGGATTTTTGCAGTACCCTCTTAGCTGATTGCCCTGGTATCATCTGTTTTTCACACAACAGCCAAGTGTGAAATATAAGTTAGAATATAAATTGGAATTAAAATGTAAGAATATGTCACTCAGTTACTCAAAATCCTCCAGTGGGTCCCCCTCTCACTAGCGCAAAAGCTCAAGTCCCTACTGAGAGAGACTTGAATGATTTGAGTCCCTACTACCTCCCTCCTACTACTCACTCCCCCGTTCACTCTACCCAGGCCACACCGGCCTTCTTGTTGGCACTTGAACATCTCAGGCACACCCTAACCTCAGGACTTGTTCTACTGTAGTTCCTTCTTCCTGGTCGGCTCTCCTCCCAGATTTCTGCCTTCTGGTCTTTGCTCACATGACACATTTTCAACTAACTCTTCTCTCCCCTGACCCCTTTATTGCAAATTATAGCCCTCTTTCCACCCCTTCATCCAGGGTACTCCCTCTCCTCCTTCCCTGGTTGTTTTTCTCCATAACACTTATCACCGTCTAACTAAATATATTCCACTTATTTATTTTGTTTGTTTTTAGTCTTGTCCACTGGAAGGTAAACTCCATGAGAAAAATAACTTTGATCTGCTTTCTTCACTGCTGTACTCTCCAGGGTCTGGAATGATGCCTTGGACAATAAGGGCTCAGTGAAGATTTCTTGAATGAACGAACGCAGACTACGCTTTGAGAAACTTGTTTATAGAGCATATAGATTGTGAAGTTGTACTAATGGGCAGCTGAGGTCCTCAACAGTTCTCAAACTTTTCAAAAGCTTCACATAGGTAAACTCTAACCTGGACCTTTTAAAGGAGCTGCCTTTATGAAAAAAGAGCCTTCTAGAGCAGTGTGGATGCAATGGATAAAGAGAGCACTCCTGCACCTCTTCAGATGGTTGGAAAAGCAGCCCAGTTCATTGAAAGAGCACGTGAGGTTTCAGAGCGGGAAAATTGTAATTACTTAAAATGACTATTTTTGAGAGAAGTCTATATCCTTAGTCATGTTTCTTCTGGAAAGTTTCTGGAGGCCTCTGGATTTAGAAGACAAGGCTTCAGATACAAATAGAGCAGGTCTGTCTGGCTTTTTCCCAGAGCCAACTTTTCTTGTTCTTGGAGGAAGGAAGCCTGAAGCACTTCCTTCAGGCTCTGGAACTTTTCCTCCATCACCTCACCTCTGGATCAAACCTCTCCTGCCTGCTCTTAACACTGAAGGACTGAGTGAATTCCAAGTGTGGCCTTGCCAAGTGAGTCATATCCCAATTTCACGTGATTTGAACCTTATTTAGCCAAGGACAATTATAAGCTTGTGGATGGATTATGTAAGAAGATGGCAAAGGAAGACCAAGAGGTAGAGCTTGAGAATCAAGTTGGACTCTGCAAAATGGGTTAGATGCAAAAAAATAGGCTTGCCATATCATATACACATGGAATTGGCAGGCCAACAGTCTATAAGTCTTTAGATGTATTTTTAAGATGGAATTTGACAGAAAAGCACCATCTTGTTATTGTCAGAAGACAGAGAAAAAATGAGACAATTCGAGTTAATTTGCAGTTGTTGGGGTTAGTCTATTTATGGAATCCAGACAATTTAATTCTATTATGACTGCCTCACCTAATGTTAATACTTGCTAACAAGGCATCGGCCACATACATGTTATAATATTCTGCTGTTGACATGAATCCTCTCCTGAGTATAGGCATGATCACCTGAAAATATTCTGCTTTATAAGTTCATGAAAGGCTGGAAAAATGTATTCCTTCTTCCAAGAGTTGTCAACTCACCAAAGTTTGGAAGGTGCCTTGGGTCCTGAGATGTTAAAATAGGAAACTCACCACCAATCATCATTAGCTTTTTAAAAACTATCACTTGCTCATCATTTTGTCTCCAATATTTCTAGGATGATAATGAGAGAAGCCAAAGTAGACTAGTAAGAACAGTTTAAAGAAGCTAATTAACTGCTTGGTGTCCCTAAGAACCATGAGACCAGAAGGATGAAAAGATGTAGGTTCATTGCCTCCCCTACCCACTGCCCTTTAACAGTGATCTCTTGGTTTATTTCATTGCTTATATTGGTAATATATGTGCTCTCCAAATTGCCAAATCCAATGGCCAATTCTCAGTCCATATCACACTCTAGCAGCAGCAGTTGACAGGATTGAGCACTCCCATCAATTTGCAAAGGTTTCCTCACCTGGCCTGGCTACCCCTCTCTTCTGGTTATTGATTTATTTCACTGGCTTTTCCCTCCCAGTCTCCTTTGCTGTTTGCTCCTCACCTCTGCAAGATCTTCCAACTGGAAGGCCCAAGGATTTAGTCCAAAGATCTCATCCCTGTTGTATCAATAGCCCTAATCACCACCAAGATAACCTCATTCAGGGTCATGATTTATTATTATTATTATTATTTTTAGATTTATTTATTTATTTTTGGCTGCGTAGGCTCTTCATTGCTGTGCACGGGCTTTCTCTAGTTGCAGTGAGCGGGTGCTACTCTTTGTTGCAGTGCACGGGCTTCTCATTGTGGTGGCTTCTCGTTGTTGCTGAGCATGGGGTCTAGGTGCGTGGGCTTCAGTAGTTGTGGTTCACGGGCTCTAGAGCGCAGGCTCAGTAGTTGCTCCATGGCATGTGGGATCTTCCCGGACCAGGGCTCAAACCCGTGTACCCTGCACTGGCAGGCGGATTCTTAACCACTGCACCACCAGGGAAGACCCGTGTTCATGATTTTGAATACCATCTATCTTCTCCAAACTTCCAAATTCATATCTAATTCCTAGACTGTTCTCTGAACTCAGATAATATACAACTTTTTACTTGCACACTTACTTTGATGTCTTAGAGGTATCTCAAACTTAATGTATCCCAAAATAAGTCCCTGATCTCGACACTCCCTCAAAAAAATCTCCTTGTAGTTTTTCCATCCTAGTTAATGGTAATCCCCTCTTTCTAGTTGCTCAAAGCTGAAAAGGGTCCTCCTTGACCCTTTCTCTCATACCCCATTATTTGATCCATCAGCAAAATCCCGTGGGTTCCAAATAGATCACTTGCCCCCCAAATATAGTCTCAGGACAGTAGCTGTAGTGATCCTTTTAACAGATATGTCACATCCCCACTAAAAACCTTCCAGTGGCTTTCCATCTCACTGGGCAACAGCCAGAGTTTTGCAGTGGCCCTGAAGTTTCTATGTAGTCTATTCTCATCCTGGAAAACTCTCTAGCCTAATCTCCACCACTGTCTTCCTCTAGTAAACCCTGGACTTCCTCAGACACACCGGTCACACTCCCATCTCTGGGCTTTTGCTTTTGTTGCACATTCAGCCCTAGAAAGTTCTTCTCCCAAATAACTTGATAACTTGTTTCCTCACTTCTTTCAAGGTCTCTGCTCAAGGACCTTACCTGTGAGGTCTTTCCTGACCGCCCTAAAAAATAGCAATCTGTCTTAGCCAGGTTTTTCTATGTAAGGCAAGAATAATTATAAATAATAATGCAACCTACACATGATGCTTAACACTACTTCCCTTCCCATCACTGTGTCCCCCTCATACTACTCAATTTTCTCCTTCTATTGGCTTGTCTCACTTACTATCTGACATCATATATATATTTGCTTGTCTGTTTATTGTCTGTCTCCCTAAACTGAAATATAAGCGCCACAAGAGTAAAAGAACTTTGTTGATTGTGTTCATTGCTATTTTCCAGTTGCCTAGAATATCACCCGGCACAAGGTAAGTGCCCAATGAGTATCTGTTGAATAAATGAATACACAAACAAAAAGAAAGCAGTTGCTGGTAGATTAGGACATGCATGAAGAATGACACTGCTCTGTACTGAATGTTTTGTGTCCCTCCAAGCCTAGCTCCCAATGTAATGATATTTGGAAGTGGGCCCTCCGGGAGGTGATTAGGTCATGAGGGCAGAGATCTCCTGGTGGGTTAGTGCCCATTATTAAAGAGACCCCAGGATTCTCCCTCACCCCTTCCTCCATGTGAGGACACAGGGAGAAGATGGCTGTCTATGAATCAGGAAGTGGCTTCTCACCAGACCCTGAATCTGATCTTGGACTTCCCAGCCTCCAGAACTGTGAGAAATAAGGTCCTGTTATTTATGAGTCACTCAGTCTATGGTACTCTGTTAACACAGCCTGAATGGACAGAGGCAGGCACTGTGAATTTAGGGTTAGGAAGAGATGGATGCCTTCAAGAGAACAAATTCATGAGGGAGGTGATAGCACGTCTCTCCTTGGAGAACTGCAGCCACAGGCAGGGGGCCGAGGGTTTCCTGTCCTAGTCCCTTTGGACTTGTGTTTAACTCTTTGGTCATGTCTGCTTTGGACATGATATTTAAACTTGCTAAGTCTCAGTTTTCCTCAACATGAGGATAATAATAGAACCTACCTTAGGATTCTTTCGAAGAAAACTATGTTAAAAACACTTAGCATGGTGCCTGGGCATAGTAAGTGCTCAATAAATGTTACAATTATTTTCGTTGTCTAAAGTAAGACTTTGGTGGGATATACCCTCAAAAATCAGTAATGGCTAGCCCGAGGCTTGGGATTGTGGATGATTTCTAGTTTCTTCTTTTGGTTTCTATTTTACCGTTTTTCTACAATGAATAAGTATTATTTACGACATGAAAAAAATGAGTGTTATTGTTTTTTAATAAAAGTTAGACCAATGCAGCTGTGTTTCGCTGGGGTTGAGTCAAGTGGACCAGTTTGAATGGGTCTGATGGTCTCCTCAGGTTCTTATCAGCCTTTTTATTCTGCTATTTCTAAACCAAAGGCCAGCAGGTAAGAGCCAGTATTCTGAGGGCGAGGGTGAGAGATAGCAAGAGTGAGAGGTGATGGGCAGAGGGAGAACTTAGAGAACCAAAGAGGTCCAGGTGCCGCTGCGAGGAACCTCTGAGCCTGCCTTTCCATTTCATGGCTCGGGATGAGGGTAACTTTAGGGGCCCTGTGCTGGGCAAAAAGAAAACACAAATCAATTCCATGATCTGAAAACGTGCTCTTGAGAGAAGCTGGATTCAAATGTGTTGAAGCTAAAAATTCTCTTGAGGGACACTATCCAATAGAAATAGAATATGGGCTCTGTGCAATTTTAAATCTTCTAGTAGTCACGATTTAAAAGAAAAAAAAGGTGACATTAATTTTAATAATATATTTTATTTAACCCAATGCATATATTCAAAATATCATTTCGATATGTAGTTGGTACAAATAAATTGTGAATGAGATGGTTCCCATTCCTTTTGTTTTTTGTACCCAAAAGCCTTCAACATCCAGTGTGTATTTTACGTTTACAGGACATATCACTTCAGGCTAGTCACCTTTCAAAGGCTCAACAGCCACTGGGGGCAGTGGCCACAGTCCTGGAGAGTGCAGCTCTAGACCACACCATTGCCACTCCAGGAATGGAGGTTCCTGAAAGTCAGCCAAAGCTTTCTCTTTCTTCTCTTCTATCTTATCTCTGTTTCTTCTCAAAGGTCCTCAGATGTAACTGGCCATTTCCTCCTAGGATCATTCTCTGATGTTGCCAACCTTTCCCAGAAAAAGAGTGTTTCCTGGAAAAGATAGGCCCTATTGAGAAATACAGAGGGGCAGGTAGTGAGCCATGTTGAGGGCATCCTGCGTCACTCTGTGCTACTGGAGTCTCTGAGGATAGTGTACAGCACAGCTGGCTTGACAAACCCTCAAGGTTAGCAAAAGGCCTGAGCAGAGCTAGGCAGGGAGACGTGTTGTGGTTCAACTACCTGGCTGGGAAGGTGACCTTCACGAGCTTTTCCTCCCAACACGGCCCCCTCCCACCCTCTCCCCATGCCCAACCTCCATCCCTACATAACGCGCGGTAGCCCCTGTGTTCCTTTTCTCCCAACTAAAGGGAATTCAAGATAAAGAAACATGTTCACCTTGCTTGGGGGGCTCAAGTAGCACATTTGTCAGTGCTGGAGCTGGGGTTTAAATGTGACTAGCTAGGTCCTTTGTCACAGAGGTGTATTTATCTGTGTTTGGAAGATTTAATTTTTCCCAATGAAGAACTGTATAAATAGGTCTAATGAGCCTTGAGGACTCTCATTCGCTTTCAGAGTTTCCAGCAAGCTGGGAAATCTCCTAGCACACTTGCCTCTTGGGTTTCTGTGCTGCCCACCATGAGGGGGAAGGGGCAAAGGGCAGAGCCCTTCTCATCCTGCAGGGTGCTCGGCCTCTGGAAGCCCAAGTTTTCCCATTCAAGGGATGACGTTTTGGGATGTTTAGTTAAGATAATCTGCATAATCTTTTGTTTGTGTGGCTGGCAAAGAGCTCTCCAGATAAAAGAGAAAAGGGCAGAGTTAATATATATGAATAGAAGAGTAACACCGGGGAGCTGAGTGCTGGGAGGAGATCTGCCTTTCCATCTGGGCAGCGTCTGCCGTGAGCTCTCCTAGTTTCTTTCTTTGTTTTTTGTGTTTTTTCTGTTTTGTTTTGCTTTTAAATTTTTATTTATTTACTTACTTACTCATTTATCGGCCAGGCCATGCCACACAGCTTGCGGGATCTTAGGTCCCCCACCAGGGATCGAACCCAGGCCCATCGCAGTGAAAGCGCTAAGTCCTAACCCCTGGACGGCCAGGGAATTCCCTCTTTCTTTGTTTCCTTGAGGGGGTTTCTGTCTAATTAAGGGCCAGTGTTAGTTCCAGCAGTATGTGTGCATATGTGCGTGTATGGGGGATGGGGCAAGGGTAGAGAGAATGAGAAGTGAGGGAAGTGAGTCTGTGATACAGAAGGCCTGGGAGACAGGAGGGGGAGGGGAAGGGGAAAGAGGATTTTTAAAAACTGATAACAAAAAGGAAGATAATGAGGGAAGGAGAAGAGAGTGAGAAGATGGAGGGAGGGTACAGTGGGGATTCAGAGAGAATATCATCGATGTTATCGCTGGGAAAGCCCCAGGAATCATCTTTTTGTCTTATAGCTGAGGAAACACAGGAGAGAAAGGGGCAGCCACACAGGGTCACTGGCTGAGCCAAGGGTCTGTCCATGACTCTGTCCTCTGTGGTTTCCCCAGGAGGACAAGAAAAGAGAGACACATACAGGGGGTTTGGGGAGGCCTTTGTGGGCTCCCCTTTCAAATCATGAGTCAGCATTGCTCATCTTTGGTAGAGAAAAAGAGACACTTCCCCTCTCTCCTTGCACTGGCCACTTCTTTGTAAACAAACGTTCTCTGTTCTGGTCCAAGTTTTCAAATCACTTGGGTGAGATCGAGAAAGCAGAAACCCTAGTCCATATTTGCATTAAAGACTCGGCTGATTCGTATTTATCCTGTGTTGACTCCTCTGGAGGGTGTCCATGCTTGTTTTTTAGCTTCTTCACATCAGTTGAACATACTTTGGGAACATTTCTACAACACACACACACACACACACACACACACACACACACACACACACACACACACACACACACACACACACACACACACACACACACACACACACACACACACACACACACACACACACACACACACACTGGGTAGGACTCAAGAGGTACATGTTCTAATCCCAGCTCTGCCGGGAGGTTGCTAACCCTTTCACTCCTTGCCTCAGTTTTCTCTTCTGAGGAATGGCCAGGTTGACCTGCTGACCTTTGCAGCCCCTTTAGCTTCCCTATCCAGTGACGGCAGAGGCAGACTGGTTTGGGGGAAGGAGAGTGGGCTTTGGGCTGCTTTATTAGCTGGGTGACTAGACAATTTTTAAACTCCCTCTGACCCCCTTGCCCCCATTCGTTTTAACAACAATATGGCTAATCATTTCTACTTCATAGAATTGTTGTGAGGTTGAGATAATGTATTTTAAGGACGTGGCCAGTAAAGTCTTGGTGTATTATAGGGCAGGTGGCTTAGTTCTTTTTCATTTTTCTTGTTTGCTCGTTGTCTCTTTAATCCTCTGACTTGCAGGAGTTTGTGCAGAAGTTGGCTCATGCTGGCTTTGTCAAAGCCAATTGCAGTCATTTCTTCCCAGTTCTGCGTTCAGTCACATGTCCAAGCTTGAAATCGGCCATGGTGGGAGTATTAACAGCATGGAAATAGGCAACTGTAAATAAAGGCACTTTGATTTTTCCTTGACGAGACAGTCGTTAGATATTACTAGCACACCACTGGGCCTGACCTTGCTCTTTAGTTTAGGTTTACTCTGATTTCTCTGGATTTTGAACATATTATTCATTCATTCAGCAACTACTCTACATAAAGGCTATGGATAGGGTTGTCAGATAAAATACAGGGCACCAGTTAAATTTTAATTTTAGATAAACAATGAATAATGTTTTCCTATAAGTGTGTAGTATGCAATATGTGGGATATACTTATACTAAAAACAATTAAAATTTAGCTGAATGTCCTATATTTTTATTTGCTAAATCTGTCAACTTTAGCTATGGAGAATCCAGTTATGCAAGATACCATTCCTGCCTCATTGCTTATGACCTAGCAGGAGTGCCGACCTTATGAAATTTGAAATCAGGAGATGACCCCGGGTCTTTTGACACTCTGATCCTTGTCTTCATCATCATCACCATTTATCCTTTATTTAATGTTTATTGAGCACTTATTGTATGCTAGGCATTATTCTAGGTTCTGGCGATTCAGCGGTAGACAAAGCACATGCATCTCTATTCTCACAGAGCTTCCCTCTGGTGTGGGAAAAACAATAAATAAGATAAAAAGGTAAAAGACATCATATATTAGATAGTGGTAGACAGTATATTAGATAGTACTATGGAGACAGACAAACTAGGGAAGGGACCTGTAAGAGGTAAGGGAGCACGGCTTTCTAAGAGAGTGTTCTAGGTAGTGGGGGTGGCAGGTACAAAGGCCCTGTACTGGGTGCTGGCCTGTGCCAGGCCTGCGCTCGGCGCTTCACTTCCACGATCTCATTTAGTCCAAGCAGTGGGCCTGGGCGGCAGGTATTAATATCATTCCCCTTTTGCATGTGAGTAAACTGAAGACTCTTTTGAGAGGTTAAATCTCTTACACAAGGTCACCCAGCTAATCAGTGGCAGAGTCCACACTCTTACTCAGGACTGGCTGGTAACCACTCGGATTTTCTTTCCCACTGAGAACAAGTTTTAGAAGAGGCACTTCTGAATTCTCTCCACTCCCAACCTGCTCTTGCTCAGGGGAGGACCCAGGGGGAGGCTGGAGCAGCTCTGAGCCTTCCCAGCTTTGGCTGAGGGCAGCTCCCCATAGGCCCTGCAGCGAGTGGGCAAAATGCCTGGTCCACAGGACCCATTCCTCCTTCCACGCAGCACCAAACCAGGGGCCTGGTGCCACATGGCACGAGGTGTCCTCTCTCTACAGGCTCTGTCCCCACCGCCCTCCAGCGGGGCACAGGAGCCCCTCGCAGGCCTCAGCGGGGCCTGGGTGCCCGAATCTCTCCGCAGGATGGCGAGGTTAGCATCTCACCTCCGTCGTGCCGGGCTCAGCGCGCTTCTCTCCGCCCAGGAAGCGCCTTGGCCGGCCTTTGGAGCCTTCTCCCATGTGGCGGGGGGCTGGCGGACACCCCGAGGGCCAACAGACGCTGACCTTGCACCTAAAAAGAATACATTGTTTTCAAACACAGCTTCCTATTCCTGCCAGATAAACCAGCACATTAACAATGCGTCCAGGTTGTAAAATGTTGGCCAGGGTTTCTTTTTTAGCAGCGAACTTTTTGTCAAGAGATTGGCATTTTCCTTCCCATTCACGCCCGGCCGGCTCTGCTTTCAGGGCTGGGCGCTGGCCCCTGGGGTACCCAGAGACACACACACTCGGCCCGGCTCAGCCTTGCAGCGTTGATAACATTGTTATTATTAGACGTGGCCTCTGGAATCCCGGAGGTCATTCCCAAACAACAGCCCTTCTGGTGCAATGAAAGAGCAGCTCCGGTTAGGTTATCGCGGTGGCGGCCCGGATCCATTACCTCCTGGGCGGCTCCTGCACAAGAAACCCGCCGGAAAAGTTATCCCCGGAACCCGGGCTGAAACCAGTGCCCGGGACCAGTGCACCTGCCCCTCCTCTTCGCGGGTCCTGGCACCACGCAAATCCCACCTCCCTCTGCGCTCGCTGGATGACCCCACTCGCGCCAGGCCTGACACCGGGTTCATTTGCCCCGAGCGGCTGGTTCCCTGACTCCCAGCTTCTGTCCCATGCCCTCTTCTGTGTCCTCAATGTCCCTTCTTTCCTCTCCCCCATCCGGGGTGCCCTACGTACCGCATGCGTCCCTGAGCACTGCCTGCAAAAATTCACTGCCTCTTGTTTGTCGGTTTCTTCCTCGGGCGCTTTAAGATCTGTGTATGTTTTTATCACAGCGTAAACGCCCTTAAGTGTTTTCATGTGCCTTCCCAGCCAGACCGTAAGCTGGAAACCTTCCGGTGCCCATGCTGCCTCTCATGTGCTAATGATACCAGACTGTGAGGTCCTTGTGGGCAGAAATTTGTCTCTTTTACCCCCATTGAGGTGTGAAATACCTTCAGTCAACTGCGGAATGTACACAAATCTTAGGTACGTATATGTATACATTGAGTACAGCTCAATATATGTGTGTGTGTCTGTGTGTGTATATATGTGTGTATATATATATATATATGTATATATATATGTGTGTGTGTGTATATACTAACCAATACCCAGGTCAAGATAGTGTTTCTAGATTCTTCTTCCCAGTCAATGCCCATCCCCGCCCATAACCACTGTTTTGATATCTAAGAGATGTCTTAAATATCTTTTCATCCCACCTAGCAAATGCTTGATAAATATATTTTTCAAGTAAAACGTATTATGCTTTGCACCTGGTGAATACTGCCTAGTGCTATACTCCTTTGCCTGCCTGAGGTGGGTCTTGGTTCTTAATGGGTTAACCAAGTAAGCCTGAGGTTGTATTTCAGTAGCTTTGCTCAGTGCTGGATTTAAACACAGTGGAAACCAAGTTAAGGGCAGCGCTGTTCTGTATATCAGTATGCCCACTGAGCCAAGGAGACCCATTTATTTTTAATTGAATTAAATTGCTCACAAAATGAAAGTAGCATACTTTCATTAATATTTAATTACATACAGTGTTAAACAATGATCACAAAGAAAACTTTGCAGCATTTTTTTGTCTCCGCTTTTTTTTTTATTACTTTGTTAAACAAGATTCTCTTATTAGCAGTTTTATGCTTGGAATTTTAAGCGCCCCACTCTTATACCTCTCCAGAAGTACTTAATTGGCAGGACTCAGCTGAATGAGGTGGTAGGTTGGCTGTGACGCTGGCCACTGGCGTGCGTGTGTGTGTGTGTGTGTGTGTGTGTGTGTGTGTGTGTGTACACATGTATATACTCTAATTTCAGTCACTTGGCCACAGATATTTGTGGGGGCAATCAGGGCCTCCAGCAAAGAGATAAAAGTCCACTTTCTGGATATCTTGAGGTCAACCAGTCATTCCTACTCCTCCAAAAAATTCTGTATATAAAGTCAGCCCTCTGTATTTGTGGGTTCTGCCTCTGCAGTCACAGAGGGCAGACGGTACTACACCATTTTATATAAGGGAATTGAACATTTGCAGATTTTGGTATTTGAGGATGGTCCTGAAACCAATCCTTTGGGGACATGGACAGAACTGTACTGAGGAAAGACATTACATTTTGCAAGAGGTCATCCCAAAGGAAAAAGAATTCTACTTTCCATGACGACCCATTTCTGTATTTTATTAGATTGTTCTCACATCATAGAGCAGTGATTTTTAAACTTCTGAGCACCTAAGTAGCCCTGAGGTGCTTGTTAATAGATTCCTTGGTCCTATGGCCAGAAATTTTAATTCATAGAGGCCAGAGAATCTGCATTTTCCACAAGTATCCGAAGTGTTGATTCTGACATAGGAGATTGGAAGACCACACTGTGAGAAATATCATCATGAAGGTATAGAACAGAGTTAAAAAGACCACTTAGATTTATTTTGAGCAATGGAACTATTTTTTCAAATTAAGTCATATATATCCTCAGTAGGTAAAACAAACAAAAGTGTTGTCACTGTTGGGACTTCCCTCGTGGTGCAGTGGTTAAGAATCCACGTGCAAATGCAGGGGACATGGGTTCGATCCCTGGGCCGGGAAGATCCCACGTGCCACGGAGCAACTAAGCCCATGTGCAACAACTACTGAGCCTGCGCTCTAGAGCCCGTGAGCCACAACTACTGAGCCAGTGAGCCACAACTACTGAAGCCCATGCACCTAGAGCCCATGCTCTACAACAAGAGAAGCCACCACAATGAGAAGCCCGCACACTGCAATAAAGAGTAGCCCCCACTCGCCACAACTAGAGAAAGCCCATGCGCAGCAATGAAGACCCAATGCAGCCAAAAATAAATAAACAAATAAATTTATTTTAAAAATAGTCCTCATCCTGTTTCTCGGTCATTTCTTTTCCTCTGAGATTGGGCATCCTGTCCTTCCCCATCTCCCTAAAAAAAAAAAAAAAAAAGGATTGTCACTATGATTAAAATGATGGTGGGGTCCTTTGTCTTTCCTTTTCCCTTTTGTTTCCCCTTAGCCTTTTTCTGGGGGTTGGAGCCACAGAGCTATAGCACTTGGAGGTTACAGTTTGGAAACCCCTGAATTAGTCTTAGTAAATAAATAATAGACTAGTTATTATTATTATTATTTTGACTAGTTAGGTAAATTCATAATGTCATGCAGGAATTGTCTAAGATGTGTCCAAAGATAAAATAACTTCCCAGAGAAGTAGTATAGAATTCTCTGTCAGGAGAGGAGTCTAGGCAGTCACTGACAGGGTGACAGGGATATTCATTTGTTTATCCATTCATTCAACAAAAGTTGACTGAATGACCACTACGCAGTGGACACTAGTGTCAGCCCTAGAGGTACGCTGTGGACAAGATAAACCAGGTCACTGCTCTCACAGAGCTTGTGTTGTAGTGGGGGAACAGAGATGGTGGAAGAGAAAGCAAGCACATAGCATTATGGGGGACGTAAATGGAGTCATGTGTTTGTCAAAGAAGCTCTCCCAGAAGAGATGATATTTGAGCTGAGACGTTAATGATATCCAGGTATAGGAAGCAGAGAGAATCCCAAACAAGTTGAACCCAAAGAGACCCACACCAAGACATATAATGAAAATGGCAAAACTTAAATATA
This sequence comes from Mesoplodon mirus, assembly GCF_964341445.2. NCBI lineage: Eukaryota > Metazoa > Chordata > Mammalia > Artiodactyla > Ziphiidae > Mesoplodon > Mesoplodon mirus. The sequence goes on along the minus strand of NC_138978.1, from coordinate 154,716,863 downwards.
ATTCTAAAGGCAGCAAGAGAAAAACAAAGAGTCATATACAAGGAAGGTTATCAGCTGATTTTTCTGCAGAAACTTTGCAGGCAAGAAGGGAGTGGCATGATACATTTAAAGTGCTGAGTGGGAAAAAAACTACAACCTAAGATATTCTACCCAGCATATTTATCATTCAGAATTGAAGGAGAGATAAAGAACTTCTCAGATGAGCAGAAACTAAAGGAGTTCACAGTAATAAATTTATCCTAAAAGAAATGTTAAAGAGTATTCTCTAAGTGGAAAAGAAAAGGCTGCTACAAGAAACAAGAATTTACAGGAAAGGAAAAATCCCACTAATAAAGGCAAATACATGGTAAAGGCTATGGATCAACCACATAAGCTAGTATGAATATTAAAAGACAAAAAGTGTAAAATCAACTATAACTACAATAAGTAGTGAAGGGATAAACATGAAGATATAAAATATGACATCAAACTCCCCAAAATGTGGGGGAGGGGAGTAAAAAATGTAGATCTTTTAGAATGTATTTAAACTTAATTATCAGCTTAACATGAGTAGGTATAGGACAAAATATATGAACTTCATGTAGCTACAAATCAAAAACCTACAATAGATACACAAAAACTAGAGAGAAAGGAACATAAGCATACCACTAAAGAAAATCATCAAACCACAGGGAAGAAAATAAAAGAAGAAGAAAAGAACAGAGAAGGTCTACAAAGCAACCAGGAAACAAGTAACAAAATGGCAATAAGTACGTGCCCATCAATAATCACTGTAAATGTCAATGGACTAAATGCTCCAATCAAAAAACATAGGGTGGCTGATTGGATAAAAAACAAGACCCATCTATATGCTGCTTGCAGGAGACTCACTTCAGCACTAAAGACACAGAATAGAGATAAGGGGCTGGAAAAAGATGTGTCATGCAAATGGAAGCAACAAGAAAGCTGGGGTAGCAAGACTCATATCAGACAAAACAGACTTTAAAAGAAAGTCTATGACTAAGGACAAAGAAAGGCATTATAAAATGATAAAGAGATCAATAAAAGAAGAGGATAGCACTCATTAACATATATGCATCTAATACAGGTGCACCTAAAAATACAAAGCAAATATTAACAGACATAAATGGAGAAATTGACAATAATACAATAATAGTAGGGGACTTTAATATCCCACTTACATCAGTGGACAGATCATCCAGACAGAAAATCAATAAGGAAACAGTGGTCTTACATGACACATTAGACCAGTAGGACTTATTGGATATCCACAGGACATTCCATCCAAGAACAGCAGAATACATATTCATTTCAAGTGCACATGGAACTTTATCCAGGATAAATCACACCCTGGTCAACAAAACAGGTCTCAACAAATTTAAGAGGATAGGAATTATATCAAGCATTTTTTTCTGAGCACCAAGGTGTGAAACTAGAAATCAATTACAGGAAGAAAAATGAGAAAAACACAAATATGTGGAGAGAGACTAAACAACATGCTACTAAAATATCAATGTATCAATGAAGAAATCAAAGAGGAAATCAGAAAGTACCTTGAGACAAATGAAAATAAAAGCACAACTTTCCAAAATCTATGGGATGAGGAAAAGCAGTTCTGAAAGGGAAGTTTAAAGAGAGACAGCCTACCTCAAGAAACAAGAAAAATCTCAAATAAACATCCAAACCTTCCATCTAAAATAATTAGAAAAAGAAGAACAAACAAGGCCAATAGTTAGCCAATAGAAGGAAGGAAATAATAAAGTTCAGAAGGAAATAAAGTAGAGGTCAAAAAAAAATAGTAGAAAAGATCAGTGAAAACAAGAGTTTGTTTCCTGAAAAGATGAGGAAAATTGATGAGCCTTTTGCTAGATGTCTTCAAGAAAAAGAGAGAACCCAAATAAGGAATGAAAAAGGAGACATCACAATCAATACCACAAAAAAATCATAAGAGAATACTACAAACACTTAAATGCCAACAAATTAGACAATCTAGAAGAAATGGACAATTTCTAGAAACATACAATCTTTTAAGACTGAATCAGGAAAAAAATAGACAGTTTGAACAGACCAATCACTAGTAGTGAAATTGAATTAGTTATCAAAAAACTCCCAGCAAACAAAAGTCCAGGACTGGATGGCTTCACAGGGGAATTCTACCAACCATATAAATCAGAGCTAATACCTATCCTTCTCAAACTATTCCAAAAAACTGAAGATTGAAGAGGAGGGAACACTCCCAAATTCATTCTATGAGGCCACCATTACACTGATACTAAAACCAGAGAAAGGCACTACAAAAAAAGCCTTGCAGGCTAATATTTCTGACAATTATAGATGCAAAATCCTCAACAAAATATTAGCAAACCAAATTCAACAGCATGTAACAGGGATCATAACCATGATCAAGTGGGATTCATTCCTGGGATGCAAAGATGGTTCAGTACCTGCAAATCAATCATTGTGATATACCACATTAACATAATTAAGAATTTAAAAAATCACATGATTATTTCAATAGATGAAGAAAGAGCATTTTATAAAATTCAATATCCATTCATGATAAAAACTCTTATCAAAGTTGGTATAGAGGAACATATCTCAACATAATAAAGGCCATATATGACAAATCTACAGCTAACATCATACTCAGCGGTGAAAAACTGAAAGCTTTTCCTCTAAAATCAGGGACAAGGATGCCCACTCTCACCATTTCTATTTAACATAGTATTGGAAGTCCTAGCCACAGCAATCAGACAAGGAAAAGAAATAAAAGGCATCCAACTTGGAAGGGGAGAAGTAAAACTGGCACTATTTGCAGATGACATGATACTATATATAGAAAACCCTAAAATCTTCACCAAAAAAGTATTAGAACTAATAAATGACTTCAGTAAATTTGCAGCATGCAAGATTAATATACACAAATCTGTCACTTTTCTATACACTAGCAATGAACTATCAGAAAGAGAAAGCAAGAAAGCAATCCCATTTAAAATCACATCAAAAAGAACATAATACCTAGGAATAACTTAACCCAGGAGGTGAAAGATCTATACTGTGAAAACTATAAAACATTGATAAAAGAAATTGAAGATGATACAAAGAAATGGAAAAATGTTCTCTGTTCACAGATTGAAAGAATTAATATTGTTAAAATGTCCATACTACCCAAAGCAATCAACAGATTTGATGCAACCCCTATCAAAATACCCATGACATTTTTTCACAGAACTAGCAAAAAATAATCCTAAAATTTATATAGAACCACAAAAGATCCTGAATAGCCAAAGCAATCTTGAGAAAGAACAACAAAGTTGGAGGTATCACACTCTCGAACTTCAGGCTATACTACAAAGCTACAGTCATCAAAACAGTATGGTACTGGCACAAAAACAGGCACGTAGATCAATGGAACAGAATAGAGAGCTCAGAAATAAACCCATGTACCTACGGTCAGTTCATCTATGTCATCTATGACAAAGTCAGCAAGAATATACATTTGGGAAGAACATTTTCTTCAATAAGTGGTGCTGAGAAAACTAGACAGCTGCATGTAAAAGAATGAAATTAGAACATTTTATCACACCATATACAAAAATAAACCCCAAATGGATTAAAGACCTAAATGTAAGACTGGAAACCATAAAACTCCTAGAAGTAGGCAGAACATTCTTTGACATAAAATAGTAGAAATATTTTTTAAGATCTGTCTCCTAAGGCAAAGGAAACAAAAGGAAAAATAAACAAATGGGACCTAACTAAGCTTAAAGCATTTGCACAGCAAAGGAAACTACTGTCAAAAGACAATCTATGGAATGGTAGAAAATATTCACAAATGATATGACCGATAAAGTATTAATATCCAAAATATATAAACAGCTCATAAAACTAAATTCCAAACACAACAACAACAACGACGACAACCCAATCAAAAAGCAGGCAAAAGACCTAAATAGACGTTTGCCCAAAGAAGATCTACAGGTGGGCAACAGGCCATGAAAAAGTGCTCGACATCGCCCATCATCATAGAAATGCAAAACAATACAACAATGAGATATTACCTCATGCCTGTCAGAATGGCTATCATCAAAAAGACCACAAATAACAAATTTTGGGGAGGATTTAGAGAAAACCAAACCCTCATACACATTGGTGGGAGCATAAGTTGGTGCAACCACGATGGAAAACAGTATGGAAGTTCCTCAAAAACTAAAAATAAAACTACCATATGATCCAGCAATTCCACTCCTGGGTACATATCCGAAGAAAATGAAATCAGTAATTTGAAAAAATACATGCATCTCAAAATTCACAGCAGCATTATTTACAATAGTCAAGATATGGAAGCAACCTGTGTCCATCAACAGATGAAAGGATAAAGAAGGTGTGATATATACATATATATGTATATCTATACATATATATATATTGGGTTGGCCAAAAAGTTGGTTTGGTTTTTTCCATAAGATGGCTTTAATAGTGCTTAGTTGTCTTTAACTTCATTCAAAACAATTTTGTTAGACTGTATTGTGACAACTGTCATATCAGCATGCTTTAAAAAAAAACTTATCAAAGTTCGTGAGTTTTTGTGTAGCCATTTTAACACTGAAGATGGAAGAATAAAGCAACATTTTTGGCATATTATGATTTATTATTTCAAGAAAGGTAAAAATGCAACTGAAACGCAAAACTAAGATTTGTGCAGTGTATGGAGAAGGTGCCATGACTGATCGAACATTTCAAAAGTGGTTTTCAAGGTTTTGTGCTGGAGATTTTTCGCTGGACGATGTTCCATGGTCAGATAGACCAGTTGAAGTTATAGTGATCAAATTGAGACATTAATTGAGAACAATCAACATTATACCACGTGGGAGATAGCCGACATACTCAAAATATCCAATTCAAACATTGAAAATCATTTGCACCAAGCGATTGGTTATGTTAATCACTTTGATGTCTGGGTTCCACATAAGGTAAGTGAAAAAAAACTTCTTGACTGTATTTCCACATGCAATTCTCTACTTAAACGTAATGAAAATGTTCTGTTTTTAAAACGAATTGTGACTGGCGATGAAAAGTGGATACTGTACAATAATGTGGAATGGAAGAGATTGTGGGGCAAATGAAATGAACCACCACTAACCACACCAAAGGCCAGCCTTCATCCAAAGAAGGTGATGTTATGTATATGGTGGGATTGGAAGAGACTTCTCTATTATGAGCTCCTTCCAGAAAACGAAACAATTAATTCCGACAAGTACTGCTCCCAATTAGACCAACTGAAAGCAGGACTCAACAAAAAGCATCCGGATTTAGTCAACAGAAAACGCATAATCTTCCATCAGGATAACGCAAGACCGCATGTTTCTTTGATGACCAGGCAAAAATTGTTATAGCTTGGCTGGGAAGTTTTGATTCATCCACTGTATTCACCAGACATTGCACCTTCAGATTTCTATTGATTTCGGTCTTTACAAAATTCTCTTAATGGAAAAAATTTCAATTTCTTGGTAGACCGTAAAAGACACCCGTGTTCTTTGCTCAAAAAGATAAAAAGTTTTGGGAAGATGGAATTATGAAGTAGCCTGAAAAATGGCAGAAGGTAGTGGAACAAAATGGTGAATACGTTGTTCAATAAAGTTCTTGGTGAAAATGAAAAATGTGTCTTTTATTTTTACTTAAAAACCAAAGGAACTTTTTGGTCAACCCATATATACACACATCATACAATGGAATATTACTCAACCATAAAAAAGAATGAAATTTTGAAATTTTTCCTTATAAAACATGGATGGACCTTGAGAGTATTATGTCTAGTGAAACAAGTCAGACAGAGAAATACAAATGCTATATGTGATAACATACAGTATTTGTGGAATCTAAAAAATGTGGAGTCTAAAAAATAAACGGAATTCTCTGGAGGTCCCAGTGGTTAGGACTCAGTACTTTCATTGCTGTGGCCTGGGTTCGACCCCTGGTCTGGGAACTAAGATCCTGCAAGCTGCGTGGTGTGGTCAATAAATAAATAAATAAATAAACGAATGAATATAACAAAACAGAAACAGACCTACAGATATAGGGAACAAACTAATGGTTATCAGGGGAGAGAGGGAAGGAGGGAGAGGCAAAATAGGGGTATGGGATTAAGAAGTGCAAGCTACATGTATAAAATAAATAAGCTACAAGGATATATTGTACAGCACAGGAAATATAGCCGATATTTTATAATAAGTTTAAATGGATTCTAGTCTATAAAAATATTGAATCACCATGTGGTACACCTGAAACTAATGTTGTAAATCAAATATACCTCAATAAAAAATGAAAACTCTCCCACATGACAGTATTTCTTGGGCAGAGAAGAGTGATTGCAATTAGCTGTACACCCCAGAATTTGTAAGAAAGGCCCTGGGCTTTGGCTTCAGAAAAAGAAGTGATGATTCCCTCTTCTACCACTTCCTGGTTGTATGATTTGGGTTAAATGACTTAAACTTTTGAGTCTGTTTCCTCATCTATTATATAATGTCGAATTATGGGGAGGATAATACCAAATAGTGGTGGACAGAGGACTAAATGAAATTTATGCAAAGTGCCTGGTGTTCAGTAGGCACTCAGAAAATGTTCTTTTCATTCCACTCTCTTCCACTCCTCCCTGACTTTCTCCCTTCCCTTTCCTTTTCCTCTGTTCCCCTCCAATGGGACATAGAACTTTGGAGCATAAAAGAAGGGACTGGTAAGCAAGAAACCTGCAAACAAAGCCTGGGATCCAACAAGCATGATGCTTGTCTTAGTCACAGAGGCTGGAAGGAGAGCAAAGTTCCCCCTCAAAAGTCCTTGGAGGCTTGCTTTTCTCCCTTTGCTGGGTGATTCATGATCTTGTGGCTATTTCAGGTTATTGTTAATTGACCTTTTAGTTTCCAAAGCACTTTCACATACCTTATTGCATTTGATCTGCACAATAACTGCAGGGCAGCGTTTATTTTCCTCCTTTTACAGATGAGCCAAGTGAAGCTCACAATGGTTAAGAAATGAATCACAAACCAAAAGTAAGGGGCAAAGTCTGATTTTGAGCCCAGATGATCTCACGTCTCTGTTAGTGCAAGTCCATTATTCTCACCTTGTCTCCTGAAAATGTCAAATTAGTAACACAATAATGGTTCGCTCATCAAGAGAGGTCTATTATATGAAGTTTGTTTAAAAGGTGCTTCTGGGGATAGGAAAATAAGTAAAAATCATAGCCCCTGCTTTTGGAATAGAACTGCTATTTAGGATAGAGCTGGGCTAAGAGCTTTCTGAGCAGCCCCTTCGATTTTTCCATCTCTCTCCTTTTAGAACTCTGACTCCAGTAATTCCAGTCACCCCACCAGGATGCATACCCCTTGATCCTACTTCCATTTTACCATCACTCGCTTGAATTATGTCCTTGTTTCTCTTAGAGTACGGCCCCTACGTAACATTCTAACTCTCTTGCCTCCTCTCTCCTCCCTGGACTTGTCTGGCAAAACCTCAACCCTGGTTGAATTTAACTGCCAGCCTGCATGGTACCCACACCTTTCTAGCTGACCATGGCTGGAGAAAAATACACAATTATGGCGAGTGGCCTTGGTTTAAACTCGGGATGACTAATTTCAAGCTGGCTCTCAATGTTGGCTGCCAATTCTACTATAATTCCCTAGTTCACTCACTTTACTTCTCATCTAGACAGCTATTTCACAACTTCTTCTCTTTCCTCAGTATGTGGTATCTCCCCTCCCATCCGTGCTCAGTAGGGAAATTTATAAACTTTACCACCACATCTACCCACCCACCTGCCTTTGGTCTATGTGCTCTACCTTCAATATATAGGTTGCTAGGTAAGGAAGACCCCTTTACTTTTGCTACTTGATACTACATGCTGCTTTGTGTCTTGCTACTCAAAGACATCACTCCAGCAATTCTGTATCATCCATTTATTCCTTTGTAATGCATCAATCCCATCAGCATACAACCCATATTGCTATTTATCCCCAGCTTAAAAAATCCTCTGCCCTGACCTCTTATCCCCCTTTACCTTTTACTCTATTCTCCTTAATGGCAAAAAATCAAAAGAACTGGTGACATTCAATGTCACAATTCCTCTCCAATTCTCACTCTACTCCAGTCTGCCTTTCTTCCCACGCCAGTCACCAAAACTGCTCTCATCAAGGTCACTAATAACATCCATGTGTCTAAATTTTTTTTTTTTTGTGGTACGCGGGCCTCCCACTGTTGTGGCCTCTCCCATTGCGGAGCACAGGCTCCGGACACACAGGCTCCACGGCCATGGCTCACGGGCCCAGCCGCTCCGTGGCATGTGGGATCCTCCTGGACCAGGGCTCGAACCCGCGTCCCCTGCACCGGCAGGCGGACTCTCAACCACTGCGCCACCAGGGAAGCCCCATGTGTCTAAATTTTACAGTCACTTCTCAGTCCCCATCTTGTCTCTCAGAAGCACTTAACAATGTGGATGACTCTCCTTGAGCATCTCCTTACTAGGCTCTTAGGTTACCATATGTTTCTGGATTTCCTCTAACTTGCTGGCCACCCTTTCCCATTCTCCTCTGCTGGTTCCTGTTTATCGCCCTTACCTCTAAACATCGAAGAGCACCAGAGCTCATCTTCACACCTCTTCTCTCCTTTCTCTATGTTCACAGCCTTAATGATCTCATCGAATCTCTTTCAATAAGCTGATGACTCCCTGTTACGGGCTGAATTGTGTCTTCTCAAAATTCATATGTTGAAACGCTAACTGCCAGTACCTCAGAATGTGACTGTATTTGGAGATAGAGCGTTTAAAGAAATGATTAAGTTAAAATAAGGTTGTTAGATCTAATCCAATCTGACTGGTGTCCTTATAAGTAGAGGAGATTCTGAAACACAAAGAGACACCAGGGATGAGCATGCATAGAGAAATGACCATGTGAGGACACAGCAAGGAGGGGTTCATCTGCAAGCCAAGGAGAGAGACCTCAGGGGCCACCTTGATCTTGGACATCTAGGCTCCAGAACTGTAGGAAAGCAAATTTCTGTTGTTTTAGCCACCCAATCTGTGGCATTTTGTTATGGCAGCCAAGGACCTATCATACTCCCACATTCCTATCTCTAGCCCTGTACTCTCCCTGGAACACCTATATCCAACTGCCTACTTGATATCTCCACTTGCATATCTAACAGGCATCCCAGGCTTAACATAAATCTCTCTGCAAACCTATCTCTTCAACAGTCTTTCCCATCTTAGTGAATGATAACTGCAAACTTTTTGCTTAAGCCCAAATCCTTGGAGTCACCTCTGACTGTTCTCACTCTCTCTCTCTGTCTCTCTTTTCCCTTTCATGTTCCATATTGAACACATAAGCATATATTTTCAGCTCAACCTTCAAATTAAACCCAAACTACATTATTTTATGCTACCATCATGCCACCATCTTGGTCCAAACCCCATCATCTGGCACCTGGGATAGTCCAGTAGCCTCTGATCCATTCTTTGTCTTTCTGCCCTCACCTCCTCCTAACTCTGCAGCCAGAGTGATCCTCTGAAAGCACATTGGGTCACATCACTCTTCTGCTCAACACCCTTCATAGTTCCCATCTCTTACTCAGAATAAAACCAAAGTCCTTACACCACCTCACCTATCTGACCTCATTTCCCACTCTTTTCCCTCTTACCCACTTGGCTCCAATCCAAATTGTCTCCAAATTTTCTTCAGCCACATTCCAGCACTCCTGCCTCAGAGCTTTTGCTCTCACTACCTCCTTGGCCTGGAGTGCTCTTCCCCCTTTATCTCCTTCAGTTCTTTGCTTCAGTGCCTGCTTCTCAGATAGGTCTTCCCTGATCACCCCTCCACCTCTGTCAGGCATTTCTTGACACATCTATATATTTAACTCATTTATATTTTCCTTGTTTCCTTTTACCAGCAGGTAAGCTCCAGGGAGGCACAGGTTGAGAGCAAGTTTGAGGTTAAAGCTTTTAATTTTGTTTTCTGTTCCATTTTTTTAAAATAAATTTGTTTATTTTTTAATTTTTAGCTGCTTTGGGTCTTCGTTGCTGTGCGTGGGCTTTCTCTAGTTGTGGCGAGTGGGGGCTACTCTTCGTTGTGGTGTGTGGGCTTCTCATTGCAGTGGCTTCTCTTTGATACCGAGCATGGGCTCTAGGCTCACGGGCTTCAGTAGTTGTGGCACGTGGGCTCAGTAGTTGTGGTTCGCAGGCTCTAGAGCACAGGCTCAGTAGTTGTGGCACACACGCTTAGTTGCTCTGTGGCATGTGGGATCTTCCCAGACCAGTGCTCGAACCCATGTCCCGTACATTGGCAGGCAGATTCTTAACCACTGTGCCACAAGGGAAGTCCCTTCTGCTGCATTTTTAATGCCTAGAACTAAACTCATGTCTGGGCCCTGGCTCATATAGCTCATAGGGGCACTCAATAAATATTTGTTGAATGAATCAGTGAATGCACTAGTAGAGGTCTTAAAGGTTAGGCTGAGTAGTCTAGAATAAATATGACAGGAGGAGAGAGTCCATGGAAGATCCTGAGTGAAGAATTGATTGACGGTGGTATCTGAGGAAAATAATTTGCTCTAATAACTGTAATAACTGCTGTTCCTTCTGTGTCTTTTTCCATTTAAATTTTTATCTGGCAAATTTCTAGTTATCCTTTTGGATCCAGCGTAATAGACTTTAGCCATAAGTGACTTCCTCTGACAATGGCTACAATGAACATTTGAATCTTCTTCTATGCCCGCCGATTTTTTTTTTTACCCCTAACTCCCAGTCCATCCTTCTCCCTCCCCCCTCCCCCTTGGCAAGCGCAAGTCTCTATGCCTGTGAATCTGTTTCTGTTTTGTAGATAGGTTCATTTGTGCTATATTTTAGATTCCAGACCCTTCTCTTTGCGATCAAGCCTGGGGCTGGTCCTCCCTGTGCTCTGCCTTCTTGGACTGAGCCCCGCCCACCTCCCTCATGTTCTCTCTGGGAAATTAGCCCCACACCATCTATCAGTTTACCTCTGACTCGCCCAATTTGGCTTCAAGATGATGACAGAGTGGAGCTATTTAGCTGTCAAATGCTCTGACTACTGCCCAGGTGGACAAGTGCCCACTGATTTTATAACACTGACTACTACTACATATTATATGTCTGCCTCTTGCCTTAGATTGTGGGTCCTTGAGATCAAGGATTGCAATGTCTGGTTCCTGTACCTCCTTCACCTAGCGTTACATGTAGCATCAGTAACCAATAAGCATCTGATTTCAGTAACTGGAAAGTAGAGATTACAGATTCTCTTAAGGTATATAAGTAGAGAAATAATTTATTGCCAAGAAAAATTAGGTTCCAGGTGACTAAAGGACCTGTACATTTGGTCACTGTAGCTCTGTCTGAGATCTTTGAGGAACTGACGGGAATGTGAGGTACAAAATACCACATTTGAGCAAGTTTTATCCTAACTTGAAATTATCAAATTCACTGTCACAAAAAAGGATAACTGCTAATAATGATAGCTAACATTTATCAAGCTCTTACCATATACCAAATACTTACAGCTTAGCCATAGCACATGTGAAGAAGAGTTAGAGAGTTTAACTAACATAAAGCTCAACACAAAAAAATACTGTGAATGATATTCCACCCCACAAAAAAAAAAAAGAAAGTGTTTTTAGTAGGCATTATAGTAGCTCATGTTTAAAATTAGGGAGGTGAGGGCTTCCCTGGTGGTGCAGTGGTTAAGAATCTGCCTGCCAATGCAGGGGACACGGGTTCGAGCCCTGGTCTGGGAAGATCCCACATGCTGCGGAGCAACTAAGCCCGTGCGCCACAACTACTGAGCCTGCGCTCTAGAGCCCGCGAGCCACAACGACTGAGCCCACGTGCCACAACTACTGAAGCCCGTGTGCCTAGAGCCCGTGCTCCCCAACAAGAGAAGCCACCACAATGAGAAGCCCATGCACCGCAACAGTGAGTAGCCCCTGCTTGCCACAACTAGAGAAAGCCCGTGCAGAGCAACGAAGACCCAACACAGCCAAAAATAAATAAATTAAATAAATAAATTTATAAAAATAAATAAATAGGTAAAATTAGGGAGGTGATTGTCTTGTCTTAGTCTGTAGTATTTAGAACATGCATGAAATATGTCATCCAGATGCTATACTTTTTTATATGTAAATTTATTTATTTAGTTAGTTATTTTTGGCTGCGTTGGGTCTTTGTTGCTGCACGCGGGCTTTCTCTAGCTGTGGTGAGCGGGGGCTACTCTTTATTGTGGTGCACAGGCTTTTCCATGCAGTGGCTTATCTTATTGCGGAGCATGGGTTTTAGGTATGCGGGCTTCAGGTATGCGGGCTTCAGTAGCTGTGGCATGTAGACTCAGTAGTTGTGGTGCACAGGCTTGGTTGCTCTGCGGCATGTGGGATCTTCCTGGACCAGGCTCGAACCCGTGTCCCCTGCATTGGCAGGCAGATTCTTGACCACTGCACTACCAGGGAAGTCCCCAGATGCTATACTTTAAAAAAGAAAGTATAGAATGTTCCAAAGATGGTGTGCAGGCTAGAAAAAGACTCAAAACCCAGTCTAATGCAGTGTGGTTGAAGGCACAGGAAGTTTTAGTCTGGAGAAGAGAAAACTCATTAGGGGAGCAACATAGTTATTTTCAAAGACAGTCCTCATCATTGGAAAAGTGATGAGATTTTTTTTCTGGATGTTTTCTGGATGACTCCATAGTGGATGAAGATGCTGGGAAATAGATATTCACATAGTATAAAGAAGGACATTTCTAAGGTAGACTGTGACATTAGAATGGGCAGCCTCAAGAGGCAGTGAGGCCTTTTTCATTGGAGGTATCCAATCATAGGTGCACAGTCGCTTGGCAAGGGCATTACAGAGGCAGTTTCATTGTTTCAATGGAGTCCAGCCAAGTGGCCCTTTCTCACCTGGAGGTGGTCAGGTTTGATTAGTTGAGATCATAAGGACCATTGCTGAGCCCTTCCATGGGCAAGAGTACAGTGTTAGTTGTGTTGACTGAAAAATAATTTTTTTTGTTCAGAGAAGCCATGGAAATGTGAAATCTAAGTCAAGATCTATTTGCTCTATAAAGATATTAAAAACTGTGAGCTTTTCAAGATGAAGTATAAAAAGAAAGCAAATGGAATTGCCATAAGCCCTCTGATAACAACATGTTAATGTGAGCACAAGCTCGAGTAGAAGGGGTGGTCCGCACCACTACTAACATACCCAGACACCTATGTCCCTGAAGCTTCGAGCTACACTTGAACTACACCGACCGAGAGTCAACACCCTCTGCACACTATACATTTGCCCTATAACGATGTGAATCCACATCCTTGTCACCTCTGTAGATCAAAGGCATCCTGAGTCAGGATCATGTGTGAATTAGCTTTGGATCCCACAAAGCTCCTAGCATAGGCCTTTACACACAGATGGCACCTCATGAATATTAACTGAGTTAATTCATCAAAACTTTCTACTACATAGTTCCAAGGAATTGATTATTTCAAGGTCAAAAAAATCAAACCAACAGGTTATTTGGTATCATATAGTATATCATAAGTTTTTGTTTTGTTTTGTTTTGTTTTGTTTTTTGCAGTACGTGGGCCTCTCACTGTTGTGGCCTCTCCCATTGCAGAGCACAGGCTCTGGATGTGCAGGCTCAGCAGCCATGGCTCACGGGCCCAGCCGCTCCGTGGCATGTGGGATCTTCCCGGACCGGGGCATGAACCTGTGTCCCCTGCATCGGCAGGCGGACTCTCAACCACTGCGCCACCAGGGAAGCCCTATCATATGTTTTTGAACATTACTACGGGACCTACCTGTTGAAGTGGGTTTTCAGAGTATAGTCATTGTCCTTGAAAGGTAAATTACAGGCTGAAAAGAACGATTCCCATTTCCAAAGAGAATTAAATTTAATCCAAATTAAATTTATTAGCCATTTATCAAGAGCCTACTATGTGGCAGACATCAGGCCAGACTCCATAGGGATTCCAAAAATGACTCAGATGTGAAACCCACTTGTAACAAGCTCTCAGTATTATGAGACAAAGTGATAACTAAATTGTTTCAAGAGTCTTGAACAGTTGGTCCCACTTTATCTACTTTACCCACTTAAATGAGAAGGAACTTTGGGGGTTGAGAGTGAGTAAGTTGAGAGTAAGGTAGGAGGTTAAATGAGAGCTAGAACTCATAAAGATGTTGGGGGTTGGAGCCCTAGTATAAGGAATGGTTAGTGTATATTCCCTGGTGACACGAATGAATACATAACTCTCGAAAGCAGAGAAGTTGAATATTTAGTTTTGTTGTCTGCTCTGAGGGCATTTGCATGGGCCCCTTGTCGTTACTATTGAAATCTTCAGTTAAGTTTACTCAGAAGGCTTTGTTGGATGAGAGGTGTTTGGGGTGAAATTAAGCAAAGCAGTCACATCCTATTTTGGGGTCCCTTTGGGGTACACAGGGTGAACAGCTTCAAAGGTGAGTTGTGAGGGAGATTGAAAGTTTACCAGAAAGCAGGAAATAGGAGCCAGAATGACGAGCTGAAATGGAAGATCTCCAGACAACTTTGGAAACATCGGGAGAGACCCTGAGATTTCTCTTAAATGGAGTAAGGGGATTTGAACCAAGCTTAAAGGACCACACAAACTCTTTAAGCTGAGGGCTTGGGATAAGACAGGTAGCTGAAATATTGTTTCATAAAGAAAAGAGAAATACCACTTGGTAAAGCAGTCAGATGTGAGTAAATGTGAGTAGTATCATCAAAGTTTGCTTTGCAGGAGTGAAAGACAATGGTAGTGACATTGATAAGTGATAGCAAGAGAAGGCTTTGGACCAAATTGAATTAGCAGTGATGGCGGAATGTTTTAGAGGAAACGTCCTGGAGGATGTAGAAGCTACAGGATCAAAGCAAAGTAAGATTTGGGAATGTAAAATAGGAACATTAGGTTAGAGGTGGTAATAGGAGCAACGGAAAGGAAAGCTTCAGAAAGATTGATGTGTGATATTCAAAATTAAGAGGTGATAGAAAGCCAAATAGAGCTGGGGAGAAAGAGGAAGCAGGGAGCTAGGAGGAGAGCCAAGAAGTTAATATAATGGGAGCCCAGGAAGAAGCATCATTCAATAAGTGATTGATTAACAGTATCAAATGCAGCAGAGATACAACAAAGGAAATAGACAAGGGGGAGCCTACTGGATTTGTATTAACGTGTGTATAAAATATTTTACTTTTGTACTTACACTTCAGGATTCAAACATCGTGATCATAATCAAATAATAATTCTGGTGTGACAAATGCAGGGGCTACAGAGATAATTTATATTTTAGAGATACCCCTAAAGACTTTACAATCTGAAAGGTAAGATTTGACGGGTCCAAACATATATACAGATTGAACAATTCTGACACTATTTGCACAGCACAAGATATTTCCAAGTTCTGCTTTATAAACATTCTAAAAGAGTATTTGATAAAGATAAATTCGAATTTAACAAAAGAACTAGGACTGCTCCTTAGAGTTCAACATAACAAAATGTCCCCCTGGAGATGAGGCAAAATGAACTCAAACATAATATCTAAGACATATATTTTAGAGAGGAACTAGTATTTAATCTTCTCTCCCCAAAACCTAGCACTTATAAACCTAGTAAAAAAAAAAAAAACTGGCAATTTGTATATCTGATGCTGGTGCTTTGCATAAAATAATCATTATTTTGATGAATGGACATTCTTACTCTTCAATACCCTTTACACAGCCTTTTGCTGGGAATTTCTCTCAGGCCACCTACCTCTGGGGATTTCTAGGTTTCCTCTGACTTCCCCTCTTCTTACTTCTTTGCTCTTCTACGTCCCCCAATTGCTGGTCATTTCTTTGTTTCTTGCTCACAGAATTCCAGCTACTTCTCTGTTTTACAAGTCTTCATCTTTTACCTGTGAGACTTAGGAGAGTTGTACAATCATTAACCAGAGAGAAAGGCTTTCTTTCATTTATTTGGAGGTAAGGCAAGCAGTTGCCTAGAACTTATGGAAGCAAGAAACCAAAACAGAAGCACAAATGCCCTCTTTATTTTCTACCGTTATAATTCTACTGAGGCTCTGACTGCAGATTAGCTCATTGGGAATGTGTGGTGGTGGCCTTGACAATGAGTTTAGGAGGTCTCCAATTCTAGGAAGTGCAAATGACCAAAGCCTCTAGCTTCTGTGCTCTGAAATCTACCGCCCCATTCACACCAGGGCTGTACTTCCCTGGAGCTTCTCCCCGCCAATGACTGGGTGTGGCAAGAATACTAAGGCAGATTGCACTCTGGGAGACACCGGACTCCTCTGATGGCTGGCTTTGGTTTGAGGATTTCCCGAAGTCTTGCTGAACCTTCCTTAGACTGCATGGAAGTCTAGGATGCGTCTACCCAATTTACCCTCTTTTTCCCCTTCCCTTGGGCTAAGACTTGCATCACTGCCTGGCAGCTCTTCCTGCTTTCCCTGGTTTCTTCACCAGTTTCTATCACAGAGTTTTCCTCTAATAAAATTCTTATGCATGTCTGCTTCCCAGAGCACTTGGACTAAAATACTCCCTTAATGGAAGAGCAAGGCTTACAGTCACATGTGTCCTAAACCCTGATATTCTCACTAGCATTTGGTTCTGCTCACATAAGCTACATCAAAATAGTTGAATGAAAGTGATCTTATTTGCAAAGGGGCTGGTGGTGGCTAAACAAGCAAATCTGGTGAAGAGTCAATAAAATTTTTATTGAGACATGATCAGAAAGTCAAATGCTGGGAGACATTTGCTGAAATTCTACACTTCACTACCCTCACTTGGCATTGTATTTCTCTCTTCTACTCACATTTCACACAAGAGATAGGATTGAGTGAACAGACTTTGGTTGGGTAAGGTCTCTTCTCTGATCTCTAACAGATTTATTCAACATTGCCTGCATATTTGCGGGAAAAAATTGACTCAGTATTACTAGGAAATTGTCCTGACTCAGAGTCATAAAGTTAGGAATATTTGGTTTCCTACAAATGATCTATAAAACTGAGATAAAATTTTTTACTTATCAGATTGGCAAATATTTAAAAGATTGATCTCATCCAGTGTTGGTGAGAGGATAAGAAAATAAGCCACTTCTTTATACTTGCTAGGAGTATAAACAAGGTGAAAACCTTTCGTAAAGTTAATTTGTCAGGATCTATCAAAATTAAAGAGGAACACAATCTATGGTCCAGGAACCCCATTTTGGAATCTTTTCTACAGAAATGTTTGAACAGGAATACAAAGATCTATATATAAGGATGTTCACTGCAGGTTATTATATTATTATTGTTATTGCAATAACAACACGGGAAGCAATCTAAATGGCCAGCAAGATGAGGTTAGTTAAGTAAATTATAGTATATCCATACCATGGAATATTATGCAGCTGTTAGCAGGATGCTACTAGCCCAGAGGGCACCTTTATGTAAATTAGAAAAGGATACCCACTCCTCTGGGTAAACAAAGCCAAATGCTGGGAAGCACAATTTGGTGAATGGAACATAGGCTAGATTTTAACTCCCACTACCCCCCCTCTGCCAGGTGCTCCCTTGCAATGCAGAATCTGGACAATACTTAACAACATTGGCTGTTAAACATAATGAAATAATGTTTTACATAGTGACATGGAAATCTCTCCACGATACTGTAACCTCCTCCCCTACAAGAAAAGAAAGAAAGAAAAAGAAAACACATTAAAGGAGAGAAGAAAGTTGGTGAAAGTATTACTTATTTCTGCATAATAAATTTCCCCAAATCTTACTGCATTAAAGAAACAAATATTTATTATCTTACAATTTCTGTGGGTGAGGAATCCTGGTATAGCTTAACTGGGTCCTCTGGCTCAGGGCCTCTCTAAAGGCTGATATCAAGGTGTTGGCCAGGGCTGCAGTTGTCTCAAGGCTCAACCAAGGAGGGATCATCTTTCAAGTTCATGCTTGGGGTTGTTGGCAGAATTTAGTTCCTTGTCTGCTGTTGCACCGAGGGCCTCAGATCTCTGATGGCTGTTGGCTGGAGACCACCCTTAGTTCCTTGTCAGGTGGGCCTCTCCTTAAGGCAACTTGAAACATGGTGGCTGATTTTCCTTAGACTGAACAAGTGAGAAGAGCCAGAGAGAGTGTGAGCAAGATGGATGTCAAGGACCTTTGCAGCCAAATTTCAAAAGTGACATCCATCACTTTTGCAGTATTCTATTCTTTAGACACAAGTCACTAGCTTCAGCCCACACACAGTGGGAGGGGAATCACACAAGGAGGTTGAGTGCATTTGGAACCATTTTAGAATCTGCTTACCACAGAATATGCATTGAACTGTAGATATGTAAATAGTTATCTCCAAGGCAGGAAACGAGAGACAATTTTGCTTTTTAAAATATTATTCCAAACTTAAAGAAAAGTTGTAAGAATAGTCCAAAGACCTCCTATATGCATGTTTACCCAGATTAACCAATTGTTTCCATTTTGCCCCTTTGCTTTATCATTCTCTGTGTTCATCTATGTATGCATATTATCTTTTCTTTCTGAACCACTGGAGAGTTAAGTTGGAAATATAGTGTCCCTTTTCCTCTTTTTATCTCAGTGTTATTTTCTAAGAACAAAGACATTTCTTATATAACCATAGTAAAATATTAAAATGATTCAGAAAATTAAACATTAATACTGTACTATTACAGAATCCATATTCAAATTTCATCAAATTTCTCAGGAATTTCTTCATAGCTATCTTTTTCTTCTTGGTCCAGGATCCAACCTGGGATCATGCATTTCACTTAGTGATCAGGACTCTTTAGTTTCATTTAATCTGGATCAGGTCCTCAGGCTTTCTGTGTCTTTCTTTTTTTTTTTTTTTTTTTTTTTAAACAGGGCTTTCAGAATGAGTTTTTTTTTTTTTTTTAAAGGGCTACAAATGCTTGGCTTTTTTATTTATTTATTTATTTATTTATGTCTGTGTTGGGTCTTAATTTCTGTGTGAGGGCTTTCTCTAGTTGTGGCAAGCGGGGGCCACCCTTCATCGCGGTGCGCAGGGCCTCTCACTATCGCGGCCTCTCTTGTTGCGGAGCACAGGATCCAGACGCGCAGGCTCAGTAGTTGTGGCTCACGGGCCTAGTTGCCCCGCAGCATGTGGGATCTTCCCAGACCAGGGCTCGAACCCGTGTCCCCTGCATTAGCAGGCAGATTCTCAACCACTGCGCCACCAGGGAAGCCCTTTGTGTCTTTCTTGACCTTGATGTTTTTTGAAGAGTACGGGCCAATTATTTTGTAGAAAATCCCTTAATTTGGATTCGTTTGCTCACGATTAAAGTTACATACCTTCTTCAGGAATACCACAAAAGCACTGTTACCATTAAAAGCATTATGCTTCTAATAAACATATTATTAAAATTTGTTCTATTTCAATTAAGTTATTTGTAGTGAGGTGGATGGACCTAGAGTCTGTCATACAGAGTGAAGTAAGTCAGAAAGAGAAAAACAAATACCGTGTGCTAACACATATATATGGAATCTAAAAAAAAAAAAAAGGTTCTGAAGAACCTAGGGGCAGGACAGGAATAAAGATGCAAACCTACTAGAGAATGGACTTGAGGACACGGGGAGGGGGAAGGGTGAGCTGGGACGAAGTGAGAGAGTGGCATAGACATATATACACTACCAAACATAAAATAGATAGCTAGTGAGAAGCAGCCACATAGCACAGGGAGATCAGCTCGGTACTTTGTGAGGACCTAGAGGGGCGGGATAGGGAGAGTGGGAGGAATACGCAAGAGGGAGGGGATATGGGGATATATGTATATGTATAGCTGATTCACTTTGTTATACAGCAGAAACTAACACACCATTGCAAAGCAATTATACCCCAATAAAATTTTTTTAAAAAATTTGTTCTATTTCAATTATTATTATTGAATAATTATTATTTCAATTTGTTATGATGAAGATTTACTTTTGTATAGAAAATGGAAGATTTTCATATCAATACCAGAAAAAAAAACCCTCTTTCTCTATTTTCACCAATTGCACCACTATTTCCCATGATAAGTGACAGGACATTGCTCTTGGTGTTTACAATGGACGCTGACCATGGGTTTATTTATTCTCACCATCCTTCTGGTCATAGCATTCTCTTGGATGCTCTAATGAAAAAGCCACACAGGGTGGCAGTCATCAGTGAAATGAATAAATACTTTGAAAATGAAGTCTTAACACAGGGAACGACCTACTAATCTTTAATGGCTATAACCATGATGTGGATTTCAGCTGGAGATGCCGGCAAAAATTCAGTTCAGGTTCAAGGCCAACATTACCTGGCCAATGATAACATTAGTTAGAGATTCAGCTAATCTTCAAAGGACAAGGAGAACTTTCTAATTTTAGCACCAGCACTTATTAGCACTTCAAATGAATGGGTGATTACTTTAAAACACCCCTGCTAGAGGAATGATAACTAAACTTATGGTGGCATTGAAAGAAAGAAAACGTTCTCAGCAAGCAGAAGAAAGAAAAGAAATGGGGTTGAAAGAGCAGGAACTCCCATTGGAGACTGAATCTGAGAACACATCTCCTTCGAAGATGTGTTGTTTCTCCATGATCCTCAAATGCCTTCTTTATTACTGTCATTCACACACCTTTTATGAAGCCTGGCCACAGGACCTTGGCCTTCTGAACAAAAATCTCCCAGGTAGATCAAGCATGGCAGATAAGCAGTGCAACTGGGGAGCATTAAACCTCTAGACAGCTTTTGTTTGCAGTTGGAAAGGGCGAGGGGGCCCTTTCTGGAATATTCCATGGGCACCCTGCATTTGAAGGTGCCACCCTTCTTGCACCATTTGCCCCACGGATCCAGATATCAGCCTCGGTGCCGCAAAGCTCTGCTCATCAGGGGAGCTTTATTTTCAGCGTGGCCCGTCTGGCTTGGTCACACACAGTTGTTGCTTTCTTCCTCAAGAAGCAGCACCAAAGCTTTTACTTCCATTGGCATGACCTCCCGGTATTTGCTTCCCCGACGGGCTTAGCGCTTGGTCTGGAGCCACTCGACTCACTTTCCACCCCCTTGATTCTCATCTTATTATCAGATTTTCTCCCCTTCTCCTGAACGGGAGACTCGGGCGAAGGGATTGTTTTGGCTGGAATTTGACAAGGCACAGGTGGTTTTACCAGCTGCAAGTTCTTTCGTTCTTGTTGGCTGCTCACCAACTCTTGGTCTTTTCACAGTTCTTTCAGGGGTGGAGGAGGAGGGGCAGGAACGGACAGTAGGTCCTTGATGTTGCTGTTCCCCATCAGCAGCTGTCTCAGGTTGGCATTGAGTCCAGAGTGGCCCTTCAGGAAGGGGTTTTCCCCCCCCTCCCAGAATTTTTTTCCCCCCTGGAGACTGGAGAGAGCTAAAGGGCACAGCCATAAAAATGGCAGCTCTGCCTGCGTCTTGATCATATCCCCCTGGGGTTGAGGCCCACGAGCTCTCCCTTGCACACATCCTGGATGCAGTTGTGCCCGGCTTCCATGCACACAGATCACCGCCACTTTCAGCCTCAGAAATCCAGGCTTGGACTCGGCTGCTTGCCTCTCCTCTCCCTGGCTGGTTACAGTCCAATGACACCAGCATCGTCTCCCAAAATAGACAAAAATAACACTCAGCTCCATTGCTCACATGCCTCTTTTTGAGGGAAGAAAAAAGGAATTTAAAACTTAAAAGCATTTTCCCTTCCTCCTTTTCCTTTCCAAGCATCTTTTTGATAGCAACAATAAAACACTTGAATGTGCCGGTTGACCTCCGGTGCCACCCCGTTCACTGTTCTCTTCTCAGCCTTTTTTATTTTGAAAACATTCATTGACCCCTTTCCTTAGTAAGGTTTCGAGCCCCTGCTCACGTTTCCTCAGACTTTCCTTCCTGCGAAGCTCTGCTTAAAAACCTTGGTTCTGCGTTCGCCTTGATGTGTGTGGGTGCTCGCCCCCCCATTAATCTGAGCCCCCGTGAAAGGGGACGCTAAAACGGTCCTTTATTGGTTGATTCCTCTCCTTCTTCTTTCCTCTGATCCTTCTGCTTCGTTTCCCCTGCCCTCCTCCTCCCTAATCACCTCATCCCTCAGCCCTTAGATAAACACTGGGATCTTCGTGTTGGCCTTTGCTCATTAGAACAAAGGACTGCCTAGAAAACCCTCCAGGGGTGTGGAGGCAAAGCCCAGTGTGGCCCCTCAGTATTTCCAGGGTCTCTGACATCGTATCCCCCTGCCCCTTTACAGCTGTACGAAATGCGAATTCCTCTCCCAGCCCCTGACTGAATCACCTGATTGTCTCCTGGGACTCTGACTCTACCACTCCTACCTCCCCCTTGTCATCCCCAAATGCCGTCTTCATCTGTTATACATGGTTATTCTGTGTCCTTCCCAGTTCCAACTTGGAAAAGAAAGCTGTAAGAGACACATCCCACTGTGTGTGTGCGTGGTGTCGGGCTCTCCCAGCCCAGCAGCCCAGCATCGGCTTCTCCGGGGAGTGTAAGTCCATTAGCTGTTTAATAAAGCTTTGTTGATATTCCACCGTTTTCTGTTTGCTTTGCACACAGAGCATTACTTTGAAACCCAAATAGCCTGGAATGAGGTGCGGAAGGATGTTCAGGTGGAAGTGTAGGGGTGTGTTTGTGGATGGTGGGGCAAGGTTAGCAAAGCAGAAATATCCGTAGTGGGGAAGGAGGTAAGAAGAGGAAAGATGGGGAGTTTTTCTGCTTCCTAGATTTTCCAGGGGGAGGACACAGTGGCGTTGCTACATTGGTACGTATGAATTCCCAGAACCGCAGAGACACCTATCATCAGATAAGTATAAACACACATTCTAAAGCCCAGTATAAATGAGTTTTGGATTGCCCATTGCTTTGAATTTTCCATACCCCTTTTTTTATCTCTTTCAGCCAGAACAACCAGGAATGGACATTATTTGATTTGGCCAGCACCAGCAATTTAAAAAAAAAACCATAGTTCTGTTTTATGTGTCATTGCAAAGTATCCATCATACATAGGAGAAGCTGCATACATCTGTCAATTCAGCTGAGAAAATATGCATCTTTCCTATCTGTCTCTCTTTGCTTCAAGGGCCCAGCAATGCTAATCTTCAGCAATATTCTTTTCCCAGTAAGAGCTCACATCCAATCTGAATGCTAAATAATGTTGTCACGAGGTTGCATGGGCACTGGTTAAGATCTATGCCCAAACTATAATGAATCTCTCTTCTACATAACTGTTATTGTGGCCAAAACTGGTGAGCAACCCATTCTCGAGGGAGCAGTGGGAGGAGACCAGAATATTGTGTTGGATTCTGTCCTGGACATATCTTCGGCTAGACTCCTGGAGCAGTTTAAATCAAGGGCTGGGCTGAACAGGCCTGAATGGCTTGCAAATGACAGATTTATGGAGGGAGGCCTAATTAGATCATGGTAATTTGTAGTAAGACAGTATCTTTTGCTCAAGATCTCAAAGCAAATTTCTGCCTTGATAGGTGGGCAAAACAAAGACACACGAATGTCAAGGGAAAATCCTAATTTTACAGAATAAATCCCTGGACAGCCCAGGATAAGAGTCACACCTTGCATCTGGAAAACATTCTACAGTTTTGCTCCACGTTCATATAATCTTGCCTCACATGAGTGGCACAAAATCCTGAGGTGGAAGTAGGAGGGGTGGCCAGTATTTTTCTCATTTTGGAGAAGGGGAAGATGGAGACCTTGACTGGTTGAGTGACTTGCCCCAAAGCAGAGTCAGTAGTGGGGCTGATCTTTGGATACCCCATGTGGATTGACAGGGTTTCTGGAGAAATGAAGTGGCGTGACTCTAAGCAGGAAGGGTAGAAGGAAACCTTGAGATACTGAGATTCCATTTCTAATGACTTGGCAGAAAGGAGCATGGCTGAGGAATACAAGCCCCAGAGAAGCCAAACCAGGGAACAGTAACAGGAGGGCTGGGGATTCATCTAGGTCAAATGCTATCCTGAGGGATTATTTCCAGGACCCCTGAGGATACCAAAATCTATGGATGCTCAAGTCCCTTATATAAAATGGGATAGTATTTACACTCAGCCTATGCACATGCTTTAAATCATATCTAGATTACTTTGACTATCTTATACAATGTAAATACTGTGTAAATCATTTTAAACACAATGTAAATGATATGTAAATAGTTGCCAGTGTGGGAAATTCAAGTTTTGCTTTTTAGAAATTTCTGGAATTTTTTCTGAATATTTTTTTTTTTTTTTTTTTTTTTTGCGGTACGCGGGCCTCTCACTGTTGTGGCCTCTCCCGTTGCGGAGCACAGGCTCCGGACGCGCAGGCCCAGTGGCCATGGCTCACGGTCCCAGCCGCTCCGCGGCATGTGGGATCCTCCCAGACCGGAGCACGAACCCATGTCCCCTGTATCAGCAGGCGGACTCTCAACCACTGCGCCACCAGGGAAGCCCTTTTCTGAATATTTTTAATCCCCAGCTGGTTGAATCTGAAGATGTAGAACCCGCAGTTATGGAGTGCCAACTAGATGCAAAAGCCTTTAGTTTTTACATGGTGGTGTTGCCTTAGCCAAAAGGACTATTTTATGTATGCAGCCATCAGGGGACTGTGGTGGCATGCCATTCATTTTATAGTTGCCCACAGAGGGGGTGCAGAAACAGTAGTGGATGGAATTCCTGAGTGCTCTCCCTCTGGCCTCTCCTCCACAGGATCACAGAGTTGCCTGACTTGCCTGATGAGATTGTCCATTCCAGGTGACCATTCATTCATTTAAATTCATTGGAAATCGACTTCCTGTTGGTCCCTACCATTGAGGTTAAGGTGATGATGGATTTTGCCTTCAAGCAGTCTACCTTCCAGTAAGAGGGCTAAAATGTGTGCCTATATAATAACGAGCAAGGAGGAAAGTGATACCTATAACAAAAAAGGCTTGTCTTGATCCCTAGTTTCTATGCTAGCTTGTAAGGGCATCATCTAGGTCATTTATAGGGGACAGACTGAGCCTTACTCTTTTTGGTTTCCCCAGTAGAACTTTGCACATGGCTGATGCTCATCAAAATTTGCCAACATCCAGATGACGGTTTTCTTTTCCCTTTTGGTTCCTTAAGATCTCTTACTGAGAATGATCTCAATAAGCAACTGACCTACCTCAGTAGTTTGTTTGTTTTTCATTTTCATTTCTCTGTCTCTCCATCCCGCCCTCTCTCTGTCCCTGTCTTTGTCTCTCTCTCTCCCTTACTCTAAATATGAATATTTTGCCATTTGGGAGATGGTGCCAATACCCATCATGATTAAAAGCAAATGGCAGAATTTGCAGCAACATGGATGGACCTAGAGATTACCATATTAGGTGAAGTCCGACAGAGAAAGACAAACATCATATACTATCACTTACATGTGAAATCTAAAGAAAAATGATATAAATGAACTTATTTACAAAACAGAAATAAACTCAGACATAGAAAACAAACTTATGGTTATCAGAGGGGCTAGCGGGGTGGGGGAGGGATAAATTAGGAGTTTGAGGTTAACATATACACACTACTATGTATAAAATAGATAAACAACAAGGACCTACTGCATAGCACAGGGAACTATATTCAATGTCTTGTAATAACCTGTAATGGAAAGGAATCTGAAAAAGAATAGATAGATAGATAGATAGATAGATATAGATATGTAAACTGAATCACATTGCTGTATATGTGAAGCTACCACAACATTGTAAATTAACTATACTTCAATAAAAAAAATGGTGATAAATTTTTTTAAAAAAGCAAATGACAGAGTTTCATTTTTCTACTACTTGTGTCCCCAGCATGTTAGGGCAAATTTTAAATACAGTTTTACACATTTTAGCAAATCCAAATATCTTCATTCTTAGGGAATAAATAAGAAAAAAGTGAGTTTCTTATTCTCAACAAAGTCACATCACATGGTGCTCAGCCCAGGCCTATACCCTGCCTTCTCCTTAGAATTAAATCCGAGTGGGCAGATAATGGGTGGAACGTGGCTTTGGGGACATGCAGAATCTTGAGACAGTCTCTCCTGGCTGTTTAAGCACATGGATTATGACAAAAATCACACACTGTGGGCTTGGCAGTTTCCCCCAGAGCAGGAGGGGAATGTGATAGCCTTCTCCAAAGTCAGAGGAGGGATGGGTATTGAATAAATCACAACAAATATGTGATACGTCCTGCAAATGATATGAAAAATTAAATACAAAGAAAAGTGAAGACAGGGCTTCTCAAATGACAGAGCTGTGGAGAGGGTAGTGAGGGAAGAGGGGCAAGGCGGCAGGGAGGAGAGGGCAGAGTGCTAAATTTGTGAAAAGAAAAACACTGATGCTATGCAGAGTCTGAGAGACGACATGTTTCCCTCGCCCAGATGGCAGTTTTTTAGAGTCTTACTTGCATTTTCTGATGGAACAGACTTTGCTCAGATACTGTTATTCATGTTAGAACTCGGGGCTCGGGCTCCTGTTTTCTGGCCAATGCAAGTTGACCCTGCTGTTCAGCTGCAGGGGAATTCAGAGTCTCAGAGAGCCGCAACAGCTTATGCTTCTGGGGAAATGCATGGATGACTCCCAGACAGCCAATCCCACCACTCCATAAAATGGAAGAACCTTGGCTCCCCGTGTGAATTCTCTCTGTGATTTGGAAGACAAATACCTCCACTGAGTTGTCTATGAACAGGTGCTGCAGATGGCTGGACCCTGGTTCTTACAGGCTGTGCTGGAAACGAGGGAGGCTATTTTACTCTTGTTCAGATCTACTAAGTTGTTAGCTAAGGGTGGGCTCTGGGGAGATAATGAGTTATGTGTAATATAAGTAACA
Organism: Mesoplodon mirus; assembly: GCF_964341445.2. NCBI lineage: Eukaryota > Metazoa > Chordata > Mammalia > Artiodactyla > Ziphiidae > Mesoplodon > Mesoplodon mirus. The sequence continues at coordinate 154,690,003 of NC_138978.1, read as the reverse complement.
CCGAGGGCAGGGAGGGGGATGTAGGCTGCCCTGTTAGGTCTCACTGTGAAGAGGTAATGTATTCTATAAGATTGCTCCTGTGAGAAAGTCATTGTGCAGCTTCAAAATGTGTCATGATTCCATTTGCCATAAGGCAATGGTTGGATGCTTTTTCTTAGGGAATCCCAGGCAATAGGGAATTCCTCAGAATCCTTCCTCATCTTGATATTGGAATCCAAGGGCTATCTTTCTCAGATCAAAGGAAGTGAAAAAGGAAGGGGACAAATATTACCTTCCAGAGTGTTTTGCTCTTCTTGAGATTTCTAGATAACGATGGATGCCCAATTCCTTTGTTCAGAGATGTTAGCCTGTGAATCAGAGGCAAAGCTCCCTTTTGGTTTTAGTTGTCACTGATGTCTATTTATAGTCATGGCCAAATGTGACCTCATCCTCTAGGTTCTGCAAGCTCAGCAGAGTGAGGCCAGGTTAGCCTGGCCACAGGTCTCCAAGGAGCACCCCAGATGCTACAGTGTGCCTTGTCAGCAATGCCAAGGTTTTTCTCTTGCTGTTACTCCTCAAATGCCTTATAGCTCAGCACGTCAGAGAACAAGGTGATGGGAGGAGCCATCTTTGAAGTGGGAAATCAAATGGAAGTTCCTGAATATGCATAGAAGTTGCTGGGTTTTCTTTCTTTTCCTTCCCTCCTTCCCTTCTTCCCTCTCTCCCTTTCTTTCTTCCTTCAATCCTCTGTTTTCCTTTTCCTTTCTTCTTTTCTTTTCCATTTTGGAAGAATAAAATGGGGAAAGGAGAAGATGGTGAGACTATGAAGAATTGGTAAGTCCCTGATGGAAGCATCTTTGTGACTCTAAAGTTTTCCTGGGATTCAAGCAGGACCCTGATTCTTTCTCTTAAGCAGATGACACATCTGTGAAAACGACAGCTCTCCTCTTGGGAGAAGTGCTGGTGGTAGTGAGCCTGACCTCATTTCACAGTCCATTTCTTGGGGCCCCTCGTTCATCCAGCCAATGCTCACTGTGTGCTGCTCCCTCAGAAGTTACCTTCTATCCATTTCTTGGAGTTTTTCATCTTTAGTTTGAGAACAACCAACTTAGCGATAAAGCTAGAGTTTTGTCTTTGAGGACCAACTCCATTTCTATGACATGGTCTGCTCCATTGAAGTCAATGAACATTTTTCCTTCTCTGAATCCAAGAGTTTTCACACAGCTATCGATGGTTCTAGCGATCCCTCCCTTTGTATTTCAGTCATACTTTTTAGACATGACTTAAATATGTCTTCAAATCCACAAGGTCATAAGAATCATAGGATTCAGCTGAAAAAATTTAAGTCAATGGTTAAAGAAATGTGACTCTTCAGTCAAGAGCTACACATTGATGTGGCCAAAGGGATGACATAGTATGAGGCCTCATACACAATGGTTTGCTTGGATGTGGTCCCTGTCCCCCAGTGAACCAACACAGACTAAAATGTAGGGTGCTCAGAGAATTCCATGAAACTTGGAGGAAATCAGCACAGCAATTAAGAGAGTTTTGCAGCAGCTGAGAAAAGCGTACATGTGCTACCCTCAACTTCTAACAGCAAAACCATATTTAAACCACATTTGTGCCATCACAAAGATGTATTCTATAACAGAACCTGCCTTGGTTTTTAAATATGTGTTTAAGCTTTAGTTTTTATAAGATAAGGATAACCCAAAATAAAGCTGAGCAAAATCAAGGATTAAAAAATGTGGAGCAAGAAAATAGCAATACAAATATTCCTCTTTCACTAAGTTTCCCTGTCAACTAAAATCCCAAGAAGCTTCTTTGATTTCATTTTTGGTAATTGCAACAGAAAATTGCATCTGGACCAACAATGTGTATACCATGCTTCAGCCCAATGTGCTTACAAATTGCCAAGTTATAGCAAAGCCCTAGGAGAAAGGATGGAGAGTTCTCACAGTAATGTTGGCAAACCTTTAAGAGCAGTACCATTTACTGACACTACATCCTAGGAAAAATAAATGAACTGAAAACTGTACATCAGTGTGATCATCAGTGTCAACTGAGTTCTGATTTTTCTTCTCACCCCCCTCCAAATAATTTGGCTTTCAAAATTGCATCTGCTGTTCTCTCTTTAGTAGATACATAAAATATGCAGTATCTAATTGGAATTCTCCTTCTTTCCCCTTCTCCCAACCTCCTGGAAATTTGTTCATTTGGAGATAAATCTGGATATTTAACTGAAGCAGTGGGGAAAATATTACAGACAAATCACAATCACTTGCGGGGTAGGGAGGGAAGAATGCATTTTTGAGAGCTAGAATAGAAATATTTTAGGAAATATTTAATTCCATGCTGGTTTCCCTGTCCCACTCAGAACTCTCTTGGTTGTCCCCCCAGGTTGTCAGTAAATCTGTTTTTTAAAAATCCAAACTTATTTCAGTAATTACCTGAGTGGAACATGAATATTCCTTAACCCAATAGAACTGACTTTTGCATATTTCATTGGGTGGGATTAATATATCTCTATAATTATGAAAGACCTAGAGTTAATTGGAGCTAAAAGTGCATGTTAGAATGCTCACTGTGTCCATTGTGTCACCTGTGTAAAGAATTTATGTTACAGGGTGGTGGGGGTCATAAAGTGTCCTCATCCCTGAGAGGTTGGGAAGATGTTCTGTAAGACAGAACTTTCAGGGTTTAATCCTGAGCTTTTGCTGGTTTCACTTGAAGAATTAGGAGTCTGATCCTCTCCCTGACAAAAATCCAACAACAACACGATATATACACATCCAAAAGCCTAAATAGCAGTAACATGTTTCTGTGTGTATGTGTTTTTGCTTGTTGGTTGGTTTTGTACTTAGGCTATGTCTATACATCTGAGCCAGCTTGAAAAAAAAATACACTGCTTAATCTTGGACAATCATTTCCAGCAACTATCAACCGATTCCTTTGGTGGTTTTCAAAATAAAATCTGTTTGATGAAAATACACTGCTGTTTCATGCTATTCTCTACAAGATGAACAAGGACTGATTCTCCTTCTATTTCCTGTAAAACCTGGCCAATAATAGGTGTTTACTGAAGACAATTTTACTTATTTATATGCTGCAAATAATTATACCTCACTGTGTGAGGTATAACTATAATAATAGTCATCTTCACTAAAATATAATATTGTTTGTTCTTTTAAAACAGTCATGACTACTAGAGTATTAAGTGGTCACATGGTAAAAATTCCCACTACAACAGGAAAACAATAGAAAAATATGCACAGTCTGGTGCTTTTAATATACATTCGTCACTGTGTAGGAAGTCAATGTCCAGTCCTCTAAATAGTGATCAGTCAGCCCCATCACGCTAAAGTGGGTTTCTATCAATACTGAGGTTATCTTTGCTCTGCTTCTCCTGACCCTGAGTGGGAAAGGAAGAATAGCTCAGGCACACCTAATGGCTACTTGCCGGCAAGCAACTGTGGGAAGGGCAAGTGTACTGAAGCAGCGGAATCAATCACCGGATTCATTAATCTGGCAGCCTTCCACCCCTCCCACGAGCTCCCCAGCCTTACAACTTTGCCACCACTCTCCCATCTCTCTGATCCAAACTCACCCAAATCACCTTCAAGGGGCTGTGCACCTGCTCGCTACACCACACTTCCCTCCTGGCCCCTTGCAAATTGGCAGCTGAAACTTAAAGGAATGTTTCCAAACTAAAACCTTCACTTGCCCCATTACACACACACACACACACACACACACACAAGCTACACACACTCATGCACAGGCACACACACGCATGCACTGTTAAAATTCCACCAGGGTCAGCGTTGCGCACTGATACCCCTCTGCTCATGGCTCCTAGCCTTCCCTTCCTCTCTGTCCCTACACCCCAAGCCTTTCTCTCTGTCCGAGGATGCCGTGCTGCCTGCCCTCTGAGACCCGAGCAGCCACTGCCTTCCCTCTCTCCTGCTCGAAAGTAGCTGCCTCTCATAAGGGCTCTGTTTGCCAGCCCGGTACTGTACTTCATTAGGCAGCTCTGTTTAATGGTTTCAACAAAAGCCATCATTTTAGCCCAACTGCCTTGACTAAATTAAAATTTCCAATCTCTGTTTTAGTGTTCTGCCACTGATGTATACATAAGCAAAACTGGTCAACATCTGCCAGGGGGTTGGCCAAAAGTTCTGTAAAGATGTACTTCACATTTCTGAAGCATGTGCAAAGTAACAGCGTCCTTATCCTCCTGGGAGCTCTCATGCTTTTACTTCACCATTTGTTCAAACACACTTTAGCTGTGTAGAAGCTATACAGTTGATCCTCCCCTTGGTTGCCATTTTATCTGTAGTGTCATTTTGAGTAATTGGGGTATGGTAGCTGATCAACGTACAGGTTTCTCATTGGCAGAAAGGGACCATATTGGCACCAAGAAAGAATATGATGGGTCCTCTCGGTGCAGAAACAAGTGTCCCCCTCTTTCACTTGGCTACCCAAGGCCATTAGGAAATAAGCTTAATGAAGTCTCCAAGTGTATATGTCTTCACTCTTCCCAGACAGAGGGAGGCACCTATAGAAGAAACATCACACACCAACGTGGAAAGATGGTCAATGTACATATTTAGTCAGTGATCTGTGAAAGTTTTTGAATTAGTTTTTAAAGCTTTGTTAAGACCAGAACGCACAGATGTTGAAAACAAGTTCAGATGTAGCGACAGATGGTATTTGATTATGAAGCAGACTGTTCATATAATACAAAGATGCTGCTTCTGCCATACACAAGTAACTGCAGAGAGTGCAGTAGAAATTTTGGAAGGCAGGCGCTTCAAGAGGGTCTTTTTGCAGCAATAACTTTCCCATTTTCCAGCAGTGCTAGAATTGGGATAATTTTCCCCTTTTCTTGCAATCAGGGCCTCTCTCTGCTCTTCCACGCCCCGCCTCCCTTTCCAGCCTCTTTTACTCCAGCCTTAAAACCTCCTCTCTCCCTTCGGCAAATTGTCTCACCTCACCATCACGTCTTTCACAACCATGGTGTCGATCAGAGAATGCATAGCCTCATCCAAGGCAGGCTCGTGCCCAAAGTTAGGGGAAAATAGGAAGCGGCTGCCAAAGTTCCCATCGTCTAAGGAAAAAGACTTCATCTTTCATGCTTTGCAATGAGAACTCGACCTTTAAACAGAAGCCAGGTTACAGCTTCAAACACATGCTGAGGTTGCTGCTAGCACAGTCTGAGCATCGGTGAGACTCAGCTGTCTCTTCTGTAAAATGGGGATAACGTCGGCCTCTCTGATCTCTCAGAAGTGCAGAGAAGATCACACAGAATGCTGGACTAGAAAGTGTCTTGGAAAATAGAAAGTGCTGTTGACAGGCATGTGATTGTCATTGTCAAGGTCTGAGAATGGGAGAGTGTGGTGTCTTGCATTGAAAGGAGAAATCGCCCTGTACCTTGGGAATTCTCCATCAGAAATCCACTCTCCTTCCATGTAGGTCCTAGAAAAGTGTTGTGGTATCAGAAGTTGGGTTTATTAAATGATGTGAGACCAGCAGAAGCCCTGGCTAGGGAGGTATGCTCTCCAAATGGTTATTTTGCTTTTTCAAATTAGGGACTTTTGGGGATCAGTGATTTAGAGATTGTGGTGCCATCAGATCCTGGTCAATGATAGAACCTTTTCAGTGGAGGTCCTGAGTGTAGTGCCAGGAAACAGACACACTTGGAAAAGAAGAATGTAGATTCAACAGCTTCCATTCCAGACTCCTTCAGAATCCAAGCTTTTAAGTCTAGGTAAGTTACCAGGCTCCATTTCCAAAGCTTTATCTGGATCTGTTACTTTTCTTTCTCAACACCGTGGTGCCCAGTTCTGTGTTACCGTGTAGGTGTGGCGGGGAGGAGAGGAAGGTGAGGGCAGCACAGGCTCATCCCTGCATGGCTTGCAAGCCCACTGCCCAGCCCCTGCAATCCAAGTCTCTTGTTTTGAAGAGCTTAATGTGGGCCAAATAGTATTTAACAAACACAGATGTGCCGTAGGAGATGAGGGAAAGAACCATCGTGCCAAGACGAACAGGAGGAGATATCGAGGGGCTCCAGTGGGGATGGGGTGGGTAGAGAGCCACTCTGAATGGGACCAGGATGGAGGTGGAGGAGGGCACAGGGGGGAATTTTCAGGTACCCGCCCAGGGGGGAGGGCCATCCTGTGATGTTTCACACGCTGCTCCTACGAAAACCTCTTCTTTTTGCTTATCTTTGTTGGTTAACTGGTTAAAGAAATCAACCTGGTTTTAGTGAGGGTAAAGCTGATCATGTATATGTGTAACTGAATCGCTTTGCTCTATACCTGAAACTAATGCAACGTTGTTAATCAACTATACTCCAATAAAAAATAAAAATTTAAAAAACAGCTGATAGGATGTTGAGTTATCATAAATGCCTGGAGTTAGAGTAGCGAATTAAAAAAAGGGATTTAGATTATCTCTCCAAGTTGCAAATGTATGTTAAAGCCCTCTGTATCTTGATTGCGCACAGGACTGGTGACATAATTTGCAGAGCTCAGTCCAAATGTGTGGCCCTTTGTTCAAAAATTATTAAGAACATCAGGAGGGTACCAGCAGAGCAGTAAAGGAAATGTGGGACTCTCCCTAAGTGTGGGACCCTGAGTGACCACACAGGTCTCATGCCTATGAAGCTGGCCCTAACTGCAGAGGAAGGATGGAAAGGAAACCTTCTCCAATCACCTCCATCTAGAATCTCTGCAGTGCATGGAAGATTTCTGTGGTTTGAATATCAATTTATTGAACTGTGAGACATTAACAGATTACCCAGAGTGAGGAGGAAAATGGAAGGCAGTGGCCACAGAAGGCAGGCTAGGCAAGGATTCGCAAGTCCTGGGTTTGCTCTCAAATCCTATCATTAATCAGACTAATGAAATTACCCATGAGAGAGGAATAACCAGGTCCTCCTTCTCCCGGAGTCTCAGGGTTGTCAGCTCCGGGGATGACGATGTGAGTATGAGAGGGTAAAGTACAGAGGCTGGCCAGTTGGTGCTCTCGGTTCAGGCCATGTGCACTGCAGGGTAGTGGGAGGGGAGGTGACTGACTAACCAGCCAGTCAGGATTGGTGAGGCATCTTTGTGGTGGCTGCCATAGTTACTGCAGTCATAATGGAGGGGATATTGGTGATTCAAAACCAGGCTGCTGGATCTTCTCTCTGAATATTCCACTGAGTGTTACCCATTCCCCAGACCTTATAAGAAGAAACTTTAAGTAAAACTATGCAAGTTTGTAGGAGGTACAGAGACCACTTGTGAATGTTCACATGGGCAGGGAAACCAGCTCTGGAAGAGGCTATGTTAACCCGTGAGAAATTCAAATAACAGTGAACTTGATGAGCAGAAATAGTATCTCTCTGCTGACGAATCAATGCTATTCGATTAAAGAGTTCCTTTAAATAGCAAGACACAGCTCCAAATCCAGAGCAGAGAGGCGGGAGGGGTGTTTGGCCCTGGCTCAGGCTCTGTTCCCTGTCCTTGGTCCTTTCTCTGACAGCCGTTTTTGATGAGGACTAATCAGGTCGTCAGCTCTGCCCCTCCCCCCCGAGCAAACCATCATCGCTCCTACAGAGAGTCAGAATCTCCAAGGCACATATTTCAATCACGTTGGCTGGACTATCTCTGAAGAAAGGACATATAAATACTTTTCCCAAATGGGCCTGATTCGTGTGTCCTGCTTTTGGGGTAAACTGCCCCCATTAAGGTGATAGCACCCAGCTAGTCCATGACTGAATTCCTGCCCATAGAAACTATGAGATGATGAATCTGTGTTGCTTTCAGCCACAAAATGTGTGGTAATTTGTTCTGCAGACGTAGAAAACCAATATGTATTGCAATATTTTATTATCATATAGTAATAGCTACCCCTTATTGGGTGTCTACTGTGCACTTTACTTTGAACTAGGGTATATACACATGTTCTGTTGATTCTCACAACAACCTGGTGATGGAGGTACCTGAAAGAGCCAATGACCCTGACGTTCAGGTAACTTGCTCAAGAGCACAGAATAAGAGTGGTTTGAAGCATTTGAACCCAGGTCTGTCCTATCTAGAGTTCAGACCAATAATGTATAAGGCAGTTTTTTTTTTAACTGAAAGTAATATTCTATTGTATCAATAGTAAAAGTGGCACAAGGACATAAACATTATTAGAGCAAGATACTTCTATCACGTATTCAGAAAATATTCAAGAACAGATAGGCCTTGTATTCAGACCAAACTATGCTCCCCCAAACCCAAACACCTGGGAGAACATAGGTAGATTTCTTAACCTTTCTGATGCTCAGTTAACTTATCTGTTATAAAATAACATCCACCTTGCATGGTTGTGGAGTGAAGGGGCAATTTTTAAAAACTGTGATTTATTCCTTTCTTTCCCAGCTTCCATCCAATCCATTGCCTTTTTGGTTTGGTAATATATGAAGGTCCTACTACATGCTTGAATTTCTCCCCCTTCACTGTCATTTCTGCAAAGTGCTTGAGAAACGTAACCCATCCCCTGCCTATGTCCCTGGGTGCCAAGTCCTCCTTCAGAGAAACATAGCACCCTGAGCATGTCCAGACAGGACTTTCCTAACAGTCACCTTTGCTGCCTCCTGGGCCGACGTCCCTGGAGCTATAATACCTTAGTCTCCAGCAGTCTTTCACAAGAGCAACTGATCTGGTGCCCACACCACCTACTGGACACCATCATTGACACTGCAGTGTGAATTCATTTTCTATGGCTGGGTAACAAACTACCCCAAATTTAGTGGTACAGTGGACAACAACATGGCATAGTGCAGACAGCAAGGAGGGCTTTTCAGTTAGATATATTTAGATTCAAGTTTTGGATTTCTTGAGTCTCCTACTTACCAGCACTTAGTCTAGAACTAGCATGTAGAAGACACTTATTAAAGTCTGTGGAACAAATAAATGAAGTTAAAAAATACTCGGGCTTCCCTGGTGGCGCAGTAGTTGAGAGTCCGCCTGCTGATGCAGGGGACACGGGTTCGTGCCCCGGTCCGGGAAGATCCCACATGCCGCGGAGCGGCTGGGCCCGTGAGCCATGGCTGCTGAGCCTGCGCGTCCGGAGCCTGTGCTCCACAATGGGAGAGGCCACAACAGTGAGAGGCCCGCGTTCCGCAAAAAAAAAAACAAAAAAACAAAAACCCAAAATACTCATGATGATGATGATGTCATCAAGATGGTGGAAGAGGAAGCCTCAGGCTTTGTTCTTCCACAGAAACACTGACTTAGCAATATTACACAGTCCAAAAGCCTTTAAGAGAACTCCAGAAACCACTTAAGAAGTCATAGTACCCCTGGAACACTCAAAGCCCAGAACAGTGCATTGAAACAGCTTCATCCTCTGGAAATCAAAAGTGTTAGAGACTTGGAGACTGCGTAATAGAGAGAGGCAGCAGAATGATCCTCTGTATTCACTTGTGGTCTTTGGAAGACACTCCGCAAATTCAGCTGCCCAGAGAAAACCACCATAACTTGCCATAGTGGAGAAAGAGAAAGTCAGAGAAGCATTGTCAGAGTTGGATGTTTCTTATTATTTGAGAGTTAAGAAAAGTCAACTGCATTTGGCAGCTTTGGTGAAATGCATGTCTGCTGATTTATGTATTTTATGATTGAAATTGTTTTATGATTTGGGAACTGATTTATTTATAAAGGCTTGAAAAGTGATAGATAAAATCACATTTAGTTACACATTGAAAAAAATCATTTTCAATGATTAGAAAAAGTTTAGTAAGACAAATGTATTATCTCAGAGTTTTTGTATGGCAGGAGTCTTGGTATGGGTTAGCTGGGTCCTCTGCTCAGGGTCTCAGGCTGAAATCAAAGTGTGGGCTAGGACTGTGATCTTGTGCAAGGCTTTAGAGTCTCATTCAAGCTCTCCAGTTGTTGGCAGAATTCAGGTCCCTGTGGTCACAGTACTAAAGGCATTACTCTCTTGTTGGCTGGTGACTAGGGACCATTTTCAGCTCCTGGAGGCTGCCGTCAGGTCCTTGCCATGTGGACCCCTATATAGATAGTTCAAAACATGGCAATTCAAGGCCAATAGGGAAATCTCTTTTAAGAGCTCACCTAATTAGTCCAGGCACATCCAGGATAACTCTCTTTTGGTTAACTCAAAGTCAACTGCTTAGGGACCATAATTACATCTGCAAAGTACCTTCATCTTTGCCACATAATGGAGCTTAATCATGGGAGTGATAGCTCATCATATTCATAGGTTCTGCCCACACACAAAGTAAGGGGTCTGTTCAAGACATGTACACAAGGGACAGGAATCTAAGGGACTGCCCAAATATTGCCAACCCCATAGAATATAAAGAGAATGCGGCCATGTCTGAAGACTAAAGGACCTGGAGGGGTTAGGATGTAGCAGGTATAATTCCTTTCTTTTTAAAATTTATTTTATTGAAGTTTAGTTGATTTACAATGTTGTGCTAATTTCTGTTGTATAGCAAAGTGATTCAGTTATATGTATGTGTGTGTGTATATATATATATATATACTTTTTCATATTCTTTTCTATTATGGTTTATTACAGGATATTGAATATAGTTCCCTGTGCTATACAGTAGGACCTTGTTGTTTATCCATTCTGTATATAATTGTTTGTGTCTGCTAATCCCAAACTCCTAATCCTTCCCTCCCCCACATTTCCTCCCCCTTGGCAACCACAAGTTTGTTCTCTACATCTGTGAGTCTGTTTCTGTTTCATAGATATGTTCATTTGTGTCATATTTTAGATTCCACATATAAGTGATATCATATGGTATTTGTCTCTCTCTGTCTGACTTCATCTAGTATGATAATCTGTAGGCCCATCCATGTTGCTGCAAATGGTATTATTTCATTCTTTTTTTATGGCTGAGTAATATTCCATTGTCCATATATATACCACATCTTCTTTAACCATTCATCTGTTGATGGACATTTAGGTTGTTTCCATGTCTTGGCTATTGTGAATAGTGCTGGATATATGCCCAGGAGTGGGATTGCTGGATCATATAGTAATTCCATTTTTTTAGTTTTTTGAGGAACCTCCATGTTGTTGTCCATAGTGGCTGCACCAGTTTACATTTCCAGCATGTGTAGTTGTGCTTGAGGGAACTTGCAAGTGGATGATGGCAGTTGCATGTTGTGGTCCTCCAAGGCAACACATCTTGGGGTCCTTTAGTCCAGAGAAATTCAGGACTTCCAGTTGGCACATTCCCACAGTTTTCAGTAACACATTTTCATCCATGCATTTTATTCTTCCTATTTCTATTGGGGAAAAAATTATTACTATTTTGGGGGGGAAATTTTTATTTTCAATGTTTGCAATTTTCCTACTTTCTTCTGGTTTCTAACGTGGAATAATTATTGCTTGTAGAGGCAGCTCTCAGGCTCTCCTTTGTTGTGGAAAATCAAAGTAATGGGCATATGATAGAGAATATGAAAGAAAGAAACCTGAGTGTTTCATAGACTAGATAACATAGCAGTTAAGAGCACAAGCTCTGGACCCAGACAGACGAGGTTTAAATCTCGATTTTTCCACTTACTAGCTGGGTGACCTTGGGCAAATCATTTCTTTCAATATCTATATCTTCATGTATGCACTTCATATAATAGTAGTGTCTGTCTTTTGTGATTGTGAAGATTTAATGAGTTGATATATGTAAAGTAGCTGGAACAGTGCCTGGGATGTTGTAATTCTATCTAAGCATTTGTTATTATTACCATTCACAGAGTAAAGCACTGTAAGAGACTGGGGAGGGTGGAAAAATGTTTACACAAGAATCTGGGGTGGTTGGGAGTGAAAAGCAGGAGTTGAGAGTGAGTGAGTGTCAGGGAGCTGATGCTGACATGTGGGAGGTTTTAGAAGGAGCAGAGATGGAGAAAGAGAAATCTTTACATGTTCGTTGAGCTTTAACATTTCACTTTGTCTTGTAGCATTTCATCCAGAGACTGTGTAAAGATTTGAAGTGCTTTTAATTACATTGTTGTTTCAAGAGAGAATTTCTTTAAATGCACTATTGGGCTTTAGACTGGGCATGTTAAACTTGAAACCTTTAGTGGACTTCTAAGAGGAAATGTTTGATAGACACTTGGATGTAAGAGTCTGAGAGATTATCCAGCTAGAACCACACGTGTGGGAGCTAGCAGTGTACAGATGGTCTTTCAAGCCATGAGGCTGGATAAGATCCCATAGGTGTTGTACGCAACTGTAGAGAAGTCTGATAACAGTTCTTGGGTGTCCCTGTCCTACTATTGTTTACCTTTGTAACCTTAAATATCATCTTTGAATCTCTAATTCTAGTTCTATCATCTTTAGACTGTGTTTTTTGGCCCTCTAGTTGAGGGTATTAATATCCCCACTTCCTCCTCCTCTCCACCTCCTAACTTTGGCCAATCATGCCTTTGCTTTTACTTTGCCAACTTTGATAACCTTTACATTCTTCTCTGCAACCACCTTTTAGTTCTCTCTGTTAGGTCCGTATGCTGATCCTCAGTGGTAACAAACAGTAAACAGCATTTATACTATTAAAGTGTATAAGTGTTGGGCATTGCTAAGCCACGCTGAGTGCCAAGAGTACATTTCCTTCTTTATGGGTTCAAATCATTCATTTACTAAATAGTTATTGACTCTCTGCCCCATCACAGGCACTGTTTTAGTTGTTAACATTATCCAAATAAAATTGCCTGCCCTCATCACGCTTACCTTCTGGCATGGACTCTTTATCACTCGAGTGAGAATGCGTCTAGAGTACATTCAAAAGCATTCTCTTTTTAAAAATCCTCTTTTGTCCCTTTTATCAGCCTATTTTGGTCTGATTTTAGTATCACTATACCAGCTTTCTTTGAGTTAGTGTGGGCATGGTATATATTTTTCTAAAATGCATTATCTTCACATAATTTATCAATTGCTTAAGATCATACTGTTTTATTTTCTTTTAATTTCACTTTCTTGTATTTTTGTTTCATTTATTTTTTGATTGTCTTGGAGTTTCCCTCGGTTGTTTTCTTTTTTCCTTGTTACGAGACAAAACAGAATTTCATTATCATTTCACAAATATTTTCAAGCTTCTTACATTCTGCCCACTGTGCAGAATCTTTTTAACTTTTCTAAAGACATCTTTCTTGCAACTATTGAGTTCCTGCTCTAATTTGAACTAATTGTACTCTAAGCTTGTTGCACAGCTGTCAACCTGTCTTCTATATAACTCAGTTTGTTCTACTTTTTCTTTATTCCACATCTTCCTCTTTTTTGGTTTTTAGCTTCATTCTGTTGGAATATAGCTCAGGTAAAATTTTCAGAGAGACTATATGGAAAATAAGCTTTTGAATCAGTGCACATTGGAGTCTTTACTCTTTTGCTTGTTGATAGTTTGGATTAATATAGTATTCTAGGTTTTCATATTCAACATCTGAATAGTGTTTTAGAAAGTAACAAAGAGTTCAAGCAGCAAATAAGAAAAGAAAAACATTTAGGCAGTGGGAACATCTGTGCAAATGTACTGAGACATTAAATGACAGGGGATGTTTTGGGAACTACAATACAATACAAGCAAGTCAATATTATAGGGGAATAAAGGGCAAGAATTAGAAGGAAGGGAGAAAGCTGTGGGAAATACAGCAGAAGGAAAAGGTAGGGGTAATATCCTAAGGGGTCTTATCTGCCATGATAAGGGGATTGGCTATAATCCTGAAGTGAAAGGGAGCCCCAGATTAGTCTTAATCTGGGAAATACCAGAGATGTGATATAGAAAGATTGATTGCTTATAACAGTAGTGTGGAGGATGGCCATGAGATTGGAAGAAAAAGGACCAGCACAAAAGAAGCATTCATGATAGCAGGAGTGGAGAACTGTAAGAAAGTAACAGGGGACAGATCCTAAAGAGTGTTAAGAGCCACACTAAGGAGTTTGAACTTTATTCTGGAGCAATGGTAAAACTCCAGATTTTGAATAGGGGGACAGATTAATACTTTAGAAAAATCACTCTGGATAGAGTACAAGAGAATGAATTCATGTTGGGGTGGAAATACTGGAGGTAAAAATGCTAATCCTGATATTGTTTACTTCTTGCCATTGTAGAAGCAGAGATCAGAGTTGAGACCTGTGTCTAGAGAGAAGAGAATGGATTTGAATGACATGAGGAATGTGAATTGACAGCCAAATAATGGTTGATTACATGTGGGAATTGAGAGAAGAAAGACGGAATGACTTCTGGGTTCTCGGTTTGGGCCAACAGATGGGTGGATGATGACACCACTTACTTAGGAGAAGACGATTTTGTGAGAAGGATGTCATAATCTGGGATGGAGGAGATCAATCAAGTGTGGCTCTCTTTTTTTCTCTCTTTAAATATAAATCACTTTTATCTGTCGGGTGAAGCAAAAATAAAATAAAAACCTAACAGCTGAGTGTTTTTCCTCCTCCAGTGTAATAGAGCATCCTTGCCATCACAACATCCTGTCCTGGAAACATCCTCTCTTTGGCTCCCTGGCTCCAGAGCTACAGTCTTCTCTCAGGCTTTCAAATGCTCCCTATTTTCTCCAAACTCAGGACCTACTTCTCTCCCCCACTAGAGTATAGCCTCCGTCAGGATAAGAACCATGTCTGCTTTACTCATCACTGTTTCAGCGAAGCCTAGGACAAATGTTGTTGGAAGGGATGAAAAAGAAGGATGCCCTGAAGCTTAGCGTGGCTGTGACCTCAGAGGGGCTCTGCCCCCGGAGTGAAATGACTCTTCTCCGACAACGCTCAGCAGTTCTTTGAGAAGTTACGGGACTAATTCCCAGACAGCAACTTACCGCAGGCCATGTGGGGGGCCACTGTACAGAGTTCAGGCAAAACTATAGCCTCAAGACCTTCAGGATGCACCAATTCAAGTTCTGAGTTGGAGAAGCCACACTTGCTGCCGGATCACTCTGGGCAGCAACCAGCAGGAGGCGTACGATTTTACTACAAGATGAGGGGGTACACACAACTGAAGTGCTTTCCTTCGGGGACGTTTGCCATCTTGTAGACCATGAGCTCCCTGGGGGTAGCCTCGTCTTGTCCAAGACCTCCCCTGGACCATGCTGAGTGCTGGGCACATAAGATGCGCTCAATATGTATGTGTTAAATAAGCAAATGTATACATTAAGACAGAGCTACTTATCTGCATCTTATCACATTTTTTTAAAGTAAAATTTCTTCTTTTAAAAGTTGTTTTAAAATTATAAAGGCAATATAGCTTGTAAACATTCATATAATAAAAAGATAATACAATGAAAAATTAAAGATATTCAGTTTTTCTCTCTAATCCCAAGTATCTCTCTTTTATCTATCATTTATCATATATCTATTGTATCTATCTATCTAATCATCTATGTATCTATGTATCTATCTATCATCTATCTATCATCTATCTATCATCTATCTATCTATCTATATCTATCTGTCTGTCTGTCTATCTATCTATCTATCTATCTATCTATCTAATCTGTCTTTCTCTGGTGCAAATTGGTCCAGAACATTCAGAATCAAGCAGTAAGTAAGACATTTTCTTTTATAATGTGCCCCAGCGCCCATCCAGCAGAGCTGGCTGGACATCTAAACTTGATTACCTGAGGGAACTCTCTCTCCTTTGAGGTTGATCAAAGGCTTATCCAGTAAGATTGAGGATGGGCCTTGAGTCTTCAGTCAATTATGTTTCTGTACTCAGTGCTTCCTGCTTATAACGCTGAAGGTTACTAAGGCAAGTGGGTCTGATGGGGCATCTCTGCCACTATGACAAGCTTGGTTGCAGACATCTTTGCTTCTGCCATCGGCACTGTATGCTTAGCACTCTGTCCTCCACAGGCACCTCTGTAGCAATTCCACCCATCCTTTCACTTCAGGGAAGTGACTTTCTCACCTCCTCACCCAAACCCTAACTTCCCATCTCCTCCGAGTCGCCAGGGCATGGAGTTGGTCTACATCCCTCTCTTCCCCTCGAGGTACAAATGCCTCCATCATTTTTTTCTCAAAGATAGTGCTATCAACCCATAGATCTGATGGTTAAAGGCATGTAAAGTCCCCTGGAATGAGTGAGCCAAATTCAAGAACATAAAGACCAGACTACGCTTAAAGGGAAAGGAAGAAAATTCTATTCCTCCCTCTTCTCCTCCTCCCCCCTCTTCATTTCCGTTAAAGCCGGGTACACAAGAAAGGCATCAATTAAATTCTCAATTACTCATTCTATCAAATACATAAATAAATATAATTTTAAATATAAGTGGGATTATATGATTTACTGTATTTCATCATGTCTAAGCTACATCAATTGTAAGGCATGTCATAATTTTATGTTTTACTAAGAAGAGAAAAATGCCACCTATTACAATTATTAGACACTGTTGATTGCATGATGCCTCACAATGTAAGAAGTGTTGAAATGTGAATGAAATGATTTTTAGAATCAACAGAATATAGTACTACATTATTCTGCTCCTAGATATTTTTAGTTAGTAAGTTGTCTCGGATATTTTTCTGTGTTGATATATAAAGATCTAGCTCATTAAAAAAAATCACTCTATAGTATCCCATATAAGGATATAAAATGATTTATTTAAAAAAAATTAAAATAATTTATTCAATCATTCATCTACCCAGAGATTTTATTTTTTGCAGTTGAAAACAATGCTTTAATGAAGATTCTTATACTTTCAATGTATTTTGTGAACATTTCCAGTTCTTAGATGTAGAATTACTAGATCATATTAAATTTTGACAATTACTGTCAATTTGTCCCTTAAAAAGGCTATTTATAATGCTGCAATAATATCTGAGAGTGCCCATTTCCCCATGCACTTGTCCAAACTGGATGATATCAATATTTTTCATTTTTTGTAATCAAATTGACAAAAATGGTATTATTTTCTAATTTGTATTTCTCTGATTGCTGGAGAAGTTAATCATATTTTCAGATATTCATTAGCCTCTTTCATTTCTTCTCTGGTATTCTGACAATTCGTGTCCTTTGACCATTTTACCATTGAGTGGCACAATTTTTTAATTGATTTATAGATGCTTTTATAATAAGGCTAATAGTCTATATGTATCTACTATGTATTTTCTCCATATTTATTTTCTCTTTTTCCATGATTTTTTGGTTATTATTCCTGAGATGTCATGTTTAAATTTTTTTAATTGAATGAGTCTTTAAATTCTACAATTTTCAAAAGTTTCACATACATGATTTCATATAAACCCATAATAACCCCTTTTTTTAACCCCCTATCCCTTTATTGCCCCTCCCCCTTCTCTCTCACCACTGGTAACCACTAGTTTGTTCTCTGTATCTGTGAGTCTGCTTCTTTTTTTGTTATATTCACTAGTTTGTTGTATTTTTTTAGATTCTACATATGATATCATACAGTATTTGTCTTACTCTGTCTGACTTATTTCACTTCACATAATGCCCTCCAAGTCCTTCCATGTTGCTTCAAATGGCAAAATTTCATTCTTTTTTTACAGCTGAGTGATATATTTATACATACAAACATACATATATATATGTATGTGTATATATATGTGCTTTTTATGTAGCCATATCTTTTATTTTACTTCTTTATGGCTTCTGGGTTTTGTGTTGCTTAAAATATCTTCCAAACTGTAAGACGGTAAAATTAGTTTTTCCAGAATGTTCATGCTTGTGTTATGTGTGTGTGTGCATGTGTTTGTGCACATGCCTATATGTGTGAATATATATTTTCAAACTTTTGTCTATCAATAATTTATTTTTACATATGTTGTGAGATGGGAATCTAACTTTGTTTTATCCATATCATTAGCAAATTATCCCAATGCTATTTGTTGAATAGTTTTTTTTTCCTCCTGATTGAAAGTAATCTTTACTAGAGACCAAATTCCTATGTTTCCTATATATCTGTTTCAGGATTTTCTAATCTGCTTTCTTGAACTACTGTTTTCAATCCTTGAGTTAATAACATAGTATTTAATTACAGTAACTTTAAATTTTGTTTCTGTATCTATTGGGGCAAGCCATAGAAAAGATAGGTAGAAATATGCATTAATTTTCAAAATATTATTCAGTGTCCTCTCTGTCCTGGGCTCTGTGGTAAGTCCTTGAGTGTATCTAACAATTGTACTAAACCTTAATATAATTTTAATAGTTTTTAAAATTGATTTTTTTTTCAACACTTTCTTGGCTTTCTGTTTTGCTAGCATTTCCTTTTTTAGGTGAACTTTAAAATTAAGTTTATTAAAATTTAGGTGAACTTTAAAATTAAGTTTATTAAGTTCCATTAACAGTCCTCTAAATTTGATTGGGACTGCATTAGCTTATAGAGTAAATTGATTGCATTAATTTATAAGTTATTGAGCAAATTAGACAAAATAAAAAATTTATGAATTTGGATCTTTCTATTCAAAAAGTTACCTTACCTTTATGTGCCTCAGTTTCCTTTTTTTATAAATGAGGATAATGGTATAAATACCTCATAAAATTTCTGAGATTAAAGAAATCATGTAGATAATTCCTGCCACATTATAAGAACATAATAAATGTTAGTTACTGTTATCATCATTATTGCTGTTATCATTATTGTCTGACTGAATTTTTTTAGGTCTTCTTTATGTCTTTACAGTACCATTTTTAACATTATAGGTTTAGTGTTACTTTATTTCCATTTTTTTTCTAGTTGTTTATTGTTTAACATATAGAAAAATAAATTGAAATATATGTTAATTGGCCACATATTTATTGAGTGTCCTCTATGGTCTCTTCCCATTCCTTCCTCCAGTCTAGCTCTGGTGATATTGGGAATTACCCAAAGTGGAGAAACAGAGGCCAGATTCAGGGGTTACTGTGTGACTTCCTCTCAAGGCTGATGGGTTATCACTCCAAAATCAAACATAAATACGTTCTCAATGCTCAGTTGTTCATATCCATCTTCCCTCTGGCCAGATCATGTACACTGGAGAATTGATTGTATTGCATATGGAAGTCATTATTGCTGTCAGAACCTTTGAAGACTGGCTTATACAAAATACACATTTGACCATCTACTTTGCATATAGCTATTTATCTAAAGGGTAGGAGGCAAGTTTGCTTTGAGACACCTGGGGGAACTCAGGATGCCCAACAAGAAGATATAGTTTGGTGGATTCCAGCCATTCCAAGAATGCTAGGAGAGGAAGTGGCTAAGGGTTACATAATCTACTATAACTTTTACATGTGATAATTTCAAACAAGAGATAGTGTTGGAACTCTAGGTAGAACACAGCAGCTGAGGCTGTATGAGTCTGAAAGAATATTACCTCTCCTTGGAACAAACTATCCAGGAGATTTATCATTTCGTTTACTCGGTAACCAAGTTATATCATTAATAATATCAACAGAATACAATGGCCTCTATGGTGTGTAGATTAAAAATCTCCCCAAAGGTCTCCACATGGAGATTTTTTTGGTGGCAGTGTCCAGGTCTAGAAAGCACAACTACAAGTTTACTTATATACTTGCATTCTTTCAAAATGTCAGTGGAACTCACTCAGTTTACACTCAGATCGTTTAAAAGTAAACATTGCTGTTCTGAGCATTGTTTAACCTTTCCTTTTCTCTATTCATTCTTATCAGGATGGTATCCCCTCAAGTGTCATTGGCCTGATTCCACTATGTCAAATGTATGCAGCAGAGAAAGGGGATACACCAGCAGCTGGAGGAGCTGAGCGGAAGGAAGGAGACTAAAATGTATTAATCCCATTTTAAGCAACAGGCACTGTGTTAAATGCTTTCAGATATAATACCACATTTAATCCTCATGGCTATCTTGCAGGGAGAGCACTGTTATGATTATTTTCACATAGGAAGAAACTGAGGCTCAGAGAAATTAAGATTTGAGCCAGGGTCTATTTAACTCCAAAACCCATGGGTCAGAAGTGCCAGTTCATTCTCAGTTCCAGTTAGGACTACTAGACTTAGGCCACATCTCCAGGAATTCTTAAGACAAGATTTGTGTAATATTGAAGCCAAAGAGGAGTTTAAATGAGTTGGAGCTTTCCGTTTAGCAGTGTGTTTCTTTATTGGCAAAATATTCTATCAAGCTCTCCCCTGATGGGCAAATCAAAAAATTTCCAACAGAATGAGGATCTAAAGTCATCATGGGAATGCTGCTCTCTTGCTCTTTCAGCTTCAAAATCTACTTCTTGGAACCAGGTCATGGACTTGTAGGACTTTCCATGTACAAGTTTGCTTAGTGTGTTAAGATCAGATGAACAGGGCTGAGGAAGCTGTAGGCAGACAGAATTAGTGATAATTCTTTCCCACAATACTGCACTCCATTCTTCTAACATACCTCAAGTGCATGCCCTCGGCCAAAACAGAGCTGGCAAGAGGGAGATTAACAATGATGACAAAAATAGTCTCTGACTTGATAAAACAAATATCAACTGGGGCAGGGGACAAGAACTGTCCATAACCAAACTTGGGATCTGATATGCTCTTCATTAGGACAGGATTGCACCATCTTAAGTATTTCACCTCATGCTAACTCTGAAGTTAGACCTTCTACCACTGCCCTTGAACTTAGTCAATATTTGCAAACTGTGGGGGAAAAAAGAGGATACAGATCAGCAAGAAGGGTAAAAGTAAAATATTCTGGAATCACTTTTTTGGTTTTCTGTAAGCTCAGAGTTCCCTATCTGTTGATCTTCCAGAACTGAACTTCAGAAATGAGGTTACTAGGGTAGATGTCTTGTGTGATATTGTGTACATTGTGGGGTAGAAGGTGGCGGCGGCAGTGGTTCTGGTGGTGTTAAATTTTCATTGAATAAAATGTGGCTTTGTCTGGGTCTGGGCTCCCTAATTTCCTCTCAAGATAAAGATGAGCTCATTTGAACCTATCCGTCTTTAGATCAGTAAACACTCTGCATGGGTCAGATTCCAGCCCTAGACCCCGGGCTCCTGCACTTCGGGAGCCCATTGATTTTCCCTTTCCTGAGGCTTTAGGGTGAGAGGTCAGGGCAGGTGGGGATGTGGGTGGCCTGTATTTCCTCTGCCTTCCAGCTCTGCCTCCATACACGCTCTGCCCTAGTCTCCATTTCCTGGAAGTGTAAGCATCACATCTCACTAAGTCCAGAGCAAGTTTTGACGTCTGAATGGGCATTGTTTACCATCCTCTCTGTTGCCCTATCTTGCCTTGTACCCAGACTTATAGTATGATTTTGTGCCGTCTGTTTCATAAGTTAATATCTTTTCTGATCACTCACCCTAAACTCTGGTCTTCCTAAATAAAGTTCCCCTGTCTCTTTCCTTACTTCTTCCTCATATGTGGTAGGGAACTGCAAACCCATTATCCCATTATCACATTGACCCAAGCAAAACACAGCACATGCTTTGGGTGTATTTGACACCTCCCTCCCATCTATAACACCCACACCTACATACCACCTGGAGAGAGCTAGTTTTGAGGACAATGCAGAGCTCACTCCTGTGTGTGTACCCTGCTTGTTTCCTTTTCCAGATGCTCAATTAGGGTGGATCTGGGCTGCTAAGTTGAAGGAAAAAAAGAAAAAAGAAAAAGGAATAGGCCACCAATGGTACATTACCATGTCAATAACTGCCCTGTGGGGACAATCATGGCTCCCATTCCCCAAAGGTTACCAGTACATCTTCCTACCTGACTTTCTCCTCCTCCTACTGTTTAGGAGCACATTCCATACCAGGCACTTCACACAACACATCTCATTTACTCCTCAGTTTGAGAGGTAGGTGTTATTTTATGAAAGAAAGAATGGTGATTCAAAAAGACTAAAAGCCTAACAAGTCATGGATTAAGCTTCCGAGGCAGGTCCATCGGGCTCTGTGCCTCCTACTTTCTTCAGGAGTCTGTGACACCTGAGGCCAGCTGGGCAGTGCAGACTGCCCACTGCAGAGCAAGACAAGACAGGGGATGCATCCATCCAGGGCAGGACCTTGATTCCCCTCTGAAGTGAAGGGCGCACTTTCCCTCTTTGCTTTTGTCTTGGTATGTAGGCCCCTTACAAACAAAAGTTGTGCTTGCTCACTAAAAAAATCCTCCAACATTACAGAAATGTATAAAGTAAATGTGACAATTATCCCCTCACCTAAACGCTTCCTTACCCATTTCTACTCCTCAAAAGTAACATTTACTGTGGTGGTGGTGTGTGTATGTGTGTGTGTGCGCACACGTGTGTGTGTGTGCCCATACACAAGCGTGCATGAGCTTTGTAGATATAGACAGATATATCAGCTGAAAAACAACACCAAAGTGGAGTCATGTTATATGACATATTCTTACATTTACTTGTAAAACTCAAGAACGTATTGTGGAGACTTTCCATTTCACTACATAGCTATTGCTCATCCTCAGATTTTTCGTGGCTGCATAATATTCCACAGGCCATGGAATCAAAATACAAATCTTACAACTGAAAGCACAAATAAAGCTTTGGAAAAACCAGATACAATTTTTGTGTGGCTGTGATGACATATTAGGGAAACGGTTATTCTTGGGGTCAGTTCTACCCAAGTTAAGTTCAGCTGAAAGAGGCATAAAGTAACACAATTCATTTTAACAATTCAGCTTGTGATGGATATTCACTTTGTCTACCATGTTCTATTATTACATACAATCCTGCAATGCGTATTTCTGAACATGTCACATAAAATTTAGACATATTAACTGAGGTCCTCCCAGCTGCAAACCAGTATCTGTAACTTGTCCTCATTCAGTCATGGGCAAGCACTGCTTCTAGATGGGATTCATGGAGCAAATGCAGAGAACAAAGAATCAAGGTTTTGACTTTTGAATTTTAAAATAGAGTCTTAAAACTCAGTGTTGAGAAAATAGTCTTGAAAGTTAAGGCTTTTAATTTGCCAGAGCCTAACTTTTTTGTGATAGAAAAGAGTGTTTTTAGTCTCAAAAGTTAAGTCAAAGTAATCAAGGCATAAAGCCTCATCCTCAACAAAGAACAGAGTGATAACAGATGAGGAGCCAGCCTGGCCCACCTTCACTGGTTGGAAGAAGTTTTCCTAGTCTAGGGGACAAAATGGCTAAGACAAGAGGGACTTAATCAGACCCTTTCCCTACAAAGGGGTCCTGCACCTTCTGTCCTGGGCTGAGCCTGGGGTTTGGGTGGAGGTGACAGAACAGCCAAGTACGTTTGGAGTGCAGAAGAAGGGATTTGTATCTATGTGCTGCCTGGCACCTAGAATATGGCAGAAATGCCATGGGCCAACATAGTGTGGCTCCATAGGGTACAGACTTTATGAGTGCCGGGGCAGAGAGCATAGACCTCAGAGTGACTTGAGAAGAGTCCAACATCCTTGTGTCCAGAGCCCTGAAGGAAATATAATGGGGAAGAAAGTGAGCCAGTGAAGGCCTGAAGATGCCTTCGTGGAAAATGGTATGAACCCTGCAGGCCAGAAGCTCAATGCATTAATAGCCATGTTAGCAAACAAAGTCTGGTGGCCTGTTGGAATCAGAAGTCTCAGGGCTCCTTGTTCAAGGATCAGAGGACCTGGTAGTATTAAACATCAGCCAAGAATCAGAAGCCTCCTTCTCCTTGCTAATACCCAAGAGTTTAGATGCCATCCTAAGGGAAAGCAGCAGAAAGGGATGGAACTTCGTCTGAAAATGTTGAGCACATCTGAAAGTGACTAGATTATTTTCTACCATAAGACAAAAAAGGGGCTTGAGGAAGAGATTAAGTTGAGTTATAGAAAAAAAAAATCACACATTTTAACCTAACTGAATATGTGCTTTTGTGATTCCTGTCTGCTTATGCATTCAGTTATTTCCATAAGGTTGATTGCTAGATGTGGAGCTGATGAGGCAAAAACATGCACGTTTAAAAAATTAAGTATATTGCCACGTCCCTCTCCAAAGTTCTAAGCAATGGAAACTCTCATAAGCTTCACCAGATGGCCTGGGGTCAGTGGTGGCCAAGTCAATGCTTCTTTAGAGCCTGGTATCTTATCCTTTCCTCTCATAATATAAACAAATAGGCTCTAATTTTAAGTCAATATTCCAGAAAATGAAAAAGTCATGATTCCTTTTATGCAGAAGAAATAGCCTATCTTTAATTAGCATTACTTTTCTCGATTTCTTTTCCTTTTTTTATTCTTTTTTAAAAAAATTATTGAGGGAAATCCTTAAAGCTCTACTAGATGAATGTGACTTTTTTAAAGACTTGGAGTTCCAAAAAGACATATTAAAATGAGACACGGCCTCTGAATTAAGCAACCTGGCAAACTACAGTGGCTGAAAGAGCAAAGGCTACTTGGCCCTAGTAAAAGAAAAAATTAGCTGACAGCCCCAATAAGATATATTTGTTTCCATTGTAATTAGAAGGTAGAAAAAACAAATCAGCATATCAATAAACTTTTTCCTGCTTTTCACCCAGAAAATCAGTAAATCTGGGTCTTCCTGTATCTCAGTTTCATTACAAGCCCTGCTTGTTTATAGTATAGTATAATATTCTATTTTTACTATATGCTTGGGTGCACTGGTGGATTGGAATTTACTTAGGATTTTTTTTTTTTTTTTTGTGGTACGCGGGCCTCTCACTGTTGTGGTCTCTCCCGTTGCGGAGCACAGGCTCCGGACGCACAGGCTCAGCGGCCATGGCTCACGGGCCCAGCCGCTCCGCAGCATGTGGGATCTTCCCGGACCAGGGCAAGAACCCGTGTCCCCTGCATCGGCAGGCGGACTCTCAACCACTGCGCCACCAGGGAAGCCCTTTACTTAGGATTTTTGCAATTGTATTAATAAGTGTGAACTTCATAAAAAATTGGGATATATATATATATATATATATATATATATATATATATATATATGTAGGTGTCTGAACTGTTTATCCAATATTTTTAAATATTGAATAAAATTCACCCATAAACCTATGAGGCCGGGTGCCTTTGGAGGAGAGGAGATTGTATTTGTTTTTGTATTGTTTTTTGGACAGCTTTTTCAATTTCTTTTAGGATCTCATTTCTATTAAAAATTTTCACTTCTAGTGCAAATTTTGATACCTTCATTTTGCTTAGAGATGCATCCATTTCACTGAGATTTTTCACATATCTAACCGTAATGTTGATTCTACAAATTCTTGGATATTGAGTGGGGAAAAGATATAAATAATACTCAGTTGGTAATCTATATATTATTCATAATTTTTTTCTAGAATGCAGATACCCATACTCAGATGCACATGCCCACACCATGCTTGGGTGCATGATCCTTAACCTTCCTCTGTGTCAGACTTCAAGACTGTCTTGCTCACTGTCAGTTGCTGAGCAGTGAACAGGGATTTAGAGAAAATGTTTCTTCTGGTTACCAACAATTTTCATGTTGTGAATAATTGGAAATAGGACTATTGATTTTTGAAATTATTTCCCAACAGGTCAAGGGTAACAACAATGACAAGAAATCCATAGCTCCGATTTTCATGGTCTAGAGCTACTCACACCAAGGAATTTCCAATACCAGCAAAGCACAGAGTACTGTTTGCACAAGCACTGGGGAAAACCCAGTGCTTTCTCCACCGGCAGATTTATTTGCAGAGACACAGGCATTTTTTCCAGGGTGGCTGCCAAACTATCTCCTGAGCCTGTCTAGCTAGCACCTGGGCCACCCATCAGGGGGCTTTGCAAATAATACCCTCCCCTTTGCCCGGGTAGAGGCAGCCTTTATGATTGTTTCAGCTTGTTGTGGCACCTTAATCTTTCTAAGCTGCTCCACTCCTATTCTGGGGCCTACCCAAGCATGGCTGGCTGGAGGTGGGGCTACAGCAGCTATAGGCCTGAGGCTGAGGGCAAGGGCCCCAGGAAACAGGAGGCATGGGAAGAAACTTTCAGTTCCTGGAGAACGTCTGTGTTCTTCAAACTTTGAATGTCCTGGGAAGCTGCCATGGGTCTGGGTGTAGTTCTTAGATCACAATTTGAAACAATACGGCAAGATGACAAAAGCCACCGGCTGGGGGAGAAGAAAGGGAACTAATGGTGATTCGGCAAAAAACCCATGTGTCAGGCAGGCTCTGTGCTGTTTCTATAGTATAAAAATAATCTCTTCTTTTGAAGGTTTGCCAGAACTCACAGAAGGTACTATTTTTATTTTCACATTCATCCTTAAAGATCTCTTGCTCTACCCAATGAGTATTGTGTTGTTGTTTAGCAGAGCAGTCCTTTCTTTATTTTGTTTTACCTTTTGTAAAAAAATGTTTATTGTTATATTGTAAAATATACATAAAATAAAATTCATGTTTTTAACCATTCTTAAGTGTACAATTCAGTGGCAATAAGTACATTCACATGGTTCTGCAACCATCACCATTATCCATCTCTGGAACTTTTTCATCTTCCCCATTTAAAACCCCATACCCCTTAAACAATAGCTCCCCATTCCCTTCTCTTATCCCTTGGCAACCACCATCCTATTTTCTGACTCTTTGAATTTGACTGCTTTTAGAACCTCATATAAGTGGAATCACACAGCATTTGTCTTTTTGTGACTGGCCTATTGCACTTAGCATGATGTCCTCAAGATGCTTCCATGTTACAGCTTTGGTCATAATTTTCTTCCTTTTTAAGGCTGAATAATATTCCATTGTATGTATATACCACATTTGTTAAATCAATTCATCTGTAAGTGGAAAATTAGGTTGATCCCACGTTTATTATTTTGATTTTTTTGTTTGTTTTTTCATTGATTGACTTTATCAGTCAACATATATTTTTTAAATCTTTATTTTATATTGGAGTATAGTTGATTAATAATGTTGTGTTAGTTTCATGTGTACAGCAAAGTGATTCAGTTATACATATACATGTATCTATTCTTTTTCAAATTCTTTTCCCAATTCTCTTTCCATTTCAATACAGAATAGTGAGCAGTGTTCCCTGTGCTATACAGTAGGTCCTTGTTGGTTATCTATTTTTAATACAGCAGTGTGTACATGTCAATCCCAAATTCCCAATCTATCCCTCCTCCCCACCCTTCCCCTCTGGTAACCATAAGTTCGTGGAACTCCTTTCTTTAAATAAGTTTGACAGAACTTACTTATTGAATTTAATACTCACATTCATACTTAAGAGATTTGTTCTATTATACCTGGTGAGATCATTGTTATTTTAAACAGAGAACACCTTTTTTAAAAAATGAACATTTTATTGCACCCCAATATAAAGATAAAGCTCCTTTGGTTAAAAGAGGTCCCAATTTGATGGCCCCTGAGATAATACACATTACCCTAGAGATCTCGGGAACAAAAGTCACTGAATTATATTCTCTTTAAAATTTCTTCAGCACTAGTTATCTTCCTCTCTAACCAGAAAAATAAAACAATGTCCAGTGGAGAAGGGTCCCTCCTTCTGAATGATTTTGGAGACATTTGGAAGGACTCTGTGACCATGGGCAGGAAACAAGTCCTGCAGAGAGAGAGGAAGGATGCCCAGACAGACAACACTGCATTCAGGCAAGGTGTAGCCATGAGTGATACTGCTCAAAGGACCTGGCCTTGTGTTTGGTGGGGAAGGCCTCCAGCCCCTAATCACTCAGGTGTCCTTGGCCCTAATATGAAAACGTAAAATGCACCATGTATTTTTTAATGCCTATACCACTGGAAGAGGAGCACACCAAGTCAGTGATTTCTTCATGTTACCTTTAGTAGATGCTTCATTCCCCATGAACAGAGGAAGGGCTGGGGCCACACGAGAGCATTAAATGCTTGGCAGGGGGCAGAGGAACTTACTGAAGGGAGAATAGATCATGAACAGAGAGAAAAAGATCCAAAGTCACACTTGGCCAACTTCAGAATTTTGCCCTTGTCTTGCCCTGCAACTTAAATTCCCTTTCTTATGAGAAGCGAAAACATTTTAACAAACTTTTTTTTTTCTTTTGGCATGTAGAAATCCTTCGGAGACAGTCAATATGGTGGCTGCACTGATTCTAAGAATCCTTTAGCCTTTTATAATTCTTTTGAGTCTCCTGGACACTCAAGGGTTAAGTGTCGTGCCCTGGGGTCCCAGGGAGGCCACGTAAAGATTTTTAGAAATGAATTGATTGGAGGAAGGTCTTCTGACACCCAAAGCAGTGCTCTCTTTATTTTCCTTTAGTTAAAAAGGTTACCCCTTAGGTTTTTCTCTCCACAGTATTGACCCTCCCTCCAAAGGGTTATATTGCTTGTGGGACGTGGGGGAACGTGTGGCACAATTTATCTCTTTAGTAATCTTTCACCATTTTGCTTAGATATCATATCAGCTGTTTTCTAAAATTGTATGAGCTCTTTTCCTTTATAAATACCTCCCTTGTATTTTATGCCTTCGGGAGTGTTCATAGACCCCAGAACTTGGTAACACACAGTAAATATTTGATGTTTTCCTATGACTTGTATTCAGGGACATCTATCCCTCACCTTAGCATGTGTGAGTAAATTAATTGTAAAAATGTGATGATCTTTAGCTGTTAGTCTTTAAGAAAAACTTGTAAATCATTTATGATGATAAATGGAGGTACCGATGAATAAAATTAACCTTTTCTTTACTATTAGTTGGTGAAACTTATACCTTCAAGTATAGCAAGGGTACTGCCAGGCATCAAGACAGACATATGTGGAAAAAGTTTTATGATCAGGGTTCAGATCAACGTTAAGAAGGATGGTATATATTATTCTGGACTAGTACTGTCAGATAATTAGAGTCACAAAAGCAATGATTTGAAGCTAACATTTTAAATAAACCTCCTCTCAGAAAACATTACCACCTGCTGTAACTTCTTAGTGATTTAGGCTCTACCTGGATTATCCAATCTGATTTAAAGCAGATTGGTGTTAAATAAGTATCAGAAGATAGGAGTCATTACATTACCACAAATTCCTTCTCCCTTTCAAGAGCAGGTAGAAGGGAGTTGGGGGGAATTCCCTTTTTTCTCCAATCAGGGAATAAATATTTTGGCCTAGAGGGACACAGGCATGCTCTTTTGCACAATTTAGTTAGGAAGACTGGAATTTAAGTTTGTGCCATTGATAGAAAAAGAGCTGAAAGTGGAAAAGTACTGTTAGCACTTAATAGTTTCAAGATTGCATTGGTTCTAAGCACCCTCAGGACAACAGGGTCAAAATACCAAGTTTCCATCACTGGGGGGAAAAGCAAATGAAGCCATCTGAGAGATGAAGACTCACTGAACAATAATATGGCGGACGGAAAGGGAGGTGCAGCTGTGAATGACATTTAATAGGGTCAATGATTTCTGCTGATTCTTCATGCTCCTGATTGGAAGATAAAGGAGACATGATTTTAAACCAAAGCAAAAGAGATAAAGAAAAATTTCAAAAGCCATACAACCAATGTTCTCAGTATGAAACACACTGCCAGTCATGTCTAAAGGAACACTTTAGAAAGGTTTTGAATTTACATTAGGACTTAGTTCTGAGTTCAACCAAGTAGAAACAATACATGCTCTCACTCCCCATATTTCAAATAATATATTTACCATTCTGTGATTTTGGGGAACATCTTTCCTTGTTCTTCAAATCATGAGACATTAGCAATCGTTGAACTGAATTTAGCTCACATTGTTTTGAACCAAAATGTTTGTTGTTTTTAAATTTTGAGGGCTAAAGTTAAATCTGTGAGAAGAGTTTTCAGACAGAAATCTAGCCATTTACTATAAACGTCTGAAATAAAAAAGATCATTTCTAGGAGTTGCATGCATTGATCCTAGGTTTGTATCAACATAATTAAGAATCGCAATAAAAAGAAAACTCCAGGGAATTCCCTGGCGGTTCAGTGGTTAGGACTCTGTGCTTTCACTGCCAAGGGCATGGGTTCAATCCCTGGTTGGGGAACTAAGATCCTGTAAGCTGCATGGCCAAAAATAAATAAATAAATAAAATAAAGTGCCAAGTGTGGGGAGAGAAAGGAAAACTCCATCACTAATATTACAGTCACACCTAGCCTGCTGTCCTACAACTGGACACAGGTCCAAAAATTAAATGTCACATGTTTAAAAAAAATCAAACGGCACTGAGCTTGTAATGTATATTTTATTTTGCACAAGCTTGCATATATACTGCACATACATTCAGTTTAAGAGAAGATGGAAGGCACACAAGGCAATTGGACTACTGTATCCTTTAAGTGGTACAAAGCAAAAGGTAAAAGTTTGGAGAGTATACAAAAGCTTAAACACACAAAGTAAAACCCCCTTCCCACCCTTCCCCCCACAACTATTTTTTTTTCCTGTTTTAAAATTTAGTAGCTGCCAAACTAAATTTTTTACTTTTACTTTAAAATCAATTGTCTACTGCACCTTTTTATTTACTTTTTAATATGGACAGGGAGTCTCATTGTTTTTTTTATCATATCAATTAATATTACAGTACATCCTTGGTAATACAAAATTGTACACCTTCATCAAATAAATTAGGATAAATTAAACCAATAAATTATGCAAAGTCTTCAGAACAATAGACAACAACAAAAATCCACAATTGAAATTGCCTCTAGCTAAAAAAAAAATCAAAAATTGACTTTATCAGTTCAGTTATTGTACTATATTCAAATCAAAGGGTCTTTATTACAAAAAAAAGAGCTTAATAATGCTATTTACAACATATTGCTAAATAATATAAAGGCAGTGTTTTGTCACGGTTTATACTATATACATATGAGAAATGGCTGGGATAATATTGGGGGAAGCCAGGACCTTTGATTTTTCCGGGTATTGCTGAGACCAACCCCAAATACATTTGCTTTTCTAATTCTAATTTTGAAGTGGTAATATACAATTTTAAACTGCTTTTCACACCTATGGAGAATATTTGAATATTTTAGAAATAAAGAATGAAGCCATTTTCACAAAAGAGGGCCAGTTTGTTTGCCTTTTCTGTTCATGTCTGTGCATTTTCGGGGGTGTCAGGTTTGAGAGAGGGCTCAGTTGAAAAGACTCAAAGTCCGGATGCTTCCAGATTCCGTTATATCCTTAGAAGGATGATTATAAGAAGATGCAAAGGTTAAATACCAGTTTTGATCCCAGCTCTGAATATGAGCATTTTAGCTTTAGTCTTATGGATGGTTTACAACCAGCAGATCTACAGAAAACAAAACTGCATTTCCTTCAACATCACATGTAAGTGCAATACAGTAACTGCTTACTCATAGAAACCAGTTACGTTCTTTTAAGGGGAGCTTTTTGAAAACAATGCTTCTTGTAATTTGCAAACACAGAGTTTGTACCAGAACGAAACATTTGTACTATTCACACCAATGAAGATTCTATAATATACATGGCAAAGAGATTCTGCTCTGTCCTCACATGTACACTGCTTCTTTCAGGGGAGTCTGTAAACCACTTTTTCTTTGATGAATTTATGATTGCTTCTGGGGGACATCTTATTTTTAAAGCCCCCAAATCTTTAGCTTTATGCCTTAATATTAACCTGTATGTGTATGCATGTATGTGTGTGTGGGGGGGGGGAGGGAGGTTACGTACTGAATGTCTTCATGTACATAGAAAAGAAATTTCATAAATTTACAGAAACTGCATTACCCTTGCCCTTGACATCTGATGAAAGAGACTGTTATCTTTTAAAAGTAGAGAGCAGGATTTTCAAGAATGCTTTCAACTGTCTATACAGTCACTGAAGTGTTCCTAATAAATTCAACAGATGTTGTGAGAATGTAGTTATTTATTAAAATCTCATGTCTTATGTAACAACAGCCATGAGGTTAAATATTTACATTGCTTTATAAAAGTTCCCCTCTTGCTTTAGTGTTTTTGTTTTGCTTTTTTTTGTTGTTTTTAAAATTTTTAAAAATGATATTCACCCACATCCCTAGCACAGCAACAAAGATTCTGCAAACATAAAACACTTTAATGAAATAATACTTGGAGGCACAAAGCAAACTTCAGGAATATGTGGGTGAACATTTCCTTAAATAATTACTACATTCTACCATCTTCCACGTTGTTTTACCATTTAAAGTGAAATGTCCTCATTAAACAGCCAGAGATACAGTAAGAATTAAATGTTTTGTTGTTGCAAATAGAACATTCTTTTCACAAAACATAACAAGTGCCTAAAATAGGTCCTTAAATCTAGATAGGAAAAGGTAAGCTTTCCACTTCACACGCATATATATATGTATATTTTTACATGTGTGTATATGTGTGTATGTGTTTTTATGTTCACACATCTGCACACACATATATAGCACATGGTATGAAATATTGCTTCTATACTACTTTTCATTAGGCTAAGAAAACACAAGATTTGCACCACAGTTACAAAAAATTGGCTTCTACAAGAATTTTCAAAACTCGAATGCTGCTCAAACAATTGAGGAAAAAATAATTTGCGGTATCAAACTGTTCTAAAAATTCTCTTCTTCAAAAACGTATTCTCCTGCTTTGTTTTAAAAAGACACAAAATATGCATAGCTATCAACGTTATGTCAAACAGCCAGAAAAAAAATCTAGTGTTTATTGCAGCTGTAGTAATTGGAAATAAAGTCAAAAAGATGAAATCGAAAGCCACAGAAGGCACAAGAACAATTGTACTTGTGGGAAAAAACTGGGATTTTGAAGGATTTTTAAAAATCCCCCCGCTGGTGCATTTAGGTCTAGGCACAGACTATAACCTCAAGTGTAGATGCAAAAATAATTTAGGGTTAGCAGAAAATAAGTGGAAATGTGGTATTTCAACATGGACTTTAGACTTTGTTTCCCTATGTAAACTGTCTTTAGTCCTTCACCCTCCCACCAGAGAAAGTGAACTTTCTCCCAAGTCGCCAATTTTTACTTGGTGAGAGTTGAGCTAAGATTGGAAAGATGGTGATTTAAAGAAAACTTGTTAAATAGGAGTTTTGAGAGATAGGCTTTTGTCATTTTCCAATGCACTGGGAGGCACAAGATCTTATGATGGTGAAAGAGAAAAGAATCACCTAAAAGCAAAATGATTGAGTTCTGTTTCCAGGACAATGAGGTGAGTTTCTCCTCACGCTGCAATTTCTACTCTGAAACAATTTCTATGCCTCAGTGAACATGGAGAGGATATTATTGTAGATAAGTGTATCAACATTTGGTTGTGAACACACATTTTTGCTTAATTTGTCTATTTCAATTAGAAAGGCAGGGGAGAATAATACTAAAAATTCAAATACGTCTGGAATCAATACTGAATTTGCCCCAGATCAGGAAGATACTAGCAATCTATCTTTACAGGTGAAGACATTACGGTTTTGCTTTTTACCTTGCAAATGGCAACACAATGGTGATGTGAATTACACGGAACAGCAAAGACCCAGTTCTATACTGATGTGAACAATGAATGTCATACTCTTGGGCGTGAAGCAAGGCGAAAGTGTGTGACCACAAGCTGAGATTGCTTCCCTACTTTGTGCTGATTGGATTTTTTTTTTTTTTTGGCTTTCATTTTATTCCAATGTGATGATTATCCGAGCACTTTTTTTTTTTTCCAAACAAGCCGCAACAAGAACAAATTGGCTCTGATGGCTCTGTGCAGGAGCCTGCGAGCTGGGCGATGTGTTTGGCTGTGGGTGCAGAGGGAGACCCAGGGTGTTCCAGGCCGGGCCACTGCACTCTGTCCACACCGCAAGAGGCCATGTCTCCTGAATGACGCAGGCATCATAGGACTGCGCCGTTTAACTTAAAGTCAGCAGGTTTTAAGGCTTTGTGCTGACAATAATTGCCTTCATACATTCCTGTCCATCAGCAGAATTTATAAATGATGTTAAATTACAGCGATTGGGTCACCTAGTTACATGGGTCAACCTGAAGTCTCCAAAGTCAAATGTAATCTTTATAAAAATCAAGGAAAAAACGATATTTATGTTGTATACGATCTAAATACCAGTTTTTTTTTTTTTTTTTTTTTTTTTTTTTTTTACGTTGTCACTTTAGGAGATGTAGATCAAGTTACCAAAGGGGAGGGAGGGTTCTGGAAAACACTATTAGAATAAAAAATGAATTCTTACTGCATCTGCACACAAAACCCATCTAAGAAAACAAGTGTGAATGCCATACATTTTTTAAAAAGCAAGTATGGGACTTTGTACACCTTTGAAAAAGTGGAAAAAAAAAAGAAAAAGAAAAAAGAGGAGAACCATTGAAGAAAGCATTAAATAGCAGCTAGCTTTCTTATGTGTGCTGAAATTGTGTCTTTTGGGTTAACTCCCAAACTCTCCTATTCTATACACTCTTCACGTTTTGGTCAATTACTAGCTTCTGAATTAGAAGAGACTGTATCAATTTCTTTAAAACGCTGTACCTAAAATGAAGAAACACTTAAAAATTAGACCGTCACCACTTTGAATATCCGTCAGGGTAGAGTGGACATGTATAGGAAAATAGGTCATTCTCATATGTACTCCTCTCAGGAGGGGAAGATCGCGTCAGCTAGCAGCTGTTAACAAACTTCTAGTGTAGGCAGGAATCTTATGGTCAAGTTGGGATGTCCTTTATTCCTTACCATAGAAAGGAATTCAGAAAATAGTGTTTTTTGAGAAAAAGTGTTAAATATTAAACAGAAATGATAATTCTTTTAAACCACATAAAGTTGAGCAAAGAATAAATTTGAAACTTATGTGCCTTTTAGTATCTGAAGCAAGATACATAGAAAATGATAACACATTATAGGGGGTTTTCTGTATGAAGAACGATAGATACTTACTTATTACCAAGAAGAACCTATTGCAAAATTTCGAGAGGTGACTAGAAATCACATGAATTTCCAGTCTCATTTTGAAAGAGTCAGTTTTGTACAAAACTGCTTTGCCTCCAAAGAAAATGGTACTAGCTTGTGGTGTTTGCCATTTCTCTAGGAAAGACTTGACGGTTAGTGATTATGTTTCTTTTTAAAATTTGGCCTTTTGGGGGTACTTTTGAAAAGTGAGTTGTTCATCTGCCACCGGCATTATTTTTAAATGTGTGATAAAAAGCGACTTACTGAGTTCAAACCAAATAAAATATTTAAGTTTATCAAGTGGTTTCATTGAGTTTTCCGACCTTCTCAGCAGGAAAAACAAGAGACACATCACTGACTACAGAGTAGTGCTGTGTCACGGGTCTCCCTCTGTCAACCGCCATGCGCAATAAACAATCAATCCAGCAGAAGCATCTTTTTAAAATGCCCTTCCTTGCTAATATAGACTTTACACACGTCAACATTCTTTTTCCCTGAAAATTAACCCTATTTTAAGTCTCCAAATGTTAAGGGCCTTGGGCAAAAGTAAACTAAAGGCGGAAGGAAAAGAACCATCCCCTTGCAATGGAAAACAGAAGAAAATGAGAGAAAGATGATGAGGAGGAATTACCAGCTGATTTCGTAACACATCTATGCCTCCCATACACATATATATGAAATCAAAATCTAGACACAGATAACTTGGACATCCAAAGGGGACTGCTACTATTCATACATTCGAAAAGAGTTGTTGAAATTTCTACTCATGAAGCAGCTCTTGTAGGCAGTTTGGGGATTTGAAAATCTCAGGGACTTCACTATCCAGCTTGCAGATGACCTTGTATATAGCCTTCTTCCAGGAAGGATCAACATCTTTGCCTGCGATAATGGCATTGAAAAACTCCCGTAATGTGATCTGCGCAACTTCCAGGAATCTCTCTGGAACCTGCTGATACAAGGAGACAATGGCATTAATAAAGTTTTCAGTTTCAAGTCTCCAGTTCTTCAAAGGAAATTGAGCTAAGTTCTTTCTTTCAGAAAGGGGCTTACATGGCACCTGCATTTTCTAAAAATGGCCGGCCTCTATTCTCTTATGTAAAGTCGTTATATATAGTAGCATTGTAATGTGGGGTTGACAGCTTTATAGAGTTTTAGAAAAAGACTTGTGCAAAGGATACATGCAGAACTACTGAAAAACTGGGATTCCATTGTGAATATCTGAGTAGAAAAAAAGGGGACATACTGTTGGGATTCCTCACTTCATTAAATAGGTGTATTCCAGAAGCAAGTCGCCACCTAATCGTTCAGAATTTGAATCATATTTCCATTATGAAAACAAAATGTGTTCTCAAAAGTAGAATAATAATTGGCCTTTGATATAAACCAAACTAAACCCAGGCTTATAGATGAAGATAGCAAAAATCTTAGTTTCCTGCTTGTATCAGAGGATTGTTGACCCAGATGTTAAATTGTATATTAAAATAATCTGCACTATAAAGTACAGGCATACCTTGCTTTATTGTGCTTTGCTTTGCTTTATTGTGCTTCATAGATAGTGCGTTTTGTACAAATTGCAGGTTTGTGGCAGCCCTGTGTGGAGCAAGTCTATTGGCGCCATTTTTCTAACAGTATCTGCTCACTTCATGTCTCTGTGTCACGTTTTGGTAATTCTCGAGATATTTCAAACTTTTTCATTAATATTATATTTGTCATGGTTATCTGTGCTCTTTGATGTTACTATTGCGAAAAGATGCAACTCAAGGCTCAGATAATGGTTAGAATTTTAGCAATTAAGTATTTTTAATTAAGGTATGTACTTTTTAAGACATAATGCTATTGCGCACTTGATAGACTACAATATAGTATAAACATGAATTTTATATGCACTGGAAAATCAAAATATTTATGTGGCTCGCTTTATTGCGACATTTGCTTTATTGCGGTAGTCTGGAACGGAACCTGCAATATCTCTGAGGTATACCTGTCCTCTATGTACAAAAAAAGAGTAAGATAATGATACTGAGTCCCAAAATACAAAATTAGTACTGAATCTTAAAATCCTACATTGGAAATACTTTACCTTGAGATTAGAATTGCTCCATGAGAGAGTGATTTATGCAGCTGAAAGCAATAATAAAACCCCACATTTTTGGACTGCTTATTATGTGCCAGGCACTGTGTTATGTACTGAATGTGAGTTATGTCATTCAGTTCCCCCAACATCTCTGTGATTATTAACCCCATTTGACAGTGAGAAAATGGAGGCTCAGAGAGATTAAGGGAATTGTTCAAAGTCATTGTACTCTAAGATAAACATTCTTCAAATATTCTTTTCAGAATCCCTATCTGTTAATCCTTCTCTCCCAGAGCAGTGAGTATATATGTGGGTGTTTTTTTGTGTGTGTTTATTAATTATTTATAAATAGTTGTTTATTTAATAGTCTAACGTCTTGTCTAGGGAAAGGAATAGCTATTGATGTACTTATTCAGTATCCTTTGTAAGTTACATGGTAAAGCATGGCCTATCTTTCCCCACAACAAGGAAGTGGATTCACAGAATCATTCCATGTACTCATAATTTTCCAAATACACACTGACACTGTAGATTTCTTTTAGTGGGGTACTTATACATTAATAATGTTTTATTTTTACAGTAAGTGCAGACATACGAGGAAGTAAAATGCACTGCAGTTATATGTGTAGACAGATCTGTCTGCACATATACAAGAGGTATATATTTTCATCTTGGTTCACACTTGCCCCTCACCAAAGTAAAAGGGAGGGATTGTCATTTTGAACACATTTGATTCCTTTCTCCACGCCTTTTCTCAATTTGTGCAGTGGACCTTTTTATAATGATAGTAACTGTTAAAGAAAATGAAAAAGATACCAGACATCCCTGTCTTACATATTTGGAGTTAGACAAAGAAGTTCAGTGCATCCCATGGCAAGTCACTTGTCCTTTGAAGGAAACCTAATAACACCCCAGAAAAAAAGGGCCCCCATCTGGGGCTGATCAGAATCTAGAAAAAGTGAAAAGTTTGAGAAGCCCCTCCCAAAGATATTGGCTAGTTTCTTAGGACACAGTCCCCACCACTGCCTGGAAAATCATGGAAACATCACTTTGTCCCCCATGGATGTGCAAACCCATACACCCCAAAGGCCATTCCCTGCTGAGAATTCATCTGTATTTTCAACTGAACTTTGATGATTTTCTCCCCAACCTCCTGCACGTACATGAGTACTTGTGGGATGGGAAGGGCCTGGAAGAGCAATCACCCCTCCTAGTCACCTTATACTAAATAAAAAGTCAAAAAAAAATTAAAAAATTAAAAAAGGGGCTTCCCTGGTGGCACAGTGGTTGAGAATCCACCTGCCGATGCAGGGGACACGGGTTCGTGCCCCGGTCTGGGAAGATCCCACATGCCGTGGAGCGGCTGGGCCCGTGAGCCATGGCCGCTGAGCCCGCGCGTCCAGAGCCTGTGCTCCGCAGCGGGAGAGGTCACAGCAGTGAGAGGCCCGCGTACCACAAACAAAACAAAACAAAACAAAAAAAGTCATTAAGCAGCCTTTTTGAGTACCCCTCCCTCTTCCCCAAAGATGATCCTTCACATTTTATCAAATGGGCGCTATTGAGAGAGGGATTCTGGCTAGAGAACAGTTATGCAGTGCAACTACCCACTCTAACTACTAGGTTTGGGAGCTGTTAGCCAAATGCTACAGAAACATCATCAGAGTGGTTTTCCTGGCCATTGGCAACAGATCCACGATGAAGATCTGTGTTCCTTGAACACTCGGGGATGCGGCCTGGCCTGGCGGAGAGCTGTAGGGACAGAGGGTATGGCAGTGGCTCCAGATGAAGTCCCACCCACTCCAAGGACCCCTAAGAGATCTGGGGAGCCAGGGGCCAAGGGAGCAGGGCTGATGTTTAAGACAGTCGGAGGAGGGAGGTGCATCCAGAACAGCATCAGCCCTGGAGGAGGGAAGAAGAGTATTTCTAGGGTTTGCCTGAGAACAACTCAAAGTAATTTCTTTGGGGGTGCGTGCAGCCTCCACCCTGTTATTCCTTATCATTCGCCATGCTGGTTACTGGTTTTTAGTGGGTCTTATCCTGTTTTAAACATTCATTTCTTTTGGCAGTAATCTTGGGCTGTCCTTTAACATCTTTTGTATTTGTGTCTTGATGTTATTTAACTTTTCACCTACTTATTTCTAGTTGTACTGAATTTATCATAAGATGTCTTTAGAGAGGAAGTCCTGGCTTCTATTCTGCGTATCCCTCACAATGCTTCACAGAGTTCTTTCACATCATCTTTGATAAACAGTTCATAATGAGACCCTGCCTTCTGCTTTGTTCTACACTGCTCTAGAGTCACACTTATCTTCTCCCTAAATACTTAAAAAAAAAAAAGGAATTTTAAAGTAAGGATAGAAAACAGAATTTAAAGACTTGAAATAGATCTCAGAACTCATTTTATAGCTGAAGAAACAGATTCTATGAGATGAAGAGACTCATGTGAAATAACTTATCCAGGTGTCTTTCCATTAAACCATGATGGCTCCTTTTTAATGCAATTTCCTACTTATAAGAGGCATCAAAACCTTGACAACCTGTGGATCTGTGGTTTAGAAAAACCATGGAAGAGCTAGTAACTTCAAAATAAGTGCAAATGACACAAAAGATTCCCAAGAGTAGACTATGGTTATTGGTTTATGTTTGGGAAGGGATGAATTCTTTGCAAATGGTTTGCTAATTTCTTGCTTACTTTGAGGCAACACTCATGCATGGATTGGGCTAGGTAAAAGAAAGTTATAATGAGATCCTCTAGTACTAGAGCAATTAATCATTTTTTGGTGGCTCCAGAGAGGTAAATTGATGTGTAGCAACTGAGCTGAGTGTCAAGGAATCCCATCTACAGGTAGAACTATCACCCACGAAAAAGAGACCCTTACCTCTCTGCCAGAAAAGTTTCCCCAACTCCATTTAACAGAGTAAGGGGTGGGGGAGTCCTTCCTGATGTTTTTTTTGGGGGGTATCTTCGAATTCAGCGTTATGAGAATGGTGTTGCCGATATTTTTTCAGTACCTCTTCACACCTAATGGATTTCCAATCACTAATAAACATCTGCAGAAAATCCCTTAGTGACAAGTAATCCCTTATCTAGGTTTCTTTTAATAGAACCCAACAATCTGCAGAATGAACCCTAGAGTATCTCCTCAGCATCAGGTGGCAACAGTCAATCAAGTCCCTGGAATGCAAGACAATGCAGGCCGCTGGGAGGGGGAGGGAAGGCCATGCCTTTGGACATGCCACAGGGGAAAAACAAAAGGCTTCCAAAGTCTCTGGCTGGGACTCTGAGGCTATTGTGGGAGCTGCTGTGCTGAGTGTTCTTCAGGAGAGGAGAGTGGAAACTTTGCTTTGATAAAAGGCATCCCAATATAGGAACCTCACCCCAAATGGTCTTGCTTCTCCTTGCCCTGATATTTGGAGGAGAATATCACCGCAGGGAGGTACTTGAATGCACTCATATATTTCAAGGGGGTTGGCTATCAGCATCCTCCCATTTCATCACAATTGTTTGCACTTGAGTCTCCTCAGAGCATATGAGGGCCCTGTGGGCTTAGATGAAACAGGAGAAATGGGAGGATGTTTTCAAGTCTGTCAGCCCGTGCCTGAGTTGCCTATATGTGCGCACAGGCGCGCGCACACACGGTGTGTTGGGTGAGCGGTTGTTTTGCTGTTCTTTTTTTTTTTTTAATCAGAATGAGTGGCAAAGACACATTTTCCCCCCGTCTTCCTCCTCCTCTTCCCAGTTGCTTTACCTTCAAGGATGATTTGTTTTATTAAACTGACTGTCCCTAGCCTCTGCAGTACATAATAAAAGCCTGACATAGCAGGCTGCCTGCCTTCTGTGTCCTGCAGACACTCATCATAAGTGTCAGGACATACCAAGGTTAGCGGTCACTGGAAGTGTGCTCACTGGCCCAAACCTTGCCAAACGCTCTTGGCAGCTGAATGAATGTCACAGAGAATAGAAGGGGAATTACAAAGGTTAAAAAGAAGACAGCCTCTCCTATTTTCTGGAGATAGAGAAGCTGATTTTTCACACCTCTGAAACATCCATAAGCTCATCCATCAGCCTCTTGCAGGGGACCTAAACACTGCCCCTTTCACAGCTCCCCGTGGATACCTTTCCAACCTCCATCCCCTTTAAAAACTGGTCCACTGGCCTAATTTCATCAGTGGAATGATCTTTGCTGAAATGGACAGAAAAGAAACCAGGCATTGACCTCTCTCCCTGGCCCCTCCCCAATAACCAAAGCTAATCAATCAGTAGATTACCATCTTATCAAGAGAGATCATCTTTTAGGTTCATCTTTTAAACTATTTTTTTTTTTCAGACTTCAGTGGGGAAATGGAAAAGGAAACATACATATGGGCAGAAGTGGCTAACGGATGGGAAAGTAAAATCCTGGCTAGTATTTTGGTGAATTAGTTTGTGTGTGGGTTTTCTTTCTTCATCCTCCTCCATTAAAAAAAAAAATACTATAAAAGGGCAATAAAATGCTGACTGTAAGAAGACCATGTCAAGGAGAAAAGGGTACTGGTATTTTGGATACTCTTCACTGCTCGCCTTGGAGAGAGAGTTATTCTTGTCACAAACCCTTTTGTCTGCATCTGCTGACTGCTTGCCTGTAGCCAGCAGCATACTTTAACTGTTTTGTCACCTCCTAACATCACATGCATCAGCTGTTGGGCTTTTGTTACGGGTATTGTAGAACTAATCCGCTGTGGCTGGTCTACTGTGCAGTAAATAAAACAGAAACGGGCTTCTCAGACAATTCTGCATGAATATTTCAGATGGCTTTTACAACTCCGATTCACAAAATCAAATAAATAAATAACTCCCACAGTCCCCCCGCTCCAGCCTCTACCCACACAGAAACAAAACCCCTCAAACTAGACCCAGATACCTCCAAGTCAACTGCATTGAAGGCACTGACTTGAGCCTTCAAGCAATTGTTTGAGTGAAGTTGAAAGAACAGCGATCTCTAAACTTCAACACTGTGGTGTTTGTATTTATTATTAGAGTTAAACACGTCTGATTCCGAAAACTGGGTAAGAGGCTTTGAAAATCTCGAGAGCTACTTTTCTCCTTGGGCTTTCTAAAAAATGATGTAATGCCATCAGTAGTATATAGTTAGAGTTGCCCTATCAAACTGCTTTTATTGTTTCCTTCCGCATTTTCTTCCCTTCCACTCATCTGAAAGGGGTCAAAGGAAGATGCTTGTGCATCTAATTCATCCTAAGAGCCTTTCCAAAATGTTTAACCTGTACTGGCGCACAAAAGGAAAAGCAAACTTTGGGCCAGGAGTTTTGAAACTGAATTGACATTGTGAGTTCTCTTAAGGGATACATAATGTACTAACCATATACAGTGAGGTGTTTTTCTAGACAACTTCTAAGTGCCTTTGGAGAAGTTAAAAAGAAAAAGGGCATCTGTACACGGCTGCGTGCATGTGCACACACACAAACATCGAGATCCTAGGAAAGGAGACAAAGTTGAAGTACTTTCCCGAGCATTCATTCACCCTAGTGTGCACGTGATTCCTCTAAACAAACTCTCCCATCCCTGATGTTTGTTAAGTAAATATTGATCAAGGAGAGACATATCTCCTGACGGCAGTGGCACAAACTGGGGACTTAGACTGCAGACAGAGGGGACTTAAATGGATAAACTCAGATGCTTTAGTAACTCCTCATTGAGATTATCAGACAAAAAGGGAAGGACAGTTACGTTACTGCTGTTCCTCTCCACTGTCTCACTCTCACTGAATTCTCCTGCCAGAGGTGGAAGAGGGGAATCGCGGGGCTATGAAAGATGGTGACAAGATGCTGTGACTAGGGGGTCTCCCTTAGCAGTCACACACGCATTTATCCTGCGTGTACAGCTGGGGACTGGCTGGCCCTTCAGAAGGGCAGAAAGGGTGCAGGGGATGGTGAGATTGTGTTCCAATGCCCTCTCATTACGGGGAAGGACTGGATGGGAAAACAAGCATGAATGTGCTTTGCGAAGCGTAAAATAGTATCCAAATGTAAGGTGGTGGTTAGAACCTTAAGGAGGGGTCCATCCACTTCCTAGGAGCCATTTCACTGGGATTATTAAGTGTATGCAGAGCAGTGTCTTGAGAGATGCTTTGAGGAGGTTCATGTGGCTGATTTTATTGGCCGAGTCAACACATTGAGAAAAGTTGCTTTGTGTTTCCCAAGTTTTATTTCAGTCATTTCATGATTGTGACTAGAATCCTGTCAGGGGCTGAACGGCCACATAAGCTTCCCTGGAAAGGCCAATTTTAAAATCAACTCTAGAGACTAGGTTTTCTGTATTAGGCACTGAGCACCACAGCCCAAGAGCAAGGTGTTATATTTAAGAGTTCCTACCAAATGGCTACATGGCGTTTAAATTTTAATAAGATGCTCGCACCTCTGTTTCAAAGGACTGGAATCATTCAGGGAGCACTGGCTACAAAACTGCTTGCAGACGCTACACCGAATGAGTCCGAGGAAGATTCTGCAGCCACAACCGGGCTTCAGACTAAAGTCTCTTTGGCTCTGATGCTCCAGGTGGCTTCAGCTTTCAGGGACCTTACAGGATTAGGTTAGTGTGACGCCCACACAATTTTAGGCCTATGAGTGGGCTCACCTCCTACTTACATGTTTTGCTACTTAAATATGTGAAGGCTAAATGTTTATAGGAAGTGGCTAGAGTTCAAGGCTATCCTTAAAACAAAACAACGAAAAAAGAAAACCCCCCCGCCATGTTTCCTCCGTCTAAGCAAAGGAACACATGGCAGTAACAGTCTGTATCAATTTTTTGTAAACCTTCAAAAGAACAATGTTCTGTTGAGCAAAATTCAGTAGCATTCTGTAAACATTAATTTAAGGAAATCAATAGACTCAGTGAACTAAAGCCATATTGCAAGATAAACTGGCCAGAGTGCCACTTTGTCAAATAGATTTTCGTTTTCTCGGCCTGATAAAGACAGTTTCAAAACGGGGCAAACGTGTTGCAACCAAGGTTTGAAAAGTATGTGGCCTTCAAACAGTCTGCTCATTCTTCCTACAAAGCTGGATAAACATACTTTAAAAATGATAAGATGGTTTAGAATTGATCTGGCTTTCAAATTTTACATAGGGTGGATTTCTTCGTTGTCTCACAGGAAAAGAGAAAAACAAAATAATGCGCACATTCAGAATAGAAAATAAATGTACTTGGGAGAAGGGGTTAAATTGTCTTGAGAAAAAGAGCTCTGGGGGCAGTGGCAGTTGATGCTTGACTTTAAAAAAAGAAAGGAAGAAAGAAATCTTTATTCATGCTGACCTGATGGGCAACAGGCTTTCTTGCCAAAATCCAAAAGCCAAACTCTCTAGTGGGTTTGGGATCAGAGGTTTCAGCTGGTGGAAGCTGCTCCGTTCTGTGAGCACCATGCAATGTCATATTAATATGCAAGGGAGGAGCTGGGGGCGGGGAGGCCAAGCTGGGGAAGGGCCGGGGGAAGGACCCTAAGTGAGCGAGATCCACACAACAGCCTCAAGGTTTCTCTCAGCCAGCCTGCAAGAACTGCAGGGATAATTAGGAAAAGTGGCAAAAGGAAAGCCTGTCTCTCGTCTGTGGCCACAGCAGGGACCTGCACTGAGCTTGTGGGAATACACTTCCGAGTGAAATTGCCCGCCATCCCCTGATGCCACACCAGCTCTTATAAATGCTG
Organism: Mesoplodon mirus; assembly: GCF_964341445.2. Classification (NCBI taxonomy): domain Eukaryota; kingdom Metazoa; phylum Chordata; class Mammalia; order Artiodactyla; family Ziphiidae; genus Mesoplodon; species Mesoplodon mirus. The sequence continues at coordinate 154,645,531 of NC_138978.1, read as the reverse complement.
GCAAAGTGGCGCCCGGCTAGGACATGGTGCAAACAGTCCATTGGAGGGAATGTAATAAAAAGAACGAATAGTCACATGGGAACTGCAAGGAAGGAGGTTAAGGATCTACCTGGACTGGACAGTGGAACGCCATGGCAAAGGATGCCAGGCAGTGGACTCTGGTCTGCGGTGTGGCCGTATGGGCCTGGCCATCAGCCCTCACGTGGACTTCCCTCAACAGCACGAAGGAAGGGCCAAGGCTGCCCTGAGGAGTTTCTTTGTTTCCTCATCTGAATTTGAATCTTTTACCTTTTAAGAGTGGGTATTCACAAAACACAGAATTCACAATAAAATTCCTATACCTTTCATATGTTGATAACATACACATTGATAAAATGTGCTGGGATTGAGCATTTGGAAAAATTGTGACTTTAGGTAATAAAAAAGACTGTCTTCACATCAATGCTACCTGTTAATAATTTGTGTATACATTTTAAACTGTGTAGACAACCCATTGGCAACTTTGCCTATAGATACCAAGATAAATAAAACCATGTCTCCCACAGCCCCAGAAAAGGAAGTACTAGCTTGCTGGGAATGGAATGACGAATGTCTTTATAATAAACTCTATGAGGCTGTCAAAATTATTTTGTGCCGCTGAAATCTGGTTCACCAAATATGCCTGAAGTGGCTAGTTTGTTTGCTCATGCTTGGAGGTCTTGGTGTTGTATGTATTAGGAAATACAATAGCTGTCATGTTATTTGTTGTAATGAGTTAAATTTTCCTTCTCTCCCAAACACGTCTCAACACATGACTCCAAGTTTAAATGAGCATCAATCAAAATAGAACAAAAACAAAGTCATAGAAAAGGCATCAAAAACTAAAATCTCATATTTTCTCCCATCCCTCCACCCCCGAGAGACTATAAAGATACTCTCCCATCTTAAAAACAAGGGTGAGCTCTCTGCTGGAATGACACATCTGGTAGGCTGTTCGGATAAGATCTGGACCGAGACTACGGCATCAAAGAAGCATAGTTTTGGAACTTCAGAACTAGAAAGGATCTCAGAGAGTTCATGTTCTACCAAAGAGAGAAAAAGCCTCAGCCAGGGGTCGGCAAACTTTTTCTATAAAGGGCTGGACAGTAAATACATAGGCTTTGTGGACTACATTTGGTCTCTGCTGCATATTCTTCTTTTTCACAATGCTTTACAAATATAAAAACCCTTCTTAGCAAGGGTCATAAAAAACAGATTCAGTGCCAGATCTGGCCTGTAGGCCAGAGTGTGCCAAACCCTGCTCTCGGCCAAACTTAAGAGCTAACCACTTTTCTGAAGGCCTAATGCTCTTTCATTCTCCTCTAATCCTGTGGCCCTCACTGGGTCAGCACACTAGTTGTTCCTGCAAGGGGAGCTGGGATCAACGTACCCGAATTCAACCTACATTGTCACGCCACTCCTCAGATGCGTATAAGGCTGGCCGTGTCTACGGGAATCATTAATGGACCACACAGAGAGATGCGAAGAGCTAGGTGGACCTCAGTCTTGCCCTGCTTTGACAGGGAGCTTTTCGTTCGAAGCTTTCCTGCCAGCAAATATTCAAACGAACTCCTATGGAGGAATCTATCCCTCCTTTGTGACACAGGTAATGAAACAGCTTCGATGGAAAAATAAGCAGGATACCAGTCACTCTGCCGCCTTAACTAACTTCCCTTCAAGTCAACCCCATGAATTACGTGCCAACCGCGTCTGAGTTCAAGACAGGCTGATAGCGCTTGAAGTTTAACTTTTGCTACCATGACTGGGTGAGGCAGTAACATAAATGGGGCCAAGCTTGCTGCTCTTCTTGGATGGGAGATTATTCAATAACAACATGGCATCAACCCTCCAATATTGCGTGAAGGAAGCTGGGGCCCAGATAATCCGCAGTTACTCCTGTTTCGTTGGAGAATGCATTACGTGATTGCCTTCTGCAGAGGTTTTCCTTCATAATTAAGCTTTGCCCAGGCTAGCATCCAAACTAGTGTGTGCCCTTGATTCATGTGGATGGAGCAATGTGAGGGAGAAGCCTAGGGAGAAATTGCTAGGAAGCGGGGTTGAGGCAGGACAATGAGAAGAGCATTGCCCGGTGTAAGCACCAAAGAAGGCCCTGGGAGATACGGATGCTCAATGAACAGAGCTTCGGAGAACACCAGGTCACGGGAGACACCGCCTCTCTGCTGACAACAGCTGATGCATCCCCAATAATATCTGGGTTGTTTTGGGAAGGGACTGGGATGAAAGGCAAAAAAGTCAGAAAAATTCTGCTTTGTGTTCTAGGGAACTCTATGGGTTTCTCCTCCAGGATTACCCTTTGCAAAACTAAGCAGGAGCCGTATTTCAAAAGCACCCTAAGAGGTTTGTGAAGGGCTTTGACATTCCTTTTTCAAGAAAGGTAAATAGCTTGGAAAGTCAGAGAAACAGATTCCAGAAGGACCCCAGGAGCCTTTGGAAGTCCTCTAGAACCCTACCGACACCTCATGGGTCTTGAGGTAATGTTTGCAGTGGGAAGACTTAGGATGCCGTCGAGACCTGGGACTGGCCCTGCTGAAAGGCAGGGTCAAGAGTCCACATACAAATTATTTTGTACACCTTCAGGTCATTTAAGATGATAAATATTTGGGAATTCCCTGGCAGTCCAGTGGTTAGGACTCCACGCTTTCGCTGCTGAGGGCACGGGTTCAACCCCTGGTTGGGGAACTAAGATCCCGCAAGCTGCGCAGCACAGCCAAAAAAAAAAAAAAAAAGATGATAAATCTTTGAAAAATACTCTCTGTATTAAAGGAAGTACAGTGGCCTTGAAAGCATAGCCGACTTCTGCTTCTGACCATGCCTCTGCCTTCACCCCTACTCAAACCCCCATATCTGTTCTCAGTGAATATATTACCTTTTACTAAAAGTCATTTTTAGTACCAGATTTTATTTTCCACCGTTAAGGTAGCCTTAAAAAAAAAGGAGGTCGGGTACAATTACTGTAAGAAAGATAGAAAAAACATATCCAAGTGACCTGTGTGAGAATTTGATACCTCCCAAACACAAACTTGTACATATAAAATCCCAGTGGAAAAGACATTCCTGGTTGATTACTATCATTTGGGACATGCTTAAGGGGAAGGATGATGTTGCTTTTACAAAAACTACCAACCAAGCCTAGTAGTGACGGTAGTTATAACATCTAAAACAATTAATTCTGTCTTGAAAGAGGGGAGATGTTGTATATTCTACAGAAGTTAATACGTATTACACAGGCCGATTGTCTGGGCTGAGTTGTGGCCTCGGTGGAATGTGTGTGGGGACAGGTATACAGGCTCTCTGTTAGTTTGTTCAGGTCCGTATCGTCTCCTAGAAAACCCACAGGCATGAGGGCTTCTTGGATGAATGACCTCACTGTTTGGCTGCCCTAGCCACCACAACAAAGTAGGCAGCAAATATAATGCCAATAAATTGTCTATGAATTTGAAAAATTCGCCTCTATAATCCCAGCAAGGGAGTTGCCACATCTCCAAGGCCACTGTTAAAAGATCTGCAAAGAGGGCCTTGGGAGAACACTAAATTGGGCACCCTGGAGATTTTTACTGAGATAATTAAGACACAGCAGCACCCCAAGGGTGGAAGTGGCTCCACCTGGTTGCCATCTGTATTCCCAGGGCCTCCACAGTCACTGCTTAAAGCTTTGCATCCTGCACAGGACTTATGTAGAGAAGGCACAATGTCTTCTGTTCTAGACTCGCAGAATTTCAGAGCTAGAACAAAGCTCTGTCTTGAATCTTATCACTTTACTGGTGAACAAAGTGGAGCCCACAGAGGCAGGTGTTGCCAGGGGCAGACCCTCCAATCTGGGGCTCCTTCCACGCTACCCTGTCATCTCATGGCTGTCCTTCTCATCTGGAACCCATGACTCCAGAAGCCTGGAGCTGTTCCAGGCTGTTGTCATCTTTATAGCCAAGCTTGGGGCAGGAGGAATCACTTTCTCTTTTCCAAACCAGTTTTGCACTGACTCTTTGTCCCAATTCTAACGGGAACTCCCTGTTTGCTCTTCTGTTTGTTTGTTTTCCTGTTTAGGGTCAGCAGGAAATGATGCAAGAGTTGGGTTACTGACAGTGGCGACAAGGGAACTTTTCTTTGGCTTGACGAATGAAAGCAAATGCTTATATAGCGCTGACTTTGTGCTAACATATTCATGGACATTCATTTAATTCTCACAACAACTCTGTGAGGTAGGCACTATCATTTCCCCCATTTTACAGATGAGGACACTGAGGCAGGCACAGAGAGGGTAAGACACTTGCCAAGGTTTCACTGCTAGAAAGTGTCAGTGCTGGGATTTGATCCCAGGGACTGGTTCCAGAAACCATGCTCTTAAGTTCTACACTATTATTAGTCCAGGACCAATGACATTGGAAAGACTCCCCCAAAGGAAGTCCCTTTTAAGATCTCAAGGTGACGTTTTTATATAAAATTATACCTACTTGTAAGTGAACATTTTGTTTCCTGCTTGAGAATAATACAGAGATCAGAGCTTTCTTGCCTTAGTTGTCATTTTTATAGACTCAAGCCCAAGGCTAAGGCTGTGTCTTCATGATGTCAAACACTCCAATACGTTACCTACAAAAACACTGAAAACATCTGCACAGCAGGGTGGATCTGTGCAATTTTTATTTGGCTGGATATGTTCCGTAGACACAATCAGATTTGCAAGAATACTTGCCAAGGGTCTCATAAATTGGTCTCATAGGATCATTTTAACCAGTAAGTGCTACTGAGATGCTAGTCAAGAAATCCAGCTTCTGAGGATGAACTTTGGGGGCAATCAAAAAAGTCGCATTGGAGGTGTATGTGAGGTATAAAACCGTGAGGTGGCCGCCCACTGGAATTCTGCCCTGTTGTCCTGTAATTGTAACTGTCCCTCAGGAAAACATGGTCCTGACGGAAGAGCATTACAGAAGGGCTGCTAAAATGATCAGGCGCAGCCCACTTACTGTATGAGATTAGACTTTTAAAAAGGATTAGAGCTCCTTAATCTGGAGAAATGAAGATTAAGAGGGAGTAATGATCAAAGTCTATAAAATCAGAGAGGAAATGGAGAATATGGCCACAGTCCTGTTCACAAATCCCAGGATATTCTAACAAGGGATATCCCTTTGGAGTTCCAGGGAAATCACTTTAACAGCCATACAAAGAAGATACTATTTTCACAGCAGGTAATACATTTAGAGAATTACTACCTTGAGAAGTGGTGTATTCTGAGAATGGAGTTACATTTTTAAAAAGGTTTAAATAAACCCAGGGGTGATAAAACCATAATGATCTAAAAATGGCAGGTTAGGAATGTTCTGGGGACATCCTGAGTCTTTTGAAAATGATGCAATCAGTGACAGGTACCCGCCTCTCCCAACATGCTCCCTGCCCAGGGCTGGTGGCCTACTGATCTGGCCACCTCTGTCCTCACTTTGTTACCTAGCTTGTTCCTAATATTCAGAACAGGGGTCAATGACTGGTAAGCTCAGAAACCTAGTACAAAATAGCAACTCACTCCTTGGAGGGGGTTTTCTTTAATCCTTGCCAGGGTCTTTGTCCTCGGATTCTGAATTAGAATTCAGGACAATGATCTGACCATGCTTCCCATAAAAATATGAACTTACTCCTTTCAGGAGGCCTTAAAATTAAAATCTACATTTTACTCAAACAGAGACATGTTGGAAACATCTTATGTTGCAGTGGTGGGGGGATAGAACCGGTTAAACTCTCTATTGGAGAAGCTGCTAACACAGATCAATCAATTCACATTTAAGGGGAAATTAAACATACCGATTATGTAGTACCCATCACAGCCCAAGACATTAAGCTCTAAAATTTACTGCAGTTAATGTAGAAATCAGCACACCTTAAGAAAAGCTGTGGCTCCATCAAACGTATAGAATAAAACTTGAGAGAAATGTTTGAACTCATTTCCAAAACAGCCACGGGTTCGTCACTTTCAATATCTAATAATAGGTCATTGTTGGGGAGCCAAAGGCAGCCAGAAATAAATAAATTTAAAAAAAGAAAAAAAAAAGGTTATGACAGCAGGAGGAGGGGGCAGGGGATTTTGGGAGAGGGTAGAGTGCAGACGAAGATTCCATGCAGAGAAAAAGAACCTTCAGATGACTATAACATGCTCAGCAAGGCATGAAGAATATTTTCTGTACTCACATTTTAGACTGCTTGCTGAAGACTGGTAAAACGCGTCAATGTGCAGAAGGAAATAAAAGAGCCAAGGAGAGGGAAGGGGCTTCAGGAGAAAAGCATCCATCTCCAAGCAAATGTCTAATAAGTCCTCATTCTAACCCTAAGTACCCTTGTAAGTTGGGAGCAATCCCGTGGTATCTTTTCAAACCGCAAGTTTGAAAATGTTAGTCCTCACGTTGGGGAGCTATTCAGAATCACTATTCGTTTGGGGCGGTGAAAAGTAGGAAGGTGGGAAGGGGTGAGGATGGGTTAAGGGGTAAAGAGTCGCCTTGTTTCTCGTTGTACACTTTCAAGGGCTCTGGGCAAGAACACTGGGACATCTGGAGTTCAGAAGTCGAGGAAAATGGGGAAGAACCAGGAAGATGAATACGCGATCATCAGCTACACAAAAGAACGGAGCAGAAAGAAGCCTGGATTTGGGCACTCGCGTCTGGCAAGGAGGCCGCCAGCAGGGCTAATGAAGCATTTGTGGTGCAGGACGATTGCCAGCGCAACAAAGAAGATGTGCTTGGGCTCTGCAGATGTGCCAGGGCCCCCAGAGCAAAATAATGACATAATCACCATCAGTGTCACAGACCAGACTGTACACAAGGTGACAGGGGAGCAGGGGGGCTGTAATACACACACGGGGAGGACTCTCCGGGGCCCACGGCGGCTGCGCCCTGAGGCCTGGGATGCAGGCAGGACTACCTGCCTACCTCTCTCTAGCTGTATCTCACATCCTAAGGTGAGTCTTGTCCCCACCATTGGTGGCTGTGTTTTACCCAATCCCAGCTACTCCTCAAGAGGCCACAGAAATCTGAAAAGCTTACGAGAGACTCAGACTGGTAGGAAAAGGCTGGAAGAAGAGAAGGAAGGGGAGAAATGGAAGCAAAGAGTTTTGAGTAAAACTCCCTGTGATTCTGCTAAGTTCTGTGCTCCAACTCCCACGAACCTGACCCTAGCCATTCAACCCGAGGGACAAACATTAGCATGACTGTCAAGGTTTCCTGCTGCAAAGAAAGTGCAAGAAATATTTGGGGGCGCCTGGGAGGGAGGATCACACAGTAGCAATCGATGGTCCACCTCAAAGCGAGCACGAAAACAACAGGAAGGCAGGAGGGAGCTGCCCCTGCCCGTTTTAAACAAGGTCTCTCAGCTGGCCTCCGCACCTGCCCTGGCTCCGGCTCCGTAAGGTGGGTGTGTTAGTACAGCTGTCTGGCTTTTAAGTGACTTTTGTCAGTTTGAAAGTGAAAAGTCTGTTTGAGGAGCTGAAAGAACAATAGCCCAGAGGCCAGAAGAAGGGCTGGCAACACAAAGGACTTAGACGACACCACTGTCCCTTTTCATTACTTCTAATGAAAGATTCATAGGAATAACTTTAATTTTTTATGACCCCCTTTTTGGTATGACTCTATTAGTTGTGTCAACTTCCAGAGCCAGGTTCTCTTTAAATAGCAAAGGGTCTGTTGTGAAAGTATCTTCAAAGAGCAACAGGGACAGAATAGATTCTGGCCATCCTGCAGGCCCCTTTCTCCAGAAGACACTGCTCTCAGGGACACAGAAATGCTCTTTAAATACCGTTTCCTTCTGCCTTGAGGTCTCTGTGAACACTACAGGGAAGCGATCTTTTTTTTTTTTTTTTTTTTTCGGTACGCAGGCCTCTCACTGTTGTGGCCTCTCCCATTGCGGACGCGCAGGCCCAGCGGCCATGGCTCACGGGCCCAGCCGCTCCGCGGCATGTGGGATCTTCCCGGACCAGGGCACGAACCCGCGTCCCCTGCATCAGCAGGCGGACTCTCGACCACTGCGCCACCAGGGAAGCCCCAGGGAAGCGATCTTAAACCTCTCTAACGTGCTAGTTCAACTGCTCCTAGGAAAAACGATTCTATTTGTTTTCTTGGCTTCACTCTATGTAACAGGAACAGTAGTATAATCATCATTAATCGCTCTCTTTTCCCTTTACTTTTCAAATAGCTGTCTCCATAGTGCATCTTTATTTGGTGTCTCAGCCAAAAGGGCAGGGGTGGGGAGGGGGGGAGGGGAACAGGTTGTATTTGTTTTATGTCCTGTTACCAGATAGCACTGAAGACTGGCTTGAGGCAATCGTTGAAGGTGAAACAATATTTTAAAACGAGGATAATCTACTTTCAAGAACCAAAGTCCTACGCTTCATCAAAAGAATGTTTGCAAAAAACACTCATTCTGGCAAATGTACACTGAAGTGGTTAAGAGAAGTGAGTGAATGATCATTTCATTTTCTGCCCTATGGCTGAAAATGAACCAAACAGTTAAAAGTGCAATAAAATCCTGGGGGCGGGGCTGGGGTGGGATGGGGTGAGGAAATGTGATTTAAAATGTTATCGGCCACGTGAAAAGGGATCACCAACTTTTGAACAAGCCTGGGGTTCGCTAAATGAGTTTGTTTAATCCAGGCGAAATAAACAGGCTGCTTTTCAAAAGGTGGTTAGACCTGCAGACATTTAATCCAGGATGGGCCGAACACAATGATACCGGCCCACTGAAAGCTCCAACCACCACCGGCGGCTCTCAGCAGAGAACGGGCTCCCTTTCTCCTATTGATAACCCTTTGTGGGGCACAGAGAAAGAGGCGAGGCGAGGAGAACTGAACGTCAGACAATGGCCATCATGCCACACACTGACTCTGAACTTTCCTCATCTCTGAAGGACAATTAATTATGAAGGCCTTAGGGGTAGGTCGAAGCAAGGGAAAAACCCAATGCTGTCCCAGCAGTGGACGCGGCTGCCACCTCTGTGTTTGCTAAATGGCTTTGCCTGTTGGGGTACAGCCACCAAGAGAGCCAATAGATCACTGGGCGGGAGGGGGGGAGGTGTGGGAGGAAAGCAAAAGATTTTTTTGTGTGTGCGCCTGCCCTTGTATAATTCTATTCTCACTGTGAACTCATCCATACACAAAACACAAGGACAATTTTTTTTTTTTTTTTTAAAGAGAGAAAAGCCACAGGGTAGGTTGCAGCAGAAACGGCCTCTCAGTGGTGTGTTAAAAAGGATGGTCTTTTCACCAAATCATTTCACAGAGGCAAAACAGACAAACACAAAGAGTTGAGACTTTTTCTCTGACATTAAATGGAGTAACTGATAAGGTCAGACATATGATACCTAAAGACATGAATCTGTGAACTCTTGAAGTCAAAGGGCCTCTCTGTGCCGAGGAACAATCTTTCAAAGGAAATAGATCATAGAACTCCACTGAATCTGCTTTAAACTTTATGAAGCAGGAGGAGAAAAAGCTCTAAGTAGGGAAGCTTGACAGAAGAGCCTTGAACTATTTTCTGAAGGAAAGATGAGACCCTCCCTAGGCTGCCACAAAACATCTTTTTTTTTTTTTTTTCTAAAGGCTCCTCTGAACTTTGATACCAAGACACTGCCATTGAAAGCTGTATAATTATGTGCTATAGCCACTGTAGAAAATGCTTTGTTCCCCCCAACAAAGGACAATAAGCAAAGTAAAGCGACATTACACTGTATCTTTTTCTTTAAGAATGTTGAGAAAGGTCATGGAATGCTATAACTAATAAAGCTGTTGAGTAAGGAGGGCTTAACGTTGATCTTACTGTGCTTGAATGTAACCCAATGACAAAAAAGACACAGGGCGCTAAAAATGCAATGACATTACCAAATAGATGATAAATCAATGGACCTGCTTCATTATACTCATCAACACCTTGAATCCCAAAGGGACAGCGGTGCAAAAATGAAGCTTCAGGCACGCAGTTTTCCCGGTGCCCTCCCCCCGCCACCCCTGCCAACCCCCCCTTCCCCACCCAGCCTGGCGTCTTTACCGCTCCCACCTTCAAATTTCAGGCAGTCATTCTGTACGAGGAATATGTTTCCAGACAGCCATGTGTGTACATATATTTAGAGAACATTCATTTAGTCTCTTAAAAGATCAATTTGGCTTGTCACTGGGGGGACTGGCAGCAAAAGAAATGGTAAAGGTTTCTTTTCCTCCTTGCAACCCACCAAGAGTGCGTTGTGTGATCGTTTAAATGGCACCTCGGCTTTGAGGCCAAAAGACTGCAAGAGCAGTAAAAGGGTTTCCCTCCTGTGCCAGTTTTCCAAACGATCACTCATATTTAAGTATCTATTTGGAGCAGAGGGAAGCGCTTCCTAAATCCACCTGTCCTCATTTTTCTTTAAAGAGGTGACAGGGCGAATGAAAGACTTCCAAATATATTACATCTTCTTAAACGTGTGTCCTGTGGAAAGCGGGGGTGGGCTGGGAATGGGGGTGAGCCTGGTGGAGGGAGTTAGATGCACTGTATGTGTTTAAGTGTCACGTGTTTGGGTGGGTGTGTGCGTGGGGGGATGTGAGGAGTGCTGCCTTTTCATTTTCTCTTTCTAAGAGGAGAGTGAGAAGCCCAGAGAGAGGCCTGCAGAAGTACCCTTCTTGTCTGTCATGTGACACCTAGAAAAAAGTCAAACCACAGGCTCCACGATGGAGCGTCTGCCCCCCGAGTTATTAGTATCTTAGGAAATGACATTTACAAGCCCACGAATCAATGAATCAGGTTCTCTTTTCCATTTGTTTCTAAGCCTTCCATCCAAAACCCTGGGTCTTTTTTGAGGACAAGGGAAGTTAGTCACTCCTCCTGCGAGTTTGGACCCTGCCCGCAGTTAATTGGCTGGCCACTAATGGCCCACGGGGGACGCCTGGCTGACCATGGTGGGGGAAGATCTAGCTTATGGGAATGGAGAAAAGGAGAAGGAGTGCTCAGGGCAGTCTTGGAAATTGATCGTGAGCCTTGCCTTCTTTGCTGCCCCAGTTGTGAGGGAAACAGAAAAGCAATACAGTCCAAAGCACATGCCCCTACGGTCAGAAGGGTCAGCCCGGATGAAGGTGTCTGCTACATTCTCTTCCCAACCTCCACGCAGGCTATTCCAGACCCCAAGCTCTGGGTCGTCCTGCCTTTCTCAGCGGCCAGCCTACCTCAGTCAACCTAGGGTGGCTGTCTTCTGGCTCCATGAGCAGTGCGTTTAACTTTGGGACTTAACACAGATCGGTTGCCTTAGTTGAGTTCTCTGCAAAAACGTGTAAACCTGCCTTGGAAACTGACAGCGCGCATTGCCTTCTTTCCCTGCCGCAGTTGTGAGGGAAACAGAAGTAATAAAATTCAACTCCTATGCCCCTGAAGTCAGAAGTATCAGTGTGATTTAAAAACTGGGAAGGAATCCCAAACCTCCTTTCCCTCCCTATAAAAATCAATTTTGGAAGCTCTTCAAAATGAAGTGAGAATGAAGCATGGCAATATATACCATAACACCTGGAACGACAAATTTATTGTTACCAAGCTCATTTAACATGAGAAGCGGGAGTTAAAAATGCGGCCTGGGCTTCCCTGGTGGCGCAGTGGTTGAGAGTCCGCCTGCCGATGCAGGGGACGTGGGTTCGTGCCCCAGTCCGGGAAGATCCCACATGCCGCGGAGCGGCTGGGCCCGTGAGACATGGTCGCTGGGCCTGTGCGTCCGGAGCCTGTGCTCCGCAACGGGAGAGGCCACAACAGTGAGAGGCCCGCGTACTGCAAAAAAAAAAAAAAAAAAAAAAAAGAAAAAATTGGCCTGTCACTGAACGTGCCTCTCTGAGCACCTTCATGGACTCATGTTGGGAGGGAGATGCTCGACCCTTGTCCTGTAGCCAACTTCCTTCCCTTGAGCACAAGCTGAAAGCGTGGTTCATCCCCCCCTACCCGCCCCCTTCAGTGTCTTCTTCCACATCCCCTGGGTCTTCTCAAGCTCTCACCACCCCAAGTCTGAATGCCGTGCCAAGAATCTTGGCAATTGTGTAAACTGATACAAAAGGCAGAACAGGCTCTCCTGTCACTTAGAAGGTTCTGACTCATACAAGACAGGAAATGCGCAGGGTCTAGAAGAGCAGGGAGATGCAAGCCACTCCCTCTGCACTAGTGATAAACCTTCCCCATCTGCTTTATTTTCCCGCAGGCCAGGGGTCAGCAGCCACTCCAGCCTTGAGAGCCATCAGCAGCAGGGGCTGGAGGGGGGTGGTGCTTAGCAGTGACAGAGGTGCCACCAGCAAGCTTATGACAGAGGCAGAGATGGAGCAGAAAGCTGAGAAAAGACAAGGGTAGGAGGAGGGAGAGAAGGAAGGAGAAGGTAGCAAAGGACAGAAAAGCATTAGCATCAACCCCGTTCTCTCTCCCTGGCTCCCCTGTTCCCACCCATTTAGAACTACTTTAAAAACAGTATAAAGCTTTAGGCAAGCTGAAGTATTTCTTGTATTAATATCCATATCATTAGTACTCACATTAAATTAATTAATATTGGTAGACTACTTAGAAGAGTGCCCAGAACATACTAAACAGTCAATAAATGTGAGCTATTTTATCATTGCTACAAACCACTGATTAACTGATTGAGAAATTTTAAAATGTAATCAAGAAGACGTTTTATTATTTGGCCAGCTAATAGTTGGTTTAATATATTCCTTTAAATTGATTGGATCTTTGGGCATCATGTAGGCATAACTTCAGTCTCTCTACTAGGCCCCATCTCTGTTTAAAAATTTAAAAATAAACCAGGTGCACAGTTCTCTACTTTGCCATCTTCTTCACTTGCTCATTTTAGACTGCAGATTCACTTGACTTGGTCTTCAGGGGAGAAACTTAGATGCAAAAGTCAAGCAGTGCATGCAATAGCAGCTGAGGTAACAGATAGAGGTGCTGGGCCTACTTCTGGCTCACAGCCACAGTCCACACTGGAAGAGCAACAATGATAAGACCAGTGGCTTTCTTTTTCTTTTTTTTTTACAAATTTATTTATTTATTTTTGGCTGTGTTGGGTCTTCGTTGCTACGCGTGGGCTTTTTTTAGCCACAACTACTGAGCCCGTGAGCCACAACTACTGAAGTCCGCGCGCCTACAGCCCCTGCTCCGCAACAACAGAAACCACCGCTGTGAGAAGCCCGCGCACTGCAACGAAGAGTAGCCCCTGCTCACCGCAATTAGACCAGTGGCTTTTTAAGCATCTCACTTAAGCACTGACCTCCATGCACAAAGGCACAGAAAAGAAGGATCATCTTATCTGAAGCTTTTATTAGTAAGTGCCCCAAACTGAGAGGCTAAATTAAAAACTATTTCATGATATTAGGATCATACATGGTGGTAGGGGTGTGTATGTGCATATGTGTGGGTAAGTGGAGGGGGCAGGGCAGAATCTAGCTCCTGCTTTGTTCTTAGCACATTTCCAGAAAGAGCCTAGTTTTTACCGAAGGAGGAATAAGGCCCAGAATAGTCCAATAACTTGTCTGAAGTCACATGAGAAGTGACAAAATTGCTCCCTGGGCCCCATACTCTTTGCACTGAAGCAGTCTTAAAATAGACACTGCAGATAAAGGAGAGGTGGCCTGGCTGGAAGTGGATATGATTCACAAAGGGAGGAATATCAGATGTTAATCATATTAAAGAAGGATTTAGATGATGCTAAATGGAGCAGCTTGTTGGGTATCTCTTGATTCCAGCCATCCCCTGTTTGTGTCATTTTGGCCCTTGTGCTGAGTAGGGGATTAAAACCAACCAGGTAAGGTTTAAACGACCCTAAAAAATCCTAATGGGCACTGTCAGGATTTGTTCTCTTGAGTATGTTACTCAGCAAAAATGCACAAACCGTCCCGTGGATCTTGGGCAATTCGTTTATGAAGCTTGACGCATGCTGCCAAACGAATATTTATCATAATAAACTGTAATTAGTTCACTAGCACACCGTTGAATTCTCTTAGCTCAAAGTTGACAGCAAAAGACTTATCAGAAAGGGGGTGGGGAGAAGTGAAGCTTTTAATAAGATTTCTTTAAAATGTTTAGCCATGGTCATCATGCAGGGGAAATGGGTTCGATCCCTGGTCAGGGAACTAAGATCCTGCATGCCACAAAGTGTGGCCAAAAAAAAAAAGTTTAGCCATTGTCACATTCTTCAGCTTTAGAAGAAATCTGCTAGGGTGTTCTGTCAAAACAGTAAACCAGAGCTCTGTTCCAACAGAGACTTGAAAATGCTGAAGCAGTAGGGCTTCCCTGGTGGCGCAGTGGTTGAGAGTCCGCCTGCCGATGCAGGGGACACGGGTTCGTGCCCCAGTCCGGGAAGATCCCACATGCCGCGGAGCGGCTGGGCCTGTGAGCCATGGCCTGCGCGTCCGGAGCCTGTGCTCCGCAATGGGAGAGGCCGCAGCAGTGAGAGGCCCACATACCGCAAAAAAAAAAAAATATATATATATATATATATATATATATATATATATATATATACAGAAAAAGTAAGTACAGGAAGGATCCTCACTTTTAATGTGTTTGGCCAAAGAAAAACTTTGCTTATAACCCATTTGGCAAGAAAAATACATTGGTATTGGATAGCAAAGAGAAATTGGTGGCTTACAGTATAAACACTCCAACTTTCAAGGAAAAACCGTGACTTTCCCACTGCTAAACTTCCCTATTCAGTTCTTCATAAGCCACAAAAACTGATCTGCTAAGACCACTGGGAGAAGGGTCCCCAGAGGAATGGGCAAGCAGCGGGGGGCAGTGGGGGTCAGGTCGTTATTGACAAGGCCAGACCAAGGCCTTTCTCCTTTGACACTGAGAACTTTGTGGGCATTTGGGGGTACCTATCTGCATAAGGAAAGCAAGAATATTAACATAAGGTCCACGCACGAGCAGATGTGGAGGAAAAATTCTCCTCCTCAAGGTACTACAGGAGAAGGACCAACTTTGTCAAGCCACAGCCTGTCCATTCTCATCATCAGAGGTTCAGCCTGCAGAACCCTTCCCACATTCCCACTTCCAGCCATCATTGCCCCAGTCAGCAGGGCTCAGCAAAATGCTTTTGTGGGTACTGGGAGATTCGCTAGTGTTGTCTCATGGAAAGTCATCAGGTTCAATGAAAAATGCTTGCTGAGGCGCCACATCAGCCAGTAAAGAAATGCCTTACTCATAGCCATACATCTCTTATTGTTGCATAGATACGGCTTTCTGGGAATCATGAATACTGCTTCATATGTGCCTGGAATATGCAGGTTGCAGACACATACAAGTATGTATAAAACCGTATGAATAAAGAGCAGCAAGCTCGTACAGCTGCACGTATGCAAAATGAACACACAAGGTTGTCCTCCCAAAAGAACAAAAACAGAAACAAACAAACGAACAAAGATGTCCATGGGTCTCTTATAATAGGTACTGGTAAATTCTCACACCATTTCTTCCAGAAAGGAAATGAATGCTGATGAAAGTTTGAAACCATGGAATCACTTCCCCATTAATCTTCCTAGACTTTTTAAGAAAACAACTTTTGAAGCTACCACTGAACACAGCATATGTCAACTCAATCCTCATGCCAGAACCTAAATGTGAAAAAGGCCTATTGGGGTAGGGACCTCTTCTCTGGAAAGGGAACCACTCTGTGTGTGTTCCTTGCTGCCGTTTCTTTGGATTCATCAGTTCCCTCTTGTGTGGCCACATGGGTCTTCCAAGCAAGCAGCAGAGGCGGGGGATGGGAAAGGAAACGGAAGTGGGTCAGCTCCCAGGACTCTGACGGGACCCACGGGGGGCTCTTCATTGCCACTCGACCTCTTACCCTACTGGGGGGATGCTTGTATGAGATACCAAAGCAAAAAAAAAAAAAAAAAAAAAAAAAAAAAGACAGATTTGGGGCATTTCTAAAGAAAATATTTTTTTTTTTAAAAAAAGGGAGATGACCGAAAAACAAAGATGAGTTCCTACCTCAAAGTCATTTGCTTTATTGTAGTGCATGTTCAGAGCCCTGTACAGCTCACAGTCTCTGGTTATAGACAGCTCTTCGGTACTGGTGACCCCATCGTTGATGGCTTGACGCGCATACTTCTCCATCTGAATGTAGTAAAACTCACGGAAATTGCTAAACCACTTGATGAGCTGAGAGGTAATGCATCGGTTGAACTGTTAAATTTAAATGTTGAAAAGGATAAGAACATTGCCATTTTTCTTCGTTCATTCTTTAAGCATTTGAAGAATGTTTAAAGTTCCCCTCCCTTCCTTACTTGGAAAGGTATGTTTTTAATTCCACCAAAATGGTGGCAAGGGTGGCAAGAGCCATGATATACTTACGGGATATTATAAAACCAACTAACGATGGAGACTGCGTCACGACCCTCCACGTCTCCAATGGAAACCTCATGTTCTAAATCTGATTTTCCTTAAGCTGAATATCTTATTTGAAACGTTGTTCTTCATCTTTCAGTAAAACAAACTGCATTTGTATACTTCTTATGGAAATTCGTTCAAGCCATAGAATCCTGGGAAGTCGTTATATTCAAGTACCAGAGATGGTGAGTCACATGACTTCACCACTAGCATGATTTTTTTTTTGAAGAGAATTTGTGTCACCACAGGACAATCTCATTCAATGCTGGAAAATGGCTTTCACACAAAAGGGGAGGAATCTGGCACTTGCTTAGTTTCTGGTAATGGGAGATCCCCGTGGCCATCGGCTATGATTCCACTTAATGTCTGCACCCGGTACTCACGGC
The DNA here is from genome assembly GCF_964341445.2 of Mesoplodon mirus. Lineage (NCBI taxonomy): Eukaryota > Metazoa > Chordata > Mammalia > Artiodactyla > Ziphiidae > Mesoplodon > Mesoplodon mirus. The sequence goes on along the minus strand of NC_138978.1, from coordinate 154,628,757 downwards.
TGGTGCTGTCTGGTCAAACCTCCGTACCTGTTCATACACTTCCTACAGCCAGCACTGGAGAGGACCCATGCCCTCTTCCCACTGGAGTCTATGCAGTTTGGGAGGTGTGCTTAAGACACAGTCCACAGACAGCATAGACAGAATCTTTATTACATTTTTTTAAATGCCAAGTTACAACAACGTGATTAGGCTTTAAGACTTTGTTTACCACGGTTTCCCAATGACCTTTTAAATGAAGATGTCTTCCTGGATTCACTGCAAGTGATACCATTCTTATTGACAGTCCTCTGAGCACGTAAAGGACAGATGCATCTCAACTTGCCAAGTCAAAACCAATAAATCCATAGCTTTATATCAGGCAGGCTGACAGACAACCCCCTGCCTTTTGTCATCACAGGCATTCCCTTCCCTGGGCCCCCAGAAAAAGATGTACATTCATCAAAAATCAACAAAGACCACTTATCAAACACTGGCCATGAGAACATCCAGACTCCAACAAGATGACAGCTAAAGTGTGTATCGGGGCTGTAATTACTACACAGAAAGTTGTTTCTATACCAGCAAAGATAATAAATGAATGAAAATTTATGGCAGAGAATGGAAGTCAAGGAAACAGAAACAGGGAGACTGGTGTTTCTCCCAAAAGGCCAACTTGCATCATAATTGCCATGGAGTTGCAAGGGCCCTTACAGATAATTGACCAGAAAATGATTAAGTCATCAGCAAATCGCTTCTGCTTGCTAGAGTTCAAACATGTACTTAACCTATCCAAGAATTATATTTTCACTCTGTGTGTCTGCTCTGTCTATTCAGCCTTGCGGGGAACCCGATTAAAAAGACAACTGAAGGACCCCCGTTATCTGATCTTCTGGTTGCCGATTTCAATAGAACTTAAACCCATTACGATTTGCTGAACTTGGAGTTCTTTCCATTTTATCTCAGCAGTAAAATACACTGTCCAAATTTCCAGACACTGAGATAAGGACTACAGGCCCCCGTGACGGCTTACTGTTCCTTTTTAATTCTTTTAGAATAAGAAACAAAACATTACAAAATGATAGCAGGCTGTGCACTGGGGAATGAAAATTGCTTTGACATGGAGATTAGGCTTCTGTATTGTTACAAGACATTGTCTCATATGGACAAGAGTACTGTAGAGGAAAAAAATAGAAGGGTATTTTTTTTCTAGAATGGTCATGAATGACCTAATGGGGAAGGACAAAAAAGTAAGTGCACTTGCCATTATTTAGGAATGGGACATAAAGGGAGATTTAAAGCTTATTGTTAGAGAATGGAAATACCAGAGAGGAAGAATGGGCAAAAACAACAGACTCCCCAAACATGAGACAAGGAAAATGACCAGCACAACAGCTTGAAGAGCAGGGTTTGCTCCACAGGGAGGTAACTGAAATTTACTGAAATTCGTTCGGTTTGGGCTGCTGGCCACACCAGCAGAGGCCGGCCCCCTCTTTTCCAGATAGTCACCTTGGGGGAGAAAAAGTATGCAACTTGAAAGAGTTAATGTCCCCCATTCTGTAGTGGCTTCCCAGAAAAGGATCAATTGTTCTATCAAGGCGAGCTCTGTCGTGTTAATGTGTTACTGCAAAAACTGATCGCTACAATAAAGAGGCTGTGTTTCCACAGTGTACGAGTCTCTGTGACTTTGATTAATGCTTCCCACGGGACATCTCAGCCTCAATATGGGCTGGAGAAACTTCCTAAATATTCAATGAGCATGGTCAAAAGATGTATAAAACAAATCAATCTGACACCTTAATCTGGCCGGGCAGCAGTTGACTCAAGGGGTGGAGGGAATGAGATACATCATTTAACACCGCCGGCTTGAAAAGCCGTGAGCGTCTGTTCTTCAAAGCTAAAATGGCACTGAATCTGTTGTACTTAGTGGTCTAAGAGTTATTAGTTTGTACATTAAAATCAGCACCCAGGAGTGCCCAGGAAGATGGTGGAGGCCCACGGATCCTCGGCCTCTGTCTCCCACGTGCCCCCTTGCCCTTCTCAAAGGAGCTGAAGGCCCATGAGCTGAGCTTTTTGTCCGGCTGAATGTTGGGATGAGGGAATTAAGTTGGACTCTCTGTGAGAACACGGAACTTTGTTTAGATTCTTACTCTGGGAGTTCAACTAAGACGGCCCTGGTTTCGTCCTTCACGTAGAAGAATTTTTCTCACCAAGCCAACGTCTCTGAATTGTACAGGATTTCCTCCTACCTCTTTTTTTCCCAAGGTAATTTAAAAGCCTTCACTTCCTTCCCAGAGGGGAGAGTGAAGCACTGTCTCCCTTCCTAAGGAAAAATACAAGGGAGGGAGGATCGCTCTGGTGAGGCTCACCTACCAGGAGCTGGTTGGAGATTAACTCAGTCTAGCACTACCTCCCAACTGTGCCTTGGATGGACACCTAGGCTACACCTTATTCATGAAACAAAATATTTTCCACTCGTGTGAGTCTCTTGGTTTTTTTACTTGCAAAACGAACTTCTGATCACTATTTGAAATGAAGTCACTCTGTGATTCAGAAAGCGACATTTTGCTGGAATTAGAAATTTTCTCTTCACGTATGTGGCCACAAACAAGTATACGCTTGTATCATTGCGACAAGTATTACTTGGTCCAGAGTCACAAGAATATGTCCTTTTCAAGATATATGATGCAGGGTTTCATTTCTGACAAAACCCTAAGGTCTCTTCTCCAATTTCTAGGGATTTCTCAATTCTGTGGTTTCTTGAATCTGGACTGAAATAAAATTTTGGATCATATATCTATATAGTTATTTCAGCCTTGCAAATAAGTATCCACATTTATATATCTATATCTAGATAGAGATATGTGTATATACATATATACATACAAACACACTACATATATATATATATATAACATAACATACATATGCATGAGTATATGCATTGTCAATATTCAAATTCTGGATTTTCCTTAATATTAAAGAAATCCAAGAATGCTCTGCCATTGCTTCCTAGAAAGTTTCTGGAACACCTTGCCTGGACTATCCTTCCCTTTCTATGCATGACTTTCCACTATCATTAGTGTAAGCTCAGGGAATATAAATTCATTTATTACCAGCCAAAGAAAAAACACAATTAGGAAAGTTAAAAATGTATAATTCATTCCAAAAATAAAAGAGGAATGACCTTCGGTGATTTTCTGCTTTGCATTATATGCCCTACTGTTTCCCCTCCATTAGAGTGGATAATTGGGAGTTAACCAGACTCACGTACATTCTAACAGCCTTCTTTCCCAGTATGGATAGAATATGGATGGAATCTATAATCTGAATATTAATGCTTTTTTAAATGAAATAGTCACCCAGGTATTTAATTGTTATTTACATAAAGTGAGTGATTATTTGCAAAGCTGAATTACTAGATGTATTCTAAAGGAATGGGAACAATTTCTTGTTGGTTTACAGTGCCTGGTATTTCTAAAGCTACAAATCCACAGTCTCCCCCACCCTTGCCCTTCCCCCCGCCACACATGTGCAAAAACATGAATGCTTCTAATATTTACATCTACTGTTGGATAGTGTTGCTGGCTCAGAATGGCTGCTACTTTGCACCCTCCAGGTGTCTGCATGTCAGTGGTAGATGAGGGATCCCTATGTATGCAGTCTGTAAAGCTCTTTGACCTCCTGAATGAAAGGATATTATATTATAGATAATATAAGGTGTTGTTATCATTATATCACAACACTGCAGATCACAGCACCAAGAGAAGTGAAGGAGGTAACATGGACATCTAACACACACACACACACACACACACACACACACACACAATAACAATTTTCTCCCTCTCCTCCATGTCCCCCTCCTAGAACTAAGGAGGGAGGATGCCCTGGAAGAAGAACTAGGCTCTAGAAGCTGGTTGGTCCTCAACCAATCGGCAAATGCCCTTTAGTTTGTCAGTTACAGATGGTCCCCCACGAGGTCCAAACCCTGTCCTGGTCTATTGTGGCACTCGACCTTTCTTGTGCTTAATGATTCTTATCCAGCTGTTTAAGTAACTGCCTCTCTCTGCCTTCCCATCCTGCCCAGTTTGCTGGCACTGAAGGAGGAGGAAACATGCCTTCCTTAAGGAGCTCAGCCAGGGAAGGAGAGAGATAAAAGGCTGAAGTTGCTACACAACTTAAAAGCAAACAGGAGGGAAAACAGAACTTTTCTTACACGGCCAAGTAAAACATCAGTGAAGGCAAGACTGAAATGGGTCGGCCTGCGAAAGGGGCCAATGAAACAACTCAGACATTGGGCAGAAAACCCACTGCAGAGAGAGGGGAGTCGGGGAGGAAGGAGCACATTTTGGCAGCTCGTGGGTTCTCCGTGGCAGAAATAAGAACTTGTACACACGGGGGTGGGCAGGAGAGGGTGGGGGAAAGAGCACCCAGCCTTAATAAACTAATCTCGGCTAATGTAATGTTTATCGAGTTCGTTGGCTAATGATACCATGTGTGTCATTATCATCATCAAAACCCAATCTATGTTTTAAAAAGTTACAGATGATTAACACAACATCAAGTTGTTGCAAACAATTACTTAAAATCCACACATAGACACAGACGCATACACACACACACACACACACACACACACACAGAGAACCAGGAGGTCCCCATATTCTGTAGAATGAGGGAGGCTGCAGCTGTAGGCCGACAGCTTTCATATCCTCATTTGAATAATGTGTCCTGAATCTGTCACTTTATTCATTCTCCTTATGCTCAGTGTACTCTACATCAACAACAAATTAAGTTGTAAATAAGAGACAATCATCACTTTTGTTTTTAAGCAGCTACTGCAGAGAGAATTTCAATGTACGCTCCTTTCGACAGGGGGAAAAAGAGGTGCTAGTGTTTGCTTTCCTAAGCACAAATATGGGGAAACTAACAGAAACAAAAACAGAAGCAGTTTACTGTGGCTGAGGGGAGGAAAATAAAATTCTCTAAAGCACATCCCTCCAGGACCGACCGAAATTTCTTCCAAGGAGTTAAGACATATAAAGACAGAGGTTGAGTTTCCCGGACTAGAATGAAAATCTGTGCACCCAGTCCTTTGGTCTTAACACACAAGGAGCCTCCTCTTTGCTTGGCAAAGCCTTAGACCAAAGGACAAATGCATTAAATCAACTACAACGTAGGTGTATTCACCAACTAACTCCACACTCATCTCCATTAACTTCCAAGAGTTCAAATCACTACCTCATGCACAGAAATTGAAAACATTAATAATGAAATATGTCCTTACCTTTACATCAGAGAAGTAGGTTTTCAGCATGTTGGAGCTGGGATAACGGGTGTAAAAGAACATGAGCTTTGCTTTTTTCAAGTGATTGGGTGACAATCCTTCCTGCATGTAGGATGCGATTGGTTAAGGAAACAATTTCTTGAAACACAAGCACCTACCATCCCTCCCTTCCCCCCCCACCCCCCGCCCCAGGAACCTGGAGGCCCACCCAGCAGCCATAGGAATTCTGGAAGATAAATGGCGCTGGCCATGGAATCCATCACTAACTTGCTGCTGCCTGCTCAGAATGACCACTGCCGGTCAGAAATTGCCAAATATAATGGTGAAGATGCACAATTTAGTTGTGGAATCCTGGAGACTTCGTGGTGAGGATGGCAAAACGTTCCCCCTGTTTGAGGTCCTTACGCTATCTATACGTTCACTTGTTGCTAAGGAGACAAATGCACCCAACAGGTACTGCACAACCCTTATCATGAGTTTTTTCCTTCTTCACAATTACAGTTCTGTTTGTTCTCTCTGCTCTCTGCAGGTGACATCCAATTATTATACTAATGTACATGAAAATATAAAATGCATTATTTTGAACACTGTTAGGCAAGCTTCACATTTTACCTTTCAGCGCTAATATAATGGAACATCTTGACTCACTTTCTTCCTGTCTTATTATTATATCCTTTTAATTGTTTCCTTTTCAATAGCAGCTAAAACTTGGGAGGGGTAGTTTGGGCATCAAGAGAACAGGGAGGGGGTGTCGCTTTTGTTAGAGCAACGATCCAAAACCAAATACAATTTGCCTCTCCTGGATTTATAGTTAACTCCTTTGAGAGTGGCACAGTGGTTGGAGCTAACAAATCAATAAATGTGGGCTAGCAGATCAATAAATGGCCACTTACCCAAAATAAGAAGGTCTATTTATCTGGAAACATCATTACCTTTTAGATCTGTAAACAGCAGCAACTAAAACAGTTCCCAAGAGAATGTGAGGCTAACCATAACAATCCAGGCTTCCTGATTCTCCCCCAGATTCTTGGCACTGCTCAGCAGACTCGGAGCTGGGATGGCTCTGGTCACATCTGTGCCGCAGCCTGGCCCTGCCATTTCCTCAGCAAATTAATGGCTTTATAATTTATCAGAAATGAAGATGCACGTGGAGAAAATCAATGTGGTCCCCCACAAGGTCAATTAAGGGTCCTTCCTAGAAGCTTCTCTAAGGATTTTCTCTTAAAAGAGAGTCTGGGAAAAAATAAGGGGAAAAAAGAAAAGAAAATATGCACGTGTGGGTGTGCGCGCACACACACACACACACATAAGCAAACACACACACTTGGCTAACAAACCCAACAAAAATTTCACACCGTATGAAGCAAGGTCAAATAAACACAGATATTTAGGAAAGGTGAACATTTCTAAATTACCATCATCAAGTACAGCATGACCAATCTTAGGAACAGAGGGAAACCAGAAAGTTCCTAGAGAAGCATAATCGAATTAATATTGATAAGTTCTTGACTGCTTATAACAGGGGGTTTAACCAAATATTCTGCTGAGAATTTGATCAATTAGCATTCCCATTAATATCACGCAATTTGAAAAAGATCACCTTAGTTTGTAAATTGAAAAGTTAAATATTGAGCCTTTTGTTTTCACTGAAAATAAACACTGAAGAAAGAAATTTTGATGTTTTATCTGTAAGCCAAAGCAGTTTAACTGAACTTGTGTTTTTGTTTGAGATCCTTAATGATTACAAAGACGATAATTTATGACTGACATACTTCTTGTGCCAAGGAAAGGGCTGAAAGGCCCTCCAGTAACCTCCATTAGACTGAGAGAGGGGACTAAAGGAGCCCGGCACACTTCAGGACCATCTGTCCAAATGGATAAGTGAAATAATAGTTGCAAGCTGTCTCCTATTGCCTCGTGATAAGAGTTTTAGGCAAGTCCAAACTTTGACAAACATCCTCAGATCTGGGTTCTAATCTGTTCTTTCAGAAGGCTACATCCAAACAACCTAGTACAATTAATTATTAGCAGGGAAAAGTTCCAAACCTTTTCAAATTTGGTCTCATACAAAACGAATTGTTTTGCTGTGGTTCTCAGATAGTTATTGAGCCACCAAAACTTCCTGAAGCTTTCAGTGTCTTTAAATTATGCTAAGATGTTTTCGTCTTTTTTTATTTAAAAAAAAAGAGCAAAGTATCCATCGTATTTTGGTTGGGATTTAGAGGCTTTTTATTTCATGAAAAAAATCATCCTAATTTGAATTTCTCAAGTACGTTTTTTTTGCTTTAAAATGCTTCCTGTTGGAAATACTTGGAATCAATCAGTGGAAATGAAACACAGAATACATCTTTATTTCTTGCTCATCGTGTAATTAAGATAAAATTCCCATAAAATATATGTTTCTAATAAACTATTAAAAATAGCTAATGAAAGATTTAAAAGCCAACAGTTAGATAACCCTTTTTTTTTCTCTTCAAAATAAATCTGAACTGACCAATTGGTTAATTTCCCTTTTAAGTGCTTGTGCTGAAAAGCAACTGTTCTTCCAAGAAAGCACTAGCTGTTTCCAGGATACTTACACACGCACAATGACTCATGATGGAATAGATTCAGTAAACATACAGCTGTACTGAACACGAGCTAAGCTCCATTCAAGGCCAGGAAAGAAAATGAGCACAAATAAATATTAAGGAGGTAAAGGGGGTGGGTTGAGGGGGGATGGAACGCAAACAAGATCTGTCCCGGCAGCTCATGTGGCTTTGCCTCAATTCTCTTAGCCATAGCTTTGTGAAGACAGATGACATTCAATTCGATGTATAATGCAAAATAGACAATAACTGCTGAAACTTGAGACAGCTGCCAGGTGTAAAAAAAAAAAAAAAAAAAAAGAAAACAGAAAGGAAAGGAAAAGAAAAAGAAAAAAAAGATGATAAATCCATAAATTAATGAAAGACATCTGCTCGGGAATATAAAAGATAAGAGAAATAGGGTACTGCAGCTGAACCTAAAATGGTGTTCAAACAACCTGAGAATTTAAGTGTTGTCTGTTTACCAAGCACAATATAACTTCACCTAAACAGCAGCCGCGGGAGAAGCAGCAGAGGCAGCAAAAAGGCAAATGGGAGAATAATAGGTTGTGAAGGCTGCAGGAAGAAAATTCTTTTTTCCCAACTGAACCCTGAATTGTGGCTAGAGGTTTTACATGCTGCAGTTCCAACCAAATGGATCAGGACCACTTTCTTACAATTTCTAAAGTGCTTTGAAACCCGGAGAATTTCAGCTTGCTCCTTAGGCTCTGATTTGCTATGTTTCTAGTTTTCCCCCCTTAGAATCCTTAAAAGGGGAGAAAAGATCTAAACTCTCACATTTAATAAAAGGGATTGAGCAAGTTGTTGCTCCACAAAGAAGTTTAACATAATCGGTGGGATGTGTAGTTTATGGATATATATTTTTTAAATTTACTTAGTCCATAATTGGGGGGGAGGGGGATGGGGAATCCAGAGTCTTCCAATCTTTAATATACATGTTTCCCTACAGCTAATACACTTAACAGAATTCCTATGGCCCCACACCACTTCCAAACATGTAAAAGATCAACTTCTATGGATTAATTCCCATTTTAGAAATCATTTTTAATTCAGGTTTTCTAGATGGATTTTAGTTTCAAATCATTAAATCATTCTCCTTTTTGAACTTCACGTGTTTTTTAACCTTCTCCCTAAAAGTCGAACAGGCAAAGCTGACTGTCACGGAGAAGAGGTTCAGTTTCCTCCCTTGCATGTCTTAAGTGCTTAGAACACCGCTCTTGTGCTTTAATTGGGGGCATGCAAATGTTTGAGGCCCGAACGAGGCTATTTTTCTTGAGATGCAAAGAGGATGAATGACAAGGAACATCAGGAGGGAAAACAATTGGCTGGCTGTTTCTTTTGGAATTTGAATAAAATTCAATATTTGATTAAATAGATTCATTTGCAAAGATACTGAACACAGTTTTTATATCCAAGACCTGACCTTTTGGTGCAGGTGCACTGACATTCAGTTTACCATGCACACACATTCGCTAGTTCCTTTCTATTAGAAGGGATAACAAGGTAGTGTGCTCTATTATGTAGAACATATATGCCTAATGTGCTGGACTCAGAATGGATTTATCCGATAAGCTGGTGTTCTTAATAGTTCTTATCTTGGCTACTTTGTTCAGGGAAACAGATGATGTCTTTTGCGGTGGGAAAGAATTGTTCCTTAAGAATTCAATTATTCATTACAGTTTGGAAAGACACGGACTAAAAATCAAAATAATAATGACAATCATGAAGGTACCATTTCATCCCATTTCTCCTCATTTCTATTGATCTTTTCTAAGAGTAACTGCATAACAGGTTCACATATGGCCTTGTCTACCTAAACTGAAGTAAGATGACTTGCTGTGGTTCCCAGAGATTTCTTTAAACTAAAAGCTTGAGAATTTTGCCTAGACACCATCAGGTAAGTCAAGGGCAGAACTCATCGCCGTACAAGGATGGAGACAGGAGAAAAGCAGACCCAGCCTCTCAGCAAACACTCACATCCTCACTGGCTTCAGAACTGTGTGAACTCTAGAAAAGGATGCTTGCCTATCTTCTTCCTGAGAAATAATATAGCAAAGAGATAAACGGCTAAAAGGGCAAGATCACAGAAGGGAAAAGAGAAAGAAACAGAGGCTGGAAGGCCAGCATATGGGAAATGTAATCATTCATTGCAGCAAGAGGCCAAAATTATTTAGCTACACAAAATAAACAGCTCCAGGTGTAAGCAACTAACATTTCATATGAATACAGGCGTTTCCAAACCGTCGCTGTTGAGCAGAATCTTCTATGGTAAGAGAGAGGTGAAGTTATTCCTCTGAAGAAGAAGCCACTAAATTTTCTTAAAGTCTTTGATATGTATAGAAAGAAAAGGAAGTTCTTTCTATTCAAATCCTCAAAATTCCTCAGGGGATTTAGAGAGGGTGAGACAGGGAGCATAGCCAACACTTAGAGCAATCTAAAGATTTTTTTCTTAGAAGACCCAACTTATTTAAAAAAAAAAAAAAAAAGCACAGGCATAATTATCTGGATACGGTGACAAGTCTAAAAAAAAAACCAACAACAACAAACAAAAAACCCCAGAAACTGGAATCTTGAGTTAAAGAGTTTAGTATGGCCTTACAAGACTTTGAAACCTGGCTTCAAATATTCAACCAAATGGGCACGTCCCTTTCCTGTGTGTGTGTGTGCGCACACACGCGCACAAGTGAGAGAAACAACCCACCATCACTACAACTGGCTTCAAAATGAAGTAAGGGATCTCTGAGGAGCAGTGGGGCCTAGCCCTGGACATGAGCCTGGTATGAACCCCAGAAGATGCTCTCCTGCAGAGGGTAAAAAAAAAAACCATTCAAGGTCTGTGTCTATGTACTTTGCCTTTCTCATCACCAACAGCTATATTCCAATTTGACCAATGTTTATTGCCTGCTTATGATGTGTAAGGCATGGTGCCTGGCACAGCTTTGATTCATGACTGGTGGATTAAACTTTAGATCTCTGAAAGTTAGAAGTTAAATCATTAACCAAACCAAGACTCGATTTCTATTTACATCTTAAGTCCTCAAATCTTTGTCTCAAGACATTATTCTCTTCTTCCTCTCTATGGAAAGAGACTCTGTGCTTAACTACCCAAGTGTGTCTCATACTTGTGGCTCACATTCACCTTATCAGAAATCTTCTCTGTTATCCTGAGCTGGCTGCAAGGATGACCTTCATATCAAGGAAAACACATTTCCACCATAGCTGGGACTTTGCACTTACATGGCAGTCTCTGGAGTAGGGTTAGATATGAAAATGTCAATCTCTAGTCATCAAGACGATTGCTCAAAACCCTCAATTTAGCAACAGCCAATTTAATTGCTAAATTTTATATCCATCTGGCAATTTATATAAAAGAAATATGTCTCTAGTTGCCCCCCAGTGCTACTATTCTACTCCCCCAAAACATCAACAACCACAAGATTTTTAAAAATTTACTGAAAGGACCAATTTACAGAGAAAAAAATCGTGAGTTAAAAATAGCTAGAGTTCAGGACAGGTCTAATAAAAAAATATAACTGGCATCTCTACATAAAAGTCAGGTTCAAAATATAAAAGAGACATAAAAAGAGGCATTTTTAAAGTCGAATATGGCTGAGTTTTATATTTAATTGTGCTCTCTCGCTTTCCAAAATAATTTGCTTTGTGTATGTTAGGACAAAAGATTTCTGTGTATGGCTGAACAGAGGTTAATCATGCATAGAGGCAGCTGCACCAGACCCAAAGAACAGACCTTGGGTGAACGGGAGAGAGATGGATACCGTCTGAATAAATCAGTACCTGTATATTTCCTTTAAAACAAACAAAAAACCACACCCCACTTAAAGAATAAGGAGAGACTCTAACTCCCTGTCCACAACCATCTTTCTCCCACTGCAGCCTCCCATCAGTAGACTGTTCCTCATAAGACTTAATCAGGCCTTCTTTAAACAGACCAGGGGCCTTATAGATAACTAAAGGGAGAATTTTTCTTATGGAGTCTTAGGGATCTGAAAACTGATTTTTCTCTCTTTACTCTGCTATGAAACTTACTACATTAAAATAAAATCTGATAAAATTCAATATTACAATGAGATCTTTTTTTTTTTTCCACCTCTAAATCTACTCTTGGGGAAAAAAAAAGAATAATAAGATAATACGGGAAGAAATAGCAGAAAAAACACTGCTGCAAAAGCACAAATTAAATACTACCACTTTGGGGCAATTAACAACTTGTGAAAGTTACAAAAATATTGGTTTCCTGTGAAGCTTTTGTGCAATCAGAAGTGCCACACGCGTGTTGATAAAAGCCTAGTACTCTGAAGAAGAGGAAAGACTGCATTCTTAAGAAGATAGTAATCTACATCATTCTAAATAATGTGTAAACCTGACCTTCTGGGAAGCCTTTTTGGTTTGGGCTTGTTTTCCTTGGGGGCAAATGAAAGGATATTGCACTTCCCGAATAAGGTGAGATTTCGGACATGTCTTGAAGATCGCCACACTCGGATTTGATGAGAGACAAGGAGAGCCCTTCTGCAGTGCTGGGTGGATGTGCTGGTGAACAAGGATGGTGGCTCAGGTGGTGGGATGACATCTTGGTCCTCAGACTCGTGGTCTCCCTAGTTAAGTCTAAGGATTCAGGAGAGGCTCTGTCTTTTCCCGAGAAGGAGCCGGAGGGAGCACCTAATGGACTCTGAAACGGGTAGGCCATCAAGGGGAGGGGAAAGGGGTGGCGGAAGGTGGACGTGGTAAAGCCTGCGGTGGCCGACAGAGGCGACTGGTGCAGGGGCTGGTGGTGACCGCCGGCTGGGGGGCCGGAGGCAGACTGGTCAGATGAGTTTTTGCGGACCACCAGGGGCAGTGCTTCTGTCTGGTCTGTGGAACTGGGCATCTGCACATTGCCAAAGGTGTCCAGGGGGTTCGGAATGATGACATCGCCAAAGCACTGCAGGCGCTGGTTGGCGGTGTGGAAATTGTGGTTCTCCCCGTTGACTGCAAATCTGGCCTGGGGGATCTGGAGCGGCGGAAAGACCTGAGGAACCTGGCGAGAGGGTTTGGCCGAGAAGACTTTGACCACAGTGTCCACAACTTGCGACATGGCAGTGTTCAGTTCCTGTTTCAAGGTCTCGGCCAAATGTTTGCCTTCGGGTTGTAAGGAGTTTGGCCCGTGGTCTCTTTCTTTGTTGTTGCCTTCTCGCTTCGGCTTGTTTTCGGCCATTTCCTGCTCCCGGATCAGGGCCCGGGCTCGGTCGATGAACTGCCCGGGGTCCAGCTCGCACATCTCATTGTCTGACCTCCCCACGGAGTCCTGGGCCCTGGCATCCAGGATCTCCGAGCGCATGCTGTCTTCAGACAGGTTACCATCTTCATCATTTTCAGAATCAGTGCTGTCATAGATCTGGTAGAACTTTTCCTGCAGCTGGCGCAGCTGTTTCTGCATGTCCTCCAGCTGCTGTTTCAGCTGTCGGCGCTCCTCTCGCTTCTGTTCTTTGCGGGCTGAAACCAGCTGCTGGAAACTCTGTTGCTGCTGCTGGGGCAGCTTCTGCTTGCGTTTGTTTTCTCGGTAACTTTCTCGGGGACTCACAGACTGCGGGGCCATATCTCTTTCATTTTCATTGCCCCGTAATGCCACACTGGGGGAATGGCTCATACCCCGGATTATATTCTCAACCCGGGCGCGCTTTGCTCTCAGGTGCTCATCACATAAGCGATCCATATCAAACTGGCTCATAGTAGGCCTGCCAAAAGGGGAAAGACACTCTGGGGGGCTGTCTCTTGAAGAGTTGCTGCATATATCCTCCTGATGTACTTCGGAGCCTGTACTAGAGAGACCGCTGGCTTGGAAACTGGGCTCCGTGCCACCATTTTTGTTCATGTTATTTTTCAACAGCTGGGAAATTATGGTTGCTCCTGGAAAAGGCATCATGGCATCTTCATATGAGTTCGCCCTCTTCAGCAGCTTGCGGAGTACATTTGACTTTTCCCCATCTGCATGCTGCACCACTGAATACTCAACATCCTGCTCGGAACCTTGGGGATTCATGGCACTAAAAAACGTTGCTCTTGCCTTAGCAAAAAATGCAGATGCTGTCCCTACCGTCCTTTTCACTCCAATGTCAACTCTTCTCCTCTTGGTTTGCCGGCTTAAGAGGGCTGTGCTGTCATGGTCAGGCATCACTGGACAGTTATTGTGCCATCTTCAAAAGCTCGTCAGCTGGGCACAGCTCAAGAATCCTGGGACCCTGGCCAACAGAACAAAAGGACTGATGAATCATTTTCTTTAAATTTCTCCAAATTTCCTGACCTCAATCCTGAATCAAATGCAAAATGCATAGGCTCTGGGATTTATGGCACATTACAATTATTGCAATTTATTATGCACTCTGCTTGAAATGAAACATTTTTAAATATTTCTGCTCCACTGGTTTAAGATGGATTAAGATTAAAAAAAAAAAAAAGCAAAAACTGCTTAAGCACCAGTAATATGATTCTCTTTCACAAATGCCTAAAATGATACTGTTTATCTTCAGAAGAAACAGTAGATTATAAGAACACAGCCTCTGACGACCAATTGATTAAATTTTGGGCATTGAGATTCATATTACAAAAGAAGATAAAAGTGGTCTACACTTAAGAAATAAGGTTAAATTTTGAGGATGCGTGAAATTTGGATGAAAAATTCCATTTCTGCAATAAAATTATTGTGGCTTTAACGCTATTAAGGGAAAAAGTGACCCTAAAAATGCAAATATTTCACACACACCCTTTATTACTGAATTTTAAAACATTTTTGTCATATGTGAAATAGGGAGGAGAACACTCCCATCAGCATCTTTCCAACATAAATGGCCAATTTAGCATGGAAATAAGTGCACAAATACTCGTTTTACAAGTCTGCTTATTTAGCACAGATATGTGCTTTTCATTACTAAAATCACATTTGAAGACAGTATCTGTTGCTGGATTTTAAGGTAAGTATGAGAATATTTATAAATTTTCATGATGTCGTTTTGATGACTTCAATTATTATAAAGTTGGACTCAGTGCAGAAGAAGGACATTGTCACATTTTAGAAATCAATATGTGGAACAATAAATTGAGTTAGGCAAGGATAAATACATCTTCAGTGCTAGTTTTTTTTTCTATAATCTGTCAAAATAAGACTTCAAATGCCTAAAGAAGCTCTTTAACATACACCATTTGTGAATCTTATTTCTTGTGCCAAATTAAAGGATGAGAAAAACACAGGGGGAAAAAAAAGACTGAAGGAAGATATATAAAGAAGAAAGAAAATAACATCAATTATATATGTGAGAAAGGGAAATACCGTCTCTGCATATGAACTTCCATTGTTTCTTGGGAACACAATATAAAAAGGCACTTGCATCTTACAAAAGGCACTTGACATTTTTTGTGACGTTAACCAGTGATGCTAACCCCAAATTTTGTATAAACGTTAAGATGTCGCATCTTTTTGCTTACAATGAACGTTTTATGAAGAAAATGAAAATATTTTTTTCACACAGGGTTTATCTAATATTAAACTTCACGTTTGCTTAACAGAGCACATCTTCACAATAACAGGGTCTATTGCCAAAGGCAGCGTGCAGAGTGTTTGGAACAGCTCCCATCTCTTTCGGTTCACCTGTAAAAACATCTACGTGCTCCCTAGGACTGCATCTGTGGCTAGTTTTAAAGAATGACTATCCATGCAAATAGGCATAATTTCAGCATGAAATAACCTGTAAAAATCAAGAAAATGCTCAATGCTTAGATGGCAATGTGTATTTTTTTAAGCGACAAAGATTTCATCATGTAGCCCTTGTTCTCAGTTTTTATATGAAGATAAAACATTTAAATATAGGCTGTATCAGAGTGTCAAGAAAGCAACATGATGCTTTTTTGTATGTTTTTTTTGTATGCTTGAGGCTAAAATACTTTTTTGTGTGCCTCGGGATAAAATTTCCTGAACTTGGAATGGAAACAGATCTTGATAACTTCAATATATAGGGTTCAAAATTGAATTCAAGATGATTGTGACGCCTCACACATTAATAAATGAAATTGGTTTCAGGAATACAAAAATGCAATGGCAAATATTTCACTAACATGTTAGATCTGATAAATCAGGTGCAGCTGTCAGGTGAGAGAAAGAAAAAAGGGGAGATGGAGACAAACAAGAAAAAAGATGAATTATTTTAAAGCTCAGAAAGACTTGCATATTGAGGTGGGATGTCTTTGCGAGGAGGACTTTGTGTGTGTAGATCAGCTTTTCAAAAACAGAGTTTATTGCCATTCTTTAAAAATTTTACCTCTTGTCTTTTTGGGTGCAAATCATTTTCTCTTTAATATCACCTGAAAAGCACACAGATCACCAATCAAAATGTTGAACAAACTTTCTGCAGTATTTTCTTCCCCTGTTCCTCTTAACATCCAGTCTGGGTTTTCCCCCTACCCATCTTTGTTACAGGAAGAGCATCTCTGCAACAGAGGCTCAGAAACAACATGCTGGTGTAAGAGATGAGCACAAGGTCATCCCCAGCCATCCTTCCCTTCCCAGCTGCCATTTACCTCTGCGTCAACTGCACTTCCTCTCATCTAGCCTAGGTATCAACAGCTGCATCCCTACCTCATGCCTGAGCCAAGGGGAACGCTGTGCTCTTCCTAAGGTGGAAAGAAATCATATTCTCATCTTCAGTGGAGAATACATGTTAATTAAACATGCTTGTTGGGTCTTTTAAGAAGAAAATATCCTGTAACTTCTTTCAAATTCACCAAACGAAACTGATTTTTGCAATTTTCTCTCAACTGGTCAGCATTCTTGGATTAAATAATGATTTGTTTCTGTTTGAGGCTAAGTAAATTTAAATACTTTTAGGTCTTATTGTAAAATGTACAGCTGAGACATAACAATCAGGACAAAACAAATGAGAAAACTAGGAAAAATTATATAATCCAGCAAGACAAGGCATTATATTAGTAGGCGTGAATAAATAGATCTCTATGTATAGCTTTGACCTAAACTCAGAAATAAAGGTATAGTAGTCATACACATTGGGATTATAACCCATGAAGGCTATAGGCAAGATTAAATAATTATAACTGGTTGACTGTAGTACTTTATTAGCATCATGTTTCACAAACCAGATATATATATATATATATAGATATATATATATATATATGAATATTTTACCACATAAGAAAATGCATTGTTAAGTGACTATAATGTAAATTAAATCACTTGAAAACACTTTCAAAGGTGCTTCCATGATTTCCCAATTCAGAATTTAGAGAATGCTATGGAATTAATTTACCACTGATATCATCCTGTCCATTAAGATTTTTAAAAATTCCTTTATTTCTCAATATATGTACTAAGCCATATGTTTCAACTACAATTATTACTGATTCTTATTATATTTTAATTTTTATATTAATTTTGAGTTTAACCCAGCAATATGAACCTTTTGATCAGCACTGGTGAACATCAATATCAGCAAGTATGCAGAAAAATACTGATGTAGCATTTGAACCCAAATGTATTATCGATTGGATACACATATTCTATTCCTGTAAACTCCTCTGTAATTAATTTGAAGATCTACATAGAATATTTTTATTATTAAATATTGTGTTGTACCACTTGGCATCTAACTACATAAACACTTTAATAATTCCTATACGAAGGGTATCTTAACATTAGCAGATTCCTCCCAGAAAAAGATAAGAACGTTCAACTATGATCAAGTCAGATTTTAACTACTCCAAAAGATTCTTCATTAAAATCTGAATTATCTGAAGAATGTCAGATAATTTAACATGGAGAATCCTAGGGAAGCTGATGACAACTTTAGTAGAAAAGAATTTTCAGGGAAGCATTTCAAAGGAACACTGCAGTGTGAAGTAGAAAGTGCTGAAGTGTTCTGCTTTAATAAAGAAGTTATTTGGGGAAGGGGATGCAACTTTTATGCCTCGATCTGGAGTCCAGATTCTAGACAAAGAAGTGATCACTATGATTATTACTCAAATAGTTCAGTCAAATCTTTCATGAGAAGGGGAAGGGTAAGGTTGGCATGGTTTCCTGCTTGGATTATTTAGACTATCTGTTGATAAAATGATTTGAAGAAATTGCTCAAGCCTACACTTTACTTCTTTTAGAAAACAACCTTTGAGTGGGCCTCTGATCTACTTGGGTCAAGCCGCTTGTGAAACTGCAAGTGGAATAACACTAACAAAGAACCTTGTAAATCCATCTGGAAATCAGTAATTCAAGGGGGAAAATCAGATGATTTGATTTAGGTACTCGCCCACCCCTGCCCCTTACCAAGCTGTCCCCTTCACTGCATTTAAGAGTTCATTTCTGCTAATTAGCAACTTTTCCTTTGGAGATGTTTCTGCTCACTATCAGGCTAAGAAAGCCTTTGATGTTTACTGTGAAGAACCCACTTGACATTAGTTAATACTTAAATTAACTAACATTGTATTGTCAAAATCTTATATCAGGTTTAAATTTTCCTATGATAATAGAGATCTCAAATCAGAACCATTCTATCTTAAATTCCTCCATTCTATCAAAAATTTCATACATTTTTCACCTGCAAGATGAATACAGAATATTTTCTGAGACATACCTAAAATATTAAAAAGTAATAAGTCACCAAATTAGTGAATAAAAGAGAGTGAGAAATAACTTCAAGAAGAAACACTTACATTTATTTTTTTTCTCAAGAGAATTGAAATACTCTAAATGTCCTTTGAAGTTTTGGAATACACCAGGCAATAAGGTTTTAGAAATTCCTTATGTATATGTCCTTTCCAATTTATACAGATACTTAATTAGAACCCAGTAATAATATATCATGCACAATCCATCTTCATATTATAAAATCAGTAACATTTTATAATCTTTTGTTAATCTTGAACCTAAATATTCCTTATATTTACAGTTGCAAATGCAAAACAATGCCTCTAAGAAATTCAAGAAAAAAGGCCTATTTCACTTTGAACAAATAAAGAGTACGCCTGGCAGCTAGGTTATGTTTTAAGATTGTAAGTGCTACTTATAGAGGAAAGATGCAAGGGAATGAATAAAGTGAGAACAAAGATGCATGTTAGGTATGCATGACTTTTTCCCCACAAGGTCTTGGTGATTAACCTAAATAGAATTCTGCACAATGGACATATAAAAATATCAATAAGTGCCAAGCACAGATAACCCTTATTAAAAATAAAGCAAATGACATATCCATAGATGACATTTTAGTTATGAAAGAACTTCAAAAGCATCCAAAGAAAGTATTAGGAAGAACTTGGATGTTTAAGTCAAAAGAATAAAATGACCCATACTATCTCATTTTCATGAAACAAGGATGATCACCCAAGCCACCAAACCAACCAACAAAAACCATTCACCATCTAATCTATTTCTATGCAACTCAAGAAGTAGCCTGTTTAAAGAAAAAAAAATTAAAAGGTCAGATTTTGAGAATCCATATACAGTACTTACACTGAATTCTCAATAGCTTCCCTCACACATGAAGCCACAGTCCTTACTTTCATCTATTTTACTATTGCAGAAACAGGTCCATGTTGTAGCACATGGACAGGTTAACCAAATTACTCCCCTTTTTCCTCTTCACCACCCACAGCCCATTTCATTTTGAAAATGCTCAGAAGTTCTTGCAAGAAACTTCAGAGAACTGACTGCCTACATCTTGCATCAAATAGAAAAGCACAGTTACCTCTCACATACTTGAGATTTTCCTTCTCCATCAAAGTAATAACTAGGACATCTGGCACATGTCTGGTACAATGACAGGCTCATTCTACTTTATGAGAGTATTTAACATACGACCTGAAAGAGTTTATGCACATACCTATTCCTTCTGGGCAGGGAGAAAGCACGCTAAAGAAGATAAGCTTTAAAAACAGTTAACACTTTCAAACTGACTTTGGTATTCTTGGCAGTTACACACACCACCCATGGATGTCCAAAACATACACACACACACACACACACACACACACGCGCGCACACACACAAGACGCTCTCACTACTCCCCCTGAATGGCCCCAAAGACCTGGGAAATAGGCGTAAACCAGAGGGAAGCGAAGGGAAAGTCAATCTCCCTCCACCTGCTGCCTGAAGTGGGGGTACTTTCAGCTGCCTGGCAGACAGGAGCCCGAGACACAGCCTCAGCAGCAGCCTGCCAACATCCTTAAGAAAAATAAACAAACACATACCAACTTGTCCTCCACCCCCAACCAAAGAACTCACATGGCAGGGCTCAAAACATAACAACAGCGCAGTTCCCATGAGCCCGGACAATCCTATTAACCAAGGCAACCATAAACCCATAAACCTCCGCAACCCTGGAGCACACCCTGAGGTCTGGAACTGTACAGACACACACAGACACAGAGGAAATTTGCACCTGTCTTTCTTGACATAACACACCTGTCAGGCCCTGCCCATGGCGCAGCTCTCGGCTAATAGACCTTTGTCTACCTAATCCAGGAAAGGACATTATTATAATTTTTTTTTTTTGTAAAGCAGGTTATAGATGGGAGAGAAGGGGTGGGGGGGAGAACAAGAGAAGAGACTTCTAGCCTTGACTTTGAGAGCAGGCCACCCTGTGCTTGCACTGTTATTATAAGCTCAAGGAGACAACACAGACCTTCTGGGAAAAATAAAAACAAGCAGGTGAGTTCCCAGCCTTCCCCCAGGCGGAGTGGGTTCTGGATTGCCAAGAACAGAAGTTTCACACTCCAGCCTGCCTCCTTGGGCTATTTAAGACTGTCGCTCAACCCCTCCTCCCAGGTCTTCTGTCGGCCAGCCTGGAGGACTCTCAACTTCCGAAAAAAAGCTGAGAAGTGGCGGGAGACCTGTGAGTCTCTCTCCAAAGCTACTCCCCCTTTACCTCCCTCCCGCCCCCCGCCCCCCTCACCTCGCCCCTCCAATCCATACCCTCCACCTACGTTCAGTTTTAGCAGGAGAAGTAAGTGGCGGGCACAGCAGAAGGACCAACAATTTGCTAACCTGGGCTTTGGGTAATGTCTCCCCCCAGCTTGCCCCCGTCGTCCCCCTCCTTGCCGGTTCAGGCAAGATAGCAGCTCTTCTCGCCCCCTCACTATTCTCCCCAGTAACAATCACTCTCACCTCTTCACTCCTCCCTCTCCAGTCCTCCGGAGTGGGGCAAAATTGCAGGTACCACCCAGACGAACCAAGATCAGATCGAAGCAGCCCAACCACGTCGACTGCCAGCGGTGACTGCGAGCACATCCGCTGCCCGAGAACATCCTCTACCCCCACCCGGACCTCGATCCTTCCATCCTCCCGCCGCGCTTGGGCCCCAGTCCTCCCACCACAGGACCCCTGAGGCTCCCGGTGCCACCTTACCCTACTCAACTTGACCTAGCCCTGGGTCCTGGGAGCACAGGGGAGGGGCGCCGTGCTCGTTTCCCAGGACCATCTCTCCATTGCTCCAACCCTGATTTCAACATTTCGGCTTCGACAGCGTTTTGAGAGGAAAGTAACAGAGCGCCCCCCGCCCCCCCGCACTCCCTTCCTCCCTACTCCCAGGCCCTCTGCTGGGGTTAAAAAGGAGAAGTGAAAGGTATGCAAATGACAAGCAAATTGGAAGATCCTGGAAGAAAGGCAGCTATAATAAACAAGACAAAGAGCAAGGACGTGGGGACTAGCCCAGGAGTTTTCACCGGGGGAGACGGGAAGGATGAGGCTGGGAGGAGAGCGGGGATCCAGACGAACAAAAAGCGACCCGGTCCCCCTCGCGGTCCTCTCTCCTGGGAAGAGAGGGCAAGAGAAAGAAGGAAAAGAAGGAAAAGCCTCCTCCCCCTCCAGAAACAGTACACAAAAGGTGACAAGATCAGCGACAAGTCCAGCACTATCAGCCTCCCCCCCCCCCCTCGCCAACACCACCCTCCAGCCACCAGCAGGAAAGAGAAAGAAAGAAAAGCCAAGCGGATCACTTACTCGTAGGAACTGGGAGAGGCGGAGCGCTGAGTTCCACTGAGGCTTCTGCTTACAAACTGTTTAGACACTATTTTATTATGATTCATTTAAAGAACACCATTTTCTCCTGGGGAGGGTGGAAAGATGTTTACACGAGTATGAGTAATGGGAGTCTCTTTTCTTTTCTTCTCATTCAAGAACAAGCCGGTACAAGTGATTCTGGAAAAGGGGAGGGGACTCGCGAGGGGGAGAAGATACTTACTCGGTGCAGAGAGCAGTGGGACCGAGCCTTTTTTGCAGGCGGAGAGAGGAAAACACGCGCGCGCACACGCACGGTGAGATCTTGCGGGTGATGAATATGATAATTGGACAAGGGACGGTGAGTCCGTGCGGGAGCGCGCGAGCGGGCCGACGGGGAGAATGAGGGGAGAGAGAGGAGAGGGTGGGCAGGGAGAGGAGAGGAGGGAAGACAAGAAGAGAGGAGAGAGGGGAAGAGAAGAGGCGAGAGGAGAATAGGAGAAGAGAGAAGAGAAGAGAGTAGAAGAGGGGAGAGAGGAGAGGAGAGAAGAGGAGCGAAGCGGAGAGGGAGCAGGCGGACCCGGCGAGAGCTCTTTTGCGCCGCTCTGCTTTCCCCGGCTGCAATGGTGTATTATTTCAGAGCGCTCCCTCAGCTGAGGGCTCCGCTCCACAACAAGATTTACTTTAAGACACAGCTGAAGGAAACAGGAAGACTGCACGTCACAGTCTGACTGACGTACCCGGCCCCAGCACCCAATCGCGAGGCGCCTTCGGATTCAAGGGGGGATAGCGAGGCAAGAGAACTTGGGAGGAAAAAAAATATAAAAGGGGTGGGGGTGAGGGGCTGGGAGGAGAGGAGGGGAGAGGGGCCCCGCGCTCCCCTCCCCCGCCTCCATCCCCGCCCCCACCCCCCCTCACCCGCGCGCAGCCACTGCTTGGGGGCGACCGGATCGCCGCTCCCGGGCCGGAGCGAGCCATCTGCGGGCGCTGTGCAAAGCCGGCGACCGCGCGAGCGCCGCTCAGCTCACACTCGCTCTTCCAGGACGCAGGTCTTTTTTTTTTTTTTTTTCCCCCTTCATTTCCCAGATACAGCTGATCGAGTTCGCTGAGCGGCAGAGCGAGTGAGCGCTCCTCGGACAAGGGTGGAGGAAGGCACAGAAAAGTATACTGGAGAAAAAGTGGAGGTTTTAGGGGTGGGGTGGTCTAAGAGGAGGGAGTGAGGATCCTCAAAACATTCCACTTTTTAAATGATCATAGCTAGTATCAGGAATACATGTCACCCTTGCTTCCTTTTAAAGGAGAGGTGGACAATAAAATACAGGTAGGTTTGGGATTAAAATAATAGGTGCCAGAGGTTTCACACCGGCTCCGCTGCATTTGATATAAGAAGACCAGTATTGGCTGAATCCCAGTCAATCTCCCGTCAAAATTGTTAGGAAGAATATTTGTCCTCGGTTACCTCTACAACTTTATTTGGATTGTAGGTACAGCAAGCTTTACGGGAAAAAAAATGTTACAAACAGTACTACGCGATTACCGCTCAGTAACTCACCCCAGAATGATTAAAGAGAGAGGTTTCAAATAGGATTTACATAGTTTTGACCTCTGGGTAACAAACTTTAAAGTATACTCGGTAAGAAATTTCAAATGCTTAAACTTCGGGCTTCTAAGTCAAGCTATAGAAAATTCACTTTGGTTTGACATTTCTTGGACGAAAAATAACCAGCAAGACTTCTTTAGATAACGTGGCTCTTAAAGGGCTTCTTGGGATTTGAAAGTTGCTAATGCTAAAGCGCAAGCGCCCAGCCGCAGCTAGAATGTCTCTTTCACCGGGCACAGTAAATGGCTTTTAATAAAGCAACTGCGCTTATGACTTAAAGATCCTATAAAAGCTAGGACTTGCAAGGGCTGCGAAGCAGAAACATTCATACCTAGTCGATAAGACACTCATTTTTTTGGTAGAATGGGAACAAGTATTTTTCGTGTGTCCCTCGAATTTAATCAGATCAAAGGTTGAATCGTGTTGCGTCGTGACAACAGAGTGTTTGTGAAGTGTGTTACAAGTATACTGGCCGATCATTACCACCATCTTCTGCAACACACGCACACACACACTTTTCCTAGGACACTTACAATCTCAGCCTCAAATTCATCAAACCGTGAAGTCACATCTTTGAATAAGAATAGTGATGGTCCATACCTTGTAGGAAACTTTTGGCACGGGACTCAAACATTGAAAAGAAGAAGAAAAAAATCAGGCCGTCCAGGTTAGGTGTTGGGGATAAGAAAAAAAGACTTGCTTGAGCATCTCCAGCCTTCATTTCTCCCCTTTTGCCGCCTCCTGACACTCTCCCCACCCCACCCCATTACGGAAACAACACAGACCCTCACAAACACACTACTCACACTTCCAATGATCGGCTACTGTATCAAGTGTTCTAGTTGAGAAGGGACAATTTAGGCTGGGGACAGAAATAATCTATCAACGTGCCCATTACATACAGGACGGAATAATGCTTCTGCTGGTTGGGTCCTTTCGAGGGAAGCGGGTGTACTGAGCGGGGAAATGTGGGTTCTGTGAATGAATCAAGGCTACTTCCTTTCTTCTTTTTCGTCCTATTATTTTCCTTAAGTATCCCAGTATGTACATGTGAGCGCCAGCCCACAAATAAACTGGCAGGAGTAAAGGATACATGCCCTCCACACCTTAAAACCATCTGCTCAGTTTGACATTTAAAAGGGAGGAGGGCAGGGAAGGAGGAGGGGGAGAGGGGGAAGAAAGGAAGCTGGGAGGGAGAAAAGGTTCAGACCCTGGAAGGAAACGGCTTGAACTTTAGCCCACAAGTTTATGTCAATTGCACCTAGCGCTCGGGTGCACGTTTAGCACACACTACGCCCGGGAAGTGGCGGCGGGAAAAGTTCCCTGCGAGCCCCAGTAAGTCCTTTATCATTCCCGGGGGAAGGCAGGCCCCAGTCTTAGTCGGGGTAACCCGCCTGGCAAACAGGAAAGCTCCCCCACCCCCAGCCTCGGCGACGGAGGCTCGCGGCTTGCCAGCTCTGCCGCGGAGGTTCGCAGCCCGCATTTGGGCACAAGAGCGGCTTTTTGAAATAGCGCGCGCGACGCTGGACGAGCGAGCTCGGTCCACAGCCCAGCTCCGCGAGCTGCGTACGCGGAGCCCGGTCCTGTCCCCTAATGTCTAGGCGACGTACAGGCCAGGCTCCTGGCAACCTCTCTTGCCAGAGCTGCGGCGCTCTCCCGGGTCTCGCACCTCCCTGGAGCAAGGCGTGAGGCCCGAGCCCTCTATCTCGGGCTACTCCCGGTTTGCTTTCTGATAGGCGAGAAGCGATCAGTCAGCCCCGGAGACAAGAAGTCGCCTAGATATTAGCTCCATCTCTGAAACCAGCGGCCAAGCCTAGGGTCTGTCCCTTTCTCCGCCCCAATGCCAACACAACCCCAGTAACTTAAAAGTTAACACAAGTTCTGACCGGTCTTCCAACAAACCCCATCGCTACATTTACTTATTTATCTGAAGGGTGATCTGTGCGTTCTTAGTCAAACTCTTGCACTTCTCACTTATGCATCTGGTTCTGGGTTAAACACACTTCGCCTTGACATTTTCTCGGTGTATTTTACCCCTCCGGTTCTTTCTTAAAGCCAGTAGGTGGGGGTAGGAGAGAAGACCGCATATGAGTAATTTAAAACCTTACAAACAACCGTCAGCAGACCTTAAACAAACCAATTCTGGGAATTTCAACCAGACCACTTGAGAGACAAACGTGGATGTTTATTTCAGGAGAAGGATGCTGGAGATCCAGCCTGGACACACACACAACACCATGCACCACTCACCACCACCACCACCCCGAAGAGAGGAAGAGAAAGAAATAAACAACTCTAGGGTGCAGGCCGGCCTGCTTCAGGCTGTCTAGAGGCAGACTGCCTGCCTGCCATATTCTCCCTCTCTCTCTCTCTCTCTCTCTCTCTCTCTCAATCCCTATGCCCAGTGTGACGCCAAGCCCAACCTGGATTTGTTCTGAATGGGGGGGAAAGTGAAATGCCACGAGATCAGTAGCAAGTAGCAGCTGCACGGTTTCTCTCCTGGGAACCCCACTGCTTAGAAGCCTCCCGAGTGATGTTTGTTTAACCAACAGCTTTCAAAGTAAACAGAAGCGAATCACTCCAAAGAAGCTGAAATATAACGCTTACAAGAATTTGGGGTCAGGGGTGTTGGCAAAAAAAAGTAATTTTTTAAATAATAAAGCCCCCACCCCCAAATCAGGGCCCGTCACAACGCCTAAAGGAGCCTAGAATTGTCATAAAAATGAAAACTCATTGAAAGGATTCCTTACAATAAAGTGGCCTCGAAGAAAATCACTCTTCCACAAACACACTCCCGCGGTTAGAGAGGGTTGCTTGTCAGTGACTGAAGGGGCACACTCCTACTTGATTTTATGGAAGAAGGCGAAAACAATCAAAGAGAGGTACGTTCCCTGCCTCGGAGTAGAAAGGAGTAGGCTGGGAGCTCTGCGTCGCCAACCCTGGCTCTGCCTCAGGCACCGAACTTTCCAATATCAAGATATTAACAGATGGTGGTGAGCACATGGAGGGCTGTTACTTACATAATCCAGCCACTCCGCCTGGCCGCGCTGAGCCCGGCGAGGCGCCCGCCAGGCCGCGCGCGCGCGTTTTCCGAGGGGTACCGTTGCCGACCGCCCCCCCCCGAAATAAGTTGACTTTCTCCAACCCTACCCGGCTCTTTGAGGGCTTAGGATTTGGAGACGTCGTGATTTCAGAAAAAAATACACATCGATCTGCTTGTGCTTTATCCTCTTCAGTCCACAGTAGTAAAGAAGCCAAGGGCACAGGGAAGTGAAGGGGACGCTTTCGGGGAGAATGGGGCGCTCTCCCTCCGAATCTGGGGGTGCTAGGGAGTGGGATTCGCGCCATTTACACCCCTCCCTCTTTGGCGCGGATCAGCATCTCTTTCCCTGTCCCTGAAATACAAGGGTAGTCTCGAGCTGCAGCCGGGGGGCATGGGGTGGGGTGAGGGTGTGAGGGGACGCCTCTGCACGCGGGGGCGCAGTGGGCAAAGTTACGCAGAGTCTCTGGGCACCGCTACACT
This sequence comes from Mesoplodon mirus, assembly GCF_964341445.2. Taxonomy (NCBI): domain Eukaryota; kingdom Metazoa; phylum Chordata; class Mammalia; order Artiodactyla; family Ziphiidae; genus Mesoplodon; species Mesoplodon mirus. The sequence goes on along the minus strand of NC_138978.1, from coordinate 154,601,793 downwards.
TCGAGCTTCGGCAGGATTTTAAGCACTGGTTCCCACGCGCGGGGAGCCCTTTTCGGGCCGGGTGGCGCCCGCTGCCTGCACGCCCTCAGCGCTTCCCCGGAGGCCCAGGCCCTCCCCGTGTGCCTGTGTACCTCCGCGTGCGTGCCCGGGGACAGGTTTGTTTGACGAGCCTCCTTCCCGCTGGCGACTCGGGGCCGCCGAAACTCGCGCGGCACACGCCTGCGTGTGTTGGAAAAGTTTCGGGTCGGGAGGGAACGCTGGGAGTCTCCTCTCCGGCCCCGAGGCGGCAATGGGGCTTCCTCGCCTGCAGCTTCCTCCCGGTCTCCTCCTCCCGCCCGGCCCTTCCTTCCTAGCCTCGGCCCCGCGCTAGGTGTCGCGGCCTCTCTGGCCCGGAGACGTCGCGCGCTAGAAGAGGCGGCCGTGGCGCCGCGCTGAGGGCGGAGGGCGCGCCCCTCCCTCCTGCGTGCCCCTTGGAGTGTGGGTCACCCCGCGCCAACCCCGCGGCCCGGGCCTTTCCCGGGGGCCTCCGCACGTCCCCGCTGACCCGAGCTGGGCACACACCGGACGCAGAGAGCAGCTACCTGCTCCCCGCGCGCCGCGGAGCGGGGAACGTCCGACGCCTCCGGGCCTGCGCAGCCCCGCGGCCGCCCCTGCCCCCGCCGCCAGCCTGTTGCTGCGGGGCCGAGGCGGCGGTGAGCCGGTGGACGCGCTTAACCTGGGAGGTTGGGGCCACCGCCGGGGACCCAGAGAGGGGCGGGGACCTTTGGAGGGCTGGAGACTTCCCCTTTTGCCCACCCCCTTTATTTCTTAGGTCTAAGGATATTTGGCCGTTACTCGCAGCTTCCCTTTCTTCGATCTTTTAAGTCAAGGGTGTGAATTCGGAGGAGATGCTCTTTTCAGGGGCTTTGATGGTAGGATTTAAGTAATCCCTACTGCCCATCTTACAAGGCTTTTATTCAGGACGCCAGTGAGTTAGAAATAAATAGGCGTAGGCCAGGCGCACGCAGGGAAAAAGAGAAGGAAGCTCCCAGTTTGGATTTATTTGGGGGGAGAGAGAGTGACTTTGGAAAGTTGCATTTTGTTTAAATTAGAGCAAGACAAAGTTGAAAGCCAGATTTCTATAATTTTTCTGGTAATATTTCTTTTATGAAGTATCTAAGTGTCTGTTTGTCATCATTTTGAGATCAAAAGGAAAATCCATATGCTGCATAGCTTTTCAAAATTGCTATTTAAATATGTTTTAAATGCTTTATCCAACGCGGAGAAGGCTGCTCAGAGGCAAGGCTGGTGACAGGGATATAGCGGGCTGGTTTGAGGTGGAGCAGCGGTCCCCAAGACGGGGCTAGTCAACAGGAATCACCAAGGAAGATTTTCAAAAATAAGGATTTCTGGGCCCACACCAGCTAGGCAATCAGCAGGAGGACGTGGGAATCTGGGGGTCATGCTGTGTTTCCAGTTACTGCTCAGCCAGTCGCTGCCTCTGTGACCGTGGGTGTGTCACTTTATCTGAGCCTCAGTTCTTTTTATCTGTTAAATGGGGATAATATCCAACTCCTAATTGTAGAGAGTTTTACATAAGTAATATTGTTCAGCACATGACTGGTGCTCAATAAAAATGGAAACTATTTGGTCTACAAATGTGTGTTCTTCACACTTGCGCTGACCTGTACTCCTCCTGCACAGAGCCCTCTCCCATCCAATCTTTTGGTGAAGCTAAGTGGACTGTCATTGGATGTGTACGTGTATGCACATTTTAGCTTATGCATACTTGCTACTTTGGACACTTTATATGCTCACCTCTCACCTTTTAAGCCATAAAAAATAGCATTGGTGTATGTTTGGAAGCTAGGCCCTGTGCTCTTGGACTTAGAACTGTCCATCAGTCCCACTGGCAGACAGGAGGCATTTACTGATGTGAAATCAATCTTTCTTTTTTCTTTCTCTCTCTCTTTCTTTCTTCCTTCCTTCCTTCCTTCCTTTCCTCCTTCCTTTCTTTCTTCCTTTCCTTCTTTCTTTCTTTTTCTTTCTTTCTTTCTTCATTTTTCTTTCTTTCTTCCACCTTCCCTGCTTTATAGATGGCAAACCTTTCCTACAGAAGCTTCCTGTCCCACCAACAAAACCACAGGACAAAAAGTTCTATTCAAGGAGGGAACAACAAGAAGGCAAAAAAGGGCAACATTCCTAGGTAAAACTAAAACAAATGTATATCACCTACCATATGTTTTTACATGTGTGAATGAACAAATCCCCCAAATCTATGTCATGTAAAATACAACCCTTCATAAAATTATGTTCGATCCAATGAATAGGAACACACCCCAAGGTAATTAAGGGAGAGCCCTGCCAAAGACAGCTGTGAGAAGGGAAAGAAAGATAGAAGGGAAAGAAAGATAGGCGGGAAGGGGCCATCGCTGGCTGTGACTCTGCAGCAGGGTGAGGGGAAGAAAGCCAAAGGAATGGAATGGGCATAGCCAGCAGAGAACAGATCAAGAAGGCTGACAATTTTAGAACTGGAGGTGGCTGTGAGTGGCTAATGAAACATCCCAAGGAAGGTGTTTTGCTGGTATCCTCAGAAGGCTTTAGATTAGTAATCACTGCCTATTCCTGGGTTAAGGAAGAGATTTCCAGCTTGGGGCATCCAAGGGCCCAGCCCCTAGGCTGAATGAGCTCAGGGGCTGGGAGTGGGCACCCTTTACTCTCTGCATGAGGGAAAACCCAAGCTTGATCCCTAGATGCCCGTCCTTCCAGCGTTTGTGGGTATCTTTGGGCCAGTGTGGAAGATTCCTGCTCTGTGACTACTGGGGATGAGAGAGGGATATGTCTGTGACTCTAGGGGACAAAACAAAGGCCCTCAACAACCATAGAGAAACACACATCTGGAGCCAGGCTGTAGGGAGACAGGTATCAGCTTCTGGTTCCTTATCCCAAAGCCCCCTCCTGGTGGTGGTCGTGGTGGAAGGAGTAATTTTGCCTATTCTTGTAGGGGAGGAGGGCAGGGGCAGAGGCTGAGAGAAAGATCTGGAGGAGGAGGGTGGGGGGGGTGGGAGAAGCGGAGTGGGAAGGGAGCGTGTGGGAGGGTGCCAGGTAGGGGTGAGGGGAGATTATAGGTGAAGTGGGTGGAGGTGGGTGGAGTAGGTGTCCTGCACAAGGTAAGGGGCGGGGTGGGTAGCTGGCAGTGGGGCTGAGGGTGTGGAGTTCAGGGGGGAGGTGGGGCTGGGAGTGCGAGGGCCAAAGCGGATAACTGGAGGGGATGGGGGGTGCAGGAGGTCGGGGGTGGGCGAGGAGGCTGGGGGGTGGGGTGCCGGAAGGGGTGTGAAGTGTGGTTTGAGGGACGGAGTGGGAGGCGGGAGCGAAGGCGAGGCTGGAGGCTAAATCGGACCCTTGCTCCGGCTCGCGGGAAGGGCGCCTCCTGCCAGTCTGGCGAGGCTCTGGAATGCTCTGGGTCACCCGCTGATCCCGGTTGGCGGAAGGCCTCGGGCAGCCCCCCTCCCGGCAGCCGCCTCTCGGGGGCGGGCAGCCCGGGCTCCCCCCGTGCGCGGCGCTGTTGGTGCGCGTTCCCGATCCGGAGGGGTGTCGCCGTGCGTCCCCCACCCGCGGCTCCCCGCGCCCCGGCTCCGACGGGGGGTGTCCCCCCAGCGCCCCGCACGGGCTCCGGGCAGCCCGCTTCCTCCTTCCTCCCAGCTCCACCTCCCCTCCATCCCCATCCTAGGCCCCAGGGTGCCTCCCTCACTCCCCCAGGTCCCCGAAGCCCCATCCTTTTCCCTCCCGGGGCAGGTGGAGTTCACCTAATCTTCGGGGGTCTCAATGCTAATCTTCGGGGCTGGTGCCTGGGGGGAGAGGGCAGGAGGGGCTGCGGAACCCAAAGTGGGCTCCAAGAAGATAGTATCATTCAGCAGATAATTACTCTTTGCAAGACACTGCTGAGCGTGGCAGTTGGTGACCCTGTTGAGAGAGCGAGTGGACCGGACGATTTTGGTTCTTATCCAACACGGAGGGACAGTTATGATGTGTTCGATTTAGCCAGGTTTCTGAAACCTCAATTCGGAGCAGGAGTCTAAAGGAATCTGGGTGAGAGACAAAAGTGTCAACACCTCCTTTTCTCCATGTTTCAAAGTGGTCTTTCTGTGAGAATATGCGAGGGAGGGGCATGAGCAGTGATAGATAATTCTAGCATCTTCTGAGCACTTCCTACCTCAGAACTGCGCCAGGTGCTTTATGTCCAGCATTTCCATTTTCTTCTAAAATGCCATAGACTCTAAGACACACCATCCATTTAAATGTGCCCTTTGGGAGAAAAGGAAAACATAATGACCTTAAATGCACAATCGATTGTAGGACATATTGATTGCAGGAACATAATAAAATATGAGAAAAAGTGAACCTTAGCAGTGAAGAAATAAGTACATTAGGTGTAGTTCTCCCAACAGCCCTGATGAGAATTATCCCTGCTGTATTGTATGGATGAGTAAACGGGGACAGGGAAGGTTTCACCACCTGCTTAAGGCCACAAAGCCGGTAAGTAGCTGTCAGAATCGGAACCCAGGTTTGCCTGCCTTCAGAGCCAGAACAGTTCCTCCTAGGGCACAGGGCCTCTGCAGGGATGGGGCTTTGTCAGCTTCTTCACAGCCCAGGTTCTCTCTTGACCCTTTTACCATCAACTCTCCCTCCCCCACCCTCCAAGTTATGGAGATTTCCAGGAGGACAAAGTAATTCATTTGGGGGAGGGGGTACAAAATAGTCAAATTACATTTTTCAGATTCAAATAAAGTCTTTAAAGGGTAAAACCCATGCATGCCAGGTTTTGCTGTGCACCGCAGGAAGTCGAATTCAAGGATCCCTGTATTGCTGAAAATAGAATTGTAAAAAATAAAAGGGGTGGCGGGAGAAAGTGAATGAAACTAATCCTATTAAACGTGGTAGCATGTTTCTGTGGCACGCAGGGAGAGATTAAGCACAGGAAAGGGGATAAGTACTGCTTCAGTTTCACTAAACTAATGTGACAACTTGTCATTGGAAATCTTTGCAGCTTGTTAGTAGATGACTAGCTGATTCAGAAGTGTTTTCTATCATTCCCTTTGTGTCTCCCGTGAGTTTTGTTTCTTTTTTCAATTTTCTTTCTTTTCCTGTTCCTTTCTTACCCATGCTGCTCTATTTTGCTTTTTAATCCTGCATGTCTCCTTCAAGTCAAAACATTTAGCTGGCTCTAATCAAGATTTAGTTTTGAAGATGCCCCTTGACCTTGTCTTGCCCAGAGAAGCCCCAGAGGGGACTGACTGCTCTCCATCCTCAACCTGGGGTCTGTCTTGTGGCTTAAAAAACCAAGCTTCTGGGGAAAACCTCTCATTTCAGATTTCATTTTTCTGCACTCCTTCATCTTTTCTTCTCTTTCTTTTTTGCTTTATCCTTTTATTCTCTCCCTTTTGCCTTTCATTTCCATCCTTTTTTCCCCTCCCTTACCCCTTTCTCCTCTTCCCTGTTTTCCTCTCTAATTTCATTCTTCTCTCTTGCTTTCCTCCCATCAGTGGTTTCATTTTTTTCCCTAGAATTTCTTTTTCCTCTTTAATACACTCCAATAACTCTCTTATTCTTTCTTTCCTTCAGATAAGACAGTTAAATTGGCAGAGGAAAGCTAGGAATCCCTCATGGTAGTTACCATGCTGGATTAGTTCCTGGCGAAGGGAAGGAGACAACGTTGTGGGGAAGGGGCCAGGGCAGATCACAGACATGCAGGGAACAAAGAGCTGATCTAAATCGTGAGGAAGAAAGAATTTTAGGCTTGGTCACTGTCTTTCCAAAGCAGGTGTCCAGCTTGTTTGGAAGCGTGGCTCACTGTCCCTCTCTCCTCTGCCTTGGCATCACTCTCTCCCACTTTCCTCCTCCCTCCCCCGCTCCAACTTTCCCCACTGGCTCACCACCAGAGGCGAGATGTTGAGTCAATGGAAAAACAACATTCGCCAACATTAAAGGGAGACTGTTTAGAAAAGGAAGGCCCTGCTGAGGTGCAGAGGAAGCCTGTACATTAACACGGGCCACCTCTTATCTGGGGCAGCTGGGCCCAAGCTGCCTGTGCTGATTCCCCAGCTTTGCCAAGAGGCCTTCAGCAGAGGCTGCCTGCTTTTTGGGGGCGGGGGGCTGACTCTTACCCACAGGCATCACCAGCATTTTTAGAAACACAAAGACATCGATTTTCTCCCAGGGACTTAATGGGAGAACCCAGGCCAATAAGCAAAGTTTTGCAAAAGGCAGCACTGTTCTAGGCCTCTGTCTCTGGACATGCCTCACCATGAACCTGGCCCCTCTCATGTGCAGTCCTTTTGAGGACTCCCAAGCACGGGAAGGACTGGCCATTCTGACCCGAACGTGAATTAAGGGGACGGACAAGCTAAAGTGACCCAAAGGAAAAGAAGAAAAAGGCATGTGGGTAGGTTCACCCTGGCTCTAAATTGCTTACCGTTAAGTCTTGAACCAGCTCCTGATGGAAAGATAAGGCAAATCCCTAATCAGTCAATAATTAACCAAAGCTCCATTAATGGTCCAGTCAACCAAATCCTGCTGACACCTTCAGAACCCTGCTGGAGTGGGAGGGTTAGGTGGGACCTTTTGATAGAAAGATCTATTTAGCCCGCTGTTTACTCCACTCGCAGGTCACCATAGAAAGGGTAAAGTTATTCCTGTATCTGCCAGTGAAATCTTTTCTTAGTTTAACTCCTTTGGATAACTTTTTGAAATTTCACTTTTAGAAATCTCAATGTGTGTGTGTGTGTGTGTGTGTGTGTGTGTGTGTGTTGTGTACAGAACAGCTTGGGGGTCCATTCAGTTCCAGGTCAGTTTGAATCAAATCCCAGATGTGTTCTGATGGTTACTACATTATTCTTCCTAGAGGATCATATTTTCTCTCCCCAGCCTTGCTCATCTAAGTCTGCAGTTTATTCTCAGTGTCTATAGATATTTCTGTTCCTTTTTTCTCAATGTTAGCTCCTCCTCAATTTGTGATCAAAGCAGAAATATGTTGTGAGTAATAAGTAACCACACATCCCTACCAAAGCATGCAGATAATTCTTGAATTTTAAAGAAGTAGGACTTTAAAAGACTAACACAGATTTGATTTTGGTACTTCTGGTGGATCCAGGTCTTTTTATTTCTTACAGAAGCAAATTTTTAGGAAGGGTGAGTTTAGGTCTTACATTTTCTTTTAATGGAAATTTTTTTATTTTTTGTTTTTGTTTTGCTTTACTTTGTTGTTCTTCTGTACAGCATTCAGCACGCTACCATAAGCTTGTAGTCAATCTATTAGATGAGAAAAATCAGTGTATTAAGTGTAGTGTGAATTTTTCCTAAAGTCAAGTTGTAAGTCATGATTGTGTGTCAATCAATGAACTTGGTTCCTAATTTAATCTGTTCAAGCCACTTGACATGCTCTTTTAGACATGGGAGGAATAGGATGTGGGAGTGTGGCTTGATATGAATCCATCTCCATCACAGGAGAAAAACAACAAAAATGGCCTGTTTGCCTCCTAGGGTGTCAGTGGTTATTCCTGCATACAGAAGATGGTTCATCGAGCTACACTTCTATTGCCTCCCCGGCTCGGCCTCTGAAATCGTCTGCACAATTATTCTCCTCTCCTCATAGAACTTGGTAGCCTGGGTACTCAGTTAATCTTGGGCTGCTCAGGGGAGTTGCCAATGGGTAGAAATTCCGCCAGTGATCTGTGACACCCTTTTTCACAAATATTAATTGAGTGACATTTCTTTTTTCCCCCAAATCATCCATCTGTCCTTTCTTATGCAACGTTTGAGTTTCAAAAGGGTAGACGGCAAGCTTTCTTTCTGGCACACATTTCACCTAAGAAGACAATCTATGAATTAGGCAATATAATCTGCTGTAGCCTTGTAAAGAAATCTGAAAGATTCACCAGCCTGAAGCAACATGTTAAATATAAACCAATTAAATTCAGCCTCCTTTTCCTTTGCCCATTAAAACTTCTTCTCTTTCGGAAGGCAGCTGGTAAATGGCTAGATGCAATGTTGCTGTAATCATTTGGGGGATTGGGAGTAGGAAATGTAAGAGAGAGACAGTGAGAAGTTTAAAAAAAAGTAGTCATTATTCAATTTTTAGGTAAACAAATCTAGGATCCAGTTTTCTTAGTTTTTATGCTAATTTTTGATTGTTTTAAAACATCAAAATCATCTCACTGGTAAGAGTGCTGTTAAGTAAAGCAGAAGACATACCTCAAGTTGTCTGTCTGGTGGTCCTGTTGCTTGGATATTAAAATGAGATTTTAGAAAATGGAACCGACAACTATTTTTCAGTAGGTCAAAAGGCACTCATGATTACACTAATAATTTTTGAGTATCATACTAATGATGATAGGAAAATGTAGACCTTGACAGTGGCATGTTTATTTACATTCACTATGAAAAAAATGTTGTTTACCCCTCGAGAATTTCTTAAGGAAAAGAAAAATCAATCTCCATCAATGAGCAATATTTTTCTCCCCAAGGCATATTGATTTGAACATTGACTTCACAATGGGTGAGTTATTTCCCTCAGACCCCCTCCTATGAATTGTTAGGTGACATGTCTCTTATGAGACAATAAACATGCTGTTTCTTGTATAGTGATCGCATCAGGGAGATCCCATCTTCTGAATTGTGGTTGGTTTGGAATATTTCAGCTTCTGTAGGTCTGCGTTAAATATTTCTGTGGGATATATTCCAAGTTGAAAAAGTGGTATCACTCATCTTTCTGCCCTTTTAAATGAGGTATAGCTTTTTTTTTTTTTTTTTTTTTTGTGGTACGTGGGCCTCTCACTGTTGTGGCCTCTCCCGTTGCGGAGCATAGGCTCCGGACACGCAGGCTCAGCAGCCATGGCCCATGGGCCCAGCCGCTCCGCGGCATGTGGGGTCTTCCCGGACCAGGGCACGAACCTGTGTCCCCTGCATCGGCAGGCGGACTCTCAACCACTGCGCCACCAGGGAAGCCCGAGGTATAGCTTTTTTGATGCTTGTGAAGGAGAATCTGGTGGCAGTGAATAATTCCCTTTTCTGCTTGCTCCTCTGTTGGATGTCCTCTCAGCTTGTGCGTGGACCCATGACTCATGTGTAGTCATGTAATGTCTTCATAATTCCTTTTCTCCTTTTATGTAACAGGACAATGTTTCTCACTTGAAAATGAACCCGATTTTCAATTTACCAGAGAAACCAGTATGTAAAGGAACATGGTGGTAGGTGAAGAGGGAGGAAACAATAGGAAATGTAGAATTCTTGTTAACGTGATGGTCATTCTTCAATTTATCTGTTAGAATTTGTGTATAATGTATTTTCTTAATGAGTTTCTTAAAAGGTCTTATTTTTCCACCCATTTATTCTTCAACAAATAATCATTCACACTCCTATCATGTGCCAAATACTGTGTTCAACGTTGGTTGAGCACAAGATAAAGAAGACCCATCAGAGGCATTCACAGTGGTTGGGAAGACATTAGACAGGATAGTTATGAAAATACTTCAGGAGCCCTGAAGGTTTTCTTTATGGCAGTTTGGACTATCAAGGAAGCCTTCAGGGAGGAGGTGAGCATAAGCAAGTAATGAATCAGACCAGGGCCTTAGGAGAGGAACGGAAGTGAGTTCGTGTCCCTGGTACATGGTGAGAGAAATCTTAAGCAAGTTCCTGTACCTCTCTGGGCCTTAGTTTCCTTGTCAGCAAATTGGGGATAATAACAATATCTGCCTTTTGAGATTATTGTGAAGATTAAATGAGAATGCATGAAAAGGCCTCAACACTGTGCCTGCCACAAAGTAGACATGCAATAAGCGTGTGCTAGAAAGGTATGAAAAGAGTGACAGATTTTAGCATACTCTCTAAAGTTGATCTGACAAATGTTTATTGGGTACCTACCATGTGTCACATCTTAGTCCTGCGTCCTGGACAGGAGCCCAGCAGCCTGTCAGGAGGCACCATGAGGGTGGAGTGAGGGGTAGAATGACAGGTAACTTGTGCAAGGCATGGAGGAGACACACTGCATCTGTGCCGGGGGAGCCTGAGGTGGCCTCTTACTGCTGGAGTATAGAACCCAGGGGAGGCCTGGCAGGACCAGGAGAGGCCTCACGGGGCAGTGCTGGCCTCAAAGCTGGAAGGACCCAGGCACACATGTTCATTTGGGGGCTCTCAGTTCCCTTTAAGTTTTCCATGAATGCAGATTGCCTTTCTGTAGCTTGGTTATATTCTCTTCAGGGACCGAGGCACCCATCTTTTTGCTGATCTCATCCTCCCCGTACTGCCTGTTATAATGTGGAGCCTCTACCATATCCTTGATAAATATGGCCAGGTCTTCATACGTCCCTCTTCTCTGCCTGTTGAAGTAGCTCAGCCGTTTCGTACACCCAGGTGATTTCAGAATGCTCAGGCTACGATGCTTGCTTTGGTGCTTATTAGAGAGATTCCTGAATTGGGAATTGTGTTCATGTCACTGCCTAAAATTCTCTGTATTGCTCAGTAAAGTCCAAAATCCTGAGTGTGTCCTGCAAGACTTGGCATCATCTGGCTCCTGTCCACAGCTCCCACCTGATCTCTTGAAACTCTCCCCTCGGCTCCATGTCACTGGCCTTTTTCCTGTCATTTCAGCACCAGGAGCTCCTTTATACCTGTTGCTGCCTCTCTTTGAAAGGCCCTCCCTAACCCCTTCTCCAGACAAACTCCTCTCTTTATCTTATTAATTTACTGATTTTAGTTATTAAAAGTCCTTTGCTCAGGAAACGCCTCCCTCATTTCCTAATGATACATGCTCACAACACCCATAGTTTTCTTTTATTCTGCTTATCATAATTGAAATGGAGTTATTTGAACATAAGCCTTATTTATCCAACACATATTCTTGGAGCCCTTAATGTGGCATAGGTGCTGGGGATACCATGCAGTAAGGCAGTCAAAGTGCCTGCCCATGGCACTTGTATTTTAATAAGTGAGGCAATGAATAGGAAACAAATATAGGTATGATACAATGTTAGGTAGTGATAAATACTATGGGAAAAAGTGAAGCCGGGTAAGGGGACAGATAGAACTGAAGATAAGCTGGAGATGGTTAAGAAGCAAGGGCTTTAAGGTTGCTTCCATGTCCTGGCTATTGTAAATAGTGCTGCAATGAACATTGGGGTGCATGTGTCTTTTCGAAAGGAATGGATAAAGAAGATGTGGTATGTATATACCATGGAATATTACTCAGCCATAAAATAGTGCCATTTGCAGCAACATGGATGGACCTAGAGATTGTCATACTGAGTGAAGTAAGTCAGACAGAGAAAAACAAATATCCTATTATATCACTTATATGTGGAATCTAAAAGAAGGGTAGAAATGAATTTATATACAAAACAAATAGAGTTACAGATGTAGAAAACAACCTCATGGTTATCAGGGGGTAAGGGGGGTTAGGGATAAACTGGAAGATTGGGATTGTCATATACACGGTACTATATATAAAAAGATAACTAATAAGGACCTATTGTATAGCATAGGGAACTCAATACTCTGTAATGGCCTACATGGGAAAAGAATCTAAAAAAGAGTGGATATATGTATATGTATAACAGATTCACTTTGCTGTACAGCAGAGACTAACACAACATTGTAAATCAACTAGACTCCAATAAAAAAATAAAAATAAAAATAAAAAAAAGAGAAGGAAGGGCATGTGATTGTCCTGTCCAGGGTAGAATTTCCAATACCTAACGCAGCACCCAGCATCTAGAAAGTATCTGACAAATGTTTGCTGAATGAGAATCATATTGGCTCAAGTAGACTCAAGGGGTGAAGGGTACTGAAGAGGGCTAACTGGGTTGTATAGTTATGCATGTTTCCCCCCCACAGTCCCTGACTATGTCTGGGACAGTGTAGTCTGTGTTTTCACCCCATATCCAGTATCTATGTCAAACCTAATTCCCTGTTCAAGTTGACTGTAGTCACACCTTTTGTGTTGTAGCTTTGCATACTTTCTTCTTAATTGCCCTGGGATAAATTGCAACTGGTTGATGAATGAAATATTTATGCTTTGAAGAATTGGTGTTCTAATCAGTTTCTATTTAAACTAATAATCAACTCTTTTCAGTGAGGAGGAGGAGAATTTTTCTGTGATCTATGGGCTTCTAAATGACTAATGATGTCAATCTGGGCCTGGCAGGTTTCTGCCACGACTTGGACAGACGTAGCACTCATGATGTTGTGTTACTTCTCAGCTCGCTGGTACACTGGTTCCCACTGAAGTGATCTCATTATTGGCATTTCATTTTCAAAGTATCAAATCTTCCCCTTTTGCATTATGCCTCTGTGTGGCTTGGACTTGAGGCACCGTCTGCCACTTTTCTTTCAACCAAGATGAACTTCTTAAAGAGTAGTCTAAAGATTAAGCATCTTCTATTAGCTTTCTTTTGTTTTCATTTTGGTGGGTTGGGGAGAGAGAGAAATTCATGTGCTCATAATTATCTTCTTCAGTTTGAATGAAAGAACTTTTGCAGATCAATGTGGATTGAGATCCAGACAAATTGGGTCCATTCTCTAGACTTGGTTTAAAAAATTGAATAGCATAAAGGAAATGAGCAACAGGAATGGTTCCTTTCCTCATCTCTGGACCCTAGTGCATCTTTTCTTTTGTGCTGTCACCTGGCTTCACTCCTCTCTGCCCCAGGGGGCCTTTTCTGGTTCTGCACTTCCATAGAAGTCCATTGCTTTGTTTGTACCACTCTTTGGACAAGAAATGCCAATCAAAATCCATACTCTAAGGGAATTCCCTGGCGGTCCAGTGGTTAGGACTCCACACTTCCACTGCAGGGGGCACGGGTTAGATCCCTGGTCAGAGAAGTAAGATCCTGCATGCCGCGAGGCACAGTCAGAAAAAAAAAAAAAATCCATACCCTAAGTTCATTTTGGTTCTAATTCATGCAATTTTGACTGTCCCACCCCCTTCTCTCTGTGCATCACTGTTTATCTCCGTGACCAGATCCCCAACGCCCCAACAGAAAATCACATATTTTCTATCTAGCATTAACCAACTTCCTCAACCACCCCAGGCACTAATAATGAGGTCTTCAAATAGTTGCTGCTTGTGGGATTTGTTAAGAAAAAGACTGAAGAGCAATAGAATGTTTCCCCATTTTCACTCTGTTTCCTTCAATCGTATCAATTTGTAATTGTATATTTATTTATCTTTTCACTTATTGACTGTCTCCCTTCCCATAAACATTGGGAAAGTGTCTGCCTTGCTGGCCAAGGTATGCCGGATGCTGGCCAGAGTAAACATGTTCAGTGAATCTCTGTGGAGGGGAAGGAGCTTATTCAAGGTGGATTTCCACTCACCTTAAAGAAGTGAAATGAAAGCCAACTTCGATGGGTCTTGTTTCACTGTGGGCGAATTCGTATGGACTGAGAAATTCAATTAACTGTATTCATCAATATTTGTCTCTGGGATAGAGTCATGAGACGAAGACCCAGAATTCTTGGTCTTCCCCCTTTTGTGGCATTAAAAAAACAAAAAACAAAACAACAAAAAACTTGGCATATTACACCAACCAGATTTTTTTCTTTGTCTCGAAGAAGCCTCAGCTGAACACTAGAGTCCTCACCCAGTGTAACAATCAAAAACTCAGAAAACCTCAGCTGCCTCAGATGATGTCACAAAACCCTTAAGAATGCTCACTGCTGAGTTGGGCACAGGTCCAGCAAACACAATTCTTTCTGCCAGTTATTCAGGGTCTTTGACAGATTAGGTGGTCTTTTCTTCTTCTTCTTCTTCTTTTATTTCCATCCTCTTAAAAGGCAGTTCAGTTTACCTCTAAGCAAGACATTAGCTCTGGCCGCCCCAAATAACATTTTAATTGAAGTCTCAGTCCAAACAAATGCCCGGCCTCTTTATTAACCCCAACAGTGTAATTTTTCAACCTAAGACTGATTCAGGGGGGAAACTGTCTCACTTAAACTGCCATGCAACGGAACATGGCAGTTTTCCTCAATCAGTCTCTTTTCTGACCTTAACTTGAACCTTAATCTCTTTTGACCATGTTCTCTTTATTAGCTGCTCATGGCCATGGCACAATACTAATTTTGCTGTTTTTAGACTATCAGTTTACAGAGGTATTTCACTCCCCCGTCTGCCCTCAAATGTATTCCAGATTTCATGGACCTTTTTGGGAAAGGGAAGGTAACACTTAACCTTTTTTTAGGTTTAGTAATTTAAATAGCTGCTTTGCAAAATGCTCTGTAGAATTTTAGACCGGCTATTTTTGAGGTACAGTAATGTTTAGGTACAAAAAATTATATACTTAATTGTCAGAAAAACCTAAAAAACCTTTTAAATAGTAACAAAAGATTTTTCATCAATAGACAGGTCCACACTCATAAAATAACATGGAAAGTAAGGCTATTATCTTAATAATTTAGGCAAAACCAATATGTTTTTATTAGAAACCTCTCATCTTTTGGGGGAGACCTGAATTATCCAGATAATTGCTTTCATTCCTTCCTTTTTTTATGCTTAGAAATAATCAATGAGTAAGGACAGAGACAATCATTTTTTCCTTAATTATACCTTCCCAGTTTTTGACGTTGGTAAAATGATCCAAATTAAAAAGAAAAAAAAAATCCACCCTTTTCAATAACAATGAAAAAAAATGTGTTTCTCTATTTGGAGTCTACCTTAATATAACAGAACTATGTAGGTAGAAAAACAGTGCTTATGATCATGTGCTCAATTAGATTTATTATAGGTTTTTGTACTTTTTGACATTAGCATGAAAGCATATTGGTTATTATTCTTTCTAAACTAATTGAAGGCTTTGTATCTAGTAACCCCTCTGTTCTTTCCTTAATACAATAGTTTGTTGATTGCAAAAAAATACATTTCTGTGACTTTAAAGTCCTAGAACGAGGACTGTCATTGAACGCTGGAGATTCAGCCTGGTGTTTGGAGGGCAGGGACCATGTGCCCTCTGGGTGTGAGGAGGTAGGCAGCTGGGAACAATGGTCTGTCCCCTGCGGTGCTCTGTGGCAGTAGCAGCATGTTGGCACGATAAACTTCGCCTTCATTTCACTGGCTCGAACAATTAGTGGGATTGAATCAGAGTTCTCCTGGATCATAGTTTATTATATGTTATTAAATTCCATTATTCAAGAAGTTGCTGCTATAATTCTAAAACTTCCCGATGTCTCCCACAAAGTCCCCATCTCCACTCTCTGTGTATTTTTTTTTACATTTATCTTCTGCTTCCTGATAGCCAAGGTTTCTTTTTCTTTCCCCTTGGTACTTATTTAAAGAGCTAAGAGCTAATTTGAAAATACATCTTTGAAAGGGCAACAAAAATGAGATGTGAAAAAAATAGATGAAGATTCTTAATTAGTCCATTATTTGACATGCACGATTTAACATGGTATGCTTAGCATTGTGCATTCCCCAAAAGAACAAGGCTCTTTTTTTTTTTATCCCAAACTTTAACTCCCTCTCATTCATTATATCCCTTCTTGTCACTTTCCATTAGCTGATCATGACATCCTTTGCTGGAAGGGCGAGCAAGCAGATTACTTCCAAACTGGTGTAAGTGACACTCAAAAGACTGGCCTAAAGGGGGTTCTGTGATAGCAGCAAGCTCCTCAGCCCCTGGAGTTGGAGAATGTCATTTCAATAATATATTGGAGTCCATTGTCACATCATTTCTGTAGCAACTTGGCAACTTCCCGGAAGTGGCAGGAATGGGTCTTCTGCTGGAATTTGTGTGTGGATAGCATCTAATGATCTTATAGGTGCTACTTATTATATATTATATAATAATTATTATTTATTTTGCCAACCCAAACCTTCTATCTAGCATCTTGCTATTGCCCAGGAAACTACAGCATGTCTCCCTAAATCTAAAAGATAAAGAAATGATCACAAGCATATTCATTTTAATGCAATTGAGAAATATCCTGTCACCAGGCACATCTAAACAGGGACAGGGAGTGACTGAATGAGTCAGGTATCAAACAAACATGGGTAGATTGTGTGAAGAAAAGAAGTGGAGAATCTGATGCTCTTCTCAGATTAGCCCTGAAGATGTGAACTTTCCCCAGCCCATCATCCCTGCCCCCCACAATCCCTCCCCTACTCCCAAATGTCCAACCTTCGGAATCATATCCTCAGCCTTGGAAGGGGGTTGACCTGGGGAGAACTGAAAGGTTGCAGATGGAAGGTGTATCCCAATCAGTCACAGACAGCAATGAATTCTGGTCTGAACAGCGCCAGGACTGATGCTGGCTGCCACTCAGACCATCATTCCAGCTTCTGAACTTGTGTGGTCTTCTGCACCCGAGAAAACCAAGTTTTCTTCATTAACCAAGTTTCAGCTTCTTTCCTTCCTTAAGCAAATTTTAGCTTCTTTCCCCAGTAACCCTTCAAAACATTTTGATTATAAAATATAGAATATGGAAATAGAAAGCAAACATTAAATAAAAGTCCCCTATTATTCTACCATTAGGGGGACATGGATAGTCTCATGATACAGATCTTTCTAGTCTAGGCTATCCACTTATATGCTAGGCGGTAAAACAGGGTGGTTACAGGGATAGACTCTGAAATGAGACTACCCATCTTTAAATCTAGACACTGCCATCAGCAGTGTCACCCAGACTCTCTGGCCCCCAGTTTTCTCACATGTAAAATTTCTCCCTTACAGAGTTGTTGTGACAATGAGCTAATGCCTGTGAAGCAGCTGTCCCATGGGAATCACTTCCTGCATTTTAGATGCTGTTACATATATGTTGGCCCCGTGTTCTTGTGTTATTCGCTTTTTCTGACCGTGCTCCCATCTCCTCGAGTTCAAGCCTATAGATATCTTCATCCTCAGCTGTGATTCTGTCTCTTTTCAGTCCATTTGGTTTGACCGGCTTCCCCCTCACACAGCATCAGTGATTTTTCCAGGTCTCAATTGCTGTCCATTTAACCATAACTCTTCAATAAGCATTGCCAACGTCCCATTTCACCTCCTGTCTGATGGACACATTTTTGCCTGGATGCCCTGCTTACCCAGCCTGGCACCATGGCAAAGCCTCAGTGGCCTTCCTTGTTCTCTTCCGTCTTGAACTCCTCGAAGTGAGTGCAGGGAGAGGCAGTATCCAGAGCCTGTGATCACAAAGAGAGCAGCAGCACCCACCCATGCCTTCGGGGCCTCGGGAATGTCAGTGACAAACTAGACATAGGTAATACAAGCAAGTTTGTTCGTTTAAACCATTTTAAATGTAAAAAAGGAGGTAGTTATGAAGGGTTTAAAAATCTTTTTCATTTTAAAAACCATCTTTGTCAAATCCATATTCTCAGAGGCCTTTGCAACATTGAGAAGGGAAAAAATATAAATATTTATTGTATATATATACACGTTTCATATATATATTTTATATATATATATATATATATATATATATATATATATTTTAACTTGGAAGTATATGCGATGGGAGAGTGGATGGCCAGCCACAGGAATGGGAGAAGAGGGAATTACATTTAATGAAGCTGGGACCTTTCACGTGGACCTTTCAGACTGAAAAAAAAAAATGTTGATTTTACATGCCAAAGTCTTGAAAGAGCCTTGATGGCTCACGGCTTTGGTGTATTTTTCCAGATGGCAGATGCCATTTTGTGTTTTGCATAAACTGACTAAATTTGCTTGCTCTTTGTACTTATTTCAGAGGCAACCATTCTTTGCTTTCAATAGGACAGAAGAGCTCCTTGGCACTGGAACCCTCCTGGTCTGGGGAGGGAGGAATGGTTAAGGGACTGTTCTGAGGATATGCAGGCGTCATCCCAAACTTCCTACGTTCAGTCTGAGGAAGGAGTTTGGGCCAGGGCTTTGAATTCTTGTTACCTACAGATGTTTCTGACTATGTGAGCAAATCACAGAAAGTAAGCTGTGCTGGAGAACTTCTGAAAGTTATTTTTCCAGTTTTCCCATCACTATCTCCATGGAGGACAAATAGGTTCGTTATGTTCTTATTTCAACTCCTCTACAGCCTGCTAACTACGAGTTGTATGATCCCTTAACTTAATTCCTTTGAGCTTCAGTTTTTGCAAAAAAAAAAAAAAAAAAAAAAAATTAAGATGCTAATAAAAATAACACTTATCTCTTAGGATTTGTTGTTAAGATTCCATGAGTTAATCCATTCTTAAAGGATTAAGAACAGTGCCTGACATATGACAAGTGCTCAAGAAATGTTGATCAGTGTTGCTGTTATGATTACTTTCCATGGGAATTTTCTCTTTTTTCCCATTTTCTGATTGACACTGCCCTACTCCCATCATCATTATGCTAACTCTTTGGGTCAATTTTATGGAAATAGGCTAGTGATAGAGTGGTTACACTACAGGCTTTGCAGTCAAACAGGACCAAGTTGAAATTCTTGAAGTAACATTTCATAGATATATCTTCTCAACAAGTGACAATTTCTTTAAACCTCAGTTTCTTGATCTATAAAATAAGGATGATGATAACAGTACCTACCTCATAACATTTTTGAGAGGCTTCAATGAGACAATGCTTGCATAGTGTCTGGCAAGACTATACAGCATGTTATGTATTGTCATTATTTTTGCTGCTCCAAATATGCTGGTAGGGCTCTTATACCCAAAAGTGCTTCTAGAAACTTGTCAAGGCTCCAGAGCTCTAGCTTTATGTCAGCTGCCCCACCAGAAAAGAGGGCAAGCACAGAAATAGAAAGATGCTGTAAGGCCATGACTTGACCTGGACTCTTTGCCAAATCATGACACAGATTTGACAGTGTCGAGTATTGCTCAACATGGATTTCAATTCAAGTTAGAAAACTCACATCCTGAGCAGGCCAATCCCACCTCACTACACTGAAGGTTATTCCAAAGGATAGGAACTATTGTGATAGGAGCAAAAGCCTATTCCTCTATGCTAAACCCCCCAGAAGAAAACACAGAGTGAGGTAGGTTGTGAGGAAGAAAAAGTTACTTGTGCTGGTTACCTCTCAGGGAGGAATGTGGCATTTATACATTATGGAATATTCAAATTTTGCACTTTCAAAAACGTATTTATTTCTTCCCTCAAACTGAAAATGGATAGAAGTTGCATCTGTGAGTGAAAGAAAACCCTCTAAACACTATAATTGTGTTATTGAACAGTTGAAAACTGTCTAACTCACTTTTGCCCTTGATGTTTATGGGTCTCTATTAATAATTGAATGAAGAGAAACAACTGAACCCTTGAAACTTTTGCCTCAAAGCCAGCATGAAACCTGAAAAAAGTGAAGAACATGGAACAAGGAAGTGTAAAAAACGTCAACAATCTTGCAAATACTTTGTGTGCCCTCTTAGATTTGTTCTGACCTCTCTCTTCTGCTGCCTATGACTTCTAACAGTAAGAATAAGATGGGGTTGAGTTGGAAGGAAAAGGCACTGAGATGACTTCTTTTCTCAGTTCTGATAACAGTCCATCTTTGTTCTTGACCTCACACATAGAAATTGCTACCATTATCACTAACAGTAAAATAGGAGAGGAGAGTAAGATCAAACAAGAGGCAAAAGAGAGAAAGTACATGTCAAAGGAAAAAAGAAGAAAAGTTGGAAAGAATACGAGGAAGCTATATTATTAAAATGGGGGAAAGAAATTATATAGCAGAAAGGAAAAGAGAAAAGAAAAGAACTTTATATTATTGTAACAGAGATGGCTAGCTGACCAATCAAGATTTATCCTCCCCTTTCACAATGCAGAGTGGTTTCTGGGAAGCAATTTTTCAGCCAGAGGCTAAATTTCCCAGCCTCTCTTGCATGGATGTGGGACTATGTGATGAGCTCTTATCAGTGCAATATGAGCTGAATTGAAGAGATAGTTGTCACTTTTGTTCTCGGTTAAGATCATATGTAGTTTCTCTATTCTCTCTGTCTATCTCTCTCTGTCTCTCTCTATCCTCTGGCTGGGCAATGCCAGGAAAATCTTAATGTCATCCATATACAGGAGATGTAGAGCCATTACATGGAAGGAATCTGATTCCTGACTCACTGTTTGAAGGAGAGCAGCCCAGGACAGCTGCCCAACCAGAAATATTCACATTAGACCTTTGGGGAGTGAGAAATACACTTTCATATGTTAAGCCACTGAGCTTTGCGGGATTGTTTGTTATACCAGTAAACATTTCTTACCTTGACTCATAGAAACTGATACCAGAAGGAAGCTCCAGAAGTAGTTACTTTTACTTTTCCTCTTTGCTTAAAAACCAGTTAATCATTTTCTGATATCCTCTTTTTCTTCTTTTATGCTGTCAAAAACAGCCAATAACAACCAGCACATGCTGTTTTTCACCTATAAGCACAAGAGTTGTGTGTGGCCAGACTCTCAAGTTACTAAAGGCAACAGTTTTGCCGAGTGTTTTTCCACTGCACGATATGGGTCTCCAGCTATCCAGCCTAATATATCTGCTTCTAGCAACTTGACCACAAAGTAAATGCCACACATTTTAGGATTTTGTTACAGGACACCACATCTTGTACCAAATAGAACAGTCAAGTTTAGTCAGAAAAATAGAAGCCTCTTGTGGAAGATATAAGGCAATGTGTTCACCCAACCATTTCTTCTCCCTGTACACAGATGAAGACCATACTCCCCTCTCCACTGCAATTTAATTGGGGTGTCAGGGCCAGTTTTCTGTAATGGAATGTCAGCAGGAGTCCTGTGCCACTTTTGGTCCAGGGAGTTCAGAGTACATGTGTGCTTTCTCTGTGCTCTCTCCTCTTCCTCAGGAGACTTGGAGGTCATGTGTTCAGATAGTGTAGCTACAAGATAGAAGCCACTCAGCCTACATCCTGAAAAAGAAATAACATTTTTTCTTAATAATTCAATGTTGCTGTTATTCTTTATTTTGGGAGGGCTAGCAAAGATTTAAAAACAATTTTTATACAATTTTTAAAGTTTATGCTCCATTTACAGTTATTACAAAATATTAGCTATATTGCCATGATGTACAATACATCCTTGTAGACTATCCTATACCCAGCAGTTTGTGCCTCCCTCTCCCCTACCCCTATATTGCCCCTCCCCCTCCCCACTGGTAACCGCTAGTTTGGTCTCTATATCTGTGAGTCCGCTTCTTTTTTGTTATAGTCACTAGTTTGTGATATAATACAGTATTTGTCTTTCTCTGTCTGACTTATTTCACTTAGCATAATGCCCTCCAAGTCCATCCATGTTGCTGCAAATGGCAAAATTTCATTCTTTTCATGGCTGAGTAGTATTTCATCGTGTGTATATACCACAACTCCTTTATCCGTTCTTCTGTTGATGGACACTTAGGTTGCTTCCATAGCTTGGCAAATGTAAATAATGCTGCTATGAACATTGGGGTGCATGTATTTTATCAAATTACTGTTTTTGTTTTTTGGATGTATACCCAGGAATATTTTGCTGTACTATTCAGAGTATGGAGTTTGTTACTGAAATATACCTATCCCATTCTGACTAAAAATTGAAATATTCCCATCAGGAAGCTATTCAATGTAAGCAATTAGAGGTTTACAGGGTCATTGGGAGAGCTGGGGAATAAAGGTCAAGGGGGTTATTACTAAATTTCAAAAAAAACACCTCAAGTGAAGAAATCATGCCTTGGGTTCAAGATGGCTAACTGCTGAACAGTCATTGACAGGAAGACACTGGAACTCACCAAAAAATATACCCCACATCCAAAGACAAAGAAGAAGCTGCAACGAAGCTGTAGGAGGGGTGCAATCACAATAAAATCAAATCCCATAACCGCTGGAGAACAATTATACCACAGAAGCCCACCCACTGGAGTGAAGGTTCTGAGCCTCACATCAGGCTTCCAAACCTGGGGGTCCAGCAACGGGAGGAAGAATTCCCAGAGAATCAGACTTTGAAAGTTAGTGGAATTTGATTGCAAGACTTTGACAGGACTGGGGGAAAGAAAGACTCCACTCTTGGAGGGCACACACAAAGTAGTGGGTGCACATTAGGACCCAGGAGGAAGGAGAAGTTATCCAATAGGAGACTGAACAAGACTTACCTGCTACTGGTGGAGGGTCTCCTGTGGGGGGGGGCGGTGGCGAGCTGTGTCTCACCGCAGGGACAAGGACACTGGCAGCAGACATTCTGGGAAGTACTCCTTGGTGTGAGCCCTCCCAGAGTCTGCCATTAGCCCAACCAAAGAGCCTTTGGGCTCCAGTGTTGGGTTGCCTCAGGCCAAACAACCAACAGGGAGGGAACTCAGCCCCACCCATCAGCAGACAAGCAGATTAAACAGATTAAAGTTTTACTGAGCTCTGCCCCCCAGAGCAACACCCAGCTCTACCCACCACCAGTCCTTCCCATCAGGAAGCTTACACAAGCCTCTTAGATAGCCTCATCCACCAGAGGGCAGACAGCAGAAGCAAGAAGAATTACAATACTGCAGCCTGTGGAACAAAACCCACATTCACAGAAAGATAAACAAAATGAAAAGGCAGAGGACTATGTATCAGATGAAGGAAAAGATAAAACCCCAGAAAAACAACTAAATGAAGAGGAGATAGGCAACCTTCCAGAAAAAGAATTCAGAATAATGATAGTGAAGATGATCCAGGACCTTGGAAAAGGAATGGAGGCAAAGATCAAGAAGATGCAAGAAATGTGTAACAAAGACCTAGAAGAATTGAAGAACAAACACCTAGAAGAATTAAAGAACAAACAAACAGAGATGAACAATACAATAATACAATAACTGAAGTGAAAAATACACTAGAAGAAATCAATAGCAGAATAACTGAGGCAGAAGAATGGATAGGTGACCTGGAAGACAGAATGGTGGAATTCACTGCTGCAGAACAGAATAAAGAAAAAAGAATGAAATTAAATGAACACAGCCTAAGAGAACTCTGGGACAACATTAAACACACCAACATTCGCATTAAAGGGGTCTCAGAAGGAGAAGAGAGAGAGAAAGGACCTGAGAAAATAGTTGAAGAGATTATAGTCAAAACCTTCCCTAACATGGGAAAGGAAATAACCATCGAAGTCCAGGAAGCGCAGAGAGCCCCAGGCAGGATAAACCCAAGGAGAAACACTCCAAGACACATAGTAATCAAATTGACAAAAATTAAAGACAAAGAAAAATGAAAAACAACGAGGGAAAAATGACAAATAACATACAAGGGAACTCCCATAAACTTAACAGCTGATTTCTCAGCAGAAACTCTACAAGCCAGAAGAGAGTGACACAATATACTTACAGTGATGAAAGGGAAGAGCCTACAACCAAGATTACTCTACCTAGCAAGGATCTCATTCAGATTTGATGGAGAAATCAAAAGCTTTACAGATAAGCAAAAGCTCAGAAAACTCAGCACCACCAAACCAGCTCTACAACAAATGCTAAAGGAACTTCTCTCAGTGGGAAACACAAGAGAAGAAAAGGACCTACAAAAACAAACACAAAACAATTAAGAAAGTGGTAATGGGAACTTACATATTGATAATCACCTTAAATATGAATGGATTTAGTGCTCCAACCAAAAGACACAGGCTTGCTGAATGGATTCAAAAACAAGGCCTATATATACACTGTCTACAAGAGACCCACTTCAGACCTAGGGACATATACAGACTGAAAGCGAGGGGATGGAAAAAGATATTCCATGCAAATGGAAATCAGAAGAAAGCTGGAGTAGCAATACTCATATCAGATAAAATAGACTTTAAAATAGAGAATGTTACAAGAGACAAGGAAGGACACTACATAATGATCAAGGGATCAATCTAAGAAGAAGATATAACAATTATAAATATATAGGCACCCAACATAGAAGCACCTCAATACATAAGGCAACTGTTAACAGCTCTAAAAGAGGAAATCGACAGTAACACAGTAATAGTGGGGGACTTTAACACCTCACTTAGACGAATGGACAGATCATCCAGACAGAAAATTAATAAGGAGACACAAGCTTTAAATGACACAGTACACCAGATAGATTTAATTGACGTTTATAGGACATTCCATCCAAAAACAGCAGATTACACTTACTTCTCAAGTGCACATGGGACATTCTTCAGGAGAGATCACAGCTTGGGTTACAAATCAAGCCTCAGTAAATTTGAGAAAATTGAAATGATATCAAGCATCTTTTCCAACCACAATTCTATGAAATTAGAAATAAATTACAGAGAAAAAAATGTAAAAAACATAAACACATGGAGGCTAAACAGCACGTTACTAAATAACCAAGGGATCACTGAAGAAATCAAAGAGGAAATCAAAAAATACCTAGAGACAAATGACAACAAAAACTCGATGATCCAAAACCTATGGGATGCAGCAAAAGCTGTTCTAAGAGGGAAGTTTATGGCAATACAATCCTACCTCAAGAAACAAGAAAAATCTCAAATAAACAATCTGACTTTACACCTAAAAGGAACTAGAGAAAGAAGAACAAACAAAACCCAAAGTTAGTAGAAGGAAAGAAATCATAAAGATCAGAGCAGAAATAAATGAAATAGAAAAAAAGAAAACAATAGCAAAGATCAATAACACTAAAAGCTGGTTCTTTAAGAAGATAAAATTTATAAACCTTTAGCCAGACTCATCAAAAAAAAAAAAAAACAAAACAGAGGGAGAGGACTCAAATCAATAAAATTAGAAATGAAAAAGGAGAAGTTACAATGGACACCACAGAAATACAAAGCATCCTAAGAGACTACTACAAGCAACTCTATGCCAATAAAATTGACAACCTGGAAGAAATGGACAAATTCTTAGAAAGGTATAACCTTCCAAGACTGAACCAGGAAGAAATAGAAAATATGGACAGACCAATCACAAGTAATGAAATTGAAACGGTGATTTAAAATCTTCCAACAAACAAAAGTCCAGGACCAGATGGCTTCACAGGTGAATTCTATCAAATATTTAGAGAAGAGCTAACACCTATCCTTCTCAAACTCTTCCAAAAAATTGCAGAGGAAGGAACAATCCCAAACTCATTCTATGAGACCACCATCACCCTGATACCAAAATCAGACAATGATACTACAAAAAAAGAAAACTACAGGCCAATATCACTGCTGAATATAGATGCAAAAATCCTCAACAAAATACTAGCAAACAGAATCCAACAATGCATTAAAAGGATCATACACCATGATCAAGAGAGATTTATCGCAGGGATGCAAGGATTCTTCAATATATGCAAATCAATCAATGTGATACACCATATTAACAAATTGAAGGATAAAAACCATATGATCATCTCAATAGATGCAGAAAAAGTTTTGACAAAATTCAACACCCATCTATGATAAAAACTCTCCAGAAAGTGGGCATCAAAGGAACCTACCTCAACATAATAAAGGCCATATATGACAAACCCACAGCAAACATCATTCTCAATGGTGAAAAACTGAAAACATTTCCTCTAAGATCAGGAACAAGACAAGGATGTCCACTCTCACCACTAGTATTCAACATAGTTTTGGAAGTCCTAGCCACTGCAATCAGAGAAGAAAAAGAAATAAAAGAAATCCAAATTGGAAAAGAAGAAGTAAAACTGTCACTCTTTGCAGATAACATGATAACATACATAGAGAATCCTAAAGATGCCACCAGAAAACTACTAGAGCTGATCAATGAATTTGGTAATGTTGCAGGATACAAAATTAATGTCCAGAAATCTCTTGCATTCCTATACACTACTGATGAAAAATCTGAAAGAGAAATTAAAGAAACACTCCCATTTACCATTACAACAAAAAGAATAAAATACCTAGGAATAAGCCCACCTAGGGAGACAAAAGACCTGTATCCAGAAAAATATAAGACACTGATGAAAGAAATTAAATATGGTAGAAACAGATGGATATATACCATGTTCTTGGATTGGAAAAATCAATATTGTGAAAATGACTATATTACCCAAAGCAATTTACAGATTCAATGCAATCCCTATCAAATTACCAATGACACTTTTCACAGAACTAGAACAAAAGTTCAAATTTGTATGGAGACACAAAAGATCTCGAATAACAAAAGCAATCTTGAGGGAAAAAACGGGGCTGGAGGAGTCAGACTCCCTGACTTCAGATTATACTACAAAGCTACAGTGATCAAGACAGTATGGTACTAGCACAAAAACAGAAATGTAGATCAATGGAACAGGATAGAAAACCCTGAGATAAATCCACACACCTATGGTCAACTAATCTATGACAAAGGAGGCAAGGATATACAATGGAGAAAAGGCAGTCTCTTCAATAAGTGGTGCTGGGAAAACTTGACAGCTACATGTAAAATAATGAAATTAGAACACTCCCTAACACCATACACAAAAATAAACTCAAAATGGATTAAAGAACTACATATAAAACATGACACTATAAAAGTCTTCGAGGAAAACGTAGGAAGAACACTCTTTGACATAAATCACAGCAAGTTCTTTTTTGACCCACCTCCCAGAGTAATGGAAATCAAAACAAAAATAAACAAATGGGACTTAACGAAACTTTAAAGCTTTTGCACTGTGAAGGAAACTATAAACAAGACGAGAAGATAGCCCTCAGAATGGGAGAATATATTTGCAAATGAATCAACAGACAAAGGATTAATCTCCAAAATATATAAACAGCTCATGTAGCTCAATATTAAAAAAACAAACAACCCAGTCCAAAAATGGGCAGAAGACCTAAATAGGCATTTCTCCAAAGAAGACATGCAGATGGCCAAGAGACACATGAAAAGCTGCTCAACATCACTAATTATTAGAGAAATGAAAATCAATACTACAATGAGGTATCACCTCACACTGCTTAGAATGGGCATCATCAGAAAATCTACAAACAACAAATGCTGGAGAGGATGTGGAGAAAAGGGAACCCTCCTACACTGTTGGTGGGAATGTAAATTGATACAGCCACTTTGGAAAACAGTATGGAGGTTCTTTAAAAAACTAAAACTAAAATTACCATATGACCCAGCAATCCCACTACTGGGCACATACCCAGAGAAAACCATGATTCAAAAAGACACATGCACCCCAGTGTTCACTGCAGCACTATTTACAATAACCAGGTCATGGAAGCAACCTAAATGCCCATCGACAGATGATGGATAAATAAGTTGTGGTACATATATAGAATGGAATATTACTCAGCCATAAAAAGGAACGAAACTGGGTTATATGTAGAGACGTGGATGTACTCGGAGACTGTCATACAGAGTGAAGTAAGTCAGAAAGAGAAAAATAAATATCGTATATTAATGAATATATACGGAATCTAGAAAAATGGTACAGATGAACCAGTTTGCAAGGCAGAAGTAGAGACACAGATGTAGAGAAGAAACGTATGGACACCAGTGGGGGAAAGTGGCATGAGGGGTGGTGGTGGTGTGATGAACTGGGAGATTGGGATTGACATGTACACACTAATATGTATAAAATAGATAACTAATAAGAACCTGCTGTATAAAAATAAATAAATAAATAAAATTAAAATTAAAAAAATCACCATGAAGCCAAGTTGATGCTGATGATCTCAGTTGCCTGCAGCACTGAAAGGGGTGATTCTTGGGAGGATGCTCAGGAACGGGCACAAAGCCCCAGGTCCGCTGTCTGCTAGTGCCCACACACCTGCTTGTAGCTACTGATACAGAAAAACGGTTTTACGTCTACCTTCCGATGATTGCCCTCTCAGTGCCAGGTTAGACCAAGAACCCTACTGGCAAGGGAGGCTGGGAAATGTAGTTTCCAAGCTGTCAGCCCTTTTGGTACAGAGGGACACTTAGAAGGACAAAGATGGTACTTAGAGTCTCAATAAAAAATTTCTGCTACAAGTGCTCCTTGTTTTTCCCATAGGATATTCAGGTGTTCATTACTCCACAGCCCATTTTCTCTTGAAGACTCCTTGAAGGCAGATCTTAATCCATTCTCTAACCCCAGTGACAGACAAAACCAGAAAATAAATTGTTTTCAGTTGAGTTGAATGGAATGAGAACAGGATCAATAGCAAAGAAGAAAGTTGTCCCCCTGTGTTGAAGTTAGATTTCAAGGTCTCCTGTTCATAGAATCTGAAAATTTCCCCTAATGACTGCCCTAGATCCTGTCCCAGCTTAAGCCATTTTCCTTCCTAGCCTGCTCAGAGTGAACATGAAGAGCTGTTTGCTCATCACGTGACCTTAAGCTTGAATTCTGGGGCCTGTCTGCACAGCCAAAAGGAGGGGGATTTGACAATAGTCTGGCTTATTGGATCTATGGAGACTGTTAATTACATACTTTTTGCTTTAAACTGCATTATCAAGTTGGTCGTGTAGAGTTAGTCAAAGTACTTCTATATTTTATTCATATAGAAATATGAAGGTTCCATACACAACCTTCATGCTCTGGCAGAGTTGGGATCTCTTTGGGAATGTGGAGTTTATGAGTTCACCTTGGGGCAGGGTTTGGAGTATTCTAATTGAAAAGGAGATGGGGTGGATTTGGGTGCTAGGAAGGACCTGTTCAGCCACAAGAAAAGGATACTCAGGAAAGAGAGGACCAGACCCTGGTGTGATTTCATCTGAAAAGGCACAGAGTTCACAGACAAAAATAAATAAATAAATTTATTAAAAAAAAGAAAAAAAAACAACAAAAAAAAACTCTGTGGAAGATTAAAGATATCCTCTTGGTATCTATTTTCCTCACCAAAAAAAGGGTAAGACTATTGTGCCTATAGCAAAAATAATGGTAGAATGACTCAGACTTATTTACAATCATCAAAGAAATGAAAGATATGGATCATGTCACTAATTAATCTTTTTATCATTATCAAGTGGTGGCTGTATCCAGCTGAAGAGTGCTGTGTGCATAATAGCACAATTATGGGGGATGTGATGATGTAACAGCTGCTAGTGCCCAGCATTTAGCCTCTCTTTTCCATTCCCACCCACCCTGATCTCTGGCTATATTTAGTTGTTTTACACAGTGTACCTGGACCAAAGTCTGTTTTACAAAATTAAAAGAATAGAGAGAAGATTCAGAGTCTTCATAGAAAAATCAGGCTTCACAATGTGTATCTCCCTTGGTTACCCATGTTCCTTCTTGGTTAATGTATTTTCTCCTACGTTGCACCTAGAATCATGGCTGAAATACAGTCATGAGTTTACTTTGTGTAAAGGGAAGTAGGGCATTGAGCAATCATCTAATGAATACAGTCAAGATGGTTAGTGAATCTGGAAAATTCCACTCTCAAAAAAATTACTTTCTCTACTCTGTAGCAGATTTCCTCTCAGCCTTAATTATCCACAGTGTTGTCCAATTTTCTGATAGTCTTTACTGCTGTTGACATCACCTTAAAAATTTATTTAATGGATTTTACTGGGTTCATTTGGGAACGCTTTATTCTTAGTGACTTCTTTTATCAATTAATTTCTTTATTCAATAAACTCTGAACACTGTTCCAGTTATCTACTGCTGTGTAATAAGCTACCCTAAAACCTAGTGACTTAGTGCAATAATTTAGTATTATCACACTTAGTTTTTGATGTTGATGGGCTCAGCTGGGCAGTTCTTTCTTAAGTCCCCTCATACAATACAGTTGTAGTCAGATGGTGGCTGAGGCTAGAGCCACCTAAAGATTCCTTCACTCTGTGCCTATCATTGTGCTCTTCGGGAGTCTCTCTGTCTCTCTACGTGATTAACCTGGGCATCCTCAGAGCTTGTTGGTCTTTTGGTAATCAACCTTCTTACTTTGTGACCAGCTTTCTCCAGCATGAGTGTTGTAAGAAAGTCCAAGTAGAAGTTGCAAAACGTCTTCCAACCTCGCCTTAGAAGTCATGCAGATCACTTCTCTCTTCTGCTTGTCAAAGCAGTTACCAGTGAACCCAGACTCCAGGAGCTGGAGGGGTAGATTCCACCTCAAAGTAGTGGAGTGACTTGTGCCTTGAAAGATGATGGTGGTCATCTTAATGCCAAGCTACCACAGGCACCTGCTATCTGACAGGCCCTATGATAGGTGCTGGGGAAAAGTGTTGAATAAATGAGACACAGCCTCTGCTCTTGTGGAGGTGAAAATCTAGCTTAATTAATTTTAGTGTGATGTGATGGTCTTTACAATCAACTGCTGAACAGTGAATCTCAAAATCAAGTATATTTGTTTATGAAACTGGCAAAACAGCTACTGTGATCCTTTGTGGTCTGGTCATTATGACTTTCTCAGTAACCCAACTGAATGAAATTTGTGGTTATCTAATCTATAACTTGGTAACCAACTTGACAAGCTGATTCATCCCTGTATTTTTAAAAACATGGCCTGAGCCAAACTGGGATATTCATCTGTGGCTTAACATGTTGAGTTCCTGCTGGGCATGGAGGCTGAAACTAGCTTTTTAAACTCATAATAGGGAATATAAGAGAAGCTGAGAAGTCAGGTTTAGCTTCTATTCTTTTGAGCAGTTCTGATCTAGTGCAGCTGGGGCAACTGGTGACAATGACAAAGCAAGAGGGGAACCCAAGACAACACCTGCTAAACTAGACAGGAAGATCTTTCAGTTTCTCTCCTGAGAATTATCTTTTGGGGAGAAGTAATGGCTTCATTTTCTTCTCTCTCATACCATTAAAGGAAGGTGATCTAGGTTTGTTAAGTAAAAGGAGGTTTCAGGACAGGAATGTTGACAGAAGAATCAGTGCTGTTCAGCAATTCTCAGATCTTATTGTTTTTGGCACAGTTTGTGTCCATTCAGTGTAACAGCTATGAGGAGCCGGGGGAGGGGGCTCATGATGACACAAGAGATACCTTGACATTTCAGAGACAAAGGTCAGAGCCTGAAAAGGTCCAAGAACACGCAGAATTCCTGTGCACATTTGTCAAGTTCCCTGTCATGAAACTAGTATCATACTGGGCCTTCTTAGGTTATGTCTGTATACTATGTTATCTCACAGAGCATGAAAAGATATCCTAGGGGATATTTTAAATAAAACAAAAACAATAATATGTACTTGGCCTTAACAAGACTGGTTCAAGCAAAACTAAATTTTGGCTTGTCATATAGTGACTCTCCTATATCAATCCATTCACTTTAACTTTATAGCTTATCCTTCATCAATATGCATACTTTTCTCACCCTAGCGAATCTTGTGTCCCTTGGGTATCATATGCTAAATTAAACTTCTTTCCATTTCTCATGCCAACTTACTTATCTATCTGAAATGCCTGTTTCTACTTTATCTGGAAATTCATAATAGATGTTAATTATAACCTATTCTTCATTCGGCCAGAACATACTTATTTGATGTGTTTTGTGGTAGGTTGTTATTTTGTGCCTGCTGATAGATATATCACTTTATAAATTTTCATAGGCATCTAATTTGCCCAGTTAGTTGGTAAACTGGCAGGGGCTTCTCTATTCACACACACACACACACACACACACACACACACACACACACACACATATATACATACATACACACATTATATGGGTAGTATGTGTATACATACATACATACACAGGAGACATCTCTCAACAGCTTATTGACATGCTCTATGCTCCACTTTCCTTTTGTTTTTATTGGTTAAAATCAAGTAGATTATTTTATAATTACCTGATGAATTGGATCAATACATATTATACTGGATTATTAAGATTTTTAAAGCACCTTAACTTCATAAAGGTGAAAATAATCTAGATTATTGCTCATCTTTTCCTCTGAGAAAATTCTTTTCATAAATCCATGACAAACATAAGTACTTGAACTATGCAAGTACTTGTGATTGATTACTTGAGGCAAAATTTTTTTTTCTAGAATTATTGAAGTCTTAATTCTCAACTTGAGGCTACCAAGCCTTTGAATTTCCATGTTGGCCTTGTGGGAGTTTATCAAGTTTTGTTTTACTGGTTGTGAGGTAGTCACAAGCATGGCTTGGAGTACTTAATCTCTTCCTTTATGAGGCCTGAATATTCCTCCCACTCAGACTCCCTAAATGAACCTAAATTTAAGTAGAAACTTGAGGTTGGCCTCAGGAAAAATCTCCTAACCATCATGTCACCCCTGCTCTTCTCTTTTCTAACTGATTTGATGTTCCTAAAACTTTTTATATACAAAGTTTGGTACTGCTGCTGCCTGTTTGCTAGATAAGGGGCATCCCAACTTGTCTGATTTCAGGGCCACTAGAAAACATCATGAATTATTTCTATGTTCCTGATATTACATTAACTTGGAATAAAGCTTTCTTCTCATAATGAGGCACATACTTAGGGTATAAATCCTGTTGGAAGTATTAATATAATACTGGGTCCTTATTCATATAAAATGATAATGACTAGCAGATATTTTCTTGAAAACAACTTTTGATTAGGGCAAGGTATTTATTGAGTTTGGGACAATGGTAGGTCACTGTATTCTTAAAGCAGTGGGTTCAGAAGTAGGATATCCATAACCTATGGAGAATCCAAAATAATCCATTGGAGAGCAGAAAGAAGATATTAAATCTTCTATTTATTTTGATTTTAAATTTAATCTTGAAATTTGGTGTGTATATTTTTTGAGGCACACAATACAGAAATACATATGTAACTTACAAGTAAAATACACAGATTGAATATGCCTCAACATTTTTTTGATAGAGGGATATGTTCTAAAAAGTTAGAAACCATTGCTTACAAAGAATGAATGTGGATAAGGTCTTCACAGTGCTACGTGGAGTAACAGGAAATAGTTGCAGAACAAGTGTTTGCAGCCTCAGAATTCTGACTCCAGTTATTACTGATTTCAGTTAATTGATCAATAGGTAGTTTACTAATTCTCAACCTGACGCAGGACAGTCCCTTTTAAGATGTTGAGAAATTGCTCAACTTTAGGATGTTGACCGAAGAAAGTAGATTTTAATCATGTTTTTTTGTTTTTTTCATTTTGTTTTCTCAAGGGTCCCATGGGAACAGAAAGTTTTGAGGGTGTTTACTGTTTGTGCAAATGACTGGTTGGGTAAAGAAGTCCAAAGTTTATTATCTGCAGAACAAATAAAGCCTGGGCAAAGGTAACTGAAATGAATGTCTCCCACCTTGTCCCTTCAGCCTGTCTAAGGGGATGTTTGCGCCAGTGGTTGCGTAACTGAGAAACTAATCTATGCAAGTCAAATGGAGAGGAGGTGCATTTTAGACTCCTACCGGTTAAAAATAGTCACTGACTTCTACTCTTCTTGGTCTGATAGGCAGCTGATGATGGTGCCTATACAAAAATCATTTAAAAAATCTATTTGTGGATAAGTTATTTCTAACTCTCCAGGTATTACTTGTCAGACAATATCTGGGTGACTGAATTAGAATTGGTTTCTCCTTCCCCAAAGGTAGATACAACATAGTGCCAGGCAAATACTAAAATAAGTTTGCTAAGTCAGGCCTCATTTGGACTTTTGTTGTTGGTGGTGATTAATGACATCAAGGATAACTGGATTGTTCTTGTGATTACTCCATAGTAATTAATGACAAGCATTCAGAATGGACAAACATATAGTGTGAAGCTCAACTGTCTTTTAGAAGATAACACCTTATGCATAAATGTTGATGGGAAAGAAGTGGCATGTGATTGAGTGATTGAGCTTAAGAACTTAT
The DNA here is from genome assembly GCF_964341445.2 of Mesoplodon mirus. Lineage (NCBI taxonomy): Eukaryota > Metazoa > Chordata > Mammalia > Artiodactyla > Ziphiidae > Mesoplodon > Mesoplodon mirus. The sequence goes on along the minus strand of NC_138978.1, from coordinate 154,568,202 downwards.
TAATGGGAAAAAAATGCTTTAGGTCTCAGATATCCTTACTGACCAAATACTTACTTAATCATTCTCATTTTTTGGACTCTTTGTTGTTGCTTTTGTTGGAACTTGATGTTTATAAATCCAGTTAAAGAGGCATTTTATATAGTACAGCCATGAAGTGTGATAGTAAATGAGCCAGAAGCAATTATGGATAGAAGTTAAGTAAATTAAAGAGTTGACCTTTCATTTTAAATTAGGTAGTGCAGAATTTTATAAACTTTTTCCAAATACATTTATCATCCAAAGACTTTTTTTCTCAAATAAATATTTAAGAAAGGGTTTAAACATTAAGACAAAGCAATCAGAGTAAGACTGCCTAATTTTTGGACGGTTGAAAAAAATTCTAATAGGACTGATAATGTGTTGTGAGAAATCCACAGAGAATTGCCTCTGTCTGTGTGAGTATGTATGAATATACAAAGTAATAACTAAAACTAGTTAGTTGTCCAGATTATCCAAATAACCATAACATTTACTGGTATAGTTTTTTAAAAAGAAAAAAGTCTTCAATTTTCCAATATGGAAAAGACAAATTCCCATTTCTAAAGCCTAAACCCTGCTGTGACCTTGGTTTGGAATTTCACTTATGACCAGCTATTCAAGTGGAAAAAAACTAAATACAGTATAAATCTAGATATTTGGAAGTACAAAAGACTGTGAGACGTTGAATTGAGTTGTAAAATGGGTGTGTAGATTCTGGACTCTTTCAAAGCCCAGAGTAGACAGTTATCTTTCTGAGTCTGTAAACTTGTAGTTTTTCCTGAAAATAATGACCTTTGGAGGGTCCACCAAGCTCTAGCATTCTGTCAGCCGCCCATCCAGGGCTTACAACATTGAGTGTGTGAATTATCTGTCCTGCCTTTAGAAGGAGCTCCCTTCTGAGGAAGGTTGGTGACTGTGGGAATATGTCAATATTGAGAGAGAAATAAAGCTGGCCCGGTAGAGATGATGGAAGAGTTCATGAGTCAAAAATAGCCTTGGAAACTTGCAGCGCCTATTAGATCAGCCAATGAATAATCATAAAAACAATAGTTCTCTACCCGGGGACATTAAGGCATTTGGTGAAGAAGATGACAGAATGGAAGAGAAAACGAGAGAGACGGAAGGGGAGAGCCAGAGCGAGGCGCACATGAGGCTCATGGCTGATGGGCTGCAAGCTCAGAGGGCCTGGTTTTCCAATCTGGCACCGGGCTTAATGAGTCTGTTTATTCAGCTACAGTATCAGACGTTCCCTTTTCCTGCCCGAAGAAGTCCCCTTTGAAGAACTGCTCTGCTGGGGAGTAGTTTCCCCTTGGACGGGCTACTCCTGTTTGCAGACCTAAAGGAAAAGCGCTGGAAAGCCCACAAAAATGTTCTTTAAAGCGATATTCCAGCGCCACGTGAGGGGAGGATGAAATAGGAGTAAAAGATGTATTTCCTGGTTGAGGTACTTTTTTCCCCTCTCAAGTGAGTTTAGCGCTGAACAAAGGTGTCACATGAATGCGACAGGGGTCAGATGTTCTTGGGGGCCCTCGGGGTCTGTGTGGTCAGGTGGAGGCTGGGGGTAGGAGAGCAGGGGTATTTCAAGCTTCTGTAGACCTGGAGTGAGGAAAGCACACCAGCAAGAGGCAGAGAGAATTCAATAGGACCAGCATCCTACTCCTGCAAGTCTTTATCTGCAAAGGAATCAATGGTGGTGACTTATCAGAGGACCAGCCTATGCCTTCAAAGCAAAGTGGCAGAGAGAACTTGAGTGACTTTGGGGGACAAGGTTTATAATCAAATTGGATAATTCAGGAGTTGAAATTTTTAACTTTGGGGTTTTCATATTAATTTCTTATATTTCAGTAACACTTTTTACTTTTCAAAGAAGCTTTTCATCTAGCCCTCATGTGAATCCTTTGAAGTAGCTAGGGTAGATGGCAGTCTCCTTAATTTTCCTCTTTGGAAAAGGATGGGGCCAAAGAGAGATGGTTCCCTAGCTCATTACTGAGAGGGGCAGAATGACAACCCAGGTCTCTTGACTCCTGGACCAGGTCTCTTTTCTCTGTGTTCTTGGGACCTGTACAAAGTAATGATGGGAGTTTCAGAAAAAAGGAAGGTGACATTCTCCATCTCCTCCCAGGCACATACAAAGTTACTGTGACTTTGAAGCCACTGCTTTGCTGTGTCCAAACACTCTCTCCGGGACTGGCCTTAGGGAGGAGATTCAAAGTGAAACCTTCAGAGGGGAAGTCTCATATTCCAGTCACTGCGACTGCCCATGCCTCTGGTGGGTTTGTTCAATCTTTACCTGCGCCACATAAAACAGGAGTTCTCCAGAATGAAAAGGGTTCTTTGTTCCATCTCTGAGATGAACACTTTGAGTAAGAGATGCCACTTCACGGTGAGGCCTGGCTTTCCAGGAAAGGGAATGGGACCCACACTCTTTCCTTGACTCCTGTCAGAGGCTCTGTGACTCATGGGGACTCTCAGAGCCTAGGAGTGAGGTTCATACAGTGCATACTTGAGGACTAAGAGAGAACCAGAATTTTCTTCTGGGGAATACGGATTAGTTTGTCAGGGCTCCAGAGAGAAACTAGAAGAGGTCTTATGTACGAGCTGCCTTTCTGCTTTGATATACACAGGCTTGTATTTTATCTATTTCTGGATGTTTGTCTTCTTTCTACATGGAGAGCTGAAGTTGCTCGACATTGAGCCATATCTTATAATTATTTGTATCCTCTAAGGCTTCCTAGTGCTTAAAATCTCTGATGGATGAATGGGAATCCATTTTCAGTCAACTCCTTATCCTGCTGTCTCTCAGCCTATAGTTTGAATCAGAATCATCTGGGAAACAAGCCTATGTACTTTGAAATAAGTCCTGAGATGAATCTCATGTGAACCAAAGTTTGAGAATTATTGCTTTATCCTTTTTCTCCTTGGCTTTGAGAGTTCTTGGTGACTTTGAACAATTCTATAAACACAAACATGATCTCAGATTTGCGTCGTGCTTTCTGATGTACAAAGTTTACTTCTCATGTCTGTCTCGTTCAATCCTAATGTAATGGAGCTACATTAATAACAGACCTATGATGTGGGTTCTTTTGCCACTCACTTTACAGATAAGGAGACAGAGGAGTGATAGTCTTTTTTTAAAATAAATTTATTTATTTTTGCCTGCGTTGTGTCTTAGTTGCTGCACGTGGGCTTTCTCTAGTTGTGGCGAGCGGGGGTTACTCTTCTTTGCAGTGTGCAGGCTTATCATTGCAGTGGCTTCTCTTGTTGCAGAGCTCGGGCTCTAGGCGTGTGGGCTCAGTAGTTGTGGCTCTCAGGCTCCAGAGTGCAGGCTCAGTAGTTGTGGCGCATGGGCTTAGTTGCTCCATGGCATGTGGGATCATCCTGGAGCAGGGCTTGAACCTGTGTCCCCTGCATTGGCAGGCAGATTCTTAACCACTGAGCCACCAGGGAAGCCCCAGGAGTCTTTGCCTCACATAGTCAATCTTTGGCAGAGCCTGCATTCATCCTAAGTCTCCTGATTCCAGGTGCTGTGCTCTTTATCCCACAACCCCTGAAGCTCTATACCTTTGCGGGCATTGCTGTTATTTGTGTGGAAGATGTTATTCTTGATACGGCTTGCTGTCCACACAGCTGGGGACAGTTACCATGACACAGATGTGAAGCCAGAGGAAGCAACACAGTCTGTACTCCTAATGAAGTCTGTAGAAGGGTAAGTGGCTAAGACTAATAATGACCTGTCCTTTCATGCAAATATTAGAGTACAGTATTTTTGTTCATTGTCATATTGGAAAAGCAGAACTGGGTACCTGGTGAAAGGTAAGGTGTCCTTTCAGAGAAGGACAGTCTGTGTGTTTGGTGACCTGTGAACCATCTGACAGGTGAACTGTGCTCTCCTGACTTCATTTTACTGGGAACAGAAAAGGAATGGGAAGCAGATTAAGCCCCTAGAATTTGCTGTGTGACCTGAAGTCCTAGGGATGACCAGGCCAGCTCTGTTCAGGTTGGCCGTGTTAGAAGTCTGGAACGTTCACAGCTAGGGAGGGTCAAACAAGATGCCTGAGGAAGGAGTCTGGATGTAGAGAACACTGTGAAGGAGGCTTGTTTTCCTCTCATTTAATTGAAAAGGTCCAGAATGCTCCAAAGTCCACTTGACACTCAAGGGAACATGTAGTCACACTTGCATAAGCGATTTAGTGGTTGCTAGAATATTCTAAACAGAACTTTCTGGATGGCTGTTTACTCTTTGATTAGTTGCAATATACAGACAGCCATCAGAAACAGCGACTTGTCAACAGAAAGAAGAGGTGGGCCTGAAACTTCTGCTTGTCCCCAATTTCCTTCCACCCAGCCGGGAAAGAAGCGCTTCTTTCATCATTGAGTAATAGATGATTGATATGACTGTACTCTGGTTAGAAAAGGTTTCATTTTACTTGTGCAGGGTACATGGAATTAGTTAAGGATTGCACAGGAAAAGAAGTGATGGACTATTGTTCACATTAAATTATAATGACAGCCTTCCTATCCACTGTGTATTTATTATGTAAGAAAAGAAAATGTCTGGTAAAATTCTGTATAGGTTAATAACACCTTCATAATATACTCCTTCTTTTCTATTGACTTGAATAGCCCTCCTACTGACTTTTAAAGGATTATTAGAGTTAATTACATCAATTGCAATATAATTGATTCTTAAATACTATGTAGAAACCTCATACAATTACGGAAAAACAAAAGTTATCTAGACATCTCAGATCAAAAAGATTTGGAATTCCTGCACATTTAATTTCTGATAATCACTAGTCAGTTTGGACATTAAGATTGCATGGTGTCCTGTTTTCTCTTTGCTAGGTTTTGACAGAATTGATAGTTTTACAACATTTAACTCAATACGCATGGAAATATAAGATTAAAGCTGTGAATGCAATTTTTTTTTTCTAAAAAAAGATCACTTCATGGCTTAAAAGCTGAAATGTGTTACCTGCCTAACATTGACAGAAACAAACTCAAGGGAAAATCAAAAGTGGATTTGATGTTGAGTTTTAGAAATCTCTTCTCCACAGGTGTAAAGATTCCTGTGGGTCTTAGGGTTTGTTACCTGAGGGCTTTAAAATGTGAGAAGGGGGTGAATTGCCTATAGGGGTAAAAAAATTTCTCACATTTTATTACCTAGACATGGGCTATGTGTTCTAATGTCAAAACCACTGGTTGAAAAGTGAAACATCATTAATATCTGTTATTTGATGTCATACCGATCAAAAGAAAGCCCTGTAATAGAGTGGTTTGAATGCAACCTTTTCATTTTTAACTGATTTGGGGGAACTAGTTTGTGGGTATTGACATAGTTATAAATATGAGTTTTCCAAGGGATTCTTCTACTTCACAGATACAGATTTCTAGACCATTCTAAAATGGTCTACAAATAAATGTATAAAAGGGTGACAGCCTGTTGCAGTGGACAAGTCACTGGAATAGGCATCAACAGACCTGATGCTTTCTGTTACCAATTAGCTAGATGACTTAACCGGACTAGGTCTTAATGTTCTCTTCTGTAAAATGAAAGCAAGAGCAAGAGAGAGTCTCTAAACGCTCCCTACTGTGAAGCTCCTGCCTTTAAACTCTTATTGTCTATAGTAACTCATTTGCTTCTTAATATACGCTGCCTTATATCAACGTGTATATTGTGTATATCAATATGCCTTGACATGTGTATGTATATATGTCTTATCTAGTTAACTTGGTTGTAAGTTTCCAAGGACAGGGGCCATGCCACATATATCTCTATGTCTTCATAACATACACTATGCTTTTGAGTAGCCAGTCCAAAGGAAGTGTTTCTATTTATTCCCTGAAACTCTTGATGTGATATAACAAGAATAATAACAAAACATCTCATTTATTTGTAATGGTTTAATCTTTAAAAGTATTGTACTCAATTTTATTTTATGAAACTTTGAGCTTTAAATCAGATGCATTTAAAATGTAAAATTTCACTCCGTTTTTCCATAAATTGAAATGCAGTCCCATTTCCAATGGGATTTTTAATGGGGTTTGAGCAGCTTATTCTAAAAATCATCTGGAAGAGCAGTGCGTGACAGTAGCCATGAAAAACAAAGAGTTAGAAGGAGCGGGGACTTACCCTACTAGTTATCAAAACAAACTATGTATTCTATGTATACAAACTATGCATTTGAAGCAATACACAAGTTTAGTGATAGAGAAATAAAATAACCAAAAAGATTAGAGTCCAGAAACAGATCTAAGAATATAGGGGAATTTAACAGATATTATGGAGGCATTTCCAATCAGTAGCTAAAGAGTAGACTGTTCAGGAAATGGTACTGGGACAACTGGCTCTCCATCTGGACTCATAACATACACAAAAGTAAATTCCAGATGGAATAAAGCTCTAAACATAAAAATCAAATCTATACAAGTATTGGAAGGAAATATACATGAATCTTTTTAAAAAAATATTCTTGGCTGAGAAGGTCTTTGTAAATAAAATGGGAAATCCAGAGGCCATTAAGAAAAGCTGGGCTTCCCTGGTGGCGCAGTGGTTGAGAGTCCACCTGCTGATGCAGGGGACACGGGTTCGTGCCCCGGTCTGGGAGGATCCCACATGCCGTGGAGCAGCTGGGCCCGCTGAGCCTGCACGTCCGGAGCCTGTGCTCCGCAACGGGAGAGGCCACAACAGTGAGAGGCCCGCATACCGCTAAAAAAAAAAAAAAAAAAAAAAAAGAAAAGCTAACAGAGTTGATTTAAAAAAAAATCATAAAGTTAAAAGAGAAATGGCAGAATGAGACAAAATATTTGAATTATACATTACTGAAAAAAGAGTTGCTATCCATCAAGTTAATAAGAAAAATATAAATAATTCAAAATGGGCTAAGGATATAAAATAAGCAATTCTTAGCAGAAAATGCAAACGGCTAAGAAATATTTGAAAAATATGCTCAATCTCATTAGTGGTAAAAGAAATGTACAATAAGAGAATGTGAGTTGCCATTTTCTACGTATCAGATTGGCAAAAAGTAAGGGAGTTGATTGGATATATCAGTTAAAATGAATGAATATATAGAATGTCAAGGATGGATGTTGGTAATATATTGTTAGGTGGAGGAAGCAAGTTATAGAATATCATACATTGTACTATGTCATTTTGGTAATGCTTTTAAAAAAACATTTGTATATAAATATATTTTAATAATTATTAAAAATTATTTATGCATCACAGATGCATGCCATTATCTTGTATAGTTACTGTCTCTTGGAATAGTACTAAGATGAGTATAAGTATACATCTCTATTCTTTGTATTACTTTTCAGCTGGAAAACATTCCTTTTATTATGCCTTATTTAACACTCATCAAGCTGAATAACTGATCTTTAGGAGGCAGTTACAAGTCATTAGTTCATGGGGTGTAATTGAATTGAATATTATATGAACATAGTGCAGTATTTTATGGAATCTCAGTCAACTCTGATTAAATTTCTTCAAATCAATCCTGTTGAATTGGGTCAGTTAAATAGGGTCTTGCTCCCTGTGGTCTTGGTCAAATCTTGTCAAGACCTCTTCAATCTTTGGGTTCCTGAGCTTTGTGCAAGGGCTGTGGTAGATCTACCTCCTCTGTCAGTTGTAATTATTCCATGTGACATCCAAGGGCACTTCTCACCTGCTTCATGAACACTCTGTGCATTAACGAAATCACAACATCCTGGAACCCAAGCCATAAGTGGGGTTAAACAAGTCAATGTAAATAAAGTCTTGTGATAAGTTTGAACTTGCTTCCAAATTGTTTTGTTAACAAGGAGTTAACAAGTTCAGACTTTTGGTCATATGGGTCTTTAAGGAAAGCCTTTTTTCCCCATTCCAATGACTTCCTGTTCATGGGAAAATGAGAGGAAATGAACCTCTAACAGGAGGATGGACCCACCCTTTTCCAGTCGTGTGGCTAATTTGTCAGGTGTAATATTGGCACCTGGTGGCTTGTGTTGGCTTCCTGCCCACCCTTGCTGGGGAAGTATCCAAATACTTGCAATAGGCGTAGAAGACTTCAAAGCCATTTGTAAGAGAAAGGATATTGTCATTAAAGAACTTAGTGGTGAATACTCCCAATCATTTAGTGATGTCAAGATGAAAGGAAAATTTTAAAAACACATTATCTAGGGGTGTTTTCTGAGTATCATATGACCTGCTAAAACAAAGCAATGTAGTTGACTTAGTAACAATACATTTTCAAGAATATGTATATATTGATTGAAAGTTTGGTTTTCCTGTTTTTGAGAAATTAGCAAAGGTATCAATTATTTATAAGATAATAAATTGTTTCTTTAAGGATACAATTCTTCTTGCTCAAAATCACTTTTTAAAAAAAATATTTATTTATTTATGTTTGGCTGCATCAGGTCTTAGCTGTGGCATGTGGGATCTTCATTGCGGCATGCGGGATCCTTCGTTGTGGTGCCTGGGTTTCTCTCTAGTTGTGGCCCACGGGCTCCAGAGCACGTGGGCTCAGTAGTTGCAGCGTGTGGGCTTAGTTGCCCCACAGCATGTGGGATCTTAGTTCCCCGACCAGGGATTGAACCCGCATCCCCTACCTTGGAAGGTGGATTCTTAACCACTGGACCACCAGGGAAGTCCCTCAAAGTCACTTTTAAATAGGTACTCTCTTCGTGCCTGCCAATGGAATTATTTCCTTTGAATCAGAAGGGGAAACTACACTTTCCCCTTCAAAAGGACATTGTAGGTTTTCAGAACTCATTAGGAATTTTGGATGGGCACAGCTGGTTCAGTTCCATACCTCTCAGTTTTCAGCTAGAAATAATTACTGCCTTTTGAACAATGGTGTAGTTAGTTGTCCAGCAATTCAAGGTAAACTTGTCCATGAATGGGGATTAAGCAAACTATAATCAGTGGTCATTAAGCCATAATAAATTCTACATAACAATGGAACTTCTTTTAGTTTTTATAATTAATGTAAACTATACTGGCTTTAGTATCTAAAACTCTCATGGCAGAGTCCGTATTCATGGATACGGAAAACAAGAATGACTAATCTCTCTAAAGCATATGTTCATGGTGTCATCACTTGTAAACCTCAATCAGTTAATTGTCATCAAATGATCAGCAAGTATTTATTGAGTTTTTATTGGCCTAATATAGTATTAGAAAAGTTCTATAAGTTATTAGTTGAACAGATATTTGTTGAATATCTGCTCTATTGAAAAGTATATAGTTGGATTTTCTCTGGCAGAGACTGAAGACTTCCATAGGGGGAACAGTAAAGATGCATTGCACAGGGGTCCCACAACCCTGTGAGTTGATGACAAATGTTTCAGCTTTCCAGAGATCTTACATTCTTTTACAATTTAGTCTGGCAAACTTGAAACACATGAACCATTAGAAATAATGCATTGTGTGCTATAAACTGTAAATGAGGTGGGAGTTTAGAAAAGGGAAGATCAACGTTGATTGAAATAACCTTTGAGGAAGAGGTTAGTTTGCTGAGTCTTAAGAATAACTAGTATTTAGACAACCCAAAAGGAAAACAATGGGCATTCTAAGTGAGTGGGAACTAGGAATGAGTGTAGAGTGGGTAGGTCCTTGGAGGAGGTCCAGATGACAGCAACACTGGTCGCAGGTTCTGGTGTCGTGGGAAATAGGGTAGATTGGTTTAGAGGTAATAATCTGAATGGTCTTGTGAGCTCAGCAGAGGAATTTAAGCTTTGAAGTATAGGGTGGGGGGGAGCTAATAGGATTTAAATAGTAATTTAGGAAGATTTTTCTGGCAGTGATTTATAGGATGACTACAGCAGGGAGAGGCTGTCAGGAGGGAGAGATTTGTTAGGGGCTCTTTCAGGAGACAGGGTTAAAAGAAAACCCCAGATAGTGATAGTAGAAATGGATAGAGAAAAATGATCTTGAAAGACATTTTGAAGGAAGGAAGGAGGGCTGAGACGAGGTGGCATTGGTTATAGGGGTTGGGAGAAGAAAAATAAGTAAAAGATAACTCCCGAATTTCTATCCTGGATGGCTGGATGATTGATAACACCACTGATCTCTTGATGAAGAAAAATTATGAGTTCTATTTTTAGACAGGTTATATTTGGGATCAATTGGGATGTCCAGTGGGACTATCTTATAAGCAATTATAAACATGCGACTAGTGAGTAGCCAAAAGGCCAGGAAAAAAATTGATGAGTAACAGCTACACACTGCCTGTAAATCCAGATTCCACAGCCTGATTTTCAAGGTGGCTGTCACCCAGCCCCATGCTACCTATTCAAATTCATCTTCAGCTGCCCCATAGTCTGTGCCCCTCCTCCTGGTCCAGTCAGTCAGCAAACTGTGCTTTTTTTTTTTTTGGTCTTTTTGTCTAAATTCTTGTTATTCTCCATGCCTGGAACCCATTCCCTAAATCTCTAATTATTAGCATTTCTCTGTGTGTTAGGGCCAGCTCAGGACCTTTCCACGTGAAGATGTCTTTCAGAAACTCCAGTGCATACTCTTCTCTTTTTTGAAGTCCTGGAGCATTTAAAGCTTGTGTTATTTGTAAAGCACTCAATCATATACCTGTCTATGTTCTTGTTTAATCAGGTCAAACATGAATACCTATCTTGTTTTGTCAGTAAAACTATAAATGCCTTCAGGGTAAGGATTGATGTTCTTCTTGCATCAGTTAAGAATTATATTTAACTACTAAAAACATAAGCTCCTAAATAGTGGCTGTAAAAAATTAGGAGTTTGATTTTTCTCATATATGAGAAGTATGGAGATGGGTAATCCAAATCTGGTTTGGCACATCTTGTTAAGTGCAAAGACCCAGCCTCCCTTAACCTTTCCACTGGCCCATCCTTAGCATGGATTTGTCATTTCAGAATCACAAGCTGGCTGATCCTCATCAAGTGTAGTATCTGTGCTGCAGACAGAGAGAAGAGGGAAGGCAAGGGGCGAGCGGGCTTGCCAACCTCATCAGCCCTACTTTTAACCTGCTTCCCTGGAAGCTCCGAGCCCACAAGTTCTGCTTCTATTTTGTTGGTCAGCAGTTAGATATAGAGCCACTCCTGTTTGCAAGCAATACTGCAAATATTGGTTTTTCAGTTGGACATATTACCATCCCCAACAAAATCTGGGTTATTTTTGTGAAGAGAAGGGCTGTTGACAACACACGGGCAATCATTTATTTGTTCTCTGTCTCTGCCTATTTCTTTCTCTTTCTTTGTGTGTGTGTGTGTGTGTGTGTGTGTATTCTTGTTCAGCTACACTCACCCACACACATATATATGGAGAGAGATGGAGAGATGATATTATATCTCTAGATCTTTATCTCTATATATTTGAATAATATATAAAAATATATAATGATATATATTATATATGTGTATATATAGAAAGATTTGTTATATCTCCCTCTCTATATATATGTATTTGATCACACACACACACACAAGAGCTAGACATTATTAAAACTGAGCAAAATCCAATAAAATTACAATAAAATAATCTGATATATTAAATATGATGCCAATTGCCATGCCTATTATAGTTAGGAACAAGTGGAGCTATTTTTACATAAATAACTATTGGTATTATTTGCACAAAGTTAAACCAAGGCTTTTCTATTGTTATAGTGGCTCTGATTAGTTGTCTAGTGCCCATAGTCAACAGCACCGTTGACAGGAAGCTCTGAAAATGGTCATACCCTCACATTTCTAAGCTAAAGGTACTGAGTTAGTGATTGGGGGGTTTAGTTTCTGCATTCTTAAGTTTTCCCTTTGTTCTCTTACACTTCCAAGATTTAAGGAATGATCCTCAAACTGTGTTTGTGATCTATTTTTGAATGTTAGAATTATTATCAGCACAAATGAAAAGACAAAAATACACTACAGTAAACTAAAAAGAAATCAGCTGATAATTCGACACAGTCGTGGCCATTCTAGCAGCCTTAGAGAATTTGTAGAAGCATCCCCCAATACTGGGTCTTCTACCCATCACTGTTCATACCATGTCATTTTCACCACGCTGACTGTGCTTTCTTTTGTCCTCCCAAGGCAGTAACTCCATCGTGTTATGAGCAGAGCTGTGATTGGGACTCAGGTCACAGTTCCAGGTTCAATGCTCTTTGTACTGTTATTCACAACAACAGGAACAACAAAAGCAGCAATATACATTTGTGTAGAACGGCACAGAGTACCTCACCAATCATGTGCTATAGACAGAATGGATACTATGGATCCTTTTTAGATAAGGAGACATCATATAAGAATCATGGCAGGTAGTGATAAAGCAGCAATTGGGACACTATCTCATACTCATTGGTCTTAGAAGGAACTTTCCCCAACAGATTATACGTACTCAATGGGTAGCTCTTAACCAAGCCAACAGATCAGAATGTCCCAATCTGAACCCCTTGGATTAATCTGTTGGAATGAGGTGACATTTGCTTGCAGGGCCATTTCCTAGCCACTCTTCCTATAATTTAATCTTAGGCAATGTTATTATGTCTTGGTAACGAAACAACCAAGTCAATAAGAAAAATAAAATATTACCGTGCCCTCTTGCTACACATCATTGCCTTCAGTATGGCACTTAAGCTTTTAATTTTCTAAGGCAACATTATCACTTAGGGTTTAGACATCTTTTAATCTGCTGGCTGATGGAGTGTGTGGCAGGCATTTTCACACCAGGACCATATGTGATATAATAACCTAAATATCACAAAGGAGATATGTATAGGAGCTGTTGCATATTTATTAAGGGGATGACATTGCTTAGGTAACATAGATCAAGGCAGTGAAATAGTTAAAGACACTCAACATTAATTGGAACTCCCTTGTTTGTTTTCTTTTGAAACCTTAAAGTTATCCAAATGGAGTGTTAATTTAAAAAAAAAAAGAAATGTTTTCTTGGGAGAAGACAATGTTTTGAAATGTTTTTAATTTATGAGAGCCCGTTTCCTTCAGCCTCCCATTGCTGAATGAGGTTGAACAAATGTTAGCTGCAACTAATTAATTAAGTTTGCAGAAAGTAGCAGCAGGGGATTGGAAACTTGAAGTGGAAGTGAGCATTTTGACTGTAAACATGTTGCCTGCCTGAGAGACTATATCTGGATTGAGTGGTTGCTGAATTATCCAAAGAAATGCATTATCTCTGGGAAAATCAGCCTTGGCAGGGAGATAAAATAACAATGTCTCTTGCTGGCAAATCCATTCATTTATTTCCCGGGTTCATCTCATGTGTTTTGCTTGATTGCAGCCATACACTATTACTGTGCCATCCTCCCTGTGTATGAAGATGACACCACAGACTTGCCCTCAGAAGACAAGGAACAAATATTTGTTGAGCACCTTTTCTGTGCCAGGCTCTTTTTTATGTATATCATGTACTTTCTTTCTGTAAAACAGATATAATTCTCTCACTTTAAAGATAATGAAATTAATGGGGCCTCCCTGGTGGCGCAGTGGTTGAGAGTCCGCCTGCCGATGCAGGGGATACGGGTTCGTGCCCCGGTCTGGGAGGATCCCATGTGCCGCGGAGCGGCTGGGCCCGTGAGCCATGGCCGCTGGGCCTGCGCGTCCGGAGCCTGTGCTCCGCAACGGGAGAGGCCACAACAGTGAGAGGCCCACATACCGCAAAAAGAAAAAAAAAAAAAAAAAAAGATAATGAAATTAAGACTCAGAATTTAGGAATTCTAGGAATTTAGGAATTCTCCCAGGATCCACTTATAGGCAATGGAACTGGGGTTTGAACCCAGACTGATCTGACGTTGGAGCTTTTTCAGCTACACCAGGATGATTTCCTGGGGTCCAGGGTGGGAAAGGCTGCAGGGAGACCGGGCAGCCTCTTGCCTGGTTTCCCTATGGTTGAGGGAAGCATAAGCCAGGGGAAAGACCTAGGGCTGTGGAATGTAGAAAGTGATTCTCAGACCTGAAGGTGATCTGCAGATCACACTGAGAAATACTGGTTTAGAGAGATTCCTGAGCAAGATTCCCTGAACTTGTATCCCTGTAGCTAGTCACACTGTGCTAGTCACATTCCTTCTCTCAGGAATTTGAACCCAGACATCGTATCAAAAAAGGTGAGGGGATTAAACAGAGAGGTCATAGTACAGAAAGAGGGACGAGGTCAGCCATAAAGGACTCCAGGAGAGCTGAAGTTATAAGGCAGTAGAACAATCATGATTAATCATAGCAAGATTTGTAGAGAAAGGAGGCAAGAGCAGAGGCATAGAGAGAAGTAAGGGCAAAGCAAGTTGAAATGGAGTCAACTCCCAGTCCTTAAGAGCTGTTTCAGTCCCCAGGGTCTTTCTGTTCCAACCATGATGCAACACATGCTGACCTTGCTATCACAAGCCCACTTCAATTTCATCATTTTGCTCTTTGCAGCGCCAACACTAGGCACTATATAGATTAAAGACTTGTAGAAGAAATTTGTTAGAAATGCATTAGACCAATTCAGGATGCTGAAAAATTTTGGAATATCTGATAATTTCACACAATTTTCTTAGAGATTAAATAAGACTTAAGTGTGCGTCATCAGCCTTTATTGAGTTTACAATGGATACTGCTGGTAAAATAATACAAAATAAAAATTACAATATCTAACACTGTACTTGGTAAAATATATTAGAGCCTAAAGCTTGACTGAAGAATGGAGATTTCTCGACTAAGTTTAAAGCTGCAAAATTTGAATGGGCAAAATTAAACTTGGTAGAAATCATGGTCACAGATGAAACTCACAATGGCAGATGCAGTGAATGATGTAATTTCATATGGTCAAAAATACTGAGCAATAAATCAAACCTTGGTTGCAAATTTGCATAGAAAAAATTGAACTAGATAAAAATCATGTCAATAAAATAAGAACAAAATAGAAGAATACTGGGAAAAGTTTGCCTATTCTATATAAAAATTATTTGTGGAATTAATTTTGAGTAGTATGTTGTGGCAGGCTACTGGCTCCTGCTGTAGCAACTAGAAAAAATGGGATACATTACAAAAATTATATTTTTAAAGACATTGGAGAACTAGGAAGCCAAAAGTATTAGATCAATTAAAATTCCAGAGGCAAGTTCCTTTTAAGTTTAGCTGAGATTATTGGCTGTTTTCTTTCCTGGGGACAGTTGCTAATATGGTCACAGGCTGAGGGTCAGTCAGCCTTGGCTTAGATGTTGGGACTATACTAGGGAAGACAAACCTGCAGAGGAAACTGATAAGCTGGGTTCTAGAAGAGCTCTAAATGTTTTAGCCAGCTTTCCCAAGGGACATTTGCTGAGTGCTAGGGTTACCCAAGAGCCTGCGAGGCTAGGCTAGGAAAGTAGAGTGAAGTGTCTCACTGCTTCAAGTGCTTGGGAAACTCTCTAGATGGAAGGGCATACAGCAAACGCTGTCCTTGAGATATTCAAAAACAGAGGTGGATTGTTTATAAATGAAGCGTCAGTCTAGCTCTAAGTCAGCTCAATTCCTCATTGGATGGTGGTAATCAGTCCCTCTCTCCATCTTCCTTCTAGAGGAAAGTGTGTGCTTGGGGGCAATAATAAAGACTTCAAATCTCTAAGACTCTTTACACGTGATGTTCACTATACAGTAAAATATTATGAGGTGTGTAAAGAAGTAGAAAAACGGGGCTTCCCAGGTGGCACAGTGGTTGAGAGTCTGCCTGCCGATGCAGGGGACACGGCTTCGTGCTCCTGTCCGGGAAGATCCCACATGCTGCGGAGCGGCTAGGCCTGTGAGCCATGACCGCTGAGCCTGCGCGTCCGGAGCATGTGCTCCGCAGCGGAAGAGGCCACAACAGTGAGAGGCCCACGTACCACAAAACATACAAACAAACAAAAGAAGTAGAAAAACATGACTAACAATCAAGAGAAAAAGCAAGCAATAAAAACAAGCCCATAGATGATCCAAATGTTGGAGTTAGTTCAAAAGCTTTAAAATAACTATTATAAATATGTTGAAGAAAATGGAGGAAATGATAACAAAAGAGATGAAAAGGTAGAGAGGACCAACTGAGAATTTGAATCTATATAAAGGAATCAATCAGATATTCTATAACCTAAAAATATTACATCTGATATTAAGAACCCATTGGGTAGGTTTAATAGCATACTGGATGCAGCAGAAGATAGGATTAGTATACGCAAAGAAAACAGATAAATGGAATCATAGAAAGAAAAAGAAAATCAAAAGAACTGAACAAAATAGAAGAGATATATGTGACATAGTCAAATATTCTAATATATGTGTTATTGTAGTTCCAGAGGGATAGGAGAGAGACAATGGGAAAGCAGCAATATTTGAAGAGATAACTGTCAAGTACTTTCTAAAATCTGATGAAAGACATCAACCCATAGCATAGATTCAGGAGGCTCAGCAAACTCCAAGCAGGATAAATACAAAGAAAACTACAATTAAGTACATCATAATGCAACTGTTAAAAACCAGAGATACACAGAACCAATAGAGTTTGTTCTAGAAAATTACTTCTCAGTGAAAATTTACTGATGTTGGTGCTACTCTGATTAAAATGCTTACATTTACAAATACAAAATCAACATGTTCTTGAGGTCAAATTGGAGGAGTAAAACCATATCAAAACAAAAGACATCATCTTTTTCTGGCTTGAGTAAGTTTGCTACTTGCAACCAAAGAATCTAACTGAAATCCCCCTTTGAGTATTTCTATCTTACCAAGCCTCTTCTTCCCTTACCTGACCATTCTAGCTTTTTGGCTGAAGGTGGGGCTTTTAGTTCTGCTTAATTTCTCTCCTAATCCTAGAATTCCTAGATTTTCACAGTTGTATTTCTCTGGCAACCAAGTGAGTGAGCCTCCCTGGGGGGTTCTGATGAGAGAACCATCTTGGTTACTGACCCTGAAAAGCACTGTCCAGTCAATCACTTTTGCCTTTGGGGTCTGTTTACTACAGTTGGAATAGGCAGTCAAAAAGGAACAGTGTAATGGATTCTACTTGCTTTTCTGGATTTGCTCCAGTGGTTTTGTAAAGCAGATGCTACACAAATACAACAAAATAGATTGTACCTGACTTGGGACAGTGGGAGCATACTAAAACCCCTGAAGACTGATGGATTTCAACCAGTGTCCTATCTTGTATTCAGATGGAGAGATAGATGTAACTTGTCTAATTTGAATATTTGTCAGAGCCTACAGTTTTCCAGGCAGGCCTTGCTGCAGTTTTCAGGTTGTTCTACCTGCTTGATTTTCCCTGTTCACTTCTTGAGCTGATACAAGTCAAACCTGGTACTGTATCAAGATCCTCATGACATATAGCCAGTACAGTCTGGAACTGTGCTTGTCTGCTCAAATCAAGAACAAAATGTGCACATATTAACCCCTTGCACGTAACCTCCCTCATTATTCAGTTCTCCCACAGAGTCTGGGCTGCTGTTAGGACTGTGGCCCTTTGATTTGGGGCCCAGATTTCCTTCCTAGATCTTGCCATTCTCTCTCCCAGGAGATAGATCCTGATCTCACATAACTAGCTGTTACCTGGGGTTAGGTCTTGTATACCATGAGTATCATTCATTCATTGTTTGTTTTTATACATTTTTATCAATCACTTACTATGTGTCTGCCCCCATATTAGGTGCTGAAAATATAGTGGTGAACAAAAAGGTGTAACCCTTGTTCTCAGAGAGTTTATATTCTAGTGGGGAAGAAAGACATTAAACAAATAACAAGACAAACAAATATCTAATTACAAACTGTGATAAGTGCTATGAAGGATGAGAACAAAATTCTTAAAGGAAATACCAGGCAGGATCTAATTTGGTTTGGGTCAGAGGTCAGGAAAGGCCTCCTGCAGTCAGCCAAGTGATGCTATGGGAAAGAGCACTCCATGATGAGAAAAAAACAGGTGAAAGGGCTCAGAGGTAGCACTGAGCTTGGCCTTTTTGATGATTTTAATAGTGGTCAGTGAGACTAGAGCACTGATTGCCAACCCTGGCCATATTAGTTTCCGGTGGCTGCCATAACTAATCACCACAAACTTAGGGCCTAAAACAACAGAACTTACTTTCTCATAGATCTGGAGAACAGAAGTACAAAATAGTATCACTGGGCTGAAATCCAGCTGTTGGCAGTGTTCCTTCCAGAGGCTCCAGGAGAGAATCCATTCCTTGCTGTTCCAGCTTTTGGTGGCTGCTGGCATTCCTTGGCTTATGGCCACATCACTCCAGATCTTCAGATCTCTCTCTTCTCCACCTTCATGTCACCTTTTCCGCTGTGTGTGTCAAATCTCCCTCTGCCTCTCTTGTATGAGGACAATTGTGACTATATTTAGAACCCACCCGAATAATACAAGATATTCTCCCCCATCTCAAGAACCTTAATCACAACCGCAAAATCCTTTTTTGCCATGCAAAGTAACATCTACAGGTTTCAGGGATTAGGACCTGATATCTTTGGGAACCGTTATTCAGCCCACCACTCTGAACTGCATTAGAAGTCCAGGAAGAAGTTTTAAATATGCATCGCCCATGTTCCACCTTAGATCACTTAAATCAGGATCTCTGTTTGAGGCCTGGGCACGGGTATTCTTTATTTTTTTAATCTTATTTTTTAATAAATTTATTTATTTATTTATTTTTTGGCTGTGTTGGGTCTTCGTTGCTGTGCGCGGGCTTTCTC
Organism: Mesoplodon mirus; assembly: GCF_964341445.2. Lineage (NCBI taxonomy): Eukaryota > Metazoa > Chordata > Mammalia > Artiodactyla > Ziphiidae > Mesoplodon > Mesoplodon mirus. The sequence goes on along the minus strand of NC_138978.1, from coordinate 154,549,542 downwards.
TATGTGCGGCGAGTGGGGACTACTCTTTGTTGCGGCACGCGGGCTTCTCTTTGCGGTGGCTTCTTGTGTTGCAGAGCATGGGCTCTAGGCACATGGGCTTCAGTAGTTGTGGCACGTGGGCTCAGTAGTTGTGGCTTGGAGGCTATAGAGCGCAGGCTCAGTAGTTGTGGTGCACAGGCTTAGTTGCTCCGTGGCATGTGGGATCTTCCCAGACCAGGACTCGAACCCGTGTCCCCTGCATTGGCAGGTGGATTCTTAACCACTGCGCCACCAGGGAAGTCCCATGGGTGTTCTTTAAAAGCTCCCCAGGTGACTCTGAAACAACTCCTAGACTACTAGGCTGAGAACTACTAAGACTAGAACCTGATGCAGGAAGAGCAGTTGTCATAGCAAGCAGAATGTCTTCACTGTTTGGAGACTTCTGCTGCTATTAACCTGGTGGGACCTGTCTTGGCCCTGCCTCCTTCAGTTCTTAGTTCTGCTTCTCCATCAAGCAGACATTAAGGTCTTGGACTGTGTGATGCCTGAGTCTGTCAAAGTTGTAAAGAATGTGTGGAGGTAACAAGTTAATGAGGATCCAACTTAGCTAGCCTCACACAAATATAGACTTGAGTATTCTGGAGTTGTAAGTCCAAGTGTGAAGAACATGCACTAAAGGTACTAAGTTACCTTTGTAGATTTGTAAAAAAAATTAACTTTGCTCTGACCTACGAACCAATCTTAAAGGCAGGTCCAGAATTGGGGAAACATGTCAGAGCCCTCCAGAACTCACTACTTGTCTTAGCCATAAAAAGGGATTTTTTTTTCTTTCTTACTGTACCCACTAACCTATGAAAATATTGATTTTTTTTCAGTGAAAATATTTGGGGAAAATGGTAATTTGTTCTATTAAGATCCCTGTGGTTTTCAGCAGCTTTGGCCTTAAGGAGAAAAGTAATCTCACAAGCATGTAGGCATGTCATTTGGGAGCTATGAGAATGACCATGCAGTGTGCTAAGAATCTGATAATCTGAGAAAAAGAACCAATTTAGGGAGTTCCTCTATAGCTATTTGCTAGTAGACCAGTATTTGCACACTGTAGCTTGCAGGATCTCAGTTCCTCAACCAGGAATCAAACCCAGGCCCTCGACATTGGGAGCACAGAGTCCTAACCACTGGGCCGCCAGGAAATGCCCTGGATCAATGTTTTCCAATGCCAGTTCGAGAGACATTCCCAGGCCCAACTCACCACCAGGCCATTAATTTGAGGGAAGCATATTTGCTTTTACAAATCACTAAATTGTCTCTGGGGAGGTAAAGATGCAATGATCTCCTTTTTGGAGGCTGCAGCCTTTTCATGGTTGAATCTACTAATAGGCTCCATCCACAAGAGAATGTCAGTAATACCTGGAAAAGTGTGGGTTGCATCTTTAAGTACTGGGAATATTTAACTGGAAATCCTTTGTGGGTGGGTGCAAGGTCTGCGTAGCATCATCTTTCTGATGCTGTATAACATCATCTCTAGCACAACGCCACATTTGGTCTTTTCTCCTTAGCGTTGACAGTCACCTCAACTGGGACTGGACATCACTGAAAAGATTCAATGAAAACATGATGCTTCATTTGGGAAGTCCTTCTACCATCTTTCTCCTTGTAGCTACCCTCTTCTTGTTTCCATTATTACGTGTGCCTTAGTATCTTGTATCACTTGATAAAAATATTAAATGTGTCTGCTTATTACTGGGCTTCCTTTTGGGTACCTTTTCAACTTAGGGAGGCTGGGTGGTGAGGTTCTTTTCTGAGTCTGTAGTACTGAGCATGCTCAGTGCTCAAAAAAGGATTGAGTTTATGATGGTCTCCCTTTCTGAACCCCTTTTTAAAGCTCTCTATTTAATATATCCTTTCTTTTGCAAAATGGCAGTTTCACGTCCTGTGAATACCTTGCCTTTTCTCTTGATTACCCCTTCGAAGTGGAAACCTATGAGATACATGGTAATCACAAAAAATTCTTTCCTGCTAAGAAGATCTGGCAGGTGGTCCCAGTAATACTTATTCTTATCTAGGAAGTGGTTCAATTATTTTCATCTCTGACAAAACGATGAACTTCAGAGGATTCGCCCAAGGAGAGAGGATGGAAGGATTAGAATCGCTGGCTTCACCATCCCCATGTGAAGTAAAATACCTGAAAACAGCCTCCCTCTCAAGCATAAATTCCCCTCTTTGTCCAAAGAATAGCAGTAGTGAGGCGTTGGCATGCAGATACTTGCAAAGTGAAAATGGATACACTTCCACAGCTCCTCATCCCTGGCCTGGAGGACAGCCTGCCAACCACGCATGCATGTTGGTTTGGCACCGAGACAAATGTTCCCTGGAGCATAGACTGAAACCACCACACTGATATCACATGGAACACCAGCCAAATTCTGACCTTGCTCTCTGTAGGTGAGTGGCTGTGGAATTAACCTGAGATGGTTTCCTGCTCCAGCCTGGTTGGTAGGCTGGATTTTTGTTTTTGGTTTTTTTTTCCTAACGCCACAGTCGAATCTTGTTGCTCTCCTCATTCCACTGGTATCTACCAGCCACAGAACCACTCTCCCGATCTTGGCTTGTGAACAGTGGGCAACTACTTGGCTGCGAGAAATGGGCAAACCACCTGATTTCTTCTTGCCCCTTGAGAGGGAAGGGCCACGAATGGACTGTTCCAAAATCGTGCCCGGGTGGCAGGGTCTGCGGCTGGCATCGCGGGCATCTGCGATTGCAGTTCGTTCCTTTTGCACCCTTCTCTTCTATATTTTCTCCCACTGCTACAACTCCTCCCAGCCCCTTTTTTTGTTTCCAACTCTTATTTATTCAGAGCTTCCAATATTCTAAGTTTTCCATGAATTCAGGGCTTTAATTTAGCATGTGGGTGCTGGCACTTCCAGCAAGCTGCTTTGGTCATTATTTCCAACTTGAGGGAATAAAGAAGCAGCAGGGTGCAGTGGAGAGAGGGGGGCTGGGAGACAGAAGGCCCCGTCCTAGTCCCGGGTCTGCTTCTAACTGGCTGTGGGACCTGGCTGGGACACGCCCTGGCTGCCAGCCTCCATTTCCTCCCCGACGGGATGGTAAGTCAGACTGAGATGATTTCTAAGGCTTGTCTCATGCTGTCATTCTATGGTGCTCACTGGTCACGTGAAATCCATATGGGGCTGTGCCAGTCTCACTTTCCTTTTTGTTTTGAAAAACTTTCTTGTTAAATGGATGAATGAGGAACTGTAAGCAGAGTCCCTAAACTAGATTCCTCCAATGCAGAGTATTGAGGGGAAAACTTTTCTTTAAATCACTTTCCAGGGGCTATAGACTAGGAAAAACAAAACAAAACAAAACCAAACAAAACTGCACTTCCTGTCTTGAAACATGAAACAATGTTTTCCACCAGGATCAGAAAGTGATTCAAATGGTATTTGTTGTTTTCTAAAAATCCTACTTCTGTACTGTAGCATAAGCATGTATACTTGTTACAGTAAAATTGTACTTTTGGAAGGAAAAGGTTAAAGTTGGCTACTGATATTCATCAGGAGATGGATATTTAATCTTTAATCTCTTGTCCTAGGCCTCTACTTTGGATCAACTCATTATCCCGAATAAACGATGTGTCATTCCCATTATTTATGTTTCACTGCAGCCAAAGTATCTGGACCTCGTTTTAGTAAGCGCCATTCATTTCGACCCATTCAGTATTAATCTCCCTGCTAACATCTTTCCTGTTCTATGTGCTGTCCCCTATTTGCTTTTATGTTTTCTGCCGAGTGTTTATAAAAGGATAATCTTTTACAAAGCAGACAGAATTTTTGTGTATAAACTACTCTGTTTGAATGCCTCATTGATATACCATCTAGAAACTGAAGTGTTCAGCAAGATTAGCAAAGCCCTGAGCTATTGACCTGGGGGAAAACATGAGAACCAGCCCCTTCTCTACAGGAGGCAAAGGTGACGAAAGATGCCTTTGCTTTCTCAGTAAGAGCAAAAGCAGAGCCATTGCCCACACAGGCCCCGATTGGCCTGACTGCCTGTAAGTTACAGGGGCACGAAGCGAGCAGCTCAGAAGTCACTGGGAAAGGGGTGAAGGGGGCGGTGGTCCTTTGACCTCTTGACTGGAGTTTTCTCAGAAAATGCCATGGCTCTGCAGATGCTGAATTTACACATTGTCCTCACTTTGGCTAAAGTCTTTTAAACTTTCATGAACTACTTGCATGCTATGGCTCGTTGTTCCATGAGGTTCAGCCACTTGTGTTATTCTCGTCCACCTTGTGGAAAGGGCAGTAGTAGGAACTAAGTAGGACTCCAAGGAGGACGATGGTCTCTTCCTGCCTCCTCTGTCTCCTCTCTCCAGGCATTGGGATCCCATCCAAGCAGCCCTCTTTTGCAGAGAGGAAGGAGGGATCACTTCATTTCACAATGGACAAAGAAGGTTCCTTTGTGGGAGTTTGCATGGCATGGGGTCTCAAATATGCCACCAATGAAAAGACTTAACAGATGGACTGAGAGAATAGGAATACGTTCAAGAAAAAAAAGAAAGAGAAAAAACATTAAAAAAAATCAGTGGAAGCGGGTGGCGAGTCTGGCCACTCTAGGAGCTGAGCGCAGGAAGCCACACTGAGCAAATGCTTTGGACCTTAGACAGGGTGAGTTCAGCTGGTAGAGATGCATGGAAGCATCTGAAACACAAACTGTGCTTGGGTTTTTAGTTGGCAGTTTGTGGGAGAAAAAAAAAATCCCAAGACACACGCTGCCAAAAATTATACGTGCCTTCAAAGAGTGTTTTTTTCCAACAAATTGATCACTTTGATTACTCAATAGCAAGGTTTGTTATTTTCTCAGAAGTGCCCTTTGTATACATGAGCATTTTGCGTACATTTCCACATTTGTTAGGGAAAAGTTCAAAACAGACATGTGATTATGCCATTCTAATGGCATAAACCCTTAAACACAAAGGGCCCGTCAACTCTCTTCTGAAGATCTAAGCTATAAAAACACTCAAAATGAATCCATCAAGACCATCAACAGTCAGCACTGTTCAGGAGTTTCTTTTAGCTCAAAGCCACCACGGCTGGCCGTTTATTATGAGGATGCCGGCCCTTGCCTGAATCTGCAATCCACACCAAGATGAAGGCTGACAGACATTTGGAAAGAACCTTTATTTATTTATTTTTTTGTAACAAGTTTTTCTTTCTTTTCTGTTTTTTTTAAAAAAAATATTTATTTATTTATCTATCTATCTATTATTTATTTTTGGCTGCGCTGGGTCTTGGTTGCAGCACGCGGGATCTTCGTTGCAGCGTGTGGGTTCTTCAGTTGTGACATGAGGGCTTCTTAGTTGTGGCATGCATGCGGGATCTCGTTCCCCAACCAGGGATCAAACCCAGGCCCCCTGAATTGGGAGTGCGGAGTCTTACCCACTGGACCACCAGGGAAGTCCCTGGGAAGAACCTTGAATACAGTTCTATGGGGCACTCTGTGTGGCCTTTAGGGAAAATGACAACAAAATGACAGCTCTTCCTCACCAATTCGCAAGAAAGCTCTGTACTTGGGGGACGGTGAAGGGACTGGGAGGGACTGGGGAATTCTTACAGGGAGACTGGGGAATTCTTACATGGAGCCTGGGTCAACTGAGACAACGAAAAGAATACAGTGACTAGGTTCTCATGACAGGGAGTCAACCTCTTGACTGTAGGGAAATTCACAGTGTTGGCTCCTTTGACTTGGAAGAACCATGTTAAGAATATATAGGATTATTTTGAATAATACAAATATTAATAAAAATTGTAACAGTAAAAAAAAAAGAATATACAAAATAAGCTCTTCAAGTAGAGGGGCTGCTTCAGTTATTTCAGAGGTATTGATCTCAGTGGTGCCTCGTTTTGGACTTTATTTATTCAATTTTCCATTCCTTTTTCTTTTACACTACTATTTCTTTTTCTTCCCTTCTTTTCTCTTTAATTTTCTTTGCTACCCTCCACCTGCCCACCCTTTTTCTCTTCCTCCCTCTGTCATTTCCTGTCTTCATGTTCATCAGGGACTATAAAGTATAGAAAACATGATCTTTGCTACAAAAGGGTTAAATATCAGTAGGTAAATATGACCAACCCAAAAGTGTCTAATGTACGGATTTTGCATTTCAGCACCTATCACGTATTAGCAGCTGCCTGGAGCCCTGTGTTGAGAGGATTCTGAGCTCAGAACTGGGCTCAGAGGGAATGAATGCCCTGATCAACTTGATGTGACAGCAAAGGACAGAGGGGAAGTGGGGAGGAGGAGCACTCGTGGCAGAAACTTGCCATCCTGGGTCTCAATCAGGGTTTATCAACTGTGGCACTATTGACGTTTGGACTGGATAATTCTTTGTTGTGAGAGCTGTCTTGTGCACTGTAGGATGTTTAGCAGCATCCCTGGCTTCTACACACTAGATGCCAGTAGCACCCTCACAGTTGTGACAACTAAAACTGTCTCTAGTCATTGCCAAATGTCCCCTGCGGGGTAAAATTGCCCCTGTTTTAAAACCACTTGTCTAAATAATTACCACAGAACTAAATATAGGGAAGTAAATGAGAAGGTGAAAGAGGCTGGAAGGATGCAGAGCTTCTGAGAGGAGATGAAGCTGTGTGGGAAATGGTAGGATGTGTGATGGCAGAGAAGAAGTCTCCGGTCACTGCTGTTGCCTGATAGGCTGTGCCTTGTGCTACATTCCACAGTTCTCAGGTTATCTCCACAACTAGACCAGGACCCTGGGGAACAGAGTCTTAGAGCACAGTAGGAAGGATTGGAGGTATAGTTTCTCAGTCATAAGACTGGTGGAACTCTGGATCATATCATCAATGAAGATGAAGTACTCAGTGCTGGAGATCTCAGTTTGCAAGGATGCTGCTTCTCCTTGGGGCTCATGAGAAGGTGGATGGGCCCAGAGGCAGGGGAACAGCAAAGATGTTTGGAATTTTTAATGAGCAATGGGACCTGGGGCCCTAGGAGATGAAGGAAACTGGAATCATATCCATTTTAAACTCTCTCATGGGAGCTGGCTTATTCTCCTTAAATTTCCTGACTTGATCTGAATATTGGTAAACAGTAAACAAATATTAATGCATTTGATAAAATAAACCAGTGGCTTCAGGATACATTCAAAGTGTCCGAATCTATCCCAGACTCTGTTTCCATTTATAGGGCTGGGGTTTTAGCTCAGGTCATTTCAGGGAATGTGTGATGCCGTAGGAAGGTCTGGCTTTGACTTTAGCTCTGCTCCTTGCTCAGAATCTGAGACAACAAGCAACTCATCTCATGTCTCTGCCTCTTAGATTAGTATCTGTAAAATGGGGATTGTTTCCAGCTTCACAAGGCTGTCATGAGGGTTAAATGAGATGATATACATCAACTGCCATCTCCGGAGACTGGCACAAATTAGGGACTCAAAAAAGTGTTAATTACTTTCCTTCTCACCCTTCTTACTGAGTCTTGTAATCATTCTTCTCCAGTAGGTTAAGTATGTGGGAAAGGACAGAGACTTCCGGTTTCTGAGAAAAGGTTCCTTGAAACTGCCTTCGGTCCCATTCTCCCCACTTTCAGAACGCTGACAGCTAATAAAATATGCGTCAGCCTCAGATCAGACTGAAGGTTTGGGTGAGTATATGTACATTTATCCTAAGGCAGTAGGGCCTCTGGGCACTGCTGGTGTTTGGAGGCAAAAATCTTCTTCCTCACCCTGTTCATGTCTCTGTGCAATTGGAGGCCGTGATGTGCAACCGTGTCTTGAGCTCAGTGAGGTACTTCATAGTGAGTAAAATACAGAAGTCATCTCAAGGCACCAAAAGAGAGGATATGTGTATCATCTTAGACAATTTCCTTCCAGAAACTCATAGGATTGAACCGTGAAAGCCTCCCTCTTTAGACAGGAAGGGACTTTACTGAGGACATGAAGTCCAGCCCACTCTCCTGCCACACGGGGATCATAGTTCTGGGGAGCAGGGGTTTTCCCACCTAGCAAAGCCATCTTGTTAGATCGAAGCAGTCTTGGGATTAGAGCCCGGCTCTCCCATACCTTTTTATCAGTCTGAGCTCACAGTGCCATCCTCTGCATTTCCCGGCTCGGCTTGTTCTGCCCTGCACCAAAGAAAAGTTGTTTAAGGGCTTCTGCCCTGCTTTAATGGAATTAGTCCTTTCTTCCTAACAAGGCCAGGTTCGCACATTCATGCAACATCACTTCAGTCATTCCCAGGTATACATCTATTGTATTCATGTCACAATTCTCCCACTTACCAGCTCCGAGATGCTGGGCAAGTTACTCAGCCTATATTAGCTTTGTATTAGTCAAGTTTCTGTAGAGAAACAGAACCAATAGGAGATTATCCATGTATCTATACATCTATGAATTTTATACATATATTCATATATTCACTATATATATATACACATATATATATACATATATATATATATATATACACACACACACATATATATATATATATATATATATATATATATATATATATATATATATATATATATATATGAATTGGAATTGGTTCACAAGTCCCAGAATCTGCAGTTGGCAGGATGGAGACCCAGGAAGAACTAATATTTTAGTTAGAGTCCAAAGGCAAGGAAAAACTAATGTCCCAGCTCAGACACAATCAAGCAGGAGTTTCCCCTTACATGAGGGAAGGTCAGCCTTTTTGTCTTCAACTGATTGGATGAGACCCACCCACATTAGGGAGGGCAATCTGCTTTACTCAGTCTACCTAGTTAATCTCATTGAAAATAACCTCACAGAAGCACCCAGCATAATGTTTGACCAAATATCTGGGTACCTGGTGGCCCAGTGAGGTTGACACATAAAATTAACCATCACAGGCTTCAATCTCCCCATTTGTAGGACAAAGGTAATAATAGTACTTATCAGGTTGCTGAGAAGAACCCTCTCTGATCTTATGAGTGAATGAAAAGAAAAGTTCACGAAAATAGAGTGCCCTTATGGTACCTCAAAAAATGCTATCATGGTTGTTGTTTTTATCGAAAGCACTTACATTTAGGGACTAAGTTCCAGACAGAGGAAGATGAGGGTGCTGGGGCTGGCAGAGAGGCAGGGCTGGCTTCACGCCCATGTGACCTGAGTAGTCACACACTTAGAATGGCCCTGTGCTTCTTTAACGCACTGCTGTTGCTGTGTCAAAATGCTTAATTACTGTTTAACAAGGGCCCTGCATTTCCATTTTGCACTGGACCTCGCAAATTATGTAGCTGGTCCTGGAGTGAGAAATAGGGAATCTTTAAAACATGCCCAGAGAGCATGGTAAGCTGGAGCCAACTGGCCTCTGCCACATCGTAAGTTCCCCTCCCTTTGCTGCGGAATTCTGCAGGCATGAAAACTGCCGCAAGATATTCATTTTTAATGACTTGTTATGGGCTTCTTAGCAATATATCTTTGGGTATTAAGGTGTGGAGTCAGAGACTTAAAATGATTGATGTCTTTGCTCCACACAAAGGGTCTCCCACACTTACCCAGTGCCAGATATCCACTTGGGAAATTTATGGGAGCTCTCGGCAGCCTAAGCGGCCATCAAATATTAATCAAAAATATGTAATAACTAATATATACTTAAAGAATTGAGGAAAATTAATATTCAAGGGAAGCATTCAGAGACCCATAAAAATAACAAATGCTAAAGAGACTCAGTCAAAGTTGGCAGGCTCAGAACTCAGCGTGCTCTTAGACTCGCTTGGAGATTCTGCATTTGCTGTCTGGTCTTCAGATGCTGAGACGGCAGGAAGGAGGGCTTAGTGCTTATTCCATTGGATCTGGACTCCTACTGATGAAAGGAGCAAACTCCTACTTCAGGACACTGCCTTTCTACCTCAACCCCACCCCTTTTCCTCTGTACCTCTTTCTTATAGCATCAAGCACACCCAATCTGCAGCTAATTCTTTATGAGATTCTCTTTTGGCAGCCCCTTGAGGATACACTGTGCCTTATCTCTGTTTATATTTTCAACACCTAGGACAGTGGCTTGCATTAAGTATTAGATTGAACCACACGATATTTCTACTCTTGTAGGGCAAAAATGGGCAAATAGCAATTTTACATAGCTCAACTTTAAAAAAAATGATAAATCAAATACACAGCAAAGTCCTACTGTATAGCACAACTATATTCAATATCATGTGATAAACCATAATGGAAAAGAATATGAAAAAGAATATATAGATATATATAACACCTAATCAATTTGCTGTACAGCAGAAATTAACACAACATTGTAAATCAACTATACTTCAATAAAACTTAAAAAAAATGATACTACTGGACCTGTCCTTTTTAGTAAAACTTTTAAATTAGAACTGAATGATCTCCGCAGAGCAGACTGGAAAAATTCCGATAATTCTTGCTTTCAATCACTGAAACTTCTGATGATCCCATAAGCAGCAGGCAGATTTCCAGTCATTTACTGGGGGCAGTCTCATTTTGCAATTCATTAGCCAAAATAAAGGAGTGTAGACCTGCGTGGGGATTGGCAAAGTCAACTCAGTTGTCTCCAGTTACTGCTTTTGGTTGAGAATTTCTATAGTCTTTTCCTCCCCCTCATGTTTTTGGTTTTCAGCTCATTCTCACCACCATCCTAGGCCTGTTCTGCTTACTTTAGCAGCACTGGATATGCAAAGGAGTTAAGTGATTAACTTTTATTCACAAAATAAAAATTATTTAGCAGCAGAACTCAGATGAGCAGGGGCTGCTGTGAGTGACTCTCCCGATATTATCCCTGGAAAGACAGGGCTGCCCAGCTTCACAGGGGACAAGGGATGCTCTTTAGTCCCCAGAGAGGAGTGGATGTCAGCAGACTGAGTCTGCTTGGAAGGGAGTACTTTGTTCGGGTGTTGGACCACCGTGGCAGTTGCTGGTCTCCTCTGTTATTGTGGAAAATCAGGAGCGGAGCCTGTCACTTGTCATCTGTTCTTCGAGTGTAACCAACTTTTCTTCCATGGGCCATTTGGTGTGACTATGAATGATGGCTCTGGCTAAATGACACCATCCTGATGGTGGAGTAAACAGAAGTGATGCTGGAACAGGCGCTTTGGATCCAGCCTGTGTTTCCAGAGAGCTGCAGAAAGGGCCTGGGATGGAGAGGAATGTGCAGCAGTTGGGGGCTGAGGTCTTGAGTGTGTCTCCTTTAATCTCCCTGAGCTATGGAGGCACAGCCCAGGCTATTGGTTGGAGAATGATCTTATACACACTCACTCTAGATTCCATGTGGGAGTTTAGAACATGCATGAAATTTAAGTACCTTTTAGTTCAATGCCCTCATTTTCTAACCAGAGACTCAGAGAGACCAAGTGCTTTATCTTAGGTCATATGGCTGATACTGGCAGAGCTGAAATGAGAACCAGGTTTCCTGCCTCACAGTTATGTGCACCTTCTACTCTGTCCTGTGTCCTGTGTCCCATCCTATTTCCCCTATTCTTAGGTAACATTGTTTGAATAACAATTGTTTGTTTTTCGAGGATTTAAACAACTACTACCATATTAAATGTTCACATCAGTTGTAAAACTTAATTTAAGAATATTAAAATGAGAAAAAAACTGCAACGAGAAGTAGTATGGGATAGTGGATAGAAAAGCAAGTTCTAAATTTCAGAAAAACCGGGTCCAAGTTCTGGCTCTATCACTACCCACCCCCAACATCTTGGGCAAGTTACTCTCCATTTCTCTGTTTCATTATCTTGGGGCTAAAAATAGTACCTACTCCGAGGGTTGATGTGATGAGTAATTGAGATTATATATGTAAAATACTTGGCACATAATAGTGCACGATAAATTTGGACTATTATTATTTGTGTATGTGTTTGTATACATATTCTGTATCTATTTATGAGGGAGGCAGGGAGGAATACTTCACAGGAGGTAGCAATGCAGTTCTGGGGGATCGATATCTGGTTCTTTGTTTCAATTTGCCTGTGGAAATATTTTCTGAGGCATAGTGCACTGCCACAACCCTTGGTTTCCAGGAGCATTTACTGGTCAGGCCCTAGGTAATATTGAAATCCGTTAATAAGATATGCTGTTTTTCATATTTTTGCGCCCCCTTTAGCATCCTCCCCCAGGGTTTAATATGAGTTACAGGAGATAATTCATGCAAAGAGCACTTTCCCTGTATATATTTGCTTTGCATGCGTCTGCTGTATAGTAATTGCTCAATAAACATCAGTGGCTATCATTATTGTACAGAGCCTTTTGTGGAGTTGTATGAGAGGAAAAAGAATAAAATATTATTAATTTCACAAACAACTTTTTGTTTATCTGTCTGGATATCATATTAATTTTCCAATTAATTTTCTTCACAACCCAGGTGGGAGGAGTAGGATGTATCCTTTCCATTGTACAGATGGGGCAACCAAGACACTGAAAGGTGACATCACCAACAGGCTGTGACCTAAGGAGTCAGGACCAGAACCAGATCTGGAATACAGACTTCCTGGCTCCTGACCCATGTTCCCTTCTGCCCTGCAGGCTTCACCAGCAGGCCAAAGGGACCAAGGAGGTATCTGTTTCAGGACTCTCTCATTTGCCCTTGAAAGTTTATCATCTATTGACTGAGTGTTGACCAAAAACATACTAATTCCTGAGGCGACCTTACAGGATGTCCTGTTGAGACTTTTCCTCCTCTTTTGTCGGTGCTTTGCTGGCAGATTAAAATTCAGTGGACCCCAATTGTAGGAAGTCTGATAAAATATTCTCTTCTCAGTTGCAAACAATTTCTCCATCTGCCACTTGGCTGAGAGGATCAGACTCAAACACCCTCATGAGAGGGGAGAGTGATACCAGGGAGAGGAAGGTACAGGAAACAGCAAGCGTTTGTGCCTGGACACAATGTCTACCTGTCTGATGCAGCTGACTACTCAGCTCTGTTAAGCAGCTGGTTTTTCTTCACCAAATTGACCGAATCCACATAAAATTACTTTTGCCAAATATGTGGTATCTTGTAGATGTAGCTGTATATATGCTGTGCATTAATCTTTAGAGAAACAACATATTTGGGGTTGGGCTGTGAGGTACGTGTAAGCTAGGGAGGGAAAAGATTGGAGGATATATGAAGCGAGATCAGAAAAGCTGATTTGGGAAAAGTGACGCAGTTTGCTAAACACATTGAAGGAAATCAATGTAATCCACCTAAGGAGGCATTTATAATACTCTTATTTGCAAAGAAATGTTTTGGGGTGGATAGAAAATGGAAAGAAAAATGATCCTACATTCGAATTGGTGAGGAAAACATTCCTTCATGCAACAATCCTCAGCAAGTGTCTATCAGTGCTAGGCATTTTGCTGGATCCTTGAGATATGCTAGTGAACAAGAGGGAGTCTACGCTCTGGGAATTTACATCTTGGTGGGAGAGAGCAACAAGGAAAATGTGACCACAGTTTGGGATAAATCCTAAGAAGGGGATAAAGAGGGTATTGCGTTAGAGAGTATCAAAGTGGGTAGGGAGGTGCTATTTCAGATCAAGGAAGCCCTAGAGAAGAGCACTGACAGCAAAGGGAATTTCAAATGCAAAGATCTGAGAAGAAAAATCTTGGTATATTCTAGAAACTACCTGAAAGACCACACAGTTGGAGTGTAGTGGAAAGAAAGACAACAAAGCCAAAACAGGAATCTAGATGGGAAATGGCAGGATGGGGCAGTAGGATGGAAACAGGTGGATAAATTCAAGAGTTTTGGCATGGAAGGTGGTAAGATCAATGGCCTTGGCCGAGGGATTGGATATGCGAGTCAAAGCACACCTAGATTTCTGGAATAAGAACTTGGGGTATGGTGGTGCCACTTACCACGACAGAAAGACCAAAGAGGGAATATCTTTGCAAGGGGTGGAATAAAAAATTCCATTTGGAGGCTGCATAGTTCGAGGGGAATGTCCAAGTAGACATGCTAAATATATGTGGTTAAATACTGTGGTCTGGATTGAAGACATGTAAACTATTAATATAGAAAGAAATGAAGAGATAAGTGCTATGTGTGTTTAGAAAATGAAGTAATTAATTCAGACTAGGGATACATAGATGACTACAAGGACATGTCAAGTTCAACAAAGACCATCAGCAAAGGAAAAGAGAGTGGATAGGGAGAGAATTAGAGAAATGTCTTTCTTTGTATGATGAAAAGAAAAGGTTGATGATTAGTGATGTTAGAAGGACTATATTTCTACATTTCTCCCCAGAGAACTTAACTAGGAGAAGGGACCAGGTGAGGTCTGATCCATCATGAAGAAAATGAATATTTAAGTCACAGACTGAGGAAAAAAAATGTAAGATATAAATAGATAGATAGATAGATATAGATATAAAGATCTTATATCCATAATATGTAAAGAACTCCTACAAATCAACAGTAAGAAGACAAGCCAAGAAAAAAATGGGCAAAAATCTTGAACAGACATTTCACAGAAGATCACATACAAATGGCAAGAAGCAAATGAAAAGCCATTAGTCATCAAGAAAGTGCAAATTAAAACCTATTATTTTACTACTATTAAAAGCTACTATTTTACCCGCATGAAAATGGCTAAAACCCAAAAGACAGTCAATACCAAGTGTGAGCATGTGGCGCAACCAGAACTTTGATGTGTCTGTTGGCAGTAGTGTAAAATGACACACCACTTTGGAGAACTATTGAATAGTTTCTTAGAAAGTTGAACATGTATCTACTCTATGACCCAGAAATACTAAGTTCTCGGTACTTACTTAAGAAAAATGAAAACACATGTGCACAAAACAACTTTTAAAAAATGATGATAGCAATCTTAGTCATAATAGCCAAAGACTGGAAACAGCCCAAATTTCCACTGACAAGAGAATGGATAAACAAACAGTAGTCTATCTGTATAGTGGAGTACAATTCAGCAATACAAAAGGATAAACTACTGATAAATGCACAGTCTCAAAAACATGATTTGAGTGAAGCTAGACGTGAAAATGTACATGCTCCGCGATTCCACATACATGAAGTTGTAGAACAGACAAAATTAATCTATAGTAATAGAAATCAGAAAGTGATTGCCTGGTAAGGGGCTTAAGGAATCTTTCTGGGGTAATGGAAATGGTCTCTATCTTATTTAAGTGGTGGTTACCTAAGTGTATGCAATTGGTAAAACATTGAACTGAATGCTCAAAATCATAAGATCCTGCATTTTATTATATGTAACTTATATATCAATTTTTTTTAAATCTGGATAACCTAGTTCCAGAGCATGCATTCTTAAAATACTTGCCAGTTTTATGGGGGAAAAGGAGGAAGTGACTGCATGGGGAAATTTTACTGAAATAAAATGAATGAACTTAAATTAGCAGAGTCTAATGGTCTTGCTTTCTGAGTAATGCACATGGTATCAGACCACAGCTTCTCAGGTTGATCTGTATTCATGTGGACATGTTGACATGTGGTTGAATTAGAGACCTGAAAATGTTTTTGTGGTTACAGTTCAAGATGGCCCACATCTATGTGGCACCTACTGTATGCTAGGCCCTGGGCATGCCATGTTTCCTTAAGTAACCTGTTGGCTCCGCAAGGGACAGGTGTTTTGTCTCCTCTTTCTCTGGCTTCCTCCACAATGTGGATTATCCTTCCCTTGATTGCCCTCAGGATAATGTCTGCACAGAGTGGGTGCTGAGTAAATATTTGGTGAGTGAATGGATGAAGAAATGAGTTAATGAATATCAAGTGTGTGACAATCTATATGAATATAAGAACTCAGTGTCTCATTTCTATTTAAAAAATAAATGTTATCATATACCTGACATTTAAAAACACAAAACAAAACAAAATCTTCACTGGTTTCTTTCTCTTCACTCTCTAAATCAAAGAGTGGAACACATGAAGAAGGTATAGAAAATAAAATGGTCTCATTTTCTGTCCCTTTTACTTCTGATATTCAAGACCAAACTGATGACAGCTGGTCTAGTGGTTGGACTTTGGATTATTAAAAAATATTTTGCAAGGAATAAGCTTGGCTTATAGAACCAACAATGAGATAATCTACTTCGGTAAGAATGACAGCAACAGTTGATATTTCTGGGGGGAAAACACTAACCAAAACAAGAACCAAAAAAGTGCCTTCCGATCTCAAGAGGCAATGGGATATAAAAGAGATTAAATTTAGCTGCAGATGCCAACAGAGAGAGTCTTTGGAAGATGTGTTTAGTGAGAATCTTTTGTCAAAATTTACTAACAGCCAATATACTTTCCCTGGCATATAAAGTGGTAATATAAAATATTTAATGATTTTAAATCTAGAATATACTTGTAGAAATAAAACAGAATTAACCTGAGTCAAATGCTTCATCCTTTGAATGCTTCTCTTAACACTGTGAATTAGCTAAGTGATAAAAGAAAGTAAGTTTAAATAAGTCACTGTGTTGAAAAATAGAATGTAATTGGTAATGAATGAGTCAGCAACCAAATAAAAGGAAAATCTATTCTAACTTCATAAATTTGATGAACAAGATGAAAATTTGTTAAATACTTGGAAATTCATATGAAATTAAATTTTATGTTCTGATTCTAAAATTTTAAAGCCAAGTAATATGTATGTCTTGGATATTTTAATAAAAATTTAAAATGAATTTATTGCAAATTAATGAAGAAAATTAAGGATGCATTTTATTTGTCTCCGTCGTTCCATGGAATTTATGAGTTCCTGCAAGAATACCTAGTCTATTGTAAAATAGAAAACAAACATTGTTGTCTTGAGACTATAAATAAGACACAGGGTGGGGGGGTGGTAAGAGGGAGAGTTTCAAAAGAAGTTGCAGATACACAGCCTTCAGCACCTTACACTGTTCAACTGTCACAGAACCACAAATTTGGTTTTGAGTTTTCTGATGAACAAATAAAAAAGATAAACACAATTTATTGACATGATTTAAACAAAATTTACATTAACTATAGTGACCTTAAGCAAAGGGTATCCTAACTAGGAAAACAACACAACTCTTAGAGCTAAAAAAGGTGTGTGTGTGTGCGTGTGTGTTGATTTCAGGAGACTGAGAAACAAAGTGGACAATGTTTTCAACAATAACCCTTTAGTAAATATAATGGAGAATTTTGCTCTGAAATTCCTTCTAAATATCAGCCTGGGGGAGGCAATGCTGTATATGAGGAGGCCAAGACAAATAAGGATGGATTGGACTGTAAACAATCTGCCCGGTCCTCCAGAGCATGCTTCTCATGTAAATTGAGTTGTAAAGAATTTGGGGTTATCTTCTCTGATGTAGGTCTTCTACGAGGCTATTGGGTGGTGATTGGATAGCTTTAAACATCAACTTAGAGAAGGAGAGTATTGGCAGACTTGAATGAAAATTGGGAAGCCAAACTAGGCGACGATGTGGCACATGGGAAATGGTGGGAAATGGCCAATGACTGAATGAGGGTGACATCCTCCTGTCCTTCAGAGTGAATCTATGTGGACGACATGGTACCCTTGGGCTTGGCAGTCCAATGACTTGATGTCACCTTTTATTAATTGGGTATCATAAGCGAAATCTCCTGACTTCTTTCTGGGTCAGTTTCCTCCCCCTGCAATGTTACCAGGCAGGGAGAACTTGTTCCCCACTCCTGATGTTTCTTTCCTTGTAGGAGGTGTGCCATTCTGGACCCACTCCATCTCTTTACTCACTTGATCCAGTGGAGTGATTTATCCGGTTGATACACTTAGGAAAAATAAACTGGACATGTGTGACCTACCCCTCCTCTTTTCCTTCTGCAGAGCCATCTGCCTTCCTGCAGGAAGCAGGATTTCTCTTCCCCCTCTACACTGAACGGGCCATCTTCCAGGGTCCAGCATACCTGTGCCTGGGAGAGCAACTCTGCCTAATTCTGGGACTCTCACATTGAGCAATGTCCTGCCAGTTGACCCTTATTTATAATAAAGGTTTTATTTTGGCTTCCCTCTGCCACTCCTTTGTTTTATTTATCAATTGTTCAGATCTCAGGTGAAGAAGCCTCCTATTTATTGGCCCCTTCCAGAGACCCCAAAAGGACTGACTATTTTTTAATCACATCCATCCGGCCCTGGGTTTAGTTAGTGAGGTCTACCTAAAAATAATGAAATGGCACAGTGATGGTATGGGTGCAGTGGTTGGTTTGGAGAGTTACATTGTTGGTTATTTTCCCCGGATCCCTTTAGTCTGGAGGTATAATTGAGTAATACCAATCACAACATCCATAATAAGACAACAATCTTTGATACTGAAAGAGAAGCAGCAGTCTTAGGCGTTTTCCCACAAAATTCTTACCTTCTGGCTTAAGGCTGCAGACACCCTACAAGCACAGCTGTCTTCCTGGGGCTGCCTATAGTATTTTACTCCTTAGTATGACTGCATTTATCTTGGCTGCAGATATGGCTCTTATCTCAAGATTCTTTCCAATACCACCATCAGGACAAAGCCTGATGAAAAATATGGGGTCTCTGGAAGCAGGTGCCAAATTAGTAAGTATTAGAAATGGCCAGGTGTTAAAGGTCCTGTTGGACATGGGTGCAGGGTACAGAGGATGGCGTGGTAGGCTCCCCCAGGTGGCTTTTTCTGTTGTAGAACAGGGCTGACACAGACACTGTTTCTGGAAACGCGGTTTCCCAGCATGGTTTCGTGTGCCTTTCCCATCTGCTCCAGAAGCATTATTCTGGGCACCTTGACAGGAGGACTCCAAATGTAAAAGGGAGAACAAAAAAGTGCATTTTTATCATCTCCAAATACCTTCAACTCAGGGATATGAATGAAAAAAACACGTATCTTGTGACCTTTCAGGCCTACTGCAGGAGGAGGACAGAAAAAAAAAAAAAAAACCAAACTATTAAAACAAAAGCAAAAGGCACCATCTTGTTTCTTTTCTGTCCTTGTTTGCTCTTTATTTAAAAGGGAAGAAAAAGAGATTTCTGGTATTTAAGCCAACCTGTTGACAGACAGTTTGCTCTCATTTGATTTGTACTTCATTTGCATGAATAAAAAGTAGTGGGAGAGTGTTGTGACTTAACAGTAATGTAAAAGCTATTAGAGGGGCCTTGATCATTAGCTTTTTTGTCACAGGGCAATTGTATCTTACTTTCAATCACCAAATGTCATTTAAAACATTCCCCAAAGCTAGAAGATTGACAGAATATACAGATTCCTTCACTTCAGGGCATACTGAGTCAACTGCAGACTGTAAAATTTACCAGATCCCAAACCAAAATGAAAAGTGACTTCTAGATAAATTAGAGTGTCTACTCAGTCAAGGACAAATGGGGAAGGGGAATATCACCCACTAAAGCCAAAGAGCTGGGAAAGTCAGGAAGAAGAGCATGACTTTCCTTCTCACAAGGAAGGCTTCCCCTGTCCTGCTCCTTTCCCATGGATGGGACAGGAACTTTGTTCAACTTACCTGATAATGCAGCCAATCCTTCTCCAGAGGGTATGGGCTCCACCTAGAAGGCCCCACTCTCCTCAACATGATCAAAGGGGCTGAGGCCAGCTTCAGTTGTTAACTAGAGTATTAAGACTTAGGAGGTATTCATAACAGGGAGGGGGGCACTGTGGCAGTATTTGGTTTGGATCTATCCTCAGGCCAATCTTAGGCAAATTTGTGAGGTTTATGGGTTTTCAATGGTGCCACATTTTTATTTTAAAGCCCCTTTTTCCCTTCTTAGCAGAACATTCTCAATTCTGTCTTTCACAGGTACAAAACCTGATAATAACATAAAGTGTTATCCCTCCTGGGAGTATTTATATTTTACCAGGGATTGAGGCCTTGGCTTTTCTGAGAGAGAGCCTTTAGGAATCTTTGGAAGAGTAGGTAGAGTAGGGTTTGAGGCAGAGGAGAGAGATCTACTTAGAAATTGCTAGAGTCCCACCACACAGAGATAATTTTCTAGCTTTCCACGTGTGTATGTTGACGGTGAAAACAGTAGCTGGATTTCAAGTTTGACTAGTAATATTTGCTAGCATAGGAGTTTGGCTGCATATAACAGAAACTCAAAATAAGTTTGGACTAAACAAAATGCAAATGTCTTTCCCATGGAACCGTCTGGAAAAAGGTGCTTCAGTGCTCCTATGGTGGCTTTGTTCTTTGAGATTTTCCAGGGCCTCAGGCTCACGCTAACTTTTTGCTATGCCTTTCCAGGGTATGGCCCATACCTGCTTGATCCAAGGTACCTCACTGCCACATTCACACTGAAAACAGCAAGAGGGAGGAAGGGAAGGAAAAGGGGGCACATCCCTCCCTTTAAGGATGTGGCTCAAATTTGCACACATGGTTTCTGCTCATGTTGCATTGGCCAGGTCTTTCCACACAAGCTGCAAGGGAGGTTGGAAAATGCCATCTGTATTTCTGTGTCCATGTGCCAGGGTTTGCCCCCGTGAAAGAGAAGGGGAGATAGTTATTGAAGTCTAACTAACAGGCCTGGGGAGAAACTTTTGGAAGGCCAAAGTTGCTTGCTTGGGAATGCAGAAAGGGGTATTAATATGGGGTTGGCAGCGAACCAGGTGATGAGAAGTCTAGATGGTCCTTCTCCCGTGACTTCACTTCCAACAGTTTGGTTTTATGACTGCTTCCCATCTAATGTCTTCAGTCCGAGCCTCCTTTGTACTCCCTAGACTTGTTTTCAACTTTGGGTTAAGAAAAGATAGTCATAGTCTTTAGTCATATGATTCCATTTAATAACCGTCAAGTGAACAAATATTACAGACTATATGATGTGTTAGATGTGAGAATATGATGCTGAATAAGTGTCTGTGTCTGCCCTTAGGAATCTTACAGGATCTTGCACATCAGACTTTCTCAACCACAAAACTTTTGATATTTGGGCCTGGATAATTCTTTGTTGGGGTAGGGGGCGGGCTCTACCCACTAGATGTCAGTAGCCAACCCCCTCCTAGTTGTGACAACAAAAAATATCTCAAAACATTGTCAAATGTCCCAGGTGTAGTGGGTATAGCCCCTAGTTGAGAACCATTGGTTAAAGTGTGAGTTAAGTCACTAGATCTTAGTGTGTGGTTCCTAGGCCAGTAGCATCAGTGAAATGTTACTGGAATCAACTGGAACTCATTAGAAATGCAAATGCTCAGGCCCTACCCCAGAATAACTGAGTGAGAAACTCTAGGAATGGGGCTTAGGCATCTGTGCTTTAACCAGCTCTCCAGTTGCTTCTGAGGTTTCTGACTCTAACACTTGAGAACCACTAAGCCAGATCCTTCATTACATGGTTTCAACTCAATATATGAAGTGGTATAGGAAGGCATATACTAACTGCCATGGGAACACAGAGAAAGGCAGCTAATCCAGCCTGTAGAGGTCAAAGGTAGCTTCTCAAGTAGGTGGAAGTTATATCTGCATCTGGAAGTTTATGTAGATAGCAAGCAGGTGAAAAAGTAGAGGAAGAATAAATACATCTACTCAGAGGCCTGAAGGAGCACAGTGCGTTAAGTATCACTAGGTTGTAAAGTCCTAAGTCGGGCAGCCCTAGGCTTTGGACTGGAGAGACAGGCAGGAACTTGGTCACAGGGAGGCCTGGCATGGTGTGCTGGACAATAGTTGTTTTTAAGCTGCTCAGCCTCTGAACCATTTTTTGGTGTGTGGACACTACACTTATGCGTGAATCTTTGTGGGAGACCGGGTTATTTCAACTGGAAAAATTGAACTTTCAGAGGCTAGTCCTCCCCTGCCCCATGGCAGCTAGTGTGAGGGCACGTACCTTAGGCCTGCCAGTCAGATGCCCCCTCCTAAACTTTGATTCTGGAGCTACGAGGAGGAGAGAGCAGGGTACTTAAACCAATGGCTGTGGCAGTGCTGAGAGTCGCGTCCTCTGTCTTGCGTGGCTGTGGAGTTCTGTCCAATAGGAGCCCGGGTGTTCTCTCCAGGTGGCTCTTCAGGCATGACTTTCCCTGTGGTCCTGGCTGTCCAGGCTCCCTTGTTTCTTGCCCATGTTTTTGGCTGGTTCTTCAGCCTTTCTAGTGATTCTGTGAATTACCTTTCAATAAATTCTTTCTCTGTTTAGCTACTCACAGATCATCAGCAGCCAGAGGTGGTTTCTGTTGCTTGCAACTAGGAATTCCGGATGTTACATGTGGGAAATGAAGAGCTTCTGCAAAGGGATATTTACCGTTTACCATATATACTAAGGGAAATGAAAGAATGACACCAGTCATTTATTGAGCACATGCTATATCAGGCACTTTACCTAGATTATCTCTTGATCCTCAGAACAACCCTTGAGTACACACTGTTATTATCATCCTCATTTTATACATGGAAAGCTGAGCTAATAAAACAGAAGGAAGTTCAGGATGTTATGGGAGCATCTGATTCCTGTAACATCCTGTACTTGCCTCTGTCATAGAGCTCACTGCATTCTGTCACCCAGGCATTATGTCTCCAGAGCCTTTTTCCCTGGCAACCATGACCCAAACACAATCCAAATCCCAAATATTTTCTAAGGCCTGTATCAGCTGTCAAACCCCACCACAAAAGGACACCCCCTCTAAGCTTACCTGTGTACCTGATGATCTTTCCCTTAGGTTTTATTTCACCCACTTGCTGTGTCTGCTCTCTGGCTCACACAGTCAGGCACTTGTTTTCATGTCACTCCAGAATTATTTCATATCTCTCTAATATCTTCCTCTTCTAACTATATCATAAGCGACTCGGGGGTTCTAATCCTGACTGTGTCACCCACTAGGAGGTGGTCACAGGCCAGAATCATTGAGAATGTAAATATGACCTTGCAGCATTGCTGTGGGCAGGGGTAGTCTTCAAAATGCTGTATTTAACAACTGGTTCACAAGAACACTGGCCAATCAGGGTAGTCAATGGCTATACATATCTGGAACACCTGTACCATGCAAATGACTGAATATTAGCTCTAGTTGTAAAAAAAATAATGGATAAAGTTCTTTGTAAGTTGTACAGCATGACATATATTCCAAGCATTATTATTTTGCCTTCTATGCCTCTTTTAGCTGCCGCTAAGCCTAGTATATTCTTATGTACTTGGTAGGTACTTAATAAATCTCTGGATTAATGGATGAATGAGTGGATAATCAACATGATACATGCCTCCAACCTGCTATCAAAATCAGTAATTCCCTATTTTGGTTGAATGAGATACCCTGGGTCATCTCCTTGATTATTTGCTGGTGAGGGGGGTCATGAATTTCTCAAACAGTTCTCCCACCATACTTAGCTTTGATTCACAGATTTGAACACAAAATGATATAAGTCATACTGCACCTTCAGAGAAACAGAGACAGGGGCCATGAAATCAAACTAAGGAAGCTGGCTCAGCAAGCTTCCCAGTCTCCGCTTCCCTGGGTCCCTGGCTCAGGTGAGGGGACTGGTATCCTGCCATGCCCAGCCCCAGGAATGGTCTGGCAACGTAGGGGCTCTATGTGGCAATTCTCCAAGGCAAGTTGCAGCTCCTGGGAGCACCCAGTGGACCAGCCTCGATTGCCCCAGGGCCCACCTACCTGCCTGGCACTACTTGCCAAAAGTTCTTTTCGTCCTTCTGTGCCATCTTCCACTGCGATCATGCCGACAGCTGCAGGAACACATGGAGGTTGCTGGGCAGCTGCTAGACACAGATGCTGGGCTCTGTAATGTACTTTCTCCCCCTCTGCTGCCGCTTCTGAGTGTTTCTCAGGCTGCCTGGGTGTCTTCGTCCCTGCCTGCGGGAGGGGTGTGTGCCGAGGTGCTAGTGGGGTGTGAAGCCTTGGGGGATTGACGCTGCTGAGCTGGCAAGCGGGCTAAGTCCTCAAGATCGGCTTTGCCTTTCTCGCACTCAAGTGCCATTTTTAACTGTTCTGCATGGCTGAGAATGATTTCAAGCTGGCCTGGAGGAAAATAATGTTAGGGTGTCTTTTTCCCTGCACACTCAAAGACCCTGCCTTCATCCAGGTCATTATTTTCCAGCTGCTTCCTTGCAGTGATCTCCTAGTTGAATGAGCCTCTGCCTCTGATTTGCCCCTCTTCTTCCACCTTCTACGGTGCTACCAGAGTGATTTTCTATAACCAAATCTGCCCATATCTCTTCTTCTTTTTTTTGTTTTTTGTTTTTGAATCCTCATCGCTTGGAGGATTAAATCTGACCTTAGTGTAACTAAAAGGCCCTCTGTCACTCATCTCTGCTGCAGCCACATCTATTTTGACCAAAACAAATCAGCTGTATCTTACACTGATGTTCACGCAGCCTAGGAATTTCTTGTTTCCTCTGTCTGTTCACCTGGTTCGCTCCACCTGAGCCAGAGAGATTTCTAGGACATTCTTTTCTAGGTGCAGCCTTTCTCTTGGCCTGATCCTCGATGGTCCAAACCCGGAGACGTTGCCGACAGAGCCATTTCCCCATAGAGATAACCATTCAGGCAAAGCTGCTGCTGATTAAGCAGCCTACTCTGTGCCAAGCGCTGGGACACAAACATGAGTGAGATTCGGTGCCAGTTGTCAAGACGTTCATAGATGGTTGGACAGGCAGACGAGGAAGCACACAATTAAAACAGAGAATGCAGTGAGCTCTGTGACGGAGGCAGGTACAGGATGTTACAGGAATCAGATGCTCCCATAGCATCCTGAACTTCCTTCTGTTTTATTAGCTCTGTAATACTTTGTGTGTTTTCCGTTTGCCCGTCTCCCAAACAATCTCTGAATTTCTTGAAGGCAGGGACTCTCCTCCTCAAGCTGTATCCCTCATGCCCACCCCTTGTCCAGCACAGAACTTCAAGAAACGTCTTTGGGCAAATGAACCTCCACAAATAAATGGTTGCGTCCGCATGCAGATGGCCTTGCGAGAGGCCCTGCACGTTGGGCTACTGTGTGTCTGTCCAGGTGAGTGGCGACCCCAAGAAGTGTCCTGGAACCCTGTGGGATTGAAGGACACAGGGAAGAACACATGGGAGGTTAGGGGGCTTGTAGTTTCTGAAATTTTAAACCTTAGTTTTGGAAACTTGGTCCCTCTACTTGTTCCTTATCTTTTCCCTCCCTCTTGAGAACCCATTTCCTCTGCTTTACATTTCTTCTGTTTTGGTCAGAGAAAACATCCATTAAAGGAAACTGTGTGTTATTTCAAAGTAATATTAATATACCTTAAAAAACAATTTTTAGACCACTGTAGAGAAATTAGGAAACTCTAAGTAGAATGGAAAACAAAACCTTGAGTGATCCCACTACCCAGTGTTGCCCAAATCACTGCTGTTGATGTGTTGGTGCACATCCTTTCAGACTTTTCTCTACACATAGATACAGAAAGTGTTTGAATGAAGACTTTGGATTCAGGCTGCCTGAGTCTGAATCCTGGCTTTACCACTGGCTGGCTGGGTGACTTTGGCCACGTGGCTTAACCTCTCTGGACTTCTTCATGGCTCAGTGGAGTTCATAATAAGACTTAGAGCACAGGGCTGTTGAGAGAACAAAATATTCTATCAAGTGCTTACAACAGTACCTGGTGCATAGTAAGCATGAATCTATTTAATTAACAAAAATGACTGAGGGCCTGTTTTATGTCAGACATTTTTCTGGACAGCACTTAGCCAAAAGAGCCACTGCTGTTATGCAGCTTATATTCTGGTTTAACTACCAAATACATTAACTAGCTTTGTTATTACAAAGAGTATCATATTATATACTGTATGGAATCTGCTTTTCTCATTTACAATATCTTTCTATGTATTATAACATTTTTTGGTGTCATGAAACCTTATATTATTCCTATAATAGTGATATAGTATTTCATTGAATGGATACCATATTTTATTTAACAACCAGGTTTTATTAGATATTTAAATAGCTTCCAATTTTTCACTATTTTCAAAACCAGTATGATGAAATCCTTATACACACACATCTTTATGCCCTTACCTGGGTATTCCATCAAGATATAGTCTTAGAAGTGAAGTTACAGATTAGGGAGTATGCACGTGTGTAGGGTTTTTGGTAGATGTGGCCTCCCGTGAGGATTATGTACCAAATTGCCATCCCTACTGCTGTAGTTGAGAGCACAGTTTTTCAGACTCCCATATGAAGCATTGCTGAACTTTTTAATTCTTTCTAAATTTTGCAAATCAGGGCAAAATGGTATTATGTCATTTTTATTTGTATTTCTTTAACTTCAGGTGAAGCTGATTTCATGTATATATATAACAGTATTTGTATTTTTATTTTTTATATACACATTTAAAATAGTGTTTGTATTTTTTTATTGGCTATTTGTATTTCGTATTTTCTGAGTTGACCATTTGTATTCTTTAAAGCCTCTGACTTTGATGAGATGATCTTGGATGTTGCTTAGATTGAATAGCTTTTCTCTGTGAAAGACCTAGACCCTTGTTAAGCTTTGTGAGGCAATGGTTTCAAGGGACTTGTGCCCAACCTCCTCTGCTATGCATTTGCAATTTTCCACTAAAAATGTCTAACATGTTATAAATCACTTCAGTAGTGATGTCGTTTTAATACTAATGGACCACTTTTTGTACATCTCAGTGAGAGGAAGGACCACTTTTGCATAGACTGAAAGGGACGCTGTGTGTTGTCTGGTTGTGGTAATGGATGTACGATCTGGTGCATGCCTGTATTTTCCTCTATGGTAGGTGTTGGCATAGCTGAATGTACTTGTGTCTGCCTATGGACATGTCTGTACCTTGAGTTGAGACTAGGAAACCATACATGTATTTTGGGGTCTCTGTGAACTTACATAATACCTTTGTATTTCCATGACCTGAATCTATCTCCCAAGGGACTTTTAGTTCAAAATTTGCTTCTTTTAGGAAGACTGCCCTGATTATCCACTCATCCTCTGATTACTTCCCTCTGAACTTCCTGAGCACATGTGTTTCACATCTAAACTTGCAAATGCATTGCTAAAAATGTGTCCTTGATAACTCTTATATAGTTTTTCTCACATGAAAACTCTCTGCCTTTGCCTCTGACCATTTGGAAATGAGATTCCAGGCTTTATCACCTCCCCTCAAAACAGACCCAACCCACAAAGCATTAGTGAGTAATGAAGAACTGACTACAATTTTATGGGGAGATAAAGGAGAAAGCTACATGATATGACACCCGGCAATAAATAAGGACAAAGATTTTCACCTTCTCTTGTCAGGGCTCCTCTTTAGTCATGGGTCTCCGGGTCTCCCTCTCCCTCTCTCTGAACCGTTCCCTAAAGCAGCCACTGATTATCTCTTCCTTTCCTTGTCAGAGAAATTCAGCTCTCTTCTGAATTTCTTCATCAAAGGCCTCAGCTGATCCTAATGCCCAGGAAAGCCAGCATTTTTTCAACAAAAGTGAACATCTTCCTGTGGGAGAGGTTCCTCTAAGAAAAGTACATTTTTTTCCAGGTTTTTCCAGCAAGCTACTTCACCAGGATTTGCTTTGTCCCTTCATCCAGTTTCGTAACAAGGATGTTCTGCCATTCATTTTGTGTCCTGTCTCAGCTTCCTTTTCTTCCCATGCTTCCTCCAGGGCTTTGCACAAAGTATGTTCTCAATAAATGCTTGCCAATCAGTAAGGAGTCTCCTCTGTATTCTCGTTACTTAGCACAGCATTTGGAACTTAGAAGACACATGAACATACAGACAAATCAATGATGAAGGCTTGGCCTGTGTACCCCAGGAATACAGTGGGTATGGCCAGCTGGACCCTGTACCACTGGTGTGCTCACTGCTGTCCAGGACGTGGGCAGCTCTGTAAGGCCCAGCAGTTCATGCCCTTCTACTTCTAGTGCATTTTCTTTTTACTCTAGTGGCTTGTAGGGTCTTCTTCTCTAATTCCCTTTGTGTCTTCCTTCATAAAGCATTGGGCCAATCCAGGAGGGAATTTCCAATTTCATTTCCTAGAATATGACCTGCCATGGGGCTCCACCTTCTACCTTGGCCTTCCGGTAACGTGGTTCCTCCCAGCCTCTCCTACGTGGGACCTGAACTGTCTGGGGCCCTGTTCTTTCACATTTCTCCCTAGGCCTCCTTTGACCACACAAGGGTCAGGAGAAGGAAGATATCAGGAGACAAATGTAGAGATATATTGATTGCATAAAGGGCAGAAGGGGCAGGAGAGGGATGTGGGAAAGAAGAGAGGATTCCACAGAGAAGAAAGGTAGGCCTGTTCTACGTGGAAATAAAGATGGCAGAATGATTGGGTCAAATCCATCTCTTGGGAGTTTTTGTATGGCTCCTTGCTCTGTGCCATGGCATTTCTTTTTGACTGCTTTGTGCTATTTTTTGGAAACCCCAAAAAATGAAAAATGCCAAACAAGAATGAAATGGTGGGAGTCAGAAAGGAATTTCAGGGTATCTTTTTACCTAACACCTAAGGAAGTCTGGAGGTCAGCCTAGACACTGGGACTCATCACCCAGATAAAGAAACTCTAACATCTGTGCAGATAAAGAACTTTCCATCTCCCCCTGGCTAATTCTCACTTAGAAGACCCTTTCTTTTTTCTTCCTCTTCACCAAGAGTTAGATCTCATAGGATTAGAGGTGACATGAGTGAATGCCTAATGAAGATTAAGATTTTCTTATATGACAGTTTTTAGTGACCACAGGTGTTTTCATTTTCTTCTCTGAAGGCCTGGTTGTAGGAACTTCCCAGCAAGCCTGGCGCATCTGCACCTGCCTGGATCAGACTCATCCTGTACCCCTTTGGCTCAAACCCATGAGTTTTTATTTACTTTAAAAAATTTATTTGATTGTGGTAAGAACACTTGATGTGAGAGCTACTCTCTTAACAAATTTTAAAGTTTATAGTACAGAATTGTTAACGATTAAGTATAGCTACTTTGTTAAGGTATACTGTATACCTCATATATCGTATACAATACATACCATATACTTAACTATGTATACATATAGGTATCATCTCAACTCAAACTTTCTACCCACCAGTTAGTAACTCTTCATTTCCCCCTCTCCCCCAGCAGCTGCTATTCCACTCTGATTCTACGAATTTGAATATTTCAGATACCTTACATAAATCACACAGTATTTGTCCTTCTGTGACTGGTTGATTTCACTTTGCATAACGTCTTCAAGGTTCTCAGGCCCATGCATTTCAGCCCCTGCCCATTGTTTTGTGGCAGGGTATCTCAAAGGGTTCTTGCCCACCTCTGCTTTGTCTATATTCCAGCCCCTTCCTGATAATTCTCTGGCCTCCTGAACCCTGGAATCCTCTCCCTAAGCCCATGGCGCTCCCCCTAAATCTTTTCCCTGAGGCTCCCCAGGTCCGGCTTCTGGCCTGTCTTGCCCCGCGGGCCACACCTGCTCCTTGAAGCTTGCCTACCCGCTGTCTGCCCAGCTCTCTCGACTCCTCAGGCATCCAACCCTCACTATTCCTGCCAGACCTGCCCTGCTGAGGCCCCTGCCTGGCAGGACATGGCGCCTCTGATGACTAAAAATAGGAGTTGTATAAAAGAACGGTGGGACCCAAATAAAGTCTGAAGCAGGAAATATAATGATCCTCCGAAAATATGATACTGTTGCTTCCACAGGAGCCCTGTATCTGCTTCAAAGCATGTGAACTATCTTTATTTTGCATTCAAACTATCTTTTGGGGCCAGGTTTCCTTCATAACATGGCTTATTGCAAAATGGATCTGAAACCCTAGGGAGTTTATCTGTAGTCAGGTTTTTTTTCTTTCCAGTAACTGTGGGTCGGAGGTATTCCAGCCATTATTGACTAAAGGACTACTCTGTTTTATGACATCTAATCAGATGGATGTCCCACTGGGAGGACAGATTGTGTCCCTTTTTTTCCCTCTGGACTGAGGAGATAAAGAGATAAAACTCATAGGTTATTATTTTTTTTAAAAATCAACAGCATAGTTCCCTGTGAGATCTTCACGTGAGCCTGTTATGCATGAGAGCCTGGGCTTAATGGGGGAGACCGAAGGGCTTGTGAATAGGACGTTTTGTCCTCTGAATGGCTGAGCTTGGTCCAGTCCAGAAAAGTTCCTATTCAGGGTCATCTTGGATCCTGGTGGTTCAGATGAAAATGGCAAAATCTGAGTGTGCTATCCCCAGATGTCTTCACCTGCCTGAGAAGCCAGGTTCACCTTCAGTCTGGAGTTAGACAGGATCCCCATGCTACAAATATTAGGCAAATAACATCTCAGAGCTTTCACTTCCTGTTACACAAAGTGGGCCTGATAATACCGGCCTAGACAATTTCCCAGGGCTCTGATGAGACCTCAGGCAGGCGTGGGTGTACATGAAACATCCACCTCTATTCAAAAGCAAGGTATCGTTGGGGCCTTAGTGACAGTGCAACTCAAGCATCCCCAACTTCTCTTTACCATATGGTTATTAACTCTAGCATCCTTACCATTATGAAAACCTTCTTGAAACTATGTATGTTTTCACCCCATGTCATCTCTTGAGACAGCTTGTGTATTGAAGTAGGATTACCTTTTATTTGTCCTGAAACTTCCTCCTTCAAACCAGGAGATGTCCCCTGGGTTCAGAGTTTTGGAATTTGTGAACAAACCTGTTTTCACTCTGCCTGCACTTTACATGATTGTGTAAGTTTCCCCTCATCTTCCCTCCAGGTTTGCTTTTGCAGCATGAGGCCTAATTCCTTCAGGCTGTGCTCACACAAAGTTCCCCCCATTCCTGTGATCACTGTACGTTTTCTCTGAACCCCCTGTCCTTTGGCATTTCCACATGTATCAGCAACTGTCTTGTCTTCCTTAACTATAGACCCTAAATACCATCTTAGTAATATCTCAGCCCAGTGCCTGCCAGAGAGCTATGTCTTGATAAACACTTAGAAAATCGATTTTGGTGAAGAATCCATGTCTGAGGACTCTAAGGCAAGTTGGTCACTTTCAGTGTTTCTGGCTCTTCAAGGCTTAAGGCTTAAGAAACCTCTAGGAAGACACCCCAGGGCTGCCCAAGCTTTTGGTAGGAGAGCAGGGGAGAGATTTCATAATGAGATTTAAGAGGCTCAGAAATAAACCCTGCCTAGAAGCCCCTTTCCAACAAGGCCACACAGTTTTTTTAAGACACATCCTTTGCTAAAATGAGGAGGCCACCTGTGTAGTGGGTAAGCTCCCAGGCTCTGGGGCTGGGCCCTCTGGTTGGAATCTTGGCTCTGCCATTTCCTAGATGTGTGACTTGACCTGTTTGTGCCTCAGTTTTCCTGTCTATGAAATGGGAATAATAATAGCAACCTACTTAAGAGGGTTGTGATGAGGATGAAATGAATTAATATTTCTAAAGTATTAGAAGGTACCTGGAAGAGAATCAGTGCTCAGTATGCAGATGAGCAAATATTCCTTGGGAGGACATGGATAGATTTCACACTGGGAAGTATCAGTGTGTGAATGAATGGCTTCCTCCCACCGCATACGAGAGGTGGTAGACCATGGGAGCTCCTGGTAGCACAGACCAGTCCAGAAAAGCCCCAGGGAGGGCTTTCTGACCTGAAAGCAAAAGTCACCTTCTCAGGAATAAATAATAAAAATGACAAAGAGGGCTTCCCTGGTTGCGCAGTGGTTGAGAGTCCGCCTGCCGATGCAGGGGACGCGGGTTCGTGCCCTGGTCCGGGAGGATCCCACATGCCGCGGAGCGGCTGGGCCCGTGAGCCATGGCCGCTGAGCCTGCACATCCGGAACCTGTGCTCCACAACAGGAAAGGCCACGACAGTGAGAGGCCCGTGTACTGCAAAAAAAAAAAACCAAACAACAAAAAAAAGAATATCGTTACGTATTGAGCACCTACCTTAGGCTGGACCCTGTGTTCATGGTCCTATATTGCCTAGTTCTGTTCTTAACAGCAACCTCATGAGGTGCTGTTTCTTTCCTGTGGATGAAAAAGCAAAAGCTTGGAGAGACTGGTTAACTTACTCAACATCACATGATTAGCAAAGGCAGCACCAGGAGTCAGAGCTCTTCACCAACTGATCCTCTGTCTTTTCATCTATGTTTCCATCAAGGGAATTTCTGATCTTAATTTCATTTCTCAGGTAGGTCTTGTCTAGGATGCTGGAGTTTATATTATCAGTTAGTAATCTGGCTTATAGAAAGGGCACTGAATTAGGAGTCAGGAGACCTAACTTCTGATCTAACTGTGCCACTGAATACGCCAGCTGAGACAAACTGTTTACTTCTGCTGGGCTACCAAATGGGAACAAATAATGCCTGCCCTGCTTATCTCAGGGACCACGGTGAGGGTCAAATGAGATCATGAACTTTCAAATTTATCCAATAATCAGTGCTCACTGGAGGCTCAGGCCTATGCAAACTGCATGTATTTTTACATGTATTTTTTATTATTGTTAAATAACTTAGGAGAAACTTAAAATGCAAGATAGTGTTGTTCCTGTGAGTTTGGACAGTGTGAACCAGTTTTCCTTAGGGCCTGATTGCCCCCAGACAGGCTAAACATCAGCTGGGATGAACACTATATTTTATTTATTTATTTATTTATTTATTTATTTATTTATTTATTTATTTACGGTACGCAGGCCTCTCACTGTTGTGGCCTCTCCCGTTGCGGAGCACAGGCTCCGGACGCGCAGGCTTAGCGGCCATGGCTCACAGGCCCAGCCGCTCCACGGCACGTGGGATCTTCCTGGACCGGGGCACGAACCTGCATCCTCTGCATCGACAGGCGGACTCTCAACCACTGCGCCACCAGGGAAGCCCTATGAACCCTATATTTTAGAGAGTGAACCTCACTCTTGAACCCTTCCCTGGATTTCAGCCTGCCTCTTCCAACTATCCCATGAATACTAGGCATGTTGAGAGTTGCTTTGGGACTAGGATACCAGCAAAGTCGGGGAAGCCAAACTGAAGCCTCTCTGTGAAGATCTCTGCTAACTTGAGGTCCTCATGAAGCACTTCTATCCCTGCATCCATCCAGTTGCTATGGTGGGATGCTGGGTTGCTTCCATGCTTCACTAAGAGGAAAGGTATCAAGACAGAGAAGAAGGAATTGACAGCTAAGGCAATAATAAAAATAAATCCAGGATTCATATTCAGCTGGTATGTATCAAGGTGACCGTACTGATCTCTCCCGGCCAGCATCTGCTCTGATTGGTCAGTGCCCATGGCGAGCAGCTGGTTACATATATTGAGTCTCACCCCTGCACAAAGCTCGTCTGCTTTTTGGTTTTGCAGAGGCTCTCCTTGATTCTGTGCTCTGTCAGGTGCCAACTCTTGTCCCATCTGCCTCCTGGGAACATAGCGGTAGCACAGGAAATAACACTGGGGGCTCGGGTCCGGGCTGCACACAGAGCTGACACACTGCAGCAGGCTCCCATTGTCCTGATGTCCAGGAGGGTCTGAGGGGATGCTTCCATTCAAGTGGCTGAACTCTGAGAACAGGAACCAGGTCTTCTTCAATTCTTCATCATCAACAATCCTGTGCTAATGTTTAGACGGTGCTCAGAATGCATTCAGTGAATGAATAAATCCTCCAGAAAGTGTCCAGTGAGCATCAGTTTCGTGAGCTGCTGGGTTATTCATGGTAGAGGGTGAATTAAAAAGACTAGATCACATCTCTCAGAAAATTTCCAGTTTATAGTGGATGATTCCATCTCTATCTGACAAAGCAAGGATACACAGATATGCATTTTATTAGTGCAAACAGATTTAATTTTTAAAAGTAAAGGTTATCACTAAGTAAAAGGAAAGAACCAAGGGAAATCGAGGGCAAATAGAGATTTTTCTTGGATGTAAAGGCCCTAGGAGAAGCAAATTCCTTTGGAAACAGCCCAACATGTGGCATTTCTCATCCCTTCTTTTTTCAAAGGCTGGTTTTGTTGGGTTTTTAACTGAGAGCCTCAGGATGGAAGGAGAAGCTATCTCCGCAGCACAGAGTTTTCTCCCCGTTTTCCAAAGGGAAGGCAGATTTGGGAAACTGGCACTGCCCCTGCCCAGATGGCAGCCAGCAGCTGGCTCTGGCAAGAGGAAGTTCTCACTCTCGGCTGCTGGCTGCCCGGCCCCTCCCGTTTCCCCAGCAATGCCGAGCCATTGGAAAGGAGAGAGTGTGAGAGGCGTGCCATGCCAGCACTCCTCGCCACCCTGACCTGGCTTCTCTGGCGCTGGCACCCAGGCCCACAGCCGCGGAGCAGGGGAGCAGGCCCAATAGCACCAGCCAGCAGCTTTGGCCTCCCTCTTCCTGCCTCAGCTGCTGCCTTGGCCCTGTGCTGAACCACACAATGGCTGCTGACATCTATGGGGCTGTAGCATGAGGGACAACGGGTGCTGGTGATCTCAGGGTGAGTGGCCTGAAACCACAGGCTGGTTTGGGTAACACGGCCCAGATGATCAGGCTGGCTGCCCCTGTCCCACACCAGACACTACCCCATCTCTCCACAGACCCTACCCGTCCTCATTTTCTTCACCCGAAGCACATTTTTTTCCCTTCTTTCCTTTTCTTCATTTTCATTCTCCCTTCTTGCTCTTTCTTCCTTACGCTCCATTCGTCTCCTCTCCTTTTCTCTTCCTTTCCTCCCTCCCTTCCTCCCCTTTCTCTCCTCACATAATGTCTTTCTCCTACTTTCTTGCTTTCCTCCTCTTTCTTTATTTTATTCTTCAAACATTTATTGACTACATCTTCTCTATCAATCCCTCTACTAGGTTCTGGGAGGACACAGATACAATATACTGGGCCCTGCCGCTGACATTTGTGCATGAGTCTATGACAATTGATGACGATAGAGTGTGTTAAGTACCAAAACGCCCACAAAGTATTAGGAAAACAAAGCAAAGAGTCACTGATTTCTACTTGACCCAGTCTGGGGAAAAGTTAGCTGAGGAGCTGCCATTTTTCAAATTAGTTGCTCACTCAGCTTCTTACGTTCCTGAGGAAAGGTTTATATCTCTAAGTCTGGTTGGAAACATGGAAGATTTGTTTTTTGTTTCAGTTTCTGTTTATGACTCAGATCCTAAGACTTTGAATTTTTATCAAGTCCAGTTTATCCATTTTTTTCTTTTATGGATAGCACTTTTGCTGTTGTATCTAAGAACTTTTTGCAACTAACGCAGTGTTGCAAAGATTTTCTTCCATATTTTCTTTTAGAAATTTTATGAGTTTACAATTACATTTACAGTTAAGCCTATGAACCATTTTGAGTTAATTTTTATATATAGTGTGTATAGAGGTTTTTTGCTTTTCTGTTGGAGTTGCTGTTTTTGTTTTTGCCTATTGACATCCAATTGTTCCAGTACCATTCATTGAAAAGACTACTTCTTCCCTATTGAATTGCCTTTGCAACTTTTCAAAAGTAAGTTGACTATATTTGAGTGGGTCTACTGGTGGACTCTTTGAGAGCAGTATTTTAATGTCCAATGTATTATCTGACGTTTTCCCTCTCTATGTCTGTCTCAAAATAAATGCGTTCCTACTGTGTAAATAGCACCCTATGTATAAACTAGCATTATTACTCGACTGGGCAAAAGAAAAGAAGTTTGGGTAAATACAGATTTGGATTCACTTTGCCCCTGATTGCAATGTGACTTTTGGGTTTTAGACTTTTTGATCTTGAAGAAACGCAGGTGGGACTTGATAAGAAGTGTCATAAAGATTAATGAAGAACATGGCTGGGAGGACACCTGGGGTTTATTTGCCTCATCTGCATCCAGATATTTGTGTAATTCCCTCTGTTTCATTTTGCAGTGAAAATATTGGAGGGGGGAAGGCAACAGTGAGGATAACTATGAGAATAATTACATTGTTAGATTACAAGCACTTTCAAGGAAGGTCTGTCTTCTTTTGTAAAAAACGAAGTACTCCCATTGCCCGTATAGTAGGCAGTAAACAGGTCCTCAGTATCTCTTGTCTATCTTCTGCTGCATCAAGTCAAATACAAGAATTACCAGAAGATGTGTTTAATGTTTTAGTCCCCACGACATTTCTTTGGCTTTCCTTTACCAGTAGAATTATTCTTCTACAATTTTGGAATGAAAACTATGCAAAATGGTGTCTTCATATTGCTTAAATGCTTTCCACCCATGCCACTCATTTCTGATTTTTCATGGCCTTAAACCACCATCTGTGGGAAGGGTGGGAAGGACACTTGCAAGGTCATTGTGTCCTGCCCTCCAGCCTCAGGCCTGGCTGCACTGGGGCCACAAATGAGAAGTGTCTCTGTCTTTCTCTGAAAGGTTTTCAGAGCTTAGTTCTCATCCTTGGAGGTTTCATCTTCAGGGTAGGCCCCCAGCTCTTCCCTCTAGGGACTGTATTCCTGGTCGATAGGCAAGGAACCTTCACTCCTACCAAACACTCTGGACAGCTTGTACTATGATCATCGTTTTGTGTCTTTGACCAACTTTGCTTTCTTTTCCTTCATAAATCATTCAAACATTTCAAGTCCAAATACTAACACTGGGGACAGCTTGTGATTAACCTCTCTCCACTCCAAGAAGTAGCCAGCGTCAGTGATTCTTCCTTCTAAAATTGCTTAACCAGTTTTTAATACACCAAAAAGACTTTTGCCCAGAGCCCTCTGGCCATCTATTTTCCTTAATGGTCTTTTATGAGGGACCTTATCAAAAGCTTGCAAGGAAATCCAAGTAAATTACGTTCCTTGGTTCACCTTTACCTACTATTTCATTAACTTTTTCAAAAACAATATGACATAGTTTTCAACATAATTAAAGGGGTTGGGAAAAAGGGAACTTTAACTACCACTTGACAGTTTCCATAGTTGCCTAGGAGAGCTGGGTCACTGCTCATATTCTGTCTCTGCTTAAGGACACTAATTCATTTCCCAGGCTGTCTGGTGAGGTCAGCCACTAGTTCAAGGTGGAAATGACAAGTTTTTAGGCTTTCAAGTGTGCAGTACTCAGCTCTCCAGAGAGCACGAAGGAAGGAAACCACAAGTTTATCCAGGTCTGGCCCAGAGAAAGAGGAAATGATGGGACGAACCAAGACTAAGCCAGGGGTGGTGTCTCCGTGGAGGGGAGAGCCAGCCCTGGAGGGCTCAGACACTCCCAAACCACTCTTTATTCTTTGAATGGGAAAAGGAAGGGCTAATCATAGCATTTGGGAAAACTTGCAGTGTTCCAGGGGGAGGTATGTAAGGCCAGAATTCCAGGGTGGGCAGAGGCTGGTAAAATGAGAAGGAGAGTTAGAAATAAGCTCACACAAATGGTAGTAGCAGCATTAAAAAGGATGCTAATCATCATCATCATAATTGCAGTGTATTTATGCAGTGAGTGTCTCCTATATGCAAGTATGTGCTAGGCATGCGCATATGCCTCTCTCATTTAAGCTTAATAACCGGGGATGGTAGATGTCATTATACTCATTTAAAAATGAGAAGAATAAGGCACAGGGAATTGAAAGGACCTGAAGGTCACACAGTTAATAAATTATCATATTTGGGAGGCAGCCTCCTCCTCCTAATTCTGAAGTACATAGATTTTCACGATCTATGAAAATTTTTAGCCAATTTAGTACCAAATTCTCCCATAAGTTAAATATTCTGGTTAACAAAATGTTCTAAACATTCTCAGTATGAATGACTAGTTTTCATAAAATAGATAGCATTACTCAATGGTTAAAAAAGCAGACTCTCTTTAATTTGTATTAATAATTCACAAAAACATTTAAGGGTTACAATCCTCAAAATATCTTTATGAATCTCCATTTTCACTGGTCTGAGAATTTGCAAGTGCTTGTTTACAAAGGGTTCTGGCTGACAAAATGCTAGTAAAATTGGCTTTTACTACAGAAAGGAACTAGCAAAGAAAAGCAGAAAATCTTCCATTTCTTTCTGGCTTACTTCTTGGTTTCCACTGGCTCAGTGCCTATTTTTCCTTATGTCCTAAGGAATGGGCCATTTTTAGTCTTTTTCCACGACTTCAGAAAGCCCACCATAATTGTCCTACCACATGCTTCATGCTCCACAGGATTTGAGGCCTGCATATTAGAAAGTGTTTTTTTAAGTGTTTGAAGACCAGCATCCTCTCCCTAAGTACTCCTTCAGGCTGCTGTGTTCCAGGGACGATGACACCTTACCTTCTGGCTCCTGCATGCTTCTTGTAGTATCTAAAAGAACAGGTGGTTATTTGAAGGCACCTGGGCCAGGCCGAGTAACCCAGTGACTAGGTGCCACACTCCTGATTTGTCAAGACAATGACCCTTCAGATCAGGAGACTGAGAAGCTGAGAAACCAGAAAAGCAACTTGGGTATTTCTTTAAAGAATGAATGCGCTAATTGGAGGGAATGCAAACGCAGTAGCCAGAGAGAAAAATAAATCTTTCAACCTAGCTTCAAAACTGGGAACCTGGGTGAGAAAAGCAAGTCTCCTGTCTTAGGAGGGGAGGTAGCCTGGGCTGCTGGTCTTCATTAAGGTCAAATAAAGTCTGAGGTTGGCAGTTTGAAGTTCCAGAGTCCATTTCCAGAGAACAGGAGGCATCAGCCCTGTGTGTTCACTGGGTGTGTGGCTATTAGGCAGGTCTGTGTGTGACACGCTGGGCAGAGGGGCAGGGACCTTGGACCATGTGGGGAAGCAGCAAGGGTCCTGCCACAGTCATCCAGCTGCATTCCAGTTCTAGCTCTGCACTTTCTAGCCTCGGTGACCTTGGACAAACTGACTTTGATTTATTAATCTGTTTCCGTTTCCTCATCTGTAACATGGGAACAATGGTGGTTGAAGGAGTATGAAAGACAGTGAGTGTATGTAAAGTGCCTGACAATACCTGGCAAATGATGTCTTTCCCATAAATTTCTGTACTGTTATCTTTCTAAATACCAAATATTGATTCATAGCACGACTAATGTGAGCAACTTTATGTTTTCTATAGTCTCTCCACTAATGGTAAGGAAATAACATTTCTTAGATAAAAGTGTAGTGACTAAATCCCACCCCTTCATTGGACCTATGATGTGAAAAAATTTTAATAACAGATGAAAAACCTTGCAAAGCTATACAAGTTAGATGACATTACACTTATTTCTATCCAAACTGCGTTCTACCATTTAAAGCAGGGAGAGGGCCTCTGGGCATTTTGACCAGTGACTTTGCATCATTAATACAGTCTGGGGTTAAAAATCACATGCATTACACTCAGCTGAGTTAAAAGCATAGAGCATTTTATATTTTTAATATAATTTCTCATCTTGCTCTGACCTCTCATCTCTCTCTCATAGGGAAGTGGAGGGAGACCAAATAAACTTGACAACTAAAGACAACCCCTTCTCTTGTTGACATCAGCCTCTTTGGGGCAAATGCCCAGACTTCCTGGAGTTCACTTCTCTCCTTCTACCTGTCAGCTGGGTAGCATCTAGGCCTGGGAGGAGGCTTATGTACCCTCGTGGGGGTGTGGGAGGGGACCTTGGGTCAGCTTCTCACCTCTGATTCCTTGCTGGTCTTTGCTGTGGGATGACTCTGGTCCACTCCCTGGGTACCTTGGACTGGCGGCACAGAGAAGTGGCTCTTTCATCTGGTCTTTTGGGGTTAGTGTTTAATCCCACCCATGGTCCTGGCTGATTGCCTCTGGAGGTGGAATCCTTGTACTCTGTGGCCATCTTGTTCCAACTCCAGGCACCTGGAAATCCTCTGGGTTCTTAGTACCACTGTATCATCCCACAGGAGTATATAGAAACTTCTGGATTCCATGTGTACCAAGTGCAGGCCTTGGGAAGCCTGAAGCTCTAATTCAGGGCACCTAAACAACAACCCCAGCCAGGTTAACCTACCTGGCAATGGTACCATATTGCTGAAGTTTCAGTAAAAATTCAGGCTTCTGGAGGGAGGGGGAGGTTGGGATTGAAATTGTCCTGGTATGTTCACAGGAAAACAAGGAAGAAGTCCCACTGCTCAGGGGAATTCCTCATGTGCACAGTGTGGGCGTCAGGAACAGACATAACTGGTTAGTTTCATTTTTCCTCGCTTTTTCCATTTCTTCCTCCTCCCAGCTCCAGAACAATTTTCAACTTGCACTCCAGGCACGTGGGAATGCCCCTTACGCCATATTCTAAATTCTCTATACCTGTAAAATTCCATATTGTCACTCAATGTATTGCTTTGCTTACATAAAGGGAGTTATTAAAGTTTAGAAATCTCTTTTGCTCAAAGCTTAGCTTTCAAGATTATCATTTTTTTAAGCACCCGAAAAATACTAATTTGAGGGTGAAAGTTGAGCAGTGCCTTCCTTATTCCAGCAGGTATTTACTCATCATGTAAAGAATAAGAAACATTGATTTGATGGATGGAAACCATAAGGAATCATGACTTAAAGGAAAAGGAAGATTATATCACTTTAACTTAAAAAAATAATACCTGTTAGGCATGGTTTGGAGATTATGCCACCTTGATTATCTGCTGTCATTCAACTATGTAAGTGGAGTTTAGGGATAGCATTGGGGAAGGAAGGTGCTTTGCTGAAGGGCCCACCAAAGCTATAAGCAGGGCTTCCCTTGTGGCGCAGTGGTTGAGAGTCTGCCTGCCGATGCGGCGGAGGCGGGTTTGTGCCCCGGTCTGGGAAGATCCCACATGCCGTGGAGCGGCTGGGCCCGTGAGCCATGGCCGCTGAGCCTGCGCGTCCGGAGCCTGTGCTCCGCAACGGGAGAGACCACAACAGTGAGAGGCCCGTGTACCGCAAAAAAAACAACAAAAAAACCCCCGCTATAAGCGTTTTACCAGTTTGTGCTGAGCCTGGGCAAGTGGCACTTACACAATGCCTACACTGAAGCCTCCAAAGGTGGGGACTTTTCTGGGCTGTCTGCCTTTTCTGGTCACTATATCTCAACATTAGAAGCATTTACTAATTTCCTTCCTTATGGATTCATCTAAACTCATTGTAAGAGTTGATCAGCAGTCTTTTTTGTCTTTGTTTTTAGGAGGTGAATTTCTACTCACCTTGCTTGATTTAAAGACCATAAGAAGCTACAATCCTGCCTAGCAGAACTTTCTCAGAACTTTATTGAATCCATTTAACAAATATTCATTGAGTGTCTATGTGCCAAGCTACTGTTCTGGGCACTTGGCATGTCTCTCTTGTAGTACCAAGTATGTAGGAGTAGAAAAAGAGAACAATTTGAGGAGAAGAGAAATAGAAAGGGCAGGATTAATTGCATTGGAAAAGCACCAAACACACCATACATCATCAAAATCATGATGATAATTTTGCCTCTCTGCAAAAGTTTTGCAGTCAGTGGAATCTGTTATAACTGCACCCATATCAGTACCCTCTGGAAACACAATGGACCCTCAGTAACTGGAATATTGCTCTTTATTAAAAATGAATAAATTTTATTAATCATAAATTAATCATAAAATTAAGTATCATTTTACTCAGAATGAATTTGCAGTGCTGGTGATAAAGTTCTTTTGCCTTTAATTGCTCTCCTCTCCAGTCTGACTGGTCTCCTCAGCATTCTCTACTTTACCAAGCTTTGTGCTGTCTACAACCTGGTGTCCTCCGAATTCATGGGGTCACCTTCTTCATGGAAATTTCTTTGACTCTTCCAGCCAATGCTGACACGAATTCTCTCTCTGAATTTCTGTCATATTTCTAGTTCGATTCACATAGTTGATCTCAAAACTACACTGATGGCAGGATCTAGTTCTTAAGTTTCTTTGTATTTTCCATAATGCTTAGGAAAATTATATGCATGTTGTAGGCCTAAATAAATAAATAGGTAGGTGATGATGCTAAAATAGTTAATACCTAGTATAGCATGAACACTGACCATTGAGAGTACTCTGACCAATTCATATTGTCTGAATATCAGCCACACTTACACACACACACACACACACACACACACACACACATATATGTAATGCTCACAATATTATGCAGGATGGATATATTACTCTCCATTTCACAGATGAGAGATGAGGGACCTGAGTTTCAGAGGAGTTTCAAATTACTTGCTCAGGACATACAACCAATTGAAGACCCTAGATTTGTTGCACTCAGCACCTGTGTTCTTTCCACTGTACTACTACTCTGATTACTACTTGGTGGTGGATCAGGTCCTCTGTCTCCTTGGGCTGAGATGTGCCTTTCAAAGGAGAGGGAGTTGGGTGACTGTTGAGTCTGACTAGAGCACAAAGGTAATCAGTTCACTTAGACTGAGCCATCGCCATTGTGAGGAACTGCGCGGTCATGCTTAACACTCATTTATGGCCAGTTTGCATACTACTTTGCCTGTGTTATGAAGATTTGGTCAGAGCAGTTTATTTTTCAAAGCCAAAGATCCGGTGGCTTGTTGGATGGTTCACAGTGCGTCCCTTGGAACCTCTTAGTATTTCCATTTTATCTTAAGTGGTAAAAAATTATACTTGCCTTAAATTTCTCACAATTTTAAAGTACTTTGATCCTGCATTTTTAGTATAAAAATAAAATGTCATCATTATCCAATCATCTAGTTGATAACTGAGAAAAGAAAGGGCTTCTCTTCTCAGTTTGGCCAGTCATTAGTAAAGAGTCAAGTAAATGACACTTTCTAATACAGGATAGACAGCTCTAAGCCCCTCAGGCCCATTTCCTGTTCCTGAGCACACAGAAACATTTCATTTCCTCCTTGTTGCATTGGGGTCATGTGACAGGGTCCTGGCCAAAAAAGTTTGGACTGAAGGATATAAGCCACTTCTAGTTCTGCCCCTTAGAAGTATCTTAAACAATATTCTGGCTTTTGCTTCCCCTTCCACAGTGAGGTTAGATGCCACTGATTTATGATTCCAGCATCATGAAAGGGAAGGAGTTTGAGTTCCTGAATAACCACTTGGAAGACAGCCTCTAAGGAGAGCTGCCAGACTTGCATTGGACAGTGACACAAGGGAGAAATAAACCTATGTGTGAGATCACTGAGATTGTTGTTACAGCAACTGGTATGTATCGCTCTGATACAGAAATTGGTACCGGAAGTGGAGTATTGACATAACCAAATCGATTTCTTTGACTGTTACACTAGACTTAATGTATATCATTGGTTTAGGAGTTTAGCAACAGGCTGAAAAGAAACTATTGGGTTGGCCAAAAAGTTCATTTGGGTTTTTCTGTAAGATGTTATGGAAAAACTTGAACGAACTTTTTGGCCAACCCCATAATACCAGAACCTGGAAAGATGGAAATTCAGGTTATGCAGTGACAAATCATTTGGTACAATTATTGCCTGCTATTAATTAGAAGGTAGTCACATCACAGCTAATATCATCAGAGGAAATGGTTAGGAAACAGAGTCTTAGTAGTGTTTTTGGCTAATCTAGATATATGCATTACAGGAAAGAGATGACTCAGGAAAGAATTCATGAGTTTGCTAGCAAAAACAGAATACAGAGTCCAGAAATTCGGGCTATCAGATTAGAGAAAATACATTTATTTTAGACTCCGACAGTAAGACGTAGTACTAAAGGTAGGCTTTAAGTGGCAAATATCCAGTAAAAGTTCTCAATTGAATGAAGTTACTTGAGCTAAAATATCAAATCAAGGGTATGGCCTTCCCACCTATTGTTTCTGATAGCCTCAATTCATTTAGGTAATTACACTGAAAGAGAGAAATGCATGGAGGGAAAGAAGAAAAACAAAAGTAGATTTGATAACAATGTCTAGAGAATAACTCTGGGTGTGCTTACTGGCACAAGGACCTGACTGGAAGCAAATATATCATATGCCTTCTAAGTTTTAGAATTGCATTGCCAAAGAAACCAGGGGCCTGGACTTGAAACGTCTTTCCTTGCTCAAGGCTTAAAACAATTCTCGAGTTGCCAGCCCATTCCAGACTGAGCGGAAGTCAAGCTTTTAGAGGTGCACTGTTCTGAAGGAAGGGTAGCCCCCCACCACCAAGCCCACTTCATATGTGGCCAAGAAGAAGAACAAAAAATGGAGTCCTTCTTAGAGCCAACTTCACACACATCCACCCTGCCCAGAAGTTATGGGCTTCACAGTGCTGACTCAGAGGGGCTCAGCATGGCTGTGGACCATCATGCTGAGTGTTACCTATTATTTCCCTTTGCAAACAGGATTATTTTTCTGTCCTTTTTTCCATTCTAAATGGGTTGTGATTGGTGGGGAAATAGGGTACAGATTACTTGTCTTTTTAATATGTAGGCTACTACACCTAGAGATCCTACATAAGACTGATGGAGAAGATGCTGCATTCCCCGGGTGTTCTGGACATTGATATGGTGGTGGTGATTGGATGAGACCTTGCATTGTCCTCCACGGGGTGAAGTGAGCATGCTCTGTGAGTGAGAGGAAAGTAAAATAGGTATTTGGTGTCCAGAAGTTTAGACTATTGCAAGAAACTTTTAGTGTTCACAATTTTGGAGTCTCTTCTTGGACATGTAGGAAGATTACATTTCCTGGGTCACTCTGAAGTTAGATAGGCTATGTGATTCCCAAGCTCCAGCCAATGGAACAGGAGCAGAAGTGATGACTGTTATTTTGAGGCCAAGTGTGTTAAAAATCTCATGTGTCTTCTTTACATTTTCTCCCATCTAAATAGCTGGAAGCAAAGAATTCTAAGATGGAAGAGTCACACAATGGAAGATGCCCAAGCAACACCAGATGCTCACGAGTAAGTAATAGCTTTGTATTGGGCAATAGTACTTATATCTGGAAGTTG
This sequence comes from Mesoplodon mirus, assembly GCF_964341445.2. Lineage (NCBI taxonomy): Eukaryota > Metazoa > Chordata > Mammalia > Artiodactyla > Ziphiidae > Mesoplodon > Mesoplodon mirus. Next base: position 154,505,012 of record NC_138978.1, on the reverse strand, counting down.
CTTTTTATAGCAGCCTGTTGACTAATATACTATTCTAAATGGAAGACTAGTTCATAAAGCTGGAAAAGCTCTATTTCTCTTGAAAGGAGTGAAATCATCCTCCTGCCTGATCATCTTCATCACCATCATCTTCATAACATTTGGTTCCAAAAATCCTTTTTTAGTATCTGTAACTTATTGGGCACCATGGCAGAGATTAGAGTGCAAAAAAGACTATGAAATTGAGGCTGGCCTTGTCCATAATCTGGTGGGAAAAAACATACAGATAAACAAAAATTACATAAAGAATTATATGCTAAGTGTAACAGCTTATAACATAGTTAATTCTGTTTGGAGGTGGGGAGGGGCAGTGATAGGTGCAGATCTCAGAGAGGAGGTTACACAGGTGTCAGGTTCTAAAAGATGAAGAGAGATTTTCTAGTCAAATAAGGCAGGTGGAAGGCATTCTTTCTTTTTTATATATAGCATATATATTATTGTCTATTATACTATTATACATTATTTATATATTGTTATGATGTTATTAACTTTAGTGTTGTAAAGTGAGTGTAAAGGGACTACCTTTTTTAAAACAATTTCATTGCAGTATAGTTGATTTATAATGTTGTGTTAGTTTCTGCTGTACAGCAAAGTGAATCAGTTATACATATACATATATCCACTCTTTTTTAGATTCTTTTCCATATAGGCCATTGAGTAGAGTTCCCTGTGCTATACAGTAGGTCCTTATTAGTTATCTATTTTATATGTAGTAGTGTGTATATGTCAATCCCAATCTTCCAGTTTATCCCTCTCCCGCTTGCCCCCGGTAACCATAAGTTTGTTTTCTACATCTGTAACTCTACTTCTGTTTTATAAATAAGTTCATTTGTATCATTTTTAAATGAGATTCCATGTATGACTGATATCATATGATATTTGTCTTTCTCTTTCTGACTTACTTCACAATCTCTAGGGCAGGCGTCCCCAATCCCAGGGCCGTGGACTGGTACCAGTCCGCAGCCTGTTAGGAACCCGGCTGCACAGCAGGAGGTGAGTGGCAGGCAAGCGACTGAGGCTTCATCTCCAGCTCCCCATTGCTCCCCATAGCTCACATTACCACCTGAACCATACCCCCCATCTGTGGAAAAATTGTCCTCCATGAAACTGGTCCCTGGTGCCAAAAATGTTGGGGACTGCTGCTCTGGGGCATTCTAAGTAGAGGAAACAGTGCAAAGGCATGCAGATATGAAAATCAGGAAAATAAATTGATTTATACAGTTAGAAATGAAAAGCATATTTATCACTCTCATCAGCATCGATTTTATCATCCTATCATCTAATTTATTTGTTAATTTTCATAGAGAGGGACCACATGGATTTGATCCCTGTTTTCCGGAGGATCTCAGTCCAAGGGAACATAGGTAGCAGATGAAGCAATGATCAAGTGCGTTAAGCTCTGTAATTCACTTGCTATGTAATATGGGCCAGGACACTGGACTTGTCATTATGTCACTAGTACTGTTGTACTAAAGAGAGAACTCATATTTATCCTTCCTGACTTATGCAAATCCAGTAAATAAAACGTGTGAAACCCGATTTGAAAAAACATATAAATAGCATAACATGTTCGTTTATGTTTTAAAAGGACAATTAATGAGGGAGGATTGGGCTGGTATGAGTCAGAGTCATAGCAGTTTGTATGCCATCACACTAAAGGACATATTTTACTTCTTTCTGGTAGCAGTTGACTCAGTGTCCTCAAACAGATCTTACCTGCGGACTGTGGGACACCTGGAGGGCGAGCCTCTCTTGGGAGATGGATGCACACTGATTAGAGCGGTCCATGTGGGCAGGTGGGGCTGTTTACTCAGTATGCATGAGGGCAGTACCATCACAGCAGGAATTGGGCTCAAAGTTTAAGAGGGAAATAAACATTTTAGTCAGAGGGCGGCTGGTTTTAGGGGTGAGTGGGTAAGGCTGTAAAATGGAAAATAAATTACCAGATCTGAAGCCAAGAGGATGAGGAACAAGTCAGGATGTAGAATGTAAGAGAGTTGGGACAAGTTGTTCAGAGCTAAGGTTTCAGGCAATGAAGACACTGAAGGTCCACCTTTCACAGTGGTCCCTCTTCTGTGGCCTGGATAGCACATTTTTATACACAGGCATCTAGGACATGACAAAGAGATACAAACCTCAGTTCATAAACTCAACATCATGGTCCAGATCTTGGGACTTGTGAGCACCAGGTGAAATAAACACATGGTCAATTGTTTCAAGCCATTTGCCTTCCTCCCCATTTCTAGGTGTGGATCACACTTCAAAGCTTCAGCATAGCAGTGACTCTTGATCTATCAGTGACACCCAAGGAGGCTATGCAGCAGGCCTGGGGATGCTATTGGCCCTCATAATTGGAAATAAGTCCCTAAAATACCCCATTTTCTCATGGTGGGCCAGCATAGAGCTGTGACCTATGCATCTATCTAAATCCCTCTTAAGCCTGTTAAGATTATCATAATCTATAACCTTGCAAGGACACCAGTCTTGCATAGTCAACTACTTTGTAACATGGTATTTCCATGTCTTTGAGATCCTAAACCTGCTTTGTCAAAGCATGAATGCTCCTAGTATTTTGAGATTGAGTAATCCATTTCATTTTTATCTGCTGAGGTCTTAAAGACTGTGACTGAGGTCTAGAGCCTTATCTTTGTCATCTAGGCCTATATAACATTACCTAACCAAGTCACTAGTCATGCATCTAGTCACTAGAGAAGCTCAGGCCAAAAAAACCCAGCCTAGAGACTTGGATGACATCGCAGCCCGTCCACGCCATCAATAAACCCTTGAAGCTTTAACCCTGCCCTCCTCCTCTCCCCACCCCTGGCCCCCAATTTACAATACCCTCTCTTTCAGGAGACGGAGGTGGAATTACTTTGCACTGGAATTAATGGTATAAAGAGCTACCTTCTCATCTGAGTAATGCTAATTCGTCTCCATCCCTGGTCATTCACTACTTATTAGAAATACCCTGACAGCCTGCATCTCATTACCATTGCGGCAGGTCCAGCTCCCAAGAATAACCTTCTAAGGAGGATGAAATGTACGCCAGTGGCATCTAATACCAGGGCATTCACATTCATATTTTTAGCAGCATATATCAGTTAGCCCAACCTTTAGTGTACTCTATGTACTTTTAATAATCTCCATAAAAGCCTGATTTCCAATCCCTAGGCTCAAGCTGACAGTGTAAATAAAATCACCCAAATCCACAGGGTAAGAGAAATGAAAATGACAAGGATTAAAATTTGGTCAAACCTCTTTCTTTTTAAAAATTCTGCTTCCCTTCCAATTGGATCACGACCCTCTGTGTGCTCAGCTTAAGACCAGACGGTATGCTTTCACTTTTATTCCTATCTGCAGCAGGCTTACAGTATTTAGTGAGAGTCTGTAAAGAATGTGTGCTGGGTAGAGAGTTAATACCATAATCCCCTATCGTTGGGGTCAAATGCTGAATAGAGCAAAAGAATTAGAAAACATGTTACATACAATGGCAGGAAAAAATGCATCAGCACGCTGTTCTGTGAACACCAGCATCTATCACCCGCAAGTAATGGCCATGAGGTAATAGAGTGGATAAAGAGATGTGTACTTGAAGTCCAGTGTGTTCACAGAGGCAGCGATGGAAGACTTGAGCACAAGTCTTAATCCCCATATACTCTGGGAGGTATTTGTCACCAGTTTTAATTGCTTCTTTCCAAGTACCTGCTCCAAGTTAGTTCCTAAGTAACACATGTAGCCACTCAATTGTTTCCCAGAGTTGAACCCTGAGCTCTCTCTTTTCACTCTTCATCAGTGGGTGTGAATATTGTTCTCAGAGTGCTGTAATACATGTCTCTGGAGAATTCTCTTAACAAACAAGTAGAAATTGGAGGTATTGCAGGCAAAAAGTGTTGAACAACCCCCTTCCACCGTATCTTGAGAAAGTCAACCGAACTTCCCTGGAGTAAGATTACAAGCAAATAAGTAACCTTGTGTGGAAGTTCTATAAAGAGAAGAGTGTGTGTGTGTGTGTGTGTGTATCAGTGGTTTGACCATAAAGTGACAAGTTGAATTTATTTTAAACAATATCCTTTAAAGTAGCAACTATTATAGATTCAGCATTTAAATTTTTAAATTTATTTTAAAATTTACATATAGTAAATTTGGGGGTGTAGAGTTCTATACTTTTGACAAATGCAGAATTGTGTAAGCACTACCACAATCAAGATACAGAACAGATCCATCACCCTCAACAATCCCTTGTGTTGTTTCTTTGTAGTCAAAGCTTTCACTCCCAAACCTTGAAAATCTTAAATTCTTATAAGTACAGTATTACACATGTATAACTTGCACAGTGACCAAAATGACAACCTGAAACCATATATATAACAAAATAACAAAAACATCATCTACACATTTTAAATATATATATATACTGTTGTATACATAAATAACTGGAAAGCCAACTTTCTTTTCTCAAAAAGGCTACTTATTGCTCAGTAAGTTCAGTGAGTGCAGAAATAGTCCTCTAACCCACTATTGTATCAACATGGACAAAAGAGCTTATTAAATGTACATTGAATTGAATATTAACCCAGACTGAGGAGTGATTTTTACTTAAAATTGTAAAAGCTCATGACAACTATAACTAGAGGTGTGACAGTCTCAGCGTTGTAATTGTACCTTAAACACCCAAAGAGAGATAAGATAATAAGGAAGAAGGTAAAAGACTGTGTTTGTGTGTGTGTGTGCATGCACACACATGAAAACATGTGAGATTACATTACAAATCCGTTAGCGCCCTAGACTGATGGAAATTGACTTATTTTTTGCACATGACCAATACTATATATATATATATATATATATATATATATATATATATATATACACACACACACATAGATATGACTAAATGAGTGAAAGCTAATGGCCTTAAGGAGAAAACTATTAGAAAAATTATTCATTAGGGTTTGAGCATTATGTTTGTGAGGATAAACCTTTGCTCACTTAAATAAGACACCATGATTTACATGAAAATACTGAGTATGGTTTGACTCTCAACAGGAAGTATTAGACATGTTATGAGTAGTTCAGCATATCATCTCCTTCCTGCAGGGTATACTGACTAAATTACTACAGGAATCTTATATCAAGCAAATAAATCACTATTGTTTAAAAAAGAAGTATTAATATGTCCTTAATTTTTTTTAATTAATTAATTTATTTTTGCTGTGTTGGGTCTTCATTTCTGTGCGAGGGCTTTCTCTAGTTGTGGCAAGCGGGGGCCACTCTTCATCGCAGTGCGCGGGCCTCTCACTATGGCGGCCTCTCTTGTTGCGGAGCACAGGCTCCAGACGCGCAGGCTCAGTAGTTGTGGCTCACAGGCCTAGTTGCTCTGCGGCATGTGGGATCCTCCCAGACCAGGGCTCGAACCCGTGTCCCCTGCATCGGCAGGCAGATTCTCAACCACTGTGACACCAGGGAAGCCCCGATATGTCCTTAATTTTATGCATGATCTTCTCAAGCTTCTTTACCGGCTCCTCCTCATCTAGCTGGTGTTCTTTTCCTCATATGTCACTCATGTTCATGGAGGAATCATCTATACCTGTAATTAGAGACTCCAATCTACACCTCCAACCCAGGTTTCCCTCAAGAGTTACACATTTTCCAGCTTTCTACTTGATCTCTCACCCTGTATGTTCCACAAACCCAAACTTAAATTGTCCAAAATGGAGCTCAATATCTGTCAAAACAAATGGTTCCCTCTCCACAGAATTTTCCATAAACTTCTATTAGTTCTTATCTCACTTCCTGTTTCTTTCATGGGACTGCAGGCAATGAACATGTGTCTTTTCCCCAGTGCCTGGCACGGTGCCTGGCATCTGGTAGGCATTTATAAATATTTGTGGAAGGAATGAGTGCATATGACACTCATATGCATATAAATAGAAATTTATTTCCACCCCAAACCCCAATGTTTATGAATGGTTTTTAAATGGATGAGTAGCTCTGATACACATATAGATATAAGCATTTATTCCCATACCAGCCACCAACTACCATATCTACATAATGTCTAGAGATCAAATACTGTCTGCTTTGTGCAGCAGGGAAAATAATTAGCACATTTCAGTTTCTTTCCTATTATCTTTTCTCATTGAAATCATATTCTTTTTTATTCAACATCATAACATAAGCATTTTTCCTTGTCTTAAAAAGGCAGGGCAGGAGTAAAGACACAAATGTAGAGAATGGACTTGAGGACACAGGGAGGGGGAAGGGTAAGGTGGGACGAAGTGAGAGAGTGGCATGAACTTATATATACTAACAAATGTAAAATCGATAGCTAGTGGGAAGAAGCCACATAGCACAGGAAGATCAGCTCGGTGCTTTGTGACCACCTAGAGGGGTGGGGATAGGGAGGGTGGGAGGGAGACGCAAGAGGGAGGAGATATGGGGATATATGTATATGTATAGCTGATTCACTTTGTTATAAAGCAGAAACCAACACACTACTGTAAAGCAATTATACTCCAATAAAGATGTTTTTAAAAAAAGTCCCAGATATTATTTGCACCAGTTGAATAATACTGCCTCAGAAAGAAGTTCTTGCTTTATACCAAAAGTTCAGTTGGGAGCATCGTGAGGACCTCCTGTAGAAGCTACTCCTGTTCAACCGTCTATACTCTACACCAGTGATTCTCGAAATGCGGTCCCTGGACCAGCAGCATCGGCAGCATCTAGGAACTTGTTAGAAGTGAAAATTCTTGGTGTCCACCCCACACTTTCTGAATCAGAAACTCTGGTGTGGGGTCTGAGATGTGTGCTTTAACAAGCTCTCTGGGTGATTTCAATGTACAAAAACAGTTTGAGAAACACTGTCATACGCTCTCCAGAGAAAGGTCTACCTTCTGCATGGGAATCTTTCTGCACTAACTCTTTCTCCACCCACTCTCACTATTCAGTTCACTCTCTCATCAGTTTCACGTCATATTCATATTGAAAAAAGCCTTCTGTATTTGATAATGAGTCTTTAGAACAAGGACTTGTTTCTTGTTGTATGTAAAACATAAATAGAAGTATGGTATACACAGTGTTTCTTAACTTAGTTTTAGGAACAGAAATTTGCTTCAAATGAAATATTATGTAGAAGCCCTGTGTGTGTGTGTGTGTGTGTGTGTGTAGGGGAGACAAAAGCAATCACTATGTTTAAATGTGGTTGAAGGGGTGGGGGACCCAGAGTCCGCTCACTCAACTGGGCTTCCTTCCACTCTTTTTTCCAGGATGCCTCCAGGGAACTGAATCTGAAAGCCTCTGAAGCAGTGGAAAGGCAACGTGATGGGGAGTCAGGAGACCTGGTCTCTGGTTTGTTTCTTTGGGCAATTCATTAAGCATCTGTGAGCCACATATTCCTTATCTGAAAATGATAGTGAACCTGAAATTACTCTTCCAGCTCCAAGTTTCTTCTTCTTCTCTTTTATTGTTTAGCTTTCCGTAGAAAAAGATCTGAGTTTTTGGCAGATTCTCCCTTCCTTGGAGACACAGGAATACATGTTGGCTGTGTCATTTGCAAGTACTCTGTCATCTCCTTCAGTATTGACCAGCAGGCATTAATGAATAGACGGGGCCAGGCTGCCACCGTTTGGAGTGCCAGGAAAGAGAAAGAAATCTCCCACTAGAATCACATTAGCATTGAACAGATTTTCAAGCCCAGCATTTGACTGGGACTACGGGCTGATGACATGGGGATATGTGAAGAATTCAGGGAGTAGCAGAAGATAGTTGCATTGGCCTTTTCTGCAGCCTCCTCTTCACCTTCTCTATCCCCCTCCCCTCCCCTTTTCTCCTCTCCTTCTTCCCGCCCCACTCCTCCTCCTCTTCCTCGGAGAGTTTACAAAGCACTGGCCTATAGTCACTCTTCCCATATTACTTAATCTGACTCTCTGTGTGGGCTTGACACTCCCAAGACCAAAATCTATGATGGCTAATGAAATGTCCAGGTGTCCTCAAGTGTCATGAGTGTTAATTTCACACTCCCTCCTGCAGGAACCTCTGTATTTCCATCTTCTTTTTCTTCCTGACCCTTCTCTTCTTCCTTTCGGTTCCCCTGACTCTACTGAGGCCACTTCTTAGAGACAACTCTAAACCTACTGGTGGCTGTCAGAGTGCAGGTGGGAGATGAGCCCAGGTCACAACTATCTCATTGTCATTGACAATGTTTTTGTCCCTCCCACTCCCTCCATAATTCATATGTTGAAGCCTAAGCCCTAATGTGATGGTGTTTGAAGTGAAGCCTTAGGGAGGTGATTAGTCATGAGGGCAGAACCCTTATCAACGGGATTAGTGTCCTTATAAAGGAGGCTCCAGAGAGATCCTTCTGCCATGTAAGTACACAGTGAGAAGATGACCATCTATGAATCAGGAAGCCAACCAGCCTCCAGAACTGGGAGAAATCAATTTCTGTCATCTATAAGCCACCCCAGCTATGGTATTTTGTAGCCAGAACAGACTAAGATAGCTATCCTTATGTAAAGTACTGTTTGCGTGTGTCTGTGTAAGTGTGTGTGTGTGTGTGTGTGTGTGTGTGTGTGTGTAGGGTGCTGGTAGTGAAGCAGTGGGGAAACCTGAGGGGCAAGTTGGGAATGATTTTATACTTTTGTAACTTTGCTCCTATAGTCACCTCTGATGCTTCTGGAAAGAAGGTCATTCTGGCCTTGGCTCAGCAAATGACAAGGGGCTAATTCTCTGAGATGCAGAGACCTTGCTCTATCAGTCATTCTCTGATGTGTCAGAGGTTTCGACAGAAATACCAGAGGCTCTTTAATTAAATTTGTGGACCAAAGATGGCCTGACAGGGAAAGCATACTGATAAAAATCTATGTTATAGCTTACATTTTACATTAGACTGTACGACTTGTGCACATATAATTATATTTTTCAAATGGAATTTTTAAAATGGAATCTACACCTATGTGTTTTTGTTTGCTTTTATCATATGGAAAACTAAGTATAGACTACTTGGTTTGGACAGCTGGCAGCTTTATCCATCTGCTTTTCCTTTATCCTATATTTTCAGCATCCCCCAAGCTTCAGTCTCTTTGCCTTCTGCATGTAAATGGGAGTAAATCTCACCTATCTTTTGCCTTTGCATTCCCCTTTACCCTTTGGTCTCCTTCTCTTTTTCTCTCAGTCAAGCTCATTGAGACAAGAGTTAACGCTTAGGGTCTACAATGGTGCCTCTGCTTTTTCCCTCACAATTACCCATGACTCCTTCGGCTTCCATTGCCCATCAACCTCCATCCCCACTCTGCTGAAACTGCTCTTGCTGTCACCTGTCTCAAATCCCATGACAACTTTTCAGTCACTATTACATTTGAGCTCTGTAAGAAAAACTCATCACTTCCTTCCTTATTTCTTCTTCCTTCGGAGTCCACAACCCCACTCTCTCCTAGTTTTCCTCATAGCTCAAGAATCCATTCCTCCCAGCCTATGCTGGTTCTCCCTGAGGTTCGGTCTTGTACCCTCTGCTTTTCTAGGCTATTTACTTCTCCTGGGTAAAACCATCCTCACCCAGGGGTTCAGCCTTCACCTATGTGCTGATAGTTTCCAAACCTATACCTTCAGCCCAGATCTCCCTCTCGTGAGCTGTAGACATATTTATTTTAGAATGTTTCCATTTAATAGGAAGCTTAAAAGTAGGTCTGTTAAATTAAACTTATCATCATAACATTTAAACTCTGCTCCTTTAACTTGGTGAATAGCACTATTCAACCACCCACATGAGATACTGAGATTCTTCTTAGACTTGACTATACCTACATTCAATCAATCAAACACTCCTAGTATGACAACCCTCTCTAATGTCTCCACAAACTGTCATCACTACTGCCAGTATTTTAGGTTGTGTTCGCTTTTCATCTGGGCAGATGCCTTCTGGGCTCCCTGCCTTTAGTCTCCCATACCTACAAATCACCTTCAGTCCATCCTCCAGGTGATCTTTCCAGAACAGTATTGTCCAATATGGTAGCCACAAGCCACATATAACTATTTACATTTAAATTAATTAAAATTAAATAAAATTTAAAATTCAGTTACTCTGGCTACATTTTAAGTGCTCAATAGCCCATGTGGCTCATGGTTGCCCATTGAACAGTGTAGATAGAGAGCATTTGCATCACTGCAGAAAGTTCTATTGGAGAGTGCTGTTCTAGAACATAATTGTTTCATATCCCTGCTTGCTTCCCAAATGATTCCCCACATACTTCAGAGTAAACTCCAAACTCCTTAGCGTGGCATGTAAGATCCTGCCCTCCAGTCCACTCTCCCTTTCACTGTACCCTCCACTTGAAACCTGTGCTTCTCTCATGTCAACCCACTGGCCCCTGTCTCCATGCTTCTGCTTTTGGTTATGCTCTTTCCTCCACATAGAAGAGCTGCCTCCCTGTGTCCCTTTAGAACTCCTGCATATGCTTCAAACTCAGCTCAAGCACTATTCCCTCTGTGAAGCTTTTCCTTGATTTTCTAAGCAGAGTTTAGACTCACCTTTTAATATTTTCCCTGGCAGCTTATACTACTATGATACTTCTCATTAAAAAAAAAAAATCTATTGATTCACTGTGGAAGGCTGAATAATGCCTCTCACCCCAAGACATTCACATCCTAATCTCCAAAACTGTTAAATATGTTGCCTTACATGGCAAAAGGAACTTTGCATATGATTGAGTTATAGCACTTGAGACAGGGAGATTATTATGGATTATCCAGATAGACTCTATGATGTAATCACAAAGGTCCTTACTAGAAGGATGCAGGAGTGTCAAAGTCAGAGATATAGAGAGAAGAAGGATATGGGATGATCAAAGCAGAGTTTAGAGTGATGTGAAGATACAGGAAGAGGCATTAAGCCAGGGAATGAGGTGGCCTCTAGAAACTGGAAGAGACAAGGAAACAGGTTCTTCCCTGGAGCCGCCAGAAGGAATGCAGCCCTGTTAAACCATTTTGGACTTCTGACTTCCAGAACTATAATATAATATCCTTGTGTTGTCTTAAACCAGTTTTCCACAACCCCCGGTCTGCTCACCGGTACCAGTCCGGGGCCTGTTAGGAACAGGGCTGCACAGCAGGAACTGAGTGGCAGGCAAGTGACGGAAGCTTCATCTGCCGCTCCCCATCGCTCACATTACTGCCTGAACAACCATCCCCCCACACCCACCCCCCACCCTCCCTGCATGGAAATACTGTCTTCCACGAAACCAGTCCCTGGTGCCAAAAAGGTTGGGGACTGCTGTCTTTTTTTTTTTTTTTGCTGCGTTGGGTCTTCATTGCTGTGCATGGGCTTTCTCTAGTTGTGGCGAGTGGGGGTTACTCTTCATTGTGATGCGCAGGCTTCTCATTGCGGTGGCTTCTCTTGTTGTGGAGTAGGGGCTCTAGGCGCACGGGCTTCAGTAGTTGTGGCATGAGGGCTCAGTAGTTGTGGCTTATGGGCTGTAGAGCGCAGGCTCAGTAGTTGTGGCACACTGGCTTAGTTGCTCCGTGGCATGTGGGATGTTCCTGGCCCAGGGAAAGAACCCGTGTCCTCTGCATTGGCAGGTGGATTCTTAACCACTGGGCCACCAGGGATGTCCCAGGACTGCTGTCTTAAACCAATAAATTTGTGGTAACTTTTTACAACAGCAGTATGAAAGTAATATATTTACTTTTTCATCCATTCATTCATACATTTCTGCCACATATCATTTGACAGGAATTTGCTGAGTAGCTGCTTTGTGCCAGACCTAGCATTATATACTAAGAATAATGAATAAGACTCCATTGTTGCTGGGGGAGGTATGATGGAGGAAAGGGAGAAGGCGAGAGTCCTGGAAACTTGGAATTGTAAAGGTAGTGAGGGGCCAGACTATGAAGGGCCCCTCATGCTCTTGCCTAAAGTTGAGGCTGTTTTCTGTAGATGATGCAGAGCATCATTAGTTCATGGTCAGATCTTTGGCTGCCCAAGCATGGAAGTGGATTAATTCTGAAGGCAGGAAGACCCATCAGGCTGCTGCATTTTTCTGGGTGAGAAATGATGAGGACCAGAAGGAGGGCTGTGGGAGGATAGTTAAGGAAGTAGATCTGGTAACAGTGGGGTGATATTTCAGAGGTAGAATCGATGGGATTTTGTAATCAGTTAAATACCGTGCATGAGAGGGCAGAATCCAAGATGAGTCTGCTCCAAGATGACCCCGAGAACGGATGACTCTAAGTCAGTGCCTGGCACACAGTGGATAAGAAACAATTGTCTTGAATTGGATTGTGTGGCAAGAAGACAATGGTGTAGATCATCGCTGGGAGGAAAGGATGATGCCAATGAATCTGAATAGTGGAGGAAAATAAATAGAAGAATAAGTGTGTGTGTGTGGGCACAGGGCGCTGGGGGAAAAGGATGTGAAACCTGTGTCCTGTTACTCCGTATGATTTTTACTACTCGATTTAAGCTTCTGCTCTTTAAGCTAGAACCATGTTCAGAGAGTGAATTTAGAAACTGTATAACCACCTTGAAGATGCCAGATTTCTCTCAATGGCAAGTTTAGCTATTATTTGGGTCTGAAATGGTTTTGAGCAGGGGAGGGAGAGTAAGGGGTGTGGGTTGACTTTTAGTGCATTTGTTGCATCATTCCGGAATGAGGGCAGTGCCTCCGTTTTCTCTCTCCATACTCCCCTTTGCTGATGGCTCGATATGAGACTGAAATGTGCTCTGGCATTGGGTGGTGCTACGTAGGCCTCCCTCGCCCAAGACCCTCTGCAGCGTCCATGTGGTGGTGAATATTTGCCATACTGAAGTATACATCTCTGATCTCTGCTCTTCCAAGTGACAGCCTGGTTCCACAACACTGATGGAAGAATACGCACAATTATCTAGCAAAGGCCCTGAAGCTCTTGTTTCCCACCAACCTCACTCTGAGGCACACTGACTATGGCCCCTGTATAACAGAACAGGGCCCATGGTTGGGAGACAGATATCTTCTTGGATTTGTGTTTACATAAAACATTGTTCTAATAGCCATGAATTGTGACTTTGCAGAGGAAAGGGGAAAAGTCTTATCGTTTAATTAGTTTGGGAAATTCTGGGTTAAACAAATGTACTTAATTCTCCAAGACCTCCCAGAAGCTTTACTCTACAAATACGTGCTGTGAATATCTGAGATAAGGGTAAAGATTTTCCTAAACATATTTGACTCCAGAGCACTATAAACATTCTGTGGAAAAGTGCTCCCTTCATCAGAGTTTGGAAAGAGTTGTCCTACTGAATTAGAGTGGCCAAGGTGTTTTTATTTGCCTGGCACACTCAGCAGGAGGCTATAACAAAGAACTCTAGCCATTATCCATCTTCACAAAGTCTCCAATGAGCATGAATCACTCAAGATTGACTGAAATGGTCATTGGACTAATCTTTCTATTCTGACACATTTAGTTTGTTGTGTGTTTTAAAAAAATTTTTTTGGAGTATAGTTGATTTACAATGTTGTGTTAGTTTCAGGGTACAACAAGGTGAATCAGTTATACATATACATATATCCACTCTTTTTTAGATTCTTTTCCCATATAGGCCATTACAGAGTATTGAGTAGAGTTCCCTTTGTTATACAGTAAGTCCTTATTAGGTATCTATTTTATATACAGTAGTGTGTATATGTCAATCCCAATCTTCCAATTTATCCCTCCCCTCCTTCCCCCCTGAAGAAAGAGGGGAGGGATAAATTGGAAGATTTATAAATAACCATAATAATTCCAAATAATTGGAAGATTGATAAATAAACCATAAGTTTATTTTCTACATCTGTAATTCTATTTCTGTTTTGTATATAAATTCATTTGTACCTTTTTTAAATTCCACATATAAGTGATATCACATGAAATTTGTCTTTCTCTGTCTGCCTTACTTCACTCAGTATGACAATCTCTAGGTCCATCCATGTTGCTGAAAATGACATTATTTCATTCTTTTTTATGGCCGAGTAATATTCCATTGTATATATGCACCACATCTTCTTCTTCCATTCCTCTGTTGATGGACACTTAGGTTACTTCCATGTCCTGGTTATTGTAAATAGTGCTGACACATTTAGTTTGGATTGGAACTCACTTTTGCTGATGAGCCAGAATATAGGTGTAATTAGAGCCACCTCTGTCATCCTTCTATATCTTATCACACTTGGAATTTCATTTCCTCTCCCTAGCCCAACCCCACAAATGGTTTCTTATAATAAAAACAATTCATGTTGGTTTCCTTCTTAAAAATTGTTTTAAAAATACTTTGAAGGGCTTCCCTGGTGGCGCAGTGGTTGAGAGTCTGCCTGCCGATGCAGGTTCGTGCCCCGGTCCGGGAGGATCCCACATGCCGTGGAGCGGCTGGGCCCGTGGGCCATGGCCACTGAGCCTGCGCATCCGGAGCCTGTGCTTTGCAACAGGAGAGGCCACAGCAGTGAGAGGCCCACGTACCACAAAAAAAAAATAATAATAAAAAAATAAACAAAAAAAAAACTTTGAAAACACTAGATAATTTTCTTTGGATATTGGAGCATAATACAATAGTGCCTAGTTACTTATGTTCTGTTTCTCTTATTCCCACGTGAATACAAATGCACCATATTTTGCAGTTTTCAGTGAACGTTATCATCTATAATCTCATTTGATCCTTAAAACAACTTGACAAGGAGGTGATGAAACCCCATTGTCTTAGTCTGCTATAACAAAACAGCACAAACCAGGTGGTTATAAACAGCAGAAACTTGTTGCTCAAAGTTCTGGAGGCCAGAAGTCTAAGATCAGTATGCCAGCATGGTCAGGTTCTAGTGAGAGCCCTCTTCCAGGTTGTAGATGGCTGACATCTCATTGTGTCCTCACAGGGTAAAAGGAGCGAGGTAGCTCTCTAGAGCCTCTTTTATAAGGGCAATAATCCCATTCATGAGGGCTCCACCCTCATGACCTAATCACCCCCCAAAGCCCCACCTCCTAATACCAGCACATTGGGCATTAGGTTTCAACATATGAATTTGGGAGGAATATAATCATTCAGCCTATAACACCCATTTTATAGAAAAGTGAAGCAAATAACATATTTGGATGCCTAGTTTATGCCAGGTATTTGGCAAAGCATTTTACATGTATGAGCTCATTTAAAGTTCTCTGTATTAGGACAGGCTATCCTCATGTTAAAAATGAAGAACTTGAGACTATGCGAGTGACTTAACTTGCCCAAGGCTACATAACATAAAAGTAAGGTGTGGTATTTATACCCATGTTTGTTTAACCCCCAAGCCCACTCTCCTTCCACTACGGCACCCTTAAAAAGAGGACGCTGAGAACAAGGGCAGCTCAAGATTTGCACAAGTTCACACAGCAAGTTGGGGAAAGTGCTGGGATTAGGACGTAATTCACTTGACTTTTAGTCCAAGGGCCTGTTTTCTACATACTTTTGCCAGGTCACTGGAAGGCGTTTTCAAGAGTAAGTCATGACCTGTGAAGTGTCACTGACAGCAGCCACAATAACAACTGCATGAGAGCAATGGGAAGAGGAAAAATAATCAGTGGCTCCAAATCTCCCACCTGTCCCTCAACGTCTTCAATGTTGCCAAGTAGAGGAGATCCTTCATTTCTGTGAAAAATGCCACCTTAACTTCATTCTCTTTTGTCACATAGGTAAGGTGCAATATACTTAAGGGGTCTGGGTCCTCCTTACCTCTTCTTTTCATTACCAGAAAGAAAATAGAGCAAATTCCACCACCCACCCTTTAGTGATACCTACTGTTTCCACTAATCAGATTAATGTAATTCAGTAACATCTCCCGACCTTCTCCTATGTGGGAATCCCTGTGTTGGTGTCACAGGGACAGCTATGGAGGTGAGTAGGGCAGACTTTCTCAGAGCCTGTAGTTCAAACATGGTATGAGAAGCACTATTGAAGAGGTACAAACTGTCAGGAAAGTAAGAGGTGAGGCAGTTAGGGAGATAAGGAAGGAGCCCATGGCATTTAGCATGGAATGTTCACCGTTATCACTCAGAACAATTACTGGGGTGTCCTGCCTGCAGTCATCATGTACTTACTTCATCAGTGATGTTTACTGTGTAGTTACTGAAAAACAACAGTAGGGCAAATTTTTGTTGCCATTTCCCTAAACCCACAGCCTTTTTAAAGCTTTCTTTGATACCAGGTTGGGACAAAAAGGTAGTTATGCTCCTGTGTCCTGGACCCATCCTGAGAGCTCCTTGACCCACATGAGACAGGAGTGTGAAGCAAAAGAGAAGGGTCTGGTCTTTATGGAGTTGCTAGGTCCCAGTCCTCCTCTTGGGAGGTGGGAGTATCTGTGTTCATCTTCTGCTTTCTGTTTCCTAACTAACTCTTCCCCTCTCTTGAATGCAGTGGTGGGCAGAGTCTGAGCTTGTGCCCCGTGCAGGGTTATTGCTGGTGGAAGTGATGTAAGAAATCATTCTGCTTCTCTTCTTGCTCATTCAGGCTCTGAGCGTTGGGCAGAAATAGAGTCATCCAAAGGCGGAATCGAATGGATGGAACCAAGGTGAGGAGTGAAGGTAGCAGAATCTATTTCCAACGTTTTGGGGGATTATGTTATTATTCATGGATTAGTTCCTTTAGCTATTGAATGAGGATCTATAGGTCAGGCCTTACTTCTATGATTAACAAAAACTTTGAGGATAATAAGGGAAATATGGAAATAGGTTTAGGTTTCTCAAAGAAGAAGAGGCACTTTATAAATCCAAGGCAGTTACCTACAGCCTCTTGGGTTCAAAATTCCAATGGGCTCACATTGGCCAAACTTATGTGTGCCATTGCCCAATAATTTTCCCTCTTGCACATTTAGGCTTCCAGATCATTAGGCTGAGAGAAGCAAGGACTTCCCTTGAGGAAATACAGAACTGTTTTTCCACTATTCCCTCCACTCCACCATTGACTCGGTGAATCTCTGAGAATCTCTGGAAGAGACTTCAGAAGTCATTTAGCCCAGCTGCCAATATATTCCTTTGATAAGCAGACAGGTGGGAATAGAAAGTAAAAGTGCAGTTAATTCTCAAGCGTTTGGATGTAGATTGTCCACAGACAGAGAGTGAGAGATTTGTGTGTTTGGAGACAGTGCTTGGGGTCTCTCCTTATCTGTTCCTTCTCCAAGCTAAATAATCACAGATCATTTCACTGGTCCTTAGAGAAGTGCTTTCAAACTTTTGAAATCACATAAATTGAAGCCATCTTCATCTAGCTAGGTTGATGCTGCCTTCATTTTAATTCCAGAAACTTTTGGCTATTCCCCATTCAGAAGGGATTGACTGCATTTGAAAGAGGATGACAGAGGAATTACTCTCACTGAGATTACCCTTCAGCTACATCCCAGAACTGAGAGACTCTGCTAACTATGCTATTGCCATAATGACTAGCAATCATGGCACAATCACGGAAATGAATTAAATTATTAATTTCAATAGTACCCCATGGTGCATTTATAAATCCCACCATCTGGGGAACATAAATATGGAGGTCCACATTTTAAACTTGGAGGCATGGTGCTCGGTGCCAAGGGCTGTATCTTTGAAGGCAGTAAAGATTTTTCAAGATACTATATGTGGAGCAGCAAGCTGTGCATTTGAGAGAAGGATCTGTCCCTGGGTCTCTGTTAGCTTTACTATGTATTTAAGGCTCTCTTCTCCCTTATTTTTTTAACAGGTTCTTATTGATAGACCCAATGTATAAAAATGTTGGTTTATGAAGATTAGGGGATGGGAAATAAAATCAAACTCTGACTTGAACTGTTTAGTTATTCACTCCCTTTTCTCTTGATTTCCTTTCATCCTCCCAAAGTCTCTTCTCTTATTGACTAGTTTCACTCATGTAAATCTCTATGTTAATAAGTTCTTCTTACTGAGATAGCTACTCTTTTTTTTGTTTGTTTGTTTGTTTTGTTTTTGCGGTACGCGGGCCTCTCACTGTTGTGGCCTCTCCCGTTGTGGAGCACAGCCTCCGGACGCGCAGGCTCAGCGGCCATGGCTCATGGGCCCAGCCGCTCCACGGCATGTGGGATCCTCCTGGACTGGGGCACGAACCTGCGTCCCCTGCATCGGCAGGCAGACTCTCAACCACTGCGCCACCAGGGAAGCCCTATTCTTGGGTTTTGAATGGGTTAAAAATCTGTCTGAAACTTTAAGATCATTGTTCCTGAAGCAGAGAGAACGGAGGTCCTAGAGGGGTGTGTGACCTACTCTAATCAAAGAGATTTAACCCTCTTTCCTTATGTGGAACCATATGACCAGATGTTGGGGTTCCGTGAGCCTTCCCTGTTTGCCATCTGTGATGTCCCCAAGGGCTGGTGAGAGACGGACACTTCTAAAGAGCATATGTAAATGACTTCCACGGAGCACTGCAGGGACTCCCTAGGCTACCTTCTTCCCACTATGGATCACCAACTCAAAGCCAAGCAACAGCCCAGGTCTCTGCCACTGTATCACTATTTCCTAATATCCACAACAACTAGATTCCCAGCCGATGAGTTCACTTAAGATACACAAGAAAACTGCATAGCTTCCTGCAGGATAAGTGATTCTAAAACATCTGGGGTGTTGTGTAGCTCTTGTTCTCTGTGTATCCAGGGCTTTCATGTAATTTGTGTGTTGGCTGGCTGATGATGAAGATGACTGTTTAACACTCCTTTTGGTGCATCTACTTGTGCACATCTAGTCATACATAGCTTAGCCGGTCCTGTAAATTAATGTAGGCCTGCAAGCCAATATGATTTCTAATTAAGACTGAGGGCAAACTCTAAAGGTCTCCCCATCCCCCATACAGCCACCAACAATTGTTGATGTTCACAGCCATTCAATGAAACATAGCTTTCATAGGTAAGTTTAAAATATGTGGGGATGAGCTATTTTTAGCAGCTGTCTTTTAGGTTGATTCCTTTCAATTCCCTATAGAGCCAAAAGTCAGGGTAACTTGAGATCTGTTGATCTGTAGCTTTGGGAAAAGGTGGTTTGTGCCTGATTAGAGTTTCATTTCTTCATTGTTTTAGATGCCATTCTCATAACTTAGCCAGATCAGCTTCTCATTAGCCATTTTACAGCAAGAGAATAAACAGAACCTGCAATCACGATAGACTTAAATGAAACTTCTGATCTTCATGGCAAGGTCCTTGCCAACAGCTTCCATTTCTGTCCCTGGAGTGTAAACATAAATATTCATCAAATTGGAGGAGCTGGACCTCTAGGGACTCCTATGTCCTGAGTTTATTAATGACAATGAAGGACCCCAAATCAGTGATTCATGCAATTTAGCCACGGCTATCCCCAACCTCTGTGGGAGTTCGTAGACTGGAATAATTACAAACTAAATAGTGATGATAAGGAGGAAATGTACTGTAGTTGGAGTTAGTGGGCTGAGAAAACAAATGTTTCCAGTCTCGGGAGACTCTGTTTGTTGTTATAAAGGAGAAAAGTAGAAGCAAAGAGACCTTGTCCTGATCTCTGTATGAGTTTAGTAGCTGGGAACGACCATATAAAGTTATCATAAAAAACAAGAGGTGATAAACACAAAAGACCCTTCAGCATCCTGCTCCCTGCTCGGCCTGCCACCCAACAGTGGGAAGACAAACAGTTGGCACTGGTTTGAGATGAAAATCTGGAACGGTCACTGCTTTGCTCTCGGAGCCAATGCTGGTAAGACTGGAGGAACCAGTGTAACTTTGCCTGTATTTGCTTCTGACTCAAACACCAAAAAAAACTCTCACACAAAGAAGTGAGAAACGTCCTATTCTGAGTTGGGGAGTTCCATGTGAGCCTGTCACAGCAGAAGCTCTTGGTAATTGCAAGGCTTCTTTTCTCTTTGGGTGTCAGAGTAGCCCACCCTAAGCCACCACCAGCTCTACATTGGTGACTGAATCCCTCTGAGGCCCAGGTCAAGTGGCCTGCCCAAGGCCACGATGGAGGGCCCGAGTAGACCACAAGCTCAGCAAGCGTGGCTTCCTGAAAGAAGCAATACCTCTCCCCTACAGTCTCCTTGAACCTCACTCCCTGGATAGATGCACTGTCTGACCCTGCCCTGCAGCAAATAAAGGGAAAGTAAAAAACCAGCACTTCTTTCTAAGATGAAAGCATATGGCACCATCAAGGGGGGCGGTGGTTGGGAAGAAGGATGCCTGGGAAGATTCAAAAGTATGTTGGATACCTCAAGGGCAACTCGTATGAGAGAATAAGATGTTTTCTCATTTCTTGAGCAATATCGAAACAACACTTCACCCCAGGAAGGGAGAATACCTGCCTGAGTGAGGACCAGCTCTAAACTGACTCAGCACTTCTGTTCAAGGATATTTACCCAGGTGATGCCCTTTCAGGTGAATTTTTCTTCATAGTAAGATCTGATGGCCGATTTAATTGGCCACAGAATAGAGAAACAACACAGCTCTATGGAGAATTATTTAGGGAAATCTAAATAAAGTCCAGAGAACTCACACATTGATCCCTTCTAATATGGCCACCACGAAGTATGCATTAAGTTGGCAAACGTCAAAACAAGATCTTTCTAGGACCCACCTGGCTTCCCATATCCTTCATTCTTCTACTCAGATGCTTGTTGAGTTTTTCATGAGGGAAGCAACATCAGATCTTGCTTCTTTAGAAAAACCTAGTGAGGAGGTCTGGAAGAGGCTGATTTCTGCTGGAGGCTCTCTCTGGCTGCCCCAGGCCCCGCCCAGCTGCCCTGCAGGCTCAGAGAGCAGAATCCCCACACACACCTGTAACGCATTCATGGAACCTGGGTGTATGGTGATACACTTGTGAGGAAGCATGGCTCCCCTCTACCCAGGTGTGCTTGTGGGGAGGCTCTCTGAAAGGAGAGGGACCCTGCTGTACTCATACCTCTGAATGTCTGACTGCAAGCCTATCTCTGATGCTCTTTTAGGGCTGTCTCTAAAGCGCCCAAGAAATTAACCACAAGAATCTTCTACTCTAGGGAAATTCAGTTACATACGGATTCCTTGGGGACTTGCCTGACATTATTAGCTATTACTGGGTATCACTGGACATTACTGGGAATCACTGGATAACCTATGTGATTATCATGTGAGTAGGTCAGGCCCATCCATATTTCAAGGCCATCTCTGCTCCGGAGCAGGGGATCCCTCCCCGTCTCTGGGAACCATGACTTCTAGACCCATAGAGCCTAAAGTTGTAGGGATGGAAAACTCAGATTTCTCAAGTGGGCCACTGGGAGTGATGGTGAGCAGGGCCACTCCTCCTTCCACTTCTTGGTCCCCATCCCCATTAACTCCCCCTATCAGGACACATCACCATATGTTGGTTGTTGATTAAAGATGTATGTCTTATCCTGGAGGATGGTACCCAGTTCTTGCAGATATCATCTCTAAGCTAGCACTTAAGCTGTGCCCTCAAAAAACCATTTCATTGCTTTATCAGGTCTACAGCTTCTCTGTGTTGTGATACTTAATAGAACCAATGGATTCTTTGGTTGTGTGCCCACTGCCACACCTCCTTTTCTATAAAGTGGGTCCCTTAGTCAGAGGTGACATTAAGTGGAATATTAAGTGGATAGTAAGTGACATATTAAGTGGATGTCAGTAGATTAAACGTCTATAGTCAAGCAGGACACAGCCTTGCAAACAGGATATATGTTGATTTCAATTAAGAAGAATTGCTGCCCTATCCAGGGTGAAAAGAATCTCCTTTGATCAATTTACCGCCAAGTGGGTGGTTGATCTCAAGGGATGGGCTCAACACTAGTCTTTGTGTGTCAAATGAGACATTTGGTGGTGATAACAACTAAGTTGGCTTTTATGAGTGGGAGCCTGTACTTTAGGGCCCAGGCATGCCCTCTATCCCTGTCACAATTGCTATCTTATTCATGAACCCATCACACCAGCATTAGGGTGACTAATGACAGAGGCTGGATGACATCAACTGGCTTAGTTATTATGTGTAGTTGGATGTTTATTTGACTATTTATTCCATGGTGTTTACTCTCTGATGGTCATTAACATAATATAAAAAGATTTTCATGTTTCACACCCATTCTTATAGATCCATCAACATGTTTCTTTCTCAGATTTTCTTGTCTCTGATCTTCCAAACATCTTGGTTCCAGGTCCCTACCCAGCCAAGCCATTCACCGCTACTCATGAGTCTAGGGAAATTCTTACCTCGGCTGAATTCTCTTGCCATACACAGTTTATGATCAGATATACCACCTAAAGCTTTGCCTTTTGGGAGGATTTCCCCTCATTGCTGCAGGCCACCATTTAATGGGGCTGCAGTTCACCAGGAGTCCATTTTCAGCTTGTGCCCACACACTGAGCCACGCATAAACCAAATTTGGCCTTTTCCCACCTTCATCAGGTGGTCATAAGGGGCCTCCTATGTGGTCATAGATGTTTGCTAAGGGCAAGTGCAACAGTGGTGGATGACAAGGGCTTCTGCAGTTTTCACCCTCTGGCCCTGCTCATGCCTGATCCCGGATGTCCTACTTCCATCTTACAATTGATGGCTTTTATGCCTGACCAACCTTATGACTTGGTGGGTCTGATAAACGCCCCACAATGGGTAGCTCTGGCTGCGTGGTCGCTTGGTGTCTTATGGTCAGATGTTCCATCTCTACCAGGATGGAGTAGAATGCAAGGAGCCCTCTTTTGAATGGTGTTTAATTCTCTGCTATAGATGGCATACCCTTGCTCCAGAAGCTTAGAGTTCTAAATTCTGATTCTCCTGTGGGGTTTGCCATACACTCTGCACAATATCTTTTTGTATCATGAGATCCAATGAGTTGACTAGATCAAGTGGCAGGCTGCTCCTACCACACTCTGAACCTGTTGCCCGGTCCTTTCTTTCTGAGCCCCACTCAGAGCTGGCAGCCTTACATGTCACTTGTGTATTCTCAAGTCAGGAATGTACTGCCTCTCAAGAACCCAAAGAAGACTACCAAGCAAGCATGGTGCTTTCTTCTTAGTTGTGAGAGGTATAAGATACAATAATATCTTCAGGGGGGTGGGATGTCCTGGAATGCTGCAGATTATTTGATATTGGCATAAAGTTTGTATTCCACCCTCTCCATCTCTCTCATTAGCTAGTTTCTCTCTCTCTCTCCTCTCTCTCTCTCTCTCTCTCCCTCTCTCTGGCTAGCATTCTCTCTCTCTCCCTCTAGCTAGTACTCTCACCCTTGCCCTTTATCTCTCTATCTCTACCTATTGATAGATTGAACTTTTTTCCCACAAAGTCTCCAACACCCTTGCCAGTTTTTGCTCATCCAGGTGGATTAGCAAGAGAGTGTGGATATAGTGAACATATATGTTCACTATATATGTAGACTGCCCAGAGGGTCCTGGTCTCTTCAGACTCTACTGAGACAGAGGATGGTGAGTTCACATCACCTTTGGGCAAGACCATAAATGTATACCATTGTCAGTTTCATTTGAATTGCTTCTAATTCTCCTTGCTGATAGAGATGGAAAAGAGTTAACTCGTTATGTAGGTCAATGCCCTTAATACCATGTAACTGAAGCTGTGTTAACCTGCTGTAGAAAGATGTTACTTCTAGTGTAACAGTTCCAACTGGGGCTATGACTTAGTTGAGTTTTGGGGAGATCACATCATCCAGCATGACCCCTCTGTTTTTCGTAGGGGCCATACTGGAGACTTAAATGGAGATGTGATGGGGACCACCACCTCATACATGCTTTAGATTTTAGGGGTGGCTTTAGTCTTTGCCATTCCCACATAGGAAACCATATTATCTTTTATTTACTATCTTGGTCTGGGGCAAGAACAGTTTTAGAGCCTTTTGCATGGCTTTCCCCACTGCAATAACTCTTACTCCAGAGGCCAAGGAGCCTGTCTGGGGGTTCCTTCAACTACCAAGTGTGTCCCTTCCAATTATACAGTCAGCAGTCAAGGAAATGACCACAGGGTGGATCCATTGACCCAGTGAACCCACTGTGAGCTGGGCCCAACAGGGGCTTCATTTATTACCTGGCCCCCATCTGCTCCCATTCTAACAGGGATCATGATGACACTTCGGGCCCCCAACTATCAATATCACCCAGGCTGTCTGTTCAACAGTCCTTAAATAGCTGGATATTCCCCTTTCTCTAGTGTATGGCTACCTGAATCAATGACCATAGAGGTACCTTTAGGGAAGGGCTGGGGGAATAATTATTGTCAGCATTTGTCATGGTGTTTCAGGATCCTTCTCATAGGGCCTGGTCTCTCCTTCAGACCATGGGCTCAGATGTAGAAACTGGGCAAGGAATCATGTCTTTTATTGAGGAAACCGTGCTCAATCTCTTGATTGTTCCTCCTTGATACTTTTGGTTGTATAAACTCAGCAGTACCCTGCTGGCTGCTCATACAGTATGGGAAGCCTGGGAACACTGTGTTCTACTAGTCATCTCACAGTTGTCTGTCCCTGGTTGCCTTACTGACCTACAGGCTCATTATTATAATTGGACTCACCTTGCTTCTGATCATTACATATGACCACCTGACTTCTATGCTATAGCCAGGCTATCATCCCCATTGTTAACAGGGTACCCAGTTTTATAACAGTAATTCCTATTATGTCTCTCCTCTGGTCAACAGAGGACAGCCAGTACTGGGTTCCCCAGTGACCCTGGTGCCCCTCTCACTAATGTATTCCTCAATGTTTCCGTGAATGGAGTCTGCTCTAGGTCCTCCCGTTAACTAGATGTTTTACACTTACCTAGTATCAGAAGTTGGGATCCTCAGGAAGCAGACCCTGAGATGGAATTTGGTGCATAGGAAGTTTATTCAAGATGCTCCTGGGATCAGCAGCTGGGAGAGAGAAATTGGCCTCTGACGCAGTTGCCAAACAGACCCAGCTGTCTCCTCGTGGGGTCCTGAGGTAGGGCCTGCCCTTCTGAGTTGTTCTGAGTTGGAGCAAGTGGGCCAGACATTTATACTCCTACCTCAGTCACTGTGTGCAGACTGCCCCTGGGAAGGAAGGGGCCACGGCCCTGGGAAAGGCAGCTCTGTTCCTCTGTGGGCAATTCCAGAAAAAGCAGACGGCCGGGGGCAGTCAGCTGCTAGTACTCTCCACGCAGCTGGGGCATAATCCCTTCATTCCTAAAGAGGGATCTGGGAGGTGCATTGCAGCATCCACGATACCTAGGAAAGCCACTCTAACATTCCCAGCTCTCTGAGGCTTTTGGTCCCCTTGTCCACCCTCTGCCACCAGAGTCTGGGATTTCTACTTCACAAATTTGCAGGAAAATTTAGATTTAAATCATTTCTAAAAATGCTCAGGTATTTGAAAATTGGTAAAGACTAATTAGCCAAGTGATTGCTTGATTTTTCCACTTTAACTTTCAAACTGAATTACATGATGTCTAGCACGTAAAGAGCTTGTGAATTCTGGAACTTACATTTGTATGTTTTAGAGACCACAGACTTAAATCAACAAACCAAAGAACTTCACAACAAATTGAGGAAGATTCCCTCTTGGAAAGTCCCCAGGGCCCAGTGTAACTCTGGCCATACAGGCTGGCATGGATCTCTTCTGCCTACTCTCTGAAAACAGGAAGCAAAAGGAGAACCTGGGTTGCCCTGGGGCTCCAAACAAGGGTGGAAAGGTGAATTTTGTAGGTGCCCAGGAATAGGGGCGCAGACTTAATGAGGTGAGAATGAGTTTCTGACTTGTCACAGCCTCCATATCAGGACACATTCACTCTGCTCAGTCTAGGGAGTGTTGTCAGAGTGCAGGTGACAGGAGGTACCTAAGGACACATGGCTGGTGAGGTTATGCAGAGGCTAGAGAGGGCTAGGCAAGAATGGAAAGAGCATGGGTTCGAATGCTGAAAACCCAGATCTGTTCTCAGTCCTAGGAAGAGTGGCCTCTGGAATTGCTGAGCATCTTCGTGAGGCTGTTGTCTGAGTTGAGAGTGGACCTTCAACAGATGTTTATTTCATAGCACTGTGTAAGTCACTCATAGTCACAGAGGCACGGGATGTCAAGAGCCAGAACACCCCTTGGAACAGTGAGGTTACTTGCCCAAGGTCTCCCTTGACTGTGATCTAGCTACCTTATTTCACATCCGTTTCCTTTCCTTTGTTACCTTTCTGTCTTCTGTGTGAATTGTACTAGGGATTTTCAATTTCTACCCCAGCAAGTGTAAACTTCTCTGCTTGCTACTTACCAAGTTTTGCTACATTCTAGACAATCTCCCCGCCAACCTCAAATTATTTTTACTGCTCAGCACCCCTATTCTCTCACTGGCTGCCTTCCTGCTGTCTAACATGACTCCCTCCCCCTTCTTACTTCAAGGCTTTTGCTCATTCTCTTTCTCTTCTCAGATTTATTCTTTCCTTAGCTCTATCCAATTTCCACCCTTACTTTAAGTTCCACGTAAAATTTTACCTTCTGTGTGAAAATCGTTTGACTTTTCCCAGTGATTCATCTTTCGTTTCTCTGCAATCCTTTGGTAGCCAGAGGCATATCAATGCAAGCTGACAATAAAGTACCTATTGTTTAATAATGCTTGCATAGTGTTTCATGTGCATGAACTGTTTTTGCCCTAAGAAATAAGGGATTCTTAATGAAGGAGTCCTAATCTTCCTACACTTTTTTTTTTTTTTTTTTTTTTTTTGCGGTACGCGGGACTCTCACTGTTGTGGCCTCTCCCGTTGCGGAGCACAGGCTCCGGACGAGCAGACTCAGCGGCCATGGCTCAAGGGCCCAGCCGCTCTGCGGCATGTGGGACCTTCCCGGACCGGGGCACGAACCCGTATCCCCTGCATCGGCAGGCGGACTCTCAACCTCTGTGCCACCAGGGAAGCCCTTTCCTACACTTTTGGTAGGTACACACAGTTGTTGGTGAACACTAGCTGATGGAGATATTCTTTCCTTATCCCTCAGCCAAAACCATCTAAGCTAGTAGTACAACCCCACACATACTCTGAGGGATAAATCAAAGTCCGCACTTATCAGCCCTTCTGCCCAATCCAGAAGAGTTCTATTCAACGAAAGACATATCAACCTTTATGTAAGACCATGAGTTGTCAGCTGTTTCATCAAACTGTTTCAATTTGGAAATCTTGACTTCCTGCTTTGCACAGTGGTTTGACCATGCTACCAACGTACTTCACTAATGACGTCTGTCAGATCCTGCTTAGTTCTCAGCCTCTTTGTCTCATATCAAGTGTCCTTAACCCCACTTATAGGCACATCCGTCTCCCAAACTCCAAGAAAAAAACATACGTTTTCCCATGACACATTTAAGGAATGACAACAGTCCTTTGTGATTCCAATACTCCAGACCTTGGGCTGGAAGGTCGAATAGTTGACCTTGGCCTTATTTTGGAGACTTGGGCTCCACATTTGCTCTAGATCTGAGATCTGGATCCTGTCTTATTCTCTGTCTCAGAAATGCAACCAGTATTCCAACATCTGTCTTTTAGAGGGTTTATACTGCCTTGCACATGTCCCTGTTTCTGCCTGGCTCTCTGGCCTCTTGGTATTGACCTCAACTGGCTTCCCTTTTAAAATTGTATTAAATTTCTTGACATCAGTCTTTTGCCTAATTCCCACCTAAGTGCACACTCCATCTGTTGGAGTCAACTTCTTTCAGGCCTGTGGTAGAATATGGACTCTCCCTGATTTAGCATACAAGTGGGATTTATTCTGAGCTCCATCTTTCTCAGGTTGTCCTGGGCTCTTATATGTAACTTAACCATATGCTGGGAAGTAACAAGAGCAAGTGTCATCAAAACTCAAGTAAGGTTCAGCATGAGGTACATTGACAACTTGACAACCAAGATGTGAAGGGAAGGACAGGGGGGGAAAGGAGGAGACTGTGGGTGAACCCTGGGAGAGCAGTACAGTGAAGATGTAACGGGGAGCTTGGTAACCAGGAGAAGTTCAGATGGGCTCTAAGCTCAAACCAAGGGGGAGGGCCTGCTGTCGCAGTCCAGGTGGAGGCAGGAGATACCTACAGCTACATGGATCATGATGTTATGGAGGGCCCAAGAGAGCTAGGCCACAGTAGAGTCAGGTCCCTATTCGGAGGGGAAACTGAGGCATGAGCCGAGTAGCATAGACAAGACCAGTATTGTAGGAAGTGCCTCGGTGAGCCCTTCGGATCCCAGAACTCTTGGCAAAACTTCAGATACCCAGTCCCCAAGTCGGAAAGGCTGAGGTGCTGAAATACTTTCTTCTCTAGTGAGGCAGTCAGGATAGACTGGGGAAAGAAACAACCTCAAACTGTCCGTGGCTTAAAACCTCAAAGGTTGATTTCTTGCTTTCCTACCATCTAGAGGTGGTGGTGTAGGGTCAAGGACAGCTCTGCTTCACAGAGACGTCACTCAGGCTCACAGGCTGACGAGGTGGCATCATTTCTGGTGCTGATATGTCACCAGGAGGTTCAGATTTGCCTCTGGGTTGGCTGCCATGAAGTCTGGAGAGTTGAGTTTAAGCAGTTAAAAGTTCTGGACTCTTTTGCTCACCTTTCATTGACCCAAACTACTCACGTGGACACACCTAACTTCAAAGAGTAGGGCTACATAATCTTCTTTGTACCTGGAAGGAGAGGAGAATGAGATGTTGGAATACTAGCAATGCCTATCAAACAGAGCCAGAATTGACTCATAAACTAGGTTTTCTATGGCTATACAGGCAGACCTCGTTTTATTGTGCTTCACTTTACTGCACTTCGCAGATTGTGTTTTTTGCAAATGAAGGTCTGTGGCAACCCTGCATTGAGCAAGTCTATCCGTACCATTTTTCCAACATCATTGTCTCACTTCTTATCTCTGTGTAACATTTATGTAATTAACGTAATATTTCAAACTTTTTTTATTATTTTAGATTTGTTATGGTGCCCTGTGTTCAGTGATCTATGATGTTACTATTGTAATTGTTTGGGGGCACCATTAAGCTCACATATGACAACTAACTTAATTGATAATTGTTGTGTATGTTCTGCTGCTCCACCAACCAGCCATTCCCCCATCTCTCTCCCTCTCCTCAGGCCTCCCTATTCCCTGAGACACAACAGTAGTGAAATTAGGCCAATTATTATTTTTTTTAAAACATATTTATTGGAGTATAATTGCTTTACAATGGTGTGTTAGTTTCTGCTTTATAACAAAGTGAATCAGCTATACATATACATATATCCCCATATCTCCTCCCTCTTGTGTCTCTCTCCCACCCTCCCTATCCAATCCCTCTAGGAGGTCGCAAAGCACCGTAATAACCCTGCAATGGCCTGTAAGTGTTCAAGTGAAAGGAAGTGCCACACATCTCTCACTTTAAACCAAAAGCTCAGAATGATTAAGCTTAGTGAGGAAGGCATGTCAAAAGCCAAGAGAGGCTGAAAGTGAGGCCTCTTGGCCAAACAGTTAGCCAAGTTGTGAATGCAAAGGAAAAGTTCTTGAAGGAAATTTAAAGTGCTACTTCAGTGAACACAAAGGAAAGCAAAACAGCCTTATTGCTGATATGGAGGAAGTTTTAGTGGTCTGGATAGAAGATCAAACCAGCCACAACATTCTCTTCAGCCAAAGCTTAATCCAGAGCAAGGTCCTAATTCTCTTCAATTCAAAAGGTTGAGAGAGGTTAGGAAGCTGCAGAAGGAAAGTTTGAAGCTGACAGAGGTTGGTTCACGAGGTTTCAGGGAATAAGCTCTCTCCATAACATAAAAGTGCAAGGTGAAGCAGCAAATGCTGATGTAGAAGCTGCAGCAAGTTATCCAGGAGATGTAGCTAAGATAATTAAGGAAGGTGGCTACAGATATTCAGTGTAGATGAAACAGCTTCTATTGGAAGAAGATACCATCTAGGACTTTCATAGCTAGAGAGGAAAAGTCAATGCCTGGCTTCAAAGCTTCAAAGAGCCCCCCAGCACTCTTGTTAGGGGCTAATGCAGCTGGTGACTTGAAGTTGAAGCCAATGTTTATTTACCATTCTGAAAGTCCTAGGGCCCTTAAAAATTACGCTAAGTCTACTCTGCCTGGGCTCTATAAATGGAACAACAAAGCATGGATGACAGCACATCTGTTTACAGCATGGTTTACTGAATATTTTAAGCCCACTCTTGAGACCTACTGCTCAGAAAAAAGCAGATTCCTTTCAAAATATCACTGCTCATTGACAATGCACCTGGTCATCCAAAAGCTCTGATGGAATGTACAATGAGATTAATGTTGTTTTCATGCCTGCTGACACAATGTCCATTCTGCTGCCCATGGATCAAGGAGTAATTTTGACTTTCAAGTCTTACTATTTAAGTAATAAATTTCATTAGGCTATAGCTGCCATAGATAGTGATTCTTCCAACTGCTCTGGGTAAAGTCAGTTGAAAACCTTCTGGAAAGGATCCAACATTCTAGATTCTATGAAGAACATTCATAATTCATGGGAAGAGGTCACAATATCAACATTAACAGGAGTTTAGAAGAAGTTGATTCCAACACTCATATATGACTTGGAGCGGTTCAAGACTTCAGTGGAGGAAGTAATGACAAATATAGTCAAAATGCCAAGAGAACTAGAATTAGAAGTGGAGCCTGAAGATATGACTGAATTGCTGCAATCTCATGATAAAACTTGAATAGATGAGGAGTTGCTTCTTATGGATGAGCAAAGAAAGTGATTTCTTGAGATGAAATCTACTCCTGGTGAAGATGCTGTGAAGATTGTTGAAATGACAACAAAGCATTTAGAATATTACATACACTTGGATGATAAAGCAGCATCAGGGTTTGAGAGGACCAACCCCAATTCTGAAAGCAGTTTTACTGTGGGTAAATGCTATCCCATTCCATTGCACACTACAGAGAAATCGTTCATAAAAAGGAAGAGTCAATTGATGCAGCAAACCACATTGTCATCTTATTTTAGGAAATTGCCACAATCTTCCCAACCTTCAGCAACTACCACCCTGATTAGTCAGCAGCTATCAACACTGAGGCAAGACCCACCACCAGCAAAAAATTATGACTCACTACAGGCTCAGATGATGGTTAGAAATAAAGTATTTTGAATTAAAATATGTGCACTCTTTTTTTAGACATAATGCTATTGCATAATTAATGGACCACAGTATAGTATAAATGTAACTTTTATACACACTGGGAAATCAAAAAATTGGTGTGACTTGCTTTATTGCATTATTCCCTTTACTGTGGTGGCCTGGAACTGAGCCCACAATATCTCCAAGGTATGCCTGTAAATTATATGCATAGGCTTGGTGGGAAATGGGGGGAAGTTCATTGTTGTCTGGTGCTGGGAAGCGTAGAGTAGAGTAGAGTAGAAGGAAGAGTTAGCAGCCAAATCCTTAGTGTCAAAATCTTCTATAAAGTAAAATATATTCTGAAACATAACCACAATTTGGAGTCTAGAACAAGAATTCACCTTTGGATGGGCCAACTCTAGCTTCTGGGCATATGTCTTCTAATTCATTAAATAGTGCCGCCCTTAGTATATGAGAACAATATAAAGCTAAACCACTGCCATCAGAATTGGCTGCATTTTTTTTCCAGTAGGGAAAGTGTTTCTGCAATGAACTGTCCATGCTCTCTCTCTCCTTGTTCTCATTATGTAAATCACATCATGTATGAGCTGGTTGGCTCTGCCTAGAGCTGTGGTCCATGGCTACTAAAAAGCCCTGTAACTGGTCTGGGAATTGAGTCATCTTTGGTTTTATCAGCATCATGCCTTGACTGATCTATTCAGTCATTGCATCCCAGGAGCTTATTGAAATAACTTAAGTTTTCAAAAAATGGAATACAACTAATTAGATGTGACTCAACTTATATTCTAAAAATATTCCTAAACAACTATATACACGCATATACTCATGCACACAGAGACACAAATCGTACAAATTCGCTACCTTTCAGAACAAGGAAGTTGTAATTAGCAGTTTAAGAACCACTTTGAAGAATCTCTATAATGCCATAGAGTAATGAGTCATTTCAATTGTAAAACCCACTGTGGAACTATGTCTGCCACAGATCCTTCAGTGGACAGTCAAAAGAAGTAGGCAGAGCTTCGAGTGTCAAGACTAAGAGTGTGGAACAAACAAGGAGCTACCGTATAGCACAGGGAACACTGCTCAATGTTATGTGGCAGCCTGGATGAGAGGGGAGTCTGGGAGAGAATGGATACATGTATATGTATGGCTGAGTCACTTTGCTGTGCACCTGAAACTATCACAACATTGTTAATCGACTATACTCCAATATAAAATTAAAAGTTTGAAAAAAAAAGACTGTGTGGAAGGGTTTCAAAGAGGGGACTAAGATTGGGGGATTACAACTGCAGAAGATTCAAGTTGGCTCACTCTTGAGAGTCTTTGTAAGAAGGTACACCCAGCATACTCCATCACATCCATCGTAGGGTGATGCTCCCAAAGCCTTCATCACCTCCCAGACTGGAAACCACATTGACAGCAATTCTTGTTATACTGAGCCATGCAAAGATGGAAGATGCTTAGAAATTGCTTGTGGGTGTTCGTACTGTGGTTATTTGACTGGAGAAGCATTCCCTTCTTAAAAACCAGCTGTCGTAGGCTTTTCTTGGCTCCAGGTGAAGAGGTGACTTCCCTCTTTGATTCAGTGTTCATAATTGGGCTCTCTGTTAGCAGAGGTGGTGAGAAAACAATGCTAATGAGGTCAGGGGTTCAGTGCCCACGTGGGTCTGTTATCTTTCTTTTGTTCTCTGGCCAAAAGTCTATATCCTTTAACTGTGCCCAGCTACTATGATGAGAATAGAGATGACAATTGGGAGACAGTAAGGGAATGTGGATGAGTATAATCCTATTCTTCCTACAGTGGAAAACAACTCCAAGTTCATGTCCTTTTGCAGCAGAGTCATCTTCAGGGTTGAAGCACTGCCCATTAAGAAACAGTAAGGAAAATGAAAGGTATAGGTCCACAGTGGTGGTAAGGAGGCTGAAGCTACAGGATCAGTGCTCACAGCTAGAGCATCGCTTGGTCATTTATGCTAATAAGAAGATAGCAGTTGCACAGATGATTATTATTCACAGCCAATTTTCAATTTCTTACTAGCCAAAGTTTCAACATTTCTAGG
This sequence comes from Mesoplodon mirus, assembly GCF_964341445.2. Taxonomy (NCBI): domain Eukaryota; kingdom Metazoa; phylum Chordata; class Mammalia; order Artiodactyla; family Ziphiidae; genus Mesoplodon; species Mesoplodon mirus. The sequence goes on along the minus strand of NC_138978.1, from coordinate 154,471,907 downwards.
CATCTGTGTAAGGAGTAAAGTGAATTGGTTTGAGATTTTTTTTTTTCTCAGCCACTATCTATTGAAGATTCTAATGAACAATGAAATGCCCACAGTTACCCAGAAATAGAAGGCCTGGGTATTCCCACAAGTAGGGCTCAGCCCTGGAGTGACTTAGACCTGGCTTTTTAAATCACAATTCATAATTCCTCATGCTATGCACTGTTTTCTCAGAATTACTATATCTTCTGTAATGTTATGTAGCAACATAAATCAAAGTAGGCACTGACCAAGCATGATGGAAAAACTATGGGCTTCTAAGTTGATCTTATCACTCAGTTATGTGTGTGTGTGTGTGTGTGTGTGCACGTGCGCATACTTGGGGAAGCTACTTAACTGCTTTGAGCCTCAATTTCCTTGCTTGTAAAATGGGGATATTGATGTTTATCTCATAGGGCTGTTGGAAGAATCAGATGATAGAATGAGGAGAAGTCTGGAAAGTCTAACGTGGTACCTGGCCTATTGTAAGTATTTTCCCAAATGACTAAATTTCTTATTATTGACATTGCATATATTTATTTTAATCACCTGACAAACTTCCCCCACTTTATTGCAAAACCAAATGTATAGAGCATCTATTACTAATACCTCATTAGCAGATGCTGTCGATTGCCTTCCCTTACTCCTCAGCCCGCCAGAATTCACGAGCAGCTGCAATAGGCAGGTGACATCTTCCCACCTCAAGGACCTAGGTCTTTCCTCTTCTTTGCCTAAGGGCATTCAAAGGCACTTACACAACCTAGAAGCATAAGAGTTTATGCTCCAAGGGCAACTTCAGCCCCAACCAAATGAAAGATGCCTATAGGTGGAGCAATTCTGAGACATACTCCACATGGTTTCTCAGAAGATTCTCAGTGTGATTGAGCTGAAGCCACCCACCATGGAAACCCACTCAATAATGCAACTTTTTTTTTACTTTTCTCCCTTCTCTGTCTCACTTTCCCCCTTTCTTCACTTATGATTCTTGGACTCACTTTGCAAATAAATTCCTAGTCCCTAATTTCTTATCCCAGGGTTTGTTTTGGGGGAACCCAAACTAAGACATCTACCTCATAGGGTTTTAAAAAATTTTTATGCAGTAAAATTGACTTTATTTTTGGTGTGTAGTTCTATGAGTCTTGATGCATATCCAGAACCAGGATACAGAACAGTTTCCTCCCCCTAAAAATTCCCTTTGTAGTCAAACTATCCTCCAACTCTTAACCCATGGCAACTGTTCCTATAAGATTTCCTTTTTCAGAATGTCATAGAGTGTGTACCCTTTTGAGACTGTCTCCTTTCTTCAACATAATGTCTTTGACATTCATCCATGTTGGTTGTGTATACTAATTCATTCCTTTTCATGGCCAAGCAGCATTCCATTGCACAGATGTGACACAGTTTGCCAATTCATTTGTTGAAGGACATTTGTATTGTTTCTAGTTTTCAAAGATTATGAATAATCCTGCTCTAAATATTCACATAAGTTTTCATTTCTCTAAGATAAATACCTAGAAGTGGATTTGCAGGATCATATGGTAAGTGTATGTTTAACTTTATAAGAAACTGCCAAAATTTTCCAGAGTGGCTGTACAATCTTGCACTCGCATCAGCAATGTGTAGGAGTTCCAGTTGCTCCACATCTTTGATAGCACTTGGTATTGTCATGATTTTATATTATTTTAGCCATTCTAATAGGAATGTAATGGTATTTTTTTTGTAGTTCTAATTTGCATTTCCCTAATGGCTAATGATGGTAAACATTTTTTCATGTGCTTAATTAGCATTATATTTTTTCTTTGTAGAAGTGTCTGTCAAATCTTTTGCTCAGCTACTTAATTGGGTGATTTATTTTCTTACTGTTGAGTTTTGAGTGTTCTTTATATATTCTGGATATAAGTCCTTTATTAGACATGTGATTTGCAAATATTTTCTCCCACTCTGTAGCTTGTCTTTTCCTTTCTCTTAATCATAGGGCTTTAATAAGGACTAATGTGTTTATACACTAAGTTCTTTAAAAACTAAATAGACATGCTGTTTTTCTGTCAGTTGGGGGAAGGCAATATGGAGAAAAGTTTGATTTGGGACTCAGGCAAACCTGAGTTTGAATCCTGGTTCAGTCACCCACAAACTGCTTTGCCATGGACTATTCTGTTAGTTTTCTCATCTGTAAATTATAGACCGTAGTACTTACCGCACAGTGCTTCTGTGAGGGTTAAATGAGATAATATGCATGAAGGACTTAGCCTAGTGACAGGATGTTGTAAGTGTTCAATAAATGTAAAGATTATATTCTTATTATACAATATTCTCATTTGCAAGCCTTTGCATAATCTGCTCCCTCTGCTTAGGTTGTCCTTCTGTATGTCTTATCCCTCTCTCCCTTATTTTCTACTTGCCTAAGATGATTCCAATTTAGGGGGCTTTGCTGGACATCACCAGTTTGGGCCAGATGCCCCTTCTTGGGGCTCCATAGTACCCTTTAATCACCTTGCATCACTCTGTATTTTAAGCATCATAAGCTGTGGGCAACTCGGGGCAGGGCTAATGTCTTTATCATCTAAAATTATTCCAGGTTGCGTTTGATGAATGAATGAATGAATAAATAAATGAATGAATTCATCTCATGAATTGTCGGGGATTCCAATTAGACATCCCTCTGAATATTGCCGAATTCAGTCCCTTTAAGGCAGCCTTAAACATCCCAACTGGATGTCTGTGACTTACACCAGGACCCGGCTTGCAATCAGCCAAACAGTCACTGCATCTTTGACAAGCTGGATGCCGAATGGAGAAAGTTGAATGCTTTGCATCTATTTACTTTTACCACATGCCATAAAAATTAAAAATACATTGTACCACAAGTGCAGTATTTAGTGTCTCACTTTAATTACATTCAAGTGTGTTGCTAAATAGTCTTGAGAAAACCTTAATGACCAGCTGTTCTACCCTTTTCCCATATGTCAGAAATGGTTTCTGAAATCACATTCCAGTACAGTAGGGTTGTATAATTAGACAGTGTATAGTTAACACTTCAAGATTTTCCGCTTAAACTGTGGACCCTTTACACTAACATATTGTGTGATTCTGTTGGTTTGGCGCAATGTAATTAAATGACATGCCAAATAGCAACGGAGATATGCAAACTCCATCAGACTTGTTATCACTGCATCATTATTTGCTCATATCTTTTTCATCGTCAGGATGGCATGCTTTTGTGTGTGTGCTATGCAATATTCAGCATGTTTGGCTGACAAATAAACTTAGTAAAAAGGGCTGTAAACTTTTAATATTCCCTTCATAATGCCATTTATCTCACTAGAATTAGATGTGAGGGTGGCTTTTGCAACCTTTTGAACAAAGAGCTATCACTCAAATACACAGCAACCATTTAAGGAAACAAAACAAAACTAAACTAAAATTCCCCAAGGTTCTAATAGAAGCCAATATTTTACACTGCTTCTGGTGGGGAAATGGGGATTTGAGCTATCCCCAAACTGGATTTGGGAGATAAAAGAAGTTGAATTTGACAATTGATTATTGTGAAAATAAATCATTAGTTACTTGCCATTGCTTGACTCTGAGCTTAATGAGTTGTTTTGAAACCATAGTAATGTCTTATTTGCTTAAATTTGGTTAATTCTTTGATGTTTGAGTATAGACAAGAGACTGAAACAGAAGTATAAAATAAGGAAATGGGAAAATTCTATGAACTAATAATATTCTTTGGCTCTTCCTTTCCTTCTCCCACAAAGAAAATGTCCTTGACGTTGTCCCAAATTTCAAGTCAAAACATAACTCTGATTTCTGATTGAGAATTGCCCAGATAAATATATTAAGACCAAGTCACAGGTGTAGCTTTCTCGAGTCCTAAACAGCAAATTCATTTTTGAAAAAGCTAAGAGAGAGCTTCACTGTTCTAAGACTGATTTACACCATTTTTTTCTTCTAAGCTTGAATTTCCAATGACTTATTTAGATGTAAGCACTGACAGCTGTAATCATGTTTTAAATCTTGCTTTGTATCCTTAGTTATAACGTTGTTCAATTAATATTCAGAATAATGGAAGAGATGTGCCGTTTTGAAAAAGACTTGAATACAGTCCAATGCTTTGGGAAACTGACTCTCGAGAGGATTAGTCAGCATTTAAAACTTGCATTAACAAAAATCTGATCTTCCACCATGCGGCATGCATAATACTTTTCGTTTTTAAACATTTTAGCTTAATACTATGGCATCCTTTGTCCTGATTTTTTTTAATGATTTTAAAATTGAGCTCCTTCAGATCAATTTTGCCTTGACCCTTGTGCATAATTGGACACTTGCAATTGAAAAATATAAGGATGCTCTTTTGCATGGTGCACTAAACTGTATTTCCATTATTAAAGATAAGGGCAATAGTGGACTACAACTTAGTACTTAACATTTCAGGTTTTTCCCCTCAATTTATATCCAAAAAGTTTTCAATCTTTCTTCAAAGCTCAGTTATCCAAACCCAGTCCTTGAGAGAAAAAGAGCTAAAAATGATGTTTTAATAATGAAAAATGATCAATGGGAATAGGATCTTTTGCTGTAAATGGTAAAACAATTGATGATTAGTGATCTTATTTGTTTTTAAATAAGTGTAAATCACACTGAGTTATTTACATGTAAACAAGGATTTGGGTTCTAAAGCTGAAATAAAATGACATGATGGAAAATGAACTGGGAAACAGTGGACTGAGGGCTCTGTGTGGCTCATAGCTAAATGGGAATGAAATCAATTTTAGAAACAGGGAAGAAAGGTGACTGTGAAAGCAGAATAGAAAAAACTTGCTGTTTTATCCTAGTAAAGTAATCGGCTGTTTTATGACCAGAAATAAAGTCAAATGAGCACATACTTCTGTGGGTTTTGTCTCTCCTTAGACCAGTGGCTTGCTCTCTGGCCCAGGACCCGTTGTTTTTCCTCTGCTGAGACCACAATGCTGACCCTGGTGCTAAATGTGGCCTGGAAGGATTTTATTCTTCCCTTTGCATGTTTTTAGAAAAACCTCTTGGCTTCTGTGATAAAGCAGTGGACACTGCAGAGCAGATTCTTATTGCTGCTGAGCCTTACTAGGAGTTTGTAACAGGCACAGCAAATGGTCAATAAATGCTCATTGGAAGAATCTCTTTAAAAGCCCTAATTAAGTGCCTGCCTGCCTGCCAGGGTTGTGCAAGTTTCCACTCAGAACTTTGCTCACCTGGCCCTCCTTCTCAGCAGAGGGGTCCCTGCTTTGGCAGCCTCTTTGAGTCCCATGACTCCTCTGAGATGGAGAGTGAAGGACATACAGAGAGTGATGGAGACCCTCGGAAAGGTGGGGGGCAGCTGCCCGCTGAAGGAGCTAAAGGTGCTGCATGCAGAGGGGAAATGGGGAGCCATCGGCTTCTGACTCGGGGGCTATGCACAGGCAGGATAGATAGTCAAGAGAACAAAAGTATTTATTTAAGACACCACTGGACAGTGGAGTGTTTGCATCATACCTACAGCTAAGGGCATGTTATGTTAATGAGGGTGTTAAAAACATAAAGGTTGAAAGACAGGGAAACCTGTGCCTGACAGAAGCATTGGCGGCGAATGTATTTTTATCCACAAACTGCCTATATTTGTGGAGGTGAGTGGGCTTGAATGTAGAGAGAGCAAGGACCACAGCTTCTGTCTTTCTAACAAGAAAGAGTCTTGTGTTTAAAAAGTCTCTTTCTCAGAGTACTGAAGAGGTTTTTTTTTTTTTTTTTTGGTTGGTTTTCTTGTTTTCCTTGCTTTGTAACATTTTTCTCCATGCGTGGCTATCAGTGAGATAGGCAACAGGGCTGAGCCCTGGGCCCAAGTGGGTACCCTGCCCTCTCCTAGAGCAAGTGGGGGGATAAGGGCCTGCTCCCTGGATGCATTTCCCTAGGATCCTGGCATTTGGGGAATTTGTTTAACTTCCTGGGGAAAGATTCCAACACCCCTGTTTTAGGAGCAAATTATGAACATTTTGACAGGCTCAAGGCCCAGTCTGCTCTTAGCCCAGTATAACCTTTCTAAAACTCAAATAAGATTAGGACAGTTCCTTGATTCAAAATGTAAACAAATGGGGGCTTCCCTGGTGGCGCAGTGGTTGAGAGTCCGCCTGCCGATGCAGGGGTCACGAGTTCGTGCCCCGATCCGGGAGGATCCCACGTGCCGCGGAGCGGCTGGGCCCGTGAGCCATGGCTGCTGAGCCTGCGCGTCCGGAGCCTGTGCTCCGCAACGGGAGAGGTCACAACAGTGAGAGGCCCGCGTACCGCAAATAATAATAAAAAAAAATGTAAACAAATGGTTTCCCCTGGCCTATTAAAAGAAATCTCAAAACTTTAGCATTATCAACCGTGCCTTCACTCTCTGACCCCAGACCACCCCCAGGCCGTGTTTTTTCCTTTTCATCCATCATCTCCAGACACCTTGGACTCAAGTCAGAGTAGCCTAGACATCATTCCTTAAACAGAAGTGCTTTTCCTTTCCCTGTGTCCTTGCTCAAAGAACACTCCCTCCTTTGCCCTTTGCCTGCATGGAGAGCTCCTACTTATCCTTCAGTGCCCAAGTCAAATGCCTCTTCATCTCTATGGCTTTTCCTGAACTCCCCTGGTGCTCTCTCCTCCTTCCACATCCTCCACCCTGTTCCCACTCAAGGAGAACTATTCACCCCTATAGCTGTGATCCCCCTACTATAGCAACTATCACTCACACTATAGGTATTTTTATTGTTGTTTCTCCCACAAAATTGTGTATTATGCAAGAGTTGGAATACTAGCTCCAAAGCTGTTATTTCATAAATATTTGTTGAAGTGAATTTGCCCTTTAATAAACACTAAGAGGATTTCAAGATCTTAGAACTGAAAGAACATCAAAGAGTTTATATTCAAAAGTTTGTTTGTTTTCCTTGTCTATCAAATATAAAAATGTATAAATTAAGAGCTTAGACCTATTCTTTAAATTTAAGAACTTTCTTCCAGGGGATATATATATGTTTTTCTATTCCAGACCATAAGATGTAGTGATACATCTAATAATTACAAAAATATCTATTTTTTTTTCTGATCTTAGAAAAACTTAAAATATAAGTAGATTTATTTCTTGGTTTAAACTGTGTATCTAGTAAAACTCCCTACCTCCAGCGAGAATGGCACTTAAGTATAGATCTCTGAAAAGTGTCTGATCAGATTCAATGTAAGCCTACAAAGACTGCATTGAAGGAATGCTAAAAATATAGTTTTCTGTACTGTGATGTAGATGGGAAAAGCAGCATTACTCCATTTCATATCTATGGCAGTGCCTGTCATACACCCTCCAAAGTCACAACATTTTCTAGACAAGCAGATCTTAAGGCTATTGCCCATAAGAATCATCTAGAACGGGAGGTAGAAAACTATAGCCCACAGGCTAAATCCAGCATGCTGCCTGTTTTTGTAATAATAAAGTTCTACTGGAACACAGCCACGCCCTTGTATTCTCAAATTGTCTATAGCTGCTTCCAGGCTGCAATGGCAGGGGTGAAGAGTTGCAACTATATGATCCACAAGACTGAAAATTTTACTATTTGGTTCTTTGCAGAAATTGTTTGCTGACTTTTGACCTAGAAGTTTCATTTTTGTTTCATTTTTTAAGATAAAACAGATGCCCATGTCCTACCTTAGATAGATTAGTAATTGGAAGAGTAAAACCTGGTCATTTGTGTATATAAGAAGCTCCACATGTGATTCTGAGTACAGGCTCTTAATTTTTATTTTTCAAGAAGTTATCCATAAATCGTGCCAAGCAAATTCTCATAGTACAAGGAATGTCCCTCTAAGGCAAGCACCATATTTTACTTACCTTTGCATCCATAATGCCTAACACTGCTCTAAACATAATTAGATGCAAATAATGCTTTTGTCAAGTGAATGAGTGAGTCGGCAAGGTGAGGAATCTTAGATTGCAGATGTAACTAGACCCTCTAAAAATCACAGTACATGGCAACTACCTTCTCAGGCCCTGGACATGTGCCCTGTTAGTTTCCAGTGAGATTTCTTTCTTCTAACTTCAACCTTACCTAGAAAAACACAAATGCTACTGATTCTCTGTGGATCTGAAAATTTTTTAAAATTTCCAAGAGTGTCAAATGAGGCATGCCTTGGTCTGCATTAGGATGGTCATCTCCTCACTGCTTGGGACATGCAGGAAAAAAAAATTAATCTCATCATGAGAAATGGTGCAGATGGTATATTTGGCATCGCCAGCCTGCGTCGATCAGAGATGCATTTATTTACATGACTTTGTTTGCATGGTGACTATTTATCTGGGCCCTTGCTCACATTTAACCTTTCGAAGGGCCGGCAGAGAGTGAGCCATTTTGCCCTTGGGATTGGATGGAGCAAGCTCCCATAGGGATGATGTTTGTATTTCTTCCTACCTGCAAAACACTCATTTCTTACAACCCCAGGAAACATTTGGTTATGTTATCTCTTGGGTCCAGGAGGAGTGTGGAGTGTGCCAAGTTTAAGGGCCATTGCCAAATACCATGGTTTGCATTATGTAGACAGCATGCCAGTGAAACTGGCGTTACTAGTTGTAGATTTGAGCTCTCGCCTCACAGGCAAAGGATCCCTTAGTCATTTCCAACTGGGATCATGCCCTTTGCTTTGGTTATGAGATATCTTTGTGTGTGTGCACAAACCATGGCCTGCAGGCACAACTAATGGACCACTGTGACTGACTTCTTCTAGGCTGGGACAGTGAGCCCCCAGAGTGGCACCAAAGTGGTCTCAGACCCCATGGGTGATTTAGAGATGCTGAGAAACAGCATGGTGCCTTAGAAAGGGCCTTGGGGAGCCTGGTCCTGGGTCTGTAAAATGGACAAGTCACTTACTTTCTCTGAGCTTTGGTTTCCTCATCTTTTGACAGGAATAATTAGAGTTGTTGTTATGACAACTGAGCTAATCCATATAAAGCATTTGGTGCAGTAACTGGCACCAAAGAAGCTCTCAATAAAAGTTTTTATTATTAATATTATTATTATCATTATTATTGATATATATATCTTACTTAAGGCACAAGGTGGTTGTGAAGATGAAATAACTCATATTGAAGTGCTCTGTGAATCTGCAGAACGCAGCATATGTGAGGAATGCTTGTTTCAGTGGGAAGGAAGGGTAATTGCATAGAGAGGTTCTGTCAAAATGTGTTTCAACATGATTCTCTGACCAAGAGTCCCCAATATTTTTGAAATAAGAAGCTACTGAGTCAGACAGAGAAAGACAAATACTGTATGACATCACTTATATGTGGAATCTAAAAAACACAACAAACTAGTGAATAAAACAAAAAAAGAAGCTAACTCACAGATAGAGAGAACAAACTAGTGATTACCAGAGGAGAGAAGGAAGCGGGGAGGGACTATAGGGGTAGGGGCAAAAAAAGGGTTGTTATGGAATTATATGAAATCTATGTGAAACTTTTGAAAATTGTGAAGAATTAGAGAAGTTAAAGAATCTTTCATTCAAAAAAATTATAAAAACACAAGGTAATAATATAAAGTAATTGGTTTGTAATCATAAAAATAATAAAAAAATTAAAAAGTGGAGAATTTAATTTTAAAGCAAAAAAAAGAAGGAGAAGCTACTATTCATTTTTCCAAACCCTTGAGAGACCAATGGCCTATTGGTAAGCAGTCATTCTGATGAGCTGATTCCAGTGAGGAGGTAGCAGCTGTGCTGGTGGGACTCTTTCTGAGCAGAATCAAGGTTGGGCCTGGATGCTGCCTAGACTGCACTTCTTGCTGTGCACTGAGTCAGTCACTGAGGGAATGCAAGAGGATTTCTACCAGAGAAGGCAGCAAGCATGTGAGCCATCTACCTGGGGGAGTGATGGGACAGAGAAGCAATTTCCTGGTGTGTTTGAAATGTGTTACCTCAGTTGGCCTGGGAGCCTAATGGTTTCATTCAACAGGCATTTATTGCTTTCCTACTTACTTAGACTAGTGCACAAGGGGTACACTTTGAGCAGGCTGGGTGAAGTGATCTTCCTCCTGGCCATAACTTGAAAAGATGGAAGGAATCAAGGCTGTCCTTGAAAATAATGGGAAGGTGTGGATATATTCAAGTCCATTATTCTTTATAAATACATCTCAGTGTTGCTTCATGAGGAAGATTATTGCACAGTGGTCTCTATCAGGTTTTCATAAGGAATCAAATGTAATCGGAAGAAATCACAGATGCTCAAGATGACAGCTACTAGTCATGACAATGGCATCTCAAACTCTGGTGTCACATGCCTCACAGGTGGGATACACAATGGGTGCCCTGCAAGGCCTTGTTCATAGGGCTCTGAAACATCTACCTGGTCAATCAATTCAGTAAGAAAGGTCATTCAACAATAATTAGTTTGTTCCCACACCTCACCTGCTGAACAAAGTTCTAGGCGCATAATAGGTATTCAATAAAACCTTAAGACTAATTTAATGATAATATATAATATTTGTTAAACACTTGAGAGATGTCAGGTCTTTTTATAACTGCTTTATATGTGTTGATTAATATTATCTTCACAATAGCTTAATGAGATAGCATTATTATCACCATTTTCAGAGGTGAAGAAATAATAGCCTTTTGTTCAGGGTCATAGAGTTAGAAGTGGTGGAGCTGAATTCCACCCAGGCTGAAGGATTCAGATCCCATTAAACCACGTGCAGGCACTAGACTCACTTTAAAAGTAATGTGTGGCTTCCTTTGCTGTGCAAAAGCTTTTAAGTTTCATTAGGTCCCATTTGTTTATTTTTGTTTTTATTTCCATTTCTCTAGGAGGTGGGTCAAAAAGGATCTTGCTGTGATTTATGTTATAGAGTGTTCTGCCTATGTTTTCCTCTAAGAGTTTGATTGTGTCTGGCCTTACATTTAGGTCTTTGATCCATTTTGAGTTTATTTTTGTGTATGGTGTTAGGGAGTGTTCTAATTTCATTCTTTTACATGTAGCTGTCCAGTTTTCCCAGCACCACTTATTGAAGAGGCTATCTTTTCTCCATTGTATATTCTTGCCTCTGTTGTCAAAGATAAGGTGATCATATGTGTGTGGGTTTATCTCTGGGATTTCTATCCTGTTCCATTGATCTATATTTCTGTTTTTGTGCCAGTACCATACTGTCTTGATTACTGTAGCTTTGTAGTATAGTCTGAAGTCCGGGAGCCTGATTCCTCCAGCTCTGTTTTTCTTTCTCAAGATTGCTTTGGCTCTTCAGGGTCTTTTGTGTTTCCATACAAATTATAAAATTTTTTGCTCTAGTTCTGTGAAAAATGCAATTGGTAATTTGATAGGGATTGCATTGAATCTGTAGATTGCTTTGGGTACATAGTCATTTTCACAGTGTTGATTCTTCCAATCCAAACAAGATGAAAAGACAACCCTCAGAATGAGAGAAAATAATCCTGAAAAGGATTAGTCTCCAAAATATACAAGCAGCTCATGCAGCTCAATATCACAAAAACAAACAACCCAATCCAAAAATGGGCAGAAGACCTAAATAGACACTTCTCCAAAGTAGACATACAGATTGCCAACAAACACATGAAAAGATGCTCAACATCACTAATCATTAGAGAAATGCAAATCAAAACCACAATGAGGTATCACCTCACACCAGTCAGAATGGCCATCATGAAAAACTCTACAAACAAACAATAAATACTGGAGACGGTGTGGAGAAAAGGGAACCCTCTTGCACTGTTCGAGGGAATGTAAATTGATACAGCCACTATGGAGAACAGTATGGAGGTTCCTTTAAAAACTAAAAATAGAATTACCATATGACCCAGAAATCCCACTACTAGACATATACCCTGAGAAAACCATAATTCAAAAATATACATGTACCACAATGTTCATTGTAGCACTATTTAAAATAGCCAGGACATGGAAGCAACCTAAATGTCCATCAACAGACAAATGGATAAAGAAGATGTGGCTCATATATACAATGGAATATTACTCAGCCATAAAAGGCAAGGAAATTCTTATTTGTAATGAGGTGGATGGACCTAGAGTTTGTCATACAGAGTGAAGTAAGTCAGAAAGAGAAAAACAAATACCAGATGCTAATGCACATATATGGAATCTAAAAAAAACGGTACTGATGAACCTAGTGACAGGACAGAAATAAAGACACAGATGTAGAGAACGGACTTGAGGTCATGGGGGGGAAGGCGAAGCTGGGACAAAGTGAGAGAGTAGCACTGACATATATACACTACCAAATGTAAAATGGATGGCTTGTGGGAAGTTGCTGCATAGCACAGGGAGATCAGCTTGATGGTTTGTGATGACCTAGAAGGGGTGGGATAGGGAGGGTAGGAAGGAGGCTCCAGAGGGAGGGGATATGGGGATATATGTAAATATATAGCTGATTCACTTTGTTGTACAGCAGAAACTAACACATCATTGTAAAGCAATTATACTCCAATAAAGATATTAAAAAAATAAAAGTAATGAGTGGCTTTAAAAAGAAAGAAAACATTGAATTCGGGGAATGTCCACTTAAGGTGTTTCTTTAACTGATTGCCTTTTAATTCTTGGCTCAACATTTGGCTCAACACTTGGCATCAACCATTTTTGTATGGATGTAATTTTAGTAAAAATTATGCAAAGCAAGTAGATTATATCATGTAGAGCAAGCACTTGGTGATTAGTCTGAGGACATGGAAGGAAGGAAAGGAGGAAAGGAGGAAGGAAAGGAGGGAGGAAAGAATGAAATAAAGGAAGGAAGGAGAGAGAGGGAAGGAGGGCAAGAAGGAGGGAGAGAAGAGAAGGGGGAGGAAAGGAAGAAAGAAGGAAAGATATGAGACTAATTTGATGATGGAGATAGAAACTGTTGAGTGTGTATGTGTGTGTTTGTATAGAAGCAGTAAGAAGAAGAATGAAAGCATCTTTCCATTATAAGTTCTCATATTTCTTCATGCTTCCTGCTCCTTTACAGTGTGCACTTTTCAGAGAAAGGTCTAGTAGTGACCCAACACATTCTAACTACCGTATCCTGAGCATAAGTTTATATCCCCCAATGCGGGGGAGAAGAAGGTCCACAGAATTACAGTGAAAGAGGACTGATGACAGTGTTGGTTCTGTGAGCAACCCCATTCAAGACACCAAAGGAAAAGCCCCAACAGGCAGTTCCCTTTAGCCTGGAAGAAGGAGTGAAAGACAGCCAGACTCTCATCATCCAATCACATCTCAGGGGTTCAGATTTTCTCAGCTCCCTGGAGGCTTCTGCCCTCGCAGACAGGAGGATTGTAGAAGATGGGGAGTTTGCAGGCATCCAGTGGCACTGCCTGTAACCACACCAGGCACTGCCACTCTGCAGTCATCACACCAAGATGGAGAACTCCTCCTAAACCCAAGCCTATTACAGCTCTACCTGCGAGGCAGCCCACACAGAGGGTGGCAAGGCTGCCACCATGCCTTCCAGAAGAGGCTGGTGGCCAATATGTTACACAGAGCTGAGAGGCCAAGGAGCAGTGGTTGTAGTGAACCAGGTAGCCAGCTCTTGGTTAGCACTTTGCAGAGGGATCAGATGGCCTCCAACATTGAGAACCATTGCAGGAAAGATGAAAGGGGAAACTTCAGCCCGGGAGAAAGAAGCATGGCACACTCTGGCCCCCAGAGAAGAGAGAGAAAATGGCAGGCACCCAAGGACAGATCTTGTCTCATGAAGAGGTTTTTAGCTGTTCCAATGGAGAGGGAAGTGTGCCTTGTGGGTAGAAGGAGCCTATCTAGCCTATTCTGAAATTCCCAGGCAGTGTCAGGTGCCAAGGTTGTAGAGTTAGACTCGACACAGCAAAAGAATTCTCCTAAAGTGCTTTGAAACACAAAAGAAATTGTTTTCAACCTACTGAGTGGCAGAAGGAGTAGTGGTGGATGATATAACTTGCTAATTCTTTTTCATAGTGAATTTATGCCACTGGGTAATTGACTTAAAGAAATGGACATCTGTTGTGGGGTTTTGTCCATTTAAACTTTATAATGTTTTGGGGGGATGCTATAGACAGAATTGTGTCCCCTCAGAGTCATATGTTGAAGGCATAATCCCCAATGTGCCTATAATTGGAATAAGGAAGTAATTAAGGTTAAGTCCGGTCATAAAGGTGGATGGAGCCCTGATCCATCCAAGAGGATTAGTGTCCTAATAAGAAGCAATACCAGAGAGCTCATTCTCTTTCTCTCTTCCCCATGTGAGAACACAGCATGAAGGCAGCCATCTACAAGCCAGGAGAGCACTCTCAGCAGGAACGGGAACCTTGATTTTCGACTACCCTGTCTCCAAAACTCTGAGAAAATAAACTCCTGTTGTTTAAGTCACACAGTCTATGGTATTTTGTTATGGCAGCCCCAGTAGATGAAGACAGGGATGGGGGTGTGGGGGCATGAGATGCTTTAAGTATCTGCAAGCTCGATTTCCTGTAATATGCTCAGATGAGACTGTAAAGCCAGAGGCTGTTTGTAAAACTTTGGCTTTCTGTATGGTGCTGAGGAGTTAACCCCAAATAATCCATCTGAGTCCCAGGGTTTGTATTTGTGGGGAGGGGGGCACAGCATTTATCTTGAAAAGTCTGTAAGCTTTTTTAAAGATGAAAAATGTTATATGGAAAATAGCACTATAAAAGCAGAGTGTGAAAAAAATATGAGAGGGAGAACTCAAGAACAAAAATATAATGCTTATATTGGCCTACAGGGAGTAGAACACTTAGACTAACTTTAGTACTGAGTATTTCCTTTAAAAAAAATCATGGGGCTTCCCTGGTGGTGCAGTGGTTGAGAGTCCGCCTGCCGATGCAGGGGCTATGGGTTCGTGCCCCGGTCCGGGAGGATCCCATATGCTGCGGAGCGGCTGGGCCCGTGAGCCATGGCTGCTGAGCCTGCGCATCCGGAGCCTGTGCTCCTCAATGGGAGAGGCCACAACAGTGAGAGGCCCGCGTACCGCAAAAAAAAAAAAAAAAAAATCATGTCTCCTAAAACCAACTCCAAATGGAGTCATATAAACCCAAACAGTAGAATCAGGGGAATTTTCCAGTAAGGGAGAACATTTTGATAATATTAGTAATTTAGTTTTGTTGTAAGGAAATTAATTCAGTGATTTGTTCAGAATAGTTACAAAAATGTACAGTCTCAGAGATTAGTGAGGAATCCAATTCCTGCTGGAGACAGCAATTCTCTGGTCTCCTAGAGGAGATAAATTATAATATTTTATTGTGTCACAGTGGGGGAAAGGAAGGGGAAGTTCTCTGGCTTCTGTCCCTTTGTCCTGGAAGAATTACAGACTTACATGGAACATATCTCCTGCTTTCTTGCCTTATTATTATTGTTTCCTTTTTTTCCTTGTTCATATTTGTTTGAATTTTTTACCATTTTTATTGTGATATAACTGACATATAATGTGTAAGTTTAAGGTGTACATTTGTGATGATTTGATTTGATATATGTGTATATTTCAAAATGATTATATCAATAAGGTTAGTTAACACATCCATCATCTCACACAGTTACCTTGTGTGTGTGTGTGTGTGTGTGTGTGTGTGTGTAGAACTTTAAAGATTGACTCTTAGAAACTTTCAAGTATACAATACAGTACTGTTTTGTCAACTTTCTGTACATTAGATCCCCAGAAATCATTCATTTCAAAACTGGAAATTTGTATCCTTTGACCACCTTCATCCATCCCATCCCACCTCCCTCAATCCCTGCCAACCACCAATCTCTGTTTTTATGAGTTTGGTTTTTTTAAAGACTCTACATATAAGTGAGCTCATATAGTATTTATGAGCATAATACCCACAATTTTCATCCAAGTTGTTGCAAATGGCATGATTTCCTTCTTTTTTATGGCTGAATAATATTCCATTATATATATCTGTATCTATCTGTCTATCTATCTATATTACATTTTTTTCCCATTCATCCATTGACAGACACTTATGTTGCTTCCATACCTTGGCTATTGTGAATAACACTGCTTTGAACATGGAATATAGATATCTCTTCAAGATAGTGATTTCATTTCCTTTGGACATGTACCTGAAAGTGGAATTTCTGGATCGTATGATAGTTCTATTTTTAATTTTTTTAGGAAACTTTGTACTCTCTCATACTGCACCAGTTTACACTCCCACCAACAGTGCACAGGGGATCCCTTTCATCCACATCCTTGCCAATACTTGTTATCTCTTGTCTTTTTGATGATAGCCATTCTAACAGGTGTGAGGTGATATCTCACTGTGGATTTGATTTGCATTTCCCTGATGATTAATGATGTTGAGCACCTTTCCATGTACCTGTTAGCCATTTGTATATCTTCTTTGGGAAAATGCCTATTCAGGTCCTTTGACTATAATTAATTGGGTTATTTGGGGTTTTAGTTTTGGTTTGGGGTTTATTTTGCTATTCAGTTGTATGAACTTCTACTATATTTTGGATATTAACCCCTTATCAGATATATGGTTTGCAAATATTTCTCCCATTCTGTAGGTTGCCTTTTCATATTATTAATTATTTCTTTTGCTGTGCAGAGGCTTTTTATCTTGATATAGTCCCACTTGTTTATTTTTGCTTTTGTTGCTTGTGCTTTAGGTGTCAAACCCAAGAAAATTATTGTCAAGACCAATGTCAAAGAGCTTACCTCCATGTTTTCTTCTAGGACTTCTGTAGTTTCAGATATTACATTTAAGTCTTAATCCATTTCAAGTTAATTTGTGTGAGTAACGTAAGGTAGGGATGTAGTTTCATTATTGAAGAGACTATCTTATCCTCTGTGTATTCTTAGCTCCCTTGACAAATACTGGTTGACATAAATGCATGAGTTTATTTTTGGGTTCTCAATTCTGTTCCACTGGTCTGTGTGTCTGCTTTTAATGCCAGTACCATACTGTTTTGATTACTATAGCCTTGTAATATAGTTTGAAACCTGTAAGTGTGCATCCTGCTTTTGTTCTTCTTTCTCAAGATCGCTTTGGTTATTCAGGGTCTCTCATGTGGTTCCACACAAATTTCAGGATTTCTTTTTCCATTTTTAAAATGTCATTAAAATCTTGGTAGGGATTGCATTAAATCTGTAGATTGCTTTCAATAGTATGGACATTTTAACAATATTAATTCTTCCAGTCCATGAACATAGAATATCTTTTTATTTGTTTGTGTCTTCAATATCTTACATCAATGTTTTATACTTTTCAGTATACAGATCTTTCACCTCTTTGGTTAAGTTTATTCCTAAGTACTTTTATTCTTTTTGATGCTATTAAATGGGATTGTTTTCTTTATTTCTTTTTCAGATAGTTTGTTGTTAGTATATAGAAATGCAACCAATTTTTGCATATTGATTAAGAAAAGAAATGAGAGTTGCTGACAGGCAAATATGGAACATTCAAAGAGAAGCAGAAAAACTAAAACTATCTCTGAAAGATGCTTCTAAGAAGAACCAGAAGGATATCTGTGTAGTTCTGGCCAAAGAGGAGATCAGATCAAGGAAGGCTGTGAGCAAGCTTTATTCATCTAAAGCTCACATGAATTCTGTGCTCACAGAGATGAAGAACCAGCTTGTGGTCTTATGAGAGGCTGGTTCCTGTAGAAGAGCCCAGAAGTGATGAAGGCTATTCAGAGTCTTGTGAAGATTACATAAATCCAGTTCAAATAAATAGATTATAGAATGCAGATAAAATAAATAGATTAATAAATGCAGGCATTGTCCAAAGAGATGAAGAAGGCTGGGAACATGGAAAGATGTTAGAGAACACTTTTGAAAGCATAGATGATCAAGAAGAAATGGAAAAAGCAGCAGAAATGGAAATTGACAAAATTCTGTTTGAAATTACAGCAGGGACCTTGGACAAAGCACCTAGTAAAGTGACCAATGCTGTTATGGAACCTGAATCTCCAGGAGTGATGGCCACCTCAGAAAGTGAAGGAGAGGAAGAGTCCCTGGAGGCCATGCATCCCAGCTGGCCATGCTTTGTGGCTAGGGGCCACCCTGCTGGGCCTCAGGCTTTTCTCATGGCCCACTTGCTGTGTGTACATACACTCCTCTGATGCAGCTACTATTTTATGTATCTCTTGCACTACACCTCTGTGATGAGACATTGCATTCTGGAGAAGATTCTCTCCTAATATCTCTTCACTCTCTGCAGAAGTTTTGTGATCTCAGCCAGACTGTTCTTATGAGAAGTGGTGTAATAAATGCATCATTTTTAGGAGTATAAACAGAAGTATCTTTTTAGGGGGGAAGCAAAGAAATCTGTCTTCTCACAAAACACTTTTGAGAATAGAGTTGATTGCCTGAATGTTGAGGACTCTATATTTTTTTGTATGTAAAACACTATATAAATAGATTTTAATAAATTTCTGCTTTAACACTTAGAAAAAAAATTAAAGTTTTCTAGGTATAAGATCATGTCATCTGCAAACAGAGAAAATTTTACTTCCTCCTTTCATCTTGGTTCCACTGGGTTTGGATGGTTTGTCAGATTCTGAGTGGGATGGAAGGGGGATGTGTTTAACCTACTGGACTCCAACATGAAACTGAAGTCCATGGCTTGATTAGCTATTTCTTACCATTCATCTCCTGGCTGCAATATCAAGCAAGGGATTTGAGTTCCAGGTTGAAGCAGAGGATGGCAGGAACTTCTGTAAACTTACCTGCAGACCACAGATTAGCTGTTATACACATTGGCAATTGCCTTGAACCCCTCAGCCCCCCAGAAGGGATGGTCCAGATGCAAAATTGAATGACTATGAAGGTAAAAGTTATAGGGAAAATGAACTGAGTCAATGGGAAGCTTCCTTTGGGTCATTCCATGGTCTGACTGCCCACTCCTTTTCTCCTTCCCAATGAATCAGGATGCACCCAATAAGCTGTACACATTTACTGAGGTATCATGTCAGGCACAGTATGAGGTGCTAGCAATACTAAGTGAATTAGATGGTCTTTCTTAGTGCAGCTGAGATAAATAGATGATGGTTATCACTATCATGGTACTTGCTACATTATATTTACATGCTTGTCTCTGTGTTCACTCTCTGTGTGCTCCTTTGGAGCAGAGAGTCAATGTAATCTAACTTTGTGTTCCCAATGCTTACCACAGTGCTTAAAAATAGTTTCTGGATAAATAAATACATTTTTTGGATAAAGTAATAAGGGAAAGACTATAACAAGTTTATATATTATTACAGGGAGACAAATAGACTTGAAAACAAATATGCCCATTAAAGGTGCTGTGATTAAAGTCCACAAAGGAGTGTGAGAAAGAAAAGTAATTAGTTCTAAGAAGTAGGTGGTGACACAAAGAAGATTTAAAAAGTAGGTGATTTTTGAGATAATTTTAAAAAGATAAATAAATGTTGGTTTGCTAGACAGGGATAGTGGGGAGGATATTAGAAGCATTGCAGGTAGAAAAAAAAAAGTTGAGCAAAGGTATGGATCATGGTGATGTAGAATAGCATTGTGAATGACAGAGATGGGAGGTGTGAGATGTTTCCTGTGATGAGAACATAAGCTGTGGGCAGAAGTTTGTTGAGAGAGTTTCTAGAGAAGAGAATATATATGCCAATTAAGGGGTTTGAACTTTATCTCAAGGGCAGTGGAAGTCTGTTAGAGGGTTTTAAGCACAAAAGAGATTTAAATAAAACTACTTTTTGTGTTGTTGTTAAGGAAGATCTCAGCTGATGATTGTATTCAGGAATTTTTCACGAGGTCAAGATCAGAGTAGACAGTGTTTTAAGGAGAGGGAACAACTGCAAGAATGTTGGAAAGCTAGAGATCAGAAAAAGCATGGTTCATGAAAAAAAATGTTCAGAGCAGAGCGACAATAACAGGAGTTCCAAAGAGAAACGATTAGAGTCAAGCTGCAGCAGGGGGCACAGGAGGGAGAAGTGACACCAGAGAACTTAAAAAGAAAAGACAGAGTATAGGCATTAACTGGATATGTGGGCGAGTGCGGGGGTCAGGTGACTCCCAGTTCAGCCTGGATGACTGGGTGGACAGTTATGCCACTCCTGACAGTAAAAGAGGTGGTAGAAGGAGCAGATTTGGGGAGGGGAATCTGATTGGTGAAGTTTTGTGTATATTGTTTGGAAATGTGTGTGGAACACCAGGTTGAGATGGTTCAGTAAGCAGAATGCAGTTTAGGAATGAGGTTTGATATAGAAATGACAACACTGGCCTCAGCAACATAGAGACCAGTAGAAGTTCAGGGAGTAAAAGAGATTACCTGGGAGAAATCTCATTCAATGTATTGTGAAATAAAAACAGTACAAAAAATAAAATCTTGGGATAGAGGTAGCATGTCAACATTAAGTAACAGGCAGGGGAAGAAGAGCCAGAGAAGGAACTGCTGGGGTTCTACATTTTTGACCAGGCAGGAAAAAGATAAAGAAGTAAGGAACTAGAGAGATGCAAAGACAAAGTGAAGAATTAAATTTAAAATTTACAAATCAACAAAGAAGGAGAGGTGGAAAGTCCAGCAGAGGTAAACACTGTATCTGAAGAGAAGTGATGGAATTGGATGAAGAAGAGTTGAAGGGGTTGAGCTCATACTGAAGGGCAGATGGTGCATCCCATGAACCTGGAGGAAAGGGGGCAAATTGTCGACTGGGCAAGGAAGACTCCAGAATTAGTTATAGATTCAAGGATGGGAATTCCCACCTGTTAACCTTGGTTTTCTCAGTAAAGTAAGAGGCAAATTCATTTGCTGAAAGAGGAGGGTTGATGGTGGCAAAGGAGTAAGAAAATGGATAAAGGGGTGGAATAGCAAATCTGGGAGTTGGGAGAAGGCTTGACCAGGTATAAGCATAATAGAGAAATGGAAGGATTTCATGGAATCCCACGTCCCTCCTAATTTCTTGAGGGAAATTTGTTTCTGACTGTCAGAAAAAGAATAAAAATTTCCTAAGGACATGCAATCAGCTAAATAAATTATGAAACAGAGATCATATTCTATTTTAATGAAGTATGAAAACCCACAGTTTTTATATCAAAATAAAAGCCAAACAACTAAGCATTAGGATATATTGGGACTGGAATCACTAGTGTCCAAATGTCAAAGATGAGGGAAAGAATAGCATAGCCCATGGATAAAAATCAATGTATTGTGCCCCCCTAATTAACAAACAAATAATAAAATACTCCAAGCCCAAGTGTAGATTGTACTGCTATGCTTGTAGCAAGATAGGTTCGCAGACCATAAATTTGAGGTGACATGAATTTAAACAGTTGTGAGAATGCTTAGCAGCTCAGCCATTAGAACAGTGTCAGATGGTAGATGGCCACTCTGACCCAAAGCAGAGGGTTTTTGTGTCCTGTGTATCAGAAGGACAGAGCAGAGGGTCCTTCCCTGGAGAAACATCTGAGTCCTAAATGGAAGGCCAGTGTCCAATTAAGAAGAACATTGGATCAAAAGCTCCAACCTCCTTTTCCCAGTAAAACAGACAATGTTCTGGCCAGCCTAATCAAGAGAAAAGATAGAAATTAAACATCAATCATCAATTTAAAATCTTCTAGTAACCTCGTTATAAAAATGTACTACCTTGATATGATTTAAAATCTCTCGCCACTTAAGTGTCCATCAACAGATGAATGGATAAAGAAGATGTGGCCCATATATACAATGGAATATTACTCAGCCATAAAAAGAAACGAAATTGAGTTATTTGTAGTGAGGTGGATGGACCTAGAGTCTGTCATACAGAGTGAAGTAAGTCAGAAAGAGAAAAACAAATACTGTATGCTAACACATATATATATGGAATCTAAGAAAAAAAAAAAGACTCATGAAGAACCTAGGGGTAAGACGGGAATAAAGACACAGACCTACTAGAGAATGGACTTGAGGATATGGGGAGGGGGAAGGGTAAGCTGTGACAAAGTGAGAGAGTGGCATGGACATATATACACTACCAAACGTAAAATAGCTAGTGGGAAGCAGCCGCATAGCACAGGGAGATCAGCTGGGTGGTTTGTGACCACCTAGAGGGGTGGGATAGGGAGGGTGGGAGGGAGGGAGACGCAAGAGGGAGGAGATATGGGAACATATGTATATGTATAGCTGATTCACTTTGTTATAAAGCAGAAACTAACACACCATTGTAAAGCAATTATACTCCAATAAAGATGTAAAAAAAAATAAATTAATTAATTAAATAAAATTTCTCTCTGAAACCAACAGCCAATACTTACAATACTTAAAAGTAAAATAGCAGAAACATTCTTATTAAAGGTAAGACTAAGATAAGGATGACATCATAATTATTCATTTTATGCTATTCTGAAGTTATAGCCAATGGAAAAGGGCAGAAAAGAGAAATAAGAAAAATAATTATTGGAGAAGAAAGAAAAATTATTATTTACAGACTATATGTCTATCTAGAAAATTCATGAGAATAAATTTGAAAATTATTTGAACTAGTTAGAAGGTTTAAAAAGATGATCAGTTACAAAATTAATATAGAAAAATTTACTAGATTCCAGAAATTATCAATTAAAAAGCACAATGAAAAAAGTTCTGCCCAGCAGAGTAACAAAAACTACAAAAAGTTATAATATCTAGGAAAAAATTTAATAAAAGCTCTGTTAGAGCTACATGAAAAACAACTGGAAAATTTTACTGAGGGACATTAAAAACAACTTTAAAAAGTTGATGCTGCTGCTGTTTTCCTGAATGGTGAGATAGAAGAGTATAAATATATTGATTGTCCTCAAACAGACATATTTATACACAAATCCCCAATTGTTTTATAAAACTAGTTAAAATTATGACTTTACCTACATACATGAGCTTATCCATTTATGAAAAGCCAAGAAAAAACACTGAAAAAAATGAGAGGGAATTTGTACCATCAGAAAGCTATAAGTTATTTTAAATGTACATTTGTATATCCATAGGTTGTTTAGAACCAGAAAGAAACCCTAGTATAATTAAGAACTTAGAATAAGGTAAAGTTGAAATTTAAATTTGTGAGAAAATGGTGGAGTACCCACTAGATGAAGCAGGATAAATGGTTGACTATAAGTTATAGCCTCTACTAGACCAGTGTAAGTGTCTGCTTGGATTTGCCAGCCTCTGCCTCCTCCTGAGCTGCCATTCCTCATCTTCTAACAGCCCTGCTCCCCCAGGCTCCAGGCACAGCCTCCATTGCTCTTTCTGTCATACAGAAGACATAGCAGTTCCAGCAGCCACGTAAGATTCAACTGAGTCGATGGAGCCCAGACTTCCCAGCAGCTGCCTGGAATGTTTAGGTAATGCAACTCAGAAGCACAAACCATGACCATCAAAAGAAAGGAGACAGAGCTGACAGATCAGTTCCTCTCTCCTCATCCTCCTCTTCTCCATTGGACTCATGCATTGGCTGTGTCAGCCTCTCCCTCTGTTGAAATCCTGCATCTGGGCAATGGCTGTGTTTTCCTGTGAAACTGTGGCTAGTCTCATAACAATGCACCACGTTTGATTTTCTTTCCTCCTTCCCTTCCTTACTTCCTCATTTTCCTTTTCTTACTCTTGATGCCCTGGTATCCCTTTCCCCCCAAACCTCTAATATGTAAGCTTTTCCTCAGGCTCTGCTTTACTAGGAACTGGGACTCAGACACATTCCTTCTTCACACTTCATACTAAAATACATCATAGATGGATTAGAGCATTACAACGTAAAAACAGTGCATAAAAGATGAAAAAGAAAATATTAGTGTATCTATCTATAAAGATGTATGATACAGAGGTGCAGAAAATCTTTTTACTCCAAAATTTGATAGATTTGACTTTATACAATCTTAAACCTTTGCAGAAGGATCATAAGCAAAATTAAATAACAAATAACAAAGAAAATATTTGAAATGCCTTACACAGAAATAGGTTAACATACGTTAATAGATTGGTATAAGTTAATATATAAGAAGCACTTAATAAATACATTTAAAAAATCTTAACAGAAAAAACTAGACTAAGAATTTGAACAAGTAATCCACAAAAAAGAAACCCAAAGGATTGAAAAATTTATGAAAAAAAATTCAGGCTTACTAAAATCAAGGAAACACAAATGAAAGCAACAATAATTTATTATTTTCTTCTAACAGATTTTTTAAGGTTAAAACAAAAGGCAATGCCCCAAATCAAGGAGGGTGCAAATGTGCTTTCACAAACTACTGGTAGTTCTGTAATTTGGTATGTTCTTTCTGGAAATATATACCAAAATTTCATTTTTTTCTTATCCTTTAAACTAATAAATCCACATATAAAAATGTATCCTAAGGAAATGATCAGAGATCTAAGACTTATGTTGAAAGATATTTAAAGCAATATGGTCTCTTGTTGTTGTAAACAGCTGGAAACAAGACAAATACCAAAGAAAGGGACTGGCTAAATAGATTTTTGTATATTAATAAGATGGGATGCTCTGCACCTATTTCATATTTTCATATACGAAATGTTGTGGGAAAATGTCCTCAACATATGCTGGAATATAAAAAACTGCTTATAAAATTATGTAAAATAAAATTTTAAATAGAAAAACCCAAAGGATTTACACAGTGTATGCAACTCTCTTCTCTCCTTTAACATCTTCTCCAAGACAAAACTAAACTAAACTCAACATGAACTATGGAATGTTTGGAAGCACAAACATTAAAAAAAAAAATTAATGATGAGTCACTAGTGTGTTTTTTCTAGAATAACTTTTGCTAATTTCTTAATCATAAAATATTATTTTTAAATGATTTTGAGCCATAGACCTAAATGTGAAAGATGAAACTATAAAAATTCTAGAATAAAATATAGGATAAAATCTTAGGACCTTGAGGCAGTTGCAGATTTCAAAGCTCAAACTATTTTATGATTTTAGAAAAAAGAAGTGACAATTGGACTTTATTAAAATTTAAAAATTTTGCTCCCCAAAAGATAATTTTAAGAAATTAGAAGGCAAGCCACAAAATGAAAGAAAGTATTTTCAATGAGTGTTTTTAACTGCTTTTATCTAGAATAGATGAAGAATCCTTATAATTCAATGAGAAGACAACCCAATTCTGAAAATAGGCAAAATATTTGAATACACAGTTCACAAAGATATACAATGGCCTAACCACATGAAAATAGGGTCAAAATCATTAGTTATCATGGAAATGCAAATTAAACTACAAAGAGATACCATTATGTACCCACTAGAATAGTTGAAATTAAAGGCTGATAATAACTAAATGTTGGCAAGGATGTGAAACAAGCAGAACTCACATATGTTGTTGTGTGAATGTAAAATGGTGCCACCACTTTGAAAAACTGTCTGTTTCTTAAAAAGTTAAACATATACCTACCATACCACCAGCCTTTCTACCCCTAGGTATTTACCCAAAAGGAAGAAAAATATATGTCCACACAAAATATTATGTGTAATATTCCTGGCAGTTTATTTGAAATAGCCCCAAACTGGAAATAATCCAATGTCCATCAATTGGTGAATAAATAATCAAATAGTGGTATATCTATACAATCAAATATTTTTCAGCAATAAAAAAGAATGAATTCCTGATATATACACCAATATGAATGAATTTCAATGTGATTTTGCTAAGTAAAAGAAGCCAGATACAAAAGATTTCATGATTAGTTTTCATTCTCTATAGCATTTATATAAATGTAATCTATCCAAAAAACTAATCTAATCAAAACCAGATCAATAGTTGCCTATGGCCAGGAGTAGAGGGAGGGATGGTTGGTCAAAGGACACAAGGTAATTTTGGAGAATTATGAAAATTTTCTGTATCTTGATAGTGGTGGAAGTTTCATGGATACATACATTTGTCAAAACTCATTGAATTGTACACTTTAAATGGATGTATTGATAGTTAATAATATATAAATTATACATCAATAAAGTTATCTAAGAATTATTTTCTTCCTGTGTTCCTTGCTGGCCGAAAACTACTCAATCTTGATTACTTCTTTGCTTATTGCCTGTTCTCCTACTTATTATTGTTTTGCTATAGTAGATTTAGGGATACAATTATAATTGCTTCTTTGTGTGTGTGTGTGTGTGTGTAAGAGAGAGAGAGAGAGAGAGAGAGAGAGAGAGAGAGAGAGAGAGGGAGGGAGAACTGAGAAAGAAGAGATTGAAAATTCCAAAATGCTAGGGGATTTTTGGTGAAGAGAAAGTTCCAGAGGCTTGGAATCCAGAGTACAGATGGATGTATGGGACTTGGAGAGTGATGACAGGATATTGGAAAATTTGAGGTGGACTCATGAGAATCTGAACTAGCCATGTCTGATAACCTCAAATGTTCCACAAACGAAAAATAACATCTTCTGTAAGATGGTCCTGGATGGACTGGTAGTTGAGGAGAGTACAATGCACTATAGAAGTCAACAAGAAATGAATAAACGGTTAAATTGAAACAGGTGAAGGTCAAGGGATGATCAGGAAACTCCAGAACAAGGTGAACCCTCTTCGTGCTCTCAGTGTTTTTTCAGGCCCTTCTCCTCCTATGATGTCCATGGGGGAATAGCACATTGCTGACCTTTGATTATCAACCCACCTTACTTTCTCATATCTGAACTTCACAAATATTTCACAACTGTCTAGAGGTTCAATGTGGAGAATTAGGAAATGGAGGTTCTTCTACCCTGGTTATTGATAGGTCTTTGTTTGATTTTCTTAAGAATCACCAGATCTGGTCTCTCTCCAGCTGATGGAGGCATGATACTCATGATGTAGATCCATCTCCAGTAAGCAACATTCCCGGTCTTCCCTTGCTAAAAGGAATATACTATTTTGCATGCAGTATGTCCATTGAAGATCCTTTGCTTTCTACCAGCATGGTGAAAATGTAGTCCTGCTTAGGAGGGTCCTACGTGCCTACTAACTGGGTTGTGAGGTTGGAACTATGGCTGAGAGGATCTGTGCCAGATAAATGTATTATAATGACTTTAGTCTGTATCATCAGTCTTAGATAATTGTACTGCAGCAGACAAGACTTTCTTCCAGAGGCAGACTGTTAGAATGCATGACATAATAGTGCCATGATTAATCTGACCTAGCCTTCATGGGAGGGTCAAGAGGTACAAATTCACAGGCTCCTATAACTACTGTAAAGTGATACATCAACACGACATTTGGGGGTGAAGTATCAATCATAAAATATATTGTTAAAAATAACACTTGGTGAAAATAAATACTTGGCTCTTTAGACCCCAATAAAGAGGACAATTAACATTATAAATAAGGTATACTTCTGATATTTTGATTTGGGTTTTTAGAATTTAAACTTAGATTGCTGATACTCGTCATTGCATCATTATTGAGAATACAGAAAGATTCCCCTCCTACCTTGCTTCTATTTTTCAAAACTCGGTAGAAAATTTATATATGATATTGCTGAAAGATACTTTCCAAATATTAGTAACTGATCTCTATGTGATCAATTGTATACTTGATTAACCTTAATTGCCAAGATAGCAAAGAAAAGAGTACTCTTACTATTTTCTGATGTTTTGTTTCTGATCATAGTTGTAGAAGAACTAAAATAAATGGTTTCAGGAGAGAATAACTAGGAGGCTAATTAAGTAAGGTCTGTTTATAATTGTATTTTCAAGGCATTTATTGGTCTTAACTAAAAGATTCTATTTTCATTCAAGATATTAGGGCCCACTAAAGGGTAGTGAGGCAATCAAGTGCCGGCACAATGTGTTATCTGGGAGAACAGGGAGTATGGGGTCCTGCAGAGCTGACTGTACTCTATCCTTTTTTTTAAAAAAGCTAAGAATGAGATTGAAAATTCCAAAATACTAGGTATTAATAGGTGGAGATAAATAGCCCAGGGACCCCTAGAAGCATAAGATCTAGATACACAGGGAGGAATAGGGTCCTCTGTTCTGAGGGTTTTACATGCATTACATTTAATCCTC
The DNA here is from genome assembly GCF_964341445.2 of Mesoplodon mirus. NCBI lineage: Eukaryota > Metazoa > Chordata > Mammalia > Artiodactyla > Ziphiidae > Mesoplodon > Mesoplodon mirus. Next base: position 154,443,965 of record NC_138978.1, on the reverse strand, counting down.
ACAACTCTATGAGATAGTAGTATTATTGTCCCTATTTTTCAGGTAAGAAAACTGAGGCACAGAGAGATAATTTGTGCATATTCACAAAATTACTAAGTGGAGGAACAAAGACTTTCACCTCTACAATCTGGGCCGAAATTCTTGTAGATGTATTATGATTAGTAGGTTAATATGTTTTATCAAAAGTAGCTAGCACGGTGTCCTTCACATAATAGATGCTTGAGGTGCCAAAAATATCAAATGGCATTAATTGATCTGGATTTCATAGTAAGACAAAATCAGCTGGTGTCTACAGATTTTAAAGTCTCAACCCGATAACAAATTGTAATCCTTAAACACAGTGTAAGGGGGAAATAACACACATACTCTGTTCTTCCTGTTATATGCAGTCAGTGTGGTCGATATAGGACCCTACTCTGCAAACCAAAGTACACAGTGTGTGTGGTGGAGAAGCCAGGTTGGTGAGGGGGGTGAGGAAGAGGAGACTGCTCCCATCAATCACGTGGAGTTCTTTGATTTGCCCTCACTGTGTTAAAACAACCAGTTAAATCAATAACTTTGGAGTGGAAGTGGGAAGATTCAAACTTGTTAGGCAACACATGGAAAAAATAATCTGATCAGTTGGCTGATAGCCCCCAATCAGTGCTTGCAAAATTAAGAAAGGAACTCCAACTGGTTACTTATTTCTTGCAGACCCTAAACTCCCAGCTATTTTATTGAAGGAGTTTAACGTAAGGACAGATGCTAAGACTTGACCCATTAATTGTTCTGTTTTAGCAGAAGAGCAGGATGTGGAGGAGATGTGGGGTGTGGAGGTGGGTAAGTGCACACTTGACTTCATACTTTTTGCTTTTTTGAAGGTGAATCTTGCTGGGTTAATCTCCAAAGAACCATAGTTAGTGGTGTATCTGCTTAAGGAATGCTAGCAAATGTATATCCTTTCTCCATTCACATACTATTAAGAGGTTTTCAGTATTCTCCTCGTTGAATTTGATATCTTATATACCATAAAGAAGTTCCACGGGGAGGGAGGGAGACGCAAGAGGGAAGGGATGTGGGAGCAGATGTATATGTATGACTGATTCACTTTGTTATAAAGCAGAAACTAATAAAAAAAAAAAAGAAGTTCCACGATAGAAGATTTTTATTTTAATTTAAAAAAATTCTTTTGCTTTTGAGCATTTCTGTCTCTTGCTTGGAACTTTGGGAAGAATGTAGGAGGCCTTCCATAGTTAATAAAAGCAAACTAAAGCCAATAATCACCTTCTGGTACTTCTTTCCACGTATTCTAATTTTTTAATGGAGAAAATGCATTCTTAAATTAAATATGCATAATAAGGAATACTAATAATAAGAATAAAGTGGAATATGTGAGAATGAATCTCGTGTTGTAAGCAAAATGCATTTGAGTTGCAAAGGATAAAAGCTGGCTTGAATTAGTAAGAATCAGTGCAAAAAAGAAAAGCCTCATAATGTTCATAAATTGTTCATAATTGTATGGATTTTAAATATAAAAGTTGGCAGTGGCAAAAGCTAAAAGCCATTAGGAGAGATACCATTGTGCAATGTACTAGGAGCAGCAAGTCACAATCTTATGAAAAAAAATCCCCTCTAGATTTGTCTAAATTTCGATAACCATACTTGAGACTTATCTTGATGTTTACTACAATGCGTGCATTGTTCAGCATGGCATGGCCTAATGCATATATGAATCATATTTGAAAAGAACAACTAATTAACATGAATAGTCTTCTTCCATGAAGGTCGTTTATTGCAAAGTTCGTTTTTTTTTTTTCCAGGCTGAATATAGCTAAAGGAGTCCTCAACAACAGCCATTAGTTTAAGAGACTAGTCTGTTTTCTCCCTGACATTGGGTCATAGTTTTAAAGAGTCTTTTTCTCCTACCAAGAAGCCATAAAAAACAATATTTAAGAGAGGTAGAGAAGAAAAAACTATCTTTCTCTTATTGAGCAGTAATCCACTCATTGTTTTATTCTGTCATCAACTTCATTCTCTCATCAACTTCTTGTTATAGCATTGAAGAATTATTTAGCTAAACTGTTAGACTTTATTTCAGATGAAATCAGTAAGTTGTTCTTTGGAAACTGGGTTGCCAGTACTTTTCTAGGATTCATTGGGATGGTCCCTAAGATGTTTTCCAAATAAGCAAAAGCATTTTGGGACTTTGTTCTACCTTTAGTTGGAGCTTTGTCTCCATTTCTAATGGTTAATTTTATTTGTCAACTTGGCTAGGTTATGGTACCCAGTTGTTTGGTCAAACTCCAGTCTAAATGTAGCCATGAAGATGTTTTTTTTTTAGATGTGATTGATATTTAAATCAGTAGACTTTGAGTAAAGCAGATTATCCTTAAAAATGAGGGTGAGCCTCATCCAATCAGAACAAAGACTGAGGCTTCCCCAAGAAAGAAATTCTGCCTCAAGACTGCAACATGGAAACTCTGCCTGATTTTCAAGCTTGCAAATTCTGGGCTCAAGACTACAATACCAACTCCTCCCTGAATTTCCCACCTGATGGCCTGTACTACAGACTTGCCAACCCCCACAATCATGTGAGCCAACTCCTTACATTTATCTATCTATCTCCATCTTATTGGTCCTCTTTCTTTGGAGAACGCTAACTAATCCAATACACCATTTAAGTAAAATGAGTAATAAGTTTACAGTACAAAACATGTTCTCTTAACTGCTTGGCCTGTATAATAGAACTGGATTTTAGGCCAGGTTTTCATGATATAACAAACTGATTAAAGAGCCAATCACATTGTGATTTTGTCTACATGATACCAGATATCCTATTTGATAAATACATACAGTCTTTTTACTCATCAATCTGGTTTAAATAAGTCGCTAAGAATTTGTCCATTGTGTGCAGTTTTTGATGTCTGAAGACCGTGGAAGTATTGCACGGCTTTTATTGGAATGGACTGAATCGTCCCAGTGAAGATTGGCTTTTGAAGATGACCAAGAAGCAGTTCTTACACTGTGTTTGTAATGTATACCTTTTAATATTATTTTACATTTTGAACCATGTGTTTTAAAAGTCGAAATTAAATAAAAACATCTAATAGTCCCTTTAGCCTTCACCCCATTCCCCCAAATATCTCACACTACCAGTTAGCCAGTGAAAGGGGTACAAATGTGGTCAATAGATGGGAGGAAACCCCTCAGATATCACCTTTACCATCTTCCTGATATCCCCGTTCATGGAGTCAGTGTTCAAAATCATTATGCTTATTGATGGTTCATCATGTACGAATGAATGTCTTACTCAGCTCAACAACAGAAATGTATTTTCTCACAGCTCAGAGACTGAGAAGTTCAAGAGCAAGGTCCAGTGGGGTTTGGTTTCCTTTGAGAGCTCTCTTCCTGGCTTGAAGACAGCCACTTTTTGCTGTGTTCTCACATGGTCTTTCTTCATTGCATGTGGAAAGAAAGACCCCATCCTTATGATCTCACTCAACCTTAATTATCTCCTAAAGGCCTTGTCTCCAAATACAGTCATATTGGGGGCTAAGACTTCAACACATGAATTTGGTGCAGGGGATACAATCAGTCCACAGCAACGAGGCCCTCTGTTTTGTACTCAAAATATTTCTTTATCAGATACTCTCCTGGAGACTGCAGTGTTGTAGGGGGGACTGAGCAAGGGAACAAATGTCTACAACGTGAGTCAGAATATGATATATGCTAAAAGCAAGGGTCTACAGCACTGTAAGGGATGGAGTGGTCACATCCAGCTGAATGATCAAGGGAGGGTCCTGAAGAAGGAGCCCTTGCATTAGGCACTGAAGGGAGGTAGGGTTTCGGTCAGTGACAAGGTGGAGAGAGGATTTGCGTTGTAAATATTGGCATAAGAAAAGCAGTCGGGGAAGACCATGAGGATGAAAATGGTCAGGGAAGACAGGCTGGTCCACGTTGTCTGGAGCTCACTGAAGTATAGCAGGGGCTATAGTAAAAATGATAGACATGAGGCCAGAGAACAGAGGGGCTGAAATTTCAAGGGACTTGCTGGGAAGGCATTGGTGAGTCACTGAAAACTTATGTCTTGGACAGTGCTGGTTATTTTACAAACCACTTTTCACTGCTACTGAATACACTGACTCAAACATCTTTACTAGAGAAGTCTGATTTTATCATTAAGAAACTGATTCCTTCAACATTGGACAAATCCCTCTCCAAATGGAATGTTGCCCTTGTGCAGAAACATGTCTGTGAGGGATGAACCTGACAGGGATTGGGAAGGCAGTCAGGGAAGGAAGTGAAAAGGCTCTGAATAGAGTGGTTTCTTCAAATGAATAGCAGCAAGGATGCTGCAGTGTGTTTTCCTGTTTCGGAAGTTTAATTCTTCACGGTTTGCTTGGCTGTCAGAACGCTTCACGTTTTTATTTGTGAACATACATGGTGATCATCCTTAAGACAAAAAAATCTGATGGCAGGTCCCTCGATGCCCTTGTTCAGAGCAGATGTTTCAGTCAGAGCTGGGCTTTCAATTCTCACCTCTGAGATGTTGTAAATTGCATTAAAAACATCTCTCCTACACTCTTCATGTTTCACATACAACTTACTAAGGTAATGCTGGAGGAAAAAACTTGAAATAGATGAACTTAACAAATTTGTAGATCACTGAGACTTGAAGCAATTACTCACAGCTATTGTTACAATCAAAATGTACAGATTCAACAGGCAAATCAAAAAGAAAGAGATACACACCCTTAGTTCATCAATATGGAACAGCTCTGTGGACCTATCCGTTTTAGAAAATTTTTAAACCTTACTTTTTCTGTTGGGGGACCAGAGAGGGGTAATGGAAGCAGAGAAAGGTGGTCCAAAGACAATGCCTTCACATAGAAAATAGTAGGAATCAAAGGATTATGGAATTATATTAGAAATTTTGTAATAACCTATAAAGGAAAATAATCTGAAAAAAAAAAATATATATATATGACTGACTCACTCTGCTGTATACCCAAAACTGACACAACATTGTAAATCAACTGCATACATCAATAAAAAAGAAAGAAAGGATTATGGATCCAGAGCTGAGGAAAGAAGTTTTCTCTTTGTGGGAAATGAATTTCTCTTGTCCCACTTCTCATGAAGGGGAGATCTTCTCTCCAGCACTCCTCATGTATGGCCAGCTCACCTCTCCTTGACCTCTTCCACAGGCTGAAGTTCATACACTCCAGCTTGTTGTTTGGGCTCTGTTGGACATAGCCTAAGTCTGGATGGCAGAGTGAAAATTGGATAAACAGCCACACTAACTCCAGGGAGTTTTTTTAATGCAAACGTCTGTTTCTCGAATTTGGCCATGGTAAGGTCTAGGGGAAGGGGGAATTTCAATTGATGAAATAAGATCAAGAAGATGTTGCCTCACTCGACATCTGTGTCCCCCCAGCATCACAGAGGGAGGAAACTCTTTCCAAGTTTCCTCTGTTACTGGGTTTATGCCCAATTCTAGTTTAGGTGAGATCAACTGAATGCTTTTTGTGGTACTTTGCTGTCCTACAGGTATAGCCTGCTTTGAAAGGAACTCCATGCATACATATAAAAATATGGACTTAAAGATAAGTAGAGCAATCAACAAATTTTTATTAAGCGTGTCCCATGCTCCCAGCATTGGGTGATATACCAAAGCGTATTAAGGAACATGGAGGAATGAATCCTTGCACATAGGAAGCTTAAAGTTTTAATAGGAAATTGAAGTGATAAAGAGCAAAAAAGACAACCTATGATTTGGTACTAAATTGCAAGGTACCAATACGAATAGCTGTGGGTATTTGTAATAGGAGAAGACAAGGTGGACTTCTGAACCTGGAGAAGGCTTCACACAGGAAGTTTGAATTATGCAGGATCTCAGGTGCTGAGAAGCTCTGAGCAGGCAGAGCCTAGGGGAGAAGCATTTCCAATGGGGGAAACTGTGAGCCACCAACAAAGTTTAGGAAGTCAACTGATTGTCCATCCACTTGCTAAGAGCTAATTGTATGGGGCATTGTTATCCCCATTTACCAATGGGGAGATGAAACTTGGGAGCAGGTAAGTAACAACAACAAAAATAGCTAACACTCATTTAGCACCTAACAAGTTCCAGGAACTGTTTTAGGCACTTTGCCTATTTTAAATTATTTAAGCCTCATAACCACCCTCACATGTAGGTACTATTCTTATACATACCCCAGTTAGGCATGAGGAGATTGAAACACAGAGCCATTCAGCGATTAGCCAAGGTCACACAGGCAGTAAATGGCTGACCTGGGATGAGACCCAAGCCTCTCTAGTTCTAAAGCCCACACTCTACAACACTGAATGTCTGAGGAGGTTTCAATGTGCAGGAGGGTGTGTTTGTGAGAGGTGAGGAGAGGTGGGTGGGCATTATTCTCATTCTTAAACAATTCTTGGTTTTAACTAGTGAAAGGCCATAATGAATTTAAACTTCCAGTCCGAACACCAAAATTCAGGTTATGAAGACCATTTCAGGACACCAACATTACATTAAATAGGCATCAAGCCCTTTTGGTACAGAAGGAAACTCATGAGAATGTTGGTCTCAAGACTTCTCAGCAAAGCAGCCTTCCCCCAGGACCAGGGTCACTGGGGACTCTAGAGAGATACAACTGCAGAGAAATGCCTCCCCACCTCTGTGCAGCTTCTGCTCTTATGAAGCACCTGTTATTAATTTAGAAACATTCCCAAGGTCTCTGTGTTTACCTCCTACTCAGGCTTGGATCCCTGAATTCTGTGACAATATAGGATTATGTGGGCCCTCTTTGCATCTCTTGGTAGAACAACCAATCAACCTAATTGGAAAAAATATATGATGTCAGCCTGGTACTCAGAACAGGCCATATGCAGGGAAGAGAGAGAGAGAGGTAATCAGAGAGGATCCAAGCTAGTTTTTCGTTATCAAAATCCCTTCCTCTTATAGACACCATATTGCTAAAATCCCATTAGTAATGATTCATTTCTTTAGGCTTTTTTCCATAATAAAGCCAACAAATCTTCTGATCCAAATGTATCTAATCCAGTGGTTTTAAACATAGAGTCTTAAACAGAATAATTTATTTTTCTCAAATGAATTCTTAATTATAACCTCAGTATGTAAGATAAAAGGTGAGCTAGTCTGGGGAAATCAGATACCAGTAAAATGAGGGTTTCTCTGCTGGCTTAGCCTTTGCTGTATTCTCCACCTTAGCTCCTGAGGCACCCCCAACAGAGTCGCTGGGCTGTGGAACTTACTATGAAATCTTTCATGTACCTCAGTTAGGATGCAAGTAACAGAATATCTGACTAATCAATGGCTTAAACAAATAAGGTTTTTCCATTTTTCTCATAAAAATAGAAGTCTGAAGGGAGTGGGCTGCCAGTGTTGGTTCAGTGGCTCAGAGATCTCAGAGCTAATGTCTTTGTGATTTTCTTGCTTTTTGCCTCATGATCTGAAGAAGGTTTCTTCAGCTCCAGACATCACATTTTTGCTCAGGGCAAAAAGAAGATGGAAAGGCAGTGCCAGCCATTTCTGTTCCCTAAAAATCAAGAAAATAAAGACTTCCCTGGAGACTTCCAGTAGACTTCCGTTTAGGGCTTGTTGGCCTGAAATATGTCACATGGTCACTCTAAGATGCAAAGAATTCTGGGAAAATAAATATTTAGTTAGCCATATTGCCACTTCAAAGAATATTGGGGTTCTATTCTCAAGGAAGAATATTGGTGTGGATACTGAATAGATAACTAACAATGTAAGATATAGCCTGGTTTTTCTCTTTATGTACTTCAAGGAAGGAAAACATTACATTTTGAAGTTTTCATGATAGAAACTGCATATAAAATTTTACTAGGAAACTGGTGATTTCTCTTTGGATGGCAACAAGGGAGTGGAGGTTCCTGTAGGATGTTGATGGGGAAAGGATGCTGAAAGGGGACAGAGGTAAAAAGAAAATGATAGAAAAGCATTAAAGATGAATTACTGGCAATTCATAGGGGACTCTGTGCAATTTTGATTGAGTGTACATAATTTGTCTAGCAATTTGTCTAGTAGGATATCAGGCATTCTGGAACAATGAGCCTAATATGATACAGCATCTTAAAAAATAGTATGTTGTCTTAAGTGTAAGCAGTGTGGCTTGTTCAATCAGATACATTTGCCTGATTATCCAGAAGACTGATTTGTTGAGGCAAAACTGAACTTCTTAGATATATGACAGAATAGAGATAAGAGTTAGTAAAACGTGTTTAAAAATACACGCACACACACACACACACACACACGCTCCCACGTCTCTCCCTTTCCTTTAAACTGATAGTCAGGGGACAGTTTATCATACCTGTTTTGGGGTATAGTTATGAAACATTTTCAGTGGAGAGCATGAATGAGCAGGGACTTGTCCTGAAAAACAGAACACAAATAAATTATTAATCATGTTTCTCTTTGTATATTTACTTGTTTTGCTTCTGAAGGGAGTATTAGTCTACTAAGAGATGAATAATTTGAAGATATTCCAGATGGGTAATCAATGTGATTTAAATTTTTTATGGCAAGAGAACAGAGTTGTAGCTTGGACTTTGTTTTTAGAAGGCACTTTAGATCTGTGTAGTTAAAAACAAATATTTTGCATTAGAAGGTTACTGACTTCCATGAAATAATGTTGAATATGTTCTTAAATCCTCCTTCTGTTTTTTAAAAACTGATGGAATAGAAGAGCTGAATGGGTCTACCAAATGGACAGGAAAAGCTATCACGCAGAGACGGGAGCCTCGGCTCCCGACAAGCAACAACTGGGAGCTTTATTTGATCACCATCATCATTATATAAAAAAACAAACCACAAATTCCACTTCCCTTCCTTTGTTTCCCAATCAGTTGAGACAGACTTGTTCTCTCCATTCTCGGGCCAGAAGGAAATCTAAAGGATGCACTTTCTGAATTTCATATTTAAGCAAAGTGAGTGAGACTTCAGCCAAAGGGGTTGCTGCTCGGCCAGTAAGATGGGTTTGGGGATGAGATCACCTTAGAGGACCAGGAAGCAGGACAGATGTCCCAAGGGCAGTGCTTTTAAAAACTGTACATCCTGACACATTAGGGAACCATAAACTCAATTAAGAGGGATCTGACCGTGTATTATTTCTTATAGAGTTCCACAGAATAGAATAAAATAAGATAAGTCACATATAGTCAGAGTATTATTTATAAAATTTTTGTTTCAATAATATATGTGTGTCCTTATGTAAATCATATTTCTTTACATGGGTCATGGTCAAAAAAGTTTCAAAATATTGCTGCAGGGCTAAGTGTGAAAGGACAGTCGCTCTTTTCTTACAACCTTGATTGGAAGGAGAAGGGGAGGTGGAGAAATGGGGGGATGTAGAGTCCCTGGGCTCCTTTGTCCCTGTTAACACATGCCATGGCTGCTAGCACATGTAACTGTGGGCGTGTACATCTTCAATATTTGCACATAGATATTCTTCCACACGACTTGGAGGAGATTTTTGCTGAGTTACTCATCCAGAAACACCATTTGGATTGATTGGGATTGCATTGCATTTATAAAATAATTTGGGGGAGAATTGACATCTTAGTTGAATCTGCCAATCCAAGTGTATGGGGTGTGTCTACACTTATTCTAGTCATTTTCTAGATCCCTTAGGTCTGTTTATGCTATCTTTTTAAAAAGCTTTTCTTGTTTTACTTGTTGACACCTATGTGTTTGGCATGTTTTGGTTCTAATTGTTTGTTTTATTCGTTTGACAGCTTTTTCTCCAGACGTACTGAACTCTCAGGCTCACAGAACTTGCAGATGCCTTCCATGTGTTCCTTCCTCTGTTCAAGCTGTTCCTCTGTGCAGAAAGCCTTTTCCTGCATTTCTTGAGGATGTTAGAGCAGTTGTTACCACTGCTCGGCTGCCCCCCGGGTGGAGCTGTCTCCCAGGGGTCCTGCAGTAGTAGCCCCCTAACTAGTCACTCTGTTTCTCCTCTTACCCACCCACCATTCTCCACATAGCCATTGGGATGATCTTGAAAAACAAAAATCAGATCACAAAAACAAAAATCACTTCCCTCCCTAAGACTTCTAAGGGCTTCTACTAGTGGCCTTTGCAAAAATCCAAACATGTTTCAAGACCCACAGTGCTCCCCGTGATTAGGTTCCTGCCCATTTCTCCAAACTTGTCTCCTGAACTTTTCCTCGTCGTTCATGATGCTTCAGCCACAATGGCCTTCCTTCAAGCCCTCAACTCAAAGCCTGTCCATCCTGTGACACATTGGCTGTTGCCTCTTCCTGTGATCCCAGGATGCTCCTGCTCTAGACGTTGATCACGAGGCTAGCTCCTTCTTGTCGTGTGGACACCAAACAAATGTTTTATTTAATTTTGATTTTGAGAGGCCTGTTCTGAACCCTAATATAAAGTGGTACTCTCCATACATCTAGTCACTATCCATTATCTTTTTTTAAGAATTTATAATATCTGCTATTTTCTTATTTGCTTCTTTATTATCTATTTCCCACTACCCCACCTCCCCACCACACACTAAAATGCAAACCCCATGAGAATAGAGACTTTGTTAGTGACTGATATCTCCCCAGCCCTACAAAGGCACTAGATAAATGTTTGATTAATGGATAGTCCCATAAACTAGGAACTATACCAAATACAGAGTACAGAAAACACTCAGTCCTTATCTTCAGACACTCTACACTGTGAGGGCAGTGATGCTGTGAAAATTACCTTCTCTGTTTTAGGAAATCATTTTAGTGTTTGTGTGTGTACAAGCAGGGCTATGTGAAAGGGAGCCCCTTAGAAATTAACTACTGAGAATATATTTTAAATGCTAAACGTACATTTTAATTATAAAGAATATGTTCATTGTTAAGAATATATATTAATTTGATTTTACAATGTGTTTTGAAGACTTTGCTATAGCTGAACACAGAACTTCTGGAGAGATACTCAGATGAATAAACTGTCTCCATCCTTGAAGGAGGATGCTTTTAGTGAGATAAAGGAACTTGTAACAACACGGTAAGGCAATGGACTTGAACAGCGGTGGAAAGGATGCCCTTGTAAGGGCAGTTATGGGACACTGGGGCTCAGGTTGGTCCAGTATTGTGATGAACCTTCTTTGCTTTTTCATAGTAAACCGTTACTGACCAATCACAGTTGAATTTAAACCCATTTGGGTGAACTTAACATTCTCCCCCTAAAAGAAGTCATGGTAATTTGATCTACAATTCAGAAGCAGACCCAGAGAATGAATGAGGCTTTCTGAGGAAAATCCTGTGGTATGTTCTAAAAATGAATATTGCATGAATGAGATGAAAAGCTTCCAACCCAGTCAGTAGCAGGCCGCCTGGCTCGTCCCTCCTGTGGCTGGGATAGAATTGGAATCTGTGGCTCAGCACCTGCACGCATGTTGCCTCCTCCCACTTGACTCCAGTGCTTGAGGAGTCTGTTAGCTTAGAATTGGATGATGCTTCTGTGCAGAGTAGTGCCAGGGTGTGGAGGGGATAGGCGCATCTCTCTTTGGATCTTAGGTTGTTTACCAAGCTTCCATGTGAATTTTTACATTTCTACTGGCCACAGAATCTCCTCTGAAAGAGATCCTATGTTGGATGAGTGTGGAAATCTCAGAGCCAAGAGCTGGAGGATGGGCAGTAGAATAGACACAAAGAGAAGCCGTTCCAGATTCCAGACAGCATGGCGGAGCCATTACTGCAGGACCTCATCAGCGGTTGAGGTCTAACAGAAGTCTTAAATGTCAGTCTAACATATGAAGTAATGATCCCAGATTTGAGTAGAAATCTTCTGAAATGATTTTCTTTTTCTTAGAGGGAGAATGAAGGTATAACACCTGGCTTCCTGGAGACTGTATAAGAACCTGGTGCTCTGGGTATCAGTGGGGTGCAGTCTTCTGACCCCAGCTCACACTATCACTTCTTGAAGTTCAAGACCATCACCATGAAGATGTGATCACATAATGAGTGTCTCAAGTTGCCAGTTAAGTACCAAGTATGTAGTGGGGCAGTGGTAGCCTGCCGTGTCTCCATCACAGAGAGGAAAAAGGTGGTCATGACCTGGCTTTTCTGGGCCACAGTTTTCCATTCTGCGTTCTGTGACTCTAGCACACAGCTGTGGACTGTGTCATTTAGTCTTCCCTCTTCTTCTCAGCCCTTCCTAGAGGTTGTCTGGAGAAGGCTGGGGAGCTATTCCCCACCCCTCCGCCAACTCTAACACTTCTCATTACCATTCTATCAAGCAGTGGCCAAGTTCAGAGTTCACAGGAAGGCAAGGTCTATGAGAAGCCCTGAGTCGGTGGCCATCTGTACCTTGTCACTGCAGGCCATGTCTCTGGGCATACTTTTCCACTAGTCTGAGTCTATTCTTCTGTAAACCTAACTCCAAAAGTATCGTTAGAAAAATGACTCGAATGCAAATTAGAATAACATGGGACCCTTGATCCTTATCTAGGCTGGGGATTTTCAAGTGTTTCCTTTGTGTGGTGGTGCCAGTGTCCCCCATAAATTCTTAATAGGTATTTATCATAGAGGCTTGACTTTATACCAGCCAACTGTGTCAAGATGGCTCAGAAGATCCTTTCCTCTGAAATATACTGCTCTTATAAGGCAGGCAACCCACCCCATAAGAAAGAGTAGAACTTTATGAAAACACTACTATGATGCAGGAAAACTTGATCGAATATCCACTATTCTGGAATCTCCATTCTTCTTTGACCCGCTGCCCTTAACCCCAATGACCATAGGCCCTCCGTGATGACATGCCAGTTAAACTTATCTTGTGATAGAGATCATGCCACTCACTGTCTACTTAACCCTAATTGTGTTGTGTACTCTCATACCAGATTTATCAAAATAGCTGATATACTAAACAGCTCACACTAAGGTACAAATACATATCTGGTTAAAAATTTGTGTGGTACCTCTTCTATATGGCATACCTGAAATTTTATTAAGCCCTCCAACCCTTAATTAAGGAGAGTATTAAATGATGGGAATTCCAGCTGCTAAGAGAGGGTACTATAAGTGTTTCCGAGATCATGCTGTTTTGGACATTGCTTAGCTGGACTTCTGTATACAGATCTTATCATTTTTATCTGTAAACTATCCAAACCACTAAAAAGAGTTTAAAATTGAACTGTATAAGGTGTTCATGGACTGTCTTTTGAAAAGCTTCTGAATGGTGATTAGGGAAATTTTTGTGCAAAATCAGTGAAGATAGACTTAAAGGGAAATTTGCTAATGAGACACCCTCTGTGGACAGCTGTGTTTTTATCAGCACTCACACCTAGGCCACTCTCGCATGGCACCCAAGTAGAGAAGGATTATGATTCTTATTGGCTTTCAACAGCTAACGGCAGTCAATTCTGCAATAGGAGTTTTGTATTAATGGGCAGCAAAGCCAGAAACAGAGGATCTCTAAGTCTCAAAGTGTTACACTAATTATGTCAATTTCAGTTTTTACTTTCTCTATAGGAATTTTGAATCTGAACTGCTACCATGTTTCAGGAAAAGAGGAGTGTCAACAGGGTTAGGTTCACTGGCAAATTTTCAACATATTCAACTAATGGTATCCTGTTCTACTCTTCAGTGAACAACATTATATTAAGTTGAACTATATGAAACTGTTGTTTCTGTAAGTCAAAAACAATTGAATATCAGCAATTTCATATGGTTAACCTAACCTGTTGTTGCACACCCTGAGAATAATGGAGAGCATCCCACCAAGCATGAATCCCTTTGAGCCAGGAGAAGCTATGCCATAGCAATTCATGCCACATTTCCATTATAAAATAGAATAGTGTTAAAGAAATTAATATTATGCTTGCCCTAAGTATTGCTTTTTAATAAATCTCTCTAGTGAAGTGAATTTCTGAGTTAGTGTTAAGGCCATGGCCCAAGATTTTATTTAGCCTTTCTCTTTAATAATTAGAACTCAAAGCCACCATTACAATATGCTGATGGCAACATAGAACATGAGGAGAGGAATATCCAGAATGAGAACTTGCTGATCTGAGGGAAATCCACTATTGAGGTAGGTATGGAGAGGATAATTCAGTGGTCCAGGAACATTGATGGAGTAAGAGAACCTCAGTCCTAATTCTGAAAAATGTTGGCCCCAAGATATCTGATCAGTTGCTTGGAGTATAACAGTAAGGCATTCAAATGCTATGAATTGAGCTGGCTTTTTGTTTTCACCCAGGAATCTTTCCAAGGGTGGCTGATGTATATGGTTAAATCTAGAGGTAAAGGGGAAGGATATAAGTCCAGAAAAGGGGTGGATAAGAGTAAGGTGGGGTCTTACGCCTTAGCTGGGTTGAGGGTTTGGCTTCTAGTCCTAGAACAGGAGTCCTCAGCAGAGCAAGCAAACAGAATTAAGGCTTCTTCCTCTTAAGGTTGAATTACTTAGGCAGATACCCATTCTAAGATGAAGCCAACACTGTAGGGACGTTCAGCTAGAACTTCAGAGCTACTCAGGCATCAGAATCTTCCTCAGCAGATTCAGGGCCCAGATAATTTTTGGTTGATAAAGAGACCTGGAGGGGAGACCTGAGACCAAATAGACGGGTCTGGGTCACAGGACCCAGAGCCTGAGAGAGTAGGTCAGGTACAAGTCTACTGGACAAGAGACTATTGTTTCCAGCCTTTCAGAAACAAATAGGATGGAACCTGCATGAGGAAACCATCAATAGATCCAGTTGTGAGGGAATCAGGAAGGGGCTGACATCCTTGGTTCATATTCACACAAAGTCTCAGCTTTGAGATGCACTTGGTCAACTCTTTATTGTTATCTACCATGTTCCACATATCAAATTAGTTTCTTTAATTCCTTTAATTCTCATAACAACTTCATGAGGATAGTTTGATTTCAATCTTAGAGAAGACAGAGAATATAAGACCAGATAAATTATTGGGATAATTATTTTTATTGGAATAATAATTGTTGGAACTCAAACCCAAATCTTTTTTTTTTTTTTTTTTGTGGTACGCGGGCTTCTCACCGCTGTGGCCTCTCCCGCTGCGGAGCACAGGCTCCAGACGCACAGGCTCAGCGACCATGGCTCACGGACCCAGCCGCTCCGCAGCATGTGGGATCTTCCCGGACCGGGGCACGAACCCATGTCCCCTGCATCGGCAGGTGGACTCTCAACCACTGCACCACCAGAGAAGCCCGTCAAACCCAAATCTTTATGTTTCCATAGAAGAAGGTGTATTTGTTTCCTATTGCTGCTGTAACAAATCACCACAAATTTAGTGGCTTAAAACAACACATGTTTACTCTCTCATAGTTTTGGAGGTCCAAAGTCTACAATCAAAGTGTTAGCAGGGCTGGTTCCTTCTGGAGACTTAGGGGAGGGTTAGTTGCCTGGCCTTTTTTAGCTTCTAGAGGCGTCCTGCATTCCTTAGCTTGCGGCCCCCTCCTTGCATCACTCCAACCCCTTGCTTCTGTCTTCACATCTCCTCCCCCTGATTCTAATCCTCCTGCCTCTGTCTTATAAGGACTCTTGTGATTAAATTGGGTCCACCCAGCTAATCTCCTCATCTCAAGATCCTTAACTTATCACATCTGCAAATTCCCTTTTACCATGTAAGGTAGATAGTATATTCTCAGGTTCTAGGGATTAGGAGGTAGATTTGGGCATGGGGCAGCCTTATTCTACCTACCACGGGAGGGAAGTGCTTTGAGCTGGTGAGGTAAAGGTGGCCAGACAGAACGGAGAGTTTAAACATTCTCTGAGGCTGATGCAGGACAGGAACAAGGAACAGAGACAGGAGTCCCTCAGCATGCAGGAACTTCATTGGGGATGGCTGCAGGACACTGGTTCTCAGTGGGGAGGGACCTCCGACATAGTGATCTCTGAGCTGCCCAGAGCAGCGGGAACCACAGACAGATGGCAGGACCAGATCTCAGCAGCAGTCTCTTATAGCTAAAGAAAGGGCCATAAAGGTGATGACCATCATGCAGAAATGCCCACCTACTCCTCTACCATTCTAGAAACATATAAGCCAGGACTCTTGTGTGACCTCATAGAGTAGGGGAAAGGGTCCCCCCAAAATGATTGAGATTGACTATCTGGTTGGGTTGACCAGTGGGGACTGAGACAAGATTAAATATCATTTTAAGAGTTTTTAAGGGAATGTGACATTGAACCTTCGTACTGGTTTAAAGTCATAACTTTTGGAGTTACAAACTTTTGTCATTGCCACAGATAGTGGAGGGGCAGGTAAAGGCAGACAACAAAGAGTTTCCTGCCAGTGTGCTCCAAGCGATCTTTATAGCCAGGAGGAAAGATGAGGGACATCTCACTTCCAAATGCTCCTTACTCAGGGTCTAAACCTAAACCAGACAACCTGCTAGTTAGTCAGCTTCCTTCGATGGCAGATATTATCTGAATAACAATAACCATATTAATAAGCATATACACCAGGGGGGATGAAAAGGTGACAGGGTATTCCCAAGAGGAAAATTAATTTCTTTTTATAATCTGCTGTAGTTTATTTCACATATTCGTGACCCGCCCAGTATGTTTTTTCTCTATGACGAGCCATAAAAATGACAAAATACATTAGCCAAGTTCTTCATTTCTGCTAAAATGACCATATTCAAAAATAATAACAGAGACTTGTATCAGCGATGCAAAAGATGCATGAAGTAATTGGGGCTTAATTTGTACACAAACTGTCAAGGCAGTTTTCCTCACGGCCTGCATCTTCTGAATTCATTAGTCTCTAATTACGGCCAGTGGGGACCAGCAGTTAGAAGGTTAAAGAGGTTCTGACAGGCCTAATCATTGCTCAGGAAGCTGAAAATGTATGCAAAGTCTCAGCAGATGGGGTGAGAGCAGCTTCTGCCAAGTGATAACTGTTATTCCTTTGCACCTCCAGAGCTGTCATCCTAACAGGCGCATTTTAAATTTATTAATGCTCTGGTTACAATGCATACACAGTCTCTAATGGTATGTCACTCTGAGTATATAAACTGAGCAATTAACACATATTACCTGGTAATGGTAAAATTATTTGTTGCCTGTTTGATTTTTTTTTTTTTTTTTGGTTGTCTCCTATTCCAGTAAGAATTGTCCCAGGAAAAGCTTCCCTTTGTTAAACTGGAAGCAAAGCTACATTGTAGATGAATTTCTCTTTTTGATATTATAAGCAACCTGAATGCCTATGGCCATGCTTTACTCAACCTGTCCCATCCATCACCAGATTCAGGCCTCTCACATCAGAATCTAGTAGTTAAAAACAATTCGGGTGAGAGGCTTGGTCAGACTTTTGGGAAGAGGCAGAGAAAGCCAATCTTTGATGAAATGACCTCTTAAAGTGAGAAGAAACCCAGGGTCGTATTTCTCGATATTAACTCCTAGAAGGAGAGATGATGTGCACATTGCAATTTCCAATTTAAAAGTCATCAATATCTTATCCTTCTTTGGTGGTCTCCCTGACTTTAATCCTGATTGTTTTAAAGCTAACTAATCACCAGTAAGACGTGTGTGTGTGTGTGTGTGTGTGTGTGTGTGTGTTTTAAATAAACGAGGTCTCTTGTCTTTCCTGTGACTATACCCATGACATGGGAAGGGCCTTTAATTAAATGCAGCACTTAGCTCACAATTGTTTGCATGTAGGAGGCTGCAGAAATGGAGACAGCTGGAATGGATAGTCCCTAAATTGTAGGCTTCATCAGGACTACAAGATTCATCAGCGGTCCTAATAGCATGAGAAGGTGTTAATCTCAGCCACAGAGCAATTATCCATCCAGGGACTGACCGCCACTCTCTGCATCCACTAGCTCATTTCGCCTAATTGATTTGCACTGTATAGACGTAATATAACAACAACAAAAAAAATGTTGCAGAGACTTTATGTTAATTAAAAACTGTGATTACATTTCCCTACTAGGTGATCCATTTAAGATTTTTATACCATACAGAAAAGACATCAAACTATTAGGTAATAACTTTTCTTTGCCTGAGACCAAATAACCCATCCATTGTGGTTCCTTCACTGGCTGGAAGAATAGCCCTGGTTGATTAACACACCTGAGCTCTGTGACCTCGGGCAAGCATCTTCGTTTCTCTTAGCCTCAGTTTCCTCATCCCCAAAGTGAGAAGTTGGGCTAGACAATCTCTGACCTCTGCAATCTTTTCCAGTCCTGAAAGTCCACAATTCTATCAAAGTCTACAGGGCTGTGTAGCCAGCAGAGGATTCTACCATTGAGCGAGAGCATGAGTCAGGAGTAGGTCTGGTCTTTCATCTTCCACTTCCCGTTTTCAACTTGGAAGTTTAATCTGGTTTCTGACTATCCTGTTTATTTATAACTTTTTAAAACATGTGCAAGGTGGATTTTTCCTGCCTCTTCGCTGTATTTTTGCTATATGATATATCCATTTATTTCTGGAGATTAAAAAAAAATTGTTTCAGCATCTCTTTAATGGGAAATCCAGTGAAGAGAGTCTAGACATGCTTGCAGGGTCAGCTTGCTTGTGTGATGTGGCACCGCAGGGAGAAGGGACCTCCTGGGGGCTCTGTGAACTGTGCGTCTGTGTGGTCTGCTCACGTGGCCACACCCATGCCTGTAAGAGTGACCTGTCTGTGTGACTAGTCAGCCAACTGGCCTCCTTGGGCATCATTTCCCTGCCTATAGAGTGATAGTGCTGGACAGACTTCTCCCAAAGTTCTTTTTCAGCAATAACATTTGATGACTCTCATTCATTCTGAGAAAAAGGAATTTCCTCGAAATTAGAGCCTTAGAAGCTAAATGGTATTTAGAGGAACCAGCAGGTAGAGGGAGAAAGACGGGTCCTGAAAGCCATTTACATGAGAAAAGTTTACCTGAGAAAGCCTCATCATTTCGTGGATGGCAAGTCATTCTGTGGGGCATGACATTCTCCAGGAAAAAGAAAAATATTGGTTAATATTATTAGCCAAAGTAAAAAAGACCAAAAAAAAAAAAGGGCCTTGGCATTTATCATCCACTTGCGAGTCTCGGGGCAGCATTGCCTCCTTCTTTTGGTGTGTTATCTGACTTGCTTAAACTCTCCTAGGAGTGGCACTGCCGCTCACGCTGCTCTTAAGGTGAAGGAAGCGTGGTTGGTAAGCCTTCTCTGGGAACATTCCCACCATTCTGTAGATGATGTTTCCCAAAGAATGAACCACCTACATCAGAATTCTTGAAGGGCTTGTTAAAACTTCAGATTCCTGGGCTCTACCCAGACCCATGTACCCAGAACCCCAAAGGGATAGACCATGGGAAACTCCATTTAAAAAAAAAAAAAAAAAGCTGCTCAGGTGATTCTTATCATAGCTGAAGTTGGAGAATCACAGTTCTAGAAGGCGGAAGGCCAGGCTGTTTAGTTCTTCCCTCTAGGAATAGTGCTCTTCATTTCACACTCGTTGTAACTGACTTATAGCCTCGTAGAGAAGATAGAGTCCCCAGCAGGGAGGTTCTTCCCGGGGTCGAAGTCACAACCATGAGCTGGAGGTCAAGGTTGTTACGGGAAAGCCTTGTTCTGCCCAGAGACCCCATCCTTTTAGCATAAGACTCTCTTCCGTAATCGGAGCCCGGTGGCATTTCTTGGTCTGAATCACTTTTACCCAGAGCCTTAGTTGTCAAGCTTCAGCAGGCTTCAGTTGTAGGCTTTTGACAGCATGTGAGGGTCCAAGAAAAATGGTCCCCAGCCCCCTTTTCCAGTCCTGAAAGTCCACAATTCTATCAAAGTCTACAGGGCTGTGTAGCCAGGACACTTACACTGCTTTGCCCACATACATCCAGTGACACACATGCAAAAGGCCCTCAGTCACTGCAAGTCCTGGAAAGGTGACAACCTCAGAGTCACATATAAATGACCAAGAAACATATGAAAAGTTATTTAACTTCACTCTGAGAAACAAATAAAAATAACAATATGTTATTTTCAGACCCCCAAATTCTTCCCAAAAGAAATAAAAATATACTCACACACAAAAATAAATAAATAAAAATAAAGTCTATGTATTGATACTAAAATGACCAACCTTAGCATTACCTTATCAAGAAAGGTTAGATTTTCCTAGAGATTATCATACTGAGTGAAGTAAGTCAGAAAGAGAAAGACAAATATCATATGATATCACTTATATGTGGAATCTAAAAAAATAAGATACAAATGAACTTATTTACAAAACAGAAACAGACTCACAGACTTGGAAAACAAACTTATGATTACCAAAGGGGAAAGGTTTTCTGGGGGAGGAATAAATTAGGAGCTTGGGATTAACACATATACAGTATGTGTAAAATAGATAATCAACAAGAACCTACTGTATAGCACAGGGAACTCTACTCAATATTCTGTAATAACCTAAATGGGAAAGGAATCCGAAAAAGAATAGATATGTGTATACATATAACTGAATCACTTTGCTATACACCTGAAACTACTACAACATTGTAAATCAACTATACTCCAATATAAAATAAAAATTAAATAAATAAAAATAAAAAAAGAAAGGTCAGATTTTGCCTAAAGAGAATTTGATAACGGGGCTAAGGTAAATATTTTACGCACATTTACATGGAACCAGTGATTACTCGTCTTTAGGGATATAATTTTTATTTGTGCTTCAAAGGTTTAGCATTAGCTGGACTTCAATAGCTGGTCAACTTTAAACTGAACAGTAGTCAGATCTTAAGGTTTAAAAATTATAGTGTGATTCTCAATTTCTTGCTTAATTAATTTGTATTAATTTCTAGTTCTTAAAAATAGATTTTTAATTTTCTTTCTCCTAAAGATGGAGATATATTATTAGTTTTCTGCCTTCCCCAAAAAGCCCATCATAGTCCTGGGCATTAGTTATTGGTCAATAAGTAATTTTAAATATGACCAATAAGGTGATCACACACCTCATGAGAGATGGTGAACATATCTGGGTAACAATGAAGTTACTATACAATCAACCCCTTCCCCCATCACATATTGTGATGAGTTTTTCAGTTCATGAGCTTTGATTAAAATGTAAGAGCCAGGTTATATAGGGGACACTACTGCTTATTTTTGTTGAGATTGCTGGCAACCATTCCATGAAGAGCAAAGGATTTTTCCTGATAATATTCCACTATAGGCTCTTATTAAATTCCAGAATATTGGCGCTACATCGGATCTCAGAAATCATTTTCTCCGTGCCTCATTTTGCAGTTGAGGAGATTTCTGAAAGGTACACAGTCCCTTGGTGCTTAGCAAGGGGTTCACCAATGTCCTGGGTCATTGGACAGAGTGATGGGGCAGAGTCTGGGGTACAGACAACTTACTCCAACCTGGACAATCCAGTGAAAATAGACTGGGGCTGGTACTGACTACCTCACAAGGCAGAGACAAGAGCATGTCAGCCCTGGCTCAGCTTCCATCCAGCCTGGAGAGCTCAGTGGGGTAGAGGCTTGCAATTTCTTAAGCTAATGGTTTCTCTCTCTCATGTTTTCTATTTATCCACACGTTCTCTGGGAGACCTGCACTGCGAGTCTGCCTTCAAATCTTTCTGTGTCCACATCCAGACCAGCAGCTTTGGCACATAATATTGAGTACTGGCAGTCTTTGTTTCTAGTGTTGTGAAAGGTGAGTCCTATCTAGCTGTGAGAAGGAGACCCCAGGGTCACCCCTGAGAGCCTTTGGTGAGTCCAAGAGAAGAGTGACATGGACGTGAAACTTATTACTGATGCTTCAGAGGTTTAACTGTAACCCAGGAGTCTTGCTTCCCCAGATGCCCTACAACGCCTTTTGAAATCAGTTCCATTTATCTCTTCACTTGCTCTCTTACTTGGAGAGGCAGCCTTCCCTCGCCCCTATCCTTTTTCTCTGGTCTGGCCCTGCAGGGGAGGGGACAGGGGCCTGCTGGGGGCCGGACCCCACTGCCTCGTGTCAGTCGTTCCTCAGAGAGAAGCAGCGGGTCTCCAAGCAGCCCGTCCGTACCACTGGCAGGAAGGCAGGATGTGAGCATCAGCACACAGGCCTGGGGGTGCCCCATTTCTTGGCAGTGCAGATGCTGTGATGTTTTCAGAAGGCCTTCTTCTTTAGGTGCTACCTGTCAGGCGAGGGGGTTGAGAACCTGAGGCCTCAGGACTCCAGTTTACCAGATGGAGCTGAACTGACGCATGAGGCTGGAGGTGAATTAATTGCTACATGGATTCTGGCTGTTCACTGAGGCTGTGAGGTAAACACAGGTCCTTCAACTGGGCTGGGGATGAGGGTCAGCAGAGAGGGATGCAGGGTGCCCTCACAGGAACCTGAGGGAACAGATTCTCATCGTGTCACTGACACGCTTACATTTTTGGTGGAATCACATCCCCTCAGGAAGCACAGGATCTAGAGTCTTTCTCACTGGTTGTCCTTACTGTCTCACTGGTTGTTGCCCTTGACTTTATGGGATTCTTTGGAGCTTTGAATAATCTGAACTACATCTAGACAGGTGTGAGGGGAGAGAGTGAGATTTTCTATGGGTAGTACTCATAAGAGACCTTTTCCAGAACTAAAAATCTCAGAGACATTTGGCCTTTTCTCTTACTGGCTGTGTGAACTTTGAAAAGTTACTTCATCTCTTTTTTACCTCGGTTTGTTCATCTGAATTGGGGATCAGATTTGTACTTGCTTTATAGGGCTGTTAAGTCATCTAAACGAGATAAGGTATGTAAACAGTTTAGAATAGTGCTTCGGACATATACGATCTTGATAAAAGTCTGATTGTTTTTATCATTATTGGTACGTGATTTGTGTGTGGTTGTGATGTTGTATATGGTATGATGTGTGATGTGGTTGTGACTTGTGTATGGTTGTGATGGCCAGCATCAAAGATGTCACGGTCCCTGCATGAAGAGCCAAGTCTTCGTGTTTTGGTTAGTCCCACATCATTATTCAACTGTTGGCCCAGGTTGCCAATTATCAAACATATCTTGAGCTCTCATAAGCTAGAGAGCTGGGGGTCTTGCACATTCATTCACCAATTCATTCATCCATTTAACAAATACTTGAGTGTCTACTATATGCCAGAAAATAGGATAGTGCACTGGCCAAGCCAACAAAAATCCTTGCCTTCAGAGAATACAGATTCTAGTTGGGAGATAGACACATAAACACATAATTATAAAATATACTATCTGGTGGTAAATATATGACATAGGGCAGCGTCAAGGGATAAGTATTACCTGAGGATGAGATGACCTGGGAAAGCCTTTCCAGAGGAAGTGATGTCTAAATAGAGGCTTGAATGAGTGGAGTGAGGGTGTTAGAGGCAGAGGGAATAGGAGGTACAAAGGCCTTGACTAACAGCTAAGTGAAGAAGGCAAAGAAGATGGAGGTTAGAGAGAGAGGCATGGGCCGGAAAATAGACAGGGTAAGGAGTTTAGATTTTATTCTGAGTGTGATGGGAAGATATTGGAGGATTTGGGGTGGGGAGGGTGGGGAGAATTGCATGATATGACTTATGCTTTGGGAAGATCATGGTCATGACTGCTGAACACAAAGTAGATTATAGGGGGTCCAAGAGTCAAAGCAGAAACCAGTTAGGATGCTGTTACACAAATCCAGGCAACAACTCCAGGATGATAGGAGTGGAGATGTGAGAAGTGAAGTTAGAGCTAGTAGAATTTAATTCTGGAGCATGTGAGAGAAAGAGAGGAAGTGGGGTTGCCTGCTAGGTTTTTGATCTGAGCAATTGGAAAAGTGACTTGTTCTTAGCTGAGATGGGGAAAATTGGGAGAGGACCTAATATGGCAGGGAAGCCTAGATTACTGCTCTGAACTGCTTTGGTTAGTGTGGAGATGCCTATTAGACATTTAAGAGGAGGCATCAAGTAAGCAGTTGGATAAGTGAATCTGGAGCTCAAGGGGAGGTCAGGGGTTGGAGATACAGATATGGACTTGGCAGTTATCATAGACTTAGGATTAGGTGGGACCAGTGACATTTCCATTTTCGTAGGTGAAGAAGATTGAATATCAGATGTTTCTTATGATTCAACCTGGTATTTAACTCCATGAGTGAGAGAGATGAAAAGGGAAAATAGAATAAAAGAGAAAAAGTCCAAGGACTGAGCCCAAGTTACTCTGAATACTAGGACTTAGGAAGAGGAGAAAGACCCAGCAAAGGAGTGTCCTGGGATGTAGGGAGAAAACCAGGAGTCCCTGGGAACCAAATACAGAAAGCACTTTGAGAGGGAAAGATGGAGTGTCTAGTGTAAAATGTTGCTGAGTAGTCAGAGGAAGGCACACAGGGGATTGTGAGACATTGGCCCCAGGGTCACCCAGTGAAAGTTCCTGACCATGAGGAACTATCAGACCAACAGGGGCACTTTCTGCTGCACCCAGCAGTTTTTTTTTGTTTGTTTGTTTGTTTGTTTGCAGTACACGGGCCTCTCACTGTTGTGGCCTCTCCCGTTGTGGAGCACAGGCTCCGGATGCGCAGGCTCAGCGGCCATGGCTTACGGGCCCAGCCGCTCCGCAGCATGTGGGATCTTCCCGGACCGGGGCACAAACCCACGTCCCCTGCATTGGCAGGCGGACTCTCAACCACTGTGCCACCAGGGAAGCCCCACCCAGCAGTTTTTTAGTGCCTGAATGCAACCTTGATGTTTTCATTTTGGAGGATGGCAACTCATCAAGAGCATGACAAACCTATCATGAAGAGGCTCCTTCTTGAGGGCAATTAAGAGAAGTATTATCTTACATTCCTGGAATGATAATATTAAAGCAAATAAAATTCCCCACTGAGGGCAGCCTCTCCCCAGCTCCTTGCTTTGCATGAAGCAGGTAACCTCCATCCCTGCCCACCCCTGTCATGTCTGAAGCCATATTTCCCCAGCAGTATCACATGTGTATTTCCTGTTCTTGATAATTTCACCTCCTAGGGCATGAATCATAAAAAAAAAAAAAAGATATCTGAGTGGCTCAGACACTGTGACCTCACTAACCTGCTGCCCTGGAGGGGCTAGCTTGGGAAAGAGTGATGGGGAAGGAAACAGGCAAGGGACAAGGTATATTGCAGGGTATCAAGGTGACAGTGGTTGGTTAAGTTCTTTGGACCTGTGAGAGAAGTGGATTATAGAAATGGATACCAGAAGAGGGAGGGAAAATAAGGACTGAAACATAGAGGCAGTCTTGACTCTTTTCATATAAAAGGCAGCAAATTTCCAGGCAAATATGTGCTTTTACCCCATTTACTGCCACCAGTTAGCACAAGCAAAGAACGCTACTGTGGAGCTGGACTTTCGGTAAAACATGAACAGTCTTTTCTTTGCAGGGTCTGTTTCCTTCTGGGCTTCCAGCGGGGAAAAGGAGGCCAGGAATAGGTGTGCTGCCCCCCTCCCCCTGAATGGTTCCCCCGAGCTCGTCTGCCTTGTTCATTCATCCGTGAGCCCACTGTGTGCCCAACACTGAGCTGGCATCACACAGGATTCAGAGTTGAAAAAAGCCACAGGGATCAGGTGGCAGAGACAAGTGAAGGTCTTAAAGGATAGTAGACTAAGAAGGGAAGATAAAAAAGGGGTAGCAATCTAGAGAAAAACTTAGAATGAGACTGACTTGAGTCTCCTATTTCTGTAGGGTTTACCCTCTGCAGGACCCCTTCTGCTCCTGGGTCATCTCAGGGGCTTGGATCCAAGAGGAAGGTTAGAGACTGACTGTGTTGGGCCAGAAGAAGACCATTTGGAGACAGAAATACTTGCCCCTGTGGGAAGGGTTACTTGGGGGCAGGATTTCCAGGGGCTCTCAATTCCCACTCTGCAGTTAGCTGCCTGCATAGCTTAAATATAAGGCAACTCTCTACAGTAATTTGCTCTCACCCAAAAATGTCTTGTGAGATTCAGGTTCCCAAAGGGAAGGTTGAGGCTGATGCCTCTCACTCAGCTGTGATGGACACCTGCTCCCATCCTACTGGGTCGTGAAAATGCTAAGGTTCCTCTCTTGGGACATATTCCCCAAGATGCCAAAATCCACTGGGGTAGGTCTCTGGACCTTCTCTAATCAGAAATTTGGTTTCATGTGTTGGCCACAATAAAGTGTGGGAGGGAGGGGGCCCAGATAAAATGATAGATTTCTAGGAGGCTCTCTGACAAAGTTCAGGCCCCCAGACCCTGGTGAGGGAGCCTTGTCGTCCTTGCTGACAAAGTCACTTCACGCCTAAGGGGAGCAAGACAGATTGGAAGAGACAGACAGAGGTTGCACTGCAGACTGTCTGTTGGCCATCTCTTAGCTCCATTTATTTTACTTTCTTCTGCTATTTCTTCTTCTTTCCTCCACGGGAGAGCAGTCCTAGGACAGCCTCAGATCAAGCTTTTTCCGGGAGGAAGGCAGAGTCCATCCTCCTCTGCTCTAACATCAGACCCATTTGAAGACACCTGAGGTCCCCAGATGCACTTGCTAAGGTCCCAGGAGAATGAGGGATAATTAGGAGGAATCTGGCATCACTAGGGATGGGTGTCAACGTTCTTGTCCACATCAGTGCTGTCTGCTGTTGACTGAATGTGCCAAGCACATCGATTTAAATCCAGTTCTCAAGAAGCCCTTCTTGGCTTATCCGCAAATTGCCTCCCATTCCTACTGTTCATCAGCATCTACAAATTAGAGAACAAACTCTTGTTTGTCCAAAGAGTTGCTAATCTACCTGCACCCCACCCCAAAGCAGCTAAATGAGTATAAATGAGTCACTCATTTTAAAATGATTTGTTTATCAAATCCTATTTATCTCTTCTATATCCCAATTTGCTATAGAATTAGTGACTCCAAATGATAAGGTTTCAAGCTATAGTAACTTATCCCTTGAGTAGCACCAGACTTGGCTATATTTCAGTGTCAATGACAACAGCAGCAGTATGTTAATAATTACTAACATAGCTGAGTACTTTATATGTGCTGGGCATCGTGCTCAGCACCTTACATGCGTTACCTCATTTAATTCTCACAAAATCCCCAAAGGTAAATATTATTATCTTCATTTGCATTTAAGGAAACTAATGTTCAGAAAGTTTAAGTCAACTAACTGAGGTCAAATAGGTGGTACTGCAGAGGCCCATTCTTAAGCCCCCACTAAGTTCCCTCAGTCCAGTGTTTCTCAGGGTGTGGCTCTTAAACCACTGAAATCAGAAAGATTCGGGGACTTAGTTAAACTTCGGATTCCTGGGCCCCTCTTAGACCCAGGTAATCAGAATCCCTTGGAGGGTGGCCTTGGACAATGTATTTGTAAACGCATTCCCCAAGAGACTCCTACACACACCAAAGTTTGAGACTCACTATCATCTCTGACTTTTGAGATATTTGAAACACACTCTATGATCTCAATGGCCAAGGAGCTGGACATTGGGAAGGGAGTGGTTAACCCTAGGAGCAGAATTGGCCCTCCCCACCCCCTGGAGCAGTGGGGAAGTTGGAGGCAGAAGACCTGTGTTTTAGTCCTTGCTTGAGCTTATGCTATTTGTTTAATCTCTCTTGGCCTCCATTTCCTCAGTTGTAAGCAAAGAATGATACTTTTCTTTTCAAGGTGGTTGTGAGGATCAAAGGAGAAAACATATGTGAAAGTAGAATAACATTTAAATAGAAGAAAGTGCTCTACAAATATTAATATTAATATCTACAGATATTAATCACAGATTTGCCCAGAGTCTGGGGAGGTGACCAGGGTACTATGCATAGTGCTGGACACTTTGTGTGGCTATGGAGAAGGCAGAGGAAGCGGTGGACCCTCCCAAGGACTGGATATCTTGGGATCTATCTAACCTCCTTAGGAGAGGCTATTTCCTCTACAACTCACAGGAATTTACTCCCTGTAAGTTAAGGAGGCACATTTTCTGTTGGTACTGGGCCTCACTTACCAAGCTCTTTCACATGGGACTGAGGTGTGCTTTCTGCCTCAATTTCCCCCTTCTGGTCAGAGAAGACAAAACACCTCCCCCTCCACGGCCACACCCTCTGTTGGTGCCATTTCCAGTAGCCAGAATTATTCAATGTTCTCTGTGTACCAGGATAATTATCACTTATTTAATCCTCACAAGAGTGCTATGAAGTTTCCACTTCTATTAGACCCATTTTATGGATGAAGGAACAGACTTAGGGAGTTTAAGTAATCTGCCCAAGCCAGTAAGTAGTAGGACCCCAGGACCCGTGTTGTATACCACACTCCCAGGAAAGGATGTTAGGAGAAAGGTGTGTTAAGCTTTGAGCTGTTCTGAGGCCTCTGAAGGAACAGCCATATTTGAAAGCAACCTCTGTCTTTCCCTGTCCCTCTACAATGCGGCCTGAGTTATTCAATTAAGGAGGGAAATAATTGGCAGTGGAGAACGCCTCTAGCAGTGGTAATTACTTCCAGGGCCTTGTTGGAATAGTCAAGCTACATTTCAGCTTATGCTGTAAAACCTTAATTATAATATAAACAGTTGCCCTTCAGCCCTGTGGGGCAAGCTTCACCACCCCCTTCCTTCTCTGGCCTCAGCCCAGTGCCTCTCTCATGAGTGGTCAGGGAGGTCTAGGAACAGAAAGGGGCTCTGGGGAGGAGGGGAACTAAAGTCTGCCTATGCTGTGGGGTTGGGGAGACTAAGCTACAGGGAGTCACTGTCACGACCCCATCCCCAAGTGAGGAAGCCAAAGGCAGCATCCCCATCTTGGTACCACTCACCCAGAGTCTCTCGGTGGGTACAAGGCCCCAGAAGCTTGCAGCCAGCATAGTGTCATTTGGCTTGGATAGGGTTTAGCAGGATATAGTGTCATTTTAGGGTAATATCTCTTCTCATTTACTTCCCTGTAAGGAAGAAGAGAGTCTTCCCTTCTAGATTCAGACTCTATGGCCGTGCATGGGGCCCTATGGAGTGCCCAGCTCTCTCTAGGTTCTGTGCTGGCATGGTCATAAGTGATTCCTCGTTTAAACTTCACAGCACTGTATACATGAGGAATTAACCTCCCCATTTGGCTGTTGAGGAAAATGAGCTTTTGAATTTAATCAGAGATAAGGCTTGAAATGCAAATAACCCTGTGGGAGACAAGTTCAAGTAGGTGGATGGAAATTAGATATTTTTGTTCAGGTAGGAGGAGTGAGTCACCACCAGGCACTGAGAGGGCCCAGGAACAGGGTGCTGATGAGGGGAAGAGGACACAGAAACAAGAGAGGCTGAAGACACTACCTTGCTGAGCTCACAGATTTGCCCATGACTGGCCCTGGTGCCCCACAAGGAGATGACTGGGTTTAAAACCCAGACTGAAAGGATCAGGAGTGAGCCAGTGTGGTGAGGTAGGGTAATCTGATGGTCTGGGCTCCCTCTTCAGTCTTTGTGGGCAAGATGGAAAGTGTGAGCTTCTCAGTGGTCTTCAGAGTAGAGTGAGCAAGATAATCTCCTGAAGAACATGGATAATTATTCAAACTTCTATATGTTATCAATTCTTCTTTTTAATTTCTGATTTCCAGGTGTTTTATAATGGACATATGTATAATATGACATTTATCTAATTTATACACAAATAAGTATATGTATACTTACAGGATGCATGCCTCCAAGTTCGATAATATTTTACAACTTGGGTGTATGATCAAAAAGTTTAAAGTCTACTGGGCTAGATGCTAACATGCTTACTTGGATTTCTAGCTTTAAAAAACAGTGCTCAGGGCTTCCCTGGTGGCGCAGTGGTTGAGAGTCCGCCTGCCAATGCAGGGGACACGGGTTCGTGTCCCAGTCCGGGAAGATCCCACATGCTGCGGAGTGGCTGGGCCCGTGAGCCATGGCCGTTGAGCCTGCGCGTCCAGAGCCTGTGCTCCACAACGGGAGAGGCCACAACAGTGAGAGGCCCGCTTACCGCAAAAACAAAACAAAACAAAACAAAAAAACAATGCTCAAGGGGTAATGGCTCATTTACTTTGCTGATGACTTGGAGTAGTAATAATTATTACTCATGGAATATCTATGGCTTTGCTCTCTCATTTAACCCTGAAGAAGCAAGGTAAAGTGGTGTCAGAGCATGAACGCTGGAGCTGCACTACTTGGATTCAAATCCCTGCTCAATTGTCTGTTGGCTGTGTGACTTGGGGTAAGTTGCTCAGCCTTTCTGTGCCTCAGGGTCTTTATCTGTTGGATGGGAGCTCACAGACTCTAATCTACATCATAGGGTAGCTCTAAAGATTAGATGAGTTAACGCATGTAAAGTCCTTCTAACAGTGCTTGACCTAGAATAGCTATTCATAAATGTTGTCAGCAAGGTGGGATAAGGAAAGAGAAGGAAATGAGGATTCATGGAGGTGAGTGGAGGAGCTGGCATTCCAGCTCAGGCCTGGCGGATTCCAAAGCACTTGTATTGGGACCCACAATAGAAAATATTCTAAGTCCTTACCAACAAACAGATGAGAAGATATATCTGCTTCTGCTTCTAAGATTCTGTGATTCTCATCCTCCTCTCTGCACCTGCCCTTGCCATGTCCCCAGCCAGCACAGAGGAAGGACAACAGTGCATTTCCCTCTAGTTGGAAGTAGTCCCGCAAGTTGGGCCTCACTGCCATCAACCCCTACGGGTGTGCTACTCCATCTCTCTATGGCCCTCCAGAACTCCCCCAAATTCCTCCTGGTGTCTTTGCTCCAATGAGGGATTCTAGAGCCTTCTGGAATGCAAATCAGACAAGCAGGAGTGTTGCAGAAAGGAAGATGCTGCAAAGGACTCCAGCAGCAAAGGGTGTGCTTCCACTGGGCACACTGGGAAAGATGTCTGGGCAGAAAGACCTGGGCTGGACCTCACAGCCGTGCCTCTTCCCTCTGGGGTTCCTGACAGCCCTTGAGAATGACACCCATGTGTTCAAATTCTGTACAAAATCTAGGAGCAATGTATCATTGCTCTAGAGACCTTGAACCCTTTTGGAAGGTTCTATCAACTTAATAGGCATCTCAGGTTGCTCTAACCCCAGCCTTTGCCCTGACGGCAGCTGCTGGGTGAGTCTGAGGTTCATCCTATCTGTAAAGAGTTTCAGATCCAAAGCTTCGAGGTGAAGAGAGTAGGAAACAGTGGTGGGCTGGAGCATTCTTCGCTATAGATTCCTAGAAGCAAACTTGCTGGTCGTGAGCCAACTCAGGCACAGCCCTAGACACTGTCCTCCTGCTTCCCTGCTTCCAGAACCAACTATGGCTCTATCTCCCATTAACACCACAGAACAGATTCCCTGCCTACCTGCCCCAGAAGGACATAGCCTTTGGGGATTTTCTAAGGTTTTTTAGTATAAACAGCAGTCAGAAGCTAACAGTAAGTAAAATTTCCAGAAATAAAGAGAAACTTGGAATGTTTCAGGACACTTTAAATGAGGCACTTGAAACAAGAGGCTTTCATTAGGATCTAAATTAAAGTCCTTCAGTGGCTTTTTGTATTTTTTCTTAAATGTTAACCTGAGTACAACTTTATCTTCTCCATTCACTTCCAAGAAGTCCTTCTATAATGAAGAGTTGAAGGCTGAAGCCAGTGCTTTCTGAACGTGGGACAGGCTTGCCAGCTCCATCTTGTCAGTTTTCTCTTGGTGGATGATGGGACAAGGGAAGCTTCTCTCAAGAGACAATTAAAATAGTGTTTTAAGAAATCCTCAGCCAATAAAAAGTTGCTTACAGACGTATAAGCCTTCTCTCTGTGTCAGTTTCTTAACCTCCTAATCTCCACTGTCCAATTACGAGTTTACAGGCCTTTGGGGATGGCTGTCTTAAGTACATTGAGAGGAATGGTTATATTCTGTGTGGGCTAAAATACACAAGGCTGGTAGTAGGAAAAGGAGCTACCTATTAAGTCTTTCATAAAACCAGTCCCTAAAGTAGAAAGAATAGTTCCCTCAAGACTTGCCCTATGGACTCCCTCTCACAGACTAGTTCATATTTATAAGCCAATTTGTCTAGAAATAAATCTCTTTAACACACTCAACTAACTCCAAGAGGCATGTCCCATGGGAAACAATCTTCTTAAATGAACTGTCTCAAGAAATGTTTTAGCAGCAGCATTGTCAGTCCTGGAAATGTTACCTTCAGGGGAAAAAAAAAGAAAAAAAATACATATATATATCAGGGATAGACTGCTTGGAGACACAGAATATGCAGAGTTTAAAAACTGCCAAATTGAATTCAGATGCTTAAAAAAATCTTCATATATCTGGTTATGGAGTTGGCAGTGGAAGAAACAGATTTCTTATACAAGCCTGAAGCTCAGTAATGGTTCATTTGACCTAATCTGGACAGGTTGGGTTTATGGTCCACCACAATTTCCTCCCATCCAGCCAGAAAACTGGGGCTGCAATTTTGAGATTTTCTTCTCTCTCCCTCCCTCCCTCCCTCCATTTGCACTTCCTTCCCTCCTTCCTTCCTTCCCTCCTTCCCTCCTTCCTTCCTTCCCTCCTTCCTTCCTTCTTTCCCTCCCTCCTTCCTTCCTTCTTTCTTTCCTTCTTTCCTTCCCTCCTTCCCTCCTTCCTTCCTTCTTTCCCTTCTTCCTTCCTTCTTTCCTTCCTTCCTTCCCTCCTTCCCTCCTTCCTTCTTTCCTTCCTTCCATCCTTCCTTCCTTCCTTCTTTCCTTTTTCTTTCTTTCTTTCTTTCTTTCTTTCTTTCTTTCTTTCTTTCTTTCTTTCTCTTCTAGGGTAAAAAAGAGTACCACACAAAAGTTTAAATGAAGTTTTAGGAGATGACAGCTTTCTTGATTTTGGTTGTTTGTTTCTTGGGAGGGAGCTTGTACACTCTCACCTCAAAAATGGAGATTTTTTTTTTACATATTTTTATTGAGATATAACTAACATACAATAAAGCTATCTAATTTACAAAGCTGTTTCGAGTCATAAGTTAAATAAGATTAAATTAAAAAAAAACATGCGAGGGGGGCCTTCAAGATGGCAGAGGACTAAGACGTGGAGATCACCTTCCTCCCCACAAATACATCAGAAATACATCTATCTACATGTGGAACAACTCCTACAGAACACTTACTGGCAGTAGACCTCAGACTTCCCAAAAGGCAAGAAACTCCCCACGTACATGGGTAAGGCAAAAGAAAAAAGAAAAACAGAGACAAAAGAATAGGGATGGGACCTGCCCCTCTGGGAGGGAGCTGTGAAGGAGGAAAAGTGTCCACACAGTAGGAAGCCCCTTCACTGGCAGAGACAGGGGTGGCAGAGGGGAAGCTTCGGAGCCACAAAGGAGAGCGCAGCAACGGGATGCAGAGGACAAAGAGGAGAGATTCCCACACAGA
This sequence comes from Mesoplodon mirus, assembly GCF_964341445.2. Taxonomy (NCBI): domain Eukaryota; kingdom Metazoa; phylum Chordata; class Mammalia; order Artiodactyla; family Ziphiidae; genus Mesoplodon; species Mesoplodon mirus. Next base: position 154,410,754 of record NC_138978.1, on the reverse strand, counting down.
GGATCAGTGCCGACCAGCACTCACTAACCTGAGAGATTTGTCTGCTCACGGGCCAGAGCAGGCGGGGGCTGGGAGCTGAGGCTCCAGCTTCGGAGGTCAGATCCCAGAGAGAGAACTGGGGTTGGCTGCGTGAACACAGGCTGAAGGGGGCTAGTGCACTAGAGCTAGCCAGGAGGGAGTCTGGGAAAAAGTCTGGAACTGCCTAAGAGGCAAGAGACCATTGTTTTGGGGTGCACAAGGAGAGGGGATTCAGAGCATCGCCTAAATGAGCTCCAGAGACAGGGGTGAGCTGCAGCTATCAGCGTGGACACCAGAGACGGGCATGAGATGCTAAGGCTGCTGCTGCAGCCACCAAGAAGCCTATGTGCAAGCACTGGTCACTCTCCACACCTCCCCTCCTGGGAGCCTGTGCAGCCCGCCACTGCTAGTGCCCTGTGATCCAGGGACAACTTCCCTGGGAGAACACATGGTGCGCCTCAGGCTGTTGCAACGTCACACCAACCTCTGCCACTGCAACTCTCCCCATATACTGTACCCCTCCCTCCCCCCAGCCTGAGTGAGCCAGAGCCCCCGAATCAGCTGCTCTTTTAACCCTGTCCTGTCTGGGTGGGGAACAGACGCCCTCAGGTGACCTAATGCAGAAGTGGGGCCATATCCAAAGATGAACCCCAGGAGCTGCGCGAACAAAGAAGAGAAAGGGAAAATTTTCCCAGCAGCCTCAGAAGCAGCAGATTAAATCTCCACAATCAACTTGATGTACGCAAAATCTGTGGAATACCTGAATAGACAATGAATCATCCCAAAATAGAGGCAGTGGACTATGGGAGCAAATGTGGACTTGGGGTTTGCTTTCTGCATCTAATTTGTTTCTGGTTTTATGTTTATCTTAGTTTAGTATTTAGAGCTTATTATCATTGGTAGATTTGTTTATTGATTTGGTTGTTCCCTTCCTTTTATTTCCTTCATATATATAATTTTTTCCTTTTTCTCTTTCTGTGAGTGGGTATGTGTATGTTTCTTTGTGTGATTTTGTCTGTACAGCTTTGCTTTTGCCATTTGTCCTAGGGCTCTGACTGTCTTTTGTTTTGTTTTGTTTTGTTTTGTTTTGTTTTTTTAGTATAGTTTTTAGCACTTTTTATCCCTGGTGGATTTGTTTGTTTGTTTGTTTGTTTTTTGGTTTGGTTGCTCTCTTCTTTCTTTCTTTTTTTTCTTAATTACTATTTTATTTTTTTTGTTTTTAATAATATTTCTAATAGCTGTATTTTATTTGTCATTTCTTTCTTTCTTTCTCTTTTTTTCTCCCTTTTCTTCTGAGCCACGTGGCTCACAGGGTCTTAGTGCTCTGGCCTCGTGTCAGGCCTGAGCCTCTGAGGTGGGAGAGCCAAGTTCAGGACACTGGTCCACCAGAGGCCTCCTGGCTCCACATAATATCAACCAGCGAAAGCTCTCCCAGAGATTTCCATCTCAATGTTAAGACCCAGCTCCACTAAATAACCAGCAAGCTACAGAGCTGGACATCCTATGCCAAACAACTAGCAAGACAGGATCACAATTCCACCCACTAGCGGAGAGGCTGCCTAAAATCACAATAAGTTCACAGACACCCCAAAACACACTATCAGATGCAGTCCTGCCCACCAGAAAGACAAGATCCAGCCTCATCCACCAGAGCAGAGGCACTGGTCCCCTCCATCAGAAAGACTACACAACCCACTGAACCAACCTTACCCACTGGGGGAAGACACTAAAAATAATGGGAACTACGAACCTGCAGCCTACGAAAAGAAGACCCCAAGCACAGTAAGTTAAGCAAAATGAGAAGACAGAGAAATACACAGCAGATGAAGGAGCAAGGCAAACACCTACCAGACCAAACAAATGAAGAGGAAATAGGCAGTCTACCTGAAAAAGAATTCAGAGTAATGATAGTAAAGATGATCTAAAATCTTGGAAATAGAATGGAGAAAATACAAGAAATGTTTAACAAGAACCTAGAAGAACTAAAGAGCAAACAAACAATGATGAACAACATTATAAATGAAATTAAAAATTCTCTAGAAGGAATCAATAACAGAATAACTGAGGCAGAAGAATGGATAAGTGACCTGGAAGATAAAATAGTGGAAATAACTACCACAGAGCAGAATAAAGAAAAAAGAATGAAAAGAATTGAGGATTGAGGACAGTCTCAGAGACCTCTGGGACAACATTAAACACACCAACATTCGAATTATAGGGGTCCCAGAAGAAGAAGAGAAAAAGAAAGGGACGGAGAAAATATTTGAAGAGATTAGAGTTGAAAACTTCCCTAATATGGGAAAGGAAATAATGAAGTCCAAGAAGCACAGAGAGTCCCACACAGGATAAATCCAAGGAGAACACACCAAGACACATATTAATCAAACTATCAAAAATTAAATACAAAGAAAAAATATTAAAAACAGCAAGGGAAAAACAACAAATAACATACAAGGGAATCCCCATAAGGTTAAGAGCTGATCTTTCAGCAGAAACTCTGCAAGCCAGAAGGGAGTGGCAGGACATATTTAAAGTGATGAAGGAGAAAATCCTACAACCAAGATTACTCTACCCAGAAAACATCTCATTCAAATTTGACAGAGAAATTAAAACCTTTACAGATAAACAAAAGTTAAGAGAATTCAGCACCACAAAACCAGCACTACAACAAATGCTGAAGGAACTTCTCTAGGTGGGAAACACAAGAGAAGGAAAAGACCTACAAAAACAAACCCAAAACAATTAAGAAAATGGTACTAGGAACATACATATCGATAATTACATTAAATGTAAATGGATTATATGCTCCAACCAAAAGACGTAGACTGGCTGAATGGATACAAAAACAAGACCCATATATATGCTGTCTACAAGAGACCCACTTCAGACCTAAGGACACATACAGACCGAAAGTGAAGAGACGGAAAAAGATATTCCATGCAAATGGAAATCAAAAGAAAGCTGGAGTAGCAATTCTCATATCAGACAAAATAGACTTTAATATAAAGACAATTACAAGAGACAAAGAAGGACACTACATAATGATGAAGGGATCAATCCAAGTAGAAGTTATAACAATTGTAAATATGTATGCACCCAACACAGTAGCACCTCAATACATAAGGCAAATGCTAACAGCCATAAAAGGGGAAATCGACAGTAACACAGTCATAGCATGGGACTTTAGCAACCCACTTTCACCAATGGACAGATCAACCAAGAAGAAAATAAATAAGGAAACACAAGCTTTAAATGACACCTGAAACAAGATATTACAGCCAAAAACAACAAAATACACTTCTCAAGTGCCCATGGAACATTCTTCAGGATAGATCATATCTTGGGTAACAAATCAAGGCTTGGTAAATTTAAGAAAATTGAAATCACATCAAGTATCTTTTTCCACCACAGTGCTATGAGACTAGATATCAATTACAGGAAAAAAGCTGTAAAAAACACAAATACATGGAAGCTAAACAGTGTACTACTAAATAATCAAGATATCATAAAGAAATCCAAGAAGAAATAAAAAGATACATAGAAACAAATGACAACTAAAACACACAACCCAAAACCTATAGAATGCAGCAAAGGCAGCCCTAAGAGGGAAGTTTATAGCAATTCAATCTCACCTCAAGAAACAAGGAAAATCTCAAATAAACAATCTAACCCTACACCTAAAGAAACTAGAGAAAGAAGAACAAAGAAAACCCAAAGTCAGTAGAAGGAAAGAAATCACAAAGATCACAGCAGAAATAAATGAAATAGAAATGAAGAAAACAGTAGCAGAGATCAATAAAACTAAAAGCTGGTTCTTTGAGAAGGTAAACAAAATTGATAAACCATTAGCCAGACTCATCAAGGAACAAGGGAGAATACTCAAATCATCAGAATTAGAAATGAGAAAGGAGAAGTAACAACTGACACTGCAGAAATACAAAGAATCATGAGCAACTATATGCCAGTAAAATGGACAACCTTAAAGAAATGGACAAATTCTTAGAAAAGCACAACCTTCCAAGACTGAACCAGGAAGGAATAGAAAATATAAACAGACCAATCAAAACACTGAAGTTGAAATTGTAATTAAAAATCTTCCAACAAACAAAAGCTCAGGACCAGATGGTTTCACAGGCGAATTCTATCAAACATTTAGAGAATAACTAACACCTATCTTTCTCAAACTCTTCCAAAATATACCAGAGGGAGGAACACTCCCAAACTCCTTCTATGAGGCCACCATCACCCTGAGACCAAAACCAGACAAAGATGTCACAAAGAAAGAAAACTACAGGCCAATATCACTGAGGAATATGGATGCAAAAATGCTCAATAAAATACTAGCAAACAGGGCTTCCCTGGTGGCACAGTGGTTGAGGGTCTGCCCGTCGATGCAGGGGACATGGGTTTGTGCCCCAGTCCAGGAAGACACCACATGCTATGGAGCGGCTAGTCCTGTGAGCCATGGCCACTGAGCCTGCGTGTCCGGAACCTGTGCTCCGCAACAGGAGAGGCCACAACAGTGAGAGGCCCGTGTACCGCAAAAAAAAAAAAAAAAAAAACTAGCAAACAGAATCCAACACCACATTAAAAGGATCATACACCATGATAAAGTGGGGTTTATCCCAGGAATGCAAGGATTCTTCAATATATGCAAATTAATCAATGTGATAAACCATATTAACAAATTGAAGGAGAAAACCCATATGATAATCTCAATAGACACAGAAAAAGCTTTTGACAAAGTTCAGCACCCATTTATGATAAAAACCCTCTAGAAAGTAGGCATAGAGGGAACTTGCCTCAACATAATAAAGGCCATATATGACAAACCCACAGCCAATATAGTTCTCAATGGTGAAAAACTGAAACCATTTCCACTAAGATCAGGAACAAGACAAGGTTGCCCACTCTCACCACTCTTATTCAACATAGTTTTGGAAGTTTTAGCCACAGCAATCAGAGAGGAAAAAGAAATAAAAAGAATCAAAATGGAAAAGAAGAAGTATAACTGTCACTGTTTGCAGATTACATGATAGTATACATAGAGAATCCTAAAGATGCTACCAGAAAACTACTAGAGCTAATCAATGAATTTGGTAGAGTAGCAGGATACAAAATTAATGCACAGAAATCTCTTGCATTCCTATACACTAATGATGAAAAATCTGAAAGAGAAATTAAGGAAACACTTCCACTTACCACTGCAACAAAAAGAATAAAATGCTTAGGAATAAACCTACCTAACAAGCCAAAACACTTGTATGCAGAAAACTGTAAGACACTGATGAAAGAAATTAAAGATGATACAAACAGATGGAGAGATATACCATATTCTTGGATTGGAAGAATCAACATTGTGAAAATGACTATACTACCCAAAGCAATCTACAGATTCAATGCAATCCCTATCAAACTACCAATGGTATTTTTCACAGAACTAGAAGAAAAAATTTCACCATTTGTATGGAAACACAAAAGACACTGAATAGCCAAAGCAATCTTGAGAACGAAAAACGGAGCTGGAGGAATCAGGCTCCCGGACTTCAGACTCTACTACAAAGCTACAGTAATCAAGACAGTATGGTACTGGCACAGAAACAGAAATATAGATCAATGGAACAGGATAGAAAGCCCAGAGACAAACCCATGCACATATGGTCACCTTATTTTTGATGAAGGAGGCAAGAATATACAATGGAGAAAAGACAGCCTCTTCAATAAGTGGTGCTGGGAAAACTGGACAGCTACATGTAAAAGAATGAAATTAGAACACTCCCTAACACCATACACAAAAATAAACTCAAAATGGATCAAAGACCTAAATGTAAGGCCAGACACTATCAAACTCTTAGAGGAAAACATAGGCAGAACACTCTATGACATAAATCACAGCAAGATCCTTTTTGACCCACCTCCTGGAGAAATGGAAATAAAAAGAAAAATAAACAAATGAGACCTAATGAAACTTAAAAGCTTTTGCACATCAAAGGAAGCCATAACCAAGACACAAAGGCAACCCTCAGAATAGGAGAAAATATTTTCAAATGAAGCAACTGACAAAGGATTCATCTCCAAAATTTGCAAGCAGCTCATGCAGCTCAATATCAAAAAACAAACAACCCAATCCAAAAATGGATAGAAATCCTAAATAGACATTTCTCCAAGGAAGATATACAGATTGCCAACAAACACAAGAAAGGATATTCAACATCGCTAATCATTAGAGAAATGCAAATCAAAACTACAATGAGGTATCACCTCACACTTGTCAGAGTGGCCATCATCCAAAAATCTACAAACAAGAAATGCCGGAGAGGGTGTGGAGAAAAGGGAACCCTCTTGCACCGTTGGTGGGAATGTAAATTGATACAGCCACTATGGAGAACAGTATGGAGGTTCCTTAAAAAACTAAAAATAGCACTCCATACAACCCAGCAATCCCACCACTGACAATATACCCTGAAAAATCCATAATTCAAAAAGAGTCATGTACAACAATGTTCATTGCATTTCTATTTACAATAGCCAGGACACAGAAGCAACCTACGTTGTCCATCAACAGATGAATGGATAAAGAAGATGTGGCTCATATATACAATGGAATATTACTTAGCCATAAAAAGAAACAAAATTGAGTTATTTGTAGTGAGGTGGGTGGATGTAGAAACCGTCATACAGAGTGAAGTAAGTCAGAAAGAGAAAAGCAAATACCATATGCTAACACATATACATGGAATCTAAAACAAAAGAAAAAGAAATGGTTCTGAAGAACCTAGGGGCAGGACTGGAATAAAGACACAGACGTAGAGAATGGACTTGAGGACTCGGGGAGGGGGAAGGGTAAGCTGGGACGAAGTGAGAGTGTGGCATGGACATATATACACTACCAAATGTAAAATAGATAGCTAGTGAGAAGCAGCCACATGGCACAAGGAGATTAGCTCGGTGCTTTGTGACCACCTAGAGGTGTGGGATAGGGAGGGTGGGAGGGAGACGCAAGAGGGAGGGGATATGGGATATATGTATATGTATAGCTAATTCATTTTGTTATAAAGCAGAACCTAACACACTATTGTAAAGCAATTATACTCCAATAAAGATGTTTAAAAATTTAAATTAAATTAAAATTTTTAAAAGATTAAAAAAAAAACAAAAGCATGTGAAAGTCCCCATACAAAGTGCAAATGTTGATTGGATTATAAATATGAAGTAACCACTGATGCCACATTTTTATTTAAAAACATTCACTGACCCCTAATTTCCTACAGAACAATCTAAAATCTAAGGCTAAAACTTCAAGGTGATTAATAATTCAACCCCACTTTCCTTTCTAGTGTTATCTGCTATTACCATCTCTTATACACACCATTTGACAGATAAAACTAGACAACAGAAACTTGCCCATCTCTCAGATTCTTCATGATGTCCCATGTCTGCCTATCAAGGCCTTGCCCATCCTTCAAAGTCAGAAGCCAGCTCTTCCATGGAGGTCTCCTGATCACTCCAGCTGGTATTTCTTTCCTTTCCTATGGCGTATCTCATTATGCTGTATTGCTTCTAAGGAATTTGCCACATTCTGTTTTGTATTAACTACTGATCATGACTAGCTCCCTTTTTTCATATAATTTTGATAAACATTCATTGAGCATCTCTAATACGTGAACAGAGAACAAGGCATGAGGAGGGGCTGGGCAGAGGTACAGAGATGAGTGACGTGGGTTTGTTCTGGAAGAGCTCAGGGTCTGGTGGGGAGCCTTGAGGTAGCAAGCCCCACCGTGCACGATGCTGTATCTCCAGCAGTGTCTACAATTTCCGTGCACGCTGGCTATATTATAGATGCTAATAAAATCAAAGAATGTTGGAGGTGAAAAAGATCGGAGTGTTAAATGTCATTGCCTCATCTAGCATAAAAGGAAATTAAGGCTTGAACAGTTTAGATAACGTGGCCAAGATCACCAGTGACTCCAGAGTTACAAGAAGAGTGCTGGAAGTAACCACAAACCAAACTGGGAAGAGTCCCACTGGGAAGATCGGGCATGGGGACTGTTTTTTGTTTGTTTGTTTCTCTAAAATCCAGAGCTTCTCTTGGTCCCAAGAAGTCCATTTTTGCCCGTGGAAATAAACACCATTTCTCATGAGGGGCCGCTTTCTGGCCTCAGTAGAACCTGGATTTGGATTCTACATCAGCCCCTTACTGGATGGATGCCTTGGGATGAGACACTTAATGACCTCTAGGCTTCATTTTCCTCATCTGTAAAATGAGGATGGTACTATTTATTTCATGGATCATAATGAAGATTCCATTCATACATGAACTGGGTTAACAGACAAAAAGAAAATGAGTCCAACCCCTGTCCCCTGGGAAGTGCTGGTAGCGGAGGTGATGGAGGTGGGAATAAATGTTATAATTCAAACCCTCCTGCAAGTTAGAATGAACTTTCTGCTAATGATGCTTGTGTCCTGAAGACGCCTTCTGTTAATTTAGTTCCTTCATAATTTGGGAGGTGTCTGCTCTTTTAGCTTCTGGGCTTCCTGCTTCCATACTTATCACCCAACCCCTTGTAGCATTTTGGTAAGTCAGGAAGAATTTCATTTCATTGTGGTTTTCTGGATCTCCTTTTTCCTATTCAAGCCAGTTCTGTGTCTTCAAACCCGGTGACCCTCTGCAGGGTGAAGCATGCAATGAGGAACAAGGACGATGCTCTTATAATATGAGTAATTTTGACACTTCTCTCCCTATTCTATCGAATGTGTCTTTTTCTACATGCTCCTGGTGTCCCCAGGAATTAGTCCTCCTCCCTGGATTACTGACCACATCTTCTTACTGATTCCACTGTTGCTTTGCTAGTTCAGACTTCCTCCTTCTCAGGCATGCTTCATCATCATTCTGTGCCTCAGTTAACTGCTCCGGGAAGCAACCTGCCATATTCCAAGTTATCTTGAACATTAAGCAGCCAGGCCCTCCAAGGTCTTTCAGTTTCAATGATAAGAAACCAAATGGTGAGGGTAGAGGATGGAAGGGTTGGTATTCATGGCAGAGAGGAGAGAGGCTGGCTGTGGTATATTTACACCCCTCTCACACTAATCCTCATAATGCAATTATATTCTACATAAGCTAGCAGCTAATATTCAAAACTGCTCTCAACTCCACTTTTACTAAGGGAGATGAAAACACAAGGGAACACACTGATAATCAGAATGGGTTAATAAAAAATTACTTCTAGAGAATGTATTAGGATGACCGTGGATTCAGACCCATCTTATTCATCTGTTCTACGTATAGCATTAACCATCAAAAAATAAAAAACACAAGAGGTTATAGTGCAGTGAGTATACTTCTGTTAGTGAAATTATTGTACTTATCTCTAATTCCTTGAAAACCAGTTATTTGTGAAAGCATATATGGTAAACTTTGGCCAACTAGAATATTCAGTTAACCAGAACACTTGCATAATTTGAGGCTGTAAGAGTTTATTGATAATCTACTCTATGCAAGCTCTTTGTTAGACATTCTGGAGTAGCAATTCTTAACTTATTTCTGTAGAATTCTGAGAGGTTTATGAATGGACTTCAGGAGTGTGCGAACTCACACACACAAAAGTTTGTGTGCAAAATTTTGTCTCTGTTTATTTATGTTCATTTTCCTACAAGAAAAGAGACCCATCAGCACCATTGCTAGTTATAAGTAGACTTTATGTCAAGACATGGGATAAATAGCTGTTTTCTCCATGGTATGTGCTTGGCAAAGGATGCTTGAGTGCAAGAATGCCACAGATTAAAAACACAAAAAGTTACCATGCCTTCGTGAAATTTCTCTCAGAAAATAGTTAATCCAAGGGTAGATTTCTGGTTCCAACAAAATCACTCCAAAAGCGATTCTGTTCTTGCTGTTTTTGTTTTGTTTTATTGAGTTTGAGGGGAACGTCGTTCAGACCCTGGAAAGGTAAAGCAGCCATACTCCCTTCCCCCACCCCCTGCCATGAAAGCTCGTTTTCTCATTTCTTTCCTCCCTGCCTTAATTTTTTCCTTCCTACTCTTTCTCTTGTATGCTCCAAATTTTTCACCCTGCCTGTTCCCTGTCTTTGCTTCTCTCGTTCCCTCTCAGTTCCTTTCCTCTGCCCTTGGCTGCAAACCAGCTCTGTAACTCACAACAGAGCAGCTGTCGTTGGCTGGGAGAACCAGGCTCCTTGGTTTTAGACAGCCCCAGAACAAGGCAACGACTTTGGTCTCTGGACTCCTCAATAGGCCAAACAACAAAGCCGTGGTGAAAGAAGGTGTCTTCTAAGAAGTTCACATTACGGCCCGTAGTAAAAGAAAATGGTGATATTGTTACAGCCAACAGTTTCTTCCCATTGTCTTCCTTGTCAAAAACATGCCCCCGCCAAAGGGATGGGATGCGTTTCAGTACAATTTGAGAATGTTCAGTAACCCAATATTATCTTCATTTCCCTCCTTGTTTCATGTTACTTTCTGATCCTTGAGTTCTCCCAAGTTCACAGCGGTCCATGACATTACGGTGACTCGCTAACTTTCCCATTATACTTACAGTCAATGGAAGAACAATAGATTGTGTTATTCTGTATTTCGCTTCCCTGTCGCTCAGTGTTTTATCTCCGTTGATACCCCGGTACCAGACACAGAAACCAAAGTAGGTTGTCTTGTCTTCAGCGAATCTTGAATGCCTTTTGTTCAGAGAGGCGTTTTGTATTCATCAGTCAACTGAGGACTCATCCTGAAGAAGGCCTCAGTCAGCACAGCCCCAAATGAGAAAGGGATACTCAGGCTGTGAAATATTCATGGCAAAAGGTACCTCAGTCATGTTCACCTTTTGGCCCCCTGAGCCCGAAAGGATCACTAACAGTAACCTGCAAATCTTGTAGGACGTGAACATTTCCTGGATGAGATAACCTGCCATGTCTCATATCCACGTTTGATATTAAACCTATTCACACAGGTCCATTTATCTTCCTACTCTATCTGCCAGCACAGCTGTGTCAAACAGTTTTAATAAAAGTCCAAAGGTGAGATTATAGTGATCAAAGTTTAACCTGATTTCTTCCCCCTCTTCTTAGAAAGAAAGATAGCCTTTCCCCCCTCCCATACACTGCCTCTTTAAATGCCTCTCTCGTGGTGCTTAGAGACAGTAGTGAGGCCAAATTAAATGGCATGTTGTTTATGTTTCTGAAGAATAAAATCATACCAGATCAATAAACTCATGTCTAAACAGAGAGTAACTGAAGAATATAATGGCTGTTAATTGAATGCAATCAGTTGATGACTATTAGGTGTCAAATTCAACCAGAAATTAGTCAACAGAATTCACAGCAATGCAGAGAAAGAGGAAAAAGGTTGGCGGGGTGGTGGGGGGAGACAATATGACATAAAATGCCACATTCCATAAGAATTACTCTCCCAGAGTTCCTGATAAAATAAGAACACGGTACTTCGCTGGTGGTGCAGTGGTTTAGACTTCGCCTTCCAATGAAGGGGTGTGTGGGTTCAATCCCTGATGGGAGAGCTAAGATCCCACATGCCTTGTGGCCAAAAAACCAAAACATAAAAAACAGAAGCAGGGCTTCCCTGGTGGCGCAGTGGTTGAGAGTCCGCCCGCTGATGCAGGAGACGCGGGTTCGTGCCCCTGTCCGGGAAGATCCCACATGCCGTGGAGCGGCTGGGCCCGTGAGCCATGGCCGCTGAGCCTGTGCGTCTAGAGCCTGTGCTCTGCAACGGGAGAAGCCACAACAGTGAGAGGCTTGTGTACCGCAAAAAACAAACAAACAAACAAAAAACAGAAACAATATTGTAACAAATTCAATAAAGACTTAAAAAAAGAGATTAAAAAAATGAGAACTCAGTAGTCAAGATTCCAGGGAAGTTCTGTTTTTATGCAGATCTAGATATCAACGGCGAGGAGGACCTACTTACAGTAAAGAATGTAGGTGGGCATCAACAAGGAAAAAAAAAGTTAACGAATGAACCCCAGCCTCATCCCAGCTAAGTTATACCTACTTTATTAGTGCCTATTATGTCAGACACTGAACTAGGAGTTTTCCATGAAAACCTAAGAAGGTTAAAAGGAAGGCCAAGAAACTTATCCACAGAATTAACTTTATTGTGCTCTTTGTCAACTGACTCTGTCTATAGTCTGAATATCCAAAGTAGACTCTGGCCAAGTCTTTATCCCATGAGAGAAGTCTTTAAGGAAGGGTTTGTTTCAATAATAAATGCTGGAGAGGGTGTGGAGAAAAGGGAACCCTCCTACACTGTTGGTGGGAATGTAAATTGGTGCAGCCACTATGGAAAATAGTGTGAAGGTTCCTTAAAATGGTTCCTGGGCATATATCCAGATAAAACTCTAATTTGAAAAGATACATGTACCCCAGTGCTCATTTACAATAGCCAAGGAACATAAATGCCCATAGACAGATGAATGGATAAAGAAGATGTGGTATATATATATATATACAGAGATATATATATATAGATATATATATATATATATACAATGGAATATTACTCAGCCATAAAAAAGAATGAAATAGTGCCATTTGCAGGAACATGGGTGAACCCAAAGATTATCATACTAACTGAGGTAAGACAGACAAAGAAAGACAAATATCATATGATATCACTTATATATGGAATCTAAAAAATGATACAAATGAACTTATTTACAAAACAGCAACAGACTGACAGACTTAGAAAACAAATCTGTGGTTACCAAAGGGGAAGCAGGGGGAGAGATAAATTAAGAGTTTGGGATTAACAGGTATACACTGCTATATATAAAATAGATAAACAACTAGGATTTACTGTATAGCACAGGGAACTATATTCAATACCTTATAATAAACTATAATGAAAAAGAATCTGAAGCAGAATATACATATATATATAGCTGAATCACTTGGCTACACACCTGCAACTAATACAACATTGTAAATCAACTCTACCCAATTTAAAAAAACAAAGCATTTGTTACAATTTCCCAGTGCCTTTGGAAATGAGAAGCGTCTAGATGAAGAAGGGCAAAGAGAATCCAACTTAATGTCCTGGAAAAATCCTAGTTGCGGCCTTTAACACTGGTATAAAGATTTGCACCTAACAGATGTCAAATGGTACTCCCTAAACACAAAAATCTATGCTATAAAAATGAGATACAGATCTGCCAGCCAGGAAGGTGCGTGTCCATATTCTCCCTGATAGCGAAAGGTGTATCTCTACATAGGAGGTCAAGTTCATCTTCTATGATCCATCTATTGGAGGTCTTACTGGTACAGAAAATCTTAAGCAGTAAACAGTCTAAAAATCATTTATGTTTAGCTTTACAAAGCAGCAACAGCAGATTGAATTTCTGAGCACCCCTTTTCTGAGTTCATTGGATTTGCTTTTTCCAGTAGGAGATGACTTAAAAATACTTAAAGTGGTAACAGTTAAATCCATTTGGTGGTTCTTTGCCCCGTGGCTGGTGTACTCAATTCCATTAGAGCCATCCCCACTACAGTTGGTACACAGCTCGTCTTTCCCAATCATTTGTTTTTATATATTTCTTAGAATGTGTTAGAGAGGCGTAACTCCTTCTTTATAGTTTAAGACTCATCATAGGTGGAAACAGTGCCTTTACTTATTCTGAATTCAAATTCCCAGTTTGTGGCATGGCGCCAACTGATAAAATAACTGGGGCTGCCAATATCACAAAAGAGGTTGAACACAAGTAGCGTATTCATACGTTCACATATCTTGCCCTTGTTTGAAAACCGAATTGGGGATAAGTAATCTAATCTAGTGGGCAGTTGTCTTCCATACATGTTTTCTAACACACAGTGTCTTAGCCAGTTAACCTTTAACAAGCCACTTCCTTTCTCTGCGTTATCCATTCTCTTCCCAAAGCATAGCTCAAAGAAGATTGTCCTACATAATGATGGGCTCCGAAAACCCTAAGTGTACATCATTAATCCACCTACCTGTGCAGTTTCCTTCTCCTTAATAAAGCAAGTTATTTCTAGTCAGTTTTATCCTTTCTTTTTACTTTCTGCCTGTGTATTTATGTATATTTAATTTGTAACATATATACCATCCTATATATGACATATACACATGACAAATTTAATCAAAGTTTTATTTACAGTATTACATGGAAGAGGAAACAAAATCACAATTATGTCTTGGAAATGCAGTAAAAGGAAAATAAAGTGAAATTTAAAAAACTTGCTTCATATGTGTGAGGATGTGTATATTTCTTTAAGAGTAAGGCTGCCTTCTTTCTCCCTTGGATATGATTTGAACTCTTGAAAGAATATCAAAAGCATGTCATTGTCACCAGTCCATGAAGATGAGACTGCATTAAGATGTCACTAAGATGACAAAAATGACAGCAATTTCAAGGGAGAAACCAGGTGATGAAGAGAGATTCAGGTCAGCAGAAGTCTCTCTGAGCTCCACGTCAGCTCCTCAGGACAAGGGAATGGAGACTGAGGCTGCCGGACTCCAGAGCTGTGAAGAAGTGCCTTGGGCAATAATAGTCAGGCTGAGCCTGCCACCTTCTCTCAGAAGGCTTTCACTGTGAGTTTCACAAAGCCATGCCGTCCCATCAGCTGAGGTCCACTATCACTGGTCTGGAAAATCATTAGTTCATTTCTAATCATAACAAGATGCTGAACAAGTAAAACTTTAGTAAAAGTTGAAATCACCTCACACCATCACACGTACTGAATTTTTGAAGTAGTTTTGCTGCTCCCAGATTAAAAGAAGAAAAGATAAAGACCATGAAATGTTTTAGTGTCTGTTAAGAAAGACTGATGACACGATCAGGTTGGTGTTATTTCTGGACTTGCGGCTCCTCTCTTTTTCACCCATCTAATCCATCAGGAGAACTATTCTTTGTTTGCAGTAACCAGATGACGCACATATGGACAGCACAGTGAGATTATGATTCCTATTTCCATCAAAGATTTGCCCAAGCTAGTATTCTTGACCATGCGTGTTATCCATGATAGTGATCCCTCCACCAATAACTCAACCTGAATCCTTGGCTCCCATTTTTCCCATTTCCATATTGAATCAGAGAATAATTAAGGGAACATCAGCCTCGGAAAGGAAATTGGAGGTAAACCACTCCAGCTTCCTGCTCCATATGTAAATTTCTTCTACCAGGGCTGTATTCTTCCTGACTCTTCTGGAGCACCACCCATGATGTGGAATTCCTTATCGCAAGGGCACCTCCCTGTCAGTTGGGAATCGTGTCTATAGGAAAAGTCATCCTCAAATGGAGCTGAAGCTTCCCTCACTGTGTCTATCATACTTTACTCCTGTTTCTCTTCTCTGGCACCACAACAGATCATTTTTTTTCCTGTTCTATCTCAAACTGCTCTCAGCACCATCATCTACTTCTTTGCAATAAATAAGCACAGCTGAAGGAGTTCTTAAGTCACCTGTGGATTCCAGGTTCCAGAAGTTTCTTCTCTTTCCCTCGGTTCCTAGGGAACACCATAAAGTTTGACAAGAAAACTTCCCTTAGTTTTCTTCTTTAAATAAAAATTTTCAATTATGATCACATCCATCAAGGAGAGTTTTAGTAAATAGGCCTGTTAGGTGCTGATCTTTCTATTACCAGCACGCTCATGGGGAGCTCAGGCCAGGGTGGTCTTTAAGCCCAACAGCTCAAGTCAGCAGTAGCCGCTGCTTAGAAAAAGGCTGCAAAACACCATCCCTAATCATTTAACAGCTTGTTCCCCAAAACACATTAACCAAGGGAGCTTTTAAATATTAAGAAATAATTACACCAATTCAGTGTTGTCCTTTCCCAAAATTACATCACATCAGGGCTCCACTAGATAAACAAATTTAGTAAAGGAACGCAGGTCTTCTAAAAATGAAAAACTGTACCCAATGAAATGTTATTTCCAATGGATGGCAGGAGGGCAGACAGAGGGGAAGGAAGAATTCATGAAAATATTCTGGCTAGTTTCCCAAATGAACACTTAAGAGTAGCCTTACCCCAACCAAATTCATTCTCTCTTATTGGCATTTCACACTCTTTTTCGGCATCTCCAAACCATTTGGGGTCAGATTAGAATTGGGAGGAACTGGAGGATGTCCTGGGACCAGTATGCTCCAGTCCAGCCACAGGAGTCCATTTTAAGCTCAGAACATAGGAGCCCAGAGACTGTGGCACTGACCTGGAGCTATGGGTCTGCATTCCATTAGGGCAAAGAGGTGTGGCCTCACCTTTCTTGAATGGGAAATACGATTTGGGGACCAGACAAAGCAGACTTCTAAGAGTCTAAAACATTGTTCTCCACATAAGGGTCACAGTGCCTAAAATTCCATCATTAAATATTGTCCTCTTTCTGGAGAACTGTTGAAATTTTGAGTGAGCCTAAATAGGATACTTAGGTCATTTACATTTGAGTGTGAGTGAGTTTAATCCTATCTCATCCCCTGCCCAAACAAGACAGACCCTGGTCAATCAGAGGTCACTAAGCATGTAAGTGGGAAGGGCCCTAAAGGAAGGAAACAGAGAGACACCCTTCACAGCTTTGTCCCAGCCAAGGCTGAAGGGCAAGCTCTGGGACTCCCAGGTCTGCTGGCCTTGTTAGGGGAGCGCTGTCCACCTCTAGCCCTACTATAGTTATGAAGCAGAGCAGACCTCAGCCACAGCCTAACCCTGGGTGGGTTCTGAGAGCACAGACCAAGCAAATGAAGAAGCCACTGGTCTGCTTGGGCTCAACTGGATTTTTATGGAATGAACTCCTACCCGAGTAAGCCCTTAGGTGTCATGAGACTTCACTTTTTCCATTGCTTTTTCCTTTGCCGCAAAGAATCTCTGCCTTTTGGTCACCTTTTGAAGTTAACGGCAGGGCGTAGCTGCACATCCGTACTTTTATAGGCTTCCTAATGACCTGCTTAATTATTTGCTTTCTTTGGGGCTAGCTTTGCTACTGTTAGGCCCTGAGAATCTGGGCACTGATGCAGCCCAGTCTCCCTGACTGGTCCAGAACAGAATTCCAGGCATCTTGATTACTGAATTCCAAGAGACTATCTCCCTGGGGCATACAGACTTGAGTGTGAAGCTTTATTTGTATTTTATTTATTCATTAGATTGGCAGAGGACTTCTCTCCAGAGAGCTCTAGGTGCCTAATATGAAATTAACATCTATATTTCCCAACAAAGTCAACGGCCTTGTAATCCTTTATAGCCTTTCTTGTGTTCTGAGGTTTAAACAGATTCAGAAACCAAGGGCACTTAGGTCTAAACTCAGAATGATAAACACATACGAATGAATATAGACACACACAGTCTCAGAATCTTTCTTAATATACAGATGTAACTCATTTTATTGCACTTTGCTTTATTGCAAGTCACAGATATTGTGTTTTTTACAAATTGAAGGTTTGTGGCAACCCTGTGTCGAGCAAGCCTATCGGTGCTCTTGTAATTCTTGCAATATTTCAGACTTTTCATTATTCTTAGATTTGTTTCGGTGGTCTGAAATCAGTGATCTTCTGAAGCCCAATTGGGCTTCCTCTAGAAGCCCAATCAGTGATCTTTGATGTTACTATTGTAATTGTTTTGGGGTGCCATGAACTGCACTCATATAAGGGAGTGAAGTTAATAAATGTGTGTGTTCTAACTGCTCCTCTGACGGGTCATTTACCCGATCTCTCTCCCTTCCCTCAGGCCTTTCTATTCCCTGAGACACAACAGTATTGAAATTAGGCCAATTAA
The DNA here is from genome assembly GCF_964341445.2 of Mesoplodon mirus. Lineage (NCBI taxonomy): Eukaryota > Metazoa > Chordata > Mammalia > Artiodactyla > Ziphiidae > Mesoplodon > Mesoplodon mirus. The sequence continues at coordinate 154,393,005 of NC_138978.1, read as the reverse complement.
TAACTTTACAATGGCCTCTAAGTGTTTAAGTGAAAGAAAGAGCCACACATCTCTCACTTTAAATCAAAAGCTAGGAATGATTAAGCTTAGTGAGGAAGGCATGTTGAAAGCCAAGATAGGCCAAAAGCCAGGCCTCTTGTGCCAAACAGTTAGCCAAGTTGTGGATGCAAAGAAAAAGTTCTTGAAGGAAATTAAAAGTGCTACTTCAGTGAACACACGAATGATAAGAAAGTGAAACAGCCTTACTGCTGATACGGAGAAATTTTCAGCAATCTGGATAGAGGATCAAACCAGCCACAACATTCTCTTAAGCCAAAGACTAATCCAGAGCAAGACCCTAATTCTCTTCAATTCTATGAATACTGAGAGATGTGAGGGAGCTGCAGAAAAGAAAGTTTGAAGCTAGGAGAGGTTGGCTCATAAAGTTTTAGGAAAGAAGCTGTCTCCATAACATAAAAGAACCAGGGGAAGCAGTAAATGCTGATGTAGAAGCTGCAGCAGGTTATCCAGAAGATCTAGCTAAGATCATTAATAAAGGTGGCTACACTAAACAACAGATTTTAGGTTTTCAATATAGATGAAGTAGCCTTCTATTGGAAGAAGATGCCATCTAGGACTTTCATAGTTGGAGAGGAGAAGTCAATATCTGGCTTCAAAGCTGCAAAGGACGGGCTTTGACTCTCTTGTTAGGGGCTAATGCAGCTGATGACCTGAAGTTGAATCCAGTGCTCATTTACCATTCTGAAAATGCTGGGGCCCTTAAGAATTACGCTAAATCTGCTCTGCCTGTACTCTATAAATGGAAAAACGAAGCCTGGATGACAATACATCTTTTTACAATATGGTTTACTGAATGCTTTAAGCACAATATTGAGACCTGCCATTCAGAGAAGAAGATGCCTTTCAAAATATTACTGCTCATTAACAATGCATCTGGGTACCCAAGAGCTCCGATGGTGATGTACGAGATTAGTGTTTTCATGCTTGCTAATACAACATCCATTACACAGTCAATTGAAAACCTTCTGGAAAGGACTCACCATTCTAGATGCCATGAAGAGCATTGGTGATTCATGGGAAGAGGTCAAAATATCAACACTAACACAAGTTTGGGAGAAGTTGATTCCAGCCCTCATGGATGACTTCGAGGGGTTTAAGACTTCAGAGGAGGAAGTAACTTCAGATACAGTCAAAATACCAGCAGAACTAGAATTAGAAGTGGAGCCTGAAGATGCGACTGAATTGCTGCAATCTCATGATAAAACTTGAACAGATGAGGGCTTGCTTCTTATGGTTGAGCAAAGAAAGTGGTTTCTTGAGATGGAATCTACTCCTGGTGAAGATGCTGTGAAGACTGTTGAAATGACAACAAAGGATTGAGAATACTACAAACACTTAGATGATAAAGCAGCATCAGAGTTTGAGAGGATTGACTCTTACTTTGAAAGAAGTTCTACTGGGGGTAAAATGTTATCTAACCCCACTGCATGCTACAGACAAAATGCTTGTGAAAGGAAGAATCAATTGTTGCAGTAAATTTCATTGTTGTCTCATTTTAAGAAATTGCCACAATCTCCCCAACCTTCAGCAACCACCACCATCAAGGTGAGACCCTCCACCAGCAAAAAGATTGTGACTCTCTGAAAGCTCAGAGAATGGTTTGCATTTTTTAGCAATAAATTATTTTTAAATTAAGGTGTATACATTGTTTTTAGACAGAATGCTATTGCACACTTAATAGACTACAGTATCGTGTAAACATATCTTTTATATGCACTGGGAAACCAAAAACTCCTGTGACCGATTTATTGCAATAATTGTTTTATTGCAGTGGTCTGGAACTGAACCCGCAATATCTCCATGCCATGCTTGTATATATATAGATAGATAGATAGATAGATAGATAGATAGATACATGGAGTTGAATATCAAAAGAATTTCAAATTTTTAAATAATTTTCCAAGTAGTAGATTTAAATTTTTTTTTTAAAATCAGGTCCTAAGGACAACATGTGTGCTTTAGGCGCATCCCTAAACTTTAAGTGTGATGTCCTTCATTCCCAAAGCTTGCCGTCATCACCAGCAGAGGTCTGGAAGATCCAAGTCTGATCTAGAAGTGGATTTCTGGCCTATTTATATTTTAACATCTGGGAAGTCAAAATCAGGTGACAAAGAGTTGACTCCTAAGAATTTCAGGATGCTACCTACTCAAACGTTCAATTAAATAGTTTAAAGATCCCTATGACTTCGCTATCATTTATGCATTTACATATGGACATGGATGCATTAGAGGCTTCTAAATCTATTCTCCTCAGACAAAACACTCCTTTGCCCTCTTTTAGGTGCCGAAATCACCCTAAAAATGTGGCATCAGACACAGGTTAGCCTCTGACACTCTTTCAGCCTGCCTTTTTGATGACAGAGCCATCTGCTTATATATTTCAGAAATACACCATTGTCATCAGGCAGGAAAAAAAGGCGGGGCGAGGATTTTTTAAATGCAATTTTTATTTAGACCAGCTTGGGTTTCGACACAGGAAAATTTTATTTTCCCCCTCATAAGAAAGCTGAGTAAAGCTGTGACCTGGAGTTCCAACACTGCTATCATACCTTGAGCTACCACCTGCAGGATGCTGACCACCACCCAAACCCAATTCTGCTTGGACTTCCTGCTACGTGTCTTTCTAACTATTGCTCTCAGCTCTGAGAAGAGAAAGGGCAGGGAGGTGAAGGTTTTATTCCAAATCTGAAGGAAATTCTTGCCTTGTGAGAAACAACAACTTTGTCGTTATTTTTACCTTTTTATTTACCAAATGGTTATATTTTGCTTTATGTCTGTACAAGGCAATTTTTTAAAAAATATAAGTAACAGGCGTTAAGAGAATTAGAATACTTAATATGGGTTTTGAACTTCTGCCAGGAATCGGCTCCAAAGCCCGTTCTTCCTATTTGCATTGTTGCATTTATCCATTTCCAAACATTAGAAGATCCATCTATTAGATTCTGTGTAAATCCAGCACACAGATAATTTGTAAAAAAAGAAAAGAAACTTTCTTTCAAAATGTTCTGCGGTTTTTCTAATCTAGTCGCTTTTCTAATTTTCTAATCACATAACCTTGAAGTCGAAAGACACAGCCTGTGATAATCTGTGTACACTGTCTTCATTATTATCACAGACATTTCTGGAAAAAATAAAAAGAAAACACACACACATACAAAACACACACCAAAAAACCCTTTCTGCCCCCCACACATTCAAAGCTGCCTTTAAAGTCTTGCTTCAGTCACAGTTCAATCAGATCCACATTAGTCCTACTCATCAGACGGAAAAGTGTTCATGAGCATAAGGGGGATATTGACTTTAAAAATTTACTGGCGAGGCGTTCAGAGCCTGCAGGAATGTCAAAACTCCAACCTGCATTTTGATGTTTTTGCCTCCGGTTAGTCTTGACTGACATGCTTGGAGCACTTTGGTCTGTGCTCTGGCATCCATTAACTGTCCTTGACTCAATGTTATCCAGGCTGTTATGGGCAGCTCGGTGCCTAATGGTTTCAGTGGATTAGACGCCCCAAGGTGTAAGGAAAACTCACACCCCGTTTTAAGGGATCACATTGGCTATTCTTGGCTTCATTAGGGGGGCATTGTTTGATCCTAAATAATGAGAACCTGTTAATTATTATTCTGATAATTGGGCCTCACGTGGGAGCATGGCAGCGCACTAGGTGTTTTACAAGGAAGCAAGTTTGGAAAAGGGAGAAAGAAATGTCAAGGTTGAGGTGTCTTTGAGAGGAGTTTGTTTATATGCAAAGTGTTTTCATCTAAGTGGGGACACGGGGCTGAAGGGAGGAGAAGGAAGGAGGCCAGAGCCAGCTCAGGTCTATACTTACTTCAGCTACGGTGGATTACAAAATTACCACCTTGGGCAAACCATTCCAAAAGGCCCACCAATCCCACGATTGACCCTGTAATTCCAGACGCAGAGATTGGGAATTGGTATCTTTTGGAGGAGAGAGAGATCATACGGGGAAGAGGGTCCTTGTTGGATCCCACCTGCTCTCTGGGGAAAACTGTGAACTCTGTTTCTTTATGTGCTATTGTTTTTGCTCTTTTCCCCATCTATAAAATGACAGCCAAATCCATTAAGTGTGTCATGATAAGACTGCTGCCTGGTCAGACACAAGGGGTGGCTGTCCGTCCAAGATGCACAAATAAATGTCAGGAGTGCCTGAGTTAGGAGGAAGCAGCCGGGAAGGGGATGGAGGAGGTTGGGGGAAGGTTCCCTTGGATAAATCAGTCCCAAATGAACCTCTGAGATGCTGTGAAAATTCTGCTTTTTCAGACTCTCCATAGGTTAAAGGGATTGCTTTACAGGACTAAAATCTGGACTTTGTCTCTTTCTCCTCGAGGAGTGCTATGCATTCACATTCGATTTTAATTATATTTATGCCACCCATGTGATTCTGGGAGAGAAAATTCCAGAATCTGAGTCCATGCAATATCAGCTCTTTCTTGGACTCCAAATAAGAGCCCACAGCATTCTCTATTCACTTGAAAGAAGGGTTGGGCTTAAACAAATGTCCCCATTTAAAGGGAGGGAGAGTTTGCAGGAAGGTAAACTCACATTTGAAGCCTTAACCTGGGTTTTTGTCAGACTTCCATATACTTCAGGTAGAGCTGGCCAGCTGAGATGAGAGCTGGCCTGCCTATAGACCAGGTGACAGTGGCCGACAGGAAGAGAAGAAATAGAGAGAAGGACCATACTCATTTTGAGCTCCAATGCTATGTTCACCTGGCTTCGTTTGGTTCTAAATCTCACTCTTCCTATTAAACTGGAGAGACTATCAAAAGTGCATGTTCAAAACGGTGACATAGCCTGGAGTTTTGGACTTGCCTAAGCGTTCTTCATACAGCTCTGTGATTCTCTTTTGTGTGTGTGAATGTTCTTTGAGATGCACCATGGGAGGTAGAGAAGGAGGAAAGGGTGGGAGGGCCAGGGGCACAGTGTTGGGGAATTGAAGAGTTAGTGGCCAAAACAGGTGATCTGGTCTGTGATCTCTCAACTGTTCCTAACGGCTTCAATGCATCTCAGAGGTTCATCAAAATGCCACCGCCCTTCACTAGAACATGGCATACGAAGTGCAGTTACAGGAAAGCAGAGCCATCTGGATCCTGTGCACAAGGAAATATTAAAGTCAGAGGTGGCCAGCAGAGGTAGGCAGGTAACATCAATGGGCAAGTGGAGACCTAGACCTCACTTGACCACTCATTCATTAGGTGACCTTGAGCTTAACTAGCTATTCTTCGTCTGATTCCTCATCTGTTTAATGAGGTTATACGTCTGCCTTCAAGCCTGATAGAAATGTGATGAAGCTAGAGTAAGGTATAATCATAAAGCAATTTGTAAAAGTGAAATACTATGTAAACATAAGGTCAGACTATTATTTCCAGATAAATTAGGACAGTAGGGATCCCTAACACTTACCCCTTTCTTCCCCTCTACCTCCCATCTTGTTGCTTTTGCATTCTTATCTTTTCATTTCTGAGTGAATCAGCTTCCTGTTGAAATTCCCATAAGAAGAGAAGAAATTTCTTCCACTAGAACAGAGTAATGAGTCTTTAGAAATAGTACCTAACACAGTGGCCTACATGCACATATTTGTGAAATTTAATACAAATTTTTGACACTGTTTTGTTGGTGTCTGGAATACAATGAGTTTGTTAGGAAAGGCTGTATCACATTTCTGCCCAACATCCTGCCTTACAGGTGAAGAACATAAGACTGACTACTCAAACTTCCTTTTAAACAAGATTCTATAAGAGCTTTTAAAACTTTTTTTCCTATCGCTTTATATTTTCAGCCCACATCATTTCTTGGAATTTCAAGTTCTAGCTTTCATTTAGCCATTTTTTTTTATGTGTCCTGAAAAAGCTGCTTCATGCTTCCATGCAGGACAATGAAACATGTCTTCCTGGAATTCCTGAATAGGTGTGATATTATCCTATTCCAGATCTTTATATTTTATAGATTTACTACCATGGTTCCCCAAGGCCTTGATTTTTCCAACTGAGAGGTCCTAATCTTTTCTAGTTTGTTTTCATATAGAAGCCACTCTCTTTTGTCTGAAAAGCCATTTGCCACTTTAATAAGACATTTTACCACCTTGTAATTATTACAGAAACCACATTTCTCTCTGGAGAGCTCACAATTTGCTAAATTAGATGGATGATATATCATCAAGGGTTATGGGTCAGAGACATTCTTGGATGAAGCCACTAGTTAAAAGAAGGAATAAAGCTTTGTTTATCCCCAGAGGTTCCCTATTCCAAATAGGAAATCTTCCTCAAGTTTACCAGTATACAGTGATGTCACCTTATGTCTTGACATTCACTAGGGCAGATGATTGTCAAGGTCTTTGTTGCCTTTGAACTTGTACAAATAGTTCCACTTCAGTGAAAGTGACTCAGAAGCCAATCTTCGCAGCTGCTGCTCTGTTCTCTGGATGGCAGGGTGTTTGTGTTTCATGGATAAACACTGGATAGTGGATGTTATAGCAAAACATATATTCTCTCTCTCTCTCTTTCCCTCTTAAAATAGTCATGGAGTACTTCCTCTGCTTTTTAGCTGAGGTTACAATGACAACTCTTCTAAACTTAGCATTTCCTGTTGCACACAAAATATCTGTAGTTGAACATAGCATGTTCTTTTCTGACTGCATATTCCTTAAGAAAAGAGCTTTGTCTTCTCTGTCAGGCCGCTACTCCACCTCCCTAAGCCTTGCTCACTAATGATGATGGAGAGAAAGTCATAGATATCATTGATCACACACTCTGTCAAGGTAAAGATCACTCACCTGATCAAATGACCATGGGATGGATTCAAATCTGAAGTAAATATTTAGAATTCTGCATCTGAGCTGAACAGGAATTCAGGATAAGCCAATTTGGAATGTGCTTTGTAACCACACCCAATCCCACTCTACCTCCCTCCATCATCCACTTGTGGGTTCACTATTATGTAAGTTAGCTGTGATGACTTTGGACTGCTGGGCCAATTCACCCCTTTTAAGAAAATCTCCTCCTCTCCTTTGATTTGTACCCCAAGGGAAAGTGATTAAACTATTTGCCCAAAGAAGGGACTCATTCCAGAGCTTTCAGGTTATTATGCTTTGGATTATCCATATCATCACATTCCTTTCACATTACAGATAATCAAAAGTTGTTAATTTAAGAGAAAATGATTTTTTCTGACCTTGAACAAAGACACTTTCATTTAACAGTCACAAGTAACAAAAGCCTATCAAGTTTGACTTATTCAAAAGTTTCCAGTAGGGAATCGTGTGGGAGGCTAATGTGGATGGCATTAGACAAATTTGTGAAAGCACTATCCTGAATTCTTTTCTCATTTTTCTTGTCACTGTTTTCTTGTCACTTTTTTAGTAGATATAGACTTAACCAAGCAATCGGTCACACTGCACTATCAAATAGACATGACAGAATGCCTTTTTGTTTCAAGGGAAGTGTTTTCATCTCCTCACCTGGGTCAGGATGGTTTTCCAAAGCTTCTGCGATTTGTGAACAAATTTGTCTAAGATTAAGAAGGGCCAAACAGGCATAGCGAACTATGTGCTCCCATGGTGACATAGTTACTAGTCGAGAAGGATCACCTGAGTTACAGCTGTTAAACCCAGGCACATGGTTCAATTTGAGTTACCTTGGCAGTTCATGAAACAGCTCAGGCTTACTTCCCTAGAATTCTTTAATACTAAACTCTTTCAGAGGCTGTGCCTATGCACACAAACATTTTCAATAATTTCATGTCAGATCGGAATGTGCCAGGTACTATCCTAGGTGCTGGAGATGGATGACTGAACAATATTCAGTTCCTCCCCTGTTTGGCTCTTACAGTCTAGAAGGGAAGAGAGACATAATTAATCACTCATGTGCAACAGAAGGGAAAAAATTCACAACTGCTATTAACTAAATTCAAATCTTCTTTTCTCAAGTAAATTAGTTCAGCTGAATTCTACGTTTTTCTCTCCATTATTCTTTTACCTCCCTCCCCATGGCCCCTTCTCACTGGCTCTATATTCAGGGCCATGTGACTCTCCCAAAGGACACTGGTTAAGTCTCAGGCTCCCAGATTTCTATAGGGATGTGTGGTCAACCCCTGCTATTTTCTTCCCCTTCACCTCCAAGAACTCATTTGACAGAAGTTTTAACATCTACCCCCCCCAAAAGGAAATTTACCTACTAGTCTATATGTTTATGCATGGAGAATAGAAAATTTCAAGGTTATCTGTACAACTCTATCATTCAAATACACACATCTCAATTGTCCAACCAAGACCAGCATACCTGTATCCACCAACTCAGAAGTTTCCGTAGCAGATTGTTTAGGGGGTCAGACCCAGGAGTGTAAGAGAGACTTTGTAGCTTGGGCCATCTCTGTGGTGTCAGGTGAGGGACCAGAATTTCCCTCTCCTGAGAATCTGTAGCCAGTTGGCACGATTAACTCTAAGTTTCCTGTAGTTCTCTTTTCCATCACAGCTGCTGCATGACTCATAAGTGTGTGCACAGGGGTGTGGGAAGGGAATCAGGGGGAGGAATGGAATTTCTGTGGCTCTGGTTTTGGTTTGCTTTGATGTTTTCAAACTCAAAAGAAATGCACAGTAGGAAATAGGTCAAGTTTAGCAAAACTTTCTAGTAGACTTATTGATATTCATCTAAGTAGGTGGTAAACAATAGCTTCTGAAGTTGTTGGTTTGATAGACCTAGTTGGTAAATAAAATCTTTGGCATAGACTTACTATACCACAGAGGAACAGAAAGCATTTCTCTTTTGGTAAAATGCATTTTATTTTTGTTTAGAATGAGCACATTTCCTAGGCTGCATCTGCAGCATCAAGGGAGGGAAAGTTTGGTGGTCACTACACATCATTTCTACCTACTGGACCAAAGCAATGTCTTCATAATTCAGTCGTTCAACTCAAAAAGAAAGTAAAAACCAATTTTTTTTTTTACAGAATGGACCATTTGATCTGGTAGCCCCTTGTAAACAGCCCCTCTGTTTTTCTCCATGCCACGTAACGTAAGGTGGATTGAATGCAGAATTGTGAGGCATTTAATGTCTTTAGTCCCCTCTTGCTTCTCCTTCCTAAACTCGATTCCCTTCTGCTGGTGCTCTGGCCACCACACTGTCATCATTGTCTAGTTTCTAGACTGTACAAGGACCACTCCTGCCCCACAACTTCATCTGACACTTCTGTCCATTATTCCTTATAAGTACAATTTGTTGAGCACTTGCTCCATAACAGATCCTCTTCTAGGCCTTTTCCATGGTTATCTCAAACACCAGTACGTAGGTACTGTTATGATCTCCATTTGTCAGGTTTTCTAAAGTTTACAAAAATGTTACAAGTTAAAAAAAAAAATGTTACAAGTTTATTATGTCTAAAGCAGAACTCTTGCCTCCCTCCCCCACTAAATCCCATCTTCCTCTTTCACCTTGCTCTTAAACCAACCCCCCAGAGTCATCTTACTCCTCCCCTTCCCTCATCCCCACATCTAATCCAGCAACAAGCATTGTCAACTCCACTTTTACTCTCTACTGCAAAACCGGCCATTTCTTACAAGCTCCCTCGTTGTTCCCTAAGTATAAGGAAGACTTTGCATTGTTATTTTCTCTCCCTTGCATATTCTTCTTTCAGACTTTCCCCTGGCTCACACCCTCTCTTCATTAACATTTAGGTAAAATGTTACGTCCTCAGAGAGCTTTCCTTTCCTTCCCTATCCCCCCTTCTCATGCTCTTTTTATCCTGATGTAGTTATTTTTATGGTAGCTTTCACTCTTTTTTCTTAGTGCTTGCTTTAACCAGGTTTCTCTGTTTGTATTCTGTCTTCCCTGGTAAAATGCAAGCTTCATAAAGGTAAGGAATCTGACTCTCTAATTGTCTAGAGCAGGGCCTGACACGGAGTGGACAATAATGCTCATGAATGAATAAATTAGACAGATGAGGAAACACAAGTCAACAGAGATCGAGCAACATGCCCAAGTGCACGCAGCTACCAAGTGATGGAGCCGCAACAGCAGCCTTAGTCAGTCTGCCTCTTAAGTGTTGTGCCAAACTAATTTTCACTCTCTTTTCTCCCCATCCTGCCTCCTGGCCTCTTCATTCTGGTTTCTCGAGAAATCCACTGTCTAGCCTAATTCTAAGTAAGTGACTCACTTCATATAAGACTGTAGGCTTCTTTGACAGGAAGTCTGAAGATGGTAATTTGGTTATTCAAAGGAATGTATTACTAAGTCCAATTAAAATTCCAGTCACTAAGGAGGAAGAATTGGGAGGTATTTCAGAGGGTTGTGGGAGGAGGGGAGCATGGAGACAATGAAGAAGAAGGTGGATCCATCTATGCAAAGCCTGGACTAGCATCATCATCCCTTCACACGTGCATCAAATACACAGATGACAAAGGTGTTTCGTGCAGGTGTTTCGTGCATATTCTTATCTCCTTACCCTTCTCAAAATGACCCTTTAAAGTTAGCAAGCAATATGTCTTACTTCCACATTACAAGAGAAGAAATGGAACCTCAGAATAGCTATGAGACTTCATCCAAGGACACCTGGCCAGTGTGGCAGAGCAGGAGATGATGTCTGTGTCTTCTGAGTCCTAGTCAGAGGGTCCCTACTCACTGTACTGTAACAGAATTTCATCTCCAGGTGTCCCTTTAGCAGTGTGAAGCTTGGAGATAAGGAACCATATATTAACCAAGGGGAACAACTATGAAGTGTGGTTTAAGAGGTGCGGGGAGAGAGAGAACCATCTTTTCCTCTAAAAGAGAACAATTTTGTTATAGATTTGAACGCTGGTGCTATGGTAAAACAAACAAACAAACAAAACCCAAAACAACAGCAAACAAATTTCAAAATATAGACATTTTTATACTTCAGAATTTTTGATACTTTGTCCCAGTCCTAGTTTTCCCCACCAACTCCCCGCTATCTCTGCCAATCTTCTATTGCATTGGTGAATCCTTTTTTCTCCCTCCCTTCTTCCCTCACTCCTACTCTCCTTCCTTCCTTCCTTCCTTTTCCTTTCCTTTCCTTCCCTTCCCTTCCCTTCCTTTCTTCCTCTTTTTTTTTTTTTTTCGGTACACGGGCCTCTCACTGTTGTGGCCTCTCCCGTTGCGGAGTACAGGCTCCGGACGCGCAGGCTCAGTGGCCATGGCTCATGGGCCCAGCCGCTCCGTGGCATGTGGGATCTTCCCAGACTGGGGCACGAACTCGTGTCCCTTGCATCGGCAAGTGGACTCTCAACCACTGCGCCACAAGGGAAGCCCCCTCTTTTAATTGTTGGACTAAAGTGGAGTAAAGGGTACAAATATTTTCATGGCTCAAAGTCCTTTGGTCTCATCCCCTAGAGAATGATCCCAATTACTTGTGTTGCCTCTCCATAGAGATTCCATAGAGACTGAAATGCAGGATTTGTTCCCTCATAGTAATAAGAAGAGCTTCAATTTTATTTGTCACCTACTATATATGGCATCCAGTGTGATGATGGCTTTACCTTTACTGTGTCATTCAAGTCTCAAAACACAGAATGAGGAATTATGCCCATTTTCCAGATAAGAAAACTAAATCTAAGCAATTTGTCCAAACTCACATAGCTAGTAAGTGACAGAACTAGGTTATAAACTCATGGATGATTCCAAAACTTGCTTTAGCCACTTTGCTAGGTCTTGAAATTACATATGTATATGTACCTCAAAACATGGCAGATGTTGCTAATCATTCATGAAAACTTTACATCCAAGCCCAGAATCTTTCTTAATCCAGCCCTTCAGGCCACCACTATCATTGCTTAGAGTTGGCATGGAGATAAAGTTATCTTCCATCACTGCATTGTTTTATATCATCAAAATAGTCCTGATCTGTGGGGCTAGAAGAGTTCATGATTTTGTTTGGGGTTTATTTTCCTGTTTTATAGAGTTGTCATAGTCTCAGTATTTCAATAACAGATCCACTGAGAGCTCCAAAAATACTCTCCTTCATTTTCAGACTTACTCCCCTGCCTTTTTATTTCGAAGGCCTGTGGGGTTTCCAGGAGCCACCCCCTTTTTCCAATTGGAGACAGACCACTTAGGGTCCCTGGGTTGAGACCCCAAGCTATTTGATAATCATCCATATGGCTAATTTGACATAACTGCCTTTGTCAAAAGAGCTATAATGCATTGGATTTTTGATGCTATACCTGACAATACGTACATAATAAAGTAGCAAGTTTGGGCTACTAGATCATAAAAGAGAAACAGATGGTCAAATATATTTGACTGGTTTCAAGGAGGTGGCATATCCAATCAAGCTACACATGAAAGGTTTTGCACTTAATAACATCTAAATGAACAGCTTCACTTCCTCATATTTTTTACTTCCACGAAATGTGTCAGGGATCAGCAATGATTTCCTCCACGCTTAATTATCTCAAGGCCTTAAGAGGGGAGGAAAGAAGGAGGAGGAGAGAAACCCATCACTAAATGGTATCAGAAAGTTCATGAAGAGTTATGCTGACTTAGGATGGGGAAGCCGATGGGAAGGAGAGTGAGGCACGAGCAGGAATCTGCATGACCGTCACTTGCATTTTTGGAAGCCAATGCTCAGCCCCTCCCTGTGGACTAGCACCACCCAGTTCTCACAGTCTGGGTTTCATCGGGAGGTCTACCACAGAGGGATAAGCACTGTTCTGGGCTCCCACCACTCCGTCTCAGGCTGGCTCTGCCACGTACTTCTGTGCAACCTTAAGCAAGCAACTTATGACCCCTGATTCTAAGAAGCCTCATCTGTAAGTGCTGATTCTCAACCCTCTTTGGAAATGAGAATCACCCAGAGAACTTTTTCTGGGTTCTGGATTCAGATGATGTGGGAAGGAGCTCAGGGAGGTGTCAACATTTTTACAAAGGTCCTCAGGAGGATCAAAACTACTGGACTGGGTCATCTTAAGTTCCCCTGTGGCTCTGACTGATTTCGTGTCTCTGAGGTTCCAAGCAGGAAGCAGGATTAATCAGTGGGCTTACTCTGGGGACCCAGCTTTAACACTTACACTTAGGGTCCCGTTAGGTCCCAAGGGTTCAGTTGGAAAGTTCAGAGCTTTCTGTCCTCAGATCCTCGGGAAAGAGCAGAACATGGACTGATCTCCCCCTTGGTCAGTTTACAATGTTGGTCTGGCTGTCAGCATCAAGTGGGTGCCCAAAATATTAGAAAGTCAGTGAAAGTGAGATGGTAATTAGCTGAGCGGTGACACTGGCAGAGGTCAGACAGCCCTTTCATGACAGCAGAGCTTCCTCTTCTATGCGGAGTAGCTATGCCTTGTTGCGGCCTGAGGTTTTTTCCCCTCCACTAAACCCTAACAACAGAAAGGAACTTCTCAAGGAAACTCGACAACAGGATTCAAAAGGAACAATAGAATTGCATTTGATTTGTTTAATTCTGAAATCAAGGTCACTAGAACGTACTACGGCTCTTATTTGCGTGGTTTGGGTTTTTGTGGGGTTTTTTGTTTTTTTGGCAACATCTTTCTTTTCATTTGATGGTCCTGTCATGCCCAGAACTGTGTATGTTACAGATCCTGCCTGTATTCAAAGCTGTTATTAAGTGGAGTCTTTTAGATTTTAGAGAAATGATAATGGTTCCAAAGATGACAGAAAGTGGCAGCTGGTGACAAAAAAACCCTTGATAAGACGACAACAGTAAATCAAACTACCGCCACTTTTTCGTTTCATGTTTGTTAATACCACCTCGCCTTTTGAAGTTTAAAGCAAGGTTCAAAAAAGCCAGGTGCTGAATCATAATATTAAAGCAAGTAAGGAGCTCCATGAAAGCCAGGAGATCTGAGGGGGGAAAGCAACAAACACAGCTTTCAACTGCCTTTTGTCGGCCTTTCTGCAGATGTCACCAGTGGTTATCCCAGCAGAGGGTTCAGCTTGTAGCAGCGCCTCTGGCTGATTCCCGCGCTGCGTTTCAAGTGTCAATCAAAAAGGAAGGACGCAGCTTAGGTCCTGGTCATTGTCCTGTGAAAAGAGCCAAGCATTTAACATTGATTTAGCTCCCTCAATATACAAAGATAGAGCCAGCTTTGTGCATCGAAAAGGGCCTTTGGCAAGGTTGCTTGTAGAGCAATTCCATCGCATCCAATGCGCCTTGGTTTGGCTGTCACACTGCAGTGTCTGGAGCCCTCTGAAAAGTTATTCAGGACTGAGTGAGCAAATTAAAAAGAAATAACACACTCCCTGCAAGAGCGGTGCTGGTGCTGGATAAGGCCTGTTAGTATCTCTTGGTCTTGAAAACATTTGAAATAATTACAATAAATATCCAGGGCTTTGTTGTTGTTGTTGTTGTTGTGTTGGGTCTTCATTTCTGTGCGAGGGCTTTCTCTAGTTGCGGCAAGCGGGGGCCACTCTTCATCGCAGTGCGCGGGCCTCTCACTATCGTGGCCTCTCTTGTTGCGGAGCACAGGTTCCAGACGCGCAGGCTCAGTAGTTGTGGCTCATGGGCTCAGCCGCTCCGCGGCATGTGGGATCTTCCCAGACCAGGGCTCGAACCCGTGTCCCCTGCATTAGCAGGCAGATTCTCAACCACTGCGCCACCAGGGAAGCCCTATGCAGTGCTTTTGAAATGGTGAGTTAGAGCAAGCAAGAAAGGAAGCCAGAGAAGACCCATGAACTCCGATCAGTCCTGGGAAGGGGGGTGGCTTAGCTGACAACGTTTGTTCCTCCAACTTCTTTCTTGCCTGTCTGTGTCCCAAGTGGACTTCAGGGCTGAAAGTTTGGACTCATTCCTATTGTGCCTTACCTTTATTTCTGTTTCCTTTTCCTGTGATCAGACTCTAGCTGGGCCAAATTTAGGAGGGAGAGTGATTACAGCCACATTTGAGTTTCACCAAATGACCTGGTGGTTTTGTT